>NC_062563.1:74074100-75367850 GCF_022837055.1 Prionailurus viverrinus
TTTTGTGCAAAGAAATAAATTTTGTGTAAAGAAATTTTAAAGATTGTTAATGAAATTGCAAGGATGAAAAAATATTAGATTATAAAAATATTAGCAAACAGGGCTGCCACCTTAAGTGACATTCTTCAGTATTTCTAGTCTCTTGGATTTCCTTAAATTGGTTTTAATGAAGAAACTTTGGAAGATTAAGTTTATCCAGGATTGTTTATTTTCAATTATAAGGGAGTAGTCACAAAGTTTTAACAAAATTCTGAGAAATATATTCAAATGCTATTGTGTCTAATATTCATCAAAAGACTTATATCCATTAATTCATTTAGACTATAGACCAATATCCCTTATGAATACAGACACAATAACCCTCAGCAAAATACAGCAAACTGGATCCAGCAACAAATAAAAAGCTTTATATACACCATGGCCAAGTGGTATTTATCTCAGAAATGGAAAGCTGGTTCAACATATGGAAACCAAGCACTTTAACACACCATATTAATAAATAGAATTAAGGTTAAAAAACTGCATGATCATCACAACAGTCAAAGAAAAAGCATCTGACAAAATCCAACATCCTTTCATTATAAAAACACTCAACAAACTAGGAATCGAAGGAACGTCCTCAGGCTGATAAAGAATATCTACAAAAACCCTACAACTTACATCATACTTACTAATGAAAGACTGAAAGCTTTCCCCCTAAGACCAGGAACAAGACAAAGACACTCATTCTTTCCATTAGTCAACACTGTCCTGGAGGTATGAGGTAGAGCAATCAGCCCCCCACCCCCAAGAAAAAAATAAAAGACATCCTGATTATAAAGGAGAAATTAAACAGGAGAAATTAAACTTTCTATTTTTATGTATACAGATAACATGATCTTGTATACATAAAATCGTAAGGAATCCACAGAACAGCTACTAGAATAAACAAGTCCAGAAAGGTTGCCAAATGTAAGATTAGTATCAAAAAAATCAAGCATACGTCTATAAAAGCAATGAACAACCTAAAAAAGAATTAAGAAAATAATTCCAGGGGCACTTGGATGGCTCAGTCAGTTAACCATCTGACTCTTGATTTTGGCTGAGGTCATGATCTCACAGTTTGTGAGACTGAGCCATGAGTCAGGTTCTGCGCTGACAGCACGGAGGCTACTTTATTAACTCTCTACCTCTCTCCCTCTCTGTCCCCTGCCTCTTTCTCAAAATAAATAAGCATTAAAAAAAAAAAAAAGAATTCCATTTACACTAACATCAAAAAGAATAAAATACTTAGGAACAAAATGAAAAATGAAAAAAAAAAAACCCACGACTTAGAAACTTAAAACTACAAAATATTGTTGAAAGAAATTAAAGATTTAAGTAAATGGAAAAGACATGCTATGTTTATGGATTGGAAGGATTATTAAAATGGTAATACTCCTCAAACTGAACTACTACATACAGTGCAATCTCTATCAACACCCTAAATGCCTTTAGCAGAAATTGGTAGACATCGTATGGAAAAATGCAAGGTATCCAGAATCGCCAAAACAATCTTGAAAAAGGACCGCAAAGTTGAAGAACTCATACTTCCTTTTTCCAAAACTTCCTACAAAGCTAAAGTAATCAAGTCAGTGTGGTAGCGGCACAAGGGTGAAGGACAAATCAACAGAATAAAATTAAGAGTCCAGAAATAAACTCTTAGTATTCATGGTCAGTTGAATGACAAGGGTATCAAGACAATTCAGTGGAGAGGAGACTTTTCAAGAAATGGTGCCGGGACAACTGGATAACCAACTGCCAAAAAAAACCCCCAAAAAACCACTATTTCAAAAGAGTAAGAAGACGGCCCACTGAATGGGAGAAAATATTCACAAACTGAACATCTGATAAGGGGCTTGTGTTCATAGTATATAAAAAACTCTTACAACAATAAAAGACAAATAAGGCAATTAAAAATGGGCAAAGGATTTGAATAGACATTTCTCCAAAGAATGTATACAAATGGCCAATAAAGCAATGAGAATATGCTCATTACAAAACAACATCATTCGTTATTAGAGAAATGTAAACCAAAACCATAATCAGATACCACTTCAGACCCACCAAGATGGCTAATATTAAAAAGATGGACAGTAACAAGTGTTGACAAGAAGGTCCCAAAGGCTGGGACCCTCTTAAATTGCTGATGGAAATGTAAAATTCAGCCATTGTGAAAAAGGTTGGCAATTCCTCAAAAAGTTAGAGTTACCATACTACCCAGCAATTCTACTCCTAGAAATTTCCACCCAGAAGACTAGAAAACATGTGTCCATACAAGAACTTATGTTCATAGTAGCATTATTCATAACCAAAAAGGAGGAAACAACCCAAATGCTGAAAAACTAATGAGTGGATAAACAAAATACGGTAGATCCATACAATGGAGTATTACTGGTCCATAAAAAGGAATGAAGCACTGATATATGCTACAACATGGATGAACCTTGAAAATATCATGCTAAGTGAAAGAAGCCAAACACAAAAGGTCACACATTATATGTTTCTCTTTATATGTAATGTCTATATGTAATATAGACTAGGTGATGCTATAGAGACAGAAAGTAGTGGTCGTCAGGGGCTGGGAGAAGTAGATGGGGGAGTGACTCTAATGGGTATGGGGTTCTGGGGGGTATGGATAAAAATATCGTGGAATGAAGATAATGATGATGATTACACAATTTTGTGAATATACTAAATATCAATGAATTTTATACCTAAAAGAATTTAGAAGTAAATTTAAAAAATTCTTGTTTTAACATCTGTTTCTCTATTAGGTTGTAAACCCCACAAGACAGCATGTTGCCTTTATTTACCATATCCCCAGAGCTCAGCACAAAGCCTCAATCAACTAAACTTTCAATAGGTATTGCTGATTGATTAGAATGAATGCATACTTTATGCCAGTTTAAAACAAACTGGCGTAAATTAACTTATTCAATTTTTTTGGGGGGGGGCTTTGGATTTCACATTTGTTTTATTTAAACTACTTTCAGATATCTATACTTATTCAGTAACAAATAGCATTGCTGTCTGGTAACTTATAAAACAGCAAATACTGTTTTACAGGCTTGTCTCTTCTTACTAGACCCTGAAGGATTGATGAATACCTCTCATCTTTAAATTCCCATTACCTGCTTCATTAATATTTGCTGCATTGTCTGAATACAGGCCAGATTATTCTTAGGAACAGAAACATTTAAAGACTATACTATTTTCAAATTAAAATAAAGGACATCTTTAAATAAGAACTCTAAGTTCACTATAATGCTGATTTGGGGTTCTTCTGTACTTATTAGTTCTGTTTATGAATAAAGAGTTTAATGGTCTCTTTATTCTTGAGATACCAAAATTAAGACAAAGGGCTTGTGTAAGAAAAACTTAATCTTTCATGGATTCTGAGGTCTCCTTCTACACTGCAAAATAAAATGTTAATCATGCAAGGTAACCTACTGTAGCCTTAACTTTACTCTTTTATAAAATATTCATGAGGGGCGCCTGGGTGGCTCAGTTGGTTGGGCGTCCGACTTTGGCTCAGGTCTCATGATCTCATGGTCCTGAGTTCAAGCCCCGTATCGGGCTCTATGCTGACAGCTCAGAGCCTGGAGCTGCTTCGGATTCTGTGTCTCCCTCTCTCTCTCTGCCCCTCCCCTGCTCATGCTGTCTCAAAAATAAATAAAAATATTAAAAAAAAATTAAATATTCATGAAATATCCTTTTAAAGATCTGAGATTAATTTAACAGTGCCTTTCCTCTTATAACTGTGGGAAATGCTTATGGATTGCTGTACCAAAATAATGCTGATTAACTTCAATACATTCTGGTTGTTTAGGAAAAAAGTGATTTACTCCCTGCAGTGCCTACCCACTTTTATTTTCGAAATAAAAATGTGAAAACTTTTTAGTGTTTTGTGCAGTGGGCAGAGCAGCAGCATCTTTATCAAACTAATATTTTTATTTAAAAACAACTCTCTACTCTACAATCTTTTCTTCAAAATAAAAACCTCTGGCCCAATCTAGAGTAAGAAGAGTTGCTTGCCTACACTGGGTAATCATAAAGTGTCACCTGTCAGAGCTAAAAATAGTGCTACCGTCCATGCCTTACATGCAAAAGTCATCCAATTACATTTTGCCTCAAATCAAATTCTTACTAGCTCTTCCTTGAATAGCCTGAAGCCAGGTTTCAATTTTAAAATCTTTTGTCTAGGGGGGAAAAGCTGAACTATTTGGTCCTAAAAATACTGTTAGGTACAGGGAATGGCTGGGCAGGACAATGCCTCTTCCTAAGCAAAAGCAAATATTAAGTTTTCTTTAATAAAGTCAGGCAGTTAAATAAGAAACTAATAAACATATATTAAAGTTGTAATAAAAATTGTTATTTTTCACAACCATAAGCTTTATATAAATCATTATGTATTTATTAGGAACCACAACTTTAAATCAATTTCTTCCCAATTGCCAGGAAAAGCTGACTCAAACTCAGAGTTGATCACTTAGCCCTATGTAATAAGCTTTTACCACCACCAAGTGAGCACTCACCAAGCTAATAAATGGCAGGTGGAGGTCCAGAAAAAGATCTGTGCAGAGCAGGAACTTAACTCTAAACAAAGACAGTTAAGATGGGCTTGCGTCCTATTTCTTCCTTCGAACTACCATCAGTATGACCTAGACTAGATCACTTAACCTAGTTTCCCCATGTATAAAATTAGAAAACAGACATCAAACGAAGTAGTTAGTTGAAGCCGAAAAGAGATTTCACAGATGAACTAACTAGTTCATTAGCCAACAGTGGGGCAAAATGATCCAACATAAAGCCTCTTTTACAATAAAGTGTTGAATATCTCATGTAATTTATTGAAGACTGTACTGAAAGTGAAAAACAGATTGCTTGTGTAAGTTGCTTGATGAACTAACTAGTATCTTACGAGACAAAGTCAAGCTGGGCAATCAAATATTACATGCAATGCTTATTAACTAAGCCCAGATTTTTTTAAGGGTGATTCAACTTTCTCTGAAAGCACTGCTAATTTAGTTTCAGTGAGCAGTTCAGATTGATGGATCCCTTCTATTGCTACCAAGTATCTCAACCAAATAGTTGGCAAAAATACTAGCATCTCTCTTGGCCATCTCCTCTTCCTATAACTAGAGTTTCTGAGAAGATCTCACACAATTTCAGGTCCTTGTCTCTTTTATCATTAAATCTTTCCTGCTTTACTTCCAACAACATTACAGTATACTGACCAATTTCAACCACCACACACCTGCAGAAAAAGCATTTCAAGTAAAATCAGCATAAACTCTTTACCTGCTTTTTCTATAATAATTTAGTAATCCCTTATTCTGAGCAAGGAACTGTTCTGAGTAATTTGCATACATTATCACTAATCTCATTCCTCTACTAAGTATTTACACATGAGGCAGGTGAGGCTTAGAGGTATTAAATTATTATGTAAGGTCATAGATTGAAATTCAGCTCTGACCATGAAAGTCTCACTTTTTCCACCATACCACATTTTGTGTTTAAAGGAATATGTAAGTACTCGTACAGGCCTCATTTGTAAGTTAAATTCACCAATTAATTAGTTCATGTATCTTTCAATACTTCCTTTAACCCCACATTCTATTTCTAGCTTTATTAAAAGGCAAAAAATACAGCAGAAGATAGATTCTAATTTCCCACTTCCAATTTCTCTAAACCATGATAATTTTCCCTCCACAGGAAAATTTATATAGCTAATTCCATTTTCTCTAGGGTAAAGCTAAATAAATATCTTCTCTCTGAGCATGTTAAATTTACATAATCCTAACCAATGATTCTCCCTGCCTGCACAAACTTAAACAATTCCCAGTTGTAAAGTATGTAAAAATAAGGACTCTTCCTATAAAACACCTGAGTTCTGGTAACTTTGGTAAGTATGGAGTCATTATTTTAAATTACTAGAATTGATCCAGATGTACACAAATGTAAACCTAAAATTAGAACAGACATTGGTTCAATGCATAGTTTACTATAGTTTAAATTTTATTTCTTGTTGGCATCTGAGCATTACAACATTACAAGAAATAGGAACCAAACCTTAGGAGTAGAAAATCACTGCTCAAAATTCTATTTTCTACTAATAAACTAAATGGAAAACACACTATTCCCTAACTCTAGAAACTTGAAAATCTTAACAGACTGGAATGGCTGAGGGCACCCAAAGCAAATTATTAGTACAAGGAAAGAAAATGAACTTCAGTAGTAGGTAAGCCAATGATATTTAAATAGTCCCTGACTTAGATGGTTCTACGTTGGATGGTGCGAAAGCAACGCATATTCAGTAGACACCATACTTTGAATTTTGATCTTTTCTTGGGCTAACGATATGTGGTATGATACTCTCACGTGATGCTGGGCAGCAGCAGTGAGCTGCAACTCCCAGTCAACCATGGGATCACGAGGGTAAGCAACTTACACAAACAATCTGTTTTTCACTTTCAGTACAGTATTCAATAAATTACATGAGATATTCAACACTTTATTGTAAAAGAGGCTTTGTGTTGGATCATTTTGCCCTACTGTTGGCTAATGTATATATTCTGAGCATGTTTAAAGTAGGCTAGGCATTCTGGAAAACACTATGGAGGTTCCTCAAAAAACTAAATATAGAACTACTCTACGACCCAGCAATTGCACTACTAGGTATTTATCCAAGGGATACAGATGTGCTGTTTCGAAGGGACACATGCACCCCAGTGTTTATAGCAGCACTATCGACAACAGCCAAAGTACAGAAAGAGCCCAAATGTCCATCAATGGATGAATGGATAAAGAAGATGTGGTATACACATACAATGGAGTATTACTCGGCAATTAAAAAGAATGAAATCTTGCCATTTGCAACTACATGGATGGAACTGGAGGGTATTATGCTAAGCGAAATTAGTCAGAGAAAGACAAATAACATACGTTTTCACTTATATGAGGACTTTAAGATACAAAACAGACGAACATAAGGGAAGAGAAGCAAAAATAATATAAAAACAGGGAGGGGGACAAAACATAAAAGACTCTTAAATATAGAGAACAAACAGAGGGTTGCTGGAAGAGTTGTGGGACGAGGGATGGTCTAAATGGGTAAGGGGCATTAAGGAATCTACTCCTGAAATCATTGTTGCACTATATGCTAACTAACTTGAATGTAAATTAAACAATAACTTTAAAAATTTTAAATCAATTTTTAACCAGTAAAAAAATAATAATAAAGTAGGCTAAGCTATGATGGTTAGTAGGATAAGTGTATTAAATGTATTTTCAACTTACAGTATTTTCAATTTATGATGTGTTTATCAGATGTAACCCTATGATAAGTCAAGTAAGATCTGTACTTCTATAACCATTTATACCTATCATTCACACTGAATATAAATGCTCAATGAATAAGTAGCTGATAGTACAGACGATTAAAGGAGGTAGTATTCATATCAGAATACTAAATAACATATCTTACATTATTTTAGTTTATATGAGAAAAATACACAATGGGAGCATACAACAAAGAACAGCTATAATTCCTGTTATTCTTATGAAAATCATAATTTTAACAAGTCTGTAGTTTGAGAGTAGAAATTACTGAATCTATGTCAATGCCTAGCTTTTAACAATGGACCTGCAGAGATACCATTATTGTTTGCTAATTTTTAATCTTTAAATTGCTTTGAGCTCCTTAAGTAAATGCTATATAGAATAAATATAAGATGGTGGTGATACAGTATTTTAGGAGAGACAACAGTATTTTAGTGTCTATCAATACCTAACATAAATGTCTGATGGTTGATTGGACTGAAATGTGAAAGCCAGTTTACACACACACCAGTAACAAAAGTCAGCATTATCTATGATGAAGTACAGAAACAAAAAATTTGGTCTCGGGGCGCCTGGGTGGCGCAGTCGGTTAAGCGTCCGACTTCAGCCAGGTCACGATCTCACGGCCCGTGAGTTTGGGCCCCGCGTCAGGCTCTGGGCTGATGGCTCAGAGCCTGGAGCCTGTTTCCGATTCTGTGTCTCCCTCTCTCTCTGCCCTTCCCCTGTTCATGCTCTGTCTCTCTCTGTCCCAAAAATAAATAAATGTTGAAAAAAAAAAAAAATTAAAAAAAAAAAATTTGGTCTCAGAATACTACTTCAAAGATGCAAAGAGAAACACTGGTTAAATTAAATTTAATAACATAATTTAGCCTAAATTCTAGCATGAGATGAGTTAAACTGAATAAATAACAAGGGAACCTAGAGATCAGAATAAGTATTTTATTCAGTGCTTAAGTATTTTTCCTATATTCAAGCATGTAATCCAATCTCTAAGGACAAAGAGAAACTATACTCCTGGCTCACAGAATCCTCACTAGGCTTAACATTTTGACAATACTCAACAACTAACCACACCTACCCTCTTTCACTGCTAGTGTGAAAGATTACTGCCTATTTTATTGCAGAGTAAAGACCATACAAAAAAGAAATATACACCATGTTCAATAAGATGATACAGCCTATTAAATGAGCAAAAATCAAAACATGGGTCAATTTACATTTTTCAATCTTCAGTTGTTCAAGTACAAATAGAAATTGTAAAATAAAAACAAAAGCCCCATGCCATCAGCTATGTGGTCCTGAATAATTTAATCTCTTTACTCTTCTTGGTTTTCTTACCTATAAAATGAGGAAGTGAGAATAAAACACTAGTAAGATGCCTTGTCTGCATTTTTCAAGAATATATGTATAGGGTTCCAGGCCAGGAATAAACCCAGCTGAACATCACAGCTCTCAGCCAGCCTCTTACATCACTGAGGTGTACAGAATCAACGAAGAAACCCAACGATGAAACCACCACTGTTTCTGCCTTCACGCAGTTCACAGGCTAGATATACATGTAAATCTAGAGACACATCTATATACATCTATACACCTATCTATAGATATAGATCTCTTGACCTTTTCTAGCTTCTAAATTCCACAAAGGCAGAAACAGAGGTGGCTTCATTGATCAGTCTCCTTGTTGACTCTGCACAGCTTGCAGGAACACTGGAGAACCTCCACATGGGAGGATAAGTAAAGACCACAAGGAAGACTGGGGCTTTGGTAAGTAATACTTGGGCAAAATGAAATGGGAGAAGGGGCATTCTAGACAGAAAAAAGACAAGCAAGTTCAAAGAACTAGCGTATTTAGGGAACACGTCCTTCAATGTGTCTATAGACAGAGCAATGAGAGACAGGATTATAATAGTTAGGACTAAACCACAGAATGCCTTTTGAAAGTCCAGGATAGACAGTATGAACTTAATTTGAAAAGTAAAGAAAAACTCCTTAAGTGCTATGATTATAGCGACACTTTAGGAAGATTAACTTGGCTGCAATACATAGGATTTACTGGGAAAACCAGTTAAGAGTCTTAGTAAGGAATTAGGAATACCCAAACTTGGATAAATAAATAAAAGAGAGAGGGTATTTCCACCAACGCTCCCACATATCCATAGAAGACTTTAAACCACAGATAGAGGAAAGCATTCGCAAATTTATTTTTTAATATAAACCTGGTTCTCATCAAGTGATTTAACTACTTAAAACTGACTATCTTAGAGTTAAAACCATCAGAAATGCATATGACCAAAGCTTCAGGACAGACACTTTCATACATTTGTATAATACTTTGTACCATC
The DNA here is from genome assembly GCF_022837055.1 of Prionailurus viverrinus. Lineage (NCBI taxonomy): Eukaryota > Metazoa > Chordata > Mammalia > Carnivora > Felidae > Prionailurus > Prionailurus viverrinus. The sequence goes on from NC_062563.1 coordinate 74,083,808, forward strand.
TTAAAATAATAATAATTATTATTTGTATCCTCTTTCTGGAGGGCAATTTTGCACCATGAACCAAAAGCCAAAATACTATAAACCAGCAATTTGGAAATAATCATGGATAAAAACAAAGATTTATATTCACTTTAGCATTGTTTATACTTGCAAAATCATGAGGAACTTGAATACTTAACTAGGGGAGATTAATTGTACATACTTAGAATACTATAGCCATTAAAACAATATAGAACATTTTTTAAATGAAAGATATTTCCCCATTTAGTGAAAGATTACAGAACAAAATGTACCATATGTCCCCCAACACATACACACACACACCACTAAAATAAAACACCAAAACAAAACCACTCCATGTGAAACAACAGTTTTACTCTTTAAGACACCTAATACAACAAATATGTATATACCTATATATTTCCCTATATATATCTGTATCTGTGTACATACAAATATAGTGTTGTGCTAAACCAAGGTGTGAAAGAAATATCCAATGACTGCCTAAACGTTGGGTTTCAACTAAATTTAGAATGGAAAGCAAGGACCTTCCTCCCAAAAACAGGTCTCAAAATTGATTAACTCCACAGTTCCCTTCTGAGGTACTTTTTGGCTTTCACAGGAGTTAAGGGAGGCATTTATTTCACACAGCAAGATTCTTGCTCCTCTCTACCTGAATGTCAGTATGCACATATAACTGTACCAACATATCGGGTCACGTGGGTGGCTCAGTTGGTCAAGCGTCCGACTCCTAATCTCACAGTTTGTTGAGTTTGAGCCCCACGTTAGGCTCTGTGCTGACAGTGCAGAGCCTGCTTGGGATTCTCCCTCTCAAGAATAAATAAACATTAAAAAAAACCTTAAAAACAAACAAATAAACATACCCACATACTTAGTTAACATTAAGCCTCCAAAGAAACTGAAAGTGGTTTATCAGAAGTAAAGACCAGGGGGCCAACAAGAACCTCTGCAAAGAAGTATGTTCCACAAGTGGGCCAAAAGCAGTTCGTCTTAAGATCTAATCAAATTGGATTTTAATGCTAGGAACACTTCTGTCCCCACACTACAGAAACTTCTCTCAAAGATCGCCTACAGCGTGTTAACTGCCAAATTCAAAAAGCATTAGTAACCAAGGACAGTGTTGCACATGTTCCTAAAATTCATTCAACAGGGTCTGCAACCATTTCTCAATCTTCATAGTAAACAGCTTTTCTGTAGTATTTAGCCGTTCCAATTTCCAATTCTTTATCATTAAACCGGACGTTTCTCTGAGCTTCAGAGAAATTCTATAGTCGTTTCAAATTTCAAGTTTCTAACTGAACTTGGCATCATTTGTGCCTATTTCCATGGACACTAAAAAGCACTGGCACTGCCAGTCTCAACGCGACTGAATCTCATGTTGTCCTTTGAAAACCTCCCTCATTCTAGTCCTACAAATCTATGTCAGATGTCAAGTATTACTCACTTGAGTTTCTCAAATCTGTCACTTCCTTTTCATTCCTATTTCAGGCCAAGTTCGGGCACTATTTGCTTTAAATCTGGGCACAAATACAGTCATCCTAACTTCTGCCTCTAAGTACTTGAATTTATCTTTTACAGCACCCCAAACCAGTCTTTCAAACCGGATAATCATTTTATCATTCTTAACTTTAAAACTTCCAAAAGCTCTTTATTTCCTTTATGATAAAATCCAAAAGCTAATGTCCTCTGCAATCTGGTCCAGGGTATCTTTTCATAAAGACAGAGAACTTCAAAACTGGAAGCCTAGAAATCATGCAAATGAGGAAACTGAATCAAGACCAAAAAGGCTAAGTGCCTTACTCTGGCCAAAATTAAATTACCAGACCAGAAACTTAAAAACCAAGATCAGTATTTCCTAAATTTGCCTGATTATAACATTACTTACACCAAGATGTTTAATATACAGATTGCCAGACCCTTCCCCTGTCAATTCTGATTCAGTAGGTCTGAGTACAATCACAGGACTCTGAATATTTAAGAAGCACTAGGTGATTCTCTCTCATCTTCAGGGAAGTTTGAGGAAACCTGACCTAAATCTTGCAAATCTTCTACATTCTTTGACTGTATCAATCTTACCTTTCAACTACTGTCTTATAAATACTGTTCTATCCAAAAAGCTCTACTCACTTTCACTTATACCTTGTTTAGAGGTTATATCACATTTTTCCACCCTACCCAACCCTCAAAACCTACTCATTCCTTCCTATTCTAACCTCTTCAAAATCTTAATCAATGCTTTCCATATAACCCCAATAATCAAGTACCCATATGGATCTCAGGTATTATGTAAGTATGGTGCTAAGAATAGAAAACTGAAGATTAAAAAACATATAGAAGAATATAAATTATTACTATTGGTCTTGGCCTGAAAGATAAAATGCCTTACTTTGCCTAATCAGCAAAAACAACCAAACAACTTTTTAAAACACTAAAATCAAAGTATCTCTCATTTTTGTCACACTATTCTACTTCATCATTGTTATGAGGCCTGACTTGTATTTCAACCCTGGCACTTGAGGTAGGGAGGGGAACAGCAGAAAAAAATATGGACCCAAGTATTTTTTTTAAATGTACCTAGAGTCTAGATTTGAGCCCAAATCATAAAATGAAAAACACTCATTTCCTCACATATGAGGAAAACTCATTCTATGGCAGATTCACCTCCTCAGTGATTTCCATTTAAGTTGTAACCTATAATCTACAACATTAAAATTAGCTGCTGATAAATAATAAAATAGAACTTCACCAGTAAATCAGAAAGACAGGTACCAAGCAAAAAAACAAAAAAAAAAAAAAAACCAAAAACCAAAAAAACAAAAAACAAAAAAAAAACAAAGACAAGCACTAAAATATTAAGCCATTCCATTTAACATACAACATGAGGCTCCCGGAGAGCTCTAAGAGTAAATATAATTTTATACTGAGTATCTAAAAATAATCAAAATAAATCTCTGGCATAATATGGGCTATACTGGATCTTAATTTCTCCTGTGTCAAAATGTCCCTAAATTCAGCAAGTAAATAATTTAAGATGTTATTAAATGGTCTAAGATGTAAATTATTAATACAGAACCTTCATATCTGCAGAGTAGGCCCTGATACAACTTTTTCCCTATTTTTAAGGCTTGTTTTATTGTACTGTTATCACTACTAACAATTTAATTATCAAAAACTAGTGTATCAACTCACCTTTCTTTTGTAATGCTAATGGTCAGAAAGATGAAATAAAAATCGTTCTTTTCCTTAAATTCCCATATAAAGAAACCATAAAGGTAAAATTACAAAACTGTATAGTTTTCTATTCTTTAAATTATAACTAATAAAAATATTTCTAATGTCTGAGTGTGAACTCAATCTCAAACTCACCTTTTCCCCACCTTTCTTTATTGAACCAATTTTTAAAAGGATGTTATGAACATTACTGTAATTAGCCCCACATATTGCTTTTAGAAACATTATTACCAATCCTGCTAATAATTCTGCCATAAAAGGAAATAACATTTTTTAGAAACTATAAAGCTTGAATATGGCCAGAAAAAAAATTGTGTTTAGTAAGGTCTATGTGGACTACTTAAAAATAGTTCTAATAATTGTTAACAATTTATTATGAGTGGTCAGATATATAGCCTACCACCTTCTCTTTTTTAAAAAAATGGGACATTTAACCCATTTTTAAATATTTTTAATATATTAAATATTTTTATTTTTAAAAATATTTTTTAATAAAGTATTTTTAAAATATTCATTACAGTCAACATTTTATCACTTATGGGCTTAAATTCTTACACAATGACCCACTGAGACTTGAAAGGATCTGCTGGGCTTTCAAGGGGGAGGAAAGGGGATCAAGATCACTGATTGGTTACTACAAGGACAAAGGTTAACAACTTAAATATAGACATGCATTTAAAACTACTGTGCATACATTTTAATGATTTCAAGATACATAAAAATATAATCTACTTAAAAAGTGAATGGTAATGACTTTAAAGGTTTAAACAGATATCCAAAGAAGAAACAAGCTTATTGCAAACGCAGTATTCTGCTACCTACAAATCTTGGATAGAATTTCAGCTACACCAAATCAGCTTAAAAAAAAAAAAAAAAAAAAAAAAAACAAACACAAACGTAGTCACAGAAAATGTCATTATGTAATGCAAAGATAGCTATATACATTTATCACACCAAAGTGACCAACAAATGAAATATGTTAAAATTATATTGTTTACAATGTGCAAGATTAAAGAATAGAACCTAATCAACTACAGGACTGTGAAGCCTAAATCAAATGCCAGTGAAACAGAACAGCATGACATTTCCTCATACACAACCAAATATAAAAACACATACCAAATAGCTGTTTTAATCCTTTACTCCTAAACCTTTCATAGGCTTCATTTTCAATCCAAAATGTGTCTAAAATTGCAAAGTTTATTCATAGAAACATATTACCGGTCACATGAAAAAAACTGAAAAGAAGATTAAAAAGCAGATATACCCTTATCCTTCCAATTTTTCTTCTGACAGTCCATCTCTTGTCACGATCTGCCCCCTCCAGATGCAATTATCAATTATGCATACCAACAGAAAAGCTGCAGCTGCACAAATCTACCCTGTGAGACATGAAATACCCGTTTCCTCAACCAAAGTCTGCAGTCTCTGCTGCACAACTGCAGCAGGACTGAAGTCACCTGACGTCTTCTGGGTGTGGAACAGTCTGACGCAGTGCAATCTGTAACTAGGCTACTAATACTCAGGCACTACCGCCTTCTTCCTATGTGTTTATTGTTCTAGTCTTTTGCTTGTTGCTCATACCAAAGGGAGCTACTTTTGCAGGGGGAGGGGAGTGCTACCAAAGAAAGGAAAGGAAGGTTGTTGTTGTGACACAGTTAACCACTGATTATATGCGAAATGTACTTACAGCCATATGCAAGTTTTTTCTTTTCGTACATGGGTGAATTATGCTGCTGGTTTTGTCTCATTTAAAACTCTAAAATCAATAGTTACCTAATAAGATAAAAATGGACTGATCCAAAGAAAAGTAATAGCTTAAATTTCAACCCTGGGAAATGCTGAATCTCTTCTTACTTTCTCCCATGTATTAAGGCTTAGAGCATTCAGCATTTTGTATCCTTATGAGGGTATAAGTAGAGAATCACAAAGTCAAATTATTAATGTTTACTCAGTGTATGCTACTTCAAAAGAAAAAAGGTTTTATTTTATCTCGGGAGTCTCATCTTTCTAATGTAATGTTCTCTAGTTTTTCTTCTTTTACAATTATGGAAATCCAGACTTATGAATATACATTTATTCCTAATCATCACCTGCTTTCAATAAATATATATCAAACATTACTGCAGGTACTATTAATAGACCCAGCTTGAAGAGAAATATTCATGTGCTAATTATATCATTTGCCTTGGGAAAATGACCTAAGACCAAACCAGAATTGAACTGAAAAATACAAAAACAAATCTATACATAGAATTTCTGAAATTTTTGCTCAACTATATAAAACTGACATTCATTCCAGTGCAGAATATTATGTCTTTACAAATGTTCCACAACTGGCTGAACTGATTCAGTGTGTAACCAAGCAATGGGCAATATATAATGAGAAATCAGCTAAAACATTTTAAAATGTGTAATATAATGAAGTATTATAAGATATATAGTCTATGTACTATACTTCTTAAGACTACATAGCTACACTGAAATTGGTATAATATTTTCTGGAACTTCCTGTAAAAAAACTCTGCAAAATCCTTAGTATCAGAAGTGGCCTGGTCAATGACTCAGTTCTTTCACTATCTGCATTTCTAACTCCATACATAAAAAAAGCGAAGTAATTTTTAAAGAGAGTCTACTATTCTAAGGTTAAAAGTCAATACCTAACTTTAAATTTTATTCAATGGACCTATGCATAATGGAGTATTTGACAACTCTGTTGCTAAGTTATACTATGGATAAAAAAGTCTGGCTTCTCCAAACAATAGTTTGAAATCTCAAACTATTCCGTAAATATAAAATATTTCCATAATACTTATTTTCTAACAATGAATCCTTTGAAACTGAAGACATGTAAATACTTTTGCATTAGAATAAAGCACTCAAAAATAGTACCCAAACTGTTTTCAAGTCAGAGATTACTACACAAATGGGGGGGGGGGGGGGATTTCTTGAGACAAAGGTATTTACCATTTATACTTTTCACCTGCGCTGGTACTTGATTTGACTCAAGATATTTAATAACAGTCTCAGAGAGCAAGAATGTGTAATAATAACCATTTACCTACACATTAAAAACACTTGGGGCACCTGGGTGGCTTAGTCAGTTAAGCATCTGACTTAGGCTCAGGCTGTGATCTCACGATTCCTGAGTGAATTCAAGCCCCACATCAGACTCTGCTGACAGCTAGCTCAGAGCCTGGAGCCTGTCTTCGGATTCTGTCTCCTCTCTGTCCCTCCCCTGCCCGCACTCTGTCTCTCTCTCACAAAAATAAATAAAACATTAAAAACAAACAAACAAACAAACATTAAATACACTTAAAAGCTCCCCTGGTAGATTAAAAGTCAAAACAGGAGCCTTAAAGTTTGATCTTATATAATGATATCTAATTCTTTAATTATTAAGATCTTTGCAATTGAAACTACTAAGTTTACAGGAAAAACTAACTCATGTAAATCAAGTGACATTTGCCCATTTCTTTCTTAAAAAGTTTTAAAAGGGTTCAGTTTGGTTACCTAAGCAAAAAAGTGATTAAATATAAATACACAATAAATACAAATCTGTTAAAAATATAAAACCATATGGGCTATGCTTATAGTGAGGATCAAATGAGTTAGTGTAAGCAAAAGGCCTTAGGACAGTGGCCTGACAAAAAGTAGGCCCTATATAAGCCTTAGACATTATTGTTATGCTACAAATAATAGTCAAACTAGTAGGGACAAGGTACATAAACCACATCTAAAAAAGCACATATATTAAGCATTCAATTCTAGGGACTAACCCAAAACCTTTCTAAACAAGCGCAAGCACATGCGCACACACATACACACACATACTTTGCTACACAGTTCTATTATACTCCAGCTCAGAAAAATTTTTATAGGGATAGTTTATAGGTCCAACATTAAATCCCAACATAACAGACAAATAAAGGACATAAATCTGTTAGAAACTTACCTTCATTTATTTTGTTTTCCTTCAAATATTTAGTATTTCGTTTTTAAAAAATGAATACTTTCAAGGACAATTTTCAAACATAAGAGATACATCCCAACTTGTAAAACAGCACTTTGATTATTTGGGACAGAAACCTATTTTTCCTTAAAAGTAAAGGCTTCCAAAGGAGGGGGCCACAGAAGATTCCTTTATTTACAATGCAAGTAAAATAAAAGTGCAGTCTAATTTTAAGTCTTATAGCATATGCAGAGGAGTGGAAGGCATTTTCCTCTTTAAAACTCAAAATCAGCCTTACACAGAACTTTTGAAATAAATTGTTCAAAGTTCATATTTGGCAACTTCCCACTCCTCAATATCTACATCCCCAGTACTTCTTCCAAGCATGAGAAAAATAAATGAAAACCTGCCGAAGCATAATCCTAACTCCTTCCCAAAGGATATCATGCTCTAAAATTACCTAGATTTCTCTTCTCCTCATACCTTGAATAAAAACTCTCATTTTCTTAGTGTACTTAACCTCACCAGTAGGAGAATCATATGATTAAATCATTTCCTGCTAAAGAATAAAAATTCCTTTCTCTGCAACCTTTTAATGAAGTGTGTGTGTGTGTGTGTGTGTGTGTGTGTGTGTGGCTTGCATCTGTAAGTGGCAAGATTTCAGACTCAAGACTGTATTTTGGAATAGGCAGCAATACCTAAGCAGTAAGTCCACTCCAGCCAGCTTTCCCAAGATTTTCCTCCTTTTCCATTTCTTTCCTTCCTCTACTTCTCAATCCCAGAAAAAAATCAAGTTTTTATTTGTTTTTTTTTCCCCCAGAATATTTAGAAATCAAGGGAAATAAATGAAAAAGAGGTAGTCATTTAAAGTGTTACTAAGTTGGGGATTGCCAGTATACCATTCTTAATAGCTAAAATAAGTATTTCTACTTTCTGTAAACAGAGAACAAGATTCTTTTTTTTTAAATAAGGAAACAATTACGGTTACACAGGAGTTTCAAACTTATTTAAAAATTTAATTATTCTGAGCTATACAAAAATATGAAACTAAACATATGTCCCATTGCTGAAAGGTATTAACCAATGTTGCTTAATACCATACGCAGTAACATAATGCCCTCTATGGACTAAATTATAGCACTTCAACATTAACTACTAAATTGAATCTTAAGACATGGCAAAATACTTTAGTCTAGAAAAATGAATGACAATACAACTTCAAATGGGAAAAAAAAAGAGCATTTGAAAGTCTACAATTTCATGTAATTTGCTAAAAATGAATATGAAAGTCCACAGAGAAAGAAATTTAAAGTGATACTACTCAGAACTAAACAAATGCTGGCTTCATGTATTATAATCTAAAATAAATATACAAATTCCAAAAGATCCAAAGCATTTCTAAATTTGGAATTAAAAAATTAATAGTCACTAGGCTCTGGACAGATGTTTTAAAACTTTTCAGTTTTCACTAAAGTAAACAGGTTTAGGGGAATCTTAAAGGTCATTCCATAATGTTTAAAATAACATGATTCAAGCATTGTCTGATTCAACACAATGTGTCAAAATCCTTTTATAAAGTCATTTGTTAATGTAAACCAAATATCCACAACTCACTAAATTTCTCTGATCATCTGAATTTATTCCATATGGTCAATTACAGAACATTCCATAGACCTCACTTTCTATATACAACACTAGATGGCACCAACACCCATAGTACAGTAGACTGTCTAATTTTCTAGGCATGCAATCCAACAAAAACTATGTTCTTAATTTTCTGGCTCTTTCTGCCTGACAATAGGGAACTAGAGATCAGAATATAACAGCAATAGAAAACAACTCCACCACCAAGAACACATGTGGGATAAAGGGATCTCTGAGCAGTATTCAAAATAAATTTTAAATAGGTAAGAATCAAGTATAAAAATAAAACCATACATACATACATACATACATACATACATACATAATTTTCCTATGTGAAAACTGAAAATTTCCACTAAAATATAAAATAAAATAAAAATTGTTTGGAAAACTGTAACATAACAGGAGTTTGCATCCATTGTACAAAGAGCTCTCATAAAATCAGAAAAAAGATAAACATCTAAATTTAAAAATGGGCAAAGGGTATGAACAGGCAATTCACAAAAGACATAAAAATAGCCAATAAACACATGAAACATGTTTACTTTTACTAACAATCAAAGATCAAAACTTCAAGATACCACTTCAACCTATTAAACTGGTAAAGGTTTTTCTTTTTTTAAGTGCCAAATTCAGAATGTCTGGAAGGATATCTAAGAAGTAAGTCCTAGCACAGGACTCTGAAGGAGTACAAGGTAGCTTGTTGAGACAGGAAGAAGACTTAGTGTCATAGGGCTCTTTGAATTTTGTATAATATGGAAGTATTACCTATCCAAAAATAAATAAATAGTATCAGCTGTAGGTGGTAATGGAGAAATGGATGTTTTCTTACTCTTTTGGGGGGGAAAAATTAGTACCATTTTTCTGACAGCCAAGTTTTGTCAAAACTCTTAAAAATGGTCATACCCATTTACCTAGGGTTTATTTCTAGTAATTTATGAAAAATAGTAATTCAGATATGTAAAATATTTAAATATAGGTTAACAGCAGCCTTATTTATAAGTTAAAAAGTTGGAAACCACCTAAGAATCCAACAATAGCAAACTAGTTAAATTATATACAATACTAATGAAATGTAAGCATTAAAAAATCATGCAGCAGCAGAATAAGGACATGGAAATGTCAGCATTATATAAGATACTGCTGATTTTTTAAAGCTATAAACAATGTGTAGACTATGATCCCTATTTGTTAAAACACATTTTTTTTACTCCATTCATAAAGTATCTATATGCATTGAAAATAGACAAGAAGAATATATTCTAAAATATTAACAATTACTATATCTGGGCAATATGATTACAAATTTTTTTCATCTCAATAGTTTTCTCTACTTCTCAAATTTGTATAATGAGCATGCATTACTACAGAATGTTTCATATATCATCGATCTGACTTTACTGATAGCAGGTCCTTCAGACAAATTCTAACTACTAAGCTCAAACAGATTAAAACATTTGCTTAAGGTCATACAGCTATAATCCATAATAAAGCCAGAATTAGAACTCAGGTCTGTTAATATGCCCAAAATGAAGTCTTTCAACCACACTACTGTCACCTAACTTTTATAGTACATATTTCATAATTATTTTCAATCTGTACTGGGCTCATAGTGAGCACTAAATAAATCCTCATTAATTTGATATTTGTTTAAGTCACATTTGTTGAAGTAAATATAATTGATTCTTTTATTAACAACAGCGCATTTCTAATTTAGCTAAATTTACTAACAGATTCCCACCTAAAGGTATTCTACTCAATTTGTTAGATTAAGCGTGTTAATTTTTCAGGGTACTTAAATTTCTTCTTAAAAAAATTTTTTTTAATGTTTATTTATTTTTGAGAGAGAGGCAGACTGCAAGCAGGGGAGGGGCAGAGAGAGAGGGAGACACAGAATCCAAAGCAGGCTCCAGGCCCTGAGCTGTCAGCACAGAGCCTGATGCGGGGCTCGAGCCCACAAACTGTGAGATAACGACCTGAGTCATTGGAAGTCAGACGCTTAACAAACTGAGCCACCCTGGTGCCCCTAAATTTCTTACTTTTATCAGATTAACTGCTCAGTGTCAGAATCAAAGTCCAACTAATAATTATCAAAGTATCCTAAATATGCTTACTAAAAATATATTTAAACCAAAATACCAAACCTTAATATCTGTAAAACTTTACTGAGAAATTGCAAAGGCTATAAATTCCTAAATTAATAATAAAAATGTTAAGTTATAAACACTATCTAAAGAAAGCTCTTATTCATGAACACATTTAAGAAGCATATATAAATCTGCAAACGATAATTTTTAATTCTTTACCTAGAAAAAAGGGCCCCTTTTAAATGAGTCCTTTATTATGGCAATACTTTATTATGGCAATACTACGTAGATATCACATACTTTAAATAAAATGAAAAAACAATCACGTTGTTGGTGGTTTACACTTCACTCACCGAAAGTTCTAGCAGGTCAGCAAAACAATCTATACTCTAATTATGAACTAAAAATACTCTGTGCATCATTGGCAAACCAACAAACCAACAAACATAGTAAACAATCAATGTCTTTGAAGCGAAGATGTCAGTGGTTTGGATGAGAGACATTAGCACCTTTCCTTACCAACAGCTTACCAACAATAAAGATAGCTGTTCACAAGAGGATTATTCAGTCTCCACATGGAAGCAAAACTGTTACCTTCATTTTGATATCCCTACATATGGAAAATCATGTGAGAAAAATGTACATGGTAACCCAACTTTCTTGACTTTTAAAACCTGTCTTAACATTGGTTACAACACAACATGTATGTAATAAAAGCACAGCACCTCAATTGCTGCAAAATTTAGCATACTAAATGCTCATTCCAAAATGGAAAACGACTGAGAAGGGGAGAAATCCCTTCTAGGTTGGAATCCGTTATTCACCTGTTGGGAAAAAGATTTTCCTTGTGGAATGATCTTCCTTTTGGAATTAAGTTAAGATTACTTAAGAAAGTTATAGCCCAATGTCTGGAATACAGAGGTTCAAAAGTATTGTGCTTACTATATAATTTGCTATGTAACTTCGAGAAATAAGACTAAGTCCCACACAGTGGTGCTGTCATTCATAAAATGGTTCCTTCTTTCTCATCATAGAGACTATGTCAAAGTGCTTGATGTTTAGAAGATTTCCCATAAATGGCAGCTCCCTTTTCCAGATAAAATGAGAAAAATTCAGCTTTTCTCAGTCTTTGAAAATTCTCAAGTTAAAAACCTCCTAAATAGAAAGAAAACTTAAAACTGAAAGAAAACTGAAACAAATTGACCTAACTATATTTCAAATGAGAATTATAACCACACTGAAGGCTGGGGAAGAGAGAAGGAAGGGGGAGAAAGGAGGGGTAACTAATCCAAGTAACTTGTACTTGACTATATACATTCAATCTTGGGCAGGATTGGGGTGTAGATTTGCAAAATAACTTTGAATTATTTTATTGTGTTTACTATAACGATATTAGAAAACATTCTAAAACTATCTTAGAAATATTAAACGATCAAGTAAATGAGTAAATGTGTTAGCTGCCAGGGTTCTCACTACAGAAGGAACATACAAATATGAAAGGAGAGAAGAAAGAAACAATCTTCTGGAAATAGACTCTCAACTAAAAAGAATCAGGGATCCTTCAAGAAATGATTGATTTCAGGGCTGCGGTAGAACAGACATAGATGAGCCTATATTTTGTTAGACTAGAAAGTCAGAAGAGCTTCTCTCTCCATCCCAAAAAGAAGGATAGCTGCACATCCTTGGGCCAACCTGAACAGGGCCCTTCTAATATGGGACAATTTATAAACAAAACAATTAATGAATTATAATTCAGTAATGAATTATAAACCATTAGGGGGAAAAGAGAAACTTATAAATCCATATTGGTAATTAACTAATCAAATCACAGAAAAGCAGAATGCTAACAGTAGCAGAATGCCATGGAATGACTAATAAATGTGAAGGAAGTGTTGGAATTGAAAAATTATCATTTTGCAACCTTAATGGTAAACAGTGACACTAAATCTAGGAGGGAATTTTGATGGGGAGCAGGGTATCTGTAGTCTTGAAATGTCACCCCTCAGACTGCTTATTAGTTCCAAGGGAAGAAGAAAGCAATTATACAGTAGGGAAATGAGGGCCACCTTAACCAGATGATAGAAATTAACCTCATCGATGAGGGATTTAATGAATAGTGGGTACCTTCAGATATACCATGAGAAGGGTAAGGGGTACTACACATCTTCATTTTGGCCATGAATCCAAAACCCCAATCGAATCTCTGACAAACAGCAGACAAATGTAATATAAGAACATTCTATTAAAAAGGGAGATGGGGGGGGGGGCGCCTGGGTGGCTCAGTCAGTTGAGCGTCGACTTCGGCTCAGGTCATGATCTCACTGTGAGTTCAAGCCCCGCGTCAAGTTCTGTGCTGCCAGAGAGCTCTATGCAGCCTGGAGCCTGCTTCAGAGTCTGTGTCTCCCTCTCTCTCTGCCCCTCCTCTGCTCATGCCCTGTCTCTCTCTGTCTCTCAATAATAAATAAACGTTAAAAAAAAAAAAAAGTGGAGATGGGGAAGAGCCTACACTTAAAAAATGTTAATGTAAGGGATAAACACTGGAAATGTAACAGACAAAAGCAGCCAAAAGCAACATGACAACTAAAAGCAAAATTTGGCCCTAGTAGTAGACTACAAAATTTGGTCTTGTAGTAGATGACACTTATACAGGACACATTAGGTCACAACAGACACACTGGAATACAGATAGATTAGAAAAAGTACTTTATCAATGTAAATTTATGAAGTTAATAGCTGTACTGAGGTTATATAAGAACATGCCCTTTTTGAAGAACTTAAGGATAAAACAATGTATATAACTTACTGTCAAATGGTTTAGGAAAAACACCTATCAACTCCCTCTGCTGTCTTCTTTACATTCTTCAACTTAGATGCCACAGTCCATCACATCAAACTACTCCCTTACTATTTATTAATCCTCAATTCCTTTGATTCACTCTCCTTCCACTGGGCCATCCAGCAAAACAGAAGCTTGAATCAATATAAGCATTTGCCTTCCCTGAACCTATACCCAGGATGTTGGGCAAAGTTAGAGAAAAGTCACTCTACCATACAGACTTGTATGGACTCAACCTCCAACCCTGACTGGACTCTTAATATAATGCCTCTCTCTCCCTAGTCAGACCTCCTCCACCCAAGCATGTTCTAGTTCATTCTCAGCAAATGACCTAACATACTGCTTTAAATAAACATAAACCACCACACACTCCCTCAACTTCCAGCCACAAAACGAGCAGTATCAACACCCACAGTTTCCCTTCCATTCACTACAATATCTTCCAAAATTGTTCCTCTTCTTTTTTTTTTTAAATTTTTTTTTCAACGTTTATTTATTTCTGGGACAGAGAGAGACAGAGCATGAACGGGGGAGGGGCAGAGAGAGAGGGAGACACAGAATCAGAAACAGGCTCCAGGCTCTGAGCCATCAGCCCAGAGCCCGACGCGGGGCTCGAACTCACGGACCGCGAGATCGTGACCTGGCTGAAGTCGGACGCTCAACCGACTGCGCCACCCAGGCGCCCCTAAAATTGTTCCTCTTCTATATGCCAATTCCTCCACCTGAATTCTGGATCTCATCCTACCCCATCCCCTCCTGACTTTCTACTACCACCTTTAGACTTTCATTCCCATCTTTAAAAAAACAAAAAGGTTCTTCCTCAAGTCTATCCTCTACCTCATTCATGCTATCACTTTCTCCATGATCTCAAATTTCTCAAAAATTAGCACTCAGCATCCATTTGCTCAAATGTCATTCCCTCAGCACCCCTAGCCCTGCCCATTTACTCTACCTGCCATTGTCATGCCAACACCATCCCTACTTTTTAACAAGTTCTCAATCCTTATCTTAACCAAGCTCTATTGCATTTGATAATGCTGTCCAATCCTTCCACCTTTAAAGCTTCTTTTTCTTGGCTCTCCCTAGTCAGTATCTGTGGTTTTAATTACTATCTCTGAGCCCATGATAAACAAACACATATAGCCAAGGTCTCTCAAAAGCTTTATATGTACAATATCCATCACTTCTTGGATACCTCATAGGCACTTTAATAGCAAAATATTCAAAGCTGAATTTTTCATCTTCTCTCCTTAAACCCACTTTATTCTCTCATGTTCTCTAACTCAGTTTCTCATACCGCCATATGTGTACTTGAAAACACATGGAACCCAGGGTTCCTGGAGTCATCTCTAACTTCTCCCCTTATCCTTCATGTCCATATCCAATCAAACATCAGGTCCTATGTCTCCATGCTCATCCCACTGCCTTAATATTTATCATCTCCTCTTTCTTAAATTATAGCAACAATCTCTAACCTCGTCTCTCTGCCACTAGTACTGCCCATCTCCAACATATAAATATACTCAAGAAATAGGGAGTAATCACTACACATTTTCATAGAAAACACAACTAAGTTAGAATGCTAAATAAAAAACACAGGTGCAAATCACTTTACACAAGTGTGTAAGAATATAGCATCAAAAGAAAAAAAATGACAATCCCTACTTTTCAGAAGAATTCATAACAGCATACCTCAATTTACACTTTTCAACAAAATACTCAATATGCGTGACTTTATACCTATTACTGGAAAATACACCAGTATATTGAAATATTGGAGACTTGTTACAGAAATGTTCCTTCATAAAAATTTAAAATCAAGTAATTTCTGGGAAAACAACAGTAAATGCATCTGGAAATATTTTGTTTTAGTATCTCCTAATCTCCATGCTATGAGGAAATACTGAAGGAAAAGAAAAGAAAGACATGAAGCCAATTCTAATAAAATTTTCTAGTTCCATGGTGCAATATAAAAAGGAGCAATAAATAATTGTGTGGAAAAAGTTATGAGCAAGGACGAACAGTGAGTGCAAAAAAAAAAAAAAACAACACTGAACTTCTGAAACAGTAGTAAAGAATTCTTATCAATGTGATATATTAGATACTGTGAATGTAATATACCACACAAAATGTAGTGGAATATTCCGTAAGTCAAAAGCTAGCAAGAAAGTACAAAACAATGTATGGACTGATTACCTGAAGTTTTACTCAGCTCTGCTGAAAATAAAGCAGATGGTGATCTGTTCTCTTGTTCTGTATCAGAAGGGGTTTTTTTCTCAGCTTCTTTCACAAGAACTTTGGGTTTCACTATACTGCCTATTTCGGTTTGAGTGGCCAAAGCAGAAACATCTGGAGGCAGTAAGGGCACCTTCAAAATATCAGACCTATCTTTGGAGAGTTCATCTGGGACATGGACTTTATCTTCATCTTTAGGTTGTACATTCTTGAAAGAAAGGTCATGGGGTAACTCTGAGCAAGGTAATGACCCAGCTTCATCCTGGACATTAGCGATCTCACTTTTGTGGGATACTTCTAGGTCAGTGGTTAACTTAGGAGGAGAATCAGTTTTAGAACTGACAAATGTAGGGAACTCATCTATAATCTCAATTGGAGATGAATCTGAGAATGTTTCACTCTCTCTTATTTTTGCTTCCTTAGCAATAAATAAGCCATCATCTGAATAAACTGCAGCACTGAGCTCCTTCATCTGCAAAGGAATTTTCTCCTTTTGGGTCAGTGTTGAAACTTCATTGGGTAAGAAGGTATCTTCTGTAGTGTCTAAACTGGGCTGAAAAGATTCCAAATAGGGCTTTCCCCCCTCAGGTGGTAGTGAAGCACTGAGTTTTTCCTTATGTTCAGGTTCTATCACTGACTGGGATGAAGTCTCCATCAGATTTTCTCTCACAAGTATCACAGCTTCATCCTGTTTTTGTGGAACTTCAGGTATTGAATCATCACTAAATAAGTCAACTGGTTCAGAATCAGGTGAGGAATCTTCAACTAACTCAGAATGATCAGGCACTGGCTGTGCAACTTTTGCTATTTCTGAGTAATCAGAGAAATCTGAAGTTGGTTCAGTAGGGAGCTTTGTTTCTTTAATTAAGTCACATGCAATAGATATATAAGGAGCTTCTGTTTCTTGAACAGCTACCTTAATACTTTCAGGCTCTTTAATTTCTTCCTTTATTCCTGATACATTTTTTAGGGATACATTCATGGCCTCTTCATACGGTGGGGGATTTTCAAGCTCAGGTTTTATGCTTTCGTAATTAACTAAAGAAGGAGCTTCTAATTGTGAAGAAGTGGGCTGCACTGCAGAAGCACCAGCACTAGGAACTACAGAATTTAATGGTGCTTCCATAACAATATCAGGCAAAACTGGTGACGGAGTAGCTTCAGATTCTTCAAAGGATGGGCAAAGCTGTGCCACAGGGTAGAGGGACTCCTGCATAGCTTCTGATGTTTGAACCAAGTCCATTTTTGTTTCAAAAGCGATCTTCGTGCCTGTAGCTTCATTCAATTCACTTTCACATGCTTCCTGTACTAAATCTGGGGTTAGACCTTCAGCCATGTTTGCCACTGCTTCCTCAGTCACCTTTGACAAATTATCTGTTGTGACATAATCGGTCTCAGAATCCTGTGTTGCTACAAGGAAAGGATTTGATGCTTTGGTACTAACATTCTTCTCTGTTACAATTTGGGCCTTTTTTTCTTCTATCTTTTTTTCATCTGTCTTATTTTCTGAAGTATGATCTGCCAACAAAGGAAAAATGTTTGTTGAAAGGTTTTCAGCTGCTGTCGGGTTAAAGGGAGCACATGTGATATATGCTCCTGAACCATCTTTTACAGCTTCTGGTGTACTGGGAAAAGAAATATCATCATTACTGCTTTCACTATCTTTTTCATGATTTGTTGGTTCAGGGCTATCAGCAAAACATTTCTTATCCACTTTACTCTCCAACTTGCTCTCTATATTAACTTCAGCAGCCAACACATCACTGTCTTGCTTGCTTGTATCTCTCACGTCCCATACTCGTTCAAATGGCTTGAAGTCTGCGTATTCTTCCCTCATAGGAGCTTCTGCTGCAATTCCCTTTTCATTAAAACTAACCTTTGTTTTTTCTGGAAGCATAACTTTGTCCTCTTCTTTAACTGATTCAGTAAGGGCTACAGGTAACTCTTGTTGATTTCGAAGGATATTATCACTAACTAAATCCTCTTTTTCATCCTTATTCTCTTCCCTAGGATTTGCTTTAATGGCAGACTCTGCTTTTGGAGAGCCACCGAATGAAACTCTCATTTCTGAGTATTCCAATTGTGAAAACTCTGTTAAATCTCTGTCTATAAATGGATTTTTTGCCTTCTCTGTGAACTCTTTAGAAGCTTCTGCTGATGTTTCTTGAAGCGTTCCTTCAGTGGGTAATACTGCTGATAAATTACCAAGATATTCATGTTCTTTAAAAGAAGCAGCTGAGAGGGGAGACAGAGAAGGAAGAGAAGCAGCAGTTTCAAGCAGGACAGATGGAAAATCCTCTTGACCAGTGGAAACAGTGTTACCTGGCTGCTCCTTCAAGTCCATAATTTTTTCTGTGACCATGGACAGAAAGGAAAGTTAGAGAATGCCAGCGTTCTCAGAGTTAATGCAAGTTTTATGACAGATTCAAAATACTATTAGTAAAGAGTTACTGTTAACTAAACTTAAATGTAAATAACAATAAATAATAATCAAGTAGTCTTGAATCATTACGGAAAGAATTAAAGCTATTGTCAAAACGTGCATGGCTACAGAGGCAATTGCATGCTATGAAAAGACATAAATCAAGTCTAAGAAAAAAACCTCAAGTATAATCAATTGAGAAAAGCTACTTCTAACTAGAAGAGGACAAGAGAATTGAGAAGAGGGTGTGGCAGTATAGAAAAGGCACTGAATAATTAAATGCGATAGAGTGGCATTCATTTCTATGAAAGCCTTTCAGCCATAAGCAAGTAAACTGTATTTGGAGAAAAGGACTAATCAATATACAAATGTAAATCAAGGGTCCAAGAATTCCTTACATATAACCAATTATTAATCATGTTCTGCCCATTTGTCTCTTGGACATAGCATATAAAATGCAAATTTCAACTTTTTCAATAGACAAACATTCTTGGAACCATGCTAAATTTTAGTAACTGAATCCACTCTGTACAGAGTTAATAAAACTAAAGAGTCAAAGTTAGAATACACAGAAGATAAAAGGCTAGCAGAAAGAACTTGCCTGCAGAGGAGTGTATCACAGGCTCAGATGCAGCAGGAAGAGCAAAAAGTGTCTCATCTGAAAAACAAATAGAATATAACCTCAGCAGAAATAAAGACAGAGTTTGAAGGAGACTAAAGATAAGAGGAGCAAGCAAGGGTTCAGTCTGTAATAAGTTAACACAAAACTTTTATAAAGAAAAAGCCAAGATGGAAAGGAAAAAGTAGTACCATTAATTTGGATTAAATTATCATTATATATTTATATTATAAAGATGATTAAATCATATCCACAGAACCTATCGTTTTTCAAGAGGCAATAACATGTTTATGTTAAAGAATTTCATAAACAAAAGTAACCTTAAGATATTATTATTCTCAGTTAACATGACATCCAAAGCTTTTATTCACATTTTCAGATAGGTAACTTATTTGCCCTAGTCAAGCCTAAAATTAAAAAGATGCATGAGTAAAATTAATAATTACTTTTGCTTAATCCTTTTTTATTGGCATATGTTCAGTTCAGAAGAACACTTTCAGAGAATCATGCATATTTTCTTATATTCCAGGTTGTCTACCTTTAAAGAAAAACATTCTAATAGTCACTGTGCACTATTCCTTGAGGATATTAGTCCTATGCGCCACTGTCCAAATTGCAAAGAAAATACTAATTATCATTAGGAAGATAATTATTATCATCAGTCTTGTTTTGTTTAAAATTAACACTGAGGGATACTTGTTATACCAAGTTCTTTGCATGCAGGAATTCATTTTACTCCTTATAACTCTTTGTTATAAGTGGGGTTAAGATCCCCCATTTAACAGATAAAAAAAAACAAAATGAAACAAAAAACACAACTGACTGACAGAGGAGTAACTCACTCCATCTATAACTAATAAGACTCAGGGCAATGCAACTCCAGAGCTCGTTTTCTTAGCCACTATATGCTATATGTTACGGACTTAATTTTTTTGTGTGTCCTCCTCCCCAAAGTTCGTATGTTGAAGCCTTAACCTCCAGTGTGATAGCATTTGGCAATGCGGCCATGCAGAGAGGTCATTAGGATTACATGAGGTCATGAGGGTGGGACCATGGCTGATATGGTTAGTGCCCTTATAAGAGACACCAGAGCTTGTTCATGCCTGTGTGACAACAGCTCCTCCACTTCCCCCTTCCTCCTCTTCTTCTCTGAGCAACATAAAGAAGCCATGTGAGCACACAGTGAGATGACAGCCACCTATAAGCCAAGAAAAGAGGCCTCAGAATGAAACCTACATTGCTCATATCTTGATCTTAGACTTTCCAACCTCCAGAGCTGTGAGGAATTAATTTCTGTTGTTTAAGCCACACAGTCTGTGGTACTCTGATGTGGCAGCCTGAGACAACTAATGCAGTACCTACTGGTATATTAAGCTTGCACAGCATCACTTTATACCTGCAGCCGGGAGATCTTGAGCTAAAGGTCTTCTGTAGTTTATACTAGAGAAAGGCCTCTAGCAAAAAACAATTTGAGATAGCCTGAAGAATGGCAGGAAGGTATTCCTTTAGTGGAGAGAACCTAAAAAATTTGGATATTTGTATCTGGAAGGACAAACTAGGCAAGGTTGATCAACAACGAAACAGAGATGTGACTATCATTAACGTGGACATACCTTCTAAGGATAGATATTCCCCTTGAAGAATAAGAGAATTAAATTCACAATGCCGTATAAATTTTAGATAAATCCATACTGGACATGATGTCATATCTAAAGGATTCTTAGATGGGGTGACGAAGGGAAAATTCATTATACGTGTTTTTTAAAAAGTCTCCTATAACCTAAAACAATAGGTTAGATGGGCAACTCATCCAAACCAGTAAGACACACCACCTTATGAGATTTTATAAAACATACACATATAGACACTTTTTTTTATGTTTATTTATTTTTGAGAGCACAAATGGGGGAGGGGCAGAGAGCGAGGGAAACACAGAATCCAAAGCAGGCTCCAGTTTCTGAGCTGTCAGCTGTCTGAGCTTCTCAGCTGTCAGCAGAGAGCCCAAAGTGGGGCTCAACCCCACAAGCAGTGAGATCGTGACCTGAGCCAAAGTCGGACGCTCAACCAACTGAGCCACCCAGGCGCCCCTGTGTGCACCCTCCTTAAAGATGACTTGCTATGTGATCTTATTTGTTACATAGTTTCTCATTTGTAAAACAAAGGAATTTGAAAATTCCTTTCAGCTAAAATAATGAATTATAATCTTGTATAAAACTGAGACTTGGGGATCAAAGAGCAAAACCAAATAATTACATAGCTACTACATCTAAATAAAAGGTAGCAAATCCTTAACAAAATGGCAGTCTTCTTCACTGAGTTAATATAACTGAAAGCCACAAATGCAGGTCAGTCTTCGTGGAAAGTGAATTCAAAACATGTTACTGATTACTGTTAAAATTAGAGGGAAAACAAACTACAACTAAAATTTTGTGCCAAAAACTTAAAGTATTTTTTAAATGTATCCTTATTCCTATCTAATACCAGAACCTCTCTTATAGTAAAAACTATATTCCTGGCCCTTGACCAATTGAGAAAGTTTATAAACTGGTATTTCAAATATTCACTAAATTTTGAAAAAAATAAAAACTGTACATTGAGATTCAATACAAAATTAATCATGAAACAAGAACTGCATTTCTAAAAGCAGTTAGCAAAAAAAAAAAAAAAAATTTCAGAAAAGATCACTATCATTTGGCCCTCAAGAAGAAGGACAGTTGTTCTGACTTCTCCTGAAGCAATCATGGATCATGGGATCAAACTGCCTGGGTTCAAATCCCAGATTCATCACTTACAACTGTGCGACCCTGAGAAAAGTTATTACTTATCCCCTCTGTGCCTCCTTTCCTCATTGGTAAAATAAGAATAATAGTACCTCCCTCAAAATGTTGTGCAGGAGGAAGAGGAGAAGAATAAGAAACAGCTTGCCCTAAGTCTCAGGGCTAGGAGGCCAGAAAGCCAGTATGTAAACATGTCTAACTCTTAAGTTATGTGCTTTATCTTTGGAGGAATGAGTTTATAATATAAGTGCAACTGGTGTGAAGTCTTCTTTCTTAATCAGCCCCTCAAGTTTGATCTCCTGAAATATGATAAATTGTCATCCAGGAAATACCCTATAGTTATCTGAAATATTTGGTTATTTTCTTCTACTTCACAATACAATTAACATTTAGAGAGACGGTAATGCCGGCCAGGTATTTTCTTCAGATGCTCTTTCAATACTCAAAACCACCCTATGAAGTAGGTACTACTGTTATCCTCATTTCAGAGATGAGGAAACAGGCCTAAGAGTTTAGATAACTTCCCCAGAGTTACAAAACTGAAAAATGATGGATCTGAGACCTGAATCCAGAGTATACAGGTCCGTGCTCTTTTCTTTAACTACCCTGCAGTACTTTCTTCCTGGACTTAAGTTTAAAATTTTTTATAAACTAAATTAAGGATGTTAAAGAAAAATTTTGAT
This sequence comes from Prionailurus viverrinus, assembly GCF_022837055.1. Taxonomy (NCBI): domain Eukaryota; kingdom Metazoa; phylum Chordata; class Mammalia; order Carnivora; family Felidae; genus Prionailurus; species Prionailurus viverrinus. The sequence continues at coordinate 74,106,315 of NC_062563.1, forward strand.
TGACAACACTTACATATTAAGCTACCAAATTTTTAAGACTAAAATGCCTACTAATTACTTTCTTCTTTTGAAAAAAATTACTAATTTTAGGTTAGTCTTCCTTTTTCTATAAAAGACCCTAACTTTCACAAGTGAATAAACTACTTTATAATATGGGACACTGTATTAAAAGTATAATATTCTGAATTACTGAGACATGTTATGTACATACTTATATTACTGGTCTTACAAAAACGGTAAACAAGTCCCCCTCTTCATATGATCTTTGTCTATGACTATGTCAAATTCTAACTGTTGGATGAAATTGAAACTTTATTCATCAACCTCATTTGTGCTATTTTGAAGAAACAGAAAAAATAACTCTAAGGACTTAATTATACATACACTAAGTAAAAACACAGTGGCATATTTAAATGAACAAAAACAAGTTTTCACTAAATAATACACAAAAGGGAAGCCAGAACTTTTCTGTTAAGTCTCTCTACTCTACTGCCATCAAATTAATATTTCTAACAGGACAGTTCTATTTATTCTCTTGCTCAAAACATTTAAAAGCTCCCAGTTATCTGCTGAATTATACCTGAAACTCTCAGATAAGGTCCTATACCTTACGGTCCTCACTTAACTGTCTAAACTTATTTCAACAATTTCTCACATGCCATCTATGTTAATCAAACATAAATAATTCTTCCCAACCAAACCCACGCCTCCACCTCCTGCATATCTGAATGCTGACATCCACTAAAACACAAATTTACCATATTCAGCTTTACTTTCTTTTTAAAACTTACCTTATTTCTGCTCATTTTCTATAACATTTCCAGTTATCTAAGCTCAGAGAATTAAGTGACTTATTCAGTCACATAGCTAGTTAATGACAAAGCTAGAAAATGATAATTAAACTGTGACTACAAACAGATATACATTTATTTCCTTATTACCCTCAGTAAAAAGAACAGAATCACTATACTTATGACAGTATGAAAGATGAATACCATTCATAAAACTTTTTCCAAATGAGCTATTCCTCTTTGTTAGCCCTGATGCTAGATTCATTTCCTTACCCAAGCTTAAATCTAGAGTGTAAATTTAGACTAAAGCTTCAGGGCTATATGCTTTGAATACTAATTATTTCCATCACACAAGGATCAGTTTCAAAATTAAAGTTCACAAAAGAGATTTATTTTTTAAGTCACTTTTTTAAAAAGTAAAAGGTGGGTGCCTGGGTGGTTCAGTTGGTTGAGCGTCCAACTCTTGATTTTCAGCTCAAGTCATGATCCCAGGGTCATGGGATAGAGCCCAATGGCTCTGTGCTGAGTATGGGGCCTACTTAAGATTCTCTCTCCCTCTGCCCCTCTCTGCCACTCACACTCTCTCTCTAAAATAAAAATTTTTTAATTTAAAAACTTTTTTTTGAACATTAAAAAGTAAAAGTGGTATGTCAGTTTTGAATTTATTACTGGTCAATTCAAAATACGCTATCACGATCTCACCAATGTTCACATACTCTTATACTAAATATTTTCTTTGACATGTTCATTTCAAAACCAGTTTTTCAGCCAAAAGTATAACTGGTCAGTCAATAAAAATCATAAGTAATTTATAAAGCACAGGAAATAAACTTCATTTTAAAGTCACAGAAAAAAACTTTTGCTAGGAGAATAATTATATCAGACTAACTTGTCTCATATAAACAACTATAAAACTGGGCAAAATATATGAAGCAACTGTCATGAGACACTGGATAACATGAAGTACATGAACATGAAGGGTATAATTCCTGAGAAGAGGAAAGCATGCCAGATGATGCCCTGGCTTTCTACTTGAAGACACTCTGTCTACAGTACATGGAAAAGGAGCCCAAGAATACTAACACTCTGGCCAAGTTGAGTTAACAGCTAAGCTGTCTGGAATTTGTGGGGCAAGGTAACATACAAAGGAAAACTTCACAGAAAAGGAGCTCCAGAAATCTGGATAGAGATTCCTTTTAAATCTCTGTTTGAACTATGCAACACATATACAGCACAAGACCTACCAAGGCCAAGCAGAGAATCTATGAAAGAGTTGTGAACTAAACGTATATTCTGGAGGTCAGACTCTGTACTGGAAGACATGATCGAAAGTTTTTGATAAGCCAGAGTGAAGAGATCTTGCTGAACACCCCAAGTATAAAAATGTGACCCGAGGAAAGGCACATCTTAAGAGGAGGATTACTTTAACCCTAAACTAAAGGTTACTTGGTCTAGACTTAGACCACGAGTTAGCAAAATATGGCTCGTGGGCCAAAGTTATATTGGAAGACAGCCATGTCAATTTGTGTGATGTATCCTCTATGGCTACTTTGGCATTACAAGGGCAAACTTAAGTATTTAGGAAAGAACCTACATGATGCACAAGCTTAAAATATTTACTGCTTTACCCTTAAAAAAAAAAAAAAAAAAAAAAGCCAAGCCCTGCTCTAAACCCTAACTTTAAAATCAAAGTTTGAAAAGGTCAAGATGATTTGCCAGCAAACTGACTTCCAGAACAACACTAACACCAAATCCATGGCAACCAGTGTAGAATAAAATATTATTGGACATGAAAAGAAAATATGAGCATAAGAGAAACAGCCAATATAAACAAAGAAATAATGTAAACATTGTATTCATAAGCACTAAAATGAAAATTACAATAGCTATTAAAATATTCCTACGTAGATACAATAAAAGATGGACATAACAAGTGAATGGAGAGAGACTCCTGGAAGAGAAATATAGAAGAGAGAACCAAATGAAAATCCTAGGATTGAAAATTACATTAAGTGAAAGAAAAACCCACTAGATGGACTTAAAGCAGACTGGGCAATGGAGAAGAAAAGATCAATAAGCTTAAAGAAAGATCAACAGAACTATCCCAACTGAAGCACATCATGGAAAAAAAAGAAAGAGTCTCAGTGACCTGCAAGACAATCAAGCAGTTAAAGTATATGTAATTGGAGTCCCTAAAGAAGGCAAAAGTGACTGAAGCAGAGGAAGGGAGGGAGGGAGGAACAAAGGGAAAGATATAAATGGCCTAAAATTTGACAACTGTGATGGAAAATACCAAATCCACAGATCCAAAAGGCTCAGTAAACCCTGGGTAGAATAAACCAGAAAGAAATACATTGTAGAGATCAAACTGTTAAAAACTAAAGATATAGAAAATCTTAAAAACAAAGGAAATAGGTAGAGAAACAGCAATAAGAATGACCTCAGCTGCCACTGGAAACAATGGAATATGGAAGATAATATCTTTATATGATGACACATCTACCAACCTAGAATTACATACAATCATTATTCACTGACTGCTATTTGTCAGATTGTGTACTAAATTGATATTCCCCAGATCAATACTTAGCAGTGGTCATGTGCAGAGCAGCACAACATTCCAGTCATCTAAAACACATTCCCAGGTAACGTCAAACAAGGCAACCGTATGCCTTCCTGTTTCAGCTCTCATACTACAAATACGTGTGCTTTCTGCAGTTTATTTAGTGTCATACACTAAATTTTTGTGATTTGTTTAAAATGGCCACTCAGAATAGTGCTTAAGTGCTAGCTAGTATTCTTAACCACAAGAAGGCCATGATGTACCTTACAGAGAAAACACGTGTGTTAGATGAGCTTCATTCAGGCATAAGTTATAGTTCTGTTGGCCTTGAGTTTAATGTTGATAAATCAACACTGTATATTAAGTAACATGTCTTTAAATAGAAACACATATGAAACAAAGATATATTCATCAGGTAACAATACTGTGACTAGAGGTTCACAGGAATCTAACCCTGTATTTTCCCTTGAGGCAATGATTCAGGATTTGCTAATTAAGTGTTTTCTTTGACTTTAGAGAACAGAACTACCATGAACAATAAGACTGACTGTATCCATCAAAAATATCCTTCAAAAATACAGATGAATAAAGTATTATCAGATAAACAAAAGATGAAAACAAAAACTGAAAGAAATTATCACCAAGAGACCTGTACTACAATCAATGTTAAATGCAGTTCTTCACACTGAAGAAAAATGATACTAGATAGTAACCTGGATCTTCAGGAACAAATGAAGAAAAAAAAATTGGTAAATACCTGAGTAAACACAAAATATTCTCATTCCATAATTTCTTCAAAGAAATGATGAATATCATAAAATGATAAATATATTGTTATTCTCATTTCTTAATTTCTTTAAAGAATAATTGATTTCTGAAGCTCTAATTACTGTATGCAATATATGTGGAAGCAAAATATAGGACAATAAAAGGACAAAGAATGGAAGGAATATAGAAAAGTATAAAAGAACAAAAGCAGAAGAGGCAAAGAGAAAATGAACATGTTTTTTTAATTTTTTTTTTAATTTTTTTTTTTTCAACGTTTATTTATTTTTGGGACAGAGAGAGACAGAGCATGAACGGGGGAGGGGCAGAGAGAGAAGGAGACACAGAATTGGAAACAGGCTCCAGGCTCTGAGCCATCAGCCCAGAGCCCGACGCGGGGCTCGAACTCACGAACCGCAAGATCGTGACCTGGCTGAAGTCGGACGCTTAACCGACTGCGCCACCCAGGCGCCCCAGTTTATTTTATTATTTTTTTTTTTTTAAAGAAATTCTTCATCAACTAATGTGAATCCTGTCTCATACTGTTTTTTTTTTTTTTTTTTTTCGTTTATTTATTTTTGGGACAGAGAGAGACAGAGCATGAACGGGGGAGGGGCAGAGAGAGAGGGAGACACAGAATCGGAAACAGGCTCCAGGCTCTGAGCCATCAGCCCAGAGCCCGACGCGGGGCTCGAACTCCCGGACCGCGAGACCGTGACCTGGCTGAAGTCGGACGCTTAACCGACTGCGCCACCCAGGCGCCCCCCCAGTTTAATTTTTAAATGTTTATTTATTTTTTGATAGAGACAGAGCGCAAGCAGGGGAGGGGCAGAGAGAGAGGGAGACACAGAATGCCAAGCAGGCTCCAGGCTCTAAGCTGTTAGCATAGAGCTTGACACAGGGCTGGAACTCACAAACTGCTAGATCATGGCCTGGGCTCAACCAGGTGGCTCAACCAACTGAGTCACCGAAGCGCCCAAGAAAATGAAGATTTAAATGAGCCATATGAATAATTACACTGAATGTAAATGGATCCAATTAGGAGGCAGAGGTTTTTAGACTAGATAAAAACCATACTTTGGCCCTTTACAGGACACACTTTAAATATAAAAACATAGGTAATTAAAAGTAAAAGAATGTAAAAGGATATATATATCATCCAAACATATACCCTACAAAATCTGAAGTGCTTAATGTTAATGTTGAGCAAAGCAGATTCTAAGACAGAGTATTACCTTGAGATTACCAGAGATAAAGAGAGGCATCAGTTAATGATAAACAAGTAAACAGACATAACACTAAATAGATACACCAACACTAAAGTGTATGGGAAATATATGAAGGAAAAACTAAAGAAAGACATAGACAAATCTACAAATTTTATTTTAAAATTTTAACATTCAAGTCTCACCTGACAGACTCATGCACATATACACACCAATCCAAGAATACAGATGATTTAGACAATACTATCAACGAACTAAACCTGACTTTTATAGAGCACTATAACCAACAACAGAATTCACAACCTTCTCAAGTACACATGGTACATTCACCAATTTAACCATTTCTGGGTCTATAAAACAAGTCTCAGTGAATTTCAAAGGACTGAAATCATGAAGTATATGTTCTCTGACCACATGAATTAAACTGAAATTACAATAAGACAAAAATATCTGGAAAATCCCCAAATGTATGAAAAGTAAACAACACAATTCTAAATAACACAGAAGAAATTAAAGATTTAATTTTAAATTGAATGATAATGGAAATTTGTGGGATATAGCTAAAGTAATGCTCAGAAATTCACAGCTCTAAACACTTTGAGAAAAAAGAGTTATATTCAAACTTTAAAGTTTCCACCTTAAGAAATTAGAGAAAGAAAACCAAGTTAAACCCAAATAAGTAGAAGAAAATAAATAATAAAAATAAGAGCAGAATCCTGTGATACAGAAAACAACCAAATAGAGAAAAATCGGTGAAACTAAAAGCTGGTTCCTTGAAAAGATGAAGATAATTGACAACCCCTAAAATGATCAAGAAAAAGAAAAGAAAAGCAAGTACTAAAAATAAAAGAATTATCACTAACGATCATAAAACCATAAACGATTATGAACAAGTTTATGCCAACAAATAAGACAAATGGGTGGACAAATTCCTTGATGTCCACTCATCAAGGAAAGAACAAATTCCTTGAAGAGTGACACAAGCAGAAATAGAGTGACTTCCAAGAGTGACACAAACAGAAATAGAAAATCTGAATATCCCTATATCACTTAAATAGAGTATATTTACAATTTAAAACCTTCTCCATAAAGAAAACTCTAAGCCCAAATGGCTTCACTGCTAAACTGCTAAACTCTGTAAATATCTAAAGATGTTTATACAAATTCTTTCAATGTATAAAGAGCAAACACTTCCCAAAACATCTTCTATAATTAGGCATTAGTACCAAAACTAAACAAGGATATTACAAGAAAATTAATTTACAAAAATTATTCGTATAAAACCTCTAAACAAAATTACAAAACACTGCTGAGAAATTATAAAGATCTTAACAGAGAGAAAGAGACATCATGTCCATGGATTGAAAGATTTAATGTTAAGTGTTAGGAAAGAGTACTCTATGCTTCCTGTGTTTTTGCACATTTTATAAGCAGAAGGATTGGGTACTGAACACCTTTGCTCCTGACTATCTTTTCAAAGATGTTTATATACGGAACAATCCTGGAGACAGAGATATGTGTCTTCCTTTTGAGCACCAGGCATACTTATTACATCATACAATTCAGTTTCCCTAAGTTCCTTTCCTTATTCAGCCCATGGCAAGAATAAGTGTCACTTGGCACTCTCCAGTGTTGCTCTATAGGAAATGGGGAGTAGGGAACGTGCACAAGAAAATGCTGATATTCCACCTATTTACATTGCTGAGTAATAAAGTCTTCTATCTCTGACCCAGGTATCTGTGTCTTCTGCCAGCATTCAAGAAACTACGGCAGACTATCCTGTTAGCTTGTTATAATGCTTCAAACCCTCAAATGTCAACTTTCCCCATATTGCTCTTTAGACTCAACGCAATACCAATCAAATTCCAAGCAGACATTTTGTAGACATGATCAAGCTGATTCTAAAATGTATATGCACATACAATAGACATAGAAAGGGCAAAACTATTTTGAAAATAAAAAGTAACACTTGGAGTAGGCACACTACTTGATTCTAAGACTACTTAAAGCTTGTAAAACTATACCCATCAAAACAGTCTAATACTGGCAAAAGGATAGGAAAAAATAAATCAACAGAACAAAACAGATGTATGTCTGGTCACTGATTTTCAACAAAGGTGCCAAAGCAATGAGAAAAGATAAATTCTTTCCAAAAGATAATCTGCCGGGGTAACTGGATATTTTTATGGAAAAATGAATGTGGATCTGTAACACTTCCACGGACAAACATTAATTCAAAATGTGTATTAGATTTAAACATAAAAGCTATTTGAGGCACTTGGGTAGCTCAGCTGGTTAAGCGTCTGACTTCCCCTCAGGTCATGATCTTACAGTTCATCGGTTCTACACTGATGGCTCAAAGCCTGTTTGGGATTTTGTCTCTCCTTCTCTCTGCCCCTCCCCTGCTTGTGCTTGTGCGTGCGCGCGCGCTCTCTCTCTCCCCAAATAAACTTAAAAAAATAAAATAAAATTTTTTTAATAAACATAAAAGCTAAAAGAAAGCTTCTAGAAAAAAACAGAATATTCACAACCTTGAAGTAGGCAAAGATGTTTTGGACAGCACACAGAAAGCACTAACCAGATAAAAACAGAGAGGGAGGCAGGCAAAACATAAGAGACTCTTAAATATAGAGAACAAACTGAGGGTTGTTGGAGGAGTGTTGCGTGGGAGGGATGGGCTAAATGGGTGATGGGCATTAAGGAAGGCACTTGTTGGTATGAGCATTGGGTGTTATATGTAAGTGATGAATCACTAAATTTTACTCCTGAAACTAATATTATTCTATATGTTAACTAACTTGAATTTAAGTAAAATCTTGGAAGGGAAAAAAAAATGTATCTGTAATCTGCCAAAAAAAAAAAAAAAAAAAAAAGCACTAACCATAAAAGAAAAAAACTGATAAATTAAAAGACTTCTTCAAAATTAGAAAATTACACTCACCAAAAGAAACTATCAATAAAAATAACAGGAAACCATAAATAAAATTAACAAGCAAGCTACAGATTAGGAGAATATATTCATAATGCATACATCTGACAAAAGACTTATCCAGAGTATATAAAGAACTCCCTACAATAAATCAGAAAAAGACATTACAACGCTATGTAACAGCAAGCAAAAGACACATCACAAAAGAAAATATACAGGTAGCCAACAAACATGTAAAAGTCCTCTCATTCATTAGTGATTTGGGAGATCTAAATTACCACCACAATGAGATATAATTACATACCCACTAAAATGGCTAAAGTTAAAAAGACTGATATCAACTGTTGTTGAGAATGTGAAGCCACCAGAACTCTCGTATATTGCTGATGGAAGTGGAACCACTTTGGAGAACTGTTTGGCAATTTCTTATAAATATATACTTAGCCCATAACTTAGCTGGTTACTCAGTTGGGTACTCAATTCTACTCTCTTTACCCAAGAGAAATGAAAACATATGTTCACAGAAAGGCCTGTATAAGAATGTTCATGGCATTCTTTTGTTCATAACAGCCAGAAGCTATAAATAATCCATATGTCCATCAACAAGTGAATGAAAAATTAAACTGTGGTATACTCCTATCATGGAATACTACTTAGTGGTAAAAAGGAAATTACTGAGACCTGCAACATCAATGGTAAATCTTAAACACATACTTAATGCAAGTAATCATAGGAGAGTACATGCTGTATGATTCCATTCACATGATGCATTTTGCCTGTTACATAGCATCATGTGAATAGGAACAAACAGGCAAAATTAATCTGTGGTGAAAGAAATCAGAACAGTGTTGTTGGGATTGGGGAGTTGGAAGAAGGACAGAACAAGAATTCAACTGAACTGACTACTAAGGGCCCAAGGGATCTTTTGGGGATGATATAAATGTTCTACATCTTGACAGCAGTGAGTCAATGAGTGGACGCACTTGTCAGAACACAAAACTGTTAAAACTTAAGATCTATGCATTTTATTGCATGTAAATTATATCTTAATAAAAAACACAAAGGGGTGCCTGGGTGGCTCAGTTAGCTAGGCCTCTGACTCTTGATTTCTGCTCAGGTCATGATCTCCTGGTTTGTGGGACCAAACCATGTGTCAGGCTCTGTGCTGACACTGTGGAGCCTACTTCAGATTCTCTCTCCCTCCTCTGCCCCTCTCCCGCTTACACATGCATGTTCTCTCTCAAAATAAATAAATAAGCATTTAAAAATAAAAAAATAAAATAACATTAAAATGAAAAAAAGTATATGAGCATTCTTCAACAAATAAATTTTGGAGAGACAGTGCACACAAACAAGGGACAGTCAATAAGACTTATAAAACAAATCAATCCATTTTATTATTTTTTTAATGTTTATTTTTGAGAGAGAGAGAGAGAGAGAGAGCGCACACGCATAAGCAGGGGAGGGGCAGAGAGAGAGACACACAGAATCTGAAGGAGACTCCAGGCTCTGAGCTGTCAGCACATGGGGCTTGAACTCATGAGCCATGAAATCATGACCTGAGCCAAAGTCAGAAACTTAATCGACTGAGCCACCTAGGCACCTGAAATCAAACCATTTTAATATGTAGACCTTCTTCAGATTCTGATTTTTTTAAGTTTATTTATTTATTTTGAGGGACAGAGAGAGCAAGCAAGCACAAGCAAGGCAGAGAGAGAGTATCCCAAGCAGGCTCCCTGCTGCCAGTGAAGAGCCCAATATGAAGTTTGAACCCATGAAACCATGAACCCATGAGAGATTATGCATGACCTGAGCTGAAATCAAGAGTCAGAGGCTTAAGCAGGTGAGCCACCCAGGTGCCCTTGGATTCTGATTTCTTAAAACACCGTGATAAAAACAAACAAACAAACAAACAAACAAAAAGACCATTTATGACATATAAACACTAGCTGGATATTTGAAGACATTAATTTTTGTTAAATATGTTGGGGAAACATTTGATTATTTAGTGTTGCGGTTATGTTTTGCAAAGTAGTTACAGTTTGCAAAATACATAATGAAATATTTATGAGGGTGTGGGATTGGTAGGATTGACCATGGGTCGATGGCTACTGGGGCTCAGTGACAGCTAATCAAGTTTCTTTCATTATTCTGTCTCTATGTTTGGAATTTTCCATACGAGAAGTATAATTTTTAAAATCCCTTCAAAAGAGAGATATGGCAATGTAAGCACACTAAAATTCTATATACTGAAGCAATTTTAATCAGTTTTATCCACAACTCTTACAGCAATTAAAATATGTATATTTGATTCTATCAATGCTAACTAACTATAGCTCATGCTGAACATGTTTCACTAACAAAATTTTAGTAAGGTCAAAAGAAAGCTTGGTGGGATAAGAATGAGTAAATGAGAAAGTATGTTGGTAAAAGGTAGTTTTTCAGTCCTTGTTCAAAGTGATATCTTAAAGCCCAAATCCTTATAGCATATCTGTATTATGTAGTGTAGAACGGCCTATAAAACATTACATAATGAAATATATGATGTCCTAAGTTCTGATTTTCATAATTCACCTTATATAAGCAAAAGTACCTAAGTTTTCATCAAATTGTTTTGTATAAAAATTAAAATACCAGAATATCAGAACTTGATAGAATAGTAAACCTTTCTATAATTTAAAAATGATGATTAGTTGAGACTGAGAAGTTTAATTTTTTTTATTTTAATGTTTATTTATTCCTTAGAGAGAAAGAGGCAGAGCATGAGTTGGGGAGGGGCAGAGAGTGAGGGAGACAGACTCCGAAGCAGGCTCCAGGCTCCGCGTTGTCAGCACAGAGCCCAACGCGGGGCTCAAACTCACAAACTGTGAGATCATGACCTGAGCCGAAACCAGAGGCTCAACCAACTGAGCCACCCAGGTGCCGCGAGACTGAGAAGTTTTAAAGGCATGGTTTAAGCATGTTTAACAACTTTCTTAGAACAAAGAAAAAGAAAATTTTTCAAAAGGAAATTCCCTTCTTTTCTGGGATCAAAGACACCAGTAACTTAAAAAAATGTTTTTAATGCTTTAGGTTGCTTTACCTAGCACTGTCAAAACACTAATATAAGTAAATTTAATAATGGCACCTTCCAACTACTCAAGTTTACAAGTCAATCTGTAAAACTGAAGAAAAAATATGCAGACTGACCTAGAACTCAATTAAGGTTTTTTCTCTTTTCACAAAAGCTGTTGACAAGTAGGTAAGTTTATGACTATCCCTATAGTACAATCACAAGGCTCCTCCAGTTTTAAGACAGCAGAAAATTCTTTACAACTAGGAACTTGTGTTTTTCCCTTAATCTGCTACCTATGCCTCTCTTAAGTACAACCTCTACTCATCTTTTTGTCCCCATATTTAGCCCTAAGCATTGCTTAAAAAAAAAAAAAAAAAAGGGGGCGCCTGGGTGGCGCAGTCGGTTAAGCGTCCGACTTCAGCCAGGTCACGATCTCGCGGTCCGGGAGTTCGAGCCCCGCGTCGGGCTCTGGGCTGATGGCTCGGAGCCTGGAGCCTGTTTCCGATTCTGTGTCTCCCTCTCTCTCTGCCCCTCCCCCGTTCATGCTCTGTCTCTCTCTATCCCAAAAATAAATAAACGTTGAAAAAAAAATTTAAAAAAAAAAAAAAAAAAGGAAAGGAAAAGGAAAAGGAGTAGGCTAATTTTTTAACTAATGTTGAACTTCAAGGGAATACTAACATAACCAAACAACCGCTAAATTTGTTTGAATAACAAAACTTTATAAGCCTTCTTCACCTATGGTAACAATTCCATCAATGGGAAGAACAAACTATTAAAGAAATCATGTTTTTCCTTAAAACTAGAGGACCACTTAAGGCCCTCTCTAAATTTAAGAATTTAGAGACTGCTAAAACAATAGTCCAATATTTAGTAGCCATAGCTCTATACTACGAGAGTATAGAAAATGTTTCTCCCCTTCTCAAAACAAGGTTTTTTTTGTTTTTTGGTTTTTTTAGAAATAAAAAAGCAAGATTTCTTTCTTTACCTGTCTATCTATAATTAACTGAAAAGAGGGGTCCAAATATCTATATAACCCAGTATATCAAGTGTCTTATACTAAGCAGGCTATAGTATTTAATAATTACTTTTTAAAGCCTGTATTTCACATAATTACAAACTAATTTTTAAAAATACAGGTTAAAAAAATACAGGTTAATAAAAACTGTGTTTGTAGAAAAATACATAATACTGGTCCAAAAAAATATCAATTTTCCCCTAAATTAATGATTAAATGCAATGTAGCCCCACTGTAATTTCAACAGAGGGAGAGGGAATTAAATAAACAAATTTTAAAGATCAGGTAAAAAGCAGATAGCCAGAAAAAATAATTCTGGAAAAGCCCTATCAGCTATCATTTCATTGGAAAGTTATAGCAATTAAAACAGTCTGATACCTATACATGAAAAGACAAAGAAATGGAAAAGAGGAAATATTTCACCGATAATACAAGTATATGACAAAAGTGGCATATCTAAATAGTAAAGATGGATGATTCAACAAATGGTGTTGGGACAAATGAGATATCATATTGAAAAATAAAATTATATCACTACTTCACTTTCTACAACAAAATAAGCTACAGATAATGAAAGAATCAAATATTAAAATGAAATCATAAAAATCATGGAAGTACTAACAAAAAACATGGGAGAAATTTTTACAATCTTAGAGAAGGACTTTCTAAGAATTACATTAAACTCAATGACTCGTATGATTCAAAGGCATAAAAGAAAATGATACTTAAATGTGATTACTTAAAATTTATGCAAAAAATATACTGAAGGTCAAAATACAAACAACAAATCATGAAAAAAAGTTTTCAGGACACAACAAAATGCTAATTTCCTTACAATACATCAAGTGTTCCTACAACTGTAAGAACAAAAACCCAAAAGAATAAGCAAAAGCTGTGATCAGAAAAAAGTTACTGGCACCTATGCCAAAAAATACTCTGAAATGTAAATTAAAAAAAAGAAAATTTGCTAAACCATTCACTAGATTACCAATACACTGTGTTTATAAAGGCATAAGGAAAAAGGTACTTTAAACACATTATTGGTGGGAATAGAGGTTGCAGTAACTTTGCAATACAATTCAGCATTACTTATCAACATTTTAAATGCACATACCCTTTGAACCAGTAATTCTACTTGCATGAATTTATCCCACAATATATATATAACAGCATGTATTCCCAAAGAAATATATATAAGTGCATAGCAACATTATCTGTAACAAAGTTGAGAAACAACCTAATTAACTATCCATAAGAGACTGATTGAATAAAATATGGAACATCCATATACCTTGTATATGTAAATAAATGCTTTCATTCATATGATTTTTATTGAGAATATATTGTACTTCTAGGACTATACATCCATAATATCAGTTTACATCCATAATATCAGATCCATTCAACAAATCTCTGAGTGCCAACACCACATCTAATGCACTGTGATCAACAGTAAAGATATGTCACGTAGTCTTTTTCCTCAAGAGAAAAATGTTCAGGGGCACCTGGGTGGCTCAGTCAGTTAAGCGTCCGACTTTGGCTGAAGTCATGATCTCACAGTTCCTGAGTTCAAGCCCCGGTATCTGGCTCTCTGCAGTCAGCACAGAGCCTGCTTGGAATCCTCTGTCTCCTTTTCCCTATGCCCCTCCCGTGCTCACTCTCTCTCAATCTCTCTCTCAAAACTAAACAAACATTAAAAAAAAATATTTTAAAAAAAGTTATATAGCCCCTTTCCTCAAGGAGCATATAGTCTGGCAAAGAATAGAAATAAGTAAACATACTATTACCATATACAGTATGATACATATATAGAATGTTATTAGAATACTTAAAAATAATCACCATTTAGAGGTGTCTGGGTGACTCAGTTAAGCCTTGGACTCTTGATTCAGCTCAGGTCATCATCTCACAGTTGGTAAGACTGAGCCCCACACAGGACTCTGCACTAACAGCACAGAGCCTTCTTGGGATTCTCTCTCCCTCTCTCTTCATTCAGCTCAGGTCATGACCTCACAGTTGGTAAGACTGAGCCCCACACAGGACTCTGCACTGACAGCACAGAGCCTTCTTGGGATTCTCTCTCCCTCTCGCTCTGCCTCTCCTCAGCTCACATGCGCAAGGGTGCACTCTTCTCTCTCTCAAAATAAATGAATAAACTTTAGATCTACTTCTAAAAAAATAATAATAATCACCATTCCAAAAAACAAAAAAACCAACCACTTAAATGTAAAATTATTAACTCCTTCTTTAGAGTTTAAAAGAATGATGAAGCCATCAGTGTGAGAAGACCTCAGCATCAGTAAAGCTGCGTCCCACCATTTTGCATGCCTATGTCCTATACTAGCTAACCACAAAAGTCACATTTACCCATATAAACACTGATGAATTATGGTCTGCCCTTACAGTTCTCATTACTGGTGCTGCCACACCCAGAGGGACCTTCTAGGGTCTATATTTAGAAAAGGAACAAAAAGTATCAAAGAATATAGTATAAGAGTGATATGTCTACAACACTGACTTCTACTTAATTAGAAGTTTCAGTAAAGGATCAAGAAATATCATCCACTTGGTACCTTTTCCTGGGCTAGCAAAGTACCTTTAAAATGTGCCATTTAATTTGGGGCCTTGTATCAGCAGTGTTTCAAATAAACTGCTTTTAGGGAGATTATGAAATAACTACATATAAAACAGAGCCAATTATAGACAATAGATAATATACTTGCTCCTTTTTAGAAATATTTCATATAAGATAGCAAATCTTCTAAGTTTAGAGGGATATAGTGCTAAAATAGCCTGTTTTTAAATACTACTACTCATACTGAGGTTATTTATCAAAGGTACAAAATATATTCATCATTTCATTTTAAAATGGTTTGAGGGAGTCTGCCAGTTACTAAAAACGATTTGACATTTGACGTGGAGCTTCCTATGAACCAACCTAAAACGTAACGTAACTTATCCATAAGGAGCATACCACCGTTACCAACTTTTATTCCTAGTCCAAAATTAGAAATGGCTTAACAAGAGTAACTATTCCGAATCTGTAAATTCATCAGTTCTTTACCTTGATTCCAATTTCAAAGTAGGATGGGGAATGGATAGGGCATGAGAGTTCCTTCTTTAGAGGCACCTGCTTCCTAGAAATGCATATCACTGTTCAATTAGCCTTTGTATTAAGAACTAGTACTTAAGATTTAAACTATACATCACTCAAAATCTTTTAGCATTTCTACTATGTGCTCCTATGCCAATACACATGATCATATAATAAATGACTTCATAAAAGACTAGTAATTTTTAGTCCCAAGCCATAAACTATACTTACGAGCAATATTCAATTCTATACAAATGTCCATTGCAATTAACAAATTTGGACAGTCTCTGAAATTGATTTAGTAAGCCCCAACACTTTCTTTGTATTTACATCCCCTGCCTCCAAGCTCTATCAATTCTTCTTTCATAAAACCTTTTTTTAACCTAACTATAAAAATTGAGATTTGCAGCCAAAAAAATCCTACTTCTTAGAGTTTCTTATATTCTTCCCTTCTATTCCATTTTCACTGACTGAAGGTAGTAGTAAACTAGTTCAGGCTCTACTCACCTCTTTCAAAACACTTGCAAAAGCATTCTAAATAGTTCTGTTTTTCTTTCCAACCTAACTTGAGTACTGTCGTTAATTCACTTTTTTAACACTGCTTTAACAATGGCATGCCTCAGTTCAATAATCTCCAATGGCCACACAATGCGTAAAGCAGTAATTCAGGACAAAAGAGAAAAATAATGAAAGAACTTTTACATTTTGGAAACAATAACAAAAACATTTTTTGTTTCATAATATAAATTACCAAAACCAAGAGCAACTGTGGATGGCAGAGCATGGATAAAAACAGGATAATAAAACCCCAATACCTTAATTTAGTATTCAATACCCCTCAGAATCCAGATCTACTGCAAGTTTTCAATCTTAATTAACACTGGTTTAGAACATGCCCAAAGGCCAGTGCAATGTCATTGTTAATGATGTTTACATTTCTCTCAATGCAATTTTTATGCAGCATTTCCCTGGAGTACCTTCAAAGCCCATTAACCAAGCACCTTTTCAACTTGAAGCCAAATGTTTCTCCATGGAAAATGGTCAAGTGAGAGGCTTCCATCTCATTTCATTACTGTACAATGGGGATGTTCCAAGAACAGTAAACAACAAAATTCAAACTTATTCAAAAATAATGTAAACAATGTTAAATGCACAAGTGTCAGGAGACTGCCTAACTCAGTAAATATAACCCTCTTCCCATAGGGCTGGTCTGTTTTGAACCATGCTCTGCACGTCTCTCACCTTGTCTTTACTCACATCAGTCCTCTTGGTTCCTCTAAACCTTCAAACTGTATTTTTGTTTCAAATCACAATATAATTATTAAAGAGTATATTTCTAAAATAATTAAAAAAAAAAAAAACTTTTTACAATGGCCTATTAGAGACCCCAAATGAGCTAAGTGTAGCCCACCTCCCCACCCTCACGTTACACCACTCTCTCTCCAGCTTTTTTCATTAGTCTTACTAGACTTTCAAACACCCAAAGCTAATTCCTGCCTCAAGGCTTTTGCCTCCTTGAGGGTTGCTTGGAAATTTTTATCTGCAGCTTAAAATCTCACCTCCTCAGAAAGGCCTTTCTCAGTGCCACACTACTTAAAAGGCACCCCCCCCCCCACCACACCTCAGTAATTTTCCATGCCATCATCCAATTTATTTTCCTCGTAACACTTACCACTATTCTGAGTTTCTTATTTATGTGCTTATTATCTATACTCCCTGCATAGGGAGCATATGTGTCTTGTTCATTGCTATACCCTCATAGCCCAGAACAGAACCTGTCTCAGTTGAATGAATGAATAAACTGTTAAGAACCTGAGACTCACTAAAATGGTTTAACTATCCATGACTATAATCGTGATGTTCAGCGGTTCACTAAGGCAACTAAAGTTTCTAAACAGGTATCATAAATACAGAATTAGGGAACCATATAAAGGTAAGAGTCCCTGAGTAGGCAATATCCTTTCTCCTTTGTCTTCCAAACTTAGTATTCTGAAAGTCAAAATTCCGAGAATGCTGTCACCTCCTGAATCCCAAATGTTCAAAAATCAGAACCCTTCTCATGTTTCCATATTGGAATACAAGATGACAAATTAGTATGCTTTTGTTAATCCTTAAACTGCCCATTTGCAAATTTACTACTTTATATTATTCTACCTCACTTTAGTTCTCTTAAATGTGTTTTTGACTCAGGAAAAGAAAAAATCGTGTTACTCGTCATCTTCTAATATCTTTAGTGTAATGATTATTGTTTTGATTAATGCTTTGGGGTGTGTCATCAAAATGTTATTCAGAAACATCACAAATGGCTTATTTTACTGCTGTGGAGAAACGAACTGAAAAATATATGTATTTTCTGTGTGATCTCAGATTGATTTTCTTCTTCTAGAAAACGAACTATTTCTAAAATCCGATAAAGCTATGAAGATTTCTCAGCAGGCAGTTAAACTACTTGATTCTTGCCCTTTTATGCATTAAGAAAGATCCTACTGCTGGTGGGACACTTTGTCCCCAAAGTAACAAGCTACATGTTAATAAACTAGTAACTTGTCTAATAAGATTTAACATCTCTAACAAACTTGATTTTTTTTCTCTTCCAAAATAAACAATTTCCCAAAATGAAAAAGGTAATAAAACAATGTTCCTTTAAAAAAAAAATACAATCAGGTACTAAAGTGAATGAAAAGATTTGGAAACTATTTATAAACTATGCAGATTTGTCTCTGTCGACCTAAAACATAGAACTTCTAAGAAATAGTATTTCTAACCACTACAAGAAAACATCTGTCTCAAAACATTGTATTAAAGGCTCCTGACAAATCTGCCACAAATTCAATTGGCCTATTCGCGGCAAAAAATCCACAGGTTTCCTCTTCTTTAAGAACGTCAACCATTTTGCCTTTTTCCTCTACGGATTCATTATAATGCATCGAGAGCCTAAACCACAGCAACAGCAATCCGTCTCATTCTGCAGCTAAGACCCTGGCAGAACTGCTCCCCTCGGGCCTCAACTCAAATGCCCAGATCCCACTTCCCAGGCTCGGTTTAGCTAGGGAGTCGCCACATCACAACCCGGATAAACTGGGCGGTGCCAGGACTTTGCCAGAACTCTGGCCTTCCCAATTCTCCACGCGCCACACCACTGGAGGCGCTCTCCCGTCACTGCAGTTGGGTCAGTGTGGATGTTTTCCACTGGGCCAGCTCCCCACCAGCGCCAAGAATCGAGAGGGAGGGGGATGAGGTGCTAGGGGGCCACCCAAGCCAGGGAGGTGAGGAGGGGGTCCAGGGCTCAACGTTGGCAAACAGACTAGCAGCGAAACTGCGCCTTTTCCCTAGGAATGACCCAGCCTGGGAGACAAAAGATTAAGGGCGCCAAGGCCTTTCCATCCTCACCCGGGAACCTAGCCAGCCCAACGCACAACCCTAGTTCCTCGATACAAACCCAGCTCCTATTAGGGGTGGATGCCTAACTTCCGGGACGCAGAGGGATAGGGACTATGGGGAAGAAGCCGGGAGCCGACGGGGTGCACGTGTTCCCCGATACCGAGACAGACAATAAAGAACAAGCCCGGGTTTCCTCGGCCGCCCCACCCTGCTCCTGGCGGCTCCCACCAGCGGGGGCGCCTTCGCCCCAAGGTCCACGGACAAAGCCCCTCGGGGCCGGAGAGGAGGGCTCCGCCCGAGGCATCTGGGGGTGCACACAAAAGACAGAGGGCGCGAGGGACTGCGCGAGGAGTAAGGGCACGGCACTCACCCACTGAGCCTGAGGAGCCCCTGCGCTTGGGCGCGGCCGGGGTGGAGGGGGGCGCGGCGGGGGCCGGGGCGGGTGGGGTCCACACGGGCTCGGCCTGGGGGCTCACGCTGGCCGGGGGAGGAGGAGGAGGCCGGGCCGGAGGCTCATCGTCCTCGGGGAGCTTGGAGGGCGAGGCTGCGGCAGCGGAGGGCAGGGATGGCGCGGGCACCGAGGGCGACACAGGGCTCGGGTCCCAAGACGGCGGCCGCTCCGGGGCTGCGGGGGGCGCGGCCGGCAGTGGCCCCCGGGGCGCCGGAGGCACGAAGTCACTGCCGAAGTCCAGCAGGGGCGCGCCAGCGGCGGGGGCGGTGGGCACTGGGGCTGCCGACAGCCCAGCGGCGGGCTTCCTCTCCAGCACCTCCAGCTCCTCTAAGTCCTCGTCCTCGTCCTCCTCGTCTTCCTCCTCGTCTTCCTCCTCGTCCTCGGGCTCCCTCACGAACTGGTACTTGAACGGGGGCTGAGGCCGGGGTGGGCTGTCCGACGACGAGGAGACCAGAGGCGACTGGTCCATGTCTTCCATGGCTTGCGGGTCGGAGATGATGCTGCAGCTGCTGGCTCCACGGGACGCTTCTCTTCAGAGCCGCGGGCGGTTGTGGGGGTTGGGGAGGACTGAGAGGGGCAGGGCCGAACAAGCCCAGGGACCTGCAGTGGCGACAGCTCCCGGAACAATGAGACTGCTCCTCCTGCCTCCGCGCCCGTGATGCGCCACCCGCCCAGTCCCCAGTTGCCGCCACCGCCCAGACGAGCGAAGGAGACAGGCCAGCAGATTCTCCGCCCAGTTTGGCGTGACTTACCCTCCCTGGCGGGGAGAGGCAGGGTCTGGCGCGGGAGGGAGAGAGCCAATCGGCTACGGGATAGAGACGATGGGCAACCAGCTGGCCCAATGGAAAGAGAAAGAGAGAAAAGTGGGTGGGGCTTTTTGCACTTCCTCTCTCCTACCGGCTGGGGTGGTTTCGATGGGTGGGGCTTGGGGCTGGGAGACCCACCCTTCACCTTGGGTACTCGCGGGTTGGGCCGGGGTCTCTACTTGTCTTGGAGCTGGAGGTCTGCCTGCGGCCCTAGGGCTCCATAAGCGTGCGGTAGGGCTGGCGGTCTGCCCTGAAGGATCCGAGAGGTTCTTGGCTCCGCACCCCCGGAAGAGCGTTATCCTGGGGGACTGGGGGTGGTAACTTTCCTCCCAGGAAAGGAAAATCCCAGGGTTGAGAAATGTACTATGAAGTAGGCCCTAAAGATTTATGTATACACTAAGAATTAAAAATTTTTGAAATAAAAAGATTACATTTTTTCAAACTTCAATCACCAGACCAACTCATCACTACTACCTGCAACCTCCTTAAAAGAAATTTTTTTGACAGCTTTAAGGTTGTTCTCTATTCAAACTGCAGGCCCTGGATGAAGTAGGCAAAACAGAGTTGGGCTTGGACAGTCTGGAGGACTAAAATCATTTCAAACTCGTCTCATCTCCTTCCAGGACGGTTTTGGGATCTGCCTGCTGCTGGACTCACATGGTAGAAAGATGAGTCACCCAAAGAGAGAGAGAGAAGAAAGTGGAAACAAAACGATGCCTTGGAAGGCAAATTTGATTCACATTACATTTCAGTCACCTTAGGCTCATGAGTCAACATTTCAGATGATTCAGGCCTTCTGGGAGTCAGGAAGCCCAGTATTGGTTTGTTTGATATGCTGGAATGAGCATGATCCCCATTCTACTTTTTCCAAAATGGGAGAGGGAGTTTAAAGGAAAGTGGTCACAGAACATACAAGTATCAGCATGCAAAGGGGTTAGAGTCCCTTTTATGGTTCTGGTATATCTTACAGAAATATTCACTGCATTCCTACTCTGGAGGCCCTGGAGACAGGATGACCTGCTTGCAGATTGCTCACAGTCTAGGCCTGCCCTGTCCAATATCTTAGTCACTGGCCACTTGTGGCTAATGAGCACTTGAAGTATGACTACATGAAATGAGATGTGCCATAAGTTTAAAATGCACAGTAGATTTTGAGTATCATTATAAAAAAAATTAAAACATCTCAATTTCTGTATGGTTACATTTTGTAATTGATGCTGTTGATGTTGATGTGTTGGAAGAAGTATATTAAATTGTTTTCACTTTTTTTTCTTACTTTTTAAATGTAGCTTCTAAAATATTTTAAATATATGTATGATCATGTATTTCTTTTGGGCAGTGCTAGTCTAAATAATTAAGAAATTCTGATTGCCATGGGGAATCATTAGGGTTATTTAAGTAAATTCTTAGCTCAAACTAATTAATATTACTCCAGGCTTAATTTAGGTATTAAAAAGGAAAGGCAGTGGTTAGGGAAGAAGGAAGGAGAAATGAATAGGTGGAACACAGATTTTTAGGGCAACAGAATTATTCTGTATGATACTGTAATGGTGGACACATGACATTATACTTTTGGCAAAACCCATTGACTGTCCATCACAAAGAGTGAACCCTAATGTAATGGAGGTTAGTTAATAATATATCAATACTGGTTCATCACTTGTACCATACCAAGATATTAGTAATAGGGGATGGTTGGAGAGTGGGCATGGTACTCCCTGTACTTTCTGTTCAATTTTTCTATAAATCTAAAATTGCTCTAAGAAACAAAATGTGTTAATTCTTTAAGAAGGGAAGGGTAGAGGGGCGCCTGGGTGGCGCAGTCGGTTAAGCGTCCGACTTCAGCCAGGTCACGATCTCCCGGTCCGGGAGTTCGAGCCCCGTGTCAGGCTCTGGGCTGATGGCTCAGAGCCTGGAGCCTGTTTCCGATTCTGTGTCTCCCTCTCTCTCTGCCCCTCCCCCGTTCATGCTCTGTCTCTCTCTGTCCCAAAAATAAATAAACGTTGAAAAAAAAAAAATTTAAAAAAAAAAAGAAGGGAAGGGTAGAACGAGATTTCCTGGGAACATTACCTGATCCGGTTAGCACCACGACATTCAGGACCTGGCATATCCATTCCACAAAGACCAACTGGTTTTATTTCTACAAAATGGCTGAGGTACTTTGAGTTTATTTGGTTTTTATTTTGTGTCATTTTTGAAGAGTAGGAAGAGAGAAACATTAGTGTAGAATTTGGGGGTGGAAAGTTTAAGGCCAAACTAAAAATTTTAAACAAAACAGATTCCTACAATGATTACTAAAAGTCATGTTTCAAGTATTCGTCAAAAATTATCAGAAATGTATATGATCTTCAACCGCATACACATACAAAAATATACTAGCAAAATTTTATGGTATGAACTTTTTCTATTATGTAACAATTTAGCTATCAGTAGTTCAGTCTTCACTGTACTGTTTTCCCCACTATAATTGTTCTGAAACTCCTTAATAGAAAAATTTTACAGTTTTCATATATTATTTGTAAGTTGCTTACTTATATGATATCTCCACATTCATATATATATGTGCCTGCTATTACTAAAATAGTCTCAAGGGAATATCTTTAATTTATTAAAAGTGTCATAAAAGGATAATTATGGAAAAGTGGTAGATTTACAACTTTTACAATAAATGGTAAATATTGAGGCAATAATATAAGCACTCTCCTCTGAAGCAGAAGAAAAATAACAATCTTATTGAGCTCAGGGACGTCTAAAATGTAAGTATTTGATGGATGAATTAAGGGTAAAGAGTTTACCCAGTGTTCGTAGAATGATCAACAAAGGATAAGGAAAGGAGACTGTTGCTGATATACCAGAATCAAAAGTAGAGTTAGTTACACATTAGGATAACTACATATAAATATCACTCTCGCTAACAAGATAATTCTGATGGGCATTTGAAATGCTTAAAGGAAGAATGTAAATTCTTGATCATAATAATAGTTAGAAAAAGAATTATTCAGTGAATTACTTTTGAAATTATCTTACCAGAAGTAGAAGATTAAAGTTTTCAGATACCACAAGTTAGTAACTGTTCTGTTAGAACACTACAAGAAATCCATTCTTCCTGATGGAATTATAGAATCTCAGAGTTGGAAGGTATCTGGGAGATCAGTTTGACCAATTTCCTTACCATTACAAGAATTCCCTACAGAAGGTTTTTTAAAGTTGACCATCGGTGCTAGATTAAAAACAGCCACAAACTCTTTGCAACAACTCCCATTCAGAGGTAGGGTCAGTTTCCCCACCCCTTCTGAGCTGGCCTTGTGACTTTCTTGACCAATAGAATGCTCTGGAAGTGAGTTCCAAGCCTAACTAGCAAAGGCACTGCAGCTTCTATTCTCACTGTCTTGGAATACTGAGGCTAAAGATGAGATACACATGGGGAAAGAGACCTAGCTGACTCTCTGGGAGCTGAGGTCCCAGAAATGTGAGACCATTTCAGATTCTGCAGCCAACCCACAGAATCATAAAAAGTAATAAATCATTGTTTTAAACTACTACCTTTTGGGATGGTTCATTACAGAACAAAAGCTAGTTTAAACATCATCTGTTTTGTGCTTTACTCATTCATATATGAAATATTTATTGGGTATTTACTCTCCATCATGCACATGGAATACAGCACTGAACAACTCAGCACAAATGTGCCTGGACATTTTCAGGGAGACTCACCGCTTAAGGAAATATCCCATCCTGTTTCTACTATATTATACCTTATTGCAGAAAGCTCAATTGATACCTAATCCATGTACACAGAACAGGTTATTTGTCCTTCTATCATGTATGCCCCATGAAAGAATTAAAAGGCATAGGATAGCTATATTCTTGTCTACATATGTAGAGTGGGTTCAGCAACCACAGGAGAAAGATGAGAGGTTAATTCCTGACAAACTTATATCAAGAGCTGTGCACAACTTTTTGTCTACTGGAAATGACTTGCCAATATTCAAGATCACCACTGAATTACATTCAACCTTTGTCTTTAAAAACAAAACAAAACAAAACAAAACAAAACAAAACCTGAAACATCATGTTGGCAGTCCTAAGGGGAAAACTAAAAACTTGCTGTCATTGTCCCTACCATTTTTCATGAAATGCAGTTCATGGTTCTGGTTAACATCTTGACTTATACTAAGTTCATTCTAAAATGAGAATAGAAATAGAAGTATTATAAGATCAACATCTTCAGCCATGCTAGTTAAGTGTTGAAAATTATTGGGACACCTGGGTGGCTCAGTTGGTTAAGCATCCAACTTCAACTGAGGTCAGAATCTCGCAGTTCATGGGTTAGAGGCCTGTGTGGAGCTCTGTGCTGACAGCTCAGAACCTGGAGCCTGCTTCGGATTCTGTGTCTCCCTCCCTCTCTGCCCCTCCCCCATTCATGCTCTCTCTTTCTCGCTTTTTCTCTCAAAAATAAATAAACATTAAAAAAGAAAAAAGAAAGAAAATTACTGTTGGACCTAAAATCAAGTTTTTAAGTTCCAAGAAGAAATCACATAAAAGCCAAGTGAAAGTCATACTTAAAATTGAACCTAGTCTGGGGCACCTGGGTGGCGCAGTCGGTTAAGCGTCCTACTTCAGCCAGGTCACGATCTCCCGGTCCGGGAGTTCGAGCCCTGCGTCAGGCTCTGGGCTGATGGCTCAGAGCCTGGAGCCTGTTTCCGATTCTGTGTCTCCCTCTCTCTCTGCCCCTCCCCCGTTCATGCTCTGTCTCTCTCTGTCCCAAAAATAAATAAACGTTGAAAAAAAAATTAAAAAAAAAAAAATTGAACCTAGTCTTTCTCCTTTAACCTTCTTTGGTCCTCCACATTAATACTGCATTCCCTTAGGCTAAATTCAATATGCATCATTTCTCTGGTGAAATTTATTGTGATCTAATATAAAACTATTTTTGATTCAGAAGAAAATTAATTTTGATCTAGCAGCACAAATCCAAGCAGAGAAATTCTTAAAGCATCTTAGACAAATAAAAATCTATCCTCATGAGAAAAAAGAACTACAGAATAGAGTTCACAAAATGATCTCAGTTATAAATAACTCATTCTAGCATCTCACCTATTCTTCCTAATACCTAAAAACTGAAGTATAATTTCTGCTGTTTTATTTTCAGTGGAAATAGAAACCAGGTAGTCACTAGCTTTACAATAAACATGACTCATTTACTCAACTAAAATCTATTGAGCTTCTAGGTTCTGGTGATAAAGGGTAAATAAAACACACTTCTTACCATCAAGGAACATATAATCTAGTTTATAGAAAAATATATAGGTATGTATACACATATATGTGTAAACATATTCATATATATGTGTATGTATGTATGTGAATATATAGAATATACATATATTACTATAATTCATACTATAAGTATATAATATGTATATTATATACTTACATAATTAATACAATATAATTCATACTACATATATATATATATATATATATGTATATATTAGAGAAAGAGTGAAACAGACATATTCCAGCAGAGTTTGGGAAGGCTTCATAAAAGGTGCTACTCTTTTAAGGTAAAGAAAGAAGGGAAGGCATCTAATGAAGGGAAAATAGCACCTATAGAGGAAGAGGAGTTAAACTCCAATATAGATTCAAGGCATAGAGAGACATTAGGTATGGTTAGAGAGGTAGAAAATGACTGAAGATAAAACCAAATAAAGAAATCAAATACAGACTATGAAGGGTCTCAAATGCCATGCTAAAGAGTGAAGCTATTATTCTCTACGTAAAGAGTTATTAAAAGTCTTTAAGCAAAATGGGGACACCTGGGTGGCTGATTGGATTAAGCATCCAACTCTTCATCTAGGTTCAGGTCATGATCTCACAGTGCCTGGGATCAAGCCCCTCACTGGGCTCTGCTCTGACAGTGCGGAGCCTGCTTGGGATTTTCTCTCTCTTCCTCTCTCTCTCTGCCCCTTCCCCATGCTGTCTGTCTCTCTCTGTCTCTCTTACTCTCAAAATAAATAAATAAACCTAAAAAAAAAAAAAGGCTTTAAGTAAAATGGTGAGATGACCTGATTGCTAATTTACAAAAATAGTAGTGATAGTGTTATAAACATAGATGAGTATGGATGCTAGAATAAGGAAATAACATTTAGGATGCAATTATATAATATTACAGGTAATCTTTGCCCAGTAACTTGATTATAGCTACTATAGTTTAAGTGAAACATAATTACTGCTTAGAGTTTGGGCAAAAATTGATGAAAGCGTGAACCAATAGTTTAGTAAATAGGAGAAGATAAAATTGAAAAACACTGAAGAAGCTGAATTCATAGAATTTGGTGACTAATAGGATGGAGGGGCTGATGGAAAAAAGAAGAGCTGAAATAAGCTTTATGCTTAGGTGGCAAGGTATATTGGTGCTACCATGGTGAAAGCAAAGAAATCAGGAGAGGATGCACAGAACTGGTGAGTAATGCTGGGGAGAATATAATGACCTTAATTTTTAGATACATTGACCTTGAGTTGCCTTTGCAATATTGAGTAGAAAAAATCAGGAAGCAGCTGCAAAGCCAGGGCTGGGACTTAGGATGACATTGTAGTCTGGACAGCAGGAACCTAAGTGTTAGTTAAGTTTCATGGGTAATGTCTTGGGGGGAAAGTGTGGGGTGGGGGCAGTGGAGCAGGTTGATGCATATTGTTTGCTATTCTCAGAGAACAGGGCCTAGAAAGGAGCCATGGGAAACACCAACACGAAATATCTCTGGATGTACTAGAACAATGCTATTTCCACATAATCTTTACTTTTCCTGGGCAAAACAAAAAACCTCCCTTTTGCTTTTCTTCATAGGTCTAGTTGTTCAGTTTCATTTTATCTTCTCTATCCTCTTTAAATATTAAACTCAGAACTCCAACTAGTATTCCGGTAAGTACTCAATATAATTACATTTAGCACTAAGTAATCTATAGCAGTAGGGACAATACCAATAATTTAAACCACAGATAATCCTTAAACCCTCATTAAGCTGGTAGCGCCAGCCTCTTAGCCAAAAACAAGTAGTAGAATTGCCTGGTGGTCTTTAACCTCTACGTGTAACTGACCACCCTCTAATGAAGGTGCTGAAGAGAAGGAAATGGTTGAAAGAAAAGCAATAAGAGATTAAGCAAGCTCCATTAAATTAAAAAATTAACTAGACAATAAATGGTTCTTTTGTATACTACTTGTATTTATGAGGTATGGGATTTTTTTTTTAATCAACAGATCTACATTGCTCATACTCAACTTGTTTTCTGCTTTCCAGAGAACTCAGAAATACATTCATCACTGGAAATGCCATAATATATTGCCTTGCCTGTGTCTTTTTTGAAACTCTCTTTCCTTTTATTGCTACAGACTCACTGTGATCTACATTTCCATCTTATCTTAGTATTATTTATTGTCCTAGGTGGAAATTTATCCTGTCAGGTAGTAAAAGAAAGGTAAGTCATTTGTGAATAAGGACCTAGCATAGTCAAATACATAGAGGCAGGGAGTAGAACAGTGGGTCTCAGGGGCTAGAGGGAGGGGCAGGCAATGGGGAGTTAGTGTTTAATGAGTAGACAGCTTCAGGATGGAATGATGCAAAATTTCTGGAGATAGATGGTCATGATGGTTGTACAACAATATGAATGTACTTAATGCTACTGAACTGTGTACTTAAAAGTGGTTAAAATGGTAAATTTTATGCCATGCATATTTGACCACACTAAAAAATTTTTATTGCAATTATAAAAAAATTAACGTAAGTTAGAAGATAAACTTGAAAAATCTCCCAGAAAACAGAACAAAAAGATATATCAACAACAAACAAGTAGAAATTAAGGTTTCTTTTTTTAAATCAATATCATTTACAATAGCATCAGAAAACATGAAATATTTAAGGATGGATTAAACAAAATATGCCCACTACCATTACACCACAAATATTGCTGAGAGAAATTTAAAAAACTAAAAGGACTTCAACTTTGATTTAAACATTTATGAGAAAGCTACAATGATGAAGACAGTGTGGTACTGGCATAAAGATAGACAAAGAGATGAGTGGGACAGAATAGAGAGTCCAAAAAATAGACTCAGAGACACACACATATATAGCCAATTAATTTTTGACGAGAGTACCAAGGTATTTCAATGGGATAAAAATTGTCTTTTCTGGGGCGCCTGGGTGGCGCAGTCGGTTAAGCGTCCGACTTCAGCCAGGTCACGATCTCACTGTCAGTGAGTTCGAGCCCCACGTCGGGCTCTGGGCTGATGGCTCAGAGCCTGGAGCCTGTTTCCGATTCTGTGTCTCCCTCTCTCTCTGCCCCTCCCCCGTTCATGCTTTGTCTCTCTCTGTCCCAAAAAAAAAATAAATAAACGTTGAAAAAAAAAAAATAAAAACAATAAATTAAAAAAAAATTGTCTTTTCAAACAAATTGTGCTAGAACAAATGGATATCCACATACAAAAAAAAAAAAAAGAAATCAATAAATAAAAAAAATTTGGATTCTAATCTCACATGCAAAAAAATTAACCCAAATGAATCATGGGCCTAAATAGAACGGCTATAAACTATAAAACAATAAAATTTCTTGAAGCAAACATAGAATAAAATCTTGGCAAGGATTTATAATAAACGCTTTTGAAAGTATAAAATGGCACAATAACTGTAGAAAATCATCTGGCAATTTTCTATGAAGTTAAACATACCTAATCACATGACCCAGAAATTCCATACTCAGGTATTTATCCAGAAGAAATGAAAACCAGAAATGCCCTATATGTCCACCAACTAGTGAATAGATCAACAACACATGACTTTGGAAATCCACTCAGCAATAATAAGGAACAAACTATTGATGTATATAGCATAAAAGAAACTCCAAAGAATTATATTAAATGAAAGAAGCAAGACACAAAAGCCTACATTCTATATGATTCTGTTTATGTGACATTTTAAAACAGACAAAACTCCCAGGGGGTAGGGAAGGGAAGGAGGGTGACTGCAGAGAGGATGAGGGAATTTTGGGGGTTTGTTTGGTTTTTTTAAGTTTATTTATATTGAGAGAAGGGGAGGGGAGGGGCAGAGAGAGAGGAGAGAGCAAGAATCCCAAGCAGGCTCCACACCATCAGCACAGAGCCCAGTTCAGGGCTCAAATCCATGAACCATGAGATCATGACCTGAGTCAAAGTCAGAGATGAGGGTACTTTTTGGAGTAATTGTGGTGAAGGCTATACAACTATATACATTGTCAAAACTCATTGAACTGTACAATTAAAATGAGTGAAATTTATTGGTTATAAATTTTATCTCAATACAGATGTTTTTTTAAAAAAAGACAAAGATATAATACATAGGACAAAAGATAGGAAAGTTAGAAGATCTCAAGAATGGAACTAGAGGGTATTATGCTAAGCAAAATTAGTCAGTCAGAAAAAGACAAATATCATATGAGGACTTGAAGACACAAAACAGATGAATATAAGAGAAGGTAAGCAAAAATAATATAAAAACAGGGAGGGGGACAAAACATAAGAGACTCTTAAATATGGAGAACAAATGGAGGGTTACTGGAAGGGTGGTAGGAGGGGGGGATGGGCTAAATGGGTAAGAGGCATTAAGGAATCTACTCCTGAAATCATTGTTGCATTATATGCTAACTAATTTGGATGTAAATGAAAAAAATAAAATTAAAAAAAAGAAAGAAAGAAAGTTAGAAGATCAGTTTGGAAGGCCTATGAATCACTAACAAGAGATCCACAAAGAAAGACCAGAAAAAACACTAAGTTTTCTATTAATCTAACTTGCCCTCTAGAAAGGTGAACTTGCAGTACAGTACTACATGCTCCATGACAGAGCATTATTTAAGAGTTTACATTTTAACTCAACCTTATAATTGTGTGCAGATTGTTTGAATGTCAAGAAATGTTTTAAGACTATTTCTTAAACAGTTTTCCTTCTCTAAATCAATCACCCTTTGTCTCTATGAAATTGATAGTGCTGTAAATACAATCTAAGTCTACCTTAAGTTCTTATTTAGATCTTAGAGTTGGGTTTGGTTGCTATTTTCAGATGACTATGTAAGGTGCAATTTTTTTTTGAGTTCTATTTTTCTCCTGCCGCCCCCCCCAATTGAATTTATTTAAACTAAAAAACAAACAAACAAAAAAATACACAGTTCACCCGTTTCTCCCACCCCTCACCCCCACCTCTGGCAGCTGCTCATCTGTTCCCTGTATCTATGAGCTTGGGTTTTGTTTTGTTTTTTAGATCCACATAGAAGTGAAATCATATGGGATCTATGTGTCTCCCTCTGACTCATTTCACTTAGTGTAATACCTTGTAGGTCCATCCATGTTCTTCAAATGGCAAGATCTCATTCTTTTTTGTGGTTGAGTAACATATATATACACATACAGACCACATCTTCTTTATCTATTCATCTATTCTATCTAATCCTTGGTTTATTTCTATATCTTGGCTATTGTAAATAATGCTGCAGTAAACATAGGGGTGCATATATCTTTCTAATTAGTGTTTGTGTTTTCTTTGGGTAAATATCCTGTAGTGGAATTACTGGATCATATGGTATTTCTATTTTTAATTTTTTGAGGAACCTCCATACTGTTTTCCACAATGGTTGCACCAATTTGCATTCCCACCAACAGTGCATGAGGTTCCTTTTTCTCCACATCCCGCTAATATTTATTTCTTGTCTTTTTGATACTAGCCATTCTTATTGGTTTAAGGTGATATTTCATTGTGGTTTTGACTTACATCTCCATGATGATTAATGATGTTGAACATCTTTTCATGTGCCTGTTGGTTTTTTGCATGTCTTCTTTAGAAAATTACCTATTCAGATCTTCTGCCCATTTTTAATTCAGATTGTTTTTTGCTATTGAGTTATAGCAGTTTGTTTCTATATTTTGGATATTAGCCCCTTATCAGATATGTGATTTGAAAATATTTTTTCCCATCTGGTAAATTGTCTTTTCATTTTCTTGATGGCATCCTTTGCTATAAAGAGCTTTATAGTTTAGTGTAGTTTGCACTTGTTTACTTTGCTTCTGTTTCTTTTGCTTTTGGTGTCAGTTTCAAAAAAAAAATCATCACTAATACCTAAGTTGAGGAGTTCACCGCCTATGTTTCTGCTAGGAGCTTTATGGTAAGTCTTACATGCAAGTCTTTAATCCATTTTGAGTTAAGCTTTATGTATGGTATAAAATTGTAGTCCAATTTCATTCTTTTGCATGTGGCTGTCCAGTTTTCCTAACATCATTTATTAAAGAGACTGTCCTTTCTACGTATATTCTTGTCTCCTTTGTCATAAATTAATTGACCATATATAGTGTGGGTTCAATTCTGGGGTCTCTATTCTGTTCTCTTTATCTATGTGTCTGTTTTTATGCCAATACCATACTGTTTTAATTACTATTGTTTTGTAATATAATCTGAAAATCAGGGATTGTGATGCTCAAAGAGATCCACAACAAAACATATTATGATTAAAATGTCCAAAGTTAAGAACAAGAAGAGAATATTAAAAGCAGCAAGAGAAGAACAACTTCTAACATACAAGGGAAACTTCATACAATGAATCAGATTTTTCAGCAGAAATTTTGTAGACCAGAAGAGAAGGGCAAAATATATTTAAAGTGCTAAAAGAAAAAACTTCCAGTCAAGAATATAAACCATCACTGGAAAGGTAAATATATACTAAAGGTAGTGGATTGATCACTTGTGAAGCTAGTATGAAGACTAAAAGACAAAATTATAAAAATGACTATGATTACTATAATTCTTCAAGAGATATACAATAGAAAAAGATGTAGAATGTGACATCGAAGCAAAACCTGGGGGGAGGGGTGAGAGTAAAATTGTTGAGTTTTAGAATGGGATCAAACCTAAGTTGCTATCAACTTAAAATAGACTGTTATAGATACAAGTTTTATAGGTAAGCCTCATGATAAACACAAAGCAAAAATGTATAGTAAATACACAAACAATAAAGAGAAAGGAATATAAGCACACCAGTAAAGAAAGTCACCAAACCACACACACACACACACACACACACACACACACACACACACACACAAAGAGGGAGAGAGAGAGAGATAAAGAGAGATTGAGAGAGCAAGGGAAAAAGAAAGGAACAGAGAGGAACTACAAAACAGCCATAAAACAACAGAATGGCAATAAGCACATAGCTACTAGTAATTACTTTAAATGTAAATGGACTAAATTCTCCAATTGATAGACAGAGTAGTTGAATGGATAAAAAGACAAGTTCCATCTATATGCTCCCTACAAGAGACTTATTTTAGACATAAGAACACATACAAAGACTGAAAGTGACAGGATGGAAAAAAAAAACATCCTATATAAATGGAAACCAAAAGAAAGCTGGAGTAACTATACTTACATCAGACAAAATAGACTTTATTTTTTTATACATCAGATAAAATAGACTTTAAAAGAAAGACTGTAATGAGACAATGAAGGGTACATAATGATTAAGGGGTCAATCCGACAAGAGGGTACAACAATTGTAAATTGTAAAAGAGGGTATTAACAGATAAAAACAAACAAACTATTAATAGACCTTGAGGGAGAAATAGCTACACAATAATAGTAGGGAACTTGAGTACACCACTTACATCAATGGATAAATCCCCCAGATGGAATCAATAAAGAATCATCAGCCTCAAATGACATATTAGATGAGATGGACGTCAATATTTACAGAACATCCCATCCCAAAGCAGCAGAATACACATTCTTCTCAAGTGCACAAAGAACATTTTCCAAGATAGACCATATGTTAGTCCACAAAACAAGTCTTAATAAATTTAAGAGAATTGAAATTATATCAAGTATCTTTTCTGAACCAGTGGTATGAACTAGAAATTAATTATACAAAGAAAACCAGAAAATTCACAAATATGTGAAGATTAAACTTGCTATGGAACAACCAATGAATTAAAGAAGAAATTTTAAAAGTAAATAAAAAGTACCTTGAGATAGATGAAAACAGAAATATGATGTCACAAAACTTACAGGATGCAGCAAAGCCGTTCTAAAAGGAAAGTTAATAGTGATGAATGTCTACCTCAAGAAAAAAGAAAAGTCTTAAACCACCCATCTTTGCACCTCAATGAACTAGAAAAAGAAAAACAAATGAAGCTGAAGTTAGTAGGAGAAAATAACAAAGATTATAGCAGACATTAGTGAAATAGAGACTAAAAAGACAGTAGAAACGATCAATGAAATGAAGAGGTAGTTATTTTAAGAGATAAACAAAATTGACAGAGCTCTAGCTAGACTCACCCAAAAAAGGACTCAAATAAATAGAATCAGAGATGAAAGAGATGTTACAACTGACACCACAGAACTACAAAGGATCATAAGAGTCTACTATGAACAATTACATATCAACAAATTGGACCACCTAGAAGAAATAGATAAATTTCTAAAAACATACAACTTATCAAGACTAAAGCATGACGAAATAGAAAATCTGAACAGGGGGCACCTGGTGGCTCAGTCGGTTAAGCAGCTGACTCTTGGTTTCAACTCAGGTCATGATCTCACAGTTTGTGTGCTTGAGCCTCACATGGGGTTCTGCCCTGATGTGCAGAGCCTGCTTGGGATTCTCTCTCTCTCTCTCTCTCTCTCTCTCTCTCTCTCTCTCTCTCTCCCTGCCCCTGCCCTACTTGCTCGCTCTCTCTCTCTCTCTCTCTCAAGATAAATAAACTTTAAAAAAGAAAGAAAGAAAGAAAGAAAGAAAGAAAGAAAGAGAGAGAAAGAAAGAAAGAAAGAAAGAAAGAAGGAAAGAAAGAAAATCTAACAATAATTACTAGTAAGGAGATTGCATCAGTAATCAAAAAATATCCAACAAACAAAAATCCAGAACCAGATGGCTTCACTGGTAAATACTATCAAACATTTAAAGAAGTACTAATAGTAATCCTTCACAAACTCTACCAAAAATAGAAGAGGAGGGAACTCTTCCAAACTCATTTTATTAGACCAGCATTACTTGGATACCAAAAGCAAACAAAGATTCCATAAGAAAAGAAAATTATAGGCCAATATTCCTGATGAACATAGTCACAAAATCCTCAACAAAATATTAGCAAATTGAAGCCAGCAAAACATTACAAGGATCATATACCATAATCAAGTGAGATTTATTCCAGGGATGCAAGGATGGTTTAACACAGCAAATCAGTCAATGTGATATGCCACATTAACAAAATACAGGATAAAAGTCATATTATCATCGCAATAGACATAGAAAAAGCATATGACAAAATTCAACATCCACTTATAAAAATTCAACAAAGTAGATATAAAGGGAACATACCTCAACACGATAAAGGACATATATAACAAGCCTACAGTTAATATAGTCAGCAGTGAAACGCTGAAAGCTTTTCCTCTAAGAGCAGAAGCACGACAAGGATGCCCACTCTTGCCACTTTTATTGAACATAGTATTGAAAGTCCTAGCCATAGCAATTAGGCAAGAAAAAAATAAAATGCATCCAAATTGGAAAGAAGAAGTAAAAAACTGTCACTGTTATAGATGACCTAATATTTTATACACAAAACCTTAAAGATTCCATCAAAAAACTGTTAAAGCTAATAAATAAATTCAGTAAAGTTACAGGGTACAAAATCAATACACAAAAATCTGTTGTGTTTTTAGACACTAATGATGAACTATCAGAAAGAAATTAAGAAAGCAATCCTATTTACAATTACATCAAAAAAAAAAAAAAAACAAAAAAAAAACAACCTAGGAATAAACTTACCCAAGGAGGTGAAAGATCTATATGTTAAAAACTGTAAGACATAAATGAGAGAAATTGAAGATGACACAAAGATATTCCAGGCTCATGGACTAGAACAATTATTGTTGTTAAATGCCAAAGCAATCTACAGATACAGTGCAGTCCCTATTAAAATTTCAATGACCTTTTTCACAGAAACAGAACTAACAATCCTTAAATTTGTGTCAAAGCACTAAAGACCCTGAATAGCCAAAGCAATCTTGAGAAAGAGGAACAAACCTGTGCAATTTTTTTTAGAAGAAACCATTTATTATTTAAAATAAATGTTTCTCAAGCATACTGTACTTTCATTGCTGTTGCCCTGAAAGCCAGCCATTCATCTTTTTTTAAAAACAGTTTTATTGAGATATAATTCTCATACCATAAGATTTATGCAGTTAAAGTATGCAATTCAGGGGCACCTGGGTGGCTCAGTTAAGTGTCTGACTTCACTCAGGTCATGATCCCGCAGTCCGTGAGTTAGAGCCCTGTGTCAGGCTCTGTGCTGACAGCTCAGAGCCTGGAGCCTGCCTCAAATTCTGTGTCTCCCTCTTTCTCTTCCCCTCCTCTGCTCACACTCTGTCTCTCTCTCTCAAAAATAAGTAAACATAAAAAACATAAAGTATGCAATTCATAAGACATACAGATGGCCAATAGACACATGAAAAGATGCTCAACATCATCCATCATCAGGGAAATGCAAATCAAAACCACAATGAGATAGTATCTCACACTAGTCAGAATGGCTAGCATCAAAAAGAGAAGAAATAACAAGCATTGGCAAGGATGTAAAGAAAACAGAACCCTCGTGCACTGTTGGTGGGAATGCAAATTGGCGCAACCATTGTGGAAAACAATACAGAAGTTCCTCAAAAAGTTAAAAATAGAAATACCATATGATCCAATAATTTCACTACTGGGTAATTTCCCAAAGAAAACAAAAAATATTACCTGGAAAAGATATATGTTTACTGCAGCATTATTTACAATACCCAAGATATGGAAGCAGTCCAAGTGTCCATTAATAGGTGAATGGATAAAGACGATACACATACACACACGTACAATAGAGTATTACTCAGCCCTATAAAAAAAAATAATAAGATCTTACCATTTGCAACAACACAGTTGGACCTAGAGGTTATGCTAAGTGAAATAAGTCAGATGGAGAAAGACAAGTACCATATGATTTCACTTATAAGTGGAATCTAGAAAACAAAACAAATGAACAAACAAAAGCAGAAACAGACCCAGGGGCACCTGTGTAGCTCAGGCGGTTGGGCATCCAACTTTGGCTCAGGTCATGATTTCTTGGTTTGTGGGTTCAAGCCCCATGTCAGGCTCTGTTCTGACAGCTTAAAGCTTGGAGCCTGCTTTGGGTTCTGTGTCTCCCTCTCTCTCTGCCCCTCTCCCCACTCATTCTCTCTCTCTCTCTCTCCCCGTCTCTCTCTCAAAAATAAAGATTTAAAAAAATTTTTTTAAAGAAATAGACTGATAAATACAGAACACAAATTAATGGTTGCCACAGGGAAGAGGAAGGGTGAATGGGCAAAATGAATGAAAGAGAGTGGGAAGTACCATCTTCCAGTTATGGAATGAATAAGTCATGGGGATGAAAAGTCCAGCACAGGGAATGTAGACAATGGTACTGTAGCATTGCATGGTGACATATGGTAGCTACACTTGTGGTGAGCATAGCATACAGAGAAGTTGAATAACTATGTGGTACACCTGAAACTAATATAACATTGTGTGTCAACTATACTTCAACAAAAAAGTGTACAATTCAGTGCCAGCCATTGTTCACCTTTGTACAAGGTCTGAATATGATATGAAAGAAAAGACAATGTGATTCTGTAGAGCAAGATTTTAGAGTCAGTTCTGCCATGCTTCAGCAAAGTGACCTTCAGGAACCTTTGGGCCTTGATATCTCCACTATAAATCAGGGAGTTGAACTAGATGACTGCCCTAGCTCTGATCTACCTTCAAGATTTTTTTTTTTTACTCTTGTTTATTTTTAACCTTAATTTCTCTTTCGAGCCAACACCAAATATTGGGATGACCAGCTCAGAAAGATCTATTTTACAAAAGGACATTTGCAACAATGCTCTAAACTAAAGATGGTGCTGGCAGACTTATTACAGCATTCAGAAGGCTTTATAAATGTAACAAGATCTTTTAGAGACTTTTTTGAAAGAAGGCAATTTCCTTTTACACATTTCAATGTCAAAAAATAAAGAGATACAAGATAGTCACACAGTGTGTTTAACTTAGATGAGCTTCTTTCCTCAAACTTTATCTTTCTCATTTCTAGAAGCAAATATGAAACTATGTAGAAAGCTGAATAGACTTGGAAATACACTCAAGTAAACCATAGTAGAGTCAGTGACTCAGCCAAATTTCTTAAGCAAATATACTGCCTGCAGAATTTTTATTGAAGTGAAAAATGGAGAGTCACCATAAAGACCTAGTTGATGTACAATATTTCATTCCTGAAGATTTTAACAGCATATTATTTCATTTATCTCTTTATTTCAAATAGAGTTCAGGTTACATTTTTATTTATTTTTATTTTTTATTTTTTCAAAGTTGCACTTTTATTTATTTTTTTGGAAACTACACTTTTAAATGAATTTGCGCATATTCCTAAAAAAGTAACATGGGATCTCTTAGTAAGTAATTAGGTGTTGTTTTGAGTTGAATTGTATCTCCCTCCAAATAAGTATTTTGAAGTTCTAATCCTCAGTACTTCAGAATGACCTTATTTGGAAATAGGGTCATCACAGATGTATTTGGTTAAGATGAGGTCCTACTGGAGCAGAGTGGGCTCTTAATCCAATCTAACTGGTGTCCTTCTAAGAAGAAGAGAAGACAAAAACACATAGAGAAGTTGGCCATGTGAAGACAGAGGCAGAAATTATAGTGTTGGAACCACAGCCAAGGAATACATGTGGCTTCCAAAAGCTGGAAAGGGAAGAGTGGATCCTAGAAGATTCAGAGGGAGCACAGCTCTGTCAACACCTTGATTTCCTACATTTAGTCTCCAGAAGTGTGACAGAGCAAATTTCTATTGTTTTAAACCATCCAGTTTGTGGTACCTTGCTATGGTAACCATAGGAAACTAATCCAAATATACAGCCAAATGTTACACATATATGCGCGCACACGCGCACACACACACACACACACACACACACAAAGAGAACCCTCATTTTAACCAAATTACTGGATTTCTAAAAATCTAAAATAATGATGATTTGGGGATGTGAACTTGAGTTATTAATTATAGTAATGTATGATGCCTTATAACATTTACACAATTTCTTTAAGGTACTGCATTTCCAAATATTTTGAACCGTAAGGGTACTAAGTAAAAAAAAAAAAAAAGCGAATATTTACAACGGAGAAATAACACAGTACCTTTGAGAGAAGCAAGGCAGCCTACTCAAAAGATAAAAACTCAAAGAAAAACAGCTACTAGAGAATTATTTCTTTTTTCTTTCTTTTTTCAAGAGAACTATTACAAAATGGGCAGCTGAGGGGCGCCTGGGTGGCGCAGTCGGTTAAGCATCCGACTTCAGCCAGGTCACGATCTCGCGGTCCGTGAGTTCGAGCCCCGCGTCAAGCTCTGGGCTGATGGCTCAGAGCCTGGAGCCGGTTTCTG
Organism: Prionailurus viverrinus; assembly: GCF_022837055.1. NCBI lineage: Eukaryota > Metazoa > Chordata > Mammalia > Carnivora > Felidae > Prionailurus > Prionailurus viverrinus. The sequence continues at coordinate 74,144,911 of NC_062563.1, forward strand.
ATTCTGTGTCTCCCTGTCTCTCTGCCCCTCCCCCGTTCATGCTCTGTCTCTCTCTGTCCCAAAAATAAATAAACGTTGAAAAAAAAAAATTAAAAAAAAACAAAACAAAATGGGCAGCTGAGTTACAACACTTGGTATTACTAAACCATTCAAGTCTCAAAATAAGAGTTTGACAGCAATAATAATTTCATAATTTTATGATGAAACTTAGATGGAAAATTTTCACAAGACAACTTTAGATATGAAAACAATGAGCAAGAATGTGATAAACAATTTCTTTCATGTCTACTGATACTAGATTTAGTATCTGAATGTGATTAAATTTTTTTGAAGAAAAATTGAAAACTTTACATTAAAAGAGATTATAGGGAGGGGTGCCTGGGTGGCTCAGTCAGTTGAGCGTCCAACTTTGTCTCAGGTCATGATCTCACAGTGTGTGGGTTCGAGCCCCGTGTCGGGCTCTGTGCCGACAGCTCAGAGCCTGGAGCCTGCTTTGGATTCTGTATCTCCCTCTCTCTCTCCCTCTCCTTCTCCATCTCTCTCTCAATCTCTCTCTCTCTCTCTCTGTCTGCCCCTCCCCACTAGTGCTCTCTCAAAAATAAATGTAAAAAAAAATTTTTTTTTAAGATATTATAGGAACTTATAAAGAGAAGACTCAATATCATAAAGGAGGTGATTAGTCCCAAATTGATTAGTATGCTCAAGGGAGTTCAAATAAATTCCCAAGACTTTCACATGAAGGGTGACGAGATGTTTACAAAATTTACACTTAATGAGTAGTTGAGAATAGCAAAGACTCCCTCAACTCCCTTCCCTTATCTGGCTCTGGGAAACCACAACCCCAGTTAAATCCAACTCTGCCTTCTCTAATTTTGCACCATCAGAGCTGAACGTGGCTTGAGAAAAACACACCACGACGCTGACCAGTCTGAATTCACATTCATTATCACTAATCTCACTAGGCTGTCAATCACATTAGGTGTCTGACTTCATTGGAAATGTTCTTGAGAGTCATGAGCACTGCAGAGTCTTAATTTGCAGATTAAGATTCAAGCATGGCATTCCTGCCTGTTATCGTTACAGGGTCATACTGATTCTTCTAAGCCTTAGAGACAGTTTATAATCACTCTCCATATTTAGATCAAAACCTCTCCAAAGCAATAACCCATTTGTCCTATTGCATCCTCAAGCTTCATCCAAGCTTAGTTATTAACTTTACTTTCATCTCTTTTCCCACTTCCAACAGAGCTCTGCCATAATAGCCCACGTGGATGACTACCACCTAGGAAGACAGCATTCAAAGGAGCAATACAATTACCAATAATAAAAAAATTGGAAGAGAACATATTGGCTTAATTTGAAGCCACAATCCTTTCAAAGAATTTTGTATTCATAGGTAACTTCCAAACCTAAAACTTGTGAGAAAGGTGGCATTTACCAAAGGTAAGTCCTCAAAATAATGGCTGCAAAAATAAATGACAACCAGACCCACCAGCCCAGTTCAGATCCACTTAGTTCTGCAGCCCCACAAATGAGCTGCACCAGCACATTTGTCAATCCTGTTAAGTATGACAGCAGCATATATTCGAAAACATGTTAAACAGGGGCACTTGGGTGGTTCAGTCACTTAAGCATCTGACTCTTGATCTCAGCGTATGGTTTGTGGGATCAGGCCCCCGCATTGGGCTCTGCCCTGCCAGCAAGGAGTCTGCTTGGGATTCTCTCTGCCCCTCCCCTGCTCACTCTCTGTCTCAAAATAAGTAAATAAACATTTTTTAAAAAATAAATAAAAAGAACATGTTAAACATTGGTAATCACTGTTTTGAATACAGCCTTCACTATGACATAGTGAAGGTAGGAGTAAAAAGCATAGATTCTAAAGTCAAACTTACTTAGGTTTACATCCCTACACTACCACTTACTGGGTTTGTGATTTTCAGCAATTATCTTCTCTGTGCTTCATTCCTCATCTGTAAATGGGGATAATAATTGTGGTCAAACTCATAGGATGGTTTCAAGAATAAGTTGAACTTTAAGAGTATCTGGCACACAAAAGTACACTATACAGGTTAGTTTTTTTCATAAACATTCTTGAGGATTTTCATGCAGAGAAATAAGAATTTAAGACAGTACAAGTTCTGTGGAGTTCTAAGAAGGTACTGCTAGACTTGGATGGGAAGATGGATGGATGGATGGATGGATGGATGGATGGGAAGGAAGGGAGCTAGGATTGTTCTGTTTTTATCTTTTCTTCCCTTCCCCTATGTTCATCAGTTGTGTTTCTTAAATTCCACATATGAGTGGAATCATACGATAATTCTCTTTCTCTGACTGACTTATTTCACTTAGTGCGATACATTCAAGTTTCATCCACACTGTTGCAAATAGCAAGATTTCATTCTTCTTCATCACCAAGTCATAGTCCATTGTATATGTATGCCACATCTTCTTTATCCACTCATTAGGACATTTGGACTTTTTCCATAATTTGGCTATTGTTGACAGTGCTACTATAAACATTGGGGTGCATGTGCCCTTTTGAATCAGCATTTTCGTATCCTTTGGATAAATACCTAGTAGTGCAATTGCTGGGTCATAGGGTAGCTCTATTTTTAATTTTTTGAGAAACCTCTGTACTGTTCTCCAGGGTGGCTACACCAGTTTGCATTCCCACCAATGGTGCAAAAGTATTCCCCCTTTCTCTGCATCCTCACCAACATCTGTTGTTTCCTGGGTTGTTAATTTTAGCCATTCTGACAAGTGTGAGGTGATATCTCTTTGTGGTTTTGATTTTCATTTCCCTGATGATGAGTAATATTGAACATGTTTTCATGTGTCTATTAGTCATCTGGATGTCTTCTTTGGAAAAGTGTCTGTTCATGTCCTCTGCCCATTTCTTCACTAGATTATTTGGGTTTGGGGTGTTGAGTTTGATAAGTTACTTATAGATTTTGGATACTAACCTTTATCAGATTTGTCATTTGCAAATATCTTCTCCCATCCTGTTGGTTGCCTTTTAGTTTGTTGATTATTTCCTTCATTAGGCAGAAGATTTTTATCTTGATCAGGTCCCAATAGTTCATTTTTGCTTTTATTTCCCTTGCCTCTGGAGACATGCTTAGTAAGAAATGGCTGCAGCCGAGGTCAAAGAGGTTGCAGCCTGCTTTCTCCTCTAGGATTTTGATGGTTTCCTACCTTACATTTAGGTCTTTCATCTGTTTTGAATTTATTTTTGTGTATGGTATAAGAAAGTGGTCCAGTTTCATTCTGCACATTGCTGTCCAGTTTTCCCAGCACCATTTGCTGAAAAGACTGTCTTTTTTCTGTTGGATATTCTTTCCTGCTTTGTTGAAGATTAGTTGGCCATACATTTGTGGGTCCATTTCTTGGTTCTCTATTCTGTTCCATTAATCTATGTGTCTGTGTTTGTGCTAGTACCACACTGTCTTGACGATTACAGCTTTGTAATACAGGCTAAAGTCTGGGATTGTGATGCCTCCTACTTTGGTTTTCTTTTTCAACATTACTTTGGCTATTTGGGGTCTTTTCTGGTTCCATACAAATTTTAAAAGTGTTTGTTTTAACTTTGTGAAGAAGACTGGTGTTATTTTGATTGGGATTGCATTGAATGTGTAGATGAACATGGATGCAAAAATTCTCAACAAGATACTAGTATATCGAATCCAACAATACATTAAAAGAATTATTCATCATGATCAAGTGGGATTTACTCCTGGGCTGCAGTGTTGGGTCAATATCCACAAATCACTCGACGTGATATATCACATTAATAAAAGAAAGGTTAAGAACCAAACAATCCTCTCAGTACAGGCAGAGAAAGCATTTGACAAAAGATAGCATCCTTTCCTGATGAAAGCCTTCAAGAAAGTAGAGATAGAAGGAACATACCTAAACATCATAAAGGCCATATATGAAAGACCCACACCAATATTATCCTCAATGGGGGGAAAACTGAGAGCCTTCCTCCTAAGGTCAGGAACAAAGATGTCCACTTTCACTACTGTTGTTCAACATAGTACTAGAAGTCCTAGCCTCAGCAATTAGACAACACAAAGAAATAAAAGACATACAGTTTGGCAAGGAAGAAGTCAAACTTTTGCTCTTCACAGATGACATGGTACTCTTTGTGGAAAACCCAAAAGACTCCACCAAAAAAAATACTAGAACTAATGCATGAATTCAGCAAAGTTGCAGGATATAAAATCAACATACAGAAATCAGTTGCATTTCTATATACAAATAATGAAGCAGCAGAAAGAGAAATAAAGGAATCTATTGCATTTACAATTGCACCAAAAACCATAAGATACCTAGGCATAAATCTAACCAAATAAATCTTCTTGAAGAAGACACAAAGAAATGGAAAAACATTCTACACTCATGGATTGGAAGAACAAATGTTGTTAAAATGTCTATACTACCCAAAGCAATATACACATTCAGTGTAATCCCTATCAAAATAATACTAGCATTTGTCACAGAGCTAGAACAATTTATTATTATTATTATTATTATTATTATTATTATTATTATTATTTAGAGAAAGAATCTTAAGCAGGCCCCATGCTCACTGTGGAACCCAACGTGGGACTCAACCCCATGACCCTGGGATCATGACCTGAGCTGAAATCAAGAGTTGAACACTCAACCAACTGAGCCACCCATGCGCCCCTGGGATACTCTATTCTTAAATAAATTTACTTTTTGTTTATACTGGTTTGAAATAAATTTCTGTTGCTTGCAACCAAAAAAGCCTTGGCTAATGAAGCTACAGATATTATTATATTATCTGACTATATTCCTTATTCAAAAATATTTAATTTAAAAATTATTGTTGAAATAAGTTCTGCATATAATGATTTATGTTTTTCACATCAAAATTCAAGACACCTCATATTTAATGCAGAGTAAAACAACAGTTCATAATTTTAACACTCAGTCCCATGCCCCTTAGAATGTTTATAATGATCAGAGGACATGCAATAAGACATAGATTTCTTATGTTTACTTAAGAGGCTTGAACTAAAAGTATGACTTGGTATCCAGAGAGTAACTCAACCTTTTCCACAGGCCTCTCCACAATGCCATAAAAACTCCTGACCTAGAAAAAAATGCACAAATGTAAAGCATGCGGTTCCAAACAGTTCATGCATGCTTTGAAGCCAATCCATGGATACCAGTATATGACAACTTAATGGGTGGTGAATTTGCATACCTGAAAGGACTAAACAATCATACAGTGGTTCTAAATATCATAGTGTGTGGCATAGAAAAAAGTGTTAAAAATTTAGATATCAGAGCACCTTGGAGGCTCAATTGCTTAAGCATCCAACTTCAGTTCAGGTCATGGTCTCACAGTTTCTGAGTTCTAGCCCCCTGTTGGGTTCTGTGCTGATAGCTCAGAGCCTGGAGCCTGCTTAAGATTCTGTGTGGTGTGTGTGTCTCTCTCTCTGCCCCTCCCCCACTTGCACGTGCTCTCTCTCAAAAATAAACAAACGTTAAAAAAACCTCAGATATAGAAGAGATAAATGGGTCTGAATAATTTGAGGAGAATTTTGGAGAAGCTGAGAAATTAATTCACTCTCAAAATACTACTAGGATTTGGAGGGCGCCTGGGTGGCTCAGTTGATTGAACGTCTGACTTAGGCTCAGGTCATGATCTCACGGTTTGTGAGTTAGAGCCCCGCATAGGGCTCTGTGCTGACAGCTCAGAGCCTGGAGCCTGCTTCAGATTCTGTGTCTCCCTCTCTCTCTGCCCCTTCCCACTCGCACTGTCTCTCTCCCTCTAAAACACAACTAAACATTAAAAAATATATATTAGTAGGATTTGGGGGCAAAGGGACCTAAAAAATAGAGTGTGGACATAGTGTTGAGAAGAGCAAGGCATATTGGGGAACCAGGTCTAGTTGGAGCAGGAGTTTGTGTTCAATACGGACAGCACCTAGCACAGAGTTTGGGACTTGGGTACTCAACTAGTAATAATAATTATTGTTGTTATGACAATTAGAAGAGCAAGATAAGGTTATATGGTATGTGAAGACCATATTCTTTTTTTTTCTTCCAAGATTTTATTTAAATCCAAGTTAGTTAACATATAGTGCAGTATTGGTTTCAGGAGTAGAATGTAGTGATTCGTCACTTATATATAACACCTGGTGCTCAGCACAAGTGCCCTCCTTAATGCCCACCATCATTTAGCCCATTCCCCCACCCAACACCCCTCCAGCAACCCTCAGTTTCTTCTCTATAGTTAAGAGTCTCTAGTGAAGATCATATTCTAAAGGATTTGGACTGTCAGAGAAGTTAAGACTTTTCAAGTCATTGTGTGTTTTTAAACAGAAAACAATTTAATTCAGTCAAACTGTTTGGAACATAAAGAATGACTTGGAGAAAGTAAAGAGAGAATGGGTAGTAAGGGTATTCATTGGACTTTATAGTACTAAAGGCAACTAGTATTTTAACAAGGGTGGTAGAGTAGAAATAAAAGATATATTGAAGGGACTTTAAAAATATGGAAAGGCTGGGGCGCCTGGGTGTCTCATTCGGTTAAGTGTCTGACTTCAGCTCAGGTCATGATCTCACAGTCTGTGAGTTCGAGCCCCATGCCAGGCCCTGTGCTGACAGCTTGGAGCCTCGAGCCTGCTTCAGACTCTGTGTCTCCTTCTCTCTCTGCCCCTCCCCTACTTGCACTCTGTCTCTCTCTCTCTCAAAAATAAATAAGACATTAAAAAAAATTTTTTTAAATATGGGAAGACCTCAAAGACTGATTAGTGAAATATAGGGGATAAAAGAGAGGGAATAGCCAGAAAAATATTTTTAAATATACTGTATTATTATTTACTCATGAAATATTACTAAGTAAATCTATTTTATACATTCTCCAAGTGTTGCCCTACTGGAATGTTTGTTCTGGGTAAAGGGTACAAACATTCTCAAGGAAGCCACCCATAGCTCACAGCAAAAAGAGGCAGAGAGGTGACGTAGGAGGGAATCAGGTTTCTCTTCAGCCACGAACAGCTTTTTAACTGAATGTGTAGGTGGTGATAATGCTAAATGTACCACACAAAATCACAGATTCTTTTCTCCTCATAAGGAATGCCTATGATATACGTGCCAGCTACCAGCCATTTTCAGCCTTGTCTATGCTTTTCACAGCTTCTGCTATGTAGATGAAATTTTAAATGAACTTGTAGTAGGATCCAAAACATTCTCGTACTGTGTTACGCACGATTCATGGTAGTTGGAGGTTTTCCTTCTCTCTTGCTGATCACAGTGGGTCTGTTGCTGCTGGAGCTCAGCAGAAAGGGAGAAGATAATACAGTACTTCTTGGTTGCTAAGAAAAATAGGGGGGAGGGGCGGGAAATTCCAGAAATGAAAGTCATAGAAATCATTCCCGCAGTCAAGGTGTACTTTAGTCAATCACAGGGTAGCACAGTTAATTGTCCTTGGCAAACTGTAGCATCAAAAAGGCAACACTGGCTTATGTTTTGGTTTTCAGCAGGTAGTGTAATCTGTAAAGAATGTGGCACAAGAAGTCAGACAACATGGGTTCTGATACCAGATTTATCTTTCACTATGGAGATGACCTTGAGCAAGACAATTAATCTTTTTTTTCAAACCCAGCCTACAGCAAGGTATCATTTGGGGAATAAATGAAATTTTGTTGTCAGATCTGTTTGTAAATGTAAACCAGCACAGAAAAATAAAGTATCGCTGGGATTTTTAGTTTTGTTTTATCTGTGTTGATCCTGACTCCCAAGAACAAGATCTATGATTTAGACTGAATTGGTTTTCTTTTTTTTTTTTTTAAAGACTACATACGGTAAAAACTTAATTATTTATTTTTTAAAATAATTAAGCTCTTTAAAATAATTTTAAAATTTATTTTTTAAAATAATTAAGCTCTTTAAAATAATAGCTCTCTCTATTTTTGAGAGAGAGAGAGACAGAACATGAGTGGGGGAGGGGCAGAGAAAGAGGGAGACACAGAATCTGACACAGAGCCTGGAGCCCCTGAGCTGTCAGCACAGAGTCCAACTCGGGGCTGGAACTCAGGAACAGTGAGATCATGACCTAAACTGAAGTTGGATGCTTAACCGACTGAGCCACCAGGCACCCCCCCCCCTTTTTTTCTCATAATTATTGCTTTTCAACTAAAGATGCAGGGAAGGGGGAAACTCTCTTGTAATGTAGTTGGCTAATAGGAAGGAGCTGTAGTCGGCAAATGAGTGTCTTGCTATCTCATCAGGGCAGTAGTAGGAGAAAGAAAGAACGTAGGAATGAAGAAGAGAAAAAAACAGTTACTTGAATTTCTAATAATATCCTGAAAAACACATAGAATTTAGTTTCTTTTTCTTTTTTAATGTTTATTTATTTATGAGAGAGAGAGAGAGAGAGAGAGAGAGCGAGCGCACAAGTCGGAGAGGGGCAGAAAGAAAGGGAGACACAATCCAAAGGAGGCTCCAGGCTCTGAGCTGTCAGCACAGAGCCCAACACTGGGCTGGAACTCACCACCATGAGATCATGACCTGAGCCAAAATCAAGAGTCGGACACTTAACCAACTGAGCCACCCAGGCACCCCAAGTATACATCTTTTAAACATAAAAACATTTTCCTACATAACCAAAATAACAGAATCAGAGCTGACATTAATAATTCCTTAATAATTCCTTTTTAAATTGAAGTATAATTAACATAGTGTTATATCAGTTTTAGATGCACAATATAATGATTCAACAGTTCTATACATTGAATAGTTTATCATATCATATCATATTTGGACATTTTTCCAGTTGTCTGCACAATGTCCTTTATAGCTGGTTAGCCCAAACCAGGATCCAGTTGAGGATCTCACATCACATCTGGTTGTCATGTACCCTCAGTCTCCTTAAAATAAATCAGTCCTTATATTCATGAAACTGAAATGTTAACGAAACACAGAGACAACTGTCTTACAGAATGTCCCAATTTCTCAATCTGTGTGATTGCTTCCTCAGGGTATCATTTACTTTCTCTTTTCCTTGTAATTCCTGTAAACCTAGAAATTATGACAAAAGGCCCAATTAGACTCAAGCATTTTTCGCAAGATTACACCATACGCTGTATCATGCACTTCATGTTGCATCACATCAGGAAACACAGCATAGCTGACTACTGGATTAAGATGATGACAGCTCGACTCCTCTCCTATGAAGCTACTTTTTTTTTTCTCCAGTGGAAAAAAAGTAACCTGTGTGGAAACGGGGGGGGGGGGGGGGGGCGGCACATGGGGGGATACTTTAGGAAGGTTCTTTTCTTATTAGCCATTCTCCTAATAGTTTTAACACAAACTAGTAATCCTTGCTCAAGCAATAATTTCATTAAGGAACTAACCATTTTTGACTGTGTATATAATCTCCTTCACCTTGAATAAAGACCACATTTACCTTCCTGATTCCTGTTGGATGGAAGAAAAGCATGATGGCTGGAGCTCAATCAACCATTTTGGACCATGAGGTGGAAGCCACATGCCGAATTTGGTGGAACACTTAGAAAGAATGAACCTAGGTCTCTTATGATCGTGGAGCTATCAAACTAATCTTGATCTACATACCTCTAAACTTTGTTTATATGGGCAAAAAATGTACTATCTTTTCCAGCCACTGTATTTTTGGTTTTCAGCAGTTGAACCAAATTCTAACTGATGCAACAAAGAAGAAAATAAACAAGAAAACAAACATATATTTACAATTTTGGTAAATGTTATTTAAAAAATAGAATGGGGGCTAGAAAATAGTGGGGTACTTAGATCGGGTGATGCAGAAAGGCCACTTCAAAGAGGTTACATTTAAGTTGAGAGTGCAATGCTGAGAAAGAACAAACTGTGTGAAAGCGAGGGAAGTATCCTAAACAGAGGAAACCATGTGTGGAAAGTGATGAGGTGAGAAAGGGCTTGTTTGACGTGTTCAAGGAATTAAAAGGAGGCAATATGGCTAGAGCTTAATGGCACCAGACATAGTAGGACAAGTTAGCAGGTGCCTCATCATTCTGGATTAGTAAGTCGTGTTAAGAGTGGGTCACAATTGGAATTTTTTTCAAGTGTAATGTTGAGGAGAAAATTGATTTATGTTGTTAGAAATGATTGGGGCGCCTAGGTGGCTCAGTCCGTTGAGCGACTAACTCTTGATTTCGGCTGAAGGTTACAATCTCGCGGTTTGTGAGTTGGGGCCGCACATCCAGCTCTGCACTGACAGCAGGGGCCTGCTTGGGATTCTGTCTCTCCCCCTCTCTCTCTGCCCCTCCCCTGCGTTTTCTCTCTCTCTCTCTCAAAAATAATAAACTTTTTAAAAAAGTGAAAGCCTCATTCTTATAAAAAAAAAAAATTATTCTGACTGCTGCGTGGAGAACAAATGGAGGGCATCAAAATTGGAAGCACTGCCACCAGAAAGGAGGCTGTGGTGGAGGTCTGGGCAGGAGAAGATGGGCTACTGTGGCAGCACTGGGGAGGGGGAGGAAGACAAATGAGAGACGGATGTGAGGGAGGAAGGGCGAAACTTGCTGCTGGGTGGGATGTAGGAAGAAGGAAGAATCAGAGATAAAACTCCAAAATTCTGGCTTAAACAACTGGATAGGTGGGTGTGCCTTTCTCTGAAGTGAGGAAGACTGGGGAAGAAGGGGTGTGAAGCAGGGAGAGGAAAATAGCACAGCAGAGACGTGGGGTGTCAGGATTCCATTCCGGCACATGCAGTTCACAATGTTGAGGCAGAGGTGTCCAGCCAGCAATTTGATATAAACATCCAGAGCAAGAGAGCGCTTCCAGTGTTTTCTAAAGCTCTACATTAACAAATTACCACCATCGATACTTTTTAAAATATATATATACCTTGGTCACTCAGTACTTAATCAAAAGAAAGAAACCACACTAATGAATCTCTTTCCAGTAACATTAACTTAATAATGGTTTCAGGCAATGAATAAACAGACCCATGTTTATTATCTGGAAACATTCTAAATGTTAACATGTCAATTAAACCAAAAACTACTTTGCTAATTACTATTGGGTGTCATTTTGGTAAAATGATATGATAGATTACCTTCAAGCTTTATCTGTTTTACTTATGACATACTACATGAAATATTAATGCTTGATTTAAAAGATCTGAATTAGGTAAAATATTAATTAATGATAAACCATTAATTAGAACTTTGAAATAGTAAAGTGTTTTTTTTTAAGTTTATTTATTTTGAGTTAGCACCTGCATGTGTGTGAGTGGGAAAGGGGCAGAGAGAGGGAGAGAGAGAATCCCAAGCAGGCTTTACGCTGTCAGACCAGAGCCAGATGCCAGACTCAACCCCACGAATGGTGACTTCATGACCTGAGCCAAAATCAAGAGTTGGACGCTTAACCAACTGAGCCACCCAGGCACCCCACAAAATGTATTTTTAAAAGAAACTTGCAGAGTCCTCTCAGGTATAGACCATCTATAGCACTTTTGCAACAATAATTAATATTTAAAACAATAACACATGAGTTTTTAAATCATCAAAGAATGAATTGAATATTTATACCAAAATACCAAGACTGGGAAAGTATGATTATTTACTTAAGAAATGCTCATCAGCGAGAAATAAAAAAAAGTTTTCTAGTTGGTCCTTAGTTAACAAGAAACAAAATTAATTATAACATAAAGTTCCAATTAATTGAGGTTTTTCTCATTTTAAATTATATATTTAACCGAACATATAAATTACCTCCTAATAAAAATTTCCTCTTTAGGAAGAATCATTGATCTGAAAGTGATTTGATACCAAATTAGATTATTACAGATAAACAACTTTAGTTTTTCCATTTAGAGTGCATGTATTATATTCTATGGATTTTTAAATAGTGCACTCAAAATAAGCCAGTAAGCATCTGACAGAAAGAATGCAAATGAAATCATAGAGATAAGTTTAGCTAGTATATTACTGATTGATATCTTTAGCCTGAAAAAGCCAGTGGTTCTGCTCTTACAGAATATCCTCTTTATCTAGCATTCTATTGGCAGAGTTTCTTCATACTAGAATCCACCATCATACATCCAATTCATATAGATTTTACTAAAACATCTATTTTTATTTATACCACATTTTCTGCAACTGAAAGGTTTTTTCAAATCTCACTCATAATTTCTATATTTCATCCATTTGCCTTCTACCACTATTTGTTAGCATGATGGGTGTGTTGTACTTCCTCTATAAAGTACTGCCTTTACAGGCATATTCAGACATTTAAACCAAAATGAAATCAGGTAAGACTACCTTGAGGAAAATTAATGAAAATGTCCACCAGAACACATGTAAAGAATGTTCATTAAAGCTTTATTCATATCTAACACTTTAAATATAAAAAACCTAATGTCCATCAACAGTAGAAATGGACAAATTCATAGAATGGAATACTATACAGCAATTTAAAAGAACAAACTACAGCTACACACAATATAGGTCAATCCCAGAGAACTGCTATTGAGTAGAAGAAACCAGACACACACACACACACACACACACACACACACACACACACCAAAATACAGTAACATAGTATAATTCCACTTATATGAAGTTTAAGAAAAGACAAAACTGATCTATGTATTAAAATTCAGAACAATGGTTGCAGGTTTGAGGAGGTGTTATTGGCTAGGAAGCAACTCAATGTGGCCTTCTTGGATGCTGGAAACATTCCATACTTTGATCTAGGTGGTGCTTATACAGTTAGACATACACATATACACACATGCATGTAGAAAACTTTAAGATTAGTGCGTTTTAGGGGAGCCTGGGTGGCTCAGTTGGTTGAGTGTCTGACTCTTGGTTTCAGCGCAGGTCATAATCTCACAGCTTGTGAGTTCAAACCCTGTGTTGGGCTTTGTGCTGACAGCACAGAGACTGGTTGGGATTCTCTCTCCCTCTCTCTCTGCCCCTCCCATGTGTGTGCGCTCTCTCTCTCTCTCCCTCTCTCTCTAAAAAATTAATAAATAACTTTTTAAAAAGATTAGTGCACTTTACTAAATGGATATGTACCTCAACACTTTTTTAAATTCAGCAGTAAATTATGGTACATCTTCCAATAGACTCATAGAACTTTAAATGTTAAAGGAATAGAACTACATGAATTGAATGGAATGACACCCAAACATATTTAGCAAAAAAGGCATAATAGTTTGTTTAGCATGATCCCACTTGTGTGTGTTTGTGAGTGTGTTTGTGTTTTAATAGATATATGTATGATTGTATTTGCATAGACAATTTCTGGAAAGATATATAGAAAATTGTTGATAGCAGTTACCTTAGACTATTAGCATATGGGACTAATGGTTAGATTGTGTACATAGACTATTTTTTTGTTTATACTTTTTCATACTTTTGATATAATTTCTAGCCTAATTTAAAAGCCTTCTTTATATTTTCCTTGTTTTTAAAATTGCATAGCTCAAGCCATATGAAAATTGTCATGTTTTTAAGTCAAAAAATGAGAGAATATTGAGTTTTATAGTTCAAAGTAATACAATTAACACAAAGAAATACATATGAATGATATAAAGAAACTATATAAAAACATTCATTTAGACATTACTAATGTGGAATTTGAAATAATTTGCATATCAACATAAAGAATACAACTCAAAACCAATACAATTTGATTATATATTTGAGTTTAATATTTGCTCAAAAGTAACCTTTCAAGTTGATTATAATTTGTGATTATATTGGTCACATACCAATAATTTCTAATAGTTTCTGAACCTATATAGTAGTATTACAGAAATATGATGAAAATGCTATGACAATGAAAAATCTGGGGGCAAATTCCTGTTCTTTCACTGGCTATCTGATCTAAGATAAGCTGCTTGATTGCTCTGAACTTTAATTTTCTTTAGTATAACATGAAGAAAATAATGCCTGACCTATAAGATTACACAAAGGATTAACTTACTGATGCATGTAAAAGCTGTTTGCAAAGTATAAAGCACTACCCAAATGTAATCACTATTGTTTTAAATGAAGAAAGGAAATAGCCCATATTTGCTTTGAAGAGATCAAGTTTGTACTACCCATATTGCAATTTATGTTCTTCTAGACCAGCCGTTCTCCTTGATCTCAGAATCTTTTCACACCCTCTCTGATGTGGATTTTGGTTATAAGTACTTACTACAATATAAATGTAAACTAAAAATTGTTTAATATTTATTTAAAAATAATATGAATATACCCATTCATGTTAACATAAATAACTTTAATGAGAAATAGCTATTTTTTATAAAATAAAAATTAGTGAGAAGAGAGACATCATTTTTGTTAATGTTTATTTATTTATTTTTGAGGGGGGGGGCGAGAAAGAGAGAAGCGAAAGCAAGCAGGAAAGGGGCAGAAAGAAAGTCAGAGAAAGTCAGGCTCCACAATGCCAGAGCTGGGCCCAACGGCAGGGCTTGAACTCATGAACCATGAGATCATGACCTAAGCCAAAATCAAGAGTCAAATACTTAACCAACTGAGCCATCCAGGCATGCCAAAAGATATCATTTTACATTTTTGCAAAGGTTTTAAAGTCTATCTTAATACAAGACAGTTGGATTCTCAATTCTACTGCATTCTATCTGTTACAACATACTGTTTTGTTTGAAGAAAATTTGGCCTCACACAGTAAGTAGCTGGAAAGCAAGGAGTGTTTTAATAGCCTTTTCAGGTAATTATTGATTTAACTATTTGATACTATATCAAATAGTAATAGTGGTTCCGTAAAGGTTATTTACAAAGAATCTGAAACCAATGAACTTGGTTCATTGCTTTTTTGTGAAAAGTTATTATCAATGAACTGCTCCTCTGCTATATTAAAATCCACTGGTCTATCTTATACTTCTAATGGCTCTTTCACCCATCCGTAATTGGGTGGCAATATTCATTGGTCCTACTGAATATATCAGTACATAGACTTCAGGTCTTTCTGACACACTTCCTTATATAATACTAAAATATCACATGAATTGATATCACTACTCATCTCACCAAAAATGTCTTTTAGTGGTGGGAACTGTCAAACTCACAGTGGTAGATACAAGTTTACCAAAATTCTTATTTTTGCTTAAAAACCCAGAGTTCAACTTTAGAAAATACTGTAGTGTTTTCTCCTCCTTAAAATGACAGGCTCACTTCACCTGCTTTTCTGAAAACTTCTATCAAACGCCTAAGTTTAATCATAGTTTGTATTTCAGTGATTCTTTCAAGTAAACGTGATGTTTCATGGAAACAAAGTGACTAGTTCAGTTTGCACTCAACTGAACTGCACTCATGCTTTTCCTTCGGACAATCGTTGCATTCTGTACCTCGTATACAGCCACAGCGCTTTACACGCACTTCCTGTTTGGCCACCCAGTTTATTAAAAGCACAAATTTTCAGGGCACCTTGGTGGCTCAGTTGGGTAAGCATCTTGACTTCAGCTCAGGTCATAATCTCACGGTCACTGAGTTTGAGCCCCGCGACGAGCTCTGTGCTGATGGCTAGAGTCTGGAGCCTGCTTCGGGTTCTGTGTCTCCCTCTCTCTCTACCACTCCCCTGCTTGTGCTCTGTCTCTCTCTCTCTCTCTCTCTCTCTCTTAAAAATAAACATTAAAAAGAATTTAAAAATACAAATTCTCAGGGGTCAAGATTTAACAAAACATAGTAATTTTTACTGCTTCAACGAGGACCTTCCTAAGTGAAACTTTTTTTTTTTTTTTTTTTTTTTTTTTTACTGTGAGTACAGAAGCAAAGAATACAATGACAACTAGCACCCCTTAGAGCCACGGCTTAAGTTTCGCCAAGACAACCACACTCCTCTTTGCCATTATGTGTGCATCATCGGTACACAGCCAGGGAGGAGAATGGCACAGACAAAAGGCAAATAACATGTTAATAGCATTATTTGGCAAATTTGGACCTTTCAGACTCTCTGAAAGAGTCTCAGGAGCATGCAGGGTCTGGGAGGCCACACTTTGAGAACTGCTGAGCTAAGATGATAGTTCAGCTGAAGATGATGGATTCATTTCACCTAGCTCAGAGCCAACCCTAAGGAGGCTGATGAAAATAGTTAGGATATATAGTCCCAATCTTTATTACTGAGATGCAAACAGTGCTTCCCATCCCTGTTAGCACCCTTCTGGAAAGTTAAAATTAACGTTACTTGGCCCTCTGCACCTCTTTCCTCACAAAAAAAATCAGCAAGTCCCTGTAATAGCCTAAGTGATCCTCTTAATTAGTACGTTCAATCTACCCGTTGTCTAAGAGCTTGCTGAAAATGTCTGCATGGCCTGAGACTACCTATGCATAGTTCATTACTATTAGGCAAATAGAGTTACAACGCATAGGGGAATGTGGGGTCTACTTTTTACCTTCCTCCTAGGACAAGAGTAGTTTACTCTCCCTCTAGAAAAATTAGCCTGTGGGTTTTATTTAAGACACTCAGGACAGACTTCAGCTTCCCCCACCCAACCGTTCTTCCAAAAATAATAGTTGAAGTTCTGAGATAAGCAGTTCCCAAGAGAGGCCCAACTGGCATTCCTGGTGGCCTCCAGGGCCTGCAGCCCCACCCATCAGTCAGTCTCTGCCCAGACTCAGTGCTCACTTACAGAGCACAAGAAGAAGGGGCCCAGCCCAGAGCAGAGAGGAATCACGTCAGATTGCTGTCAAAGAGGATGAGGTTGGAGAAAGGCACAGGAATATAAATTTAGCCAAGGAGTTAGGGAGGGTGACAACGAGGGACCAAGAACTAGGAGAAGGGAGGAAGAACAAAGAGGAAACACTACATATGGGGTAGAAGGAACACAAGAGCAAACTCTTTAATTTAAAAGTTTTGTCCATTTGTTTATATAGGGGCGCCTGGGTGGCTCAGTCGGTTAAGTGTCTGACTCTTGGTTTTGGCTCAGGTCATGATCTCACAGTTCATGGCTTAGAGCCCCACATTGGGCTCTCAGCTGACCTGCTTGGGATTGTCTCTATCTCTCCCTCCCTCTGCCCCTTCTCCCCCTCCCTTTCTCTCAAAATAAATAAACTTAAAAAAATAAAAAATAAAAGTTTTGTCCATTCATTTATATAATTCCGATGATGGAGACTGTATGTGTGACAAATTGAGAGCTTGGCAATCACCATTAACCAAGGCAGAGAGACATGGAGAGCAGGGATCCTCAAGCCTTGGCACTAGTGACCTTATGAACAGGGTAATTCTTTGTTACGGGGGCTATGCTGTGCACTGTACGGTATTTAGCAGGATCCCTAGCTGCTACCCACAACATGCCAGTACTACTCCCTCCCAGTGGGGACAACCAAAAATGTCTCTGGAGATTGCCAGATGTCTATGGGGAGAGCAGTGAAGTGAGTGGGCAAAGTTGCCCCTACTTAAAATCCACTGGTCTGGATGTATTATTATCTCAACCTATAAAACTCTCCATCCCTTTCAGGGCACCTGCATGGCTCATTTGGTTGAGCGTCTGACTTCAGCTCAGGCCATGATTCCATGGTTGCTGGGTTCAAGCCCTGCATCAGGCTCTCTGCTGACAGCTCAGAGCCTGGAGCCTGCTTTAGAGTCTGTGTCTCCCTCTCTCTCTACCCCTTCCCCTGCTCATGCTCTGGCTCTGGCTCTCTCTCTCTCAAAAATAAATAAACACTAAAAAAAAACCAAAAGAATAAACCCTCTCCATTCCTTTCACAGACAAACAGTATTCTGATTTTTTTTTTTTTTTTAGTGTTTATTTTTATTTTTGAGGGTGGGGGAGAGAGAGAGAGAGAGAGACAGTGTGAGTGGGTGAGGGGCAGAGAGAGAGGGAGACACAGAATCTCAACCAGGCTCCTGGCTCTGAGCTGTCAGCACAGAGCCCGACGCAGGGCTCGAACTCACGGACTGTGAGATCATGACCTGAGCCGAAGTCAGACACTTAACCGACTGAGCCATCCAGGCACCCCTTCTGATTTTTTTTTTTTTTTAATGGGCCTTTAAAACTCTAAGCTCAGGTTGAGTTCCTGGGAATAGTTTCAAATGCTGCCTAGTTTCTACAGTAACAACTAATCAGCTACCAAGGGACTCCCACTGGTGATGTACAAGATAGAGTGTCTAGGCTGGAGTCAGCCATCCTGTGTCCTATTGCTGCTCTGCAATTAACTCCTTGCACCTCAGTTTCATCATTTCCCAAGTGGGTGCAAAAGCATCTCACCTACTTTTTGATTATAAGGATACAATAAAAGGGGATGTAAAAGTGCTTTGAAAAGTTAGGAGAAACTATAATCAGACATAATTAACTCCTCATGACCTTTGCAAAAAACGGAAGCCCATTAACAAATGACTTTAAAGTGTTTGATGCCTTTTCCCACTTTTAACTCTTTATGGTTTGCCTTGCCAGTATAGGAGTAGGGCCATTTGCCACTAAAATACCAGTCACTTAATTGCTACTGCTAGTGCAGAGAATGAGTGTGATCTGATTCTATGAAAAATACTGCAGGCAATCGTTGACTCCAGACACTTCATTTGTAGATTAGCTCTTCCTTGCAAACACTAGTCCAAACCTTTCACCATAGTCCCTGCATGGCTGCCATGGCTGTACTTGTAACGAAAAAAAAAAAACCCAAAAAACAAAAACCCCACCCTGGCATCTTTTGAGAGATTCTGTGGATTTATTAACGAAGGCAGGGAAGCAACTGGAAAAGTCATAAACAGTTCAGGAGAGGTGAGTTCAAATAATTTTGTGACAGAGAGGTGTTGTAGTGACTAAGTTAGCTTGAGAATTTTAGGATCCTAAAGAAGAGAGAAGAGCAGAAAGGCAAGTTGGAAGATTGCTAAGATAAACTCCATTTACTTGAGAACTTTCCAGAATAGAATTTTCCAGAGTAAAAGAAAGTAGAAATGTTGACCATCTTCCTCCCCCTGCTTCCTGCACTAAATGGTTCCCATCAATACCCCATGTCATTAAAATATTCTTCCTTTGTATGGACGTGTACAACTTATATAAACAATTCCTTATTGGAAATGCGCTGTTTCTTGCTTTTCTCTCTCTTTCTTTCTTTCTTTCTTTCTTTCTTTCTTTCTTTCCTTCCTTCCTTCCTTCCTTTTCATCTTTTTCTCTTTCATTGTAATTATAAATAAAACTGAGTAAATATCATCAAAAAATTGTTATACAGGGCATCTGGGTAGCTCAGTCAGTTGAACATCTGACTTCAGCGCAGGTCATGGTCTCACATTTTGTGAGTATGAGCCCGACATCAGGCTCAATGCTGTCAGCACAGAGCCTGCTTCAGATCCTCTGTCCCCCTCTCTGCCCCTTCCCTACCTGCACTCTCCCAAAAATAAATAAATATTTTAAAAATGTTATATATTTTATATATATATATATTGCCTTAGATGCTGTGGAGTTTCTGGGTGAGGGGCACATTTTTAAAGATTTCAATTTTGATAAGTTTTTGAGGATTCCTTCTCTTTAAGTATCATGGTGCCATCTCTCTGTTCTAGATATATCTGTACCATTTAGCCCTTGAGCACATGCCTAATGATACTTGATATACATTCTAATTTTGAAATTATCTGAAAGAATGCCTATGTGATCTTCAAATTTGGAAAGTCCCTAAATACAAAGATCATGATAATAATCATTTTTTTTCTTTTTCAGGATCACCATTTGTGCTTTAGATATGTTTATTTCAAATAATCAAAAGAGAAATTTTAGTGTTCTTTCTGTAACTCTACCCATGAAAAGCTTCACCAGTTGCTGGGCTTCCTTAATGTGTCCTCTTCGGTTGCCTCCTCTAATTTCCACCCCTTCCCCATACAATTATTTATTTCTGCAATTATATTAGGCAATTCTATCAAGAGGCTAAGGCTGGTTTTTACATATTTTAAAATTAATTACAAGCCAGAGCTTTACTGTATATACCATGCAACAAAACAAGACCATTCTAACTAGCCATCTTTTCTATAGAAACCATTTTTATTCCAAAGTTTGTTTGAGAGAGAGAGTGCATATGCTAATGTGCATGTGGCAGGAGAGGTGCATAGGGAGAGAGAGAGAGAGAGAGAGAGAGAGAGAGAGAGAGAATATCCCAAGCAGGCTGCACACTCTCAGCACAGAGCTCAATGCAAGACTCAATCTCACAAACTGTGAGATGATGATCTGAGCCAAAGTCAAGAGTTGGATGCTTAACCAACCGAGCTACCCAGACACCCCTAGAAACCATTTTTAAAATAGAGTTTCTTGCCACATGTAAACTTAAGTGATCTTTTTCTTTCCTGCCAGAGGTAACCTTTAGATCAATCTCATTCTTTCTTTCTTTCCATAAATTATCAAACAGCCAAGAGTATTCATTCCATATCCCAGTGAGCATCTTGTCATATGAAGCCATTTATAATGTCTACAAATAACTCTATAGGAAACATAAATATGCAACAGCATAGCATTTGGTTGTGACTCTTATAAGCAACAGTAGCAGTAGCTCAGTTTTCATGCGCTGTCCAAACAGTGAGAGCAAAGGCAAAAGCGGACTTTGGCAGCAAGTTGGTACACCTAAGGGAATGGCTGAAGACTTCCCCAGTATTTTCTGGGAAGAATTCTGGGAATTACAACACATTGCTAATACGTGCCATTTGCATGAAGCTACATTGTTATGTCAATATGCATCAATTAGGTGCAACTTGAAAATACAGTTTCCAGAATTCCCATTTGTCTTCCAGCTGCTCACATCGATGGCTTTCTGGAAACATTTGCTGTTTCAATTTATTGAAAATCATCAGCTCACGGCCTGATGCACAGGTGCTGGGAACCAAAAAGAACATTAGAAATAAGGAGAGATTTTCTTCCCTTACAAGCAAAGAGACTGATAGATTTCTCCAGGTCACTCACTGGTAAGTGGCAGCACCAGGACCTGAGCCTCCATCTCTGACGTGAAATGTGGTGCACCACCCACATGTCCATGCTCCCTAGGGCCACCTGCCCCAGCCACATCACAGGGTTACATGAAATCTAAGGTTAGGCCAAAGCCACAGCATGTCCCCAAAGCAACTCACATACTTACACAATCAAAGAACTTATGTGGCAACTAGTAAGCACAACCTAGCCTTCTGGTCAATTTTAAGTCCTTTCTCTCCAATGCACACATTCTTGTATGTGATATGTGTCAGGAATTCACCTGTCTTCCAGGCTGTTGTGGCAGTTAGTGATTCTAAAGCTAGCTCATAGATGACTATCATAAAATAAGGAAACATCAGTGTAGAAATATTTTTGCCCTATTTTTCTCAGACGGAATGATGTAGATTTAGAAATGATATTCCAGTTCTTCTACTGGAATGATAGAGGTGAGGCTGCAATAACCAAAAAAATAATTAATTTCCTGTTACTAAATACATTTTTGCTCTGTAGGAGATTTTAGCCTGTCTTCCTTTAACAAATATTGAAAATCTGCTAAAAAATACTCACTAGAGGGGCGCCTGGGTGGCTCAGTCGGTTTAGCGTCCGACTTCAGCTCAGGTCACGATCTCACGGTCCGTGAGTTCGAGCCCCACGTCGGGCTCTGTGCTGACAGCTCGGAGCCTGGAGCCTGTTTCAGATTCTGTGTCTCCCTCTCTCTGACCCTCCCCCGTTCGTGCTCTGTCTCTCTCGGTCTCAAAAACAAATAAAAAAACGTTAAAAAAATTTAAAAAAAAAACTCACTAGAAGGGGCACCTGGGTGGTTCAGTCAGTTGAGTGACCAACTCTCGATACCAGCTTGGGTTGTGATCTTGCAGTCATGAGATTGAGCCCTGTGTCAGGCTCTGCACTGAGCATTGGGATTCTCTCTCTCTCTCTCTCTCTCTCTCTCTCTGCCCTTACCCCTCTAAATAAGTAAACATTTTTTTAATACCTGCAATATACCATTTTTGGACATACAAAATCATAAAAAAAAATGAGCTCGACTGTGAAAAGATTTGCTGTCGATAGGGACACTATTTGTAAACAGAGTGGTGGTGATAAGTGGTGAGGGAGCACCAGGCAGGCTGAGAGCAAAATACAGGCTGGCATACCTCCCCCACTCCCAGGTTGAATATGTGTGATATTCCTCTGACACTCCCAGCTACCCAAGAACAAAGGAAAGGGGTTTAAGTGTTCACCATGGTGATGTGGGAAACAAAGGCAAATGAAAAATTTAATTCCCTTCTGCCTACAGCCCACGGACA
Source organism: Prionailurus viverrinus (assembly GCF_022837055.1). Lineage (NCBI taxonomy): Eukaryota > Metazoa > Chordata > Mammalia > Carnivora > Felidae > Prionailurus > Prionailurus viverrinus. Next base: position 74,167,117 of record NC_062563.1, read on the forward strand.
AGTCCTTGAAACCAGCAGAATGACTTTCCTCCAGGAGCTCAGCTGCCTTGATAATAACACTTTGCTAGGGGCAAAAGAGAACCTTGCTTACTGTTGTCCCAACCTCCAGGATCCTGTAAATCTGCTCTCTTTATCTCAACTGCCCCAGGATATATGCTGGCAATCATGCTCCAAGCTTAGGCCCCCTGATATGCATCATGACTGGGGTTTTATTAAATGGTAATAAATGGAATCCCCTAGCAACAGCTAGCCCCTCAAGGTCCTGGAAACCTTGCTTCGAAAATTCCTTAGAGACTTACTCTATCCCTGACCCCCTCCCAACCTGAGAGCATGTAATGAGTTACCTGTCAGAACCCCTGTGCAGCTTTACCTGCCCATGGGTCCTGTCCCCATGGTTTAATAAAATCACCTCTTTGTACCAAAGATGACTTCAAGAATTCTTTCTTGAACCCACCATCACCCCCAAACTTCATCAGTAAATGCTTAAAGAAGGTACATGAAAAATGCTGTGGGAACTTAGAGGGGGTAATTATTTCCATTGAGAAAGATTCCAGAATAAAGTGAAACTTAAGGCCACTGAAAGAGAGGTAAAGTTTGAATAAGTGGGAAGACAGGAAGGGAATTTTAGATTGAAAGAGTGGAATGATGATAGAAGTAGAAAAGGCCAGCGCAGGTACTGTTGAGGGAGCATAAGGCAGGCTGAGGGACAAGCACAAGCTAGCACAAACCCCCTTCCCCCAGGTGAGATATGTGTGATATTCCTCCTCAAGTAGGCCTGGCTGCCTAAGAACAAAGGAAAGGACAGAAAACAAATGAGTTAAACTGATAGAGTCTTCATCAGTTTACAAATATCTTAGTAATATTACAAGAAAAGGGCAATCTTATCAATAGCCTAATCTCCAGGAACTCTTTACTGTCTTAAAGATAATGCTTTGCTAGAGGGAAAGACAACTTTACCTTGACAATAGCTAGGTCTCCAGTAATCTGTAAGTCTTCTTTAGCACATGGAGGGATGCCTGGATGACTCAGTCAGTTGAGTGACTTTGGCTCCCAGCATGATCTTGTGGCTCATGGGTTCGAGCCCATGTTGGGTCCTGTGCTGACAGCTCAGAGCCTGGAGCCTGCTTCAGATTCTGTGTCTCCCTCTCTTTCTGCCTCTCCCCTACTTGTGCTCTCTCTCTCTCTCTCTCTCAAAATTAAATAAACATTTAAAAAAAAAAGTCCTTTAGCACACAGAAATCCCTTTAAGAAGCTTCCTCTTGACTTTATCTCCCTCAACTCCACAGTCACTCTTCACAACCCCAGGGCAGCTCTTTCTGCCCACAGGTCCTGAGCTTTAATAAAATCACCTTTTTTTGCACCAAAGACATCTTCAAGAATTCTTTCTTGGCCGTCTGCTCTGAACCCCCAGCACCACTCCAAAACCCCATCAGGTACTGGGAAAAAGAGAGGTTGTGTTCCACCTGAGCAATGGGGATAAGGATGGGACACATAAAGTGGAAAATAAAGTAAAAATATCAACCGGAGCCAGTAGACCTGGTAAGGAGTCACAGATCAGGATGGTCCAGGCAACAGGTGAGGAGAGTCTGTGTTAAAGTGTTGGAGAAGTGGATAAAGTACACCAAAGATGGCTGATGGGGCTAAAACAAACTCTGGTCTCTAGCTTAGGGACCCCTCCTCCAGGTTCTTCTTCCTTTGTTTGCTGTGCCCACTACCCCCCCCGCCCCCCCCCTACAAATATGGAGGCTTATAACTATAAATTACCCTTCCTGCTCGCATTCGGGGCTCAGATCTTTGGAGAAAAGGTCTCCTCTGAGCCCGCCGGTGTAAAATAAATCTCCGATCCACCAAGATCTCCGAGTGGCGCTTGGTTTTTCCGTCAGCGTTCCAGCCTGGTTCTGTAACAAATTTGATCCCCTGACCGGGAAACCCAACCGCACTGGCCCACTGTTACCACCAGTTTGGGAGAATGGTGAGGCGGTGACGGAATGAGGAATCGCAAGGGAGAGTGCGCGCCCTGCCTGAATTCTGTCAGTCTCCTGCTTTGTCACCTCGGGCCAGCACGGCTCTGCCATTCCCATCGGACTTGAGATTTGGCAGGTGAGGACCTGGACCCGACATCGGAACTGGTAAGGTTGGGGCCCAATCTAGTCAGGCCCACTTGCAAGAGTGGAAGGGGAACCTGATCACTCCCCGAGATTTCAGAAGTCTCACAGGTAGGAATTCTGTGGGAGGGAATGTAATAACCTCTGGTGTGTATGTGAATGTGAATGTGCAACTAGGTCTAGCTTGCCTACTGAGTTCAATTCCGTGGCTCCACCGGCGGGAGCCCTTGGGGTTCCCAGGGGCCCACGGAGTCTGATTGGGCCCGTCTGCAATTCCATGATGGATGGTGCTCATCTGTGGCAATATCAGAGTGGTTTCTGATCATGGGTCACAGGGCTGGGACCTGTGGGGCTGAGCGTCACCTGGGTCCCTTCGGACACGGCCAGACGGGCAACTGGCTGGTCTCCTCATTGGAGGGGGCGCCCCTGTCCCTCTGTCTTTGTGACTCCACCTCATGGGAACATTGTGGGGTCGGGGCGGAGCAAGGAAGGAGAGCCAAGCAAAGGTTTTAGCCACTTTATCCGGAGACTCACCCAGGGAGCCAAAGAAGCGACCCACCGCTCCCCTGGTGTTCTGCCTCCTCATGACTCATTAGGCTCCCTCCCCCTTTCCTGAGCTCGAAACTCTTCCCCATCTGTCTTGCCACTGCCGCTGCCACGGAGCTGCAGCGGCAGCCTCCCATCTCTCCTCCCCTTCCGGGCCAGAGAACCCTCCACCGCAAGGACCACCGGCCAGACTGCACCCTCGGCCAGGCTCAGGCACTCTCCAGATGCCAGTCCACGTCTGCTGGTATCAGGAGGCTCTCTGGGGGATCAGAACAGGGGGCTGAGAAGGCCATAAATATGAACCTACTGCAAGGAGAAAGGACATTAAAAAGAATAAGTGTCCCAACAAGGCAAAGTCCCAAAACTCCAACCAAAATCAGGAGGAACCTCGAGAAGGAGACCTTACTGGTCTAGCCGAGATAGAACCAGACTAAAAGGGGACACTGACTCTCTTTCCCTGTTCCTCTGCTTAATAAATGTGAGGGATTATCCCTCATGTCCCAGGTGAACGGCTATAATTAGAACCAACTGTAGTTAGTCTACCTCAGGACAGGGACTTTAAGGAATATTCCCAAGCAGTTGCTGCTTCTGCCTTCCCCTCCCCCTCATGTTTCTGCACTAACTTGGGTGTGGTCCTATACCATCCTCAGTGTCTCAGGCACCATTGGCTCCTCCTCCCACCCTCCCAGTCAAGGAGCAAAGTGCACCCCCCTTGGACCACCCATTTCAGATATCTCCACTGGTGCCCCAAATGAAAATTGACAATGGGGAAAATTGATTGACTTTTAGGTGGATGCAGGTGAAATATATTTGATGTTTAAACTAATTTAAGTTTATTGGACCTGTCTTTAAAGGTATTGGCAAAGGTCAAATAAGTTCATGTTAGCTCTGTTGCAATTTGTTAATGATAGTTAACTTTGCCTGTCTCAAAGTTTTCACGGGTAATTGTTAACTTTCAAGGTCCTTGGTAACCTGAAACTTTCCAAATAGGATGGAATGCTAAAGCTTTGATCATTGAACATACGTTTGTGTTTTTAACTTCTTATTGCTGAGAAATAAAGGCTATTCGGACCTATTGGAAAACATGCTTTGTACTTAATTGGTTCATGAATTCACTATCTAAAAAATTATGATGTAAACACCTCTCAATTGGTTACTAAGTCCTCAACTGGAGACTAAGGTTTCCTAAGAGTTAAAATTCTGCTAAATGTACTTAAGACTGATGAAAATAAAGAAAGCAACCCTGTATATAGGAAAATAGGAGATATATAAGAAAGATATAAGGAATGGAAATACAGTTTTGTTGAGGGTAGAAGAAAGTAATTTTGTCGTAAATGAGACTGGTTATTTGGAAAGAAATGGCTTTGGGACAAAATTTGGAAGCAAAAGAAAGTTGTAGAAGGTTGAGATAAATGGAGTTTTAAAAGTACACTGGTATAAGGTTGAAATTCTGCTTTTCTCTCTGCTCAAATGACAACGTTTTCTTGAACTGTTGATCTGCTCTTGATAAGACAATGCAAACAAAGGTTTATCCTCTGGGAAAATCAGAGTTTTAGGTCTCATCTCTATTAGGTCTTTGATTAGTTAAAACTTCTCAATGTTAAAGGAGCTAGGTTTTGATAACAACTGTGTAATGCTATACATTCACCTTTGGGATCTTTTATTGTCACTTTGATGGAATAAATAAAATTATAAGATTTGTAATGATCTGTAATCCTATTTAGGATGCACTTATGACTTCTGGGGTTTTAACAAACTTCTCAGGATTTAAATGGTAAATGAAGTCTTCTTGACCAATTAGGCCCTTTTATTTGGGATGCTGTTACTTGGAAAAGCACTGTCATACGATGGTAAACCTTAAGTTGCATTGCACAGGTAAATGCTGTAACTGCCCTATTATGTGCAATTCCTAAAGTTTTAATATTTTGATATAAGGTCATAACTTAATATTCTGATTACTTGAGATGTTATGTGTCACAGAAATAACCGGATTTTTTTGTCAATTGCATCATAATGAACTTTCATCAGATCTTCAACGATGTCTATTTCTGAGATTTTGTCATTTATAATTGTTCTTATTCTCTCACAAAATGTGTTTCTTGTTCAAGGAGATTTATAAAAAGGACTTTGGGTATAAATACAGGTATTCAACATCTTTAAGATTAATACTAAATTGGGTAAGAGTTTCCAGAACTAAAAAGCTGCATTCAAATTGAACAAGAATTAGGAACATGGGATTAAATGAACTGAGGTAGATGATAGTTTTGTGATTCTTGTTGAAAATATTGCTGGTTCTCTAATGTTTCCTCTTCCAGATTAAGGAAACTTTCTCTTAAGATATCTATGATATACAAAATGTCATAAAGTATGCATTTGTATACTGAAGCATTTATCTTTTCTCTCTACATAACTCCCCTCAAATTCAAAACTCTCAATGAGTATTCTTTCTTTCATGGCAATTACAATTGTTTGCATAAGTTCATTAAGAATCTGTTCATCTTGGGGCGCCTGGGTGGCGCAGTCAGTTAAGCGTCCGACTTCAGCCAGGTCACGATCTCGTGGTCCGTGAGTTCGAGCCCCGCGTCGGGCTCTGGGCTGATGGCTCAGAGCCTGGAGCCTGTTTCCGATTCTGTGTCTCCCTCTCTCTCTGCCCCTCGCCCGTTCATGCTCTGTCTCTCTCTGTCCCAAAAATAAATAAATGTTGAAAAAAAAATTAAAAAAAAAAAAAAGAATCTGTTCATCTTGTAAAAGGTCACCATTGGAAATACTGGTTATTTTACCAAGGCTTTAACTGGAATGTCATATTTGAGGATGACATTCATAGACTCAGATATAACCAGACAGACTTAAGGAACTTAAGGTTCCTTAAGCCACTTAGGGTTGGCTTTGTAAAACATGGAGCCATAATGTTGGCTTGGTGCCTTGCTTACAGAGTTCCAGCAGCCTCACCAGGTAAGTAAAGAAGGTCACTTCCTGGCAGGTGCAGGAACCTCAGGATATCTTGGGCACCTCATGAAGAGGAATTCACCCAATTCTACAGGTATTGCAGACCTGTCTGATGGCAAGTATTTGGCTTGGCTTCTGGCCTGGAGAGGCTACTAAAATTTCAACCCAGAGATCCTTATAAAAGGTTCCAACAAAGCAAACTTTAAAAGATCCTCATGATCAATCGCTATTCTTGCTGAACTTATGTAAATAATTAGGCCAGATTTGTTAAGACTGGATTTGTTCTACAAATGCACTGGTCTCAATTTGGCTATCTCTGGAAAGGGGGGGGTGGGGGGGCTTAGAGAGAACAACTATATTTCAACAATACACCATTATGGATGTTAAATTCTAGTTATGATTGCCTTTAAATGTTTGTTGTTTGCCTAAACTAGACAACTTGAGGTTAACTTCAGAAAATTGTCACAGTATTTCATGTATAGGCAATCTTATATGCTTGTTATTCTATGAGGATAATAAGACCCAATGGGCATACGATTATTTAAACAACTGGAAAACAGGATGGATCTCTAAATATGCAAACCATATCTTCCCTAAACCTGATCTGACAGTTACCAGACACCCACCTCTTTCGAAGATTTGGAGATGGACTTTACAGATATACAACCAAATAGAGGACTCAGTTTTAGATATCACCCCATGGGTCCATTACTCCAGAGTTAAGAAGGCCAACAGAGGAACCCTCAACCTGGTGAAGTGATCCAGATCCAGTCAACCCACTTAAACGGACCCTCAAAAAGACACTGGCCCCTGAGATCTCCAGCCCTGCTCCAGCCACACCCTGGAAGCTGGCTGGCCTGCACATGGCAGAAGCTTGAGGAATCAACATGTGGACTGAGCCCAGGGGTTTGGATACAACTCTGCCAGCCCTTGCCCCTTATTGGTATCATAGTCCTGATCTTAATTCTTACTGTTGGGCTGAGAGAGACTGCACCAACAAGCTGGACATGGGACAAAAGATGCATGCTGGGTCTCACATACTTCCTCTGGATGGGAGGATTATTAAGTATTGCCTGTATATTATAACTTCTCTCACCCTCACAATTGCCACTTACACACTTTGCCCCCAGGATTGTTATACGACAATAAGGGGGGTCAAGGGCGTTCAGTGCCTTCATCTCCCTCCACAAAGATTGCTACAAGGGAAAAACACCCACTCTCTGTCAGTCATCCAGTGCCCCAAGGACTAAGTATTGGACCACAGAGATAACCCAAAATATCAGGAACACATGTCACAACAAGGGCCTCTAGAAAGGGAAATGAGCTTGCTACACTTACCTTCCTCAATGGGGGATCTTGGACAGGGGAGGGATGCAAGACAGGGCCCTCCAAAACGTTATAAAGGATACCCAGGACAGGGTAATACAAGCCATAAAGGTGACCACTCCCCCGGCAGCCTACCAGGGTTTGAACCTTTCGGCCCTCATTCAGATGCTTACCAATTCCCCACTCCGGCGTTGGGCCAACACTACTCTACAAGTCCTCATAAAATAGATAATCACACCCAAACCTGCTGGATGCGCTTGCCCCTTAGCTGGAGGGCTTACTTAGCCACTCCTATCCCTTTGACCTGGGAAGCTCCTGAAAATCTCAAAACCAACACCTCTGTCTTAATTGGACCCCTGGCCACTGGGATCCGTCTCACAAATGCTGACAATCTAATCTGTACAGTCCCTGAAGGTATGAATAGTACCTCTATACGGAAGAAATATAACCTTAAAGAGAAATACAACCCTATGTTCAACCCCTGGTGTGTTCTGTGTTCTAATTTGGCCTACCGATGCTTAGAGGCCAACTGGACTCAGATATGTTATCCTGTTTTCCTAACCCCAGAGATATCCGTGTACAATGAAGATCAGCTCCTAACAGCCTCTAGCCACAAGTCCCAGGCTAAACGTGCAATTCTGCTATCCATTCTGATAGGAGCAGGAATTGCCATAGGAATAGGAACTGGAATAGGGGGCATAGGTTCATCCATAGGACTATGTCACAGACTATCTCAAGAGCTAAATGAAGACATGGAACAAGGGGCAGATTCTCTGGTAACCTTACAAAGCCAAATAAACTCTCTGGTGGCAGTGACCCTCCAAAATAGGCGAGCCCTTGACCTCCTCACTTCAGAAAAAGAGGGACTTCATCTTTCTGGGGGAGGAATGTTGCTATTTCATAAACCTGTCAGGAATAGTTACAACTAAGGTTAAGGAACTCAAGGAAAGAATTCAACATAGACAACAGGAAAGTATCAATCAATGGAAAGGATGGGATCTCACAGATTGGGCATCCTGGCTTCCTGCCCTGGTGGGGCCCCTCCTCTCCATAATTTTACTTGTATCCATTGGCCCCTGTATACTGAATGCCGTGGTACATTTTACTGAAAACACTGTTGCTTGCCAAACTACTGCACATATCTTAGCCTTTCGAGCATACTAACCTGTAAAACTGAAAGGTGATGCCTACTCAAAGTTTTTTTTTAAAGGCATGAAAGGGGGGAATGTTGGAGAAGTGGATAAGTACACCAAAGATGGCTGATGGGGCTAAAACAAACTCTGGTCTCTAGCTTAGAGACCCCTCCTCTGGGTTCTTCCTTTGTTTGCTGCATGTGTGAACCACCCCCCCCCCACTCCACCCCCCCCACACACACACACACAAATATGGAGGCTGATAGCTATAAATTACCTTTCCCACTCGCATTCAGGGCTCAGATCTTTGGAGAAATGGTCTCCTCTGAGCACGCCAGTGTTAAATAAACCTCGGATCCACCAAGATCTCCGAGTACCACTTGGTTTTTCCATCAGCATTCCAGCCTGGTTCCATAACAAAAGTAGCATCTTGGAGGTGGGTGTGGGGGATACAGATAAGGTTGTGGGCACAAGAGCTCTGGTGGAAGAATCTAGGTTTGTCAGCTGATAGAACTATTTGGCAAACACAAGGTAAGAGCCACAAAGACTGCCAAGGCTTCAAATCTCAGTGCCTAGGGAGATGATGGGGAAACCCAAACCAATCTTGTTATTTATGGAGGCAGAAATTTATACCAATGCCAGTGAGAAATTAACTGTGTCTAGGGGGTTGACTCATCATGAAGGAACAAGTAGTATCTCTTCTTCCACCTCTTGGGACGGCAAACAGGGCTGTTTCCTGGAAGGCTAGGCTTCCTTGCCCCAGGGGAGGGGGAAGTGACCTTTGTTTTTTCAAGTCTGATCTACTGAGTCTGTCAGGTGACCTAGATGAGTAAAGAGCCCAAGTATAAAAACAGTTTGTGGTTCAGTGGGAACCTTGGGGGCATGGCCAGATTTTCTGATCTTTCAGTGAAATCTTTTGGTCTTAAAAAGGAAAAAGGGAGGAAAGCAATTTCTTTTGGAAGAAAGGGATGTTATACTTCTTTTTCTATATTTGGAGTTCTCAAAAGGGTACATTGTCTCCATCTTCTTTTAAGCTACAGCACAAAAGAAAAGGAACCGCAAATTTACTTTGTCTAAATTAAATGGCATATATGCAACACAGAATTATTTGTGTGAATACACAGACATTTTGAATATTAAACATTTCTGATTATTGTATTGTGAATCCAGAGAGTTTATTTATTTCACCTAGGTGATAGAAAAAAATGTATGGAATGCCCCTCATCTTTGTGCTAATCAAGAATGCTAATTGAATTTATCAGGTATGGGGAAAAGGAGACCTGAACACACTTAAATTCTTCCTTTTTCTTCATGCTGATTTTAAATATGACAGCCATCTTATTCTCCATAGATGGGTAGTTTACTTGGTAGAAGGCTTAAATTGAATTTCAATCTTTGACATAATCATACGACATAAGCATAAATGTGCAAAAATTTGTATCTATTATGATTCCATCTGTAATCTCAGAAACTATGAAGATTATTTCTCATTGGCTCTACCATTTCCTGGTTTGGAGTACAAATATAGGAACCAAGATGTATTTGTCTGATGCCTTGATCTCCCTTGATTTCCATAAAAGCAACAGTAAATGAACACTTCTGTAAGTGTTTTTTACACACTCAGAAGTTACAACCCAACTGTTATTGGTGATACATTTATCCCCCAAAAGTCAAGGACTCAAGAAAAGCCAAATCAGGAGCAACCACCAAAAACTAAACTACCACACTCCCAAATAAGCTCCTTCAATGGGCAATCCCCTGGCAGGCTGCCTTATTAGCAAACCCAGTCTTGTGATTAGCCCCAGTTCACCCACTCCTGGCCAGGTGTTTTTTTTTTTTTTTTCCCTTTCCTTATGGGACAGGACTGCTTTGGTGCCAGTAGTACTCAAGGTCACACCCACTGGTTATGACAATAGTCATGACTTACAGCAGATGAGGTCTGCTGCTTTCATGCATAAATGTACTCCCTGTTGGCATAACAACCACTTAAATTGATACAATCCTTCCAGGAGACCAATCTGTAACATGTTTCAAGAGCCTTGCTTGTCTCTATCCTTTGATCCAGTAATTCCACTTAAGAAAATAATCCTAAATTTTGGCAAAGCTCACTAAAGCAGTCAACAGCTCCACAAATACGTCCTGTACTGAGTACTATACATCATAAACCAGGATAGGCGTTGGAAATAATAAAATCATGCCTTGACCTTGGGGATTTAACAGTTGACTTGAAATGTATTTTTATCATTTACTGAATGCCTACCATGTGCCAGGGACTCTACCGGCATTTTTATGTTTTCTCAATCATTAAAACGTGTAAAGTAATACCACCCACATTTCACATTTTGTGATTAAGTAACTTCCCTAAGTCATGCAGCTAAATATCTTTTCTGAAATTCAAACCTGCATCTAGAGATCTCCAAACTTTGTGTTTTACCCACCACACCTTGCTGCATTATAATTTAAAATGACAGTAACAACAATCAACATATCAATAACTACCAAAGGTAAACAATCAAGAGATAAGTAAATAAATTAGTATCAATAGATTGATGTGCAGCCACTAAAACTGATGCCTATGACAGTTTGTCACAACACAGAAAAATGCTTGCATGTAAACATAAGAATAAAAGCAGGATGTGAATTTCTACATGCAGAATGATCTAAAGTATGTTTAAAATAGATGCACACACACGTGCTCTCTCTCTCTCTCTCTCTCTCTCTCACACACACACACACACACACACACACACACACACACACATACAGAGGAAGGAAACACACCAGTTTTTTCTTTTAATAGGCAAACTATACCTTCACTTCAATAGTACCGAATTAAGAGGAATTATAAGGGGAAATCTGTGCTTCCATGAGTAATCCAGATAAAGCAGCCCACCCAAGCCTACAGAATTCACTTTTTAAACAGGGCACTGGATCCGGGGTGCCTGGGTGGCTCAGTTGGTTGAGCGACCGACTTCGACTCAGGTCATGATCTCACAGCTTGTGAGTTCGAGCCCCACATCAGGCTCTGTGCTGACGGCTCAGAGCCCGGACCCTGCTTCGGATTCTGTGCCTCCCTCTCTCTCTGCCCTAACCCACTTGCTTTCTGTCTCTGTCTCTCTTCAAAAATAAATAAACATTTAAAAAAAATTTTAAACAGGGCACTAGATCCTCTCTTTTCTAACGGCCATGCAAAACTTCCTCACCCTCCTCTCCTCTTCCCTTTACCTGACCTGATAGTCAGGGTTCTTCATAGAAATAGAATCAATAGGATGTATAGAGAGATATATAGATTTATTTTAAGGAAATGGGTCATGCAGTTGTGGGGGCTGGCAAGTCTGAATCCTGCAGAGCCAGCTGCAGGCTTGAGACCCAGGAAAGAGATGATGTTTGCAGTCTTGAGTGAAAGGCAGTCAGGAAGCAGCAATTCTTTCTCTTGTGGGATCTCATTTCCTCTTCAGGCCTTCAACTGATTAGATAATGTCCACTCCCATTATGAAGGGCAATCTGCTCTACTCAAAGTCTACTGACTTAAATGTTAATCACATCTAAAAGATATTCACAGCAACATCTAAACATATTTGACTAGAGGACTAGGCTCCAGTCAACCAAGCTGACACATAAAGCTAACCATCATATAATCCTTCCCCAATCTACACAGAAAAAAAAAGAGAGAGAGGAGAGAGAATTTGTATTTCAGAGCCTGTAATGCATATTAGTAAACGCCCCAGCCCCTAGCAATAGACATTATGAGATGTGAATATCATCTTGCTATACATTTATTGGATCATAACAAATTGAATTTGTAGCTCCTCAAGATTTACAAAATATGTTCATGGATACATCTTGTGTGATCTTCACAACAATCCATTACTGTAGTCCTCATATGGCCAGAATTAAGGCCAGAGAATTATTTTCACGTGTCCAAGACTGTAGAGTTAATAGATAACAGAGCCAAGAAGTCGGGTCTTCTGAAATCAAGCTCCTTGCATCAAATATATACCACAGACAGAAGTCCCACAGGTCCTCAAGGATAGCAGCTCTTTAACTTAATTCAATTTCCCAATTAACCTACATTGAAAACACATAAAGATTAAATTACCTGGTTTATTGCCCAAGATGGAAATATAAAGCTATGTGACAAACAATTTTACGAGAGGGAACAGGAAGACTTGCATGTTTACAGATGATGAAGCAGGAAGTAGAGTTCCCACCTATTCTCACAGCAGCATCCTTGCTCTGTCACAGGAGCCCTAGTTCATGACTATGATCAAGATCTTCTAACCCCAGGGGCGCCAGTCGGTTAAGCGTCAGACTTCAGTTCAGATCATGATTTCACAGTTCGTGGGTTCAAGCCCCATGTCAGGCTCTGTGCTGACAGCTCAGAGCCTGGGACCTTCTTCCGATTCTGTATCTCCCTCTCTCTCTGCCCCTCCCCCACTTGCACTCTGTCTCTGTCTCTCAAAAATAAACGTTAAAAAAAAATTTTTTTTTAAAGAAATAGCTTCTAACTCCTCTCCTTACTTCCTTCAACCACTGTGTAGCCCCTCAGGGTGGGGTCCTTAACATGGGTCCATTTTAGTAGCATGATCCATGTATGCTCCCATATATACACTTTTCTTGGGTGAGGGTCCATAATTTTCCTCACAGTGTTTGGGAAGCAAAGCAGGTAAGTAATGACTACTTGGATTTGGTGAAAGTGAGAAAGAAAAGAATCTTCTGAAAGCAGAGGAACAGGGACACAGGGAGGAACTGGGAAGAGGAGAGACAACTAAAAAGGTGGAGTTATGAAACATTGGCACCACCTATCAGGAAGGGATCCTCATTAGGCAATATTGTGTTAAGGAGAAGCTTATCTGGTTGCCCATCCTCTGGCCAGAGGACAGCATAAGAATAAGGTTATCTTTGGGGTTCTTTTATCTCAGGATACCTCAAAGAGAACAAAAGGGTTCAGAAGAACTGAATTCATAGCACATTACTTATCACGAATTTAAGCAGCAGTATGAATACTAAAACCCAGCACTACAATAGCCCATCTAGCATTAAAATACCCACCCCACCCAGGACGGCACTGTTAAACCCTACACTCTGGGCAGGAAGTTCTCTGCTTTGGTACTGAAATCACAGAACCCGGAATGTGTCTTTTCTGCTTTTCCAGTTCTTTCTGGTCACATAACATTTTTATAAACCCAGCCACTTTCTCACATTATCTGCATTAAGGGACCTATCAATTGCATATCTTTCTCTTTGTCTGGATGTGCTTAAAATTCAGTGTTTCAACAACAGAGATGTTCTACAGTATCAAGGGCATGTCTAGTGCTTTAGCTATTTCTGGTTTGAGTTGTCATTTCCTAAATCTGTGAAATGCAGAAGCACTTGAGGTACAAGTCTCCCCCAGGGCAAAGTGCCTTCTGCTGGCCCCTGCTCCTCCGCCAAGTCCTGTGGTCCTGCTGCCAACAGTCTTATTCCAGGTATGTGGTAAAAAGATGCCTCCTGGGACACCGGAACTTGGACTATTTTCCCCTACCGTCATCAGTGACTGGGGAGGGGCAACTGCCTGAACCCTCTCCCTCTTCCCTGCCCTGAGAAGCTGTCTGGATGCTTCAGGGATTGTCAAAGTTGAGAAAGGCTGACTTTTTACAAACAGCAAATATTTTCTAAAGACAGATTTTTCTCAGTTCTTGGTGGATTTGAATACATAAATATGGATCTGGAGCTGCCTTGTGGGGAGAGTGGGGCATGGGTGGAGAGAGTTTAGTTCCTCTGCCAGGAAAAGTCTAGGTGCTAAGAATGAGAGATGCAAAAGGGCCACAGAGATACCCTTAAAAAAAAAAAAAAAAAAAAGAAGAGCAAATGGGGCACCTGTGTGGCTCAGTTGGTTGAGTGTCCAACTCTTTTTTTTTTTTTTTTAATTTTTTTTTTTCAACGTTTATTTATTTTTGGGACAGAGAGACAGAGCATGAACGGGCGAGGGGCAGAGAGAGAGGGAGACACAGAATCGGAAACAGGCTCCAGGCTCTGAGCCATCAGCCCAGAGCCTGACGCGGGGCTCGAACTCACGGACCGCGAGATCGTGACCTGGCTGAAGTCGGACGCTTAACTGACTGCGCCACCCAGGCGCCCCAAGTGTCCAACTCTTGATTTCAGCTCAGGTCCTGATCTCTCAGTCCCTGAGATTAGGCCCCGAGCCAGGCTTAGTGCTGACCACATGGAGACTGCTTGGGATTCTATCTCTCCCTGTCTCTCTGCTCCTGCCCTTGTGCGCGCTTTCACTCTCTCTCTCAAAATAAATAAATAAACTTAAAAAAAAAAAAAAAAAGAAATACCCTGAAATGTCCCTCACATACAGCGATCTAAGACATTTTAAGAACATGGAAGACTAGTATTCCATTTAATAGTACTTCTGTTATTAAAAAATAGTATTCATAGGCTTGCTTGGGTGGCTCAGTTGGTTAAGTGACTCTTGATTTCTGCTCAGGTCATGAGCTCACAAGCTGAACATCGAGCCTGCTTAAGATTGTCTCTCTCTCGGGGTGCCTGGATGGTTCAGTTGATTGAGCGTCTGAGTTCGGCTCAGATCATGATCTCACGGTTTGTGGGTTTGAGCCCCGCATCAGGTTCTGTGCTAACAGCTCAGAGCCTGATGCCTGTTTCAGATTCTGTGTCTCCCTCTCTCTCTGCCTCCCTCTCTTGTGCTCTGTCTCTCTTTGTCTTAAAAATAAACAAAAAAAAATTTTAAGGTTGTCTCTCTCTCTCCCTCTGCTCCTTCCCCAGCTCAAACTCTCTCTCTCTCTCTAAATAAAAAAAAAAAAAATGAGTTTGTGTTTAGTACGACCCCACCTTCTCCCCAAACATGCACACTCACCTCTGTTTCCAGCAAACACTTGACAGCCTGACTGAATATGGAAATCAAGGAAGTGGCTGATGAGGGAAGGGTGATGCAGAGGAAGAAGATATTGTCCATAAACTGCACTGATTCAAAAGAAGCAGAAGCTGGAGCTAAAAGTGACAAGGAATGAAGCCACCTTTCCCTCCCTGTCCACCTGGAAATTGCCCCAAATCATCCGTGAAATGTGGGAAAGGCATTTGAGCCTATTCTACGCGGCAAGGAGACTGCAGCCAATGGTTCCAAAAAAACCTTCTCCAGGCCTGACCTTGAAGCCAATTGCCTACTCAATCTGTCCTCTTAGATGTCTAACAGATAACTCCAGCTTAAAATGACCTAAAACCAAACCTGACTCCATCTCCAAGCGCATTCTTCCCTTAATCTTCCTTATCTCGGTTATCAGCCCCATATCCACTCAGTAGCTCAGGCCCCAAACTGCAAGTCAGCTTTGGATTCTCTAGCTCGTCCCCCACAGCTAAGCCACCAGCAGGCCCCATCAGCCCCCACCTCCAAGACATATCCTAAGTCTGAACATTTGGAAAGAAGACTTCCACTTCCTCCTTTTGACCTGAAACTTTCTAATTGATGAAGTTCTTCTTTCCACTTATCTCTTAACTCGGGTAAAAGATCCTAGGGGCAAAGCATCCCCTCAAGCACTGACTGCCCTGAGCCAGCAAGACCCCACCTGTGATTGACTCCAAGACGAAGATCCTCCTGACCTTTACTGCCCTCCTGCACACACCCACTGACCTTTGTCCCACATTTTCCTCCCAGAAACCTGGAAGTATTTTCAGGACTTTGGAGACAGTCTTCAAGATGCTAGCTCCCACTGTCTTCCTGGTGTTGGCTACTGTTTCCACTGATCCCACCTAAGTATCAGCCACCGTTTCTCAACTGAATTAACACAATCCTGCCTCTAATCTGGTGCCAGTGCCCTTTTTACTACATAGCAATAGCAGCCAGATAAGACTACGTTTGTCCAAGTCAGAACCTATGACCCTACCCTTTAAAATCATCCGTAGCTTCCCACTGCAATTCAGACTCCTCCCCATGGCCTAAGGGGCCCCACGTGACCTAGCCCTGCTCACCTCCCTGACCTCATTTCCCTCTCTTTCTGAACTCGGGATGTCATGCACACTAGCCCCTTTTTACACACACACATAACACACGCACACACACATGATGTTCCTTCTCGCTTCAGAGCCTTTGTACTTGCTACTCTACTTTTTTCTTTTTCTTTAATGCTTATTTTTTGAGAGAGAGAGAGAGTACACTAGGGAGGGGCAGAGAGAGAGAGAAATCCCAAGCAGGATCCACTCCGCTGTCTGCACAGAGCCCAATGCAGGGCTCAAACTCACAAACTGTGAGATCATGACCCAAGCTGAAATCAAGAGTTGGGTACCTGACCCACTGAGCAGCCCAGGCGCCCCTGTACTTGCTACTCTTCTGCATAGAGTGTGTTCCCCTAAATTTCTGCCAAGCTGCTGCCACCTCCAAACTTCTGCCCCCAGTCACTCTCTACCTTTACTTTGCTTTATTCCTAACAACTCTTATTGTTTGATTACACAGTTTTCATCTTTCTCTCCACATTAGAATATGAGCTCCATATGAGCTCCATGAAGGAAGAAACTCTTACCTTCTGCTCCTACAACGGTACCTGGCACAGAATAGTACTCAGTAAAGCCTGTGGAATGAATGCATCTCAGTCTCCCTTGTTTCCTGCTTTCTCTCTGCCCCAGACCAGCCTGAACTACAGCATCTGGTTAAAGCCTCACTTATTACAGTTTTGTCATTTGGCGGTTCCTCTAAGTCGGGTAAAATGGGCACAGTTTCATGTGGATGCCCTGCAGGCTCCCGGAGGCAAAGCAGGGTCCTCACTAGGGCTGGACAAAGCCCTGGGGAAATTCACACAAGAGGGAAGTTTCATTCTTTCCAAGTATCCAGTTTTGAACCTTTTCAAAACCTCACAGAAAATTCCTGCTCCTGCCATTTTCTTTTCTCTTCAGACCTTTTCCCAAAGGGTAAAACATTTTTGTTTGACCCTTAGTCACTAATCACTATTAATGACTACAAAGTTTATTCTTTCAGTTATCAATGCAATGTTGCTTACTGAGTCTGATAACTGACTTAAATAACTGAGTGTGTGTGTGTTGAACAGCAGATGAGGGCCTTGCCTTATTCTGATTGATCTAATAGCTTGTGATGCATTTCAAGAGCCTGCTAATTGCCATAATAACTCTTATAGTAAAAGAATGTTGCACATGTTTTTTACATGAACAGAATTCATATGTGTTCTTAGTAAATACCTGTAAATGCTTATTCAATAGATTCTGCAGTTGAAGTGCTCACAAGTACAACTGAAACGCCATTGAACTCAAAATGGCAAAAAGCATGTGTCCGTGTTTGTTGTTTTATTTACACATACACACAAACCTTGAATAAATGAACCAGTAACATCCTTGGGCCCCAAGAGACTGTTCTTCATTCTCCTGATATGCCAGGAAGGTGTTTATTATAGTTGAGGGAAGTCCTGGCTCTCATAACCCCAAAGTTATGTCCCTGCTCAGCTTAGAGGTGCCGTTTCTCCTGGAGCAAGCCCCAACTCATTTCCCACATCTCCCCTGAGATCTGGGGCATGCCAGAACACCCACAGCTCTCTCCCACCCAGACCAGGGGAATTAGGAGAGAGTCAAAGATGAAGAAGGGAAGGAAAGAAAGGTAAATTGGTTAAGAAGAAAAAGATAAAAGTTGAGCACCTGGGTGGCTCAGTCGGTTAAGCATCTGATTTCAGCTCAGGTCACGATCTTGTGGTTTGTGAGTTTGAGCCTCGCCTCCGGCTCTGCACTGACAGCTCAGAGCCTGGAGCCTGCTTCAGATTGTGTGTCTCCCTCTCTCTCTGCCCCTATGCCCTGCTTGCTCTCGCTCTCTCTCTCTCTCAAAAATAAATAAATAAATAAATAAATAAATAAATAAATAAATAAATAAAACATTTGAAAATTAAAAAAAAAAAAAAGGAAGAAGAAAAGGGTAAATGTGGCCAATTCTTCCTTTTCCTGATTCCAGCCAGAGAAAGACAGTCTGAGGGTTCTTCAACCTAACTCTCCTTTAAGATCTGTCAAGGAAAAAATGTATTTCATTTAGATATGTGTCTGTGGTCTGCATGGTTTGTTTTGTCTAAGGAGAAAAAGAATTGGGGTAGCAATCATAAAGGAAAAAAATTCTTGCTTTTAATTTTTTTTAAGGAATATAAGAGGGAAATGGAAATACCATAAAAGAGTCCATTCTCCTGCAATCACTAAAATCCTACACGCATGTGTCTGGGTAGCAGAGGAGATGGAGTCACAATGGATGGAGTTATAATCTCTCTGTCTGTCTTTCTGTCTGTCTGTCTCTCTCATTCTCTCTCTCTCTCTCTCTCCCTGCTGTGTAAGGACACAGCCAGAAGAAAGGCATCTGCAAGCCGGAAAGAGCGCTTTCACGAGGAACCAAATCAACAGCACCTTGATCTTGGACCTCCCAGCCTTCAGAATGGTAAGAAATAAAGGTCTGTTGTTTAAGCCATCCAGTTTGTGGTATTTTGTTATGGCAACCTGAGCTAACAAAGACAGTGTTTTATGTGAATTCATTCAGCAGAGATTTACTGAGCATGGGCAGGTACTGCTCCAGGGCTGTGGAAGAAAGCATGGGTAAAGTGGATGAGTGAGATTCTACCTTCATGGTGGGACTTTGACTCTAACAGGAAGATTAGCCACAGACAATAAGCAAGTAAACAAACAAGTGCATTTTAATTTTTTTTAATGTTTATTATTGAGAAACAGAGAGAGACAGAGCATGAGCATGGGAGGGCCAGAGAGAAGGGGAGACACAGAATCCAAAGCAGGCTCCAGGCTGTCAGCACAGAGCCTGACACAGGGCTCGAACTCACAAACTGCAAGATCATGACCTGAGCCGGAGTCGGACACTTAACCGACTGAGCCATCCAGGTGCCCCACAAACACATACATTTTAGATTAGAAGAGCCATGAGGAAACACAACAGGGAATGCAATGCAGAGTGATAGGAAGGGCCACTTTAGATCTGGTGGTCAGAGAAGGCTTTCTGGGGAGAGAACATTTGAGCCAAAGGATAAAGAAGAGCCAACTAAGAGAAAACTTGGTGGAATAACATCCCAAGTACAGGATCATGGTGTTAGTTTGTGCCTGTGGAAGACCTGACAGTTACCTGTGAGTTAGTGCAGGCAGGGAATGAATAGACTTAAGACAGACTTCAGTATTAATACCCAGAAATTGAAGTAAGAGATACATGGCAAGAAAATTCAGGGGTGCCTAGGTGGCTCAGACAGGTAAGCTTCCAAATCTTGATCTGAACTCAGGTCTTAATCTCTGGGTTGTGAGTCCAAGCCCCACATTCCCCACATTGGTCTCCACACTGGGTGTATAGCCTACTTAAAAAAAAAAAATGGTTTCATGGGGCACCTGGATGGCCCAGTAGATTGAGTGTCCAACTCTTGATTTTGGCTCAGGACATGATCCCAGAGTTGTGGGATGAAGCCGCAGGTCAGACTCCACACTGAGCGTGGAGCCTGCTTGGGATTCTCTTTCTCTCTCTCTCCCTTTGCCCCTCTCCCCTGCTCATACTTTCTCTCTCGAAAAGAAAAGAAAAGAAAAGAAAAAGAAAAGAAAAGAAAAGAAAAGAAAAGAAAAGAAAAAAAAAAGAAAAAGAAAAAAAGAAAAAGAAAAGCATCAGATTTTAAATACCAATGAAAGAACAATGGTCTCAGAATGACCCTCTACTCCACACAAGGCATCCTTGTGTGGGCAAATTGCAAAGGGGGAGTCTGGACCAAAGCCCTGCATGGTGGCTGTGGTACTTAAGGGAGATTACACAAGGGACATGGTATCTTACCATGTCTTAAAGATAGAAAAAAGTTCGCCAAGGGGCGCCTGGGTGGCGCAGTCGGTTAAGCGTCCGACTTCAGCCAGGTCACGATCTCGCGGTCTGGGAGTTCGAGCCCCGTGTCAGGCTCTGGGCTGATGGCTCAGAGCCTGGAGCCTGTTTCCGATTCTGTGTCTCCCTCTCTCTCAGCCCCTCCCCCGTTCATGCTCTGTCTCTCTCTGTCCCAAAAATAAATAAACGTTGAAAAAAAAATTTTTTTAAAGTTCGCCAAGCAGACAAGAGGCCGAGGGAAGGCCTAGACAGAGGGCACTTCATGCACAGAGTAAGTCAAGGCCACTGAGAAATATAATATGGAAGTATTTGCAAAACATGAATATGAACTAGAATGCGACCAAACAAGGACAGGGGCACCTGGGTGGCTCGGTTGGTTAAGCGTTGACTCTTAAGATCTGCTCAGGTCATGAGATCAAGCCCCAAGCTGACTCTGTGCTGATAGCGCAGAACCTGCTTGAGATTCTCTCTCTTCTCCCTCCTCTCTCTCTGCCTCTCCCCATGCGTGTACTCTCTCTCTCTCTCAAAATAAATAGACATTAAAAAAAAACAAACTACAGGACAGTGTTTTTAAACTGTTGGTCTGAAATCAACCTAGTAAGTCCCTGACTATCATTACTTTAAAGTGAAATAGAACACGTGAGAAAACTTGGCTATGGACATTTTGTCTGTTACTGCATATATAAATATTTGCATGTCCTGGTTTGCAATGTAAACTATTTCTTGCTGGAAATCACCTTTAAATAAGCATTTTAAAACACTGCTCTATGCAGGTTTTACAAGGATATGTAGCAGGGATATGTATTCAAACAGTATTTCTCAAATTTCCCTGAGGATAATACCAGTTCAGAGTCCTTGTTGGAAATACAGGTTCCTGGGCCCCAACCTACACTCATAGAATCAGAATGTCCAGGGGAAGCCTGGTAGTCTGTATTTTAATGGGCATCCCATGTATTTATTATGAGGGAAACTTAGAAACACTGATACTCTGACAGCAGACTAGAAAATAGGTTGGAACGAGAAGACCCCAGCGGTGGAAGACAGCTACTGGTGTCTGAGACACGGTAAGGCAAGGGAAAAGGAGGAGGTGGTGACTGCTGAGACCTCTAGAAGGTGGGCTGTCAGATGTGGAGGTGTGGGTCTCCAAGGTCTGTCTCTTGAATGCCTGCATAGATAGTCACAATGGGGGAAAAAAGTAGGTTTCAGGGAAAAATAATGAATAGAGTTTTGGGACATGGTGAATTTGCAGTGAAATCCATAATGAAGTGTAGGCATTAGGACATACAGCACTGGAGCTCAGGGTAGGGGTCGAGGGTGAAGATAAGAATTTCTGAGTCACTACCATGTGGGTTAAAACCTGAAAAATAAAATTCCCAGGGAAGCAGGTGGGGTCTGCCCAGGCAAAGATGACAGGTGGAGGACTTGCGGCACTCCCTACTCTTGCTCATTGCTTCCATCTCGCATCATTGCCCTCCATGAGAGAGCCCTTCACTCAGTCCCCTTCTCTGCCTAACACAACCTCACAAGCTATCTGTCCAACTCTCACCCCCAGATGGAACTAACCCCAGCACTGAGCTACAGTATCTCGTTTGCTGACAGCACAGAATCCGATGCAGGGCTTGAACCCACGAACCGTGAGATGGTGACCTGAGCTGAGGTTGGACGCTTAACTGACTGATCTACCTGGGTGCCCCATTTCTGATTAGGGTTAGTGGTGTCCCGTTTTCTTTTTTCTCCTGTTAGAGGTAGAAACATTTCTGGATTTCCAGCACCTAGCACAGAGTAGATGCCTAATAAATGTTTGTGACATCGTGGTGAAGATTTAGCGGTAATGCATCAACTTGAACTTAAAATCTTAGCATTTAAATGGTAAATGAATCTATTCAAACAAGAGCTACCAAGCTATTATAAATTATTGCTGATGATATTTTTTGACACAGTACCATCTGGCTTTTATTTTCCTATTTCTAGCTCAAGGTTCTCACATTTTATTTTAACAATAGCTATTCAAATGTATCTCTTTATACCATTGCATAGCACAGGAAAGTCATACATTAACGTCATGGGTGTGAGGTTCATTTCGTCTTAACACCTAAACTATTTTGGGCTAAATCACTCATGTATTCTTTGATCAGAAATGGTGTGTACCTGTGCAACCCCAAAATTAGTTATTTCATTTAAAAACAACATTTTAGGGGGCGCCTGGGTGGCTCAGTCGGTTGAGTGTCCAGCTTCGGCTCAGGTCATGATCTCACGGTTTGTGGGTTAGAGCCCCGCTTCAGGCTCTGTGCTGACAGCTCAGAGCCTGGAGCCTGCTTCTGATTCTGTGTCTCCCTCTCTCTCTGCCCCTCCCCCATTCATGCTCTGTCTCTCTGTCTTAGAAATAAATAAACATTAAAAAAAAATTAAAAAAAAAAGAGGAGCTTCACTTCATGCCTTATTCGGTTACCAGTCACATCAAAAGTTCAGAAAAAATAATATAATTTCTTTACCAGTTTTCAAACCAATAATGAGTTGTTTCCCCATCATCTTCTAAATGTGACCAGTTTTTTGAGCATCATTACAAACTCATAGACTTCAACATATTTGATGTTTCCACCTATTACCACTATTATCCCCCCGAATGCTCAAGTAGTCACACCTTTGGCCAATGGGAACCTCTCTAGATTGGTTCTTGAGTTCTTTTGGAGCAAGCCTAGTAGTCTTTGGTAACTTCCTCAACTATGTGACAGGATGCTTCAAGTCTCTCTTGTTCACTTCCTGCCCCAGACCTGAATCAGCAGGGCTCCTTTTAATGGGAGAGGTATTACAAGACCTTTATCAGGGCTCTGGGGATGTTCACTGCCCCTTGGTTGACCTGACCTTGACTCTGAAGTTTTAAATTTCTCAGACATACTAGTTGCTAACAGTGCAGACTCCAGGGGTAGACTGACTGCCTGGGTTTGAATCACAACTCTACCACTTATTAGGTATTCACTGGCCAGTTTATCAACTTCTCCATGTTTCAGCTCCTTCAATTATAAAAGGAGAATAATAATGCTACCTCAAGTCATAAGATCCTGGTGAGATTGAAATGAAGAAATGTATGTAAAATGCCTCGAATAGAGCCTGGCACAGAGGGCTGTGTAAAAGTTGGCCACTAACATTCTTACTACTGGGGGGCTCAGTCAGTTAAGCATCTGACTCTCAATTTCAGTTCAGGTCATGATCTCATGGTTCACAGGTTCAAGCCCCGTGATGAGCCCCATGTTGGACTCCACACTGGCAGCACAGAGCCTGCCTGAGATTCTTTCTCTCCCTCTCTCTGCCTCTACCCTGCTTGTGCTTGTGCTCTTTCTCTCTCTCAAAATAAATGAATAAACTTTAAACAAAATTCTTATTACTCATTTCTTTGTAGCCTTGTCATTTTGCCTGCTCACACCATAGGTCATCTGGGATGTAACACAGACTTACGTTTTATTCATATCTAGTGACACAGTGATTTATTAAAGAAAATTATTCTAACATTCCATCTGCAGCATTGGTCCCACTAATGTGTAGCTCTAAGTGATGCAACACTCACACATATTAGAACATTTCCTATAAAGGAATCCAAACTCAACAAAGTTAATGGCATTCATAAAGTTCCCAAGCACCCGTGTACTTCCTGCTTTTTATGCTCCTTTGGAAAGGGGTAAATTGGCAGAAGCCTGGCTGGGAGTGGCCCAACCGTGGAGTTAAGTTCTTATTTTGCACTGGGGCCTTGCCAAGTCACATTTGTCTGGTCTTTCTTAGTTGAACACAGGGAGCTATCAGAGATGGCATTCCCCAAAGTCCTCCAGCTCCCTTTTTAATCAAACTGGTAGAGCTTCAAGACATATTGCAGATCACATAAATCTTAACACTGGTCCTGCTCTGGAAGCTCATCCTTATTAAAATCTTGATCCATTTAGCCATTTGCAATACAACTCTTTCTTCAGGTTTGAGAGGTTAAAGGCTTCAGGGCTGCTACCACTGACTGGTCAAATAAAGACAGTGAAAGGGAAGCAGAAGCCCAGGGGGCTGGTTCCTTAGATCTCAACAAAGCCTCCTGGGACCTCTCTGAACCTGAAGACGCTACAGAGCCCTAATGTGAACAGTCTCTCAAGTGGTGATGCCATGAGTTCTTTAAGACAAAGACATTTGTTTGCAATTTTACACACTTGCATCACTGACATATAATTGCACTGTGACTGCATCAGCCCTGAACAGAAATTCCCAGGATGCCCCAAGATCTATCACTGCTTAAACAAAAATTTACTCACTTGCTTTAATTTTTTTTTCCTCTTTTTGTGTCTTATTGCACTGTCAGCATTTTTCAAGTAGCTGCTTGTCAATAAGATGACATGCCATTCAGATAACATTTGAAGCACTTTAAAAATAATGATTGGGGGCGCCTGGGTGGCGCAGTCGGTTAAGCGTCCGACTTCAGCCAGGTCACGATCTCGCGGTCCGGGAGTTCGAGCCCCGTGTCAGGCTCTGGGCTGATGGCTCAGAGCCTGGAGCCTGTTTCCGATTCTGTGTCTCCCTCTCTCTCTGCCCCTCCCCCGTTCATGCTCTGTCTCTCTCTGTCCCAAAAATAAATAAACGTTGAAAAAAAATTAAAAAAAAATAATGATTGTAACACAAATGTTTGTCAACAGGGAAGTTGTAGACAAAAAATGGTAGACTGACATAATGGAAACTATTTGGTCACTAAAAATAATAAAGTGGATCTTTAGGTATTGATACCTAAAGATATCTTTAGGGGTGTGTGGGTGGCTCAGTCGGTTAAGCGTCCAACTTCGGCTCAGGTCATGATCTCACAGTTTGTGGGTTCAAGCCCCGCATCGGGCTCTGTGCTGACAGCTCAGAGCCTGGAGCCTGCTTTAGATTCTGTGTCTCCCTCTCTCTCTGTTCCTCCCCTGCTCATGCTCTGTCTCTCTCTCTCCTTCAAAAATAAATAAAAACATTAAAAACATTTTAACAAAAAAAGATATCTTTAGGTATTAAGAGAACCAAAAGGAGTTTCAAAACAGTATGTATAGTAGGATCATATTTTAGTAAGATAATAATTCTTATACATCTTGGTATAAAAATCTGAAGAAAGCTCAGGCTGACAATAGGGGCTATTTTCAGGGATGAAATTATAATAGATTTTTCTTATATATTTCTATACTCTTTAGAATTTCTTATGAATAAGTATTACTTTTTCAATCAGAAAAAAATATTTTTAGAAAACCAGTGTTATAATATGTGCAAAAGAGCAAAAGACTGTATCATTAATTTTATTAATTATATATTAATTTTAATATTATTAGTGAGATTTTTCATGGTAGTTTCTCAGTTGAGTAAGCTTCTGTGAAAATAGCAGTTATTATTACTATAATAACTGGTGTAAAAAATAAACTCAAAATGTATGAAAGACCTAAATGTGAGACAGGAAACCATCAAAACCCTAGAGAAGAAAGCAAGCAACAACCTCTTTGACCTTAGTCACAGCAAGTTCTTGCTCAACACATCTCCGAAGGCAAGGGAATTAAAAGCAAAAATGAACTATTGGGACCTCATCAAGATAAAAAGCCTCTGCACTGCAAAGGAAACAATCAACAAAACTAACAGGCAACATACAGAATGGGACAGGATATTTGAGAATGACATATTGGATAAAGGGTTAGTATACAAAATCTATAAAGAACTTACCTAACTCAATACCCAAAAAACAAATAATCCAGTGAAGAAATGGGAAGAAAACATGAATAGACACTTTTCCAAAGAAAACATCCAGATACCCAAAAGACACATGAAAAGATGCTCAACATCACGCATCATTAGGGAAATACAAATCAAAACCATACTGAGATATCACCTCACACCAGTCAGAGTGGCTAAAAGTAACAACAGATGCTGGCGAGGATGTGGAGAAACAGGAATCCTCTTGCACTGCTGGTGGGAATGCAAACTGGTGCAGCCGCTCTGGAAAACAGTATGGAGGTTCCTCAAAAAATTAAAAATAGAGCTACTCTATGACCCATCAATAGAACTACTAGGAATTTATCCAAAGGACACAGGAGTGCTGATGCGTAGGAGTACATGTCCCCCAATGTTTATAGCATTGCTTTCAACAATAGCCAAATTATGGATCAAATGATGAATGGATAAAGAAGATGTAGTTTGTATATACAATGGAATACTACTTGGCAGTGAGGAAAAATAAAATCATGCCATTTGCTGCAATGTGGATGGAACTGGAAGGTATTAGACTGACTGAAATAAGACAGTCAGAGAAAGACAAATATCATATGTTTTCATTCATATGTGGATCTTGAGAAACTTAACAGAAGACCATGGGGGAAGGGAAGGGGGGAAAATAGTTACAAACAGAAAGGGAGGGAGGCAAACCATAAGAGACTCTTAAACACAGAGAAAAATCTGAAGGTTGATGGGGAGGTGGGGGAGAGGGGAAAATGGGTGACGGGCATTGAGGAGGGCATTTGTTGGGATGAGCACTGGGTATTGTATGTAAGCAAGAAACCACGGAAATCAACCGCATAAACCAAGAGCACACTTTACACACTGTATGTTAGCCAATTTGACAATAAATTATGTTTAAAAAGATTACTATAATAACTGGTATAGGAAAAAAAACAGTATAACTAACCCTCACTGAATCCAAAACAATTTAGTATAGGGTTTTTTGGATTGTTTTGTTTTTTTTTATGTTTACCAGCTTATGAAAGGATGTGATAACTACGAATCAACAGCAAGATGAAGAGATACATAGGGTGAGGACCAAGGAAAAGAGTACACTGCCCTCTCCATACCTCTAAACCACAGTACTGCAACCAGTTACTCTGATGCCTAACTCAGTTGAGCCCCCAACTGAGGGCTCAGAATGGCTCAGTTCTCAGAATGGTCATAAAGAATAGAGGCTGACAGGGGTGCCTGGGTGACTCAGTAGGTTAAGTAATGGACTCTTAATTTAGCTCAGGTCATGATCTCACAGTAGTGAGCTCAAGCCCCATGTCCTGCTCTGGGATGAGTGTGGAGCCTGCTTGGGATTCTCTCTCTCCCTCTGTCTCTGCCCCTCCCCCACTTGCACTCTCTCTCTTTCTCTAAATAAATAAATAAACGTTAAAAAAAAAAGCAAGAATAGAGGCTGACACCATTTGTCAAGCAAACACTCTATTTTATTGGAAGTCCACATATACACATACATTGCACTTTACAAAAAAAGCATCTATCTGGATCTCTTGCTTCCCTCTAATTCAATATAGGAGGGTTCTAAGGGAAATAAGAGGACAATG
This sequence comes from Prionailurus viverrinus, assembly GCF_022837055.1. NCBI lineage: Eukaryota > Metazoa > Chordata > Mammalia > Carnivora > Felidae > Prionailurus > Prionailurus viverrinus. The sequence continues at coordinate 74,194,307 of NC_062563.1, forward strand.
TCCCCCTTCCAAATGCTGGGGCTGCCCTGTGCATCCCCAGGCCCCTGGCCCCATGCACAAGAGGTGGGGTTAGTGGAAACCCCGCTGGCAGCCAGCATGGGGCACCCAGAGCCTATCCAGAGCCCTCATCACCACCCCAGGAGAGGCCTCTGCCAGGACCATGAACACGCTGAAGCACAGCCTGAGCCCTAGTTGGACACAGAGACAGGCACCTGCCTCAGGAGGAGGAGACAGGGTACCCGGGTGGTTGTGGTCAGCCTCACTCAGGGTCAGGGTCAGGGTCAGGGTCAGGGTCAGTGACAGTCTGGGCTTCAGTCCCAGCTCCTCCTCCTCCAGGCAGCGCTATGGAGGCCAGGCCTTGAAGAAGTTAGAAATGTAGCTAATGGTAAGGCCAGCCACCAGCATCCCCTGCAGGAGGCCAACGAAGACATAACTCGATTGGTGCTTATGGTCAGACACATGGCTGTAGCCAACATAGGGTGCAAAGGCCACAAGGAAGAACTGCACTGTGGGCCCCAGAAGCTGTGCTCACTTGGGGCAGAGCCATGCCTACCTGCACATAGAGCACCACAAACATCCCAAAGGAGGAGTGTCCGGAGTAGAAAGACATTCTGGACTTAGTGATGTTACTAGGCTTTCCCTGCACATCTTCTCCACATGCAGGTAGACAGAGCAGTTGAAGTGGCTCAAGTCAGGGTCACACTTAGCCAGGAAGTTGGGCCACAGATGGCCTATCATGACCTTGGCCAGGTCTGCCAGTGACTGACTCATTGCAGCCCTGAACAGGAAATTTCTCAGCACCTTATAGAAGCCAGCCACTCTGTTGTTGAAGTTGGAGTGGGAATAGAGGCAGTCTGTGTGCACCAGGCAGGCCTCCTTGGTTGAGACAAGGATGATGGTGGCTGTGATGGTGACCTCTGGCCATGAACTCATGGGTGATGGTGTCTGGATAGTAGGGGTACTGGATGGAGTCTTCTCTTCAGTAGAGGCCGTGCTTATATGGGGCGTTCACAAGAGTCAGGATGGCAAAAGGCAAAGAGGCCCCATTCCATGCCACCTCCATGACCCCCGATGCCAGTCCCAGTGCATCCCATAGCACTCTGATCGGCCACAGGGTCACATGGCTGCTGAGCCAGTAGTATATGCTTTATACATATTTAAAACCAAATGGAATTTAAAACTCTGGTATCTGTAGAACAATGAACAAACCATACTTATTCATTAAACATGTATTTCCGTTAGAAGTATGTGCCAGGCAATGTGTTAGGTGTGTAAGAACTAGGTATACAGTGGGAGAAAAGATAAACTTGCTTCAGAAGATGGCAGAGGAGGAAGATCCTGAGCCACCTCCTCCTACAGACACACCAAGGCTACAACTTCATACAGAACACCTTGCTCCGAGAAAACACCTGAAGACAATTAAAAAAATAGTGGTGCTGGTAGGCACCGCTTTTCTTGCCCTCCTTCAGCCTTCCTGGCCAGACACTGGTAGGCACCAATTATGACACTCTCCATCACCTTGTTAGCACCACTGGCGCTGCCCTGGCATTCCCCTGTGGACCCATCCTGCCCAACATGCCCACTGTAGGTGCCCCTCCAAAGAGGCTCCCATCCTGCCACACCCAACAGGCAGCCTTGGCCAGGACCAGTACCCCTCAAAGGTGATACCTGCCCCAGAGAGGAAGAGCAACAGTAATGGCCTGGCCTCATGCTTGGACCATACCATGGGCTAACACCACCTACTCTCATGCCTGCAGCAGCCATAACTGGGCCTCTAAGCCGTCCAGGCTGGGGCCAGCCCTGCCCACCAGTGTGCCTGCAGCAATCAGCCCAACCACAACAGGTGGGCTCATGCAGCTCATATAGGAAACACTCCTGGAATGCTTCATTCTGGTGACTGGGAGGATTGGGCTTCTGGGCCCCACCAGACTCCTATGTAAGGCCACCACCTTCGAGACCAAGAAACATAGCCAACCTACCTAGTACATAGGTATCAACAGTACAAGTCAGACAAAATAAGGAGACAGAAGAATATGTTCCAAATGAAAAAAAAAAAAAAGACCGAAAAAAAAGAAGACCAGAAAAAAAAGAAGACCAAAAAAAAAAAAAAAAAAAAAAAAAAAAAGAAGACCATGGAAAACAAAACAAAACAAAAAAAACCCACAAACAACAACAACAAAAACCTAAATGAAACGAGTTCAAAGTAATGGTCATAAAAATGTTCACTAAACTTGGGAGAATAGATGAATTCAGTGAGATATTCAAGAAGAGATAGAAAATATAAAAAATAACCAATCAGAGCTGAAGAATACAATAACTGAAATGAAAAATATACTAGAATCCACAGCAGATTAGAAGGATGCAGAAAAACAGATCAGTGATCTAAAAGTCTATGTAATGGAAATCATCCAAGCTAAACAGCACAAAGAGAAAAGAATTTTTATTATGTTTTAACATTTTAATTTATTTTTGAGAGACAGAGCACGAGTGGGGGAGGGACAGAGAGACAGGGAGACACAGAATCCGAAGCAGGCTCCAGGCTCTGAGCCGTCAGCACCAAGCCCTCCGAGGGGCTCGAACTCACAAATCGCAAGATCATGACCTGAGATGAAGTTGGAAGCTTTAACCAACTGAGCCACCCAGGTGCCCTTAGAGAAAAGAATTTTTTAAAAAATGAGGATAGGTTAAGGGACCTCTGGTACAACATCAAGTATATTACCATTCTCATTTTAGGAAGTACAGAGAGCCCTACACAATCATGAACCCAAAAAGACCCACACCAAGACACCTAATAATTAAAATATCAAAAATTATAATGAGAGAATCTTAAAAGCAGCAAGAAAATGTAAATAGTTACATACAAAGAAGCATCCATAAGGCTATCTGCTGATTTTCAGCAGAAATTTTGCAGGCCAGAGGGAGTGTCATGATATATTCAAAGTGCTACAAACCCACAACCAAAAATACTCTACCCAGCAAATTTTTCATTCAGAATTGAAGGAAAGACAAAGTGTGTCCCAGACAAATAAAAGTTAAAGAAGTTTAATACCACTAAACCGGCCTTATAAAAAATGCTAAAGGGACTTCTTTAAGCAGAAAAGGAAAGGAAGTAAGAAAATTATGAAAGAAAAAAATCCACTGGTAAAAGCAAACATATAGTAAAGGCAGTAGATTAACCACTTATAAAGTTAATATGAGGGTTAAAAAACAAAAGCAGTAAAACCAACTGTATCTACAATAATTAGTCAAGGGATACACAAAATGAAAAGATATAAAATATGATATGTATATGTAAAATTATAGTGCTTTAAGAATGTGTCTTGGGGCGCCTGGGTGGCGCAGTCGGTTAAGCGTCCGACTTCAGCCAGGTCACGATCTCGCGGTCCGTGAGTTCGAGCCCCGCGTCGGGCTCTGGGCTGATGGCTCGGAGCCTGGAGCCTGTTTCCGATTCTGTGTCTCCCTCTCTCTCTGCCCCTCCCCCGTTCATGCTCTGTCTCTCTCTGTCCCAAAAATAAATAAACATTGGAAAAAAAAAAAAAAAAAAAAAAATTTAAGAATGTGTCTGAACTTACATGACCATCAACTTAAAATAGACTGCTATATAATAGGACATTACATATAAACCTCATGGTAACCACAAAACAAAAACCTATAATAGATCCACAAAAAGTAAAGAGAAAGGAATCCAAGCATAACGCTAAAGAAAGTCATCAAATCACACACATACAAAATACAAAAATAAACACAACATACAAAAATAAAGCCAAATGGATTAAAGACCTAAAGACCTTTATACCTAAAGGTGTAAACTTAGACCTTCTATAAAGATACAAGACCTGAAACCATGGAACTCCTAAAAGAAAACATAGGCAGTAAACATTCTTGAACATTGGTCTTACCATTGTTTTTTTGGATCTGTCTTCTCATGCAAGGGCAACAAAAGCAAAAATACACTGCTGATGGGGCGCCTGGGTGGTGTAGTCGGTTAAGCGTCCGACTTCAGCCAGGTCACGATCTCGCGGTCCGGGAGTTCGAGCCCCGCGTCAGGCTCTGGGCTGATGGCTCAGAGCCTGGAGCCTGATTCCGATTCTGTGTCTCCCTCTCTCTCTGCCCCTCCCCTGTTCATGCTCTGTCTCTCTCTGTCCCAAAAATAAATAAACGTTGAAAAAAAAATTTTTTTTAAAAATACACTGCTGGGACTACATCAAACTAAAAAGTTTTGCAAGTGAAGAAAACCATCCACAAAATGAAAAGACTACCTACTAAACAGAAAAAAATATTTGCAAATGACACATCTAATAAAGCGTTAATATCCAAAATATATTAGGAAGTCATACAACTCAACATCCCCCAAAAAACCAATCTGATTAAAAAAAATGTAGAGGATCTGAACAGACATTTTTCCAGAGAAGAAATACAGATGGCAAACAGACACATTGAAAAGATGCTCAACATCACTAATCATCAGGGAAATGTAAATTAAAACCACAATAAGATATTACCTCATACCAATCAGAACGGCTAGTGTCAAAAAGAGAAGAAATAACAAGTGTTGGTGAGTATGTGGAGAAAATGGAACCCTCATGCACTGTTGGTGGGAGTTTAAATTGGTACAGCCATTATGAAAACAGTACAGAGGTTATTCAAAAAATTAAAAATAGAAATACCATATGATCCATCAATTCTACTTCTGTATATTTCCCAGGTGAAAATGGAAACACTAATTTGAAAAAATATATGCACTCGATGTTTACTACAGCATTATTTACAATAGCTAAGATATGGAAGCTACCTAAGTCTCCATCAATAGAAAATGGATAAAGACCAGGTGGTACATATATACAATGGAATATTACTCAGCCATATAAAAGAATGAGGTCTTATCATTTATGACAACGTGGATGGAGCCAGAAGGTATTATACTAAGTGAAATAAGTCAGACAGAGAAAGACAAATATCATATGATTTCATTTACACTTGGAACCTAAAACAAAACAAAACAAAAACAAACTCATAAATACAGAGAACAAACTGATGTTTGCCAAGGGGATGGTGAAATGGGTGGAATAGATGAAAGGCATTCAGAGGTACAACTTTGCAGTTATAAAGGAGATAAGTCACAGGTATGTCAAGTACAGCACAGAGAATATAGTTAATAATGCTATAGTAATGTTTTATGACGATAGACTGTAACTACATTAATCATGATGAGCATCTCTTGATATACATAAATGTCAGATCATTGTGTTATACACATCAAACTACTATAATATTATCTGTCAAATATACTTCAATAAATAAAAACAAACTCAGTTTCATACCATATTATGGTATGAACCAGCCCTGTGCATATCCTGAAGCATTATCAGAAATAAACTAGAATTACTGCATGTGAATAAATAATAAGCAAATAAGTTAACTGTACTTCTACTCAAATTTTTATTACTAAGTGAATTTTTCCTTTCAATAAGGGCTAAGTGACTAACATGCATTATCTCATCAGCATATTCAGATTTCACAAAATCATCACTCACTGTGATATACAGTTTGATACTTATAAATAAAATATAAAATAAGAAGAACAGAAATAGATGAGAAGACTTATCTTCTTTCCTGTTAGTGTTTCAGTCATAGATGTGACCTCTGGATACTAAGGACATTTTTAAAAAGTCTCTGGTCTTATTTTGAATTACAAAATTAACAAATCAATTTTAAAAAATCATCAACACCAACTTCCTTAAAAATGAGATGTTTTAGGGACACCTAGGTAGCTCAGTCGGTTAAGCATCCGACTTTGGCTCAGGTCATGATCTCAGTGTTTGTGGGTTTAACCACCACATCAGGCTCTGTGCTGACAGTTTAGAGCCTGGTGCCTACTTCAGATTCTGTATCTCCCTCTTTCTCTGCCCCTCCCCTGCTTGTGCTCTGTCTCTCCCTCTCTTAAACATACATTAAAAAAAATTTTTTTTTAAATGAGATGTTCTTATTTCATAACCTACGGTTCCAGGGGCACCTGGGTGGCTCAGTCGGTTGGGTGGCTGACTACAGCTCAGGTCATGATCTTGCCGGCTGTGAGCTCGAGCCCTGCAAAGAGCTCAGAGCCTGGAGCCTGCTTCCAATTCTGTGTCTCCCTCTCTCTGTCTCTCTCTCTCTCAAAAATAATAAACATTTAAAAAAAAATTTAAACATAACCTATGGTTCCAATCATGTCCACATTCTTCAGTCCTTCCTTTCGAACAGATGACGATTTAGGGGACAAGGGAAGGGAGCATGAATGTGTCAAGTGAAATAGAACTGAACTTAATATTTGCAGAATTGGACTTCCTTGCAGATGCTCATCTGCTGTTACTCTAGGCCAAGGTTCAGCGGACTTTTGCTATAAAGGGCCCAGACAGTAAATGTTTTGGGCTTTGTGGGCCAGGCGGTCTCTGTCCTGTTGGGGTTCAGGACACAATGCTCTAAAATATGGCGCCTTGGCCTATCAAATATCTTAAGCTGAAGACATAATTTAAAAAATGGCAAAAGCAGGAAGGTCCCTCAGATCTCCCCCCACTTGTATTTCTTTCATGAAACAGTCATAAAATTTATTTCCAGGAGGAAAGAAGACATTCTTATCACCAGCAGCAGGGAATGTAGGACCAAGAAGCCTGTATACATAAACCTTGTTAAACTAACTCTTACCTTCCTAGTTACTTCTTCCCCCTTTACCACCTCTAGCCAAGCATCTCTGTCTCCTCAATTCCTCACAAATTTACTGGGTTTTTGTCTCAAAGTTGTAAAGTCTTCCTACTCTGGTCACGCGGGTCTTCATTCTCATGTGAAATCTTCCATGTAAAGATTCGATAAAGCCTGTATGATTTTCTATTAATCCTAACAAACATCAGTTTAATTTGCAGACCTAATCAGGGACCCTAAGAAGGTCAAAGAAAACTTCTTCCTTCCCTACCATCAAAATGGCTTAACCCTGCTCTTGTAGCACAGAAGCAGCCATCGTCTATACATAAACAAATGGCCATGACTATTTTTCAATAAAATGTTTTTTATTGACACTAAAAATTTAATGTTATATAATTTTCACACGTCATGAAATCCTCTTCTTCTTCTTCTTTTTTTTTTTTTTCAATCCTTTAAAAATGTAAAATCCATTCTTCGCTGGCAGGCCTTATAAAGATCAGGCGGTAGGCAGATGACCATGGCCATAAGTTGGCGGCCTCTGCTCTAGGCCAGCACTTGATACTTAGAATCTGTTGCTTCTCTGGAGTCCTGGAATTGAGGGCTAGGGAATAGTGGAAGGAATCCAACATATTTGGAAACAAAACATCATAGTGTTACTTTTCTAAAAACAAATTTAAGGGGTACCTGGGTGGCTAGGTTGGTTGAGCAACCAACTTTTTTTTTTTTTTGCAAGTGTCTCTCTTTTTTTAATGTTCCTGAATTTTATTTTATTTTATTGTTTATTTAGAGATAGCTTCTTAGCCTTTTGGCTAAGATCAAGTGTATTTATTTATTCCGACTGGGGCAGGGGGGGGGGGGGAGGGACAGAGAGAATCCCAAGCAGGCTCTTTGCTGTTAGCAAAGAGCCTGACATGGGCTCTATCTGAGGAACCATGAGATCACGACTTGAGTCGAAATCGAGAGTTGGACGCTTAACCAGCTGAGCCCCAGGTGCCCCTTAAGCATCTGACTCTTGATTTCAGTTCAGGTCATGATCCCAGGGTCATGGGATTGAGCCCAGCATTGGGCTCCTTGCTGAGTATGGCATCTGCTTGCAATTCTCTCTCTCTCTCTCTCTCTCTCTCTCTCTCTCTCTCTCTGTCTCCCTCTCACCTGCTCTCACTCCTGATCTCTCTCCTTCAAAAAACAAATAAAATTTAAGCAGCTTCATTAATCCAAAAGGTTACTATCATAACATCTGTTTTTAAACCAAGTTTAGAAAGCATTTAAAGAAATAATGAGTTTTTAAAAGGCAGCTCTAGGGGCATCTGGGTGGCTTAGTTGGTTAAGCATGGGACCCTCGATCTCTGCTCAGGTCAAGATGTCACAGTTTTGTGAGTTCAAGCTCTGAGTCAGGCTCTATGCTGACCTCGAGGTGCCTGCTTGGGATTCTCTCCCTCTCTCCCCGGCTTGTGCTGTTTCTGTCCCTCTCAAAGTAAATAAATAAACTTAAAATAATAATAACAATAAAATAAAAGTCAGTTCTGAATGAAAGAGCTGTTCATTCTTCCCCATTTTTCTTGCTGGACATGGGGGAATAGTCATTAAAAAATAAAAACAAAAACAAAACTTTTCCTAATTAATAGGTAAGAAACTCCATATCCTTGTTGTTTTCATTTCATTTTCTTAATTACTACTCATATGGAATTTTTTCCTACTCATAAGCCATTTATATTTCTCTTTTTGTTAATTGCTCATTGCCTTTTGCCCATTTTTCTGTTAAAATATGTTTTTTTCTAATTTATTGTGAGTTCTTCATGTTGCCATTAACCTTTTATCTCTATAAGTGACAAGCATTTCCCTATTCTCCCTTGCTCTTTTATTTTGTGTAGGATGTTTATGATAGTTCATCTTATTATAGTCAAAAGCAATCTTTCCTTTTACATTTTCTTTTTTAAGTTTTTTTAATACTTATTTATTTTTCAGAGAGAGACAGAGAGGCAGAGTGCAAGCGGAGAGGGACAGAGAGAAAGGGAGACACAGAATCCAAAGCAGGTGCCAGGCTCTGAGCTGTCAGCACAAAGCTAGATGCGGGGCTCGAACTCACAAACCATGAGATCATGACCTGAGCCGGTCAGATGTTCAAATGACTGAGTCACCCAGGCGCCCCACATTTTCTCTTTTTTATGTTTAAAATGAACTTCCCCATTTCAAGATCACATAAATATTCAATTATATTTTCTACTATTTGGGGAACTGCATTCTTTAATGTTAAGCTGCTAGGATTTGGAATTTAGCTTGGTGTATATGCTGGGGAGCTACAGTAATATTTTCCCAGATAGCTCACCTATTTTCCTCTCAGGATTGCCCCACTTGGGAGAGGGCTCACATTCCTCTCAATTCCTAATTGTTCCCTTTGCCCCTCATCCCCTATGGTTCTTCTTTCTTTCTCAAAGCATAATTCTCTGTGTAATCCCCTCTATTGTACCACACTGTAAGCTCCTTGAAAGCTGGCACTGAGTTTTATTCATCTTTGTATCCACCAGAGCCCTCATCCAGGGCCTCACATTTGTGGAAAGAAAGAAAGAGTGATGGCAGCTCTGAGCCCTCCCCCCATGCCTCTGCTCCTTCTCCCAGAGGGAGGGCAGATCAAACCTCACAGCGAGGAAGGGACCGCCTGCCCCCATGCATCTGGGGGATTTGCGGTAGCCACGAGTCCAAGGCAGCTCTTATTTAAACACAGCTGGTATTTATAGAAAGAGGTCATGTACTCCAGGCTGAACAGATACTGAAGTGAAGAGAGATGTCAGTCAGGCTCTGGGTAGACAAAGGGTACTCTGGGCATCTACAGCCCTCATGTCTGTATCAGGAATGTCCATGCCACTCCCTGGACAAACACAGATCCCAAGGCAGGATTCCTCCCCCTGACCAATTATGATCACAAAACCAGAGATTGTGAGATACTTCTGAGTGACTCAGGAAAGGCTACATGGGGTGCACCCAATTCGGAACAACCTCATCATGACTTCTGCTACCTTAGAGCTTGGGTTTTAACTATAAGTCCTACTTTTCTTATCATGTTAAATTCAGTTACATATGTATGTATGCATATATATATGCATACATACATACAGAGTTTTGGGGAAGTGTGAGTAAGCATTTAAAAATATTGGCCTATTTCTGTTGTATTCTCCAAATTCCAAGCTGTTGAGCACTTAGTAACTTGAGTGCCTATTTCCTGCCACAGTGGAGAGGGAGCAGGGTAGAGGATGAACCTGGAATTCTACTGGTGTGTGTGTGTGTGTGTGTGTGTGTGAGAGAGAGAGAGAGAGAGAGAGAGAGAGAGAGAGAGAGAGATTGAGAACCAAAATTTATTGGTGGCAGAGAGTCTCTTGCTAGCTATGGGTGGGTGGTGGTGTTTTTTGTTGTTGTTATTGTTTTGTTTTTACTATACTTTGAAATTTATTTATTTATTTTGAAAGAGAGGGGGGGAGAAGGGGCAGAGAGAGAGGAAAGAGAGAATCACAAGCAAGCTCTGTGCTGTCAGTGCAGAGCCCAATGTGGGACTTGAACTCATGAACCGTGAAATCACGACCTGAGCTGAAATCAGGAGTTGGATGCTTAACCAACTGAGCCACCGAGGTGCCCCTATTTTTACTGTACTTTGAGTACAGGGGTCAGGGAGAGCAGCTCCAGGGGCGGATGGTGATTGGGGAAGCTAAGCTAATATAAGTGGATTTGGAAATAAAAACCATTAGGCCTTGTCTCTACCCTTACCTATCTCTCATGTCTTATTACTCTGATCCCCAAAAGAAAGAAATAACGGACCAACTTCTAAAACCAGAATTGCAGAAAATACTAAGAATAGAGGATCTACAAGGACAGTTATATTCCCCAGAGAATAGCTCCAGGAGCTCTCTGTTAAATATGTTCTTAAGAAAATGGCAAAGACAAGGTCAAGGCCAGAAGCTTTTTCAAAAGTGACAACAGGCTCTGCTCCAAGTACCATTTCTGAATCATGAGAAGTGAAGTTGCTTAAAGTCTACAGGTTGAACTATTATTTTTAAGTATTCCCACTATATGAAATGTTTTAGCCATAATTCCTTTTTTTATATACTTTATTTATTTATTTATTTATTTAAATTTACATCTGAGTTAGCATATAGTGCAACAATGATTTCAGGAGGAGATTCCTTTAATGTCCCTTACCCATTTAGCTCATCCCCCCTCCCAAAATCCCTCCAGCAACCCTCTGTTGGTTCTCTATATTTAAGAGTCTCTTATGTTTTGTCCCCCTCCCTGTTTTTATATTTTTTCCAGCCATAATTCTTAAAACATCAATAAACTATAATCTCCTAGAATCTTGAAATTAAAAAAAAAAAAAGCTATATACAAAAGAGTGCTACATTCCTTTTAAAATGTAGTAAATATCCATGGGGCTCCTGAGTGGCTCAGTCATTTAAGCGTCTGACTTCAGCTCAGGTCATAATCTCACGGTTTGTAAGTTGGAGTCCCGTGTCAGGCTCTGGGCTGACAGCTCAGAGCCTGGAGCCTGCTTCAGATTCTGTGTCTTCCTCTCTTTCTGCCCCTCCCCTGCTCAAACTCTGTCAATGTCTCTCTCAAAAATAAATGAACATTAAAAAAATAAATAAAATGCAGTAAACGTCCAACATCACAAGCCATAATGCAAAGTTTACCAAGTGGATACTGACATGGGAGAAAGTCCCGGAACAGCTTGGGCCCTTCAATAATAGATGCAAAGTTAGGGAAGTGTCAACACTGACAATAAATTGCTCAGGGCAACTCAAGCCCAGCTTCTACTCCACTGCTCGCTTCTGGTACTGCCCATTCCTCACATTTCTCCCATGCTACAGAAGAACCAACACATGCCGTATCAAGTAGCTAGGTGGGCCCTGAATAGAAAATACACAGCTCAGCTTCAATGAGAATGTTTGACCCTGGAATTTTTTATTACAGATATTCACCAACCATTCTGATGAAACACATTTTAGAAACGGAAGAGCTTGAGCAGGATGAACATTTTGCTGGAGCAAAAGGGTCTTACTGTGTAGGCCCCACATTAGGAGTTCGTTGGGAGAAAAGCAACACCCAAGAAGTGACTCAGAGCATGTGTGGCCTGGGTGCCTGGCAGGACACAGCATCTTCAGATAGAGTAAATATCCTCTAAACATTTGAAAATGAGAATTACTCAGTCAAGGAAAGAGGAGACTGAAGGAATGCCCAAATAAAACCTCAGACCTGGGGAATATTATTTATTCCCTGGTGGGGGGGGGGGACTGTTTGCCTCTTCACTGAAGAGTGAGACATTCAGCTTACACCCATAAGCAGTAACAGAAAACTTTGGGTAAAGAAGGGATGTTAAATAGTGGAACAAATTATCAAAACAATAATCTGGAATCTCAGTTTCAGAGGGTCTCTCTCATCAATAGTAAGTACAATTATAGAGGTGCCTGGCTGGCTCAATCAGTTGAGCATGCAACTCTTGGTCTCGGGGCTGTGAGTTTGAGCCCCATTTTGGGGGTAGAGATTAAAAAAATATATCAAGAAAGAAAGAAAGAAAGAAAGAAAGAAAGAAAGAAAGAGGGAGGGAGGGAGGGAGGGAGGGAGGAAGGAAGGAAGGAAGGAAGGAAGGAAGGAAGGAAGGAAGGAAGGAAGGGCAAACAATTGTGGCTATAAATGAAGCAGAAGGGTAGACCAGATGACTCCTTAGCATTCCTTCCCACCCTCCATTTTCTTATGATAGGTATTTACCCAAGGTTACAATAATATCAAAAGAAGCAAAACAATCAGGAATGCCTTGTGACCTATCAGAGCCAATAAAGGATAGAAAAAAATTCTTGCTGATGAAGAAAACAAATGTTCCCAAACAGCATTTCCTGATTACTTATCAATAATGCAGACCAATGTCAATCTATCTTAAGAGACATATACATCCATTTGGATCCTTTTTTATTTGCCTCATTCTTTAAATAAATGCCAAATGTGTTCACAATAAAATCAAGAGCCAACCTCAAAGCAGGAAAAATACATATTATTCAAAGAATATATATGTATATGTATATATATATATATATGTATATACATATATATATATATACATATACATATATATATACACATTATCTTTCTCTTTTCTCTTTACTTGCTTGCCTGCAAACCTTGGAAAATTTGCTAGTTGCAAAGTTGCTTTTTATTTTCCCCTAATTTTTCAGAGAATATTGAAGTATTTGTGTGAAAGAAACCACTTTACTTTATCCTTTCAAGATTTTAAATCAGAAAATAAGTTCAGAGATGTGGAAAAGCATTTTTTGACAGCATCCTCATACCCCACACTCAAATAGACAGTGGAAGTAACAGAAACAAATATCCAGAGCAACTATGGAAAACAGATCTCACGGCACAGTCCTTATTGTGGGTCACTTCCTTTTGTGACACCCCACTCAGTCTCAGGCAGAAATAAGTGTTTTCCACTCTTGTTCCCATAAATTCACTTTGAGTGCATGTGCAGGTAGGGAGTGGGGAGGGGAGGATTGTCCCCCCCCCCCCCCCCCCATCCAGGACCACTCTAGTAGCTTTCCCTTCACAGCCACCTCCCTCCCTCTGCTGGGTGTCAGACACTACCCACAAGGACCCACACAAGAGGGTGTCTGGGGCTATTCAAGAGGTAAGAGTCCCCGCTGGGTAGTTTGGGTGGGGTTCAAAAAAATTAAAGCCCAATTGTAGGGCCAGGTGGGTGGTAAGAGTTTAATAAATGTTAACACCCACCCCACCCTTCCTTCTTCCAGACACATTGAACAGAAATATGCACTAAAATCCCCTTGAAAAATATTCTGTGTGCCACGGCCATTCATCTTCCCGACTGCTGCCTGCCTTTTGTCTTGGTGACTGGCTTAGACCCTGCAGTATGACTCAGCGTGAAGTCTGGCTTTGTGGGCAGGCTCAGCTCTAAAAACTGCTTTAACTACCAGAGGCAGCTGATTGCAATGGGCCTCTGGGGACCCTGCTCCAAGGGTCAAAAGAAAGTGAACACTGGAGCCATATCTTCCAATTCAGTGCTACTGAAATCAAGAAAAAGCATATCTAGACCTGGAAAGAGCTCAGGCGCCAGTCCCGAGAGGCTGCTGGGTAAGTTTGCTTAGGACTCCACCAGGCCCATCCTACTAGCTTCCGACTGGGCTGTCATGATGATGATGGTAACAACAAATCTAGTAACAAAGGCAGTACTGACTGAACACTTATTATTTGCTAAACCTTTGGCATAGGGTGCCTCATTTACCACCCCCCATAGCAACCCTGGAAGATGGAGAGTGAAATTCTCATTTAACAGATGAAGAAAGTCAAGGTCATAGAGCCTAAAGTCAAGCAGTGATAAAGCAGGATTTGAGCCCAGACCTGGAAGGTTAGGAGTCCAGACACCTAACCACTTCAACACCACTGGCTTTAGAAAAGCTGCGCTATCCACACCAGTATGGCTCTAAATCTAAGCACACAGGGGAAAGGATAGGAAGCAAGCCCCACCCCCACCCCCCAAATTGACCTGTGAGCTTTTTATAGAGTAGCATCTCCCCAGGCACTGTCCCTTCAGCAAACTTGGAGCCAGGCTGCCTAGGTTATGTCTGCAGCAGCCTTCAGAGGCTCTCCTGGAACCTGACCCTGCAGTTCACTGTATCCATGCTGCCGCTGGCTCCGGGCCCAGCCTTGCAGCTCGTGCTGTCTTGTGAAAACAGATTTCCAAATGGATAAACCCTGGAGGCTCAGGGATAGGCCTGCATTTCCACAACAGAGTAAATATGGGTTGAAGAAACAAGGATAATTATAACAGATAATCCCCAACTCTCATTTAACCATGAATCAAAGTTCTCCTCTGCTAGAGAAGTCATCAGAGCTGTTCATGACTCCGGCTTCCTTGTTTGATTTCTTCTGCCAACACATAACTAGAGTTTGTGGAGGAATAAAATACCTAAAAGCAAAAAAGGGGAAATGGGAAGAGTCTGACACTTACAAAGATGGGGAAAGTGGTTTCTGGAAAACAAACTGTAGAATGAAAAACTGTGGCCAGAACAATGTGGGCATCCAGGTGCTCAGTGGATGGTCCCTAGATAACTGGCCTGGGCACACCAGGATTCCAGGACCCGGGGGAAACCTCAAGGCTAGCATGAAGAAGAGGAAGACGGTGGCCTGACAGAAAGAGAAAGGCTCTGTCCTGTGCTGTCACTAGAAAAGTAAGAAGGTCCACCAGCAAGAGGGCTCTCTGCTTCTTTTAGGAGGAGGGGAAGCAGCTTGGGCCAACCCTGGGATGGGGAAGGAACATTCTCTTCTCTGTCAGAGGAGCACTGCTGACCTATAGAAGATGGCCCCTCAGAGCTCCAGTACCATGGTTTCTATAGTCTGGAGACACTATGGAATTGAACCCAAGCCCCATTGAAACTCACTGACCACAGAGAAGGAACTCAGGTGAGGTTATGGTGACCTTCCCCTCTCATTAGCATCCCTGACTATGCAGACCTCCCTCAGGAAGCTTCTGTCAGTCTGCCTACAGTGGGGAGAGGAGACAGGGGGCAGTGGCAGCTGCTCTGTGGGGAGAAGTTGCTACAGTGGCCATAGGTTGGACAACATTATGAGTTTCCCCCCAGTAGATGACTTCTCACCCCAACCTGTAGAACCCAAGGGCTCCAATGTAGGTAAACTGGCTCATCAGCCTGCTTTCATCACCCATACTGACCCCCACCCCATCGGGAGCTGTAGGAACACTTACTACCCTCATAGGAAGGGGAGAGAGGAAGACTTCCAGTCCAAAGTGGTTGGGGACCATGACTGACCAGCCGAGGATCAGACGGCCAAGAAGCCTCCTGCCTAACTCTAGTGCTAAATGTAGGAACTTCTCTGCCCCTGGAAATGGTCTTGGCCACCCCTACTTGGCACAAACCAGAAAATCAAGTCCTTCTGGCCTCTAAGGAACTAAGCCAGGTAGTGAAAGAAACACTTCTATGCTCAGGCTATTGGCTCCTGAAATGGCCTCACAAACTTGCTCAGGAAAACTCTATTTTATTTAAAATTTGAGGAGCGCCTGGGTGGTGCAGTCGGTTAAGCGTCCGACTTCAGCCAGGTCACGATCTCGTGGTCCGTGAGTTCGAGCCCCGCGTTGGGCTCTGGGCTGATGGCTCAGAGCCTGGAGCTTGTTTCCGATTCTGTGTCTCCCTCTCTCTCTGCCCCTCCTCCGTTCATGCTTTGTCTCTCTCTGTTCCAAAAATAAATAAACATTGGAAAGAAAAAAAATTTTTTAATTTGATTTTATTTGTTCTTGTTGGAAGTTTTTTCTTTTAAAATTCCAAATAAAATAAATAAATAAAATAGACAGGAGCACCTGGGTGGCTCAGTAAGTTAAGGATCCGGCTCTTAATTTCAGCTCAGGTCAAAATCTCGCAGTTCGTGGAATCGAGCCCTACATTGGGCTCTGCACTGACAGCATGGAACCTACTTGGGATTCTCTCTCTCTTTCTTTCTCTCTGACCCTCCCCACCCCTCCCAAAATAAATAAACATTGAAAAAAAAAGAAAGATATATGCTGGAGAGATGCGGAGAAACGGGAATCCTCTTGCACTGTTGGTGGGAATGCAAACTGGTGCAGCCACTCTGGAAAACAGTGTGGAGGTTCCTCAAAAAATTAAAAATAGACCTACCCTATGACCCAGCAATAGCACTGCTAGGAATTTACCCAAGGGATACAGGAGTACTGATGCATAGGGGCACTTGTACCCCAATGTTGATAGCAGCACTTTCAACATTAGCCAAATTATGGAAAGAGCCTAAATGTCCCTCAACTGATGAATGGATAAAGAAATTGTGGTTTATATACACAATGGAATACTATGTGGCAACGAGAATGAATGAAATATGGCCCTTTGTAGCAACGTGGATGGAACTGGAGAGTGTGATGCTAAGTGAAATAAGTCATACAGAGAAAGACAGATACCACATGTTTTCCCTCTTATGTGGATCCTGAGAAACTTAACAGAGGACCATGGGGGAGGAGAAGGAAAAAAAAAAGTTAGAGAGGGAGGGAGCCAAACCATAAGAGACTCTTAAAAACTGAGAATAAACTGAGGGTTGATGGGGGTGGGAGGGAGGGGAAAGTGGGTGATGGGCATTGAGGAAGGTACCTGTTGGGATGAGCACTGGGTGTTGTATGGAAACCAATGTGACAATAAATTTCATATTAAAAATAAATTTAAAAAAATAAATTAAAAAAGAAAGATCTGTCCTTTAAAAAAAATAGAATAAAATACTAAATATATAATTTATAGAAAAATATAGCTAGACTTTTTTCCAGTCTGCAGTTTGGAATTATCTATCTTTACATTAATCTATAGTAAGTCGGGCACAGTTAGAACCTTTTGTGATGTCACTTCTTTGTCTGGGACTTGGTACATCTTTTGCGATGATGCTTTTGTTCTTCCTCCTGGCTTCTGTGAATTAGTCTGCAGCTCCACTTTGCAGTCTGAGACATGAGTCAGCACAGGGAAAAAAAACTCACTTCTCTAATCAGGGGCTGGAGCTGGAAAGGGACAAGGAGGCTCCAAAGTTCAGGTCATGAATGATTAAAGTGACTCCGGAGAAGCATAAAAAGTTAGCATACTGTTCATGATGCCTTTGAAAAGTGGTCCTACTACATTCTCCTCTGAAGCTTCTCTGGTTGCAGAGGTTCAGGGGTGGTGACAGCATGAGGAATAGTAGTCCCCATGCACTTCCCCCCTCTCTATCCCAGGGCACCTCACAGGGTGCATCATCTGACAAGCAGCTTTGAAGACAGCTTCAAAAACCAAGGTACTTATTCACTGTTACTACTGTTCACACAACACTAACACATACGTCTGAGCTTGTGAGTCTCATGAACTTGGGAAAGAGAAGGCAGGCTAGGAGGGGCTCCTGGGTAGCTCAGTTAAGTGTCTGACTCTTGATTTCAGCTCAGGTCATGATCTCATGGTTAGTGAGTTCAAGCCCTGCATTGGACTCCACATTGACGGTGTGGAGCCTGCTTGGGATTCTCTCTCTCTCCCTCTCTCTTTGCCCTTACCCCACTTGTGTGCAAGCACTTGCTCGCTCACTCTCTTAAAATAAATAAATAAACTTAAAAAAAAAAAAAGAAGGCAGGCTGGGAGAAAAGACTAAAAATCCCTCCCCTCTAGTGGTGCCTAGGTGGCTCAGTCAGTTGAACATGTGACTCAGCTCAGGTCATGATAGCACAGTTCATGAGTTGGAGCCCCACATCGGGATTGCTACTGTCAGCACAGAGCCTGCTTCCAATCCTCTGTCCCCTTCTCTCTCTGCCCTTCTCCTACTGGCTCTCTCTCTCTCTCTCTCTCTCTCTCCCTCAAAAATAAATAAACATAAAAAAAAGCAAAAAATCAAAATCAACCCCCCTCAGTCTACCATGTTATAACTTCTGTAACAAATCACCACAAACTTAAGTGGCTTAAAACAACATAAATTTATTATCCCATAGCTCTATAGGTCAGAAGTCTGACATGGATCTCAAGGTGTCAGCAGGCCTGCGTGTCTTTCTGGAAGTTCTAGAGGACAATTTATTTACTTGTCCTTTCCAACGTCTACAGATGCCCACATTCTTTGACTTATGCTCCTCTTCCTTCATCTTCAAAGCCAGCAATGACTGCCAGAGCCTTTCCCACATGGCATCCCTCTGAAAAGGACTCCTTCTACCTCCCTCCCCCTAGAAGAACCCCTGTGAGCATGCTTCTAGCAACAGGTTCCAGGGCTTGGGATGTGGACCTCGTTTGGGGGCTGCGATTCTGCTTACCATCCTCTAGAAGGTCTTTAGAAACTTGAGAATGAAGAGAACATGTCCTTACCACAAAACTGTGGAAAAAGAAGGGAGGGTGTCTGCCCCTGTCTGAAGTTGCTGAGGCTACTGCTCAGGAAAGCACAGCGTGTTTCTAACAGCCCTTCAATATTCTATCCACTCCAGGGCAGTGAGTCTTTGTCATCAATAGAAGGAAAACATCCTGTCAAGCTCTTCCCTTTCTATATGCTGCTGCTTCTTTTACCACCTGTGGGCAGGGAAAACTGTTCAAAGTTAGAGTCACTAATATGTCACTACCAAATGACTATAAATTCCTGTAAGCTGTCGTTTACAGACCATTTTCCAACACTTGGACCATCTTGACAGCTCCCTGCCGCAGAATCCCAATCCAGTGAGGCACGACGCTTTTGGAGCAAGCCAGTGTTTTACAAAGGGACAGCTAAGACCTCTGGTATGCATCTAACTCGACTACCATCATTGTCACCAGCTTCCGTTGTGAAGGACAAACGAAAAAGAGCATCATATAACAAGCAGACAGAACCATCCTCAAATTCCAAAGCCAGTCTCATGTGTTGTCTCAGATCAGTCGGGGAGGAGCCTGGCAGCTGGGAGGACCCTGGCTGTGCCAGAAGGCACGGGAGAAGTATGAAACAGATGAGAGAAACATGCCAACAATACCAAAGCCTACACATAAAACATGACAAAAATATGTAACAGTAGGGGCACCTGGGTAGCTCAGTTGGTTAAGCATCCAACTTTGGCCTCAGGTCATGATCTCACAGTTAGTGGGTTCCAGCCCCGCGTTGGACTCTGTGCTGACAGCTCAGAGGCTGGAGCCTGCTTCCAACTTTGTGTCTCCCTCTCTCTCTGCCCCTCCCCTGCTCACACACTATCTCTCTCTCTCAAAAAGACAAAAAAAACCAAAAAACCGAATAAACATTAAAAAATATTAATAAAGCATAATGTTAAAAAAATACGTAACAGTTATTGAGTCACACACAGGGTGGTTTAGAACAAAGACTCTGGCATTAGACTACTTCCACCACAGATTAGCCATGGAATCCTGGACAGGTTTCTTAACCTCTCTGTACCTCTGTTCCTTCATCTGAAATTAAGGGTAACAGCAGAACCAATCATATAGGATTACAGAACCTGGCACATTGAAAGTATTCACTGTTAGCTGGAATTATTATTAGCCAGATGCTATGTTAAGCATTTTTCAAGCAATTCTTAATTAATCATCAAGATAGCACCATGAGGTATGTACTATTCTCATCATCTCCGCTTTTAAGATGGAAATGAGCTTCAGATCACATAGTTGGGCAGTGGCAGAGCCAGGTCCAGAAGCCAGGTTGGTCTGACTCAAAAGGCCACGCTCTTAACCTCTGTGGGAGACAAGAGTCCAGGGGGAAAATGCTGACAGTAACTGGGTCTTGGATGGTGTGTTTCTTCTATACTTTCTATCATGTGCCTTATGCACAGTTGCTGTTTGTGTGATGGGTTAGAAAACCTGAGTGAAGCTACCATGAAGACCAACACGCGTTAGCCTTGAAATAGCCCTGAGTCATCCTGCACCTGATCCAATGCCACACACTGGATGAACGTTGGGGCTTTTGAGGCCCCTGGGAGCTCACAGTCTGAGCATTTCCTTTAGTGAGGTGTCACCTCCCAACCCTCTCTTCAGCCCCATCCTCACCACAGAGAAGACGCAGTTGGAGCCCTACAGCACTAATTCCCCGTCCTCATTCAGCAACATCCTGGGGAACCAATGGTTGGCTCAAGGAGCACCATGAAATTCCTATTAAGCAAATTAATTTAAGTTTGCTGTGGTTTTAAAGGAAAATCTGTAGCTTCTCTGAGGTGTTGCTATGGATCCAAACAATGAGAGGGCATTGCAGCTGTATGAAGGGCAAGAATTGTATTGAAAACTTAAAGAAATCTTGCAGACAAAACGTTGAGCAAAAGAAACCAGACACCAAGGAATATGTACTTTGTGATTCCATTTAGATAAAGGTCAAAAACAGGCAAGACTACCTTGTGCTATTTAGGGATGTATTTTTAGATTGTAAAAATATAAAGGAAAGAATGGCAGGGATTACCACAGAGGTCAAGAGAGTGGTTACCTTTGGGACAGCAACGAGGGTTGGAATTCCTTTGGGAAAGGGGCTCCTAGGGTTCTGGCAAGGTTCTATTTCTTGACCTGGGTAGAAATAACATAGGTTTACTTTTTGTTATAATTCATTTAGATTTATGGGGTCCCCTTCATAGAATTCATCTATGCACTTTTCTGTGCATTGTATTTCACAACAACAAATGTTGCATTTGGTTTTGTTTCATTAGTAAAATTTGCAGCAACCCCACCTGAGAAGACATTTTAAAAGCTATAGGAACTGGGGCACCTGGTGGCTCATTCTGTTAAGAGCCAGACTTTGGCTTAGGTCATGATCTTACAGTTCACAAGTTCTAGCCCCATGTCAGGCTCTGTGCTGACATCTCAAAGCCTGGAGCCTGCTTCAGATTCTCTGTCTCCCTCTCTCTCTGCCCCTCTCCCACTCGTGCTCTGTCTCTCTCACTCTCTTTCTCTCTCAAAAATGAATAAAAAACACTAAAAAAAAATTTTTTTAAGCCACAGGAAATAAGTCTTAGTTGGATAGAAAAGACCTTGAGATATCATGAAGTTCGGTGATTTTTAGCTTTTGCATGCATAATGATCACCTAGAGAACATGGCAAAAGACAGATTTCTTGGACCCCACCCTCCAGAGATTGGGATTCAATAGGTACAGAGTCTGGGGCCCAAGATCCTGAATTCCTAACAAGCTCTCAGATGATGTTGATGCTACCAGAGTTTGAGTACCACCTGTCTGCTCCTAAAGTTTTGCCCTGTCCTTTAAAAGACACACAAGGAGACAGTCCACATGAAAGAGGATGTAAGATATGGTCCTCTGCCTGTTTGTCAATGTAGACATATCTAGCTTCTAGTCTTGATATATCACTGAATCTAATTAAGTATTTTTATGTGAAATAATCGTCCCTGCTTCCCAAATACACACACACTCATATCCTCAACATAATCAATTATGTGTCAGTTTGAACTTCTACAAAACCAGGAGTGAGTGTAGTGGTTTCTGAAGTCATGCAACCAGTCATGCACACAGAGGGAAAAGGATAAAAAGCTTCTAGCTCATGGGATCCTTAAAAGAAACTGCTCTCTAATGCAGATGAAGGCACAACCATTTTGCTGTTCCCTGTTTTACTGACTGCCATCAGCCTTCAGCCATCAACTATGGATCGCTGCCAGTTTATGAGGAAGAAAACAGCCTGACTTCTCCTTGTCTAAATTCTGCATTATATTTCCTTTGCTGCACAAAATGCAAAACAGAAGCTAAAATTAGAAGCTGAGGTGCTAGTGAGGCTGGTTTGTGTAGAGAGAAGGCAGAGAGGAGATGTCACAGGGAAGGACTCAGAGAAAAGCTGCCTGGGGCCCCTTCCGGAGCTGTCACAGACAGTGGCAGGGAAAAGAAACACAAAAGAAGGGGGCGGAAGGCTGGAGACTGACAGACAGCCCAATTACCATACCTGCAGAGAATACTTGTGGGCTTTTGGGTTCCCTAAAAGGGCTCTGACCTACTTTCTGAAATGTTTTTTCTTTATTTATCAAAATACGTTCTTAGTGAATTACAGGCAAGTTTTCTGCAGTTTTCCAATAAAAAGTTTCAGTTTCAACATTGGAGACTGCCATCTGTGTCTCTGCAGAGTAGTAATATATCCAGCAGTATCAGACTGATGGCGGACATGACGAATTTCTTAAAGTGGCAGGGAAGCTGCACTTTTAAACGAATCCATCTGAAAAGCTTTAAGCAAAGCCTTGAGTCTATTTAAGAACAGAGAGCTCATGTGTGATAGCTGGCTGGCTCCTTGCTCAGCTAAGGAACACAGACTTTCTGGATGTGAGTATAAAAGCCTTAAAGCAGAAGTAAATACAATAATGCCTTGGATTTATGGGACACTTTTCTTCAAGAAACCTCAGGGATTCCTGCTTACAGGGTAATACCATATTTTCTGGGCAGAGTGAGCCGCCCAAGTCAAAACCTCACAGAGCTGTTAGTGAAAATTGTGCAAGTATTGCAGGGAGCAGAAACATAGAACCAAAAACAAACAAACAAAAAAACTAGAGACCGAGGTCAATGCTGGGGGGGGGGGGGGGGAAGGGGGGAAAAGGGGGGGCGCGGGGGGAATCTCCCAGGACAGCTTAGCTCCTAGGTTGGTGGAGTGCCTAAGCCCCGGGGCCTGTGGTTCCGGAAGCCCGCCTCCTCCCCCCTCACCTCACAGGGCTGCTGAGAAAATGAGACGGACCGCGTGGGCACCCCCTAATTATGCAGGGGCGTGGGGATCAGGCACTGGCTGAACCCGACGGCGGGGAGGATGGGGGTGGGACTGTGGGAGCGGGGCCTGCGGCTTCTCGGGGGCCGCAGGGGTGCAGCTCGCGCCGGCCTCCCTCCCACGGCCCCCCTCCCACGGCCCCTGCGGAGGGGCGGAGCCGCACAGCCCCGCTCCGAGGGGCAGAGGCGCAAGCCGGAGCAAGCCGCCCGGTCTCCGAAGGAGGGCAATCCTCCCTGGCGCCGTGACTTCAGCTCCCTGAGGTGGCACCTGCCAGACGGCCCCATCCCCGGCCCGCACACGCGGGGACAGACCGCAGGGCCGGGCCTGCCCCTCCTGCCGCCGCTGCACCGCAGCTCCGCCTGCCCCGTCCGGGGCTCCGCTGCCAGAACGCGAGCAGCAGGGGAAATTCGAAAACTGGGACCTGGAACAGAATAACTCCAGGAGGTGGTTAAATAAACGTCCAAATGAGTTTGCTGTTTCTATGCTCTCCGGCTCCTGTTCTAAAACAAGTGAAAAATGTCTATCCGAGTGAGGCCCTGGAGCTCTGGCTAAGAATATAGTGTTATTATTAGAGCAATTGGGAGGGAGTCACGCCACCTCCGGGCAGGGCTCTCTGGGCCGTGTGGGAGGCGACTGTCAACAGCTGCTGGGAGGAAAGCTTGTTTATTGTCAGCAGCCTGGCGCAGAGATTAAGACAAACTTGGTCTCCAGATCACACCCACGTAGCTGCAGGCGATGACTGCTGCAGACACTGCCTCCAGCCGCAGGGGTCCCCAGGGTCTCCGCTCAACCAACAAGGAAACCCAGGAGACCCCCAGGATAGCTGGGAAAATTCCAACGAACCCAAGACTCCCGGTAGAAAAATGCAGTACACAACAATGCCTTCCTTGCCCAACAGACTAAACCCAAGAACCAGACGGGTTACGAATCCCACACAATAGCTCTATGCCTTAAGAGTTTCTTTATTCAGTCACCAAATACAGACCGTGCACCTACTCCAGCAGATGCATGGAACAAGGAATAGAGCAGTGAAGGAGACAATCTTAATCCCTACTGTCATGGAGTTGACAGTCAAGAAGAAATCACCTGCAATTAAGCTGGTTATTATGCAATGAGTGTTGTAATATAGTTCAAGGAACCAAGAGCATAATGGTAGGGAATATCTAAACTGAGCACAGGAATTGCCTTGATAAGGAAACTGTCACTTAGAGAGACAGTGAAGTTCAAACTATTGGGGTCTCAGGGGTTGTTAGCCTAGGCCATCCCTACTTTTTCTTCAGCTAATTAAACTTGCAGCAAATATCTACCCATCTGGTGTGTGTTCTATTTCATTACCAGTCTCTTGAACATAAAGCTCTGGGAATAAATAATTATAATCATAGAGTGTCAAAGAGCCCATAATTCTCTGGGAAGCACGACAGATCCCTTTATCCACTGAGGTCATTATAATCAGCATGCTATTATCATCTGCCATTATTCTTACTCTTCCCCCTGACAGTAACAATCTCCAGAAGCCTCTCCCCCAAGAAGGCTCAGCCCTTTATGGTATCGTATAAGCAGCCTCATATCAACTAAGAACATAGGATGAGTTAGACATCTTCAACCCCAAAGATAGAAAAAGTGAGGTGATGAGAAGTTTCATGGACTTCCCCCAGCACAGCAACCAGGGTGAACCTTATAAAACATTAAGTCAGATAATGTCCTCTTCTGTTTAAAACCCTGCACTCACATTAAGAGCCAGATTTCTAACAATGTCCCCCAAGGTCTTCCATGAGCCAGCTACTCCTTACTTGTCTGACTTCATCTCCTGGCTTATTCTGCTTCCCATGTGGATCTCCTTGCTGGTTTTCTTGAACATGCCAAACACACTCCCTCCTCAGGGCCTTTGTACTGATCATTCTCTTTTCCTGGAACTTTCTTCCCACATCCTTACTCTCTCACTTCCTTTAAGTCTCTCCTCAAATGTCACATTGCCAGTTTGTAAGTAACACCTTCCCTGGCCACCTTGCATATGAGAACAATAGTCCCTCCGCAATCTTTGTCCTCCTTATCTGCTTTTTCTCCATAGATGGTATCACTATCTGATACACAGTGTACTTTCTTTGTTTACTGTCTGTTTCCTCTGCTAGAATGTTTGCTTCTTGAGGACAAAGGTTTTTTTCCTGTTTTGTTTCTCTGTTTTCCAATGCCTAGAACAGTGCCTGGAACATAGTACAACCTCAATAAATACTCAGTGAATAAATGATTGAATGATAAATTAGCTGGGAAAGGAAGAACATCAAAAAATGGTGTTGGGATTTTTGGTGTTTCCAGATAGAAAATAAAATTCAACGCACACACAATACACACAAAACCAAATTCTAGATTTAAAAATTTTAAATAACAGGAGTCTATATGATTTCAAGATAGAGAAAAAATTCTTAGATAAGTAAAAAGCACAAACCATATGGAAAAAGATTGCTGCATCTGACTACAACAAAAATTAAGATGTTTATACATTAAGTGATACCATAAACAGTAGAAAGAAAAAGAAAAGAAAGAAAACAAAGTAGGAAGGGAGGTTTGTAACATATAAAACTCACAAAAGGTTAGAATTCAGAATATATAAAGAATTCCTACAATAATAAAAATAGATAAATAATCCAGTAGAAAGAGAGTTAAATGAAACAAAGGCAACTCACAAAAGAAGAAACTTGAATGGCTAATAAGTTTAGGAAAAGCTGCTCATCTTCCCTAGAAAAGAAGAGAGACACGAATAAAAGCAGTAAGACACTCATCTCCATTAGATTCGCAACAATTGAAAATCGGATAAAAATCAAATGTAGATGAAATTTTTAGGGAAAAAAATAAGACCTCTCATTTACCACTGGTTGGGGTCTGATGTGCACAGCAACTGTGGAGGGGAGTCGCAAAGGCACCCACCATTCTGCTCAGCAATGCCACGTGTTCTGTAGAAACTTGCACGCACACACACACAGGACGTATGTGAACATGTTCGTGGCAGTTCTGTTTCTAAGAGTGGAACACTGGAAGCAATCTCAATGGCCATCAGTGGGGAATGGATTGTTATATAGACACAAAGGAATGCTATGTAACACGTCTCAGCAAACTTGTTCTGGGCCAGATAGTAAATGTTTAGGTTTGCAGATCACCTAAGTCTGTACTGCAGGTTCTGTTCTTCTTCTTCTTCTTCTCCTTCTTCTTTTTTTAAACAACCTTTACAAATGTAAAACCATTCTTAGCCAGATTTGCTCACAGGCTAGATATGCTCACAGCCACAGTTTGCTAAATGCTACAACGGCAATTAAAATTAGTAGATTAGGTCTATATGCATCAACTTGAGTAAGTCTTAAAGATAAAAATGAATGACAAAAACAAATTCCAGAAACAATATATACTTTTAGGTAAATCTTTAATACCTCACAAAATATAAATACATGTATGTAGTAAATCTATAAAAATGTGTATAGAAATGATATACATATAAATTTACAATAGTTGTTTCCAGGGAAGGAAGAAGGAAAACAGCATTTGAGGGGAGTACCAAGGGAACTTGAACTTTATCAGCAATATTTCTTTTATATAAAATGATCTTAGGCAAATATGACAAAATATAAATTTTTATCCAGAGTACTGGGTACATAAATGCTTATCATGTCATTCCCTGCACTTTCCTATAGTTAACACTTTTTCCTGAAATACATACAGAAAAACAAAAAGATTGCTAGAGTATTTGTCAAAATTTTAACAGTGATTTTTTTCTGCTAGGTGATATTTCTTGGTTTTATTTCTCCATATTTTCTAAATCAACTTCTGTTTAAAAATTGGAACTGATTTTGTAATGAGAAGATAGTCATAAAAACTTTTCAGGCACTGGCTTAACTGCAGAACTCGTCCTCTTTTTAGGATCCTGAATGAAGAGGAAAATCCCATTTTGAGCTGCAGGGTGTGCGTTACCCTAAGAAAGCACTTGTGGTAGAGCCAAAACCAGATCAGTCATCTTGCCTGGACATAAGGCCAGATCTGCTTCTCTGCCTCCTGTTGTTCCATCCAGGGAACATTCTTCTTGGCGGGGAAGAGCCTAGGCCATTGCCCAGGACTCTCTAGCACCAAGAGGGGATGAAGGCTATGATGATGGTAAAGCACCAGTGGCCACCCGAGGTGCTCAGCTGACCTCTCACTGGCCTAGGTCACCAGACTTGGGGCAGAAGTGGGGGAAGTAACAGGAGGTACTTAGCAATGGCTTCCTCTTGGCCCTAGGAGAAATAAGTCTTGCAGCTATTTATCAGTATGGGACACCTAGTTTACAACTTGGGTTTCCCTTTTTATTTAATTTTTTTAGATGGTTATTTATTTTTGAGAGAGAGAGAGAGAGAGAGTGCGAGCAGAGGAGGGACAGGGAGAGAGAGGGAGACACAGAATCTGAAACAGGCTCCAGGCTCCCAGCTGTCAGCACAGAGCCCTACTCAGGGCTCCAACTCACAAACTGTGAGATCATGAACTGGGTGGAAGTTGGAAGCTCAATAGACTGAGCCACCCAGGCACCCGTTGGGTTTCCCTTTTAGAACACAGTCCTGATTATCAGGAGTCCCCTGCTTTCTGGCTTGCCACCCAAGGATGCCACTGCTTCCCTACCGAGGTTTGCACACAAGCCCTGAATCAGGGCTCACCCTGTGCAGTCCCACAGAGTCCAGCTCTCCTATTTGGTTTAATAGCTGTGGCCGCTATCCTGAAATTCCAAATGACTTTATTTTTTCAATTTGTGTTTTGTGAGCCAAGGCTGATGAGACAACTAAACATGTGTGAGCAGAGGAGGTAGGCTGACAGCGTGCGTGTGCGTGCGCGCGCGCGCGCACACACACACACACACACACACACACACACACACACACACACACACACACACACAAACAGCTTTGGGCCTGTGGGCAGCAGGGAATGAGTCCGGCCCAGATCTGAAATCACATTAGTGACGTGGCTGTGCTTGCAGCAGAAGCACCGATGGCAGCAGCAGCCACAGCCCCCAAAGAGGGAGGGGCCCGTCATGGAAGCAGAGCGGGGGGCAGCAGTGGGAGGCCAGTGTGCCCTTCCATCCCCAGCAAGTCCCTGCAACATCTGCACAAACCAGAACTCTCCAGTGTGAGACTGGAGCTGCCTGAGCACTGGAACGGCCAGTCCTCAGGCAGCAGACGGTCAGTAAAGTACCACAAAATGAAAGTGCACATGTGGACACCGCAATAAAAACTGTCACAGAGTTATTCAAATTCTTAAAAGAGTACAGAATCTCTGGTTTTGAACACTGTTAGAGTACCATAAAGCAAATACCCGCAGGCTGAGAAACAGAAAGTAAACTTTCTGCTTTCAACAGAAAGGAAATTATCTTCATATGATGTTTGAGACAAGTCAATTATTAACAAGACAATTTAAAATTAATTTTTCTTATAATGGAAAATAAAGCAACGGAATGCATAAAGAAGCGCGTTTAATTATACACTAATTATGAAGCTGCTTTCAGTTTCTTGTACGACCTCTACAAGTTACAGGAAATACCAGAGGAAACATTAAAATGGCACTGCATAACTTTATATTTAAAATTAAATTCAGGGGCACATGGGTGGCTCCCTGGTTGAGCATCTGACTTCTGCTCAGGTCATGATCTCATGGCTGTGAGTTGGAGCCCAGTGTCGGGCTCTGCGCTGACAGCTCAGAGCCTGGAGCCTGCTTCAGATTCTGTCTCCTTCTCTCTCTGCCCCTCCCCCACTCATGCACGCACATGCACTCTCTCTGTCTCCCTCTCTCTCTCTGAAAAATAAACTTTACAGAGAATTTTAAAAAATAAAATTAAATAAAATCAAATTCAGACTTACATGAAGCTCATCAGCTCTACATGTACTAAAATTTCTATTGTGAAATAATTTACCAGAAATTTACCCCAATGTTGTCCCAGCCTCTAAGACATACCTAACATTTGCAGCAACCTTTGTACCTACAGAAAGATCCTTCTCAAAATTAACAATTATCAAACATTTATTTGAAATGTTGCATTTGCCAAGAATGACTAATGTCATTTTCAATTATATCAATTGAAAATGAAGTTGCTGGAAGTGTAACTCTTAATGACCTAATAAATGAATTTTCAAAAAAGTAAACCAGAAAAATCTTACATTGGAGATACCATGTTAATAAAATACAGTCATCGTTGTATTATATAACATTATATGATACCAAAAGCATTACTATTTTTGCATTTGTAAGTTTGTGCTGTTATTTATATAATACCATTATGCCTTATGTTTGTAAGTAACAAGAGTTTTTTTTAAAGAAAAAGTTTTCTATTTTAAAACCTTTAATGGAACTTCTTTCCTGCTTTTTAAACAAGAGCCCTGCATTTTTATTTCACATCAGGCCCTGCAAATGATGTAGCCAGCCCTCTCCTGGACTGTTTTCCAGAGGTAATTGAGCCACCATCACCCTTTGTAAGGAGGGCTGAGCATCTATCTGTTAGGCAGCTGGTCTTGGGAAGGAAAATGGCCCTTTCAGAGATGAACTGAGGGCCTCATGCCCTCACTGCACTGGCCCACAGGCCAATAATGCACAGGCCAATCACAGGCCTCTTCTCTGCCACCCACAGTGGAACTGCCAGCCCCCTACACGTGGACTTGGCAGCAAGTCATGGCTGAGAACATCACCCCAACCTCCCTTTTTTTGTTGGTGTCCTTTCCTTCTAAGGTGAACATCTACACTCCTTTGGGGATATGGCATGGAGAAAACTGAATTCCTGTTGAGGAACTCGGCACAGGATATATTACATTTTTGTGATTCAGATGCCAACAGCCAATTTCTCAGCCTTTCCCTCTGAATACTATTTGGTGATTTTTGGTTAGATACCCAGAAGCTTTCCCAGGCCACTTCACCAAGGCTGGTCAGAGTCTTCAATGGATAAAAGCCCTGTAGGACTGATGTCTACATCGAAGGAAAAGAAAGTCAACCTTACAGTGGGAGCCTGGGAACAGAAACTACCCCAGCTGATGCTCCACTGTCCTTCACTGAACAAGGCAGGACATGGATTCTGCTGACAAGGTGATCTCCTTGGGACTGTTTCATTTCATTTCACACCAAACATATTTGGCAGCTTTCATAAAAACACAAACACAAATGGGATTGTCCTTGGGTCACCCGAACTCTAGACCCTTCTCCAATTTCCACTACTGTACAACTTGACAACTTAACCATTTCCTGCCCTGCCCTGTTTTCTGTTTCCACATGAGTATATCACAAGCTCCTTGAGGACAGAGACCATATCTTCTTCTTCATGTGTCACCCAGACTCCAGGTGTAATGACAATACTGTGGTTCTTAGAACACATACAACCCACTTTCCCATTTATGAACTCGGCAGTCCTCACAGCACACTCCTCCAAGCCAGAATAGTGCCCATTTACAGAGGAGGAGATAGAGGCCTTGAGAACTTCATCAGTTTGCCCACAGTCCCACACTACAGCTGCTCAAGGCCAGGGCTAGGACTCAGTCACAGATGGGTCTGATTCTGTTCGACCACACCTTTGTGGAGCGGCATCTCTAAAAGGGCAGGCATCACCTCTTCTTGCACACCACCCAGCACAGTGTGTTACAAAGGCAGATAATTCAGGAGACCTTGTGCTGATAGATGTTTCCATGTTTATTATCAGAACCACAACCCAGTGGTACTACATGGCAGCATATGCTATATCTCTCCTGTTATAAACCATCTGCATGGTTCTGGGACTGCTGAGCATGTCAAGGACTTTGGGCATGAGGTGATAGAACTCTCCACAACTCTACTCTTCAAGGTGACCTGACACCTTCTGCCCTCTTCTGAGGTAGAGAGGGCAGCAACAGTCCTTTTTAAAGGCACTCTGCCTAGACTTGCTTCATGGTGGCAGTGACTACCCACAAGCCATGGCTTCTGTTTCTTGCCCTCTTGGAATGAGGAAAATGAGGAGTTGTAGGACTCCAGATCATAGCTCCCCTACAGGGTCTTCTCTAAGCATCTGAGGCCAAGCAGATTCTGGCTCCATAGGACAGTCCCAACTCATTGCAATTTTAATAAATGGTTTTCATGTTTATAACCATGGGGTAAAGAAGGCCTGCTTAAGGTACAAAAACACAGAAGCCATGAAGAAAAAGACTCAAGCAGCATAATAATCCAAAATTCGGAATAAAATATATCACAAAGTTCAAAGAAAGTGGTATATTAAAATAGCTGCAGCAGGTATAACAAAGGATTAATAGTATGAAACTGCTTAAAAGCATAAAGCTGAACAAAACTCAAAATGGCTGCACTAGTGCTTCTGTGAGCCTCGATTTAAAAATTTTTTTCATTAATCCTTATTTTGTTTTTGAGAGAGAGAGAGAGACAGCATGAGCAGGGGAGGGGCAGAGAGCAAAGGAAGAATCCAAAGCAGGCTCCAGGCTCTGAGCTGTCAGCGCAGAGCCCAACCCGGGGCTCAGGCCCACAAACCAGAAGATCATGACCTGAGCCGAAGTCAGAGGCTTAACGGACCGAGCCAGCCAGGCGTGTGAGGCTCAATTTTAAACTAAGTAACCTTTATCCTCTCTTCTGCAGACCTACCTCCCTCCTCCCTTCTTGGCTTTTTGTTTCAGGAACCCAGTATCACCCTCAAGACATGATGACCTATGATCAAGGCTGACAGCATGTACATAATCTCTGTCAAAACCAGCTACATCCTGTATTTCCCTGTAAAACCCACCAGCCCCTTCCTCTGGAGGGCTTGCAGTTTAAAGGCCTTAGCATGCTGCAGCCTCTTGTGGCCCACAAAATAATAAACCATCTTCCTTCTTTATACACAAACTCCATCTTCGCATTATGTATTTCAGCTCTGAGGCACAGAAGTCGATTTTCAACAAGTATATCAACAATTCTTACAATAAGAAAAAGGGAAGGTGAGCAATTTAATAAAAAGGGGCAAAGAATATAAAGAGGTACTCACAGTAAAAGAAATATAAATGGCAAATAGCAAAGGAAAACATTCCAAATCTCACCGTAGACAGAAATACAATTAACATACTAAAATATAACTGTTTTTTCAGAGGACCTGGGTGGCTCAGTTAGTTGAATGACTAAATTTTTTTTTAAGTAAGATCAGAGGTTTTAATAAACCAAATATAGTTTGGTTTAAACCAAAGACCTGCTTGGTCTTAGGGCAAGTCCAGGAGTCAAAGAGCCATGAGTTCCCTCACCTGTGTTCATGGATCTGCCCTAGCATTCACTCCTACACTGTGAGAGTAGCACTCCACTACTTTATATTTCCTTTTTTTTTTTTTTTTGGTTTTAAGTATTTTATTGTTCACATTTTTGATGACTTTCTGGTTTGTTGTGTTGTTGTTTTAGTTTACATCCAAGTTAGTTATCATGTAGTGCAATAATGATTTCAGGAGTAGATCCAGTGATTCATCCCCTATGTATAACACCCAATGCTCGTCCCAACAAGTGTCTTCCTTATCGCCTCTGACCCATTTAGCCCATCCCCCAACCCATAACCCCTCCAGCAACCCTCCGTTTGCTCTCTATATTTAAGTCTCTTATGTTTTGTCCCCCCTCCCTGTTTTTATATTATTTTTGCTTCCCTTCCCTTATATTCATCTATTTTGTATCTTAAATTCCACATATGAGTGAAGTCATATGATATTTGTCTTTCTCTGACTGATTTCGCTTATCATAATACCCTCTAGTTCCATCCACGTTGTTGCAAGAGTGACTTAATCTTGATATGATCCCAGGGTCATAAGATCAAGCCCTGCATCAGGTTCCACACTGAGCATGGAGCGTGCTTGAGATTCTCTCTCTCTTTCTGCCCCTCTCCCCAGCTCGCACTCTCTCTCCTCAAAAAAATTTAAATTTATATATATATATATATATATATATATATATATATATATATATATGGTTGTTTTTCATCAAATTAGCAAGCATTGAAAATACTACTAATATCCCTTGTTGGATCTTTAGCTAGACTTACCAAGAAAAAAAAAAAAAAAGAGCAAAGACTCAAATAAAATTTTAAACAAAAGAACCCATTACAACAGATGAAAAAAGATCATTAAGAGACTACTATGAACAATTACAAACCAACAAACTGGACAACCTAAAAGAAATTGATACATTCCTAGAAACACACAACCTACCAAAACTGAATCATAAAAATTAGAAAATATGAACAGACCTATAACAAGTAGGGAGATTAAATCAGTAATCAAAAACTCATGACAAAGAAAAGCCCAGGGCCAGATAGCTCCCCTGTTGAATTCTACTAAACACTCAAAGAAGAATTAATGCCAATCCTTCCCAAACTCTTCCAAAAAAACAATTTTTTTTTGACCTGAATAGACTTCCAAAGAAGACTTCCAGATGGCAAACAGACACATGAAAAGATGCTCATCATTCATCATCAGGGAAATGCATATCAAAACCACATTGAGATATCACCTCACACCTGCTAGAATGGCTATTATCAAAAAGACAAGTGATAAAATAAATACTGTATGGTCTCATTTATATATGGAACCTAAAAAGCCAAACCCACAGAAATAGAGTAGACTGGTGGGTGCCAGGGCCTAGGAGATGGGAAAATGAGGAGATGTTGGTCAAAGGGTACAAACTTCCAGTTATAAGAGGAGTAAGTCCTGGGGATCTAATGTTCAGCATGGCAACTACAGTTAACAATACTGTACTGTGTATTTGAAAGCCGCTGACAAGAGTAGATCTTAAATGTTCTCACCTTAACCACAACAAAATGGTAACTCTGTAGGGTGATGGATGTGGTAACTAACCTTATCATGGTAATCATTTCACTGTAGATAGGTGTATCACATCATTACACTGTACATCTTAACTTAAAAAATGTTATATGTCAATTATGTCTCAATAAAGCTGGAAGAAAAGAGAAACAAACATCCAGTGTTGAGAGTTAGGAGGGCAATTAGGTTGCATCAAATTTTAAAATGTATATGCTCTTTGACACAGCTTTCTACACCCAACAGCTAACCTAGAGAAGCACCTGACCTTGTCAATGAGGAATCGTGTACACAACATTAATTACAACACTGTTTGTAAAAGCTTAACATTGGAAATAAACTTAAATGCCCTCCACTAAAAGCATGGCTTAATAAGGTTTGGGATGGTCAGAGTAGGAATCATTATGCAGCAGTTAGAAAGCAGTCATGCTGAGCACTGACATAGAAAGATTTCTAAGACTTATGAAGTAAAAATAAGTGAATTGTTCAACAATATGCATAATGTAATTTGTTTTTTAAACATGTACACTCAAAAACCACCTGTTTCTATATGTACCTGTGTATGTAAATGGATAGAAATTCATCTGAATAAATACATACTAAGCTGACAATAATTGTTTACTTTGGGTAGCAAAGTGGGCTTGGGAACACAGCAGTGGAAAGACTTTTGCAATGACTGTTCTGTTAATTGACATTATTACAAGAAGAATGCATTACATATTACATGTGCAAGTTTAAAACGAGAAGGGAACTACCATGGCCTCAAGGCTGTTCAAGGACAGATCTATAAAATCCATTATGTCTGCTTTCCTTTGAGGGGACACAGAGAGCCTGACTAGGGCATGGGGAGAGGGGACAGGGTAGAGAAAGGGAACCACCATGTGTCCAGTGTCACCCCCACCCAAATGCCAGATGCCAGCCTTGTTTCTGATACTCGCCCTAGCCAAGACCTTTCATAGAAACCCCTTCATGTGTCCTCCTTCCCTTTCCTGGTTTGATTCCACTGTGTTTACTTGTTTGAGTTAGGCCATTCTCCCTTCTGTTTTTGTGTTCCCTCAATTACAATTTTTGTAAGACTTGGAAAGTTATTTGTCACTTACATGGCATACCAGGACTCCAAATAAATTCCAAGAATTGACAGATGCTATTCTACTTTCTGTTAATGCCTCAGGTCAAGCTTCCCTGGGAAATAGCCTCTGAGACTCTGTGATTTGCATGGAAGAAAAAGGCTAAGAGAAGCTCTTACTGGTAAGAGCTCTTGGGAACACCACCTCTGAGGGAGGTGAAGCTGAAACTGAGCAGAGGAAGAAATGGGACTGTGGTGCAGGCACAACAGAGGCCTTGGCAGATCCCAGAAGGAGCTCTGGAGCTGAAGGGACATCTGGAGTCATCCCAAAATGAAGAATGGGCCTGGACCTTTTTACCTCCACCTAGACCAGTCATTAAGTGTGGACTTATCTGGGAAGGCAGTGTGGCTTCGGCCAAAGCCACTTGCTTCAGCTGAGGGCGAGTCCCTGGAGACACTCAGCTGTGGGAGGCATCTGGGGGAATGAGTACCTCAGTCCTGAAAGGGAGTCTGGGAAATTTGCTGTGTCCAGAGGAATCTGGAGCTAAGCGACCATCTCTGAGGGTGGAAGAAATGAGGCAAGGCTACACATTTTTACAGGTGGGGAAACATCTGGTATGTGTTCTGGGATGTCTTTCCTGAAAGTTGGTCAACAACAGAAGCATGGAACTGGGTGTCCAGGCTGAGGCATTGCTTATCAGGCTTACCTGTATCAACTCCTTCTGTAGGACCCACAAAGCAAAGTTTGAAGGGGAAAAATATCTAAATTTGGGGGGGGGGGTTTGAGCAGAAACAGGCAGCAATGCTTTGAGTTTAAATGCCCTGGTAATGGGGTGCCTGGCTAGCTCAGTCGGTGGAGCATGGGACTGTTGATCTTGGGGTTATGAGTCTGAGCCCCACATTGGGTGTAGAGATTACTTAAAAATAAAATCTTAAAAGGAAAAAAAAAAAAAGCCCTGGTAATGATCTGATCTCAGTTTCAGTATCTAGAAAGAACTTAATTCACAGTAAATCAAATCCATTGCTTGAAAAGTAAAGAGAGGAAAAGAGGAACACCACATTTTGGGTGCTGCTAACAAATCCCAGCAGTCTAGAGTTAAGTCCACAGGCTCCCTCCCATTCTTGTCCCATCTGCCTGTTAGGTTTAAGCCATTGTGCATCAAAGTCCTTCTGTAGAGAGTCAGGGGCTTCCATCAACCCAAAAAGCTGAGCACAGTAAAGACCCACAGTTACCAACACAGAAACGTTTATCCTTATGCCACTCCTATTCACAAAGGAAATAGTCGCTCTTTCCCCCCTAAACTCTGAAGAAATCTGTATAGCCTGGTTTAGGCCTTATGCTTTCATTTGGCAGTTCTAGATCACTAGATGGTGGGGGGGTGGGGGGGGCGGTGGAGAACATAAGGCCCTGATTCCTTCAAAGATGTCAGGCTGCAAAAATGGAGGAAGAATTCAGGACATTGCACTCTGAAAATCTGACTTATCAAACTCTTGCTCTCTGGCAGGCCCAGAGCTAAGCCCCTAACATGCATGGTCTTCTTCAAACCTCATAACTCTGAGGTGCTCCCTAATATTATCTATTTTACAGGTACTAATATTTCTTATTTTACATATGAGGAAATCAAAGCTCAGAGAGGTAAAGTAAGTTGCCTAAGGTCACAGAGCTACAAGGAACACAGAAAGGTTTTGGTCTAGGTCTGGGTTGATTCCAGAGCCACCAAGAAGGGAGTGGCTTGCAAAGACTCAAGGTTAGCCAGGACAGATTAAAACAAGAGAAACAATGGAGAAGTATTAAGAAGGTAATTATTACGATTCTTCTAAATAGCAGGTTGGAACAGAAATATCCAAGAGCTATACAAAAGTCGTGGGCCCCATATTCATCTTCACTGTACAAAGAAAATCAAGCATTTAATTCCCTACAGATTGTATAATGATATTTTTAGCACGTTTAAAACACAACTATTTACTATTTATATTTATGAATACTTATTATTACATAATATTGATATATATTTTTTAATAGAAACAAATTAGTATAAACATAAAGACATGCAGGAGAGGGGCGCCTGGGTGCCTCGGTTGGTTAAGTGTCAGACTTCGGCTAAAGTCATGATCTCATGGTTCATGGATTTGAGACCCCCATCAGGCTCTGTGCTGACAGCTCAGAGCTTAGAGACTGTTTCAGATTCTGTGTCTCCCTCTCTCTCTGCCTCTTACCCCCTCACACTCTGTCCCTGTCCCTCTCTCAAAAATAAATATTTAAAAAGAAAAAAAAAAGACATGCAGGAGAGACATAAACATGTAGGGTGGGGGGTGGATGAGGAACACTTTAAGAGGCTTCAATTTATATTATATTAATTCTTTTTTTTAAATTTTTTAATTTTCTTTTAATTTTATTTTTGAGAGACAGAGAGTGAGCAGGGGAGGGGCAGAGAGAAAGGGAGACACAGAATCTGAAGCAGGCTCCAGGTTCTGAGACGTCAGCACAAAGCCCATCACGGGGATTGAACCCACAAACCATGAGATCACAACCTGAGCCAAAGTCAGATGCTTAAACCCACTGAGCCACCCGGGCTCCCCTATAATTATACGAATTCTTAAGCTGCGTGATAAGTATAACAGTATCCATTATATTATTGTCTCCACAAAAAGTAGAAAGAATAATACCCTTTGTATTTCAAAACAGTTTACAACTTTGTCAAAAAGAAAAGCACTTAGATAAGAAAACTTATAATAGCTACACAGTAGCACATTATTTAAACTTGTCATTGGCGTTTGCTTATTTTGACTCTTAGTCTAATGGGGGGCATTATGTGGCTTAAAAATAGACAATATGCATTCATAAATGTGCAGGTCCCTTAATAAAGACTGATGACAGGAAAAAATGACTGGGTGTGCACAGGACAGTCCACATGCCATATCTTTCTTTAGCCTACTCTCATGACAGAAGTACTTATTACTTTTTTTTAAGTTTATTTACTTGGAGAGAGAGAGAGAGCGCACAAGCAGGGGAGGGACAGAGAGAAAGGGGAAGAGAGAGAATCCCAAGCAGAATCCACACTGTCAATGCAGAGCCCAATGTGGGGCTCAAACTCACAAATCATGAGATCATGACCTGAGCAGAGATTAAGAGTCGTACGCTTAACTGACTGAGCCACCCAGGCACCCCTGTACTTATTACTTTTATTGTGAGTCACCTCGATCTTTCATGGAAATAGGATAGAAATTAGAAATACATGTAAAGGAGCACCTGGGTGGCTCAGTCAGCGTCCAACTCCTGATTTTGGATGGGGTCATGATCTCACTGATGGTGAGTTCAAGCCCCACATCAGATTCTGTGCTGGCAGTGTGGAATCTTGCTTGGCATTCTGTCTCCCTCTCTCTCTCTGCCCCTCCCCTGCTCTCTCTCTCTCTCTCAAAATAAATGAAAACAAAAAACTTAAAAATACATACATAATGTACGTACAGATTGACAAGGTTGTTCTTCAGTGGTGCAGGTTTTAACTTTGCCAGCCACTGTGCCTCCCCTCCCCCTGCACTCCTGCTTCACCGCCTTTTGTTCTACTGTAACCTTCCCCTCCTGGGGCGCACAGACCAGGAGGCTTGCTAAACATACAGGCTCCACCTAGCCCCACTGCTGCCCCAAGGCCTATGTTCACCCCTAAGGACACCCCTAGCTCTCCCAGGCTATAGAGGACCCAGCTTCCTTCTCCTAAGATTTGACTACAAAGGTATAAAGGGCAGTGAAGAAAGCGTACAGAAACCAGAGGTGAAGAGTACACCCCACAAGGCTTTTAGGGAGTAAAAGCCCCATGAGGCCTGAATTTCTGAAGCAGCCCATTCCCTTAAGAATCTGGAACATCAGGGACACCAATTCCCCCTCCTTAGCTTCTTTTGGACTCAGGCAGTCTTCCTGTGCACGTCCCTCCCAGGAAGGCCCTGGCTGGGAGCTGTGCAGTCACCATGTGGCCTCTGGCTCCACATCCTCGGACTGTCCACCAGCCGGTGAGCGCTGCACCTGAGAAGGCAGGCCCGGGAGAGGAGCTCCAGGCAGCACAGCTCATGGTCCACCACCAGAATGACACTTTTCAAAGTATTTTTTAAAGTACTTTTTTTAAATTTTAGAGAGAGAGAAAGCATGCATGAGGGAGGGAGAGGGGCAGACAGAGAGAGAGAGAGAGAGAGAGAGAGAGAGAGAGAGAGAAAGAAAGACAATATTAATCAGGCTCCACACTGAGAAGGCACCCTGCTACCATGACCCTGAGATCACATCCGGAGTGGGAATCAAGAGCAGGACGCTCAACCCACTGAGCCACCCAGGCGCTCCTTAAAATACTTTTTAAAAGGTTCAAGTATTCTTTTACTAATTCCAACAAACCAGTGGGGAGAAGATACTTTTAAGTCAGTCGGGATAAAGGAATGCTTTATTATATGGTATTTTAAAAATTACTGTTCAGGGGCACCTGGGTGGCTCAGTCGGTTAAGCCTCTGACTCTCCGTTTCGGCTCAGGTCATGATCTCACAGTTTTTTGGATGGAACCTCACATCCAACTCTGCGCTGACCATGTGAAGTCTGCTTGGGATTCTCTCTCCCTCTCTGCCCCTCCCCGGCTCATGCACATGCTCACTCATGTGTGCTCTTTCTCACTTTCTCTCCAGATAAATACATAAACTTTAAAGAAGTTACTGTTGGGTGTGCTAATAGCATTACTTTATTCTGACAAAAGTCCTTATCTGTTACAGATTCCTACTCAAGTATCTATGATCGGAATGATCCGATATCAGGAATTTGCTTTAAAAACCACCAGCACAACTAAGTGGATACAGGATGAAGCAGTGTGATAATTATTGAAGTTGGGGATGGCCACATGGGATTTTGTTATACCAGGCTTTCAACCTTTATGTATGTTTGACACTTTAAATAAAAGGTTAAAAAGAAATATACTCATCACTTTACGGGGTTAGTTTCTCATACACATAGTACACCCACATTTTTTTTTTTTTAGCTTTTCCCCTTTCTCTGCCTTTACTTGTAAAAGTAGTGCATTTGTGTAAAAATGTCAAACAATACAGAGAGCTGTAAATCCACCTTCCATTAATACAGGCGTAGATTGTGCCACATGTGTTTCTCATAACCTTCCCCTTATGCAGGACCCTGTCGGGCACTGGTATGAGCTCCATTTAATGCAGTTGGAATCAATGTTCCTCACAAGACTGGAAGCGACCTTTCAGATTGTCTATTCCAATTAATTCATTTTACCGATGGGGAAACAGACCCTGAGAAGAAGGGGTAACTTGGTCAGCCTCCTTGAGCTGGTTTGTGGCAGGACCATAAAAAGCTCTCACTACCCTCAGGCAGCCTTTGATGCCTAACCATCAAGAGGACCCTGCAACCACAGGGCTAGTGAAGTCCCTGTCTGTCCTGCCACCAGCACCTCCTGTTCCTCCACCCCTTCTTAGCTCTTGTTGACAGAAGCTGAGGGAATGGGGGCGGGGTGCGGATCCCAGGCTTGGAGATGGGGGTGGTGCAGATCCCAGGCTCAGAGAAGGCTTGCAGGAAGTCCAAGGCTGTGGTGCACCAGGACTCTCCCAGGCTGCCAGAGGCAGCACCCAGACTCACTCCATCTCTCAAAGGCTGATGTTCACCCAGCAAATGCCCTCCGTACTCTGGCAGCTCCACTTCCTACCCCAGCACCAACCCCTGCACATGAAGTAGACTTTGCTTTTTTTTTTTTTTTTGGTAAACATTTATTTATTCTTGAGGGACAGAGAGAGGCAGAGTATGAGCAGGGGAGGGGCAGAGAGAGAGGGAGACACAGAATTTGAAGCAGGCTGCAGGCTCCGAGCTGTCAGCACAGAGCCGGACGCGGGGCCTGAACTCACAAATTGCGAGATCATGACCTGAGCCAAAGTCAGATGCTCAACTGATTGAGCCACCCAGGTGCCCCTAGGCTTTGCTTATTGATGCAAAAGGGAAAATAAGAAGGTGTTTTCTTAAAGCAAATAGACATGCAAAAAGAATGCTATTTCTCAACCTTAAATATAAGAGGAAAGGGAGAGTGGGACAGGAGATGGGAATTCATGCAAAGTTCTAGGTTTATGATCTGAATTCTCCAGAGCCACTCTCTGATCCACAGCCCCAGAGAGTCTAACACTTTCAAGGCCACAGAAGGGGGCTCTTAAGGCAGCCCCAAACTATTTCACATATAAATTTGAGGAATAATTTGCCACAGTTTGTCCATTCTGAGGAGAAAGCCACTCTTGATCAGGGGAGGAGGTTTCACTAGAGGGTCGAGATCTGTGCTGTCCCGCATAGTCACTACCAGTCACATGCAGCTACTGAGCACTTGAAATATGGGCTCCAAAGTGAGATATACAGTAATATAAAATGTACACTGGATTTCAAAAACAGTACAAAAATAAGAAGGCAAAAAAATCTATTAATAATTTTTATATTGATTATATGTTAAAACTATATTATTTTGGATATATGGGATTAAAATATATCAAAATTATTCTGTTTCATTTTTACTTTATTGAAGTATAAGTGACATACAATAAACTACATACATTTTTAAATATATATATGTATATATATATATATATAGAGAGAGAGAGAGAGAGAGAGTAATGTTTATTTACTTTTGACAGAGATACAGAGACAGAGTGCAAGCAGGGGAGGGACAGAGAGAAGGGAGACATAAAATCTGAAGTAGGCTCCAGGTTCTGTTCTGAACTGTCAGCACAGAGCCTGATGTGGGGTTTAAAGTCACAAACCAAGAATTCACGACCTAAACTGAAGTCAGACACTTAACCGACTGAGCTACCTGGGTCCCCCTTCATGAATTGTTTAAATGTTTATCTACTTATTTTGAGAGAGAGAGCATACACAAGCAGGAAAGGGGTAGAGAGCAGGAGAGAGAGAGTCCCAAGCAGGTTCCACGCGGTCAGTACAGAGCCCAATGCAGGGCTTGATCCCATGAACCAAGAGATCATGACTTAAGCCAAAATCTAGAGTCAGATGCTTAATAGACTGAGCCAACCAGATGCCCCAAACTACACGTATTTAAAGAATACAATTTGATAAGTTCTGGCATTGTATACCATGAAACCATCATTAAAATCAGTATCATGAACATATCCGTCACCCCGAAAAAGTTGTCATGCCCTTTATATTCCCTCCTTCCCACCCCCCATCCTGAGATAATCACTGGTCTGCATTCAGTTGCTACAGAACTTTGCATTGTCTAGAATTTTATGTGAGTACAATCATACAGTATGCATAATTTTCTACTCTGCACTCAGCATAATTATTTTGAGCTTCACTCATACTGTTCCATGTATCAGAACTTCATTCCTGTTTACTGCTGAGCAGTATTTCATTATATGAACATATCAGTTGTTTATCCATTTACCTGTTGACAAACAGAGGTTGTTTCCATTTGGGGGCTATTACAGATCAAGCAGGTATGAACACTTATCTTTGTCTTTTATTTTCTTTAAGTTTATTATTTTGAGAAAGAGAGAGCATGAGCAAGCAAGTGAGAGAGTGGGAGAAAAGAAGAGAGAGAATCCCAATCAAGTTCCGTGCTGTCAACACAGAGCCTGATGCAGGGCTCACTCTCACAACCATGAGATCATGACCTGAGCCAAAATCAAGAGTCAGATGCTTTACTGACTAAGCCACCAAGGGGCACCTCTATGTCTTTTAACTTTACCTTTTTTTGTTGTTTTTTAATGTGGCAACTAGTGTATGTTAAAATGTGCTCACATTGTATTTCTATCGAATAGTGCCCCTCTAGGTTCTGTGCTAGGCCCTCCACTTTCCCAGCTCAGGTTGGCTGCCTACCTAATTGAGCTTAATTCAACAAACTGGGCCAGGTGCAGAGTGAGGAACTATTGTTACAGAAGCGAAAGGCCCAAGAAGAGAGGGACACTGGGTACAGATTCCAAACATGTGCCTCCCAAACTGACCTTTTCCAAGAACCGCCCCAAGGCAATGGCCATCTGGAGGGGAAGGAGGTAGATGCATAAATAGTCACCTCAAATCCAACATGAGAAGCCAGAGAGAGAGAGACATAAAGGCTCTGGTGTGGAAAGGAGGAAACTG
This sequence comes from Prionailurus viverrinus, assembly GCF_022837055.1. Taxonomy (NCBI): domain Eukaryota; kingdom Metazoa; phylum Chordata; class Mammalia; order Carnivora; family Felidae; genus Prionailurus; species Prionailurus viverrinus. The sequence continues at coordinate 74,237,150 of NC_062563.1, forward strand.
ATGTCTTTGTGGGGAGCTCAGGGAGGTTTCCCCAGGAGATAGTAATTGAACCAGGTATTAGAGGAAGAGAATTTACCAAGTAAAGTTGGGGGAGGGCTTTCTAAGTGCAGGAGAAACTCAGAAATCTCCCAGGGCAGGGCAGTTTCCGGGAGCTGGGATCTGTGAGCAGAGAGGATGGCATGGGATGGTAGTGGAGGAAGAGCGGGCCAGGATGAAGGGCCTGCTATGCCTTGGTGAGGGGTTGGTTCTTGTCCTCCAGGCACAGACACGAAAGCCAGGGAAAAGTGCCAGCCCAGACTGTACTTCGGAAGAACACTTGGGGGGAAGAAAACAGGAGTGATGCATCCTTGGATGATGCCACTGGGAACAGACAACAGGGACTACATTCTGGAAAGTTCCAAAGCAGATTTCACAGGAATTGGCAATGGAATGTGAGGCACTCAGAAGAGTCAACTCCGGTGTCCCTCATGGCTGGTGCTCCTGGGTGGACGTCATCCTGTCTTTCTCCATTCTGGCAACAGCCTCCCCACAGGTGTCGCTCTCGCTCTGCCCAGACCACCGAGCCCATTGTTGGCACAGAGAGACTTAAACTCTCCGTCTCCTGGCAACTCAGTTTCCCCTGTGGCTTTCCATTACCTCCAGAATGAAATCTCACTTGCCTTAGACAGTCACCAAGACCTGGGAGAGCCAGGCCCACTCACTGGCCTGTGTCACATCATCCTGCCATCTCTGCAGTACTTCCTGTCTCTCCCTTCCTCCCTGTACCCCCTGCCTTACCGCCCCCACCCCCACACACACACATGCACAGTACAAGAGTACATTCTGTGTTCCCTCACCTGTGTGCCTTGTCACAAGACTCAGCCTCAACTGATCAGCAAAAACCCTCCTTTTCTTCCAGGTATAGCTTGAGGCTCCTTCTCCAGAAGCTCCCCCTGAGGACAGACTCAAGAGCGTGTCCCCCTGTGTCTCAGGGCACTCTGTGCACTGCCCTCTGTAAATTACTTCACTCCTACTAAACTGTCACGTCTTCAAGACAGCATCCTTGTCTTTTGTTTTTGGAGCTGGAGAGCTGGAGATAGAGATTTTAGAGTCATCTGACGTAAGCAGGAGCTGCCTTAAGAAAGCTGAGATAAGAAGAGTGTGCAGAGGGATGAGGGCATGCTCTGGGCATGCACCAGGATTTCTGACCCAACACAATGTGGAAAGAGTACCAGAGGTGATCTCTCCAGACTGGACAGTTACTCTGTTCTCTACTCTGAAAAGTCCTGGGGAAGTCTCAGTTTATCAAGGGGGATAAAAAGCTGTATGAAAATAAGAAAAAAAAAATAGCCAAAGATTCCTGCCCTTAACATATTAATAATTAAGATGAAGACAGGGGATACCTGAGTGGCTCAGTCAGTTAAGTGTCCAACTCTTGATCTTGGCTTAGGTCATGATCTTGAGGTTTGTGAGATCTAGCCCTGTGTCCAGCTCCTTGGTGGCAGCATGGAGCCTGCTTTGGATTCTCTCTCCATCTTTCTCTATTCCTCCCTCTCTCTCTCTCTCAAAATAAATAAACTTAAAAAAATATGAAGACAGAATAAACATACATAAAAGGACATCAAAACATTGGATGTCCAATATTGTGTCCAATATTTTTACTTTATTTTTAATTTTTTATGTGTATTTATGTTTGAGAGAGAGAGAGAGACAGAGTGTGAACGGGCGAAGGGCAGAGAGAGAGGGAGATAGAATCTGAAGCAGGCCCCAGGCTCTGAGCTGTCAGCACAGAGCCCAATGTGGGGCTCAAACGCACAAATGGTGAGATCATGACCTGAGCCAAAGTCGGATGCTTTAACCGACTGAGCCACCCAGGTGCTCCTGTCCAAAAGTTTTAAAGGAGCAATAAATAAATGTGACTTACAGGGCAAATCTGCCCTGGAATTAACCAAGTATTTATTGAGATCTTACAATGTTTTCAGCATGGTCCTTGAGCTATTAAAGATATTATAAGTGAACCTAAGTCAACTGTTCCCATCTTCAGGTGTTAACATTCATATTAGGGAAGCAAGATGCATACACATGAAGACATTTGGGAATAAATGTATTACCAGGCGGGTAGGACAAATTGATAAATGTCACAGGTATCTAGAACAGGGATTCCAAATTTAGTGTTCAGGGGTCTTGTTCAAATGCAGATTCTGGTTCAGTAGTTCTGGGGTAGAGCTTAAGATTCTGTGTTTCTCACATGTTCTGAGAGAAGGCCAAGGCTATTGGTCTAAGACCCATTTTGAGTATCAAGGACCCTAGGAATGGAGGGAACCATGTGAGCTTTAGAGAAAGCTCCATAAACAAGGAAGTTGGGGGCTAATGGCAGGGACAAGGTGGACTGGACAAGGCAGGAGGGTCTTTCTGGGCTGGGTCAGCCTAACCAGTGCTTCTCCAGAGCTAAGCTTACAGGTGGGGAGAACCACAGGCATGGGAAGTTCATGTGCTGGAACCAAACGTTCTCATCAGGCAGGGGCACAAACTAAAAGGAAGTAACTTATGTGTAGTCTTAAGTGCCACACTGAGGAGTTGCAACTTACTGGAAAAGGGAATGGTGAGCTGGAGATGATTCTTGAGTCAAAATTTGCTGATACATTCAGGCTAAGTAGGAGAAGAGATATAGATCCATGCAGAAGATAAGGAGAACTGGAGTATAGCTTCTCTCACTTCTTACTTTCAGACATTCAGTTCAGCTCCTGGATGCCACGTGTCCATCCTTTACCCTCTGTCCCCTCACCTCAACCCAGGCCTTGCTCTCTGAGTCCTGGGCCCTAGCAGCCCTTCACCAGGAGAGGTAAGTCTCAGATGATCCAGCTAAAGGAGAAAGAACCCTTCTTCTGCAGTTCCGTGGAGGCTTTCTTTCTCTCCACGGATGTATGAACAATTCAACAGCACATGATCAAAGTAGGGGGAGGGGGGATTCACATTAATTTCTTCGAGGCAAATGATAAGCTGGCAGGTCTGGCTCTATGGAGGAGATAAAAGCTCCAAACACAGCCAAATGACTCTTGGGATCCGAGCCTGGTACGGATGCAAATTAAAATAAAAACTATATAAACAGCAGCACAATCGTACCATTCAGGGCTCCTTCATTAGCAGCCAGAGCTCCAGTGCCACTGTCCACAAAGACAACTTCCCTTTCTTCTCCCTTCTAACTAATTTCCAAGCTGGTCAACAAAAGGAGGCTAAGGACAAAAGCAGTTCTAATTGATGAGGCTCTGGGGAGAGGGTCGCTGGGGAGATTCATTTTATGTGTGCAAATCCCAAAGCAAATGTGATGTGTCAGACTAGCTGAGGACAGGCCTCCTGCTGGGGAGTCTGGAGGTGCCAAGTTCCTCCTCTCAAAGCTCACCACAGCACGATAACAACCCAACGGTCACATCCACCAGCCCAGGCCTCCCCATGCCTGACAGAGCCAACTTCCCAAAGTGCTGCCTTGTGTAGGGGGAACTCATTCAACGGTCAGGCCCATGATGCAACAACTCACTACCTCAGTGGCCTCTACTCTTTACTGTGGAGGACAGAGTTCATTCATTGTATTACTATGAAGCATCACTGTGGTGAGCAGTCATTGGTGTGAGGAGACACAGTTTTACCAAAATCCATCTCCTACTGAATGTTCAGGCTTCAGGAGGAAACCTTGTTCACAAATCACAGATTTCCCTCATTGTCTTCCCATTTGGCTAGCATCCCCACTCACCTCCTCCACTCCAGGAACCTCTTCAGATGTCTGAGCCCTCCAGCTGTCTCCTCACCCCACATGTCCTGCTCTCTAACCATGAAGGTATCTTACTGTTCCAGATTCCTTCACACCCCCCATTCTGCACTCCTCTGCATGCTTGGAATTTCCTACTATTTTTCTGAAAATTCTGTTAGCCTCACAAACCTCATGTTTTTTCATTTGAAAATAGAGTAATAATCCTTGCTCTACTCATCTCATGAGCTGTTGGAAGGTTCGTATGAAATGAACATGAATGCGACTCTAAGTGGCATACATGTATTAACAGAAATGTCTTCATTGAGGCTATAGCAGTGGACCATTTAGTGACTGCCAAAAACCTCTCTACTGTTAAGTGAGACAGGCGTGGGTGTTTTGTTTTGTTTTTTTCCCAGCCAATAGAACAAATGAAGGTTCTTGCACATTAACACCAAAATGAACCTCCAATATTTTTAAATGATAGAAACCAAAACAGCCAAAGTGAACCATCTCCTACCTTGGCCCCTTAGTGGTTCCCCAGAGCATCTCGCCTGCACATGCCTGGGACTCACTCTGCTTCCCCCAGTTTATGCTTCCGGTCACATTGCTGGCATCATGTTCAAGGGCAAGTGCCTGGGAGAAGGAAGGATCAAAGAGAGTAGTGAGGGTGGGAAGGCTGCTTTTCTCTAATTTTGGAGATTGCTTTACATTGTCCCTTTAGGGAAGATTCCATTATTTAGTTTCTAGTCTAACCTGCAGGGCATTGTTCTTTTCCAGCTTATACGCTAAGAGGCAAATAAGGAACAGAGACAGGAAAGAGATATGAAAGTCCCATGAGCAGTCTGCACTTTCTACCCTTCCTCAGCCAACTAGGTGGTTGCTAAGCTGTATGGTTATTCTTTCATTTTCCCAGCTGATAAGGAGAAAAGAGGTGTTATCTGCTCTATGCAGCCACTGGCTTTTGGGGAGGAGAACCCCAGGGCTGGTGGTTAATAGCACCTGACCCAGCACTGTTTCCCTCAACACTTCCAAGCTCTGGCTGCATCAGACTAGACAATGCTATTGGAAACATGACAATATGGTGCAGTAATGCTCAGATCTTGAGTCTTTTCCAAACCACACTCATATCACCACTTGTGTTAGTTTCCTAGGGGTGCCATAACTGGGTGGCTTAAAACAAGAGATATTTGTTCTTGCACACTTGTGGAAGTTAGAAATCCAAAATCAAAGCATTGGTAGGGTTGGTTCCTTCTGGAGGCTCTGACAGAGAATCCATTCCATGCCTTCACTAGAGGCAACCTTTGTCATTCCTCGGCTTGTGGCTCTATCACTTTAATTCCCACCCAACTTCACATAACCTTTTTCCTGTGTGTCTGTGTGTCCTTTCCTCTTCTTCTAAGGATACTTGTCATTGGACCTAGGACCCACTCTAAGTCTAGAACGATCTCATCTCAAGGTCCTTACATTATATCTGCAGAGGTCTGTCTTCCAAATAAGGTCACTTTTACAGGTTCCAAGAGTTAGGACTTGGACATATCTTTTTGAGGGACCTCTGTTCAACCACCACAGTGCCCAAACAAAGGGGAAGAGAGAAGAGGAAGAAACCACACTGAGCTTCTATTCAAATCTGTAGGAATTCATGGGACAAGTTGGGGACTAGAGCTATTCAGCCAAGTGATGGTAGTAAAGACCATGGTGATTGAATGGGCCTTCAGCATGGCTGTAGTAGGGAAGAAGGGGCAGTGACTTGGGATCTGCCCTCCACTGAGACCTGCCAAGGTCACTAGCTGGTTGGAATAACAGTCACAGGAAAAAGCTAGGTCATCAATCTCTTTCTCCACTCACTGACCCCCTTCCTCCCACCTCACTGACCCCTACAGAGAAACCTATGGATAACCCAGAGGTTTGGATCCCCCTGGGGGTGTGAACAAGGCAGCAGCCTGCCCACCCAGCACTTTGAAGCCTGTCTTGTGGAGGTCAGCCAGCTCTGTCCACTCTGGGACTGCTCAGATGCCTGCACTTCCATGGCTGGTTTGTGAACACAGGATTCAGCAGCACTTAGCTTTCTTCCGCTGTGGTTAGAATATACAAAAGGAAAAGCCTTCCAAAACTTAGTTAACAAAATTCAATTTAAAGATCAGAAAAGGGCACACCAGATTCAAAAATTCTGAAAGTACTTTGTCTAAGAAAGGAAAGGAAGAAAATATTGAATGAATCACCATTTCTAAATTTCAAAGGAACCATTCCTTGAGTTATTAATGTTAACTCCCTACAAGAAATGTCTGGCAATTGTGTAAACAGAAGTTGTGTCAGTGATAGTTGCCAAGAAAACTTTTGAGGCCTAATATTATAGGTCTTTGGTTAAGACCACGCCTATGATACACTTCTTATTTTTCAGGCCTGGAGTCCATGAACTTTCCTCCACAGTGTTAGGATGACAAAGTCTAACAATGTTGTCTGAAAAAATTCTGTGGATTAGAGGCTGAACTGGAGTAGGTATTTGTGGAGTGGGTACCCTGTGTTGGTCACTTTGCTAGATGCTAGGGCTATAGCCACAAACAGCAATTCTAACATTGTCCTGACTTCATAGAGAGGGACATCTCATCATACAAGTATTTCTATGAAGTATGAGGATGGGGTGTCACAGAGGCCTCCACAAGGGCACTCTGCACACGTAACAAATGATTTACATGGAAACACGAAACCTAGGTATTTGCTCCCAGTGATAATGAAATCTCCCGTGGGTCTGCTCTAAAGGTTTGTGAGTTTTTTTTAATTTTTTTTTTTTTAATTTTATTTTGAGAGAGAGAGGGAGGGAGAGCATGAGCAGGAGAGGAGCAGACAGGGAGAAAGAGAGAATCCCAAGCAGGCTCCAGGCTGTCAGTGCAGAGCCCAATGTGGGGTTCAGACACATAAACCAGGAGATCATGACCTGAGCCGAAACCAACAGTCTGACGCTCAACCAAATGAGCCACCCAGACGTCCCCGCTCTAAAGGTTTTGTGCACTCTACAGAATAGTGGATGGAGGTCCCTACCTCTCCAGGAGCTACAACAATTTGAAGCAAATCTTCAGACAGGTTTTGCAGCTATATGCCCAGTGACCCCAGAGAGGATCCTAGAACCCCTCAGGTAAGAGAGAGATGCTTCTGGAAAGATAAATGCAATAGAAGCAGGTCCCCAGGGCTGAGATCAGGAAATGAGGCTCTAACCACCTTATGGTTGTTAGAATGGCTAACATCAAAAAACAAAGAACAAACATTTCAAGGATGTGGAGACATTGAAATTCTTGTCCAGTGAAAGTAGCTACTACAGAAAACAGTGTGAATGTTCCTCAAAAACTGAAAACTGAACCACCTTGTGATCCAGAAATCCCACTTCTATTTATCCAAAAGCATGAAAATCAAGATCTCAAAGAGGTATTTGCATTCCCACATTCACTTCAGCTTACTCACTATAGCCAAGTTGTAAAAATAATCTAAATGTGCATCAGTGGATGACTGGATAAAGAAAATGTGGTATATACAGACAATGGAGAATTTTTCAGCTTTAAAAAAAAGAAGGAAATCCTGCCACATGAAACAACATGGACAAACCTTGAGGACATGATGCTAAGTGAAATAAACCAGCCACAAAAAGGCAAATACTTCATGGTTCTACTTATATGAGTTACCTAAAATAGCCAAACTCATAGAAGCAAAGAGTAAAATGGTAGTTGCCAGGGACTGGAAGGAGGTGAAGCAGGTAGTTGCTGCTCAATGGGTATAACGTTTCAGTTATGCAAGATGAGTAAGTTCTAGAGATGTGCTGTACAACATTGTGACAATAGTTAACAACTCTGCATATAATGCCCTTCAAAATGTGTTAGTGGGTAGATCTCATTTGAAGTGTTCTTACCACAAGAAAGAAAGAAACAGACAAAATAAGGAGGGACAAGGACAAGGAAGGGAGGGGAGAGGAAGGGAGGGGAGGGAGAAGAGGGGAAAGGAGGGAGAAGAGAAGGGAGAAGAAGTCTTTAGACTAGGGATTGACTAACTATGGCCTGCCTGCTGCTTGTTTTTGTAAATACATAAAGCTTTGCTGTGACACAGCCACATGCATTCATTTATGCATTTTCTAGGACTACTTTCACACTACAACAGCAGAGCTGAGTAGTTGTGACCGTGACCGTATGACCCGCAAAGCTGAAATTCCTGACTACCCTACACAAGGGTGTGAGCGACTGGTCATCTTAGTTTTCTCCACAGTTTTCTTCTTGTCATTTTCCTACTGCAAAACTTGAAACACATCCTACTACCGGTAGTCTTTCACTCAATCCATAGACTGGGCTTAACTTTATTTGCCACATGCTCCAAGGTTATTATGTTCAATTAAGTAGTCACCAGACATGTGGCTATTTAAATGTAAAGAAGTTACACATGGCCCTTTACGAAAAGAATCTTGCCACTCCTTGACTTAGATTCCTCAGGGCTCTCATTACCACCAGAACGTGTCAAACACATTGACCTGGACTGCTTTAGAGGAAGGAGGGCCAAACCCCAACAAAAAGTCCCTGTGCTAAGAACATCAGAGGGCACTCATAGGCACCTACTGTTTTGAAAACATCATTGCACTTAGTCCTCACATCAACTCTGTGAGGCAGGAATGATTTTCATTTGATACAAGAGAAAACAGAGACTCAGATGTAAAGCAAACTGCTGAACTGGCAGGGCCATATTTGAAATGAGATCTGCCTGTCTGAGTGCGCACTTTATCACTGCATCCAACTTCCACACTGTCTGCTGCTTAGACATTTCTATACAATTACTAGGAAGAATCCTATCACTTTGGACAAAGAGATGATCAGTAGGAAGTATATACCAAGTGAATTCACTCCACATGACAGTTATCAACCTGCTCCCACAACCCGATGTCATCAGGGTGGTTCCTTGGAGAGTCAGTTACCATCGGGTTCCTCTCTGAATTCTTACAATCGTGTGCTGCAGTAGAGGGTGCAGGGAGCAGGGGCACTATTCAGGGCATAGTTTGCTTTACTGTAAGACTATGGAAGATCTAGCTGTTCCCTGCCAGTTTATTCTTACTCCAGCGATCATATTATAAACACTCATGCTCCTTGCCCAAAGGAGAAAACCAAGATTGTGAGGTGGCTCTGAAAACGATATCCACAAAGGACAGTTACAAGACCAGGGGATGTTTAGTTCAGCGAAGAGAAGCTCTGACAGAAGCATACTAGCTGTGCGTTATTTTTTTCAGGAAGCCCTGCTTATTGAGAAGAGCAGCCTTCTGTGTGTTCTGCCAGAGTTGAGAATGAAAACCAATAGTAGGAAGTAAAATGGAAGCAGATTTTGGCTCAAAAGCTGAAATAATGTTCCAACAACTGCAAATGTCTAACAACGCAATGAGCTGTTGAGATGATGAGCCCACCCAACTCTGCAGATGTCCCAGCAAGAGCTAAATGAAATCTGTCCTGAATGCTGTGGCCTGGAGTTGTGAAAAGTGTCAAAGGTTAGACTAGCTCACCACCACAGCCCCCCCTCCAATTCAAAGAGCCCACAATTCTGTGAACAGAAACCAGTCTGAGGACCACCGGGAAAATCAGTGCTTTGAACCAAATCTGCTTCATCTAACTCCTTCCACATCCTAATTCCAAAATCTCACTAAAAGCTAGTGTTTATTTTCAACCAAGCCCCAGTCACCTACGGGCACAATCCAGGACTAGTCAATATTCATGCTGTAAGAAGAATGATTTCTCCATTTGTCAAGAGAAACTGAAGATCTCTGACTTTGGAGTAGGCATCCAGGTGGTCAAAATAATATTAACTGACATTTACACTAAACGTTGTCATTTAGAGGGGGGCCTATGATCCAGTTAATCTTCCCAACAGCCTGCAGAGGAAGCAAGACATGTTACTCATTATCATCCATCTGCACTAAGAGGTTGCCTGGTTGCCCCACAAATACAAATGGCTACAGACCCGAATGATACCTCAAAGATGGCAGGGACTGTGATGGTAGACCATCGTGATCAATGCCCTGTGGAGAGTCGCTGAGACCTGAGGACTATTATTTAAAAATTTGTTTGTGGTTTTCATAATGAAGGCAGTCATTTTAGCACATGGAACCAGACAGAAGTAAACACATTGCTCAGAATATCTTGTGCTCACAGTATATATTTTCTACAAGCCTTCCAGTGTTTTCCAGTGCCTAAATTATTAGAATGAGTTTCACATCCTGAGGATGCATTCAGCTTGGAGGCTAGATACTGCAAGTGATAATTATCAAGGCTCATGCCATTTAAAAATAGGTTGCCATTATTGTTCATTGCTCACATCAGTGCTACTGGATTTTATATCCTGCTTTCCCAACAGGTGTGGACTGAGTCATCCCCTCTTCTGTCACAACACTTGCCTTTGGAGGCTCCTGGAAGGAAAGCAATGTACAAATGTTTGTTAACCTATGTGCTGATTAGAGGATGTTTGCCAGCGGTCACCTGGAGCAGCCCTTCAGTGCTGCTGAGGTGATTAGAGTGATCAATGGACATGGGAATAACTGGAGATCCCCATCTCTGCTTCTAAAACTAAAATATCCATCATCAGAAACATGTCTGCCAGCATTTACAGCAGGCAAAACTTTTAGGTGGAGAATTGGGCAGATACGGGGGAGAGTGGGGAGGGCATTCCAGGTAGAGGAGGCATTTGAGCAAAGGCAGTAAGGCATGAAAACGAAGCACCTCTTCAGCATAACCAGAGCACAGAGTATGCACAGGGAAGCACCGGGAGGCTGAACAGGTGGCTTGGGGGCTATGCTGTGAAGTCCCTTGATGGCAAGCTCTCAAGAGTACTTCATGCTGGAGTCCAGTGCTGGTCAAATGTGCTGGTCCAAATCACTACAGGGTTTGTGGCACCCCTGCTGCAGAGTTTCTGAATCAGTGGGTCTGGGTGGGGCCCAAGAATTTGATTTCTAACAAGCCCCGAGATGATGCTGAAGCTGTTGGTCCAGGGACCACTCTATAGTCATTCAGCACTGTTTTGGGTAGGAAAGGGAGGTGATCAGAGATGTATGTTTATGGTCTTTAATTGACCAGTTTGAAGAGCCCATAATTCTGTGATAAGACATGGAAGGAAAGGAAAAGGAAAGACTTAGCCCAGGCAGTGGGTGTATGTTCAGTGGTGAAAGCTGATCCAAACTTCTCATTTTCACCCAGTGGCAGGAAGGCACATGACCCATGTTCCTCACAGAAGAACAATGGGACCTCAACATTTTTTAAAATTTCCAGATAAAGGATGTCACTTACAAAACTCTAGAATGGAGTTTTTAAACACAGAAAATGCCTATTTTTTTTTTTTAGTGTCAGTTTTTCTAAAGGCATTTATCATGCTGGTCATCAATGACCCCATTAGCTGACAGAAGGAATGTTTCATAGTTTTTCCTCCTCTGCTCCTCATCTCCTAGGAATGAAGAGGGAATGCGTTTTTGTGAGATTTACTAAGACATCTTCAGTTGCACTGCCATCACAGAAATGGCAACTAGAAAAACACAGGAAGAGCCCAAAGCTTTGCCTCCTCTACAGAGAATCATGACATGGCCCAAACAAGAAAGTCAACATGGCATTCTTCTAGGCTAATCAATAATAATCGATAATCCATAATAGTCAATATCCTCCTGCCCTGACCAATATGGGCACATGCTTTAGGGCAGAGCAGGAGGAGTAAAGAAGGGGGAAGTTTTTTGTTTTTGTTTTTTTACCAGTAGTAGGATGTCGAGCAAGTTAGTCTTAAATCCTAGCTTATTGGCCTGGTTGATTTAAGAGAAAATTATCACCATCCACACCAAAGCATTATTAATGATTAGAGCTTAATGCATGGCTTTATTTTCTAGTTCACCAAGAGGCTTCTAGAGTCAAGTGCTTTAGTCCAGTTCAGGTGGAGAACATTGTACTTTGAGGCTATACTGCAGAAGAGGTAACACATTGACCTAGCAATAGAAGGACATGGATTCTTTTTCTGGTTCTGCAACTCTGAATTTGAGCAAGATCTTATCTTCTCCAGATCTCAGATTTCTCATGTGGGAGAGGAGCGAAGCTGTGCCTGGTTATCCATATGATCCCTGCCATCACTGATCTCCAGGAATTCTGTACCTCATATGCTGAAACCAGCTTTATGGAATAAGAATGTCCTGAGCAGTGGTCATGGCACCAACCCCCCTTGGATAGTTGGTTTTACTTGAACCCAGCTAAGCTTAATTTCCTGGCTCCATTAATATTTACCCCTGTGCTGGCCAGAGAACATCAGGGTAGAGAAGTTTCAGTATAAACAAGTAAGAAAATGTTCTAGGAAACTAATGATCTTATCTGGTCAGAATGAATGAAGAAGGTTTAGTGTTCATCTCTTCATCGGCATTATTGACAGCATTTATGCCACAGAGAGAAACAAACACCAGTCACTTTAATTGATTTCCACGGAGGCCACAACACTCTTCCCATTTGGATTCACTAAGGTTGGCCAATCCCACACCCAGCTCACATTCAACACTTTCTCTCCTTACCCGTCACCCCAACTCTGTTCACTCCCCCATATCATGTACATATGTGCCCATTTCTCTAACCATCCCATCACAATGTGATCCTCTCAGAGGGCAAGGGCCATAGTTTGTTCTTTACCTAATCTTTCTGTTGTGCACCCATCAAGTCTGGGGGAGACAAATAAGGAACAACTGTAATGCCTTTGAATCTTAATTCTCCACCAGAGTTTTTCCTGCAAGTTCAATTGCCTGTGGAGTCCCCATCATCCCCAAACATGTCCCTTGAGTCCCTGGCCTGAGGGGCTGATAGTCCTCCTCTGTAGCTCTTCACTGCTACCACTGGTGGAAGACAGATCCACAGAGCTCACTGCTGCTAGCAGCAGGAGACTAGGGCCCTGCTCCCTTTGGCTTCATTGCTCACCATGTGGACTCTCTCAAAGTTTTTACTCCTGCCTCTAATCACAGAAGGGGAAACTTCTCTCTTCATCAGTGTTAACAATTCCCTTGAGACTCCTCCCACCTCCCAAGGGAATCTGATGCTCTCCATTTATGTCTGTGTCTGCAGGTGAGCAAAGCATTCCCAAAGCTAGACAAGAGGACATTGACTGATACAACGCAATGTCTTATTCCCACCAACCATGAATGGATGTCCAAGGTCAGGATGGATAGGAATGTAAGTTTAACTTACGTCCCAAATTCTTTTATCTTTTTTATCAGAAAGTCTTAAGAGATTCGCAGGAAAAGATAAATGCCAACAGAGTGTTCTAAGTTCCTGGGAAGGTGAATCTTCATTATGTTACTTTTCTAGGGAGCGTGTCACTGTTGATTATAGAAGGTAAATGTTTAACACGCAGATAAATGTACTGGAAAATTCACTCTCATCTTGGAAAATGCAAAGTCTAGCCCAGAAGTGATGGGCCATGGAGATACTTAGTTTGTAGGCAAAAGCATGGGAAAGGAGATGTGAACAGACTCCCGCTTAGGCAGTATGTGTTCAGATGAGCAGCAGCGTGTGGGGAAAGGAAGACTGGAAACCTGAGAGGTGGGACAGCAGGAAAGGGCACGTGAAGAAAAGTGGAATATTGGAGCTGGAAGAGGCAAACAATGACATGGCAAAATGAGACCAGGAAGGAAGAAATCAAGGTGGGAAGATGCCCCATACCTATTACATCCAGCCTACAGCTGTCTCTCCAGAGAGGCCCAGGATGGAGAAGTGGCAGTTTAAACAAGCAAGCAATACGGAATACTGTAAAGTAACGGTCCCACAAAGACAGGCAGAGGTAAGAGACTGAGTCACCCAAATATCAAAGACTCAACCATGGGAGTCCTACTCTTACCTCAGCCTCCATCCATCTCTCTGTCCTCTCCGAATCCCACAAGGCTTACGAGCGCCTAACGTACTCCACCCACGGGGCTGCCATTGCCTCCCTACCTGGAATATAGACTTGTTTTTGGCACATGCAAAGTCACACAGTGGGTTTCCAGCCTTCATAGCTGAGCAAAGGGTAGCCACTTCGCGGTGGGACTGTAATCCCAGGCCAAAAACCAGGAAGATGGCACAGACTTCCAATCAGCCCTGCAGGGGAGAACCTTTCCTCAAGCTCAAACACCTCATCTGAAATATACCTCTGTCTGGTGAATATTCTTACAAGGCTGTTCAGATGACAGAGTTGATGAGGGGCCCTCACACACTTAAGCCAGCCCAATGACTACTCCCTGAGTGCCCACTATGTGTCTAACATTTTGCAGGGGCTGGGGCTACAGGCAGAAGAGACACAGTCCTCCTATTTGTTGGAGCTCGAGCTCGAGCTCACAGTCTAATGGGGAAGATGGGCATTTAAGAAGAAATTACACATGTTATGAAGTTTACCAAAGGATCCTGGGAAGTGCTCAGAAGTTGGGTGGCTGGTTCTCTGCTTTGGTTTTGTGTTGGCATCTCCTGCCCATCCAAGGAGTGGAACATAAGGCAAAACGGGTCACATTTCCCTCTGGAGACTGATGAAGGAAAGCCTAGGTCGTTCCACTAAGCATCCACTATTTGCTAAAATAGAAATCAGAGCAGTGGCTTCTGTTAAAGGGAGGACCGGAGATAAAGGACACTAGTCTTATCATACACGTGCTGGATCCATAGCCTGTAATGTCCTCATACAGGCTGACATGAATTTTCCAAAGGGGCAGCTCTGCTCAATGCCAATGCCAGTAAACACCCTGGAGAACTGGAGGTTCTGACTTCCTGCACCCTCCACCATCTACGGCAGAGCTGTGAATTCTGGAGTAAATGAAAAGGACCTCTGAGCCACAGGGCTGCTGTCACAAAATCCATGTGCTGAAAGTGTCCAGGAAATAGAAGCTATTTTCAAGCCCTCATCCTACTCTAAGAAATAAGCTTGTGGATTAGAGGCAGTGGGACGCAGGCCAGTAGGGAGAAAAGAAAGTGGAGAGTGCTAAAAGTTCAGATAAATAAAAACACATAGCAATATAACTATTTGGGGGACAAAAGGCCAATCCCATGAATCTCAGCATCTTGAGAGAGTATCACTGAGTTACAGCATTACTATATAATCCCTGATATTGATTGCCCTACAACATTAAAATAAAAACTCCATTCCCTTAAATATGTAATATTTCAAAAACCAGGACTAGGGGCTTCTGGGTGCTCAGTCAGTTAAGTGTCTGATTCTTTATTTCAGCTCAGGTCATGATCTCCTAGTTTGTGGATTCAAGCCCTGTGTCAGGCTCTATGCTGACAGCTTGGAACTTGCTTGAGATCCTCTCTATCCCTCTCTCTCTCTCTGCCTCTCCCCAACTCTCTCCCTCTCTCCAAATAAATAAACATTAAAAAAAATTGAAGGGTCACCTGGGTGGCTCAGTCGGTTAAGTGTCTGAAGTCAGCTCAGGTCATGATCTCACAGTTCATGGTTTCAAGCCCCACATCAGGCTTTGTGCTCAGAGCCTAGAGCCTGGAGCCTGGTTTGGATTCTGTGTCTCCTTCTCTCTCTGCCCCGCGCCCTCCTCGCACTCTGTCTCTATCTTTCAAAAATAAATAGATGTCAAAGCAAAAAATATATATAATTTTTTTTTAAATTTTTTTTTCAACGTTTATTTATTTTTGGGACAGAGAGACAGAGCATGAATGGGGGAGGGGCAGAGAGAGAGGGAGACACAGAATCGGAAACAGGCTCCAGGCTCTGAGCCATCAGCCCAGAGCCTAATGGGACCGCGGACCGCGAGATCGTGACCTGGCTGAAGTCGGACGCTTAACCGACTGCGCCACCCAAGCGCCCCAAAAAATATATATAATTAAAAAAAAAAGACAGGGCTATACTATGAAAGTTAAGAATCTTTTAATTTTTTTTACTGCAAGAGGTAAATTTTAGATGCTAGAAAAAATATGCTATTGGAATGCATCATTTCCTGAGAAGGCTATGGAAAGTTGAAAAAAATAGAATAATACCATGTATAAGAAATGGCTCTAAATTTCTGCCTTATTGTGCATCCTTACCTAAATAACTAAGCATCAAGGTAGGGATTACCACAAAGAAGAAGAAGAAATGTCTCACATATACAGTATTGATGAGGATTACACAATATGGAAATTTCACAAGGATTCTGGATGTTGTTTACAAAAACTCCTCTGAAGAGCTAATGATAGACCTGGGAAGTTCGGTCCTGGCAATCCATCAATAAAACAAGCAGTTACCCTCCAGGTATCAAAGGCTAGGATGCCCCCCAGAGGGGTTAGTGACAGCCTGGCCTCTGAAAGAGCTACCAAAAATCAATACTGATTACTCAACAATGACATTTAGAGGACATGGAACACTAGAATGATTGTGTCAGGCCACAGCGTGCCGAAGAAGCCAAGTGCTTGCATTTCCGAATGGCAAACCCTGTTCAGCAGCAGATGTACGACAACGCAGGCCTGGCTGTGCTGAGAGCCATGGAAACTGTTTTGCAAGCTGTTGTCATTAAGCAGGTAATAACCAGCTTCAGTGGATAGTTAAGACAGGTTTCAACTCATCAGCCACCACACCCACCGTCTGAAAGCACCACAAAAAGGATAAATATGAATGCAATAAAATGAACTAGGGCAAAGTTAACAGCTTCCAAGTAAGCCATGTTGCCAGAAGACTGGGCTTTCTGGAAGCCAAGGGACAGAGGCCCAATCCCCAGGGCCCAATGAGACCCTTGCCTTGCCTTGATGCCTTAACAAGCAGTCAGATGGGATACAGAAGGCTTGCTGTATCCCTCGAGTTCAAGAAGGGAGAGGGACCTGGGTGTGAGAGGAGTCTTCCCCAGACAAATTCTGTCCTTTTCTGAGTTCTGTCACCCTCCACAGCTGGGAACTCTGAAGGTGCAGGTTTCTACACACACCACAGCCAGCCTAAACACACATCACTGGGTTGAGCACTGGTACTGACAGCATTGTGTTTAGTACCAAGCATTCTGTGGTCACCTCTTCTGCCAGGAGCTGCTTTCTCTGGGCAGATTCCACTCTCGTGCCCCCAGAAATCTGCAAAGAGTAGCCGGGAGCCTGTGGGGTGTAGTGGAGAGGATAGGACTTTGCACTAGGTGGACCTGAGTTACAATCCTGGCTCTCCCACTTCTTTGTGGGTAACCTCTACCCTTTCCACAAATCTCTTGGAACCTCAGTTTCCACAGTATAATGGGAGACTAATAACACCTCTCTTTTGTATCTGTTTTAAGAATTCAAGATCATGTAGGGGCACCTGGTGGCTCAATTAGTTGAGCTTCTGACTTCGGCTCAGGTCATGATCCCACGGGTTCATGGGTTCGAGCTCCACGTTGGACTCTGTGCTGACAGCTCAGAGACTGGACCCTGCTTCAGACTGTGTATCCCTCTCTCTCTGCCCACCCCCCCATGCTGTGTTCCTCCCTCCCTCCCTCCCTCTCCCAAAAATAAACACTTAAAAAAAATTAAAAGAATTCAAGATCAGGTAATATCCAGCAGAATGACTGACACATAGGAGTTGTCCGGTCAATAATAGCTTTTATTATTAGTTACTAATATTATCATATGAGGTTCATTACTATGGGGGAATGATAACAAGGGAAGTAGGAAGAAAATATTGACAAAAACAAGGAGATTGGCTTCTTATTAAGAAAGATTTTGGGGTATGCCTGGGTGGCTCAGTCAGATGAGCAATTGACTCTTGATCTCAGCTCAGGTCTTGATCTCAGGGTCATGAGTTTGGGCCCCCTGCTTGGCTCTGCACTGGGCAGACAGCCTAAAAGAAAGGAAGGAAGAAAGGAAGAAAGAAAGGGAGGGAGGGAGGGTGGGAGGAAGGAAGGAAGGAAGGAAGGAAGGAAGGAAGGAAGGAAGGATTTTCAGACCACCCTGTAGCTTTCCTATAGAAAATGTTCACAGGCCAAAATCCTGCCTCCCTCAAAGGTATTAAAGAGCATGTAAATGTTCCTTATTCTCTTTAACTTTCCCACAGCCCTATACTGCAGTAGGCGAGTTTCATCCTGTTTTTGTGGGTAGGAGAAACTGAGGTACAAATGATCACCTAATCCTCTGAGTCAGAGGAACCTCCCAAAAATAAACCCAGGGGCAGCACAGTCTCCACTCTTTCTGGACCCGAGCTCTTCTAACAAATGATTCATATTGATAGGTATCTTTACTTAAAACAACAGTCCCACAGTAGAGTCCTGTGTTTTTGGCAACCCAGAAGCTAACCTTCAGAAGCCCCGGGCCAGTCTTCCACAGAACATGCTCTGACACCATCCTGTGTCAATCCCTCTTCTCTTGCTTCTGTCTGGTTCTCAAATAAGGGAGCAGGAAGGAACACAGACAGACTGAACTCCCACAACACACTTTCTCCCTAGGGCCTTCTGGACTCAACCAGCAGGGGCCCACCCTGTCCCACAGGGGACGGGGTTGACTCCAGGCATCTACACGCTCAGATCTTGGCTCTTGTACCTCACCCCCATTTCTTGGGAATACACCTTCTCACCCAGCAGGCTAATTCCAATGAGGATCACCAACCCTGGGTTGAGAACATGCAGAGCGTGCCTGCTTGTGTAAAGGAACCAGCTTCTTCAGAGGTGAGCCCCCACTTTGCAGGGCTCCACATTGGGTTTTATTCCTGCTTCATTAGATTGTTTTCCTGTCTCTCCCAGAATTATGCCTCCTGCATACACACGTCTGGACTGAGGCCTTTTCTTCTGAAACTTAGTATGCTCCAAAGTTCCAAGGCAGGGATAAAGTTGAAGCCTGTGTGGCCAAATGACTGCCAGAGACCATGTCCCTCCTATTTGGTAGACAGTTTATGCTTGCACTGGAAGAACAGTGCCTGAAATTCCTTGTTCACTCAGCTGAGGAGTGTTCTGAACTTGTGCGCTCAGGAGGATAGTGCAAGTGAGGCTTTTATTAATAGGCACTTAGTTTTGTACTTAGCAGAGTGACTGGAACATAATAGGGACAAAAATGCCTGTTGAATAAATGCATATTCATTGTATCGGCACTCCTATGTGTTTATTTCATGCCTTGCTACTTTTTGATTGTACTTTAAAGGATGACATACCAGCTTTTGTAAAAGTTCCTTCAGAGAAACCATTAGAATTTAGCTATGTTCAGGACAAGCTCAGGTGACCAAAGGCAAGGACGAAAAATCATCTATCTCCTCAGCAATTTTTCCAGCTACAAGGACACAGAGATCTGTCAAGCATTACTCTATTTCAGAGACCATAGGCATTCCTCTGCGTGCAGTGAGAGGAAACCAAAGCAACTTCTTGTGATAAGTTCAAAAAGCCAAAGAATCTAGCAACCTAGAAAAGCCTCCCTGGGCCCGTAAGACTCTGCTGCCAGGGTCACCAAGACAATAGCAACATAACAAACATCACTAGCAAGAGCCCCTGCTGGAGAGACTGCTTTAAAACTGGGATGCCTGGGGTGCCTGGGAGGCTCAGTTAGTTAAGTGTCTGACTTCAGCTCAGATCATGATCCCATAGCTCTTGAGTTTGAGCCCCACATTGGGCTCTGTGCTGACAGCTCAGAGCCTGGAGCCTGCTTCAGCTTCTGTGTCTCCCTCTCTTTTTTTTGCCCCTTTCCCATTCACGCTCCATCTGTCTCTCAAAAATAAACAGACATTAAAAAAAAATTTTTTTTTTAATACAAAACACATTTGTGCCTGGCCCCCAGCTGGTCTTCTTTCCTATTTTGCTGGCTAATTCTACCACAGCAATTCAGAAGCTCCACATTGCAGAGCCACTCCCCCTCAGTGCACATTCCTCATGCCAATCCTCTTTGTAAATGTTTGCTTTAAATGTAATCTGCAGCTTTACTAAGATTATATCCTGAGCACACATTTTTTAGACATCCATACCTCTGTGCTGGGAGAGTGGACACTTTCCTGCTCCCTCAGTTGTGGTCTCTGCTTTATTCCTTAGGCACACCCAGGCTTTTCTGTCCTGATGGGAGCACTTCTGATTCAGAGCCCTACGGAATCCCAGAGGACAGAGATCACTCGTTACCCTTTCTATCTTCTGTGTGTCTCGCACATAGGAGGCAGTCAATAAATTTTTTAGCAAACCAGTCTACTCATTGCTCCCTGAACTCATGAAGCACATTTCCATCCCTGGGCCATTGCTAAAGTCCTGTCTCTTGCCAAGAATGTACTCCCTTCTCCTTTCCACTTATGCAAATCTTGACTCTCCCTCAGGACTAAAACCAAGGCCTTGTAGAGTTTACAGAATTCTGTTCTCTTGGCAATTAACATAGTATTTTTTCTTTATTAGTTTGTTTCTAGTCTTACCTCCTCAATTAATCTGAGGTCCTGTATGCTCCATCTGAGCTGAAGTCACTTACCAGAACCAAAACCAGTAGATTGGTTAAGGTGAGAAAGGGGGCTCAGTACCAAAACTTTTCCTTAGGGGTGAGGTCAGGGGTCTTTCTGATTCAGACACTGGGATAATCATGGGAAAGACACCTAGGTGGAGGCAGACTCTATGTGAATGATTTAGACTCAAAAGCAGGAGCAAAGGAACAGAATAGGTAAAGAAGCAGAGGTTAGGATGTGGGCTGTCTAAAATGATGTGCTTGAATGAAGCTCATTTGCCCTGAAACTTTTAGTTCAAGTCCAGATCCTGCCCCTTCAGGCAGGATAGGTTGGCCCTTAAGGTAGTACTCCCCAACTCTGGCACAGACACTCTTGCATAGGAACTATCGAATCCCTTATTATAACATCTACCTGCACCCAGGACCTAGCAGGTTTTCCATTTGAAGGAAGGGAGGTAAAGAGGGAAGAAGAGAGACAAGCAGATTGTTAATCCCCTCCTCTCTGCCAGTTCAGAAGGCCAGAGTGAGCCCAGGTAAGTTGCCATCCTCACACCTACTCACTCACACTCAAACCCACACACCCAGTTGTTTGGTAATAATTGCCTCATCTTTCATGATTTGGAGATTGCTTTTTTTTTTAAATGATTTTTTAACATCCCTATGCCCAATGTGGGGCTTGAAATCACAGCCCCGAGATCAAGAGGTGCATACTCTACCAACTGAGCCAGCAAGGTGCCCCAAATTTGGAGATCACTTTAAGCTCCCTGGTAGGTCTTGAGTTCCTCAAACACAGGGACTTTATCTGCTATTTTTTGTATCTATCACTGAGGAACAGGCATGGTTTCAGCCTCCAAGGTAGGCATGGAGGGTCCCAACGCACTGCTCACAAGGGGCTTGGGGCAAGATTCTGCTTGCAGTAAAGCATGAATGGTTGGGACACCTCTGTGGGTTCAGCCATTGTGTCATTGTGTAGCTTACTGCAGTTCTCTCTCTCTCTCCATTCCCATCCACAACACCCAAAGCCAATATGCCAAGAGAGAAGGAGAGTTCCCCACTCCAATTAGACTTCCCCAGGCCTCTGCCTTTCAGAGGCAGCGGTTAAGTGTGCAAGTGTGCCCTGAGGGTCCTTCCCATGGCCATCAGCAGAGGAATGGGGCCTAACACCATAGGCCCATGTCTGTGGCCCTGGAACAGACTCAGGAGGAGCACCATCGGGATTTGAAATGGGTCTGCCCTGTCTCAGTCTTTACTATTTTTCCCAATGGAATCACACTGGGGAGGGGAAGGGAAAGTTACTATCATACTGCTGTTCTTACAATGGCCTCTCCCTCTAATCACAGGCAAAATCAGAAAACTAAGTGTATCCAGGGGAATTCTGAGCAGTAAAAACAAAACAAGATTAAAAAAACAAAACCCACACTCCTCACCAGCAAGAGAATGAGAAATTCTGCTCCATTAGGTGAAATCTGATTTCAGATCAATGGAATGTAGATGGAGGAAAAAGCCCCTGTGACCCAAGAGTGAATTAAAGCTGCCAAGCAAAATCCAAACAGCAAAACAGATGAGGCGTGTGGTTATTTTTATGATCAATGTGAAAGAGAGGCTATGGGAGAGAGAGGGGCTGACCCAGTCACAGCTACACAGAAGCAAGCTTTCTGACTAGGCAGGCAGGCCTCAGCTCACCTTTCCTGTTCCAGGCCCTGGGTGTTATCTCTGAGCAAACAAAATCTTGTCTCTTAGCAGGTGGAGCACACCACAGGGTTGACCCAGCACTTGACCCACACAGAGCCTGCCTCTCTGGACCTGAACTACGACCCTGTGGGTAGGCAGGACAGGGACTTTTCCATCCATTATACAGATGAGAAAATAAAGTCCCAGAAAGATTTGCTCCAGGTCTTCTACTTAGAAAAATAATATAACCAGAACTTGAATTTGGCTGTTCTAACACCAAGCTTAGAACTCCTTGCAGTGTCCCACGGGCCTTGGGCCTCTGCAGGAAGGGAAGGAACTCAGCTGAGTAGTCAGTGAGGTCCCCTGGGCTTCTTTCATCCCTTTCAAACAGGAAGTGAGAGTGCAGACTCCAGTCCAGCCCCCAACCAGCCCTATTATTCCAGTTACCCCCCCCCCCCCCCCGCCCTGCCCCGGGCTCAACACACTTTCAATGGGTTCAAACTGGCCCTTGAACCAAAGGCATCCAGTCAGCCACACTCTTTCATGCCAAAGCTTTCTCTGGTAAAACAAATCTATAAAGAGAGATTTTTACTGAGGAGGCCCCACCCAGCTCAGCCAAAGAGAGATAATGGGTGGGTGACAAGGCTTCCTATTTTAAGAAATCTGTCAGTACTCTATCAGCAGAGCCTGGGCCTTTGGCCAACAAGGCCCTGGAGAGAAGAGTGAGAAGTCAGGGAAGCTATTGTGAACTCTGTGTCCCCACCACGGAGGGTCTTGGGCTCAGTGTGTGTTGGGTGGAGGGGGTGTGATTCAGCCCCTCTGAGCTCATGCTAGAGCAGTGCCACTATGGCCTGGTCCTCCCCCAGAATTGCGCCTCCACCTCCACAGGACAGAGACGTCCTTCCCACAGCCTGAAACCGCCCCCCCCCCCCCCGCCCGCCTCCTTCCCCTGGGAAGTGGGTGCTAGGAGGCTGCCCCGCCCCTACCCAGTGTCCACAGAACAGGCCCAAACCAGTCTTCTATGTTCTCCTCAGAGAGGAAGAGGTGTCACCCCCTTCCCACAGCAGCTCTGTGCAATTTCCTCCTGGGTAAAAAAGTGACAGCAACACCTTCTTCCTGGAATACTGTATCAATTAAATGAGAAAATGTGTGTAAAGCATCATACACAGTGGGCACTCAAGTAAATCATTTGCCCCTTCCTCCCAGGAACAGTTCTGATTCTCCGGTAGCCTGGGCCCCCCAACAGGTCTTGCTCTGTATCACCAATTACAACTTCCCCTAAACCCCAAAGACACTACTCTCCACCCCAGCTGCATATTCCCATGTCCTCCAGGCCCATCTGTGGCCCACAGTTCTGGATATTTTCCTTACCAAGCATGTATAGCATTTGCCACAAGCTCAGAGCTCTAAGACCCTGCAAGACCTAAGAGTGCATGTGGATGGAGAACAAAGGGAAGGTTCACAAAGCATTCAGGCAGTGGGTGGGAGCAAACACAGCCCCTGGGCGCGGTCCCTCTCCTTTGACCATCACAGCATCCACCCAGTGCTATCAACAGCATGCACGAGGTACTCATTTTGCAGGGTACTAACCCTTATTGCCATTTCCAGATACAGTATACTTCTTTTTATGGGATGTTTTTCAAAGTCTTACTCTGCAGATTTCTTTTTTCTTTTTTTTAATTTTTTTTTTCAACGTTTATTTATTTTTGGGACAGAGAGAGACAGAGCATGAACGGGGGAGGGGCAGAGAGAGAGGGAGACACAGAATCGGAAACAGGCTCCAGGCTCTGAGCCATCAGCCCAGAGCCCGACGCGGGGCTCGAACTCATGGACCGCGAGATCGTGACCTGGCTGAAGTCAGACGCTTAACCGACTGCGCCACCCAGGCACCCCAAGCAGATTTCTGATGTTAATGCATGCTATCTTCCTTTGAGAATTTTCTTTGGCTCAGCCCCTCCCACCCTACATCCCAAGACTGAAGCAACCTCAGGAGCTGAAGCCAAATTGCCATGCCTAGCAATTATGAGTGTGGACACCCTCTCTTCCCAGACCTTTTCAACTCAACAGTAAGGAGGTCAGTGGCAAGCTGGGGGCCCCAGCAGACCTGGTGGGGGCAGCCAAAGGACAGAGCGTCAGCAGCTTCCAGAGAATCAACCAAGACATTTCAGGTTAAAATCTCTGCACCAGCCCCGGGCCAGTGCAGCATAATGGGGAGTGACTACAGGAAGCAGTGTAAAAATCAATACTGAATGGACAGCTGACACAGCACCTATGAAAATAGACAACCATCGGGTCCTCTCCTCCAAGGATCTGGTGGCCACCACCAGCTGCAGCACAAGCAAGCAAACTTTCTAAATCAAAATAGTATCCTGGGTCTGAGAAATAATACAAGACAAATCACCAGAGCTCAGGGGGAGGTTTTAACAAAGTCCTGACACACCTGAGCAAAGAGTATCTAAAATAAGACCAATCCCCTGAAGGGCTGTCAACCATCATCACCATAATGGCCACTACTACCTAATGATGGGGGCAAGGAGATGGCAGCCAGGAGGTGGCTGGCTGAGGGGCCTCATCACCCTCATCATCCAACACTGGCTCACCTTCCCCAGGGACACAGCTCCTACTCTGGGCCTGCCTGTGGTTGATGAAGTGAATAAGGAGACTAGATTTGTTTGGAGATCACAAAGCAAGCTAAAATAGAGGTGGAAGCACAAATTCCTGGCAGACAAGGCCTGCTACCAAGTGTTGGAGATTCACACTGAGTCCACCAGGAAACAGGAAGTAGTGGGGTGGCCCCATGCAAGGTGTTCACTTATGTCTGCTCCCCTACAAGCACCTTCCTTCCCTGGGACCTTGAGTAGGAACATATTTTTAAAGTACCCAGGGACACCATGTCTCTGGGAGGACCCTGTCACACATTTTTCCTTTTGTCTTTCAGCAAGGGCACTCTTCTCCTTATTTAGTGAGACTATGCAGATAATGCTCTTCAGGACCAGGGCTGGTTTTGTCAGATAATCCAAACACCTACTGGGTGCCCACCAACACATCCTATTAAAAACTGAACACTTTGGGGCACCGGGGTGGCTCAGTTGGTTAAGTGTCTGACTTCTGCTCAGGTCTTGATCTCACAGTTAGTGGGTTCAAGCCCCACATCGGGCCCTGTGCTGACAGCTCAGAGCCTGGAACCTGCTTCCCATTCTGTGTCTCCCTCTCCGCGCCTCTCCCACTCACACTCTGTCTCTCAAACACAAATATAAACACTAAAAAAATTTTTTTTTAATGAATGCTTTATTAAGTAAAGAAAGGAACAAAAAAGCATATCACACACCCAGAGACTATGGGTCCAGGACATGGGGGCTGTGTATGGTTTATCTAGGAGCAACTCAGGATGGTTCCCCTTCAGGACAGGCAAGGAACCTTAAACTGCCCAACCATGTGGGAGCCCTTCTACCCCTAGGCTTCTTGGTCTCAGAGGACATCCCGGTATTTAGTAACCCAAGCCAGGCATCTGTGCCTTTCTCTGCTGGAGCCCGGCCTCCTGCTTTCCCAGCCAGCAGAGGTCCTGCTGCAAGTGAAAATCCCAGCCTGATGAATGCAGCTTGCTGACAGTGGCCTGCCCGAGCTGTATCTGGCACACCTGCCTCTCTTCCCCTTTTTCCACCTCAAAGAGTGGGAAAGGGTTTCTTTTCTGTTGAGCCCACAGCTGATGAGCTGCAAGGCGCCACCTGACATGAACTCCCTGGTGGCGGTCCTGTGTGGTTGCCATGGCACCCTGAGGGCCACTCAGCTCCCGGAGCAGACCCAGCCTGCGACTCCACAGGCAAAAAAGGCAGAAGGTCACTAAGATGAGTGAATGAGCAGGGGCAATGAAATCTCATTTCAGCCAATATACTTCTCATCAACCCAAACAAGCATTCGACTTCCTTTTATACTGTCAAACTTAGAGAGCAGAGGTTAAAATAAAACCTTAAAGGACAGGTAAATGAAGGATATACAAAGAAGCCGGCCAATCCATCAGGCAAAATATAAGCCTCTGGCACAGGGCAGGGGCTAGATAAATATCTGTTAAATGAAGAAGGCAATAAAAGCAACTCAAATGTGATTTAGGCCTCTTAAGGAATATTTTCTGAAAAGGCACAGTCAGCATTAATAATTAGCATATTAGGTGTATCATTTTCTGCCCTCCAAAATGCTTTCATGCCTTATCACTTCTGATCTTTGCAATAACAAAAGGTACTAGAGCTGGGCTGAGACATCATTTCCATTTTGCAGCTGAGAAAACTAAGACACAGAGAAGTGGCCTGACCAAGTGACTCAGCACATTGGTGGAGGCCATGGGAGGAGAACTCAGAGCCCTGGCTGCTGACCGCCCCTCTCCCACCTCCTCTAATGGCTCAGCCACAGGCTCTCCTCCTCCCCCTTCCCTGGGCAGTGGACATCTGAGAGGGGGCAGGGGACTCAAGTCCTGTCCATGCCTCGGCTCACCGGGGCCCAAGAATGATGAAATATTTATTTGGTGATAAGACCTTGCCTTTCAGATCAAATGGCCGCTCGGGCCTGGATTACCTTACAATAAGGTAGACCCAATGTCAGTGTCTGCAGCCTACTGGCCTGAGTGGCTGAAGGGTCCCTCACTCCAGCTTGCACGTGAGCCATGGCCAACAGCTCCCCACCCCAACCCCTCGGGCAGGGAAGCAGAAGGACCAGGAGGAGAATCTAGAGACACAGAGCATAGACTAAGCGACCCCTTCCCTGGATCATCTGGCTTCTGGCCCTTCTGCTTCCCTTTCCTCCCTCAGTGATGTCACCAGGGAGCCAGCCTCCTCTTCTTTCCTCAGAAGAAGGAGGAAACCCAGAGGATCTCTCCCCTCAGGGCTGCCCGTTGATCAAAAGACAACGTTCCTACTACTGGGAACCATTCAGGATAAAATGCACAAACGTGGGGAAACTACAAAGGCTGTAGAAAGTGGACAGATTGCCCACAGACACTGTCCCAGTGACTTCCTTCCTAGTTGGCATTTTAGAGCCCCTGTCACCTCGAGCTCCACGTGATAGGCTTAGCACACTTCCCCTCTCCTCAGCCCAGCCCGAGCTCTCAGGCGTGAGAAAACACTGTATGCACCAGCCTCTGGTGTTCTCCAGAGCCCCCAGCTCAGACTTGCTTTAGTGTTGAGGATTAAATGAGGTAACACATAAGAAGCTATCTGAAATGTTTTAAAATATATATGCCAAATGGTAATAAGGTTTGTTGTCATGTTTTTCTCCTTTTGACTCACCGCCATGTGCTCCCAGCCCCAGGAAGCTGACCTCTGAGAAAGTCATCCTTCTGGGCACCCTCGCTGATGGTCTCCGGTTTGAACAACGGGAGACATCCAGCAGGAAAAGTGGTTCAGGGACCAAAATTCCCTTCTCCCCTTTGCCCTTTAGCCTCAGGGAGGTAATGGCTCCCAGGTGATGGAAGTCTCTGGGCACCTCCCTATTTGTTTCCTTAACCCTGCTTGCATCTCTGTTAATCTCTTAATTAAAGTTTTTCATTTGAGCCACCTGGGATAAATTGTTTTCCAATTTATCCTGATAATTGATAATCCTGATAAATCAGGCCCGTGACTGATAAACTCAGACACATCCACATCTGTGTCCAGTCAGCTCAAAGGGCCACCCTTGTGTTCCTCCATCACTGGGAGCAGAGAAACCACAGTGTCCATTGATGGTTAAGCTGTCTTCAAGACAGAGCTTCCAAATTCCCAGCAAGGCGACCTTGCCCTTCCTTCCTCCTCCTGTCGTTCTAGCAGCACATTCTTATACAGCAGCTCGGCGTGGGCTGCCAGCAGTGTGACATCAGGATGGAAGAATACAGAGGCCTAAGAGGTCCTGCATTTTCTGGAATCTAATGATTCTGCTGATCCTCTGGTGTTTGGCAATAGCTCTTTCAATGTTGAGATGCTTAAATCACTTCTTTGTTCTTTCTGCTGTGTAACTAGGGCACCACTAGGAGTCTGGAGGAATTGTTGTTTGAGGTAGGTATTTTGGGGGTGGACAGGATGGTTTTTCCCCTTGTTTTGGAGGACTTAAACCATGCACTTGGAAGAAAGTCAAATTTGTTTGGGATTTTCTCCTGCAGTAGGTTCACAGCTGATCCCTTCTTCTGTCCCTTAGTCTCTAACATTACTTCCCCCTCTCCCTCAGGGTGGGTGTCTACTTTGCGAAACACAAGTCCTGCCTTCTTCTTTTGCGTTTATCTCACTCTAACTCCCAAGTAGCTGTAAGCTTCACTGCCAAGTGTCTTCCATTACACATTTATTTATTAAAGGCCTGCCACGTGCCAGGTGAGATTAGGGAAACGGGGGAATGATAGTGACCAAAGACAGGAGGTCCAGGACCTCACAGTCTAGCATAAGGCAAGGCTAGAAAAGGCTCAGGGAATTCAAAGAAAACCCGGAAAGGGGAAGCAATTGAGGATGGCGGCTCCCCCTAGGCTGTGCCTCCTGACCATGAGTGTTCTAGGGCAGGGATCGGGTTCACAGCTAGCCTATTTTCCACACCTCAGAGAACATGTGCTTCATCAATAAGTAACCACACCTGAGTTACTATGCAAATAAGCTCAGCTCTACTCTCTCAACAGCCAGGTTCACTTTTCCACTAGCCTTTTCTCTCCAGCTCCCAGACTCTGTGCTATCTTGACTCTATGGCACTCATTTATCATGGCCTGTCATTACCGAATGAGACACCAAGCATGAAAAGACAGTTTGAAGGGTCTTATCTGGTCTCCCTCAGCCTGAGTTTGTTTGGAGGGCCAGTGTTTATCCTGGCCCAATCTCCTGCTTTTGCCAGAGAAACTACCAGCAGTGATAGCTAAATCCATTTAGATTAGGAAAAGGCAGAGAGGAAGGAAAAGCCAGCAGAATGAACCCAGCGGGGGAAACCAATTTTGCTGCAGTGAACTAACTGCCTTGCGCATTTCAAATGCAGCTCAATGCTAGTCCTGGTTCACCTTCACTCACCTCACAGCCACAGGCGAAGTTCAGCTGCTAGGAACTTTGATTTCAATTCAGACTGATTTCCAAAATGTCCTGGGGATTCTAAACCTTCACTCCCCCAAACACTTCAGGGTAGGCCATAATGAATCCTACATCTTGCATTTATCTGAGAGAGGAGGTTCCAGTAGTCTATGTGAGGGAGATGGGAAGCAAAGACTAAATAGGAAATCTGCCATCCCTTTTTGTTCCCATTTGCTTTCGTGAAAACCCTTTGAATCAAAAAGTCATTGGATGTGGGAGTTAGGAGAGATGTTGGGGATCGCTCAGGCCAATGGCCCCTCCTCATTTTAGAGAGCTAATGGAGAACACAGGCCGTGATCAAAATCCCAAAGCCGGTGGCTGAACTAACCCCGGCTCCAGGCCAGCCTTCTGCTGGCTGCACAACTGCCCTGGGAATTCGTGCACAAGGCACGGGCCATGCGCCCACTCACGGAATAATGAAGAAACTCTGAAGAGGAAGAAATCAGCTGACTTTTAGTTCGCCATCCAGGTTGGCTGTCACGAGGCTAAAATTGGAAGCAGGTGAATCTGCCTGATGAGAGCTGAAGGAGGAAAGTGAGGAAGAGGGAGGGCGGGGGGGCAACGAATATATTTCAGAACAAACAGAATCTGTGACTGCATTTACTCCGTGTTCTAGGGTGGCCGCGGTTGGCTCGGAATGAGGTAAGGGCAATATGTCCCTGCAACAGGGAAAATGCTTCTTGTATAAACAAAGGTCAAGGCAAGTCTCAGATGTGAGTAGACAGGGGAAGCCGCTTGTGGTGATTGCAGAGATACGCCCCCAGATTTCCCTTCCAGAAGGAAGAATTTGTTCCCCCACATGTGAAGCGCTGCTAGAAGACTCCTGGTTGTCAGACCTCTTTGAGAGTGCCTGGGCCAAAGGAAGCTGCCCTGCCCAAGGTCCTGCCTTCTGGTGGCAGCCCCCAGCCAGGGACCCAACCACAGGAGTGTGAAGACCTGACCCTCTAGCCCCATCTGGGTACACCTTCCCAGCTTCAGAGGTTTCCTGGCAAGCTGAATTCTTTGTCGGGATTGCTTCAGGGCTTAACTTCTCCCCTGCCCATACTTTCTCCTCGTGCCTTCCACACTGTTGATATCAAAAACACTCCCTAGTGAACAGCAGCCTGCACATAGATCCCCATCTCAGTCAGCTTCGGGGAGAACCCATATTGCAACACTGCTCATTAAATCAATATACAGAAGGCACAGTGAAAACCCTCCATCCACTGAATCTGATCAATAACCCATCTCTATGGAAGAACATTGCCCAAGTCCTGATTTAGAGAATGAAGTTAAGGCTCTGTAGGTTACAGGCTGTCACCTCACTGCTGACTGCAATGTGTGTATGGAGCCATTCAAGTGCCAGAGCAGTGAGACTGACAAGGCTATTCCTTCCCTTGTAGGACCACACCCTATATGAGCCAGTCAGCCAGAAACAAGTCCAGGCAATTCTTAAAGACTTTTAAAGAAGATTCCAGAACCACCTCTGGCACCCTTTGTAAAGCTAATAAGCCTTAACTATCAGAAATGTTCCCCTGAAATAAATTTAAATTCCTCACACCCATATTAATTTCTTTTTGTTACCTTAGGCAGAGGTAGAAAACACTTAGAAGCTTCTTTGTTTAGTGAACCTTTGGGATTCATCTCCAATCTTTTCTTCAAGGTGAATGACCCCATTCCCACTAGTTTTCCCACCAAAGATTCTGCTTTCAATCCTATTATCTCTATGGCTTTCTGTGAAAGCCACAAAAAACCCTCTTTCAAACCTTCATTTGAATGTTCGTCAATTTAGGGGCAATGCCAATTTCTCATCTATTAGAGTTAATTTGATCATCCTCTGTGAAATATGGCACTCAGTACTTAACAATTCACCATCCATAAGCAAGGGCACTTTCCTTAGATTTCCACTCTTCGAAGCAGACATTCCCACAGCCTGGAGATCCTAACAGAGCTTCTCACTGAAGAAGTAGGAAGACATCAAGAGATGAGAAGAAAAACGTTAAACCTGAGGCCCCATAGTTCCTAAGAACCAAGAAACCACTGTGCCCCAGAGAACAGGAGGGAAGAGAGACTCTGCAGAACTTAGCCAGAGGCAGACATCTCATGTTTGACAGTAATGAGCCTCTGCCTGTGAGAGAAATCTAAGCACATTAGTTACTTCCTTCTTACCAAAACTCCGTGAGATATTTAGATTTCTGAGCTATGAATTGAAAGCGAAATAAGCCCTTTTTTGTTTCCCTGTGCTCACTTCAGGATGCTTTCCAGATTTGCATGGTAAACAACAACTTATAAAGGAGTGCATTCGCTTATTTTGCTGTATCTCTGATCCTCTTTGCCAGAGCACAACCCAGTAATTATTATGTTTTAACTATGGATTGGTAGTTTTTATACTCTTTAGGAAAACTCAAACCAGTGATTTTCAACCATCTGGCAAGACCTGTAGACATTTCAATCAGTCATGTCTTTTTGCGGGTGAGCAGGAAACTCTACCGACATCTAGTGGATAGAGGCCAGAATGCTGCTAACCATTCTAGAGAGCCCAGGATAGCCTCATACAACAAAGAATTATTTGGCCCAAAATGATGATAATGCTGAGGTTGAGAAAAACTCTGACTCACAAATAATTCTGTGTCCTCCTAAATTTACTTACCTTTTCAGGAAGTTTGATGCATTGTTTCTCCTCCTCTGGCCTGGAGAAATTACAAGCCGCTTGACCAACAAGGTCACAGTCTTTCTGTTTTATTCTTTTTTTTCCTTGATGAAGGCAGAGCTAAGGAACAAAGACAAGAAAAACCTCAAATATAAGGTGAAAACAGCTTGATCTTGGCTCATGGACTACCTTCGAAAGCTATGTGTTGTGTGGGTACCTTTGAACAAGCAGACCAAGTCAGAAAATAACAAGGAATTATCACAAAAACCATAAGATACCTAGGAAAAAACGTAACCAAAGAGGTAAAAGATATGTACTCTGAAAACTATGAAACACTACTGAAAGAAATGGAAAATGACACAAAGAAATGGAAAAACAGGGGCACCTGGGTGGCTCAGTCAGTTAAGTGTTCGACTTCAGCTCAGGTCATGATCTTGTGGTCCGTGAGTTGGAGCCCTGTGTTGGGCTCTGTGCTGACAGTGCGGAGCCTGGAGCCTGCTTCAGATTCTGTGTCTCCCATTCCCATTCTCTCTGCACAACCCCCCCCCCCCCCCCCGCCCTGCCTAGCACTCTGTCTCTCTCTTAAAAATTAACATTAAAAAAATGTTTTTAGAATGGGAGGCGGCAAGATGGCGGCTTAGGAGGACGCTGGGCTCACCGCACGTCCTGCTGATCACTTAGATTCCATCTACACCTGCCTAAATAACCCAGAAAACCGCCAGAGGATTAGCAGAACAGAGTCGCCGGAGCCAAACGCAGACGAGAGGCCCACGGAAGAGGGTAGGAAGGGAGGCGAGGCGGTGCGCGCTCCACGGACTGGCGGGAGGGAGCCGGGGCGGAGGGGCGGCTCGCCGGCCAAGCAGAGC
The DNA here is from genome assembly GCF_022837055.1 of Prionailurus viverrinus. Taxonomy (NCBI): domain Eukaryota; kingdom Metazoa; phylum Chordata; class Mammalia; order Carnivora; family Felidae; genus Prionailurus; species Prionailurus viverrinus. The sequence continues at coordinate 74,269,414 of NC_062563.1, forward strand.
CCCCGAGTCGGGCTTGCAAAAGCGGAGGGGCCTGACGGACTGTGTTCCCACAACAAGCGCGACTTAGCGTCTGGGAGGTCAGAAATTAACAGCTCTGCTCGGAAAGCGGGAAGGCTGGAGGACAAAGGGAGGGAGAGCTGCTGAGCCCCCTGACAACAGAGCTCAGTTTGGTGGGGAACAAAGGCGCTCGCCAGCGCCATTTCCCCCGCCCATCCCCCAGCCGAAATCCCAAAGGGAACTGGTTCCTGCCAGGGAACTTGCTCGCTCCGCGCAAACACCCAACTCTGCGCTTCTGCGGAGCCAAACCTCCAGCAGCGGATCTGACTCCCTCCCGCTGCCACAGGGCCCCTCCTGAAGTGGATCACCTAAGGAGAAGCGATCTAAGCCTGCCCCTCCTGCCCCCGAGCACCTTGCCTACCCACCCCAGCTAATACGCCAGATCCCCAGCATCACAAGCCTGGCAGGGTGCAAGTAGCCCAGACGAGCCACACCACCCCACAGTGAATCCCGCCCCTAGGAGAGGGGAAGAGAAGGCACACACCAGTCTGACTGTGGCCCCAGCGGTGGGCTGGGGGCAGACATCAGGTCTGACTGCGGCCCCGCCCACCAACTCCAGGTATACACCACAGCACAGGGGAAGTGCCCTGCAGGTCCTCACCACGCCAGGGACTATCCAAAATGACCAAGCGGAAGAACTCCCCCCAGAAGAATCTCCAGGAAATAACAACAGCTAATGAGCTGATCAAAAAGGATTTAAATAATATAACAGAAAGTGAATTTAGAATAATAGTCATAAAATTAATCGCTGGGCTTGAAAACAGTATACAGGACAGCAGAGAATCTCTTGCTACAGAGATCAAGGGACTAAGGAACAGTCACGAGGAGCTGAAAAACGCTTTAAACGAAATGCATAACAAAATGGAAACCACCACAGCTCGGCTTGAAGAGGCAGAGGAGAGAATAGGTGAACTAGAAGATAAAGTTATGGAAAAAGAGGAAGCTGAGAAAAAGAGAGATAAAAAAATCCAGGAGTATGAAGGGAAAATTAGAGAATTAAGTGATACACTAAAAAGAAATAATATACGCATAATTGGTATCCCAGAGGAGGAAGAGAGAGGGAAAGGTGCTGAAGGGGTACTTGAAGAAATCATAGCTGAGAACTTCCCTGAACTGGGGAAGGAAAAAGGCATTGAAATCCAAGAGGCACAGAGAACTCCCTTCAGACGTAACTTGAATCGATCTTCTGCACGACATATCATAGTGAAACTGGCAAAATACAAGGATAAAGAGAAAATTCTGAAAGCAGCAAGGGGTAAACGTGCCCTCACATATAAAGGGAGACCTATAAGACTCGTGACTGATCTCTCTTTTGAAACTTGGCAGGCCAGAAAGAATTGGCACGAGATTTTCAGGGTGCTAGACAGAAAAAATATGCAGCCAAGAATCCTTTATCCAGCAAGTCTGTCATTTAGAATAGAAGGAGAGATAAAGGTCTTCCCAAACAAACAAAAACTGAAGGAATTTGTCACCACTAAACCAGCCCTACAAGAGATCCTAAGGGGGACCCTGTGAGACAAAGTCCCAGAGACATCACTATAAGCATAAAACATACAGACATCACAATGACTCTAAACCCGTATCTTTCTATAATAACACTGAATGTAAATGGATTAAATGCGCCAACCAAAAGACATAGGGTATCAGAATGGATAAAAAAACAAGACCCATCTATTTGCTGTCTACAAGAGACTCATTTTAGACCTGAGGACACCTTTAGATTGAGAGTGAGGGGATGGAGAACTATTTATCATGCGACTGGAAGCCAAAGGAAAGCTGGAGTAGCCATACTTATATCAGACAAACTAGACTTTAAATTAAAGGCTGTAACAAGAGATGAAGAAGGACATTATATAATAGTTACAGGGTCTATCCATCAGGAAGAGCTAACAATTATCAATGTCTATGCACCGAATACCGGAGCCCCCAAATATATAAAACAATTACTCATAAACATAAGCAACCTTATTGATAGGAATGTGGTAATTGCAGGGGACTTTAATACACCACTTACAGAAATGGATAGATCAACTAGACACACGGTCAATAAAGAAACAAGGGCCCTGAATGAGACATTGGATGAGATGGACTTGACAGATATATTTAGAACTCTGCATCCCAAAGCAACAGAATATACTTTCTTCTCGAGTGCACATGGAACATTCTCCAAGATAGATCATATACTGGGTCACAAAACAGCCCTTCATAAGTTTACAAGAATTGAAATTATACCATGCTTACTTTCAGACCACAATGCCATGAAGCTTGAAATCAACCACAGGAAAAAGTCTGGAAAACCTCCAAAAGCATGGAGGTTAAAGAACACCCTACTAGCGAATGAGTGGGTCAACCAGGCAATTAGAGAAGAAATTAAAAAATATATGGAAACAAACGAAAATGAAAATACAACAATCCAAACGCTTTGGGACGCAGCAAAGGCAGTCCTGAGAGGAAAATACATTGCAATCCAGGCCTATCTCAAGAAACAAGAAAAATCCCAAATACAAAATCTAACAGCACACCTAAAGGAACTAGAAGCAGAACAGCAAAGGCAGCCTAAGCCCAGCAGAAGAAGAGAAATAATAAAGATCAGAGCAGAAATAAACAATATAGAAACTAAAAAAACTGTAGAGCAGATCAACGAAACCAAGAGTTGGTTTTTTGAAAAAATAAACAAAATTGACAAACCTCTAGCCAGGCTTCTCAAAAAGAAAAGGGAGATGACCCAAATAGATAAAATCATGAATGAAAATGGAATTATTACAACCAATCCCTCAGAGATACAAACAATTATCAGGGAATACTATGAAAACTTATATGCCAACAAATTGGACAACCTGGAAGAAATGGACGAATTCCTGAACACCCACACGCTTCCAAAACTCAATCAGGAGGAAATAGAAAGCTTGAACAGACCCATAACCAGCGAAGAAATTGAATCGGTTATCAAAAATCTCCCAACAAATAAGAGTCCAGGACCAGATGGCTTCCCAGGGGAGTTCTACCAGACGTTTAAAGCAGAGATAATACCTATCCTTCTCAAGCTATTCCAAGAAATAGAAAGGGAAGGAAAACTTCCAGACTCATTCTATGAAGCCAGTATTACTTTGATTCCTAAACCAGACAGAGACCCAGTAAAAAAAGAGAACTACAGGCCAATATCCCTGATGAATATGGATGCAAAAATTCTCAATAAGATACTAGCAAATCGAATTCAACGGCATATAAAAAGAATTATTCACCATGATCAAGTGGGATTCATTCCTGGGATGCAGGGCTGGTTCAACATTCGCAAATCAATCAACGTGATACATCACATTAACAAAAAAAGAGAGAAGAACCATATGATCCTGTCAATCGATGCAGAAAAGGCCTTCGACAAAATCCAGCACCCTTTCTTAATAAAAACCCTTGAGAAAGTCGGGATAGAAGGAACATACTTAAAGATCATAAAAGCCATTTATGAAAAGCCCACAGCTAACATCATCCTCAACGGGGAAAAACTGAAAGCTTTTTCCCTGAGATCAGGAACACGACAAGGATGCCCACTCTCACCGCTGCTGTTTAACATAGTGCTGGAAGTTCTAGCATCAGCAATCAGACAACAAAAGGAAATCAAAGGCATCAAAATTGGCAAAGATGAAGTCAAGCTTTCGCTTTTTGCAGATGACATGATATTATACATGGAAAATCCGATAGACTCCACCAAAAGTCTGCTAGAACTGATACAGGAATTCAGCAAAGTTGCAGGCTACAAAATCAATGTACAGAAATCAGTTGCATTCTTATACACTAACAATGAAGCAACAGAAAGACAAATAAAGAAACTGATCCCATTCACAATTGCACCAACAAGCATAAAATACCTAGGAATAAATCTAACCAAAGATGTAAAGGATCTGTATGCTGAAAACTATAGAAAGCTTCTGAAGGAAATTGAAGAAGATTTAAAGAAATGGAAAGACATTCCCTGCTCATGGATTGGAAAAATAAATATTGTCAAAATGTCAATACTACCCAAAGCTATCTACACATTCAATGCAATCCCAATCAAAATTGCACCAGCATTCTTCTCGAAACTAGAACAAGCAATCCTAAAATTCATATGGAACCACAAAAGGCCCCGAATAGCCAAAGGAATTTTGAAGAAGAAGACCAAAGCAGGAGGCATCACAATCCCAGACTTTAGCCTCTACTACAAAGCTGTCATCATCAAGACAGCATGGTATTGGCACCAAAACAGACACATAGACCAATGGAATAGAATAGAAACCCCAGAACTAGACCCACAAACGTATGGCCAACTCATCTTTGACAAAGCAGGAAAGAACATCCAATGGAAAAAAGACAGCCTCTTTAACAAATGGTGCTGGGAGAACTGGACAGCAACATGCAGAAGGTTGAAACTAGACCACTTTCTCACACCATTCACAAAAATAAACTCAAAATGGATAAAGGACCTAAATGTGAGACAGGAAACCATCAAAACCTTAGAGGAGAAAGCAGGAAAAGACCTCTCTGACCTCAGCCGTAGCAATCTCTTACTCGACACATCCCCAAAGGCAAGGGAATTAAAAGCAAAAGTGAATTACTGGGACCTTATGAAGATAAAAAGCTTCTGCACAGCAAAGGAAACAACCAACAAAACTAAAAGGCAACCAACGGAATGGGAAAAGATATTCGCAAATGACATATCGGACAAAGGGCTAGTATCCAAAATCTATAAAGAGCTCACCAAACTCCACACCCGAAAAACAAATAACCCAGTGAAGAAATGGGCAGAAAACATGAATAGACACTTCTCTAAAGAAGACATCCGGATGGCCAACAGACACATGAAAAGATGTTCAGCGTCGCTCCTTATCAGGGAAATACAAATCAAAACCACACTCAGGTATCACCTCACGCCAGTCAGAGTGGCCAAAATGAACAAATCAGGAGACTATAGATGCTGGAGAGGATGTGGAGAAACGGGAACCCTCTTGCACTGTTGGTGGGAATGCAAATTGGTGCAGCCGCTCTGGAAAGCAGTGTGGAGGTTCCTCAGAAAATTAAAAATAGACCTACCCTATGACCCAGCAATAGCACTGCTAGGAATTTATCCAAGGGATACAGGAGCACTGATGCATAGGGCCACTTGTACCCCAATGTTCATAGCAGCACTCTCAACAATAGCCAAATTATGGAAAGAGCCTAAATGTCCATCAACTGATGAATGGATAAAGAAATTGTGGTTTATATACACAATGGAATATTACATGGCAATGAGAAAAAATGAAATATGGCCTTTTGTAGCAACGTGGATGGAACTGGAGAGTGTGATGCTAAGTGAAATAAGCCATACAGAGAAAGACAGATACCATATGGTCTCACTCTTATGTGGATCCTGAGAAACTTAACAGGAACCCATGGGGGAGGGGAAGGAAAAAAAAAAAAAAGAGGTTAGAAAGGGAGAGAGCCAAAGCATAAGAGACTGTTAAAAACTGAGAACAAACTGAGGGTTGATGGGGGGTGGGAGGGAGGAGAGGGTGGGTGATGGGTATTGAGGAGGGCACCTTTTGGGATGAGCACTGGGTGTTGTATGGAAACCAATTTGTCAATAAATTTCAGAAAAAAAAAAAAAATGTTTTTAAAGAAATGGGAAAACATTCCATGCTTAAGGCTCAGAAGAAATGTGTATATATATATGTGTGTGTGTGCATGCACACACACACAAACACACATACAATGGAATATTATTCAGCCATCCAAAAGAATAAAATCTTGCCATTTGCAACAATGTGGATGGAGCTAAAGTGTATTATGTTAAATGAAATAAGTCAGAGAAAGACAAGTACCATATGATTTCACTCATATATGGAATTTAAGAAACAAAACAAATGAACATGGTTGGGGGGGAAGAGAGAGTAAAACCAAGAAACAGACTCTTAACTATAGAGAACAAACTGATGGTTACCAGAGTGGACGTGGATGGGGGGATGGGTTAAATATATGATAAGTATTAAGGAGGGCACTTGTGATGAGCACCAGGTGTTGTATAGAATCACTAAATTCTACATCTGAAACTAATATTACACTGTATGTTAACTAACTGGAATTTAAATAGAAACTTAATTAGAAAAATAACAAGGACTTCCCAGAATTACTTCCTAGGTCAAGGTCTTATTCTGAGGCACAAAGAGATGCCTCTTGCTCTTAACTGTGTAATAATCTCATCTTCCCACTTTGAATCAAGGATTGAATACTATGTAAGCAGAATAATCAGGTACCCTCTTCACTTGATTTTGAAACCATCCCAATGATTTTGAGAAAACAGACTTCCACAATATGGCTGTAAATTGACCAGGCCGGGCTGTTTCTGTGTATACATTTCTTACTTTTCTGAAGAATAGATTGAACATGTTAAAAATTTTTGAAGGTAAAATTATGATATAGGCAACAGCTTTGCAGGCAGCCTATGCTACAACCTAGAGTAGCACAAACAGAAAAGTCAGCCAAGTCATGAGGGCCCAGTCAAACATATAACAGTGTGGGATCACTGCACAATGGGCAGGATCCTATTACAATATGGCCTTTGAAATGTCTTGAAAAGAAATCCTATGTCTAGAAAACAAAGCCCTTATTTCCAGGCCCCAACTCACCCCACCCATCCCACCCTAATCCCTGCTTCAACTGAATGAAAAAAGGTCAAAAACAGAAAAGGTGCTAGGATTTTATAACATTTTAATACAGAGTAACTTTTTTTTTCTTTAAAGGGCCATCTTCTAGGGGTGCCTGGGTGGTTCAGTCAGTTAAGTGTCCTACTTTGGCTCAGGTAATGATCACAGTTAATGGGTTCAAGCCCCACATCAAACTCTGTGCTCACAGCTCAGAGCCTACAGCCTGCTTCAGATCTGTGTCTCCTCTCTCTGCCCTCCCCTGCTCTCACTCTGTCTCTGTCTCTCTCTCTGCTCTCTCTCAAGAATAAACATTATAAATAAATAAATAAATAAATAAATAAATAAATAAATAAATAAATAAATAAACTTAAAAAAAATAATAAAGGGCCATCTTCTTCAGAATGCAAATCCCCCCAAGAATGGTTTTCAAGGAGGATTCTGGGAAGGGTAAAAAGCACCAGGAATCTATCTTTCCACCTAATCAACAATTGCTCTGGCAGAATCTGTCTGACAGTCTAACTCTTTGGGGACTCTAGAATCTACTGAAGGCTTATAACTTCCAGGGGAAGACTTTAACAGTAAATTGGTTACTCTGAGTCAATTTCAGTTATAGTACAGTAGCAACTAGCCCTCTCACATCCCCAGTCCCAAAGCAGGCAGCTGTGCACCTTTTCCTGGAGCAGTGTGCACAGATTGCAGAATCCAGGTGGGTAAAAAAGGATATATCTTCCAAATATAGGGTATCTGTTCTCTGATTACTGATTGCTGCTTCTGATCTCAGAGATGCCAACAAAGAGGAAGTTGGCCATTGTTGTTGCACTTCCCTCCATGGTTGCAAGCTTCTCCCCCTTCCAGCTGAAGTAACTTCCAGAGGATTGAAAGGGTCAGTATTCTCTTTTTTCCTCCCTCCATTTTCCTCATTTTCCCTTTTTGGGAAGCAGACATGAAAGAGTAGGATGTTCAAAAGCAACTCCATATACAGGGAAAATTAGAAAGTCATCATGCACACCCAGGGAAAGGTGCAGGCTCAGAAGAGACTTGAGAAGATATTAAGTTTACACCTCAGGCAGGTTCTTGGCACAGAGACAGCGTACAACAATCAAAAACCCCAAAACAATAAACAAAAACTATAAAGCCTTAGGGAAGGGAGAGAATCTGATATCCAGAGTTACCACATTATTAGATTCAAATGTCCAGTTTTCAACAACAACAAAAAAATCACAAAGCATATTTTTAAAAAAAGCAAAGTATCGTCCATTTAAAGGAAGAAACAAATCGACAGAAACTGTCCCTGAAAAGAACTGATAGCAGATCTACTAGACAAGGACTTTAATACCACTGTCTTAAAGATATTCAAAGAACTAAAGAAAGATTTGAAGAAAGTAAAGAAAATGATGCCTGAACAAAATGGAAATATCAATGAAGAGATAGAAAAACTAAAAAGAGGAGCACCTGGGTGGCTCAATTGGTTAAGCATCTGACTTTTGATTTCAGCTCAGGTCATGTTCACAGTTATGTTATCTAGCCCCATGTCAGGCTCTTTGCTGGGCGTGAAACCTGCTTAAGATTCTCCCTCTCTCTCTGCCCCTCTCCCCAACTCCTGCTCACTCTTGCTCTCTCAGCAGAAGAAAGAACCAACAAACTTGAAGATGGGAAAACAGAAATTATTAAGTCTGAGGAACAGAAAGGAAAAAAAATAAAAGTGACCAGAATGTGAGGGACCTGTGGAATACCGTTAAAGTGGAACAACATATGCATCATGTGAGTCCCAGAAGAAGAAGAGATAAAGAAGCCAAGAGAATATGTGAAGAATTAATGGCTGAAAACTTCCTAAATTTGTTGAAAGACATGAAATAAATATCTAAGAAGACCAATGAACTCCAAGTAAGATGAACTCAAAGAGACCCACACTAAAACATATTATTATTAAATTTCAAAAAACAAAACCAAAGAGAGAATCTTGAAAGCCACAAGAGAAAAAGGACTTGTCATATACAAGGGGTCTTCAATAAGATTATCAGCAAATTTTTCATCAGAAAATTTGGAGACCAGAAGGCAGTGCTATTCAAAGTGCTAAAAGAAAAAAACTGTCAACCAAGATTCTATATCCAACAAAATTAACCTTCAAGAATGAGGGAGAAATTAAGACTTTCCCAGATAGGGGTGCCTGGGTGGCTCAGTTGAATGTCCAACTTTGGCTCAGGTCATGGTCTCACAGTTCATAAGTTTGAACCCCACATTGGGCTCCACGCTGTAAGCCCAGAGCCCACTTTGAATCTTCTGTCTCCCTCTATCTTTGCCCCTCTCCCACTCACACTCTCTATCAAAAATAAAAATAAACATTAAAGAAAAAAAGAGTTCCCCAGGTAAACAAAAGCTGAGGGAGTTCATTACCACTAGGCCTACCCTGAAAGAAATGCTCAAGGGAGTACTGCAAGATAAAATAAAAGAACACTAGTCAGTAACTTGAAGGCTTATGACAAAATAAAGATCTCAATAAAGGTAAATACATAGGCAATTATAAGAGTTATTATTACTGTAACAATGGTTTGTAACTCTACCTTTTGTTATCCACATGAATTAAGAGAATAATACATTTTCTAAAAATTATTAGTCTAAAAGCTAACATTATTGTAACTTTGGTTGTAACTCTAATTTTGTTTTCTGATTAATGCATTTACACGAATTAGTTTATGGTTTGTGGCACACAATGTTCAAAGATGTAATTTTGTGACATCAACTATGTGGGAAGGGGACAGAGCTGTTACAGGAGCAGGGTTTGTTTGTTTGTTTGTTTTAATTTAGTAAAATACACATAACAAAATTTACCATCTTAACCATCTTTATGTGTCCAATTCATTGGTGCTAAATACATTCATATTGTGCTCCCGTTACCACCATCCATCCCCCTAACTCTTTCATCCTGTAAAACTGAAACTCTATACCCATTAAACAATAAATCCCTGTTCTCCCCTCCCCTTGACTCCTGGAAACTACCATCACACTTTCTTTTTTTATTATTTTTGACTACTCTAAGTACCTCCTACAAATGGAATCATACAGTATTTGTCTTTTTGTGACTGTGATGTTATGTTCAGGAACTGATCAGTTTAAGTCCTCACCCCAGAGAAGCTGGGCAAAAATAAAATAGCATACAGCCTTTACAAGCAGACTGTTTGTTCTCTGGACTGGTCAAGGCTTGCAATTCAAAACCCATGATTGTTAACCCATAAATGCTTAGATCTTTAAGCAAGTTGGCAGAGATCTTTGAAAATTCTATCCCATTGGTGGGCGCTGTTTCCAAAATGTACATTCTCAGGTTGATTCTGTACTTTCAACCTGTGTGAGCGTGTGTGTGGTGAGGAAATGGATGAGGGTTTGTTAGTAGACATGTTGATCTGTGTATAACCAAAGAGTTTAAGGCTGATATATACTTCTTGTTAAGCACAAATTCAACTTAAGCTGGCTCTGTATGATCTGATGCAAGAACACAAGGTAACAGAATATAATTCCTTAGATGAAAAAGGCAGAGGCTCCTCAGTGGCCTTAACACATCAACACATGTGGGAGCTTGATGGTAGAGTATTAACTCAATGGAGGACTGAAAACATTTGGTGGTAATTATTCCCATGGGCAGTTTGAAAATACAACATGATAATGGCAGCCTCGCAGCCACAATGGAATTTATACTAAAGAACCAACTAAATAGAAACAGGGATCAATTTAGGAAAATCTTCAAAATGTATCTTAATAGCCTCTTTTTTAAAAACAGTAATACTGCCTTTTTTGTTTTTGTTTTTTACCATCCTATGGCAATGCAATTGAGGGAGGATACTGACAGATTCATTATTTAGCATGGGAGAAAAGGGCATCAAAATTACTTAAGGAGTATGTGTCTTTTCCTCCTTTTACATACAAATTACATCTGTGCTACTTTCCAAGTTCCTCTGCATTAGAAATTAAAATGGCCTCTATTCTAGACCAGCAATACATATAATAGCTCTAACTTTTAGGTTAAAGAATCCTGCCTTCTATAACCAGGGCATCAGTACATTAGGAATTCTGCAGCAGCTTTTCCTCAATAAGGAAACATGGTAGCTCTTTACTTCCTTTATCTACTCAAAAAGCTTCATTTAAAATTAATGGAAACAAGAAATTCAATCTGGCCTCCCGAGTTTAGGAAAGAGGTTTCAAACTGGAGGCCTACAGGTAAAGTTTGGTCTGTAGATGTGTTTTGTTTGGCCTACATAGTACCCTGAAAATCAGGACTGCTCACATCAAATCTACATTGCCAATTTCTGATAGGGTAATTCTGAGTCCATAATCCTGCATGACAAAAATTAGCTGGAATTTACCATAATCCCTTTCAAAAAGTCACCAGATCTTTCTATGCCTAGTTGTGAAATGCCTTACTAATATATAGTAGTACCCGGCTTCTATAGATACTTGAGTGACCTTCAGTCTGGAGTCTAAAACATCGAGGAGGGTTTGACACAGATTCCAAGACCTGTAGGGTACCTGTAGATAATTGACCTTACAAAAAAAAGCAAGAAGAAATTGCTACATAAATAATAGTACCTTTATTAGTTATCTAATTTTTTTTCAAGAACTCAACAAATTGTAACTACTAGCAAATTGACAACTTTATATGTTCAGTAGTGCTACTCTAGTTCAACTTTGTTAAAATGCTATTTTTCCCCATGAAACTAATATTACACTATATTTTAACTAACTGGAATTTTTAAAACATGCTGTCTTCTTCCAAGAAGGAATGGAAGAAATTTCTATGAAATAGAGAAAGTTCAAGAAAATAACCAATGAGGCTGTTACTTTGATTTTTAACTCATGCTTTAGCAGTCTAACAAAATTGAAGGCTACTAAAAAGTAATATTTTCATCTGTCAAGATTAAAAAAGTGATTAGATACAGTGATTATTTCTTAACTAATCCAGGATTTAGAAAAAGTCCTAAATGTTAAGAAAACTTTTCATTAGATTAAATTTTTGTAATAATGGAAATTCATTTTGATAAATGCTTAACCACAATAATTAAACAGAAATGCAAATACATGTTAGCACAATGAAATATTTCTGACTCTGGAAGAAACGTTTTCCTCTCTTTCATTGGTATGGCAGAAAGAACACCTAACTTGAAGTCAAAGATTATTTTATCGAGACCCTTGGTATGTGATCTTCAGCATATCGCTTTGCCTTCTGGTCCCTTTCCTTTGCCTATAAAAATGGGGATCATAATCTCTATTTCATAAAATTGTTGTAAGGATTTTAATGAGAATATATATCAATAGTTATCACAGTGTCTGGCACAGAGAGCACTTAAAACATTTGTGTTCCTCTTCTCTTCCACAGGAGGTCTACACACCACCACTGGGGCTGCCACCACGTCTCTAGTGATCCCTGAGAAGTTCCAGCACATTTTGCAAGTGCCCAACACCAATATCAATGGGTGGTGGAAAGTAACCTTTGCCATCACTGCAATTAAGGGTGTGGGGCAAAGATATGCTCATGTGGTGAGGAAGAAAGCAGACAATGATCTCACCAAGAGGACAGGAGAGCTCACTGAGGATGAGGTGGAATGTGTAGTCCCTATTATGCAGAATCCACGCCAGTGTAAGTTCCCAGACTGGTTTTTGAATAGACAAAAAGACGTGAAGGATGGAAAATACAGCCAGGTCCTGGCCGATGGTCTGGACAACAAACTTTGCGAAGACCTGGAACAACTGAAGATTTGGGCCCACAGAAGGCTGGCACCACTTCTGGGGACTTCATGTCCAAGGCCAGCACACCAAGACCACAGACCGCCGTGGCGGCGCCATGGGTGTGTCCAAGAAGAAATAAATCTGTAGGCCTTGTCTGTTGTTTATACGCCTATAAAAAATTTTCTGTTCTTTTCATACATGGGAGGTGAATGCGTTCCCCATATAAAAAATGAAAAAGCCATGCGGGATGAATAGGCAAAGCACTGAGGATTTTTATGGCAGTGAAACTATTCTGATACTTGTCATTATAAATTTGTCCAAACCCATAGAACGTACACCAAGAGTGCACCCTCATGTAAACTATGGACAGGGTGATAATGATGTGTCACTCGAGGTTCATCAAATGTAACAAATGTATCACTCTAGTGGGGGATACTGATAATGGGGGAGGTTGTGCATGTGTGGGAGCATGGGGATATATGGAAAATCTCTGTATCTTCTGCTCAATAATGCTGTGAATCTAAAACTGCTCAAAACAAAATCGAGTTTTTTTAGAGCCATGGGTTTAGAAAAATGACTAATCTTGAATATTTTTAACCAAATGTAGAATTTCTATTATAGCTATTTCAATATAGCTGTCAGAGAATAATGTTATAAATCAAACATTAATGCGGTGCTGACCCTGAAAATTATGGCTACTATTATGACTCAATATACAACCTAAAAACAAAGCAGGAATCTAACAACAATGCACACATATGTTCGTGTACAAGACACGTATAAGAATGTTCGCGGGAGCACTATGCGTATTAGCCCTACGCTGGAAACAACTTACATGTCCATCCCTGCTACATCTGTGGTGTACTTATATAATGGAATAATAAGCAGCTTTGAGAATGATTAATTGCAAACACAAGGTGGAAAAAAATCTCACAAAAATAATAAAGGGCAAAAGAAACAAACACACAGAAAAATTCATTATGATTTCTTTTATATATAATTCAAAATCAGGTAAAACTTACTTATGATATGAGAAGTCAGAATAGAGGCTATCTTTGGGAGGGGATCATAGTGACTAGAAGGGCCTTCTTGGATTACAGCAGTATTCTGTTTCTTCACTTTGGAGGTAGTTACACAACGTGTTCACTTTGTGAAAAATTATTGAGCTCTAGAGTTATAATTTGTACATTTTTCAGGATGTATTATTGGGTATATGTATGTTTATATATCAATAAGATTTACCATAAATAAATAAAGCAACAGTAAATTCACAACACGAACATTAAATATGGGAGGTACTAGGTCCAGCCTGGTATTTATTCATGCAACTATTTATTGAAATTTACTTTGTACCCAGTACTGTTTGATTTTGGTGATACAGTGGTAAATGTTATAGGCTGAATTGTGTCTTCCCAAAATCCCCATGTTGCAGCCCTAACCCCTAGTACCTCATAATGTGACCTTGTTAGGAGATAGGGTCTTTACAGAGGTAATCAAGTAAAATGAGGTCATTAGGGGGGCCCTACTCCAATATGACGGGTGTCCTTATAAGAAGAGGAAATTTGGACACAGACACAGGCATAAAGGGAAGATGACAAAAAGACAGAGGAAGATGGCCACCCATAAGTCAAGAAGAGAGGCAGAGATCTGGAACAGATTCTTCCCTCACAAGCTTTCTAAGGAACCAGCCCTGCCAACACCTGGATCTCCTCAACTTGTAGCCTTCAGAACTGTGAGACAATCCATTTCTGTTGGTTAAAACACTCTGTAGTACTTTGTTTCAGCAGCCCTAGAAAACAAATACAGTTAACCCTAGCTCATTTCCCATACCCTCAAAAGGTACTGTCCTTGCCCTCAATTACAGTACTGTTCCCAACTACAACGATGATAACTGCAATAAAGGGAAAATTCGCCTAATTGAGAAAGTCATGAAAGGCTTCCCTGAGGAAGTTTTAACTAAGCTAAAAACTGAAGTAAAAAAAAATATATTTTTATTTATTTATTTACTTAAAATTTTTTAGATTTTTTTTTTTTGAGAAAGAGAAATACAGAGTGGGGGGGGGGGGGGGGAGGGGCAGAGAGCTGTCAGCACAGAGCCCCATGCAGGGCTTGAGCCCATGAACCATGAGATCATGACCTGAGCTGAAGTCAGATGCTTAACTGACTAAGCCACTCAGGCATCCTTAAAAGAAATTACTGACTAGGTAAAAAGAAAGGGACAAGGCTTCCAGGTAAAAGAAATAGCATATTTTAAAACCCTTTATGTAGAGACCACTTTTAGGCAAACAGGCTTGAGCAGCATAATGTAGAAAGGGCACACAGCAAACCCCTGGCTGAATACAGACAGGGCCATCAGGAGACTCACCTCAAAATATCTATAGGCCTTAACTGATGAATGGGCTACTTACAACCAGCAGTTACCAAAAAGGGAAAAATTCCATACTTTCCCATCTCCCCTCACCTTCCAGCTTTAAATACAGCACTGCTCCCCCGTCAACTGGCTCGTTGCACCCTGCCTTTCCTCTGCTGTCCTGCCTGCTGCTCCCTTGCAGTGTATTCAATAAACTTCTATCTCCTTTGTTCTGCCTCGAATGAATCCTCCCACCTCCCCCACCAACGGCTTCCACCCGATGGTCACCCCCCATCTGGGAGCCCCCATTCGATCAGGGGAGACACGTTTTTGTCTTTTAACTTTTTTAATGCTTTATTTTATTTTTGAGAGAGAGAGCAGCGGAGGGGCAGACAGAATCCGAAGCAGGCTCCAGGCTCTGACTTGTCAGTACAGAGACCGATGCGGGGCCCCAACCCATGAAAGGTGGGACCATGACCTGAGCCAAAGTTGGACGCTTAACGGACTGAGCTACCCAGGCACCCCAGAAGAGACACACATTTAATCACCACACATTACAGGAGGAACAAAAAGAAAGCACACATCTGGGTGAAGTAAGTGAGGAGTACAGTAGGAAAGAGGCTAGAGAGGCAGCTGGAATCCTGATCATGCAGGCCACGTTAAGGATTTTGGACTTTATCTCAGGAGGCACTGAGACGACCAAACACTTAGTGCATCATAATATGATAGGATGTGAAGTACTCAACATACTTGTAAGTATTCCTGTCAAAATAGCTGAACCTAAATCTAGTCTTTATATTTTTTAATTTTATTTTTTATTTTATTTTTTTAACGTTTATTTATTTTTGAGACAGAGAGAGACAGAGCATGAACGGGGGAGGGTCAGAGAGAGGAAGACACAGAATCTGAAACAGGCTTCAGGCTCTGAGCTGTCAGCACAGAGCCGGATGCGGGGCTCAAACTCACGGACCGCGAGATCATGACCTGAGCCGAAGTCGGCCGCTTAACCGACTGAGCCACTCAGGTGCCCCTATTATTTCTTTTTAATATATGAAATTTATTGTCAAATTGGTTTCCATCAACACCCAGTGCTCATCCCAAAAGATGCCCTCTTCAATACCCATCACCCACCCTTTCCTCCCCCCAACACCCACCAAAACAGTTTGTTCTCAGTTTTTAAGAGTCTCTTATGCTTTAGCTCTCGCCCATTCTAACTTTTTTTTTTTCCTTCCCCTCCCCCATGGGTTTCTGTTAAGTTTCTCAGGATCCACATAAGAGTGAAACCATATGGTATCTGTCTTCCTCTGTATGACTTATTTCACTTAGCCTCACACTCTCCAGTTCCATCCATGTTGCTACAAAAGGCCATATTTCATTCTTTCTCATTGCCACGTAGTACTCCATTGTGGATATAAACCACAATTTCTTTATCCATTCATCGGCTGATGGACATTTAGGCTCTTTCCATAATTTGGCTATTGTTGAGAGTGTTGCTATAAACATTGGGGTACAAGTGCCCCTATGCATCAGTACTCCTGTACCCCTTGGGCAAATTCCTAGCAGTGCTACTGCTGGGTCATAGGGTAGGTCTATTTTTAATTTTCTGAGGAATCTCCACACTGTTTTCCAGAGCAGCTGCACCAGTTTGCATTCCCACCAACAGTGCAAGAGGGTTCCCGTTTCTCCACATCCTCGCCAGCATCATAGTCTCCTGTTTTGTTCATTTTGGCCACTCTGACTGGCGTGAGGTGATATCTGAGTGTGGTTTTGATTTGTATTTCCCTGATGAGCGACATTGAGCATCTTTTCATGTGCCTGTTGGCCATCCGGATGTCTTCTTTAGAGAAGTGTCTATTCACGTTTTCTGCCCATTCCTTCGCTGCATTATTTGTGGAGTTTGGTGAGCTCTTTATAGATTTTGGATACTAGCCCTTTGTCCCATATGTCATTTGCAAATATCTTTTCCCATTCCATCGGTTGCCTTTTAGTTTTGTTGATTTGTTTCCTTTGCTGGGCAGAAGCTTTTTATCTTCATGAGGTCCCAATAGTTCATTTTTGCTTTTAATTCCCTTGCCTTTGGGGATGTGTCAAGTAAGAGATTGCTGTGGCTGAGGTCAGAGAGGTTTTTCCCTGCTTTCTCCTCTAGGGTTTTGATGGTTTCCTGTCTCACATTCAGGTCCTTTATCCATTTTCAGTTTATTTTTGTGAATGGTATGAGAAAGTGGTCTACTTTCAACCTTCTGCATGTTGCTGTCCAGTTCTCCCAGCACCATTTGTTAAAGAGACTGTCTTTTTTCCATTGGATATTCTTTCCTGCTTCGTCAAAGATGAGTTGGCCATACGTTTGTGGGTCTAGTTCTGGGGTTTCTATTCTATTCCATTTGTCTATGTGTCTGTTTTTGTGCCAATACCATGCTGTCTTGATGATTACAGCTTTGTAGAGGCTCAAGTCTGAGATTGTGATGCCTCCCTCTTTGGTCTTCTTCTTCAAAATTCCTTTGGCTATTCGGGGACTTTTGTGGTTCCATATGAATTTTAGGACTGCTTGTTCTAGCTTCGAGAAGAATGCTGGTGCAATTTTGATTGGGATTGCATTGAATGTGTAGATAGCTTTGGGTAGTATTGACATTTTGACAATATTTATTCTTCCAACCCATGAGCACGGAATGTTTTTCCATTTCTTTATATCTTCTTCAATTTGCTTCAGAAGCTTTCTATAGTTTTAAGCATACAATCTTTTACATCTTTGGTTAGGTTTATTCCTAGGTATTTTATGCTTCTGGGTGCAATTGTGAATGGGATCAGTTTCTTTGTCTTTCTGTTGCTTCATTATTAGTGTATAAGAATGCAACTGATTTCTGTACATTGATTTTGTATCCTGCAACTTTGCTGAATTCATGTATCAGTTCTAGCAGACTTTTGGTGGAGTCTATCAGATTTTCCATGTATAATATCATGTCATCTGCAAAAAGTGAAAGTTTAACTTCATCTTTGCCAATTTTGATGTCTTTGATTTCCTTTTGTTGTCTGATTGCTGATGCTAGAACTTCCAACACTATGTTAAACAACAGCAGTGAGAGTGGACATCCCTGTCGTGTTCCTGATCTCAGGGGGAAAGCTCTCAGTTTTTCCCCATTGAGGATGATGTTAGCTGTGGGCTTTTCATAAATGGCTTTTATGATGTTTAAGCATGTTCCTTCTATCCTGACTTTCTCGAGCGCTTTTATTAAGGTTGCTGAATTTTGTGAAAGGCCTTTTCTGCATCAATTGACAGGATCATATGGTTATCTTTTCTTTTATTAATGTGATGTATCATGTTGATTGATTTGTGAATGTTGAACCAGCCCTGCATCCCAGGAATGAATCCCACTTGATCATGGTGAATAATTCTTTTTATATGCTGTTGAATTCGATTTGCTAGTATCTTATTGAGAATTTTTGCATCCATATTCATCAGGGGTATTGGCCTGTAGTTCTCTTTTTTTACTGGGTCTCTGTCTGGTTTAGGAATCAAAGTAATGCTGGCCTCATAGAATGAGTCTGGAAGTTTTCCTTCCCTTTCTATTTTTTGGAACAGCTTGAGAAGGATAGGTATTATCTCTGCTTTAAACGTCTGGTAGAACTATCCTGGGAAGCCATCTGGTCCTGGACTCTTATTTATTGAGAGATTTTTGATAACCGATTCAATTTCTTCACTGGTTATGGGTCTGTTCAAGCTTTCTATTTCCTCCTGATTGAGTTTTGGAAGTGTGTGGGTGTTTAGGAATTTGTCCATTTCTTCCAGGTTGTCCAGTTTGTTGGCATATAATTTTTCATAGTATTCCCTGATAATTGCTTGTAGTTCTGAGGGATTGGTTGTAATAATTCCATTTTCATTCACGATTTTATCTATTTGGGTCATCTCCCTTTTCTTTTTGAGAAGCCTGGCTAGAGGTTTCTCAATTTTATTTTTTAAAAAAACCAACTCTTGGTTTCATTGATCTGCTCTACAGTTTTTTTAGATTCTATATTGTTTATTTCTGCTCTAATCTTTATTATTTCTCTTCTTCTGCTAGGTTTAGGGTGTCTTTGCTGTTCTGCTTCTATTTCCTTTAAGTGTGCTGTTAGATTTTGTATTTGGGATTTTTCTTGTTTCTTGAGATAGGCCTGGATTGCAATGTATTTTCCTCTCAGGACTGCCTTCACTGCATCCCAAAGTGTTTGGATTGTTGTATTTTCATTTTCATTTGTTTCCATTTTTTTTTTTAATTTTTTTTTCAACGTTTTATTTTATTTTTGGGACAGAAAGAGACAGAGCATGAACGGGGGAGGGGCAGAGAGAGAGGGAGACACAGAATTGGAGACAGGCTCCAGGCTCTGAGCCATCAGCCCAGAGCCTGAGGCGGGGCTCGAACTCACGGACCACGAGATCGTGACCTGGCTGAAGTCGGCCGCTTAACCGACTGCGCCACCCAGGCGCCCCAATTTCCATATATTTTTTAATTTCTTCTCTAATTGCCTGGTTGACCCACTCATTCTTTAGTAGTGTGTTCTTTAACCTCCATGCTTTTGGAGGTTTTGCAGACTTTTTCCTGTGGTTGATTTCAAGCTTCATAGCATTGTGGTCTGAAAGTATGCATGGTATGATCTCAATTCTTGTATACTTATGAAGGGCTGTTTTGTGACCCAGTATGTGATCTATCTTGGAGAATGTTTCATGTGCACTCGAGAAGAAAGAATATTCTGTTGCTTTGGGATGCAGAGTTCTAAGTATATCTGTCAAGTCCATCTGATCCAATGTATCATTCAGGGCCCTTGTTTTTTTATTGACCATGTGTCTAGATGATCTATCCATTGTTGTAAGTGAAGTATTAAAGTCCCCTGCAATTACTTCTTATCAGTAAGAAGTAATCTTATCAGTAAGGTTGCTTATGTTTGTGAGTAATTGTTTTATATATTTGGGGGCTCCCATATTCGGCGCATATACATTTATAATTGTTAGCTCTTCCTGATGGATACACCCTGTAATTATTACATAATGCCCTTCTTCATCTCTTCTTACAGCCTTTAATTTAAAGTCTAGTTTGTCTGATATAAGTATGGCTACTCCAGCTTTCTTTTGACTTCCAGTAGCATGATAAATAGTTCTCCATCCCCTCACTTTCAATCTAAAGGTGTCCTCAGGTCTAAAATGAGTCTCTTGTAGACAGCAAATAGATGGGTCTTGTTTTTTTTTTTATCCATTCTGATACCCTATGTCTTTTGGATGGCGCATTTAGTCCATTTACATTCAGTGTTATTATAGAAAAATATGGGTTTAGAGTCATTGTGATGTCTGTAGGTTTCATGCTTGTAGTGATGTCTCTGGGACTTTGTCTCACAGGATCCCCCTTAGGATCTTTTTTTTTTTTTTTAATTTTTTTATTTTTCAACATTTATTTATTTTTGGGACAGAGAGAGACAGAGCATGAACGGGGGAGGGGCAGAGAGAGAGGGAGACACAGAATCAGAAACAGGCTCCAGGCTCTGAGCCATCAGCCCTGAGCCTGACGCGGGGCTCGAACTCACGGACCGCGAGATCATGACCTGGCTGAAGTCGGACGCTTAACCGACTGTGCCACCCAGGCGCCCCCCCCCCCCCTTAGGATCTCTTGTAGGGCTGGTTTAGTGGTGATGAATTCCTTCAGTTTTTGTTTGTTTGGGAAGACCTTTATCTTTCCTTCCTTTTTTTTTTTTAATTTTTTTTTTTTAACGTTTATTTATTTTTGGGACAGAGAGAGACAGAGCATGAATGGGGGAGGGGCAGAGAGAGAGGGAGACACAGAATTGGAAACAGGCTCCAGGCTCTGAGCCATCAGCCCAGAGCCTGACGCGGGGCTCGAACTCACGGACCGCAAGATCGTGACCTGGCTGAAGCCGGACGCTTAACCGACTGCGCCACCCAGGTGCCCCTCTTTCCTTCTATTCTAAATGACAGATTTGCTGGATAAAAGATTCTTGGCTGCATATTTTTTTCTGTTCATCACATTGAAGATTTCCTGCCATTCCTTTCTGGCCTGCCAAGTTTCAGTAGGGAGATCCCTCACGAGTGTTATCAGTCTCCCTTTATATGTTAGAGCACGTTTATCCCTAGCTGCTTTCAGAATTTTCTCTTTATCCTTGTATTTTGCCAGTTTCACTATGATATGTCGGCCAGAAGATCGATTCAAGTTACGTCTGAAGGGAGTTCTCTGTGCCTCTTGGATTTCAATGTCTTTTTCCTTCCCCAGATCAGGGAAGTTCTCAGCTATTATTTCTTCAAGTACACCTTCAGCACCTTTCCCTCTCTCTTCCTCCTCTGGAATACCAATTATGCGTAGATTATTTCTCTTTAGTGCATCACTTAGTTCTCTAATTTTCCCCTCATACTCCTGGATTTTTTAATCTTTTTCTCAGCTTCTTCTTTTTCCATAATTTTATCTTCTAGTTCACCTGTTCCCTCCTCTTCCTCTTCAATCCGAGCTATGGTCACCTCCATTTTATTTTGCAGCTCATTAATAGCATTTTTTAGCGCCTCCTGGCTGTTCCTTAGTCCCTTGATCTCTGTAGCAATAGATTCTCTGCTGTCCTCTATACTGTTTTCAAGCCCAGTGATTAATTTTATGACTATTATTCTAAATTCACTTTCTGTTACATTGTTTAAATCGTTTTTGATCAGTTCGTTAGCTGTCGCTATTTCCTGGAGTTTCTTTTGAGGGGAATTCTTCCGTTTCATCATTTTGGATAGTCCCTGGAGTGGTGTGGAACTGCAGGGCACTTCCCCTGTGCTGTCTTGAATAACTTGCGTTGGTGGGTGGGGCCACAGTCAGACTGGTGTGTACCTTCTCTTCCCCTCTCCTAGGGGTGGGATTCACTGTGGGGTGGGGTGGGGTGGCCCATCTGGGCTACTTGCACACTGCCAGGCTTGTGGTGCTGGGGATCTGGCGTATTAGCTGGGGTGGATCGGCAAGGTGCCCAGGTGCAGGAGGGGCAGGCTCACCTCGCTTTTCCTTCGGTGATCTGCTTTGGGAGGGGCCCTGCGGCACCAGGAGGGAGTCAGACCCGCTGCCGGAGGGATGGATCTGTAGAAGCACAGCACTGGGTGTTTGCATGGTGCAAGCAAGTTCCCTGACAGGAACTGGTTCCCTTTGGGATTTTGGCTGGGGGATGGGCGAGGGAGATGGCCCTGGTGAGCGCCTTTGTTCCCTGCCAAACTGAGCTCTGTCCTCTGGGGCTCAACAACTCTCCCTCCCGTTGTCCTCCAGCCCTCCCGCTCTCTGAGCAGAGCTGTTAACTTATAACCTTCCAGATGTTAAGTCCTGCTTGCTGTCGGAACACACTCCATCGGGCCCCTCTGCTTTTGCAAGCCAGACTCGGGGGCTCCGCCTGGCCGGCGGGCTGCCCCTCCGCCCAGGCTCCCTCCCGCCAGTCCATGTAGCGCGCACTGCCTCTCGGGCCTTCCTACCCTCTTCCGTGGGCCTCTCGTCTGCACTTGGCTCCGGAGAATCCATTCTGCTAGTCTTCTGGCAGTTTTCTGGGTTATTTAGGCAGGTGTGGGTGGAATCTAAGTGATCAGCAGGATGCGGTGAGCCCAGAGTCCTCCTACGCCACCATCTTCCTCAAGTCTTTAGAACTAACTTCCATTTATAGGAAATATGGGAAATAGAATAACAAATAAAGTAATACCTTAAGGTCAAATAGCAGTCAGACAAATCTAGCAGGTGGAACATTTTTGGTAACAACCACCCAGTCCAACCAGTCAACAGAGAGAGAAAAAAGGGTGAGGGGGGAGGTATACTCTAGATACGGAGATACAATAACCAAACAGCACACACAAACCTTGTTTAGATCCTAATTAGAACAAATAAACTATAAAAAGGTATTTTTAAGCAGTTGGTGAAACTTGAATATGGAGTGTATATTAGATGATACTGAGGAATTATTATTTTTAAAAGTAAAATAAAGTAAAAGATACAGCTGTGTCTCCCCTGAAGCTGTAATTTTGATAGCAGAGACCATACACAAAGTAGGTATTCAGTATGTGTTATTGATTCTGATGTTGAATCTATCTTGCTTGGTATTTCAAATTTACGCAAAAGGTCAAAAAGTACTGGGGAATCATTTGTACCTTTGCAGAATTACAGAATTTTTGAGTTATAAATGATAAGAGGAATTATCTAGTCAAAATAAACTTATGAAGAAAAGGACACAAAGCCAGATTGTGGTAGAGCTGGTCTCGCATGCAGGGTCCTATGTCAAGAGGCTCATGTTATGCATCTCTTCAGTGCAGCCTACAGGAGGCTCCGACTGCTTCCAAACCTTTTGTAGCTCACAGCTCCACTCCTCCTCCTCCCCCCACTTGACTTCATATTCTTTCTTGCTCTTCCTCCCAACTCCATCTCTAGACATTTTGATTTATATTCACTTGACAAGTTTCGCATTCCTTGGGAAAACTGCCGCAGGTAATGCTAAACAGAGGAGGAACAATAATGAGTGGAGGAAAAACATTTTAAAATAAAAGCAAAATTAACAGTAACAACAACAGCTGCTGTTCCAAGCTTTTTCCACATTTAAGTTCCTACTTCATCCTCCTGGCTTTCAGGGATACTTTTTTTCCCTAAGTTCTGTCAATGGACACATAATAGTTTTCTATCAATTATACAAGTCTCAAAGAAAAAAGGTTTCGTTGGTATATTAAAAATCAATGCTGCTAAAAATAAACAAACATTCAAAATTTTTTTAAGAATAAAAAATCAATGCTGCTGCAATGCCTTTTCTCTTTCCCTTTCTTTTTTCCATCCTTCATCTTTTCTTTTCAAAAATCACAGCTAATGTGATGGCCAGAAATCAAAATATTATTAGTTACTGTAAGCCTTTTAGTAATACATTGCTTTTTAAATTATGTACATATATTACTTTAAAAAATATTGGTTTAGAAAACTCAATTATAATTATGCATTACTGTGTTTAGCAATATATGGAAAAACTGAGAACGTAGCCAGTACCCTCTGGATTTATAAGATAAGCCAAGAAGCCCTAGCATAGACAGATCACTTACTTTAGGAATAAGGTATGTCAGTATTATCAAATACACCAAAGAAGGATAATTATACAAATAAAGACAGACAGATATGTGGGATTTAGTAAGTTTAAGCCAAGCAGAGGAACATATATTTCTGGGACCTATTACATAGAAATAACAGTTACCTTCTGCAAAATTCCTCTATTACGTTATATACTTCTATTATACACACATATCACTAACCTTCATGACAAACCTTTGGAGGAGTATTACCGCCCGTATTTTACAAAGAGGAAGAGGTAAGACCAGAATTTAAATACAAGGCTACCTGATTCCAAGTTCATATTCTTTCAACTATAGAGTAAAAAAACAGACATTCAATTTAAATTTAGGAGGGGAAAGAAGCTTGACTTTTTACTCCTACTCCATCTCATAGCAGCTCACTGTTACCAAGTTCCATGATCAAGGCTGACATTTAGCTGGTATGCTCTGCCGTGGCATAAGGGCTGAAAGCTGTTAAGATTAGCTGAGGATCTGTTCTGTTTGACTCATGGTGCCCATGCCATGTGGATCACTAAATATGTTGAATATCCTACCTGTCCATGACACAACCTGAGTATTCCAACAAATACTTACTCAGACATTTGAAATCATCCCAAACCACCTATGACATACGTTCCATACCTACAGGTATCTCAGGTCTACATCCATGCAAAATTTGGCTGGTCTTCTCTCTAGGTAAGAACATGCTAGGATTCCCAACTTTTAGAGTAGAAGCCTAACATTTGCCATTTACATTGACCAAAGCATGGGGCAGTCAGTAGTACAAAATTACTATACTTAGGATTTCACCAGTGAGTCCAACCTCAAAATGACATCCTGTCTTTCTTGTTAAAAATCAGGCTCATAGCATTCAATATTTGGGAAATTAGTCTGACAGGATACTACCCACACCTTCTCCAGTTCTTACTATGAAATTTGATCACCAGAAAAGAATATATCTAGATGTTAGCTTATGCCCTTAGATAGAAGTACATACCTAAACTGAGTTATATTCTTGGATTTTATCAAGATTCAATATAAGAAATGACCATATGGAGAAAAAGAAAGCAACAGTCTAAATGTTTCAAGGACAAATCTAAATGTCAACATAATAAGAGCAGCATGATTTCTGAGAGCTTCACACTTTGGATTTATTTATAAGTTAGTTATGCCAAAATCAGTTTGTCCAACCAACACACATAAAATGTTATACAAGCTCCCTCAACTGGTTAAGATGTAGCACTACCAAAAAACATGTTCCATTAAGTTGACTGTATCATCTTCTTGAGAAATTTCTGTAACTCCAGCCTGAGACCGAAGAATGGACATGATGTCACGAGATAATTTGTCAAAGCCATTCTGTAAACATATATTTGCTACTTCTTGCCAGTTTTCTAATGAGCAAAATGGATCATTTATCATAAGATGTTCGACTATACCTAAGGAAAAAAATTATAATATTATAGTATGTCGCCTATTCTTATTTGAAAATCCATATTTAGCAATTCTTCAAAAATAGAAAGGGATATCATTTCAACTCACTTACTATTAAACCTGATTCCTATAAGTTTAATGTGGAGTGCTTCATCCAACTCATGGTGAGTAATCAAGTGTTAGTTTCTTCTGCTTTTTCATGAACCTTTTCATGCCTCACTTCAACCCTCTACCATGTCTCACATTCCCACACCTTTACTCATCTCCTTCTTGGTAAGGCTAGCAGATATTGAAAGTTACAAGGAAGGGAGCTTAGAAAATGAAGAATGAGGGCTCAGCCTTATTCAGAGTCTACAAGGTACCATTAGACACTATCATGTAATTGAGGGCTTACAGGTCTAGTTTTCATGATCCTTCAAATTCTTTTATAAATTCCCTAGTAGTGCTGACCCAAGTGTTTAAAAACCTCTTCAGTAAACCCTCCATCTTATCTCTGATAGAGAGAGACCTCTTAATGATGGGGCTTCTGTAACAAATATTTTTTCTAAGGATATAAAAGAATGAGTTTATTAAATAAAACTAAGGAGATTATTTGCTTTTGAAGATCAATTACAGTGACCCCCTTGGAATATATTTATTTAGGGAACTCATTTCTTATCTATTACCTGCATTACTTATGATACTTAATGAAAGATCTTTTTAAAACATTGTCATCACTATTATTTTATTTCTACCATAACTCTGCCAAATAAAATAATTTAATTGATATCTATAATTTCAAAATTATCTTCCCAAATATGTTTTAATGTAATCTGCTATTCATTCTTAAACCCCATGTAGTAATTTAAAATCAAATTGTCTGCTCAAGTTCCTATATTAGAGAAAGGAAAGAAAAAATGAGATTTCATTAGTAATTCTTGACCCTACTGCAGAGTTATGTTCAGAGTAAATATCATATATAAATGACACGTACATATATATTTAGTTTAAGATTAAAATATAGAAAGATTATTTCCAAGGGCACCTGGGTGGCTCAGTAGGTTAAGTGTCCAGTGCTTAATTTTGGCTTAGGTCATGATCTCATGGTTTGTGAGTTCAAGCCCCTTGTTGGGCTCTGCACTAAGAGCACAGAGCCTGCTTGGGATTCTCTCTCTCCTCCCCTGCTTGCAGTCTCTCTCTCTCAAAATAAATACTTTTTTTAAAAAGATTATGTCTAAATAACACTTAAAATATATAAAAAGTTATTAAATATAAATACTTATTAATATATGTAAAGTTTTTAGAGTAGTGTTAGCTAATATAATTATTAACATGTTCCCCTCAATCTTCACTAAGATTCTCTCTTCTTTGTAATTCCCTCAAGAAATAAATACTATTGGGGCGCCCGGGTGGCTCAGTTGGTCGGGCGTCC
This sequence comes from Prionailurus viverrinus, assembly GCF_022837055.1. Lineage (NCBI taxonomy): Eukaryota > Metazoa > Chordata > Mammalia > Carnivora > Felidae > Prionailurus > Prionailurus viverrinus. The sequence goes on from NC_062563.1 coordinate 74,296,101, forward strand.
TACTTTGGCTCAGGTCATGATCTTGCAGTTCATGAGTTCCAGCCCCACATCGAGCTCTATGCTGACAGCACAGAGCCTGGAGCCTGTTTCAGATTCTGTGTCTCCCTCTCTCTCTACCCCTTCCCCACTCACACTCTGTCTCTCTCTCTCTCTCTCAAAAATAAATAAACATTAAAAAATTAAAAAAAAATACTATTGTTAACAGACTATTATTGACATGGTAGTCTTTACATTTATAAACTCTTAAAGTCAATTCCTGCCAAGAAGGAATTCTTAGGAAGAATGAGTTAACTCAAACGTAATAATCTTGAACCTTTCCCTAAATAACCCAATACTTTTTCTTCTACAACAACATTTTACTATACTTACCTTTCCCACCTTTACTTATGTCTTGAAGTAGCTTAATGCCAACTTTTTTCATATCTACAGAGAACAGATGAAGTATAGCAAGACCAAAAGATAAAGATGGTGGTTTCCCGTTCCATTCTCTAGTGAGACACTGAATTAATTCAGTGTGAGGACATAACTTGATTAGGTCCATCAGGTCATCTGAAAGCAAAATTCAAAAACTATGTCTCAACATCCTAATATGATACATCAACTACAAACTGGGACCAGCTAATATCTATACCTGCCAATCAACATTTCTTTTTCCAATCCTTCCAAAGCCCTCAGTGAACTCAACACTACTATCTCCAATCAAGAAGAAAAAAAATCATGCTCAGCATAGCAAAAAACGAAAGAAAACTACTTACAGCAAGGACTACCAGGAAAACAAATTATCAAAGAACTGTGGTAGAATAGAAATAATTAGATTGGCAATCAGGAAACCTGATCTAACCACAATTCCATCAGTCCCTTATTCTTTTGGATCCCAGTTTATGCATCTTAAAAGTGTTAGCATTAGGGCTCCTGGGTGGCTCAGTTGGTTAAGTATCGGACTTTAGCTCAGGTCATGATCTCACGGTTTTTGAGCTCGAGCCCCACATCGGGCTCTCTGCTGTTAGCTCAGAACCCACTTCAGATCTTGTCCCCCTCTTTCTCTGCCCCTTCCCTGCTCTCTCTCTCTCAAAAATAAATGAACATTAAAAAAATAAAGTGTTAGCATATCCAATTTCTAAGGTTCCATCTAACAAGATTATGTTTGTCTATATCTTGCTGTTCTTATTTGGGCCAACTTCTAGTGAGTATAATTTCTTTCTTCCTGTGCCTTGCACAGAAAAAGGGGCTCAGTAATTTTTTTCCTAAAAATATTATTTTAGAAACTCAAAAATGAAGACTTTAAGAAGCCATTAGCCCGTTCAAGTAGCTAGTAGCTGAGCCATATGAAGTTGCCTACATTTGACCATGCTTTACTACAAAAAAGGATATTTCATATGGTTTAATATACTAGATAACTACTGAGTTGATACTACAATTATGATTTACATTTAAAAAAAATTTTTTTAATGTTTATTCTTGAGGGAGAGATAGTGTGTGAGTGGGGGAGGGGCAGAGAGTGAGGGGGAGACACAGAATCTGAAGCAGGCTCCAGGCTCCGAGGTGTCAGCACAGAGACCCATGCGGGGCTCAAACTCACAAACCATGAGATCATGACCTGAGGTGAAGTCGGACGCTTAACCGACCGAGCCACTCAGGCACCCCCATGATTTACATTCTTAAGTTTATAAACTTTGTGTTAACTAAAGTTTTTCAAGTAAAAAATTTACTTTCTCAGGGTGCTTGGATGACTCAGTGGGTTAAGCATCTGACTTTGTCTGAGGTCATGATCTCATGGCTCATGGGTGCAAGCCCCGCATGGGGCTCTGTGCTGACAGCTCAGAGCCTGGAGCTTGCTTTGGATTCTGTGTCTCCTTCTCACTCTGCCCCTCCTCCCCAGCCCACACTCTGTCTGTCCCTCTCTCTCTCAAAAATTAACATTAAGCATTAAAAAAAAATTGTTTTTAATATTATTCTTTGGTCACAACAGAGGTAGTATTCAGAATAATTCCTGAAAGCCTTTTAAGAACTACCATAAACATAATTTGCAACTTTTTGACTGATAATATAAGATAATCTAGTATTTATTAAACACATATTTACTGTACTAGGAACTTACATACATCAAATCACTGCATTTAATATTCAGTATAAGTGAGATATTATTATTCTCACATTAAAAGTGAGGAAACAGGCTTAGAGAAGTTAATTTTCCCAGAATTATACACATGATATAAACGAGAACGAAGTTCATCTAATCCACCCAAGTCCATGACCTTCCAATCTTTAGCAATGCTCCTCCAAAACAATAAGTATATGTGTGATGCACTGTATGTATGTACATATACACATACATGCACATACACACATAAATAAAAGAGAGATAAATGATAAAAGAATAAGCAAGGAATAGCAGAATATAATTCTGTATCAATAAAGTCAAACAATTTTTTTTTAATTTCCCTAGAGAAGAGGTAGAAGAAGTTTATGATTTGGGTCAAACTGGCCTTCACTAAGGTGAAGCTATTTATATAGCATCCCCCAGCCACCAGCATTTCGTAACTCACACATTTTGCTGTTTCATTCAATCAGGCATTCAAATTCCCCTCTCCTTGAATTGATTAATTAACCACTATTTACTTAAGTATGTACAAGATATGGCCTCTGACTAGTTCAAAGGAACACAAATTCAACTCCTATGACCTTTCTCCTCTGCTTACCATGGTTTGGAATTCATTTCGTCATTTCTTAGTTTGACAGGTTATTAATCAATTTTTATCTCATGGATGTTCTTGGTGTTTTTCTCCAAATTTTTATTTACATTTTACTTAGCTAACATACAGTGAAATAGTGGTTTCAGGAATAGACTTCAGTGATTCATCATTTGCATACAACACCCAGTGCTCATTCTAACAAGTGCTCTCCCTAGTGCCCATCACTCATCTAGCTCATTCCCCACGCCCCATCACCCTTCAGTTTGTTCTCTATCATTAAGTCTCTCATGGTTTCTCTCCCTCCCATATGTTCATCTGTTTTGTTTCTTAAATTCCACATATGAGTGAAATCATATGGTATTTGTCTTTCTCTGACTGACTTATTTCTTTAGCATAGTACATTTTAGCTCTATCCATGTCATTGCAAATGACAAGATTTCATTCTTTTGGATGACTAATATTCCATTGTGTATATATATCATATCTTTATCCATTCATCATCAGTCTGGACATTTGGGCTCTCTCCATAGCTTGGCTATTGTTGACAATGTTACAATAAACACCAGGGTGCATATATCCCTTCAAATTTCTATTTTTTTTATCCTTTGGGTAAATACCTAGCAGTGCAATCGCTAGATCATAGGGTAGTTCTATTTTTAACTTTTTTTTTAAGTTTATTAATTTATTTTGAGAGAGAGAGTGTATGTGTGTGTGAGCAGGGGATGGGCAGGGAGAGAGGGAGAGAGAGAATACCATGCAGGTTTTGTGCTGTCAGTGCAGAGCCCAATGCAGGGCTTGAACTCACGAACTGTGAGATCATGACCTGAGCTGAAACCAAGAATTGACGCTTAACTGACTGAGCCAGATGTCCCTATTTTTAACTTTTTGAGAAATCTCCATACTGTTCTCCAAAGTGGCTGCAGCCATTTGCATTCCCACCAACATTGCAAGAGGGTTCCCCTTTCATGGATATTCTGTTTTAATATGATTATAAAGGCCGATATGCCAAGTGTGATAGATGTTTAACTCATGAACATCTAGAGCAATGGTTCTCAAAATATGGTCTAGGGTTTATAAAGTCAAAACTATGTTCATAAAAATACTAAGCTGTTATTTGCCTTTTTCATTCCCATTCTCTCACAAATATACAGTGGTGTTTTCCAAAGACTATATGACATGTAGTCTTACAACAGACTGAATACAGGAGCAGATATAGGAAGCCAGCTATCTTATAGTAATCCAGATATTGTAGAGATTTGCAAAAATGTAGAAAATGCAACTCTTTTCATGAAATTCCTTGGTTTTGGAAAGTTTTTTTGTTTTTTAAAGTATATTTATTTATTTTGGAGAGAGAGCACGTGCATGTATGGGAGGGACAGAGAGAGGGCTCCCCACTGTCAGCACAGAGCTGGATGCGGGGCTCAAGCTCATGAAACCTTGACATGATGACTTGAACTGCAATCAAGAGTCAGACGCTTAACCGACTGCACCACCCAGGCGCCCCAAGGAAAAGTTATTTCTTATAAAAAATATTTTATTATGATAACATGTGATGGGTTTATTGTTTTCTTTAAATGAATAAATATTTTAAAATTTTCTGTTTTAATTTCTAATAGGATAAATATCAACAGATATAACCTATATAAATATAAGCTCTTTGGGATGTTCAGTGCTTTTTTAAAAGTGTAAAAGAGGGGTGCATGGGTGGCTCCGTTGCTTAAACATCCAACTTCAGTTCAGGTCATGATCTCACAGTTTGTGAGTTCAAACCCCTCACCAGGCTTTCTGCTCTCAGTGCCAGAGCCCACTTTGAATCCTCTTGTCTCCCTTTTGCTGTCCTTCCCCTCCTCACTCACTCACTCACTCTCTCTTTCAAAAATAAATAAACATAATAAATAAATAAGTAAATAAAAGAAACCTGAGACCAAAAAGTTTGAGAGCTTCATATCTAGAATAACCCAATTTCCACTTAAGTATATTCACTTGTTTAATGATAATGGGGAAGGTGAACAAACAAATCATTTCAGGTTTCATTCTAAATATTATTGGAGGGGTGGAATAATTTTTATTTCTAAAACAGATGCTCCTTTAGTCAGATTTATGCTTTTGGAACAAAACTTTCTTATAATTTTTGTTTTTGTTTTGTTGTGGTTTTGGTTTTTGTTTTTTTAATTTGTAAATGTATAACTGATAGTCTAAATCTGAGAACATTCTTTTCTGAAAGTATAAAATTAAGTCTTTCCCTCAAGGCCCCATGATACCATGGAAAGCTGTAGTTGTTTCCCATTAAAAAGTAAAATAAGCAAAGCAATTTTTCAGGGTTTCTACTTTTTCTCAAGTTATTATTTTCATCTTATGATGTGCTAAATAAATTCTGAGGATAAATATCAAGGTTCTAATTATAGAGAGTGTCATTACTTCTTAAATTATTATAATAACACATAATTATTTTAGATTATAATGCAGGAACAGAACAATACAATAATGAGTCAATCACATTTCAATGCATTTATGCAAGGCAAATTTTGCAAGCAAAACAGAAACTTCATTCACATTTCAGTCAATATAAATTCTAGAGTAATCATTTCTTACCTGTGGAAAAATAATACTTAAAACAGAAAATGAACCTGTATACTTAGATAATAAAAATAAAATATCTAATTCATTCAATAAATATTGAGTAGAACCTACTATGCCAGATTCTATCCTGTTGCTGTGTGTACGTAGGCAAATTACTTACCTCTTTGAGCCTTAGTTAGCCTCTCTGTGGAAAGCTTTTTTTTAATCTATAAAATAGGGATAATAACAAAACCTACTTTATAGTTAATGTAAGTATTAAGTAAGATAATGCAAGTAAAAAGCCAAACTATAGTATCAAGTGTGCTGTTAATATAACAAATGAAGAAATTCATAACTTTAAAAGATAGATGCTAAGTAAAATTAAATTTATTGTTTGAAAATAATCAGATTCAACTGCCATAAATGACCCTCTTTCCCAGAAAAATATGACCTAGAAGTGCTGTAGTTTGTCTTATTTGCAACTTCTTAGAATTGGGGTACAGAGCCTGCAAATAAGAATTCAGACATAGACCTGGGATATGAGAGAGGTCAGGCTGCCTGTACACGTAGGTTAGTGCTGAGCTAGGTTCATAAGAGATCAGCTCATTCAACTATAGTTACCCTAAGGTTGACAATGCTCTCAGATCACTGCCTACTTGTAACCTAAGTGTTTCAAAATTTTGAAATGAACATTATTTTACTAGTTCTTCATTTTTAATGCTCATATCATAGTTTACATACACTCATATGTAACAAATAAGTGCAGCTATTTTAAAAAAATTCTCTAAGTAGCATGGTCTAAAATATCTGCAAAATAAACTGTGTACTTCAGAGGGAGAGAAGCAGAGACACCCAGACATCTACCTTCTTGAAGGCTGCCAGGTTGTCCCCTCAGGACAGCCTGAGGCTGTCCCTCATGCCTCTGCCAGACATGGGAGAAAAACAAGATCTCAGCAACAACTGACCTTAAGGCAAAGACCACTCTGACTGGGCTGGCCACAGCTACCCAGGACCCTCCGTTAGCACCAAGGACTTGGTGAACTTCACTCCCTCAGCTCAGTGTTCCCTCTGTGGATCTCAGCATCTCTACTTGTACGACAGGCCTAGCAATGACTACCTGATGGGACTACTGTGAGGACTGGCTAGAAGGGTGTGAGAACACATCTAGACTCTGGCACATAGTAGGTTCTCAATAAAAGCTAGGTTTTTGTTAAAAACAGACAGACAAAAATTGTATGTTTCAGGATTCCACAGTTTACTAAACGTTTATGTAGTGAAGAAATACTAATGTATTTGAATGTCTAGCATGAAAGTCAATCAGTTCTAGCTTAACTGTTTTCACCAAAAATTATAAAAATCTACTTATTAGTATACGTAAAATAGACTTTAAAATGTAAATCCAAAATATTGCCTACTATCATGTGTGATCTTACCAGTAAAGTCTAGAATTCGAATACATACCAATAAGTAGGCTTTTTCACTTACCGGAAGTAAAGTCCTTGAACTGTTGTATGTATTCCATGGCCCCATGAATCTGACCCTGTTTACATAGGCAAAGAAGAGCTTTCTTGTGCAGGCCACATTCAGTGTAGATCATCTGAGCTAAAGCCAGGCACTTGGCCTTGTTATAAGTATCCTGCTCCCCATAATCATAAATGACATCCCCAGCCTCCTCAGAAAATGTGAGCCTAGAGCGAGCAGATCAATAGGTATACTTTAGAGAGCTCATGGTGAGTGGATGAGAATAAAATATTTTAAAATTCAGCACAGTAGAATTGGATTTTCCATGGTCTATAAGAATTACAAGTTAATAGACAATTGATGTAGGAGAAATTAAACATATCCAAGATTTAACAAAAACAAAAATAATCATATATTCTTTTGTGGTGGGGGAGGGGAAGGAGACATTTTGGTGAAACTGACCTCAAGTTTTTTCAAAAATCTACAAACATGGTTAAAACTCTCCTAAAAAAGACTGGTGGAATTTAAAGTAACAAGGTAAATAAAAATTATTTTATAATTGAGGATCTCAATGTTCTCAGCAGTTATACAGATTTTAAACCCTGCAGAATGTAAGAATTCATTAAATGTTGGTTAAAGATAGTGACAACAAATTTTAGCTCAAAATTAGTGACAGATCTTGCAAGTGTTTGCAAGAAACGTGTGACATAAGTGTTATTTTCTAAATTGTTATAGAATTATAAAAAACAATAGGGGTAAAAAAGGATTTAAGATGTCCCAATTTCCCTTGTCATCACATTTTAATGCACATCTTCAAACACAACTGGAGTGAACCATCTGCACATTAACTCCACCTAGAAACGATCAGCATAGGCCAAAACACATTTGGGTATAATTTAAGATATCACTTCCAATCACTGGTTGTCCGGACATTGTGCTTTAGTTTTATTTTAAATTAATAGCTACAGAGTAACAGTAATCATATAATATTGATATCTGTACACATGTAACAAAATACCAGTAACATTCAAATAAAATCCTGAAATCCCTATGTGTTTACTGAAAATTCAGTAAATAAAGCCTGCCATGTTTATTGGGGTGGCCAAAGAGAAGTGTGTCTGAAATCAAAAGGCAGCTTCTGAGTATAAATCAATTATTTAATAAGCAATTTACCTAACTTTTACATTTTAGTACCAAAACATAGGTTTTGGTAGCTATAGCCACAATGTTTCCGAAGGCTGCACAAGGAATTATTTCAGTCATTTTAGTGACTGTATAACCAGAGCAAGATGATAATACCAGTATTATAGTATTTCTTTCTCTTATTAATACCATTATTTTATTTTTGTAAGAGGTCATCACTAACATGATGTGGTTCCACCTGAGAAAAGGGCAGAGCTGAGGACTAAGGTTGCTTTGTCCTGGTTTGTCATTTTCCAAAAGGATGATGTATGATTTTTAAAAAATATATATTGAAAGGGAGGAAGAGGGGGCGCCTGGGTGGCTCAGTGGGTTGGGCGTCAGACTTCAGCTCAGGTCGTGATCTCGCAGTCCGTGAGTTCGAGCTCCGCGTTGGGCTCTGTGCTGACAAGCTCGGAGCCTGGAGCCTGTTTCGGATTTTGTGTCTCCCTCGCTCTGACCCTCCCCCATTCATGCTTTGTCTCTCTCTGTCTCAAAAATAAATAAAGGTTAAAAAAAAATTTTTTTTTAAATAAAAAAAAATTTTTAAAAAAAGAAAGGGAGGAAGAGAGTCAAGCCCCAAAAGAATGGAACTGACCCTGAAGAAAAAAGGGGGGGAAAAAAAACAGGGATTCTAGCCCTGGGGAAAGGGAGGTAGTCAAGCACCCTGTACCCAACTGGAAAATGAGCCTGGGAACCTCTGTCCCTGTTTTGCCCCTAATCACCTCATTACATCCCTCTTTCTGTTTTCTCAAAGTCTCCTTCTTGGCTCTTCCATCCCTATTTCCAATTCTAAGAAGACTTCTGAAAGTGGATCTCTAGACTGGCTCTGGAGAATATATATGACTAATAAATAAATAAATAAATAATGTGCTTAACTCCATTAGGAAACTAAGGTATATTTGATTATAAACCAGATTATAGATTTTTTTAAATGTTTATTTATTTTAAAGAAAGAGAGAGAGAGAAGACACAAGTTGGGGAAGGGCAGAGAGAGAGTGGGAGACACAAAATCCAAAGCAGACTCCAGGCTCTGGGCTGTCAGCACAGAGCCCAAAGTGGGGCTTGAACCCACAAACCTTGAGATCATGACCTGAGCCAAAGTCAGACATTCAACTGACTGAGCCACCCAGGCACCCCAGATTGTAGATTTTTTTAAGCCAAAATAAAGGTAATATACAATCACTAAATCTATGCATCATATTTATTTACTGTTATTTTGTAGGATTGGGTTTGTCAAGTTAATATTTCAGAGGATATTTTCCTCTTCTGGGAGCAATATCTGCAATTTAGAGAGCCAATGCCAACAAAACATTTCTTAAGTTTAGGCTTTCTGAGTCAAGTGATTAGACTTTCCCCCGGTAAGAATGACTACGAGAGCCAAGATTAGTCTATAATCCAGGCTGTTTTATGGCTGGCTCTGTGCAGGGCTTCAAGGAAAGAACTGTAGAACTTTTTAAGGTAGCCATATGGTAGAGGCCAGGTCACTGGAGTCAGAGACCAGAGGAAGGAGGCTAAGAATAAAGAATGTGAATTACCTTCAGTATTCTGTTATATCATCTCAGGATCCTTAAGAGTGGTGGTATTTTCCAAATTTATGCAGTCAAGGAATTGCAGAAGAATTTAAATTCTTATAATTAAGAGGTAGAATTGGCCAAGAACAATCAGTATATGTGGGGAAATTAATCTTGTCTTATGTGTCTCTGCACCAGACAACAGGTGTTAATGAACACCATTTCTAATGGTGCTCTCATGTCTGAACCATTTCCAGTGCTCCCTGACAAGTACTTTCTGTAGAGGGCGTAGAAGGTGGGACCAGGTAGAAAAAGAAAGAGGCAAAGGGTAAAAAGAGGGGTATATGTACAAAGAAGTTTCCTAAAACAGAATTAACTATTACGTGAACAGTGAGTGAAGGCCATAACAAGAGGGGGTGGGAAAAAGATACTTTACACTGGTAAACAATAGTGCCATCAATCTAGGACAGTTTAGGACTCCCCAGTGTCATGCAGGGGAAATGGTGAATTTGAAATGGGTGGCAGTAGGCACTAGTATGCAAACTTGCCATTTTTAAGTCTGGGACATTTAGAAATCATGAATTTGTTATTTAGGGAGTGCTTACATTAGTCCTTCCATCTCCCTTATGATATACTTCTTAAATATGAGAACTGTAACTACTCTCTAATATGTAGCCTACATCTGTATGTATCCAGAACCAAGCAAGCATAGTCCTTAGACTGAAAAATAAGCAGGCTGTGGCTACCAGACAGATGACAGGACTTTCCTCACTCTGCCTTCCAATACTCACAGCCCCACCCATGTCCACCAGACCCAGCAAAAGTAGCTTGATCTTCATAAATAGGCAGACACTGTTTTAGTCCCCTTTACTGGACCAGTGACTCTTCCCCAGCTGACTACTAACAGCTCACAGCTGTTGCCTTCCCCAGAGAACAGCCTTCCCCAGCTGTTGCCCTAAGCTGACTAGCTACCTTGCCCAGAAAATTATGCTTATCTTTCAACCCCCCGGTAGTGTAGAGCTGACAACTGATTAGTAAGGAATACAAAAGGTCAGTACCATAATTCAAAAAGAAGCAACTCTGGCAGGATTTATGTTCCATAGTCCTCCCCCTGTAATACTAGCTAATACTAGATTTTAACCTGAGTTCACATCGTAGCTTGGTTCTTTCCGCTTCCCTATCCCATCTCACTCCTTCACTTATAATATTTCTCGAGGAGTAGTCTATCAGTAAATGACATGCACTCAAATCCAATTATCACGCTCTCTTTAAGGGAATAGGGAACCTGAGGGCCAAACATATTCCTCTCTGCCTTGTTATGTAACAACAATCTTACCTTTTCATGATAACCAAAGTTGACTATGACTCACAGAACCTAAATTTGCAAGCATGAGAATTTTGTGTCATCCTGACTGGCTCATAGAGTGCCCAGATATTTAGTCATATATTATTCTGTGTGAGTCCGTGAGGATGTATTTGAAAGAGAGTAACATCTGAATCAGTAGACTGAATAAAGCAGATTGCTATGAATGTGGATAGCTCTCATCCCATCAGTTGATGGCCTGGAGGGTACAAAAAAGGCTGACCCTCTTTCATATAAAGCGGAACTCCTCCTGCCTGACCACTTAGCTGGGACATCAGTCTTTTCCTACCTTTGGACTCAAAAAGAAACATTGGCTCTTCTTGGGTCCTGAGCAGCCTGAAACTTACACCATTGGCAGCTCTCTTGGGTCTCTAGCTTGCTGACTGTGGATCTTAAGACTTATCAGCCTCCATATTCACAGGAGCCAATTTCTTCATGGGTGTGTGTATGTATATATATCCTATTGATTCTGTTTCTCTAGAGAACCTTGATTCCACCAAGTGGGTTACTGGGGAATCAGCTGAGCAGAGCCACTCTTTTATCTCCCAGACCCAAGTATTCTACGTACTGGAGATATACTATACAATCATCACTAGTTTAAAGTGTACATTCCATCCTGAAGGATGTTACTATGTCTTCAAAAGATGGAGCGACAAGCTGGCATCACCTGTACACAACCTGAACCATTCATGAACCAAGTTTGGGTTTTTTTCTTCCTTGCCTGCTGGTCTTAGGTCACCCCCACCCCTGCATGAGGCTTTAGGTGTGAGCTGTGGAAGTTGTGTTGGTCAGTTGGTGGTAGTTGACATGAGTTCTGGGCCACCTATTCCTGAAGCTAACTTGTGTACTCTGGATCTGCTTGAGCAATATCTTCACCGTACCTGATTTTAGATGGACTCTCTGAGCCCACCTGACCTCATGGCTTGGTGTTTCTGTCAGAATCCAGTTCATGATGAGCTGTTCTAATTCTAAAGTCATTGGTGTTCTCTGGATAAACACTCCAACTTTAGCAGGACTCAGTAGGCACTTTTGGAATCTTAAGTGCCTACTTTGGAATCTTAAGTATATGGTTGCTTGTTACAGGTGGTAGATGATCTACTGGGATATTGCTGAGTAGTCCCGGGCCAGTTAAAAACTATTAGTGGGTAAATCAATAATCATGGTTTGATAAAGGCATGGAAACCACAGTCATCCTACCAGACAAGCCATTAAGACCAATAGAGTGAGAAGAATATAAAATGGATGATAGAGGAGAAAGAGGAGTAATAATTAATGTGGATGAATCTCAAAATAACTAAAGCAAAAGAGGCAGAACAAGAAAAAAAGAATACATAATGTATAATTCCATTTATATAAAATTCTAGAAAATGAAACCTCATCTAAGGTGACAGAAAGCAGATCAGTGGTTACCTGGAAATGGTGGTGGGGGTTGGAATGAGGTTGATTATCTTGACTGTGGTGATGATTTCATGGGTGTATACATATGTCAAAACTTGTCAAACTGTACACTATAAATATGTGCAATTTATAATGTCAGTTATATCCCCATAATGCTTTCTAAAAACTCATCATATTGTACACTTTAAATATGTAGAGATTATTGTACATAAATTCTATCTCCATAAAGGTGTAAAAACCAAATTATAGCCCTATGATCAATTGTCATGACAAGGGCTATATGTAGTTCATTCTACTAACCCTTCTAAGTTTCCCCCAGAATTTTAACCACAGAATCCTAGAGAAGTTGTGCCTAGATGGAATGAAATTAAAGTGAGAAGAACATACATTTGTGTTGTGCAAATGGTTGACTACAGTAGATGCTGATTTAATGTTCTGCCCGGATCCTCATTACTGAGACAGCATACCCTTCCCCTCTGGGTGCTGGCTGTCAGTGGCTCACATGTCCCTCCCTTCTGTAGCAAATTGCCCTTTGCTGATGGGAGCCACCAGGCCTAGGAAGTTATGCCCCATCCAGGCAGCCTATAGCCCTAATAGAGACTAACAGAGAGGTACAAAAGACTGATCTCTTGCCTCAAAGGGGGCAGCTCTTTGGTGTGGTTTATGCTCCAGAGCCATCCCTCTACAAATAAGACCAAGATTAGAACTTGCCTAAGATCACAACCTTTCTTGGCTTCCTGAACATACACACACTCTTTCCTATTTTGCTTCACTCACTCCCTTATAGGGTTTTCTTGAGAAGCCCACCTTCTATCAATCATGTCTGAAGCTTTGGTTATAGGAATCCAACCTAAGGGAGCTCTAGTACAAATCTGCCTACCTATACTGAAATCCAACTCCAAGAAGCATTTCCTGCCTGTCCTTGCTGGTGTATATGTTCTTTTTTATTTTTTTTTAATGTTTATTTATTTTGAAAGAGAGAGAGACAAAGAGAGGGATGGGGAGGGGCAGAGAGAAAGGGAGAGAGAATCTCAAGTAGGCTCCACATTCACCATGAAGCCCAACACCAGGATCAATCCCATGAACCAGGATGTCATGACCTGAGCCAAGATCAAAAGAGTTGGATGCTTAATGGACTGAGCCACCCAGGCGCCCCTGGTTTATATATTCTAAATGCAACATGGGTCCACATCCATCCTGCTTATAAGTTTTCTCCTAGGTATATCCTTCACATGTAACCATAACCTCTCTGGATCCAAGTTCCTGCCTTATCCCTCTCAGTAGCATGATACTGATAAATCCTTTTCTGTCCTGACTGATGAACTCATGGGTCATGAATAATCCCATGAACCACTATTACTCAACTCCTGATCTGGGTTTATGTGACTAGGCCCCATTACTCCATGAATGTTTAGTAAATCGTCTCTGAAGGATTAATTGTTCAGGATAATGTGCTGATAAAAAACTACTGAAATCTTGAGAACAACCTCATTAACCATATACCAAAATTAAGTCAAAAGCTTAATTTTGCTTACCTTTCCTGAGTGACCCAATTGATAACTAAATCTAAACGTTTTTCAGATAATCCACATTGGATTCCTTCCAGGGTCAGTTCTGCATCAATAGGACGTCTGCATGCATGACTTGTGCTAAAGATGGCCTCAAAAAATAAGAGTAATGGAAAAGGCTTTCCTCTAATTTTTCCAACAGCTACAGAGAGAAGAAAAGTTTTGAGTTGAATACTTTAAGTAACAGTTTGCTTTTTCTTACTTCATATTATTACTTTCATCTCTTTGCATTTTCAAAAAATTTCAGTCTACAATTACGTACTGATAATGTTTAACTAATGCTTATGGATTAAACTTTCATTGTGGGTAATAACTAAATATTACATGCTATATGAAAACAGAGGCAGAGATTAGAATGATGTGTCTCTAACCAAGGAATGCCAAAAGTTGCCAATAGCCACCTAGAAGGTAGGAGAGAAATATGCAATGTAATCTCCCTAAGAGCCTCCACATGGAACTTTTAAAAGTTCAAAGAATATACCACCAGCAGACCACTGTAAGAGATGTTAAAAGTAGTCTTTCAAGCAGAAGGAAAATAATATCAGATAGAAATATGAATCTACACGAAGGAATAAAGACCAGAAATGGTATATCCTATGAATGTAAGTATTTAGAAGCATACTGTTTTATATAATACATAAAGTGGTATAACATCACATAAGGGTAGAGTATAAGAAGTAAAAGTTATGATCTATAAACCTTAAAGCAACAGCCAAAATAAAACAACAAGGAGTTACAGCTTATAATGAGCAAAGGAGAAAAATGGAATCATGAAAAAATTCAACTAATCCAAAAGAAGGCAGAAAAAGAGGGAAAAACAGTAACAAAGAAGAGATAAGAAAAACAGAAAACAAATAAAACTCAACCATGTCAACAATCACCTTAAATATAAGTGATCTAAACACTCCAATTGAAAGGCAAAGATTGTCAGAGTGTATAAAAAAAGTAGAATCCAAGTATATGTTGCCTAGAAGACACTTACTTTATTTATTGGTCTGTTTATTTTTATTTCAAGTTATTATTTTAAATTCTAGGTAGTTAACACATATGGTAAAAATGGTTTCAGGTGTAGAATTTAGTGATTCATCACTTACAAATAACACCCAGTGCTCATCACAAGAAGTGCCCTCCTTAATACCCATCACCAATTTAGCCCATCCCCTGCCCACCTCCCTCCAACAACCCTCAGTTTGTTCTCTATAGTAAAGAGTCTCATGGTTTGCTTCCCTCTCTTTTTTATCCCTTCCCCCATGTTCATCTGTTTTGTTTCTTAAATTCCACATGAGTGAAATCATATGGTATTTTTCTCTTATTTCACTTAGCATGATACACTCTAGCTCCATCCACATCACTGCAAATGGCAAGATTCCATTCTTTTTGATAGCTGAGTAATATTCAACTGTGTATGTATATACCACATCAGTTGATGGACATTTGGGCTCTTTCCATAGTTTGGCTATTGTTGATAATGCTATTATAAACATTGGGGTACATGTAGAAGACAATGACTTTAAATACAAAGATACAAATAGATCAAAAGTAAGAATATGGGAAAAAATATACCATGCTAATACTAATCAAAAGAAACATGGAGTCACATTTCTATTTTCAAAACCTACTACAAAGCTACAGTAATCAAAATAGTATGATACTGACATAGGATGGATATCTAGAGAAATATAACAGAATTAAGAGTCTATAAATAAACTCTAAACATTTATGGTCAATTGATTTTTGACAAAGGGGCCAAACAATTCAGTGGATACAGAACAGTCTTTTCAACAAATGGGTGCTGGGATAACTAGATATCTATATGCAAAAGAATGAATCTGGACCATTATCTCACACCATACACAAAAATTAACTCAAAGTAGATCACAGACCTAAATGCATAAAACTCTTAGAAGAAAACACATGATCTTAAGTTAGGCAAAGATTTCTTAGATACAACAAAAGCACAGCCATAGAAGAGAAGAAGGTAAATTAGTCCCCATCAAAATTAAAAACTTTTGTGCTTCAAAAGCCACCATCAAGAAAGTGAAAAGAAAATCCACAGATTGGAAGAACATATTTGCACATCATCTGTCTGATATGAGATTTTTATCCAGAATATAAAAAGAACTCTCACAACTCAATAATAAAAACACAAATAACATAATTTTAAAATGGGCAAACAGTAGACATTTCTCCAAAGATAAATAAATGGCCAATAGGCACATGAAAAGACGCCAACACTGTTAGTCATTACAGATATGCAAATCAAAACCACAATCAGAGGGGCGCCTGCCTGGCTCAGTCAGTTTAGCGTCTGACTTCAGCTCAGGTCATGATCTCACACTCCGTGAGTTCAAGCCCCGCGTCGGGCTCTGTGCTGACAGCTCAGAGCCTGGAACCTGCTTCAGATTCTGTGTCTCCCCCTCTCTCTGCCCCTCCCCTGCTCACGCTCTGTCTCAAAAATAAATTTAAAAAAAACATTAAAAAAAAAACACAATGAGAACACTTATCTTGATGAGCATTGAGTAATACATAGAATTGTTGAATCATTATATTGTACACTCAAAATTAATATATAACAATTTTGTTAACTATCTGGAATTAATTTTTTTAATTAAACAAATAAATCCACAATAAGATACTTCACATGGTTTAGCAAGGCTATAATCAAAAAGACAGACATTAATAAGTGCTGGTAAGGATGTGAAGAAATTGAAATCCTCATATATTGTTGATAGGAATGAAAAATAGTGCAAATAGTTTAGCAGTTCCTAAAAGCGTTAACACAAAGTTACCATAGAGCCATCCATTCCCCTCCTAGGAATTTACCCAAGAGAAATAAAAACAAATGTCTACATAAAAATTTGTACACAAATATTCATAGCTGCATTATTCACAATAGCCAAAAAGTAAAAACAACCCAAATTACTATCAACTGGCAAATGGATGAACAAAATGCAGTATATATCCTGCAATGGAATATTCATGTTCAGCAAGAACGAACCTCAAAAACATTATGCTAAGGGAAAGAAGTCAATCACAAAAAAACATGTTTTGCAAGATCCTATTCACATGAAAGGTCCAGAATAAGGAAATCCATACAGACAGCAAGTGGATTAGTGGTTACCTAGGGTTTGGAGAGGGAGCAGGAGGTAGAAAATGAGGAGTTAATGGTTCAAAATTTATTTTTGGAAGGATGAAAATGTTCTAAAATTAAGTTATGGCAATGTTACACAACCCTGTAGTTATAGTAAAATTATTCAAAAACATGGAGTTTTCTCCAGGAACGCAGTAAGTTATATTAATAGGCTAAAGGACAAAAACCACACAATCATTTCAATAAATGTAAAAAAAGTATTTAGCAAATCTAACATTCATCCCTGATAAAATTCTCACCAACCATAGAGAGGAATTTCATCAACGTTGAAAAATCTACAGCTAATATGATGAAAAGCTAAATACTTTATCTCTAAGATCAAAAACAAGGCAATAATATCTGCTCTCACCACTTCTATTCAACACTGTAATGGAAGAGCCAGTGCAATAAGGCAAGTAAAAGAAATAATAGGCATCCATACTGGAAAGGAAGAAGTAGAACTCTTTCTTAACTGATGACGTGATTATCTATGTAGAAATTCTAGGAATATACAATAAAAGTATTAGAACTAATAAATAAGTTTAAAGATGTCACAGAATACATGATCAATACACAAAAGTCAATTGTATTTCTATATACTAGCAACAAACAACTTTGGAATGTGAAATAAAAATTATAATAATATAAAAAATATAAAATATTTAAAAATAAATCTGACAAAAGATGTACAAGACCTAAACACAGATTAAAAAATCATGTAATTTTTTTTGTTCCTGTGTCCCTTACAAAACTACAAAGGCTCTATGGTAGAAACCTCTTCTATCATTACATTTAGGCTTTGGCTACTTTTATAAACACCAATTTAAACCTCAGACTCATAAAATTAAGTTTAATACCCAAAATGCAGAATGTCATCATTCACTTCTGCATGGTAACATGACCTCATAATCAGTTATCAAATTGTAAATAATTGTTGGAATGGTTTCTTGACTTTGAGTTCACTGAATAAAAACTATAAAATTACACTGTAACATCCACTGGGATAAAATATTGAAAACTGTGCATGCAAAAATATAAGATGGGCCATTTACACACAATTCACAATCAAGCAATCTCTGTAAATACATATGATCATATGCATTATGTATATGGCAACAAATTTTTTGTGTTCTGATAAACATAAAAGAACATTTTTTTCAAACTGTTGAATTTAAAGGGCTTTTTGGGAAATTTTTATAAAAACAATCTGTATATATTTGACATCAAAAATTTCCATTTAAAATGAAAATAATTAGAAAAATTATCTGTATCTATAAGCTCCATTGAGTATATCTCTCCTGTATTTATACCTCCGTATTTCCTTCTGAGCGTCTCATCTTTTAAAAACAGTTTAGTTTTAAAATAAAAGGATTTAAAAAAAAATTTTTTTTAACATTTATTCATTTTTAAGACAGAGTGTGAGCAGGGGAGAGGCAGAGAGAGAGGGACACACCGAATCTGAAGCAGGCTCCAGGCTCTGAGCTGTCAGCACAGAGCCTGACACAGGTCTCAAACTCAAGAACCGTGAGATCATGACCTGAGCCAAAGTCAGAAGCTTAACCAACTGAGCCACCAAGGCACCCCTAAAAGGACTTTTTTAATTCTGAGCAATACTCAGTTAAGTGCCACCTGTCTAATATTGGTGAATTTCTCTTTTTTTCTTAATATTGGTGAATTTCTCAGCATAAGATCCACATGCCTAGAAAAGTAATAAAAGTTGGCTGTTTTCCAATTTTGCTGGTAATTACACCTATTTGGGTATTAATTGCAAGCTTTGATTTCTACTAAAACTTATAACCCATACTTTGAACAGATCCAGTCAAGGGGAGAAGAGAAAAAAACCTTAGGAATGTACTAATATCACTTTTGACTTCACCAATTTCAGAACACATCCAAAGAAAGAGTACCTGGGTATTTGTAAGACGCCTGACTTTTTTTTTTTTTTTTTTTTTAAATTTTAGAGAGAGAAAGTGCAAGTGGGGGAGAGGGGCAGAGAGAGAAAGAGAGAGAGAGAAAGAATCTCAAGCAGCCTCCATATTCAACACAGAGCCTGATGCAGGGTCGTCCCATGACCCTGGGATCAAGACCCGAACTGAAATCAAGAGTCGGACACTCAACCGATTGAGCCACCCAGGCGCCCCATGGATATCTGAAAATTTTTAAGTAAAATACTAAAATTTTCAATGTTAAAAAAAGACCTGAAAACTGAAAATTACAAAATACTGATGAAAGAAAGTTTTGAAGACTAAATAAATGGAGACATATACCAAGTTTATAGGTTCATTGAACCAAATAACTAATATTGTTCAGTGTCTATTCCCCTGAAGTTGATCTATAGATTAAATGCAATCCCCAGCAAATGTTTTGTGAAGTTTACAATCTGATTCTAAATATTTAAATAGAAACATGAAAGAACCAGAATAGCCAAATTAAATTTGATAAAGAAAAACAGAGGTTAAAGTCTAACACTCTCTGTGACTTCAACACTTACTATAAAGCAATAGTAATCAAGACAGTGTAGTCTTAGCATCAAGATAAACAAATAGATCAACAAAACAGATTAGACCTAAAAGTATACAGACAATTGATTTTCAACAAAGGTATGAAAGCAGTTACGTGGAAAAAGTCAACTATCCGGGAACAATTGGATAGTTATAGGCCAAAAAAATACTTTGACCCATATGTTACATCACATATTAAAATTAACTCAAACTTAATCATAATGTAAACCTAAAACCATAAAATCAAAAAAAATAATAGGAGTTAAAAGCTGAAGATTAGACACAGATTTCTTATGTATAACACTAAAGGCATGATCCATAAAAGAAAAAAAAATCACAAATTGGATTTCAACAAAATTTAATACAATGGCTCACTCAGTTAAGCATACAACTCTTGATTTCTGCTCAGGTCATGATCTCACTATTCGTATGATTGAGCCCCATGTCCAGCTCTGCACTGACAGTGTAGAGCCTGCTTGGGATTTTCTCTCTCCCTCTCTCTGCCCCTCCCCTACTCCTGTTCTCTCCCTCTCTCTCTCTTTCACGTGTGCACGTGTGCTCTCTCTCAAAAATAAATAAATCAACCTAAAAAAACAACTTGTCTTAAAAAGATACTTCCAAAAGACTGAACAGACAAACCACAGACTGGGAGAAAATATTTTTAAATCATATATCTGATAAAGGATTTGTATTCACCCAATGGAATACTACTCAACAATAAAAAGGAATGAACTATTGATAGACACAACATATGGATGAATTTCAAAATAATAATGCTGAATGTAAGAAGTCAGTCAAAAAGATCACATACTATTGTAATTCCATTTATATAAAATTCTAGGAAATGCAAATTAATCTACAGTGACTGAAAGCAGACTAACAGTTGCCACTAAGGGGAAGTGGCCAGATAGAAGGAGATGGGAGGGGTGAGGATGAATCAGAGAGGGATAGGTGAGAGCAATGAGGGAACTTTTGGGTGATACAAATGTCAAAACTTATCAAATTGTGTACTATAAATATGTACAATGTGTTGTGTATATGTCAATTTATAACAACAAAGCTGTCTTAAAAGGAATTAGAGCAAATTTGACAAAATATTAACATTTACTAAATCTTGATAGTGAGTACATGGCTGTTGTATATTTCTTCATACTTTTCTGTATACTTGAAATATTTTCTCATTTAATTTAGAAAAACTAATCATATTCTTCAATGTGACAGCTAAAAAAACAGTAAATGGAAGCGATAGGGCTGGAAGCCTAGCTCTTTAGTCCCCACTTCAAAACTCTTTCCATTCTATCAAGGTAAAAAAATGCAATTTGCATACATACATAAGGTTCAAAGAAAAGTGCTTACCCTTAAATTTATTCACTGTCCCAATGTTTTGAAGAATTCTTCTAGGACTGTGGGCTGCAAAACAAGCTGCCTTTTCATATTCACCAAGCAACATTAATTCATTGAACCTACAACCATTGAATTTTGTTATATATTATAATAAATAGTACACACAAAAAAGAAATGATTAGAAATATCTATAACAGACTAAACACAGTAATATAGAAAAACTATAACTACGTTCATTCATTCTGAAAGATGCCCTTTCACTTCTTTCTGTAATATTCTGTCATTTTTTACAGCCTTTGAACCTTACCCTGTACTTTATTCCTATAGTACTTATTGCAAGACACAGAAAACGGAAAGAACTTGAACTGAATTTACAATGGGCTCAGATTTTTTTCTCTCGTGTTGTCTCTAGACGAAGAGATATTGGGAAAAGAAGGGCAATCTGCTTAGAGACTCAACGTAGGGGAAATAGTAATTGAAACACAATAGCTGCAGAACTGGAGATCAAGAGGTGAAGCTTATGTTGCTCTGCCACGAATCAGACTCCCAATAAAATATGAGACTAACACAAGAAGAAAAATAATAGTTCAGATAACTTAAGCCTCTACTCCTCTTCCTAGGGTAAAATGTCTTCAAACCAATCCTTACCCCACAATTAACAAAACTATGGCAAACAGGATTTACAGTGTTGCAAATGAATTTGAAACCCTAGAGGAGAAAGACCAAAGTCATACTAATGAGCAAAATACATAAAACTTTTAGCCTCAACAAAGTTTCTTCACTCATGTCTAAAGCTGGTAGACTTGAAGAAGCATACAGTGTAAGGAAATAAAACAGGCTTTGGTGCTGTCCCAAAATGATCTTTGCCCCTTCTTTGTACCACATCAATAGGACAATTAAAAATTATTTAACATATGAAACTAGGAATATTACATATGTTCCTTACATACTGGCCTCACATGCTATGAATTAACCTCTTAAAGAATAAAGTCTTAGATCTCCTTAAGCCTCTATTATGCACTATATAATAACTTAAGTACGAGGGAGAAATATACCTTTTTATTTTTTTAAATTTTCTTTTTTTTGAACGTTTATTTATTTTTGGGACAGAGAGAGACAGAGCATGAACGGGGGAGGGGCAGAGAGAGAGGGAGACACAGAATCAGAAACAGGGTCCAGGCTCTGAGCCATCAGCCCAGAGCCTGACGCAGGGCTCGAACACACGGACCGCGAGATCATGACCTGGCTGAAGTCGGACGCTTAACTGACTGCGCCACCCAGGCGCCCCGAAATATACCTTTTTAAAACATCATAGGATGGAAATGATGAGGGAAAAAAATGACTAAATTGGTTAGGATAATCTGACTCAAGAAGACATTCTCAAAAAATTTTTGTTAACATCAGACTGATTGTTAGGAAATGCAAAAAAAAATACAGTATACATAAAATTTAAATCAACACTCAAGTCACCTATATCCTCTGAAAAATTTCCTACACTACCAACCTAATATTTTTTACATAAAGAATTTTTTTAATTCTAGTTTATTTTCTAATTTGTTTAGTAGAGTAAAACTGTAAAAATACAAAATCTAGAGACTATAACTCATCAGGATGCTAAATAAGTGCTATACATTTAATAAATATTAAGTATTTACTTAATAAATAAATAAATATTACATAAACGTGATAACATTTTCACAAGGAAAACCAAAGCTTTTAAAATAATTTGTCTTTCATAGGGTGCCTGGGTGGCTCATTTAGAAGAACATACAACTCTTGATCTTGGGTCGTGAGTTCAAGCCCCATGTTGGATGTAGATATTTTTAAAATTATTTATTTAATATTTGCCTTTCAATGTAGGAAAGCAAAATTTCAGCTTCTTTTGCCTTGCCTGGATCATCTTCAAGCAGTTCCTCAATAATGCCTTGGTCACCTGTAAATATTGAAAATACCACAGAATATTTAAGATCAATCAATAGAAAATGTCAGCAACTTAATGCTATGGTTTCTAACAGCACCAACCTCTTTTTCTTTTTCTAATTAACTCATCTTTTGGGGTATTTTTCTTAAAGTTTATTTATTTTTGAGAGAGAGAAAGAGAGGGAGGGGCAGAGACAGGGGGAGAGAGAGAAAATGCCAAGCAGGCTCTGCACCATCAGCGTGGAGCCCAAGGTGGGCTCAAACTCACAAACCATGAGATTGTGATCTGAGCTGAAATCAAGTCAGACTATTTAAGTTTTTTAATGTTCATTTATTTATTTTTATTTTTTAAAATATGTATTCATTTTTTAGAGACAGAGAGACATAGTGGGGGGGAGGGGGGGAGCAGATAGAGAGGGAGACACGGAATCTGAAGCAGGCTCCAGGCTCTGAGCTGTCAGCACAGAGCCCAATTCAGGGCTGGAACTCAAGAACTGTGAGATCATGACCTGAGCCAAAGTTGGACGCTCAACCAACTGAGCCACTCAGGTGCCCTAAGTCAGACTATTAACTGACTAAGCCACCCAGGTGCCCCAACAGCACCAACCTCTTTTTTTTTTTTTTTTTAATTTTTTAATGTTTATTTATTTTTGGAGAGAGAGAGACAGAGTGTGAGCAAGGAAGGGGCAAGCAAGGAAGCAGGTTCCAGGCTCCCAGCTGTCAGCACAAAGCCTGATGCCAGGCTCAAACCCACAAACCGTGAGATCATGACCTAAGCTGAAGTCAGACACTTAACCGACTGAGCCACCCAGGTGTCCCCAGCACCAACCTCTTCTTAAAATAAGTGGCCTCCCTGTCCCTCTCTCCTTTATTATCAGGTACATTTTTAGCTTTCTCCCTTTGGCTTACCACATCCTCTGTTTACCAATTATGTGTTAGCTGTTGAAGGAAAAAGCCCATAGGGTAATAGAGAGCTAACAGAAGTAAGTACATTTTTTATTTCTTCAAACTTAGCCTAGAAAAGTCATCACCCTTTAGCTTTCTGGGGGAAAAGATGATGTTTTCCATTATTTTTGGTAATTAAAAAATACAGATAAATTACCATGTAAATCTTTAGTTTTCTGAATTTGCTCCACGAAATCTTGAAATGAGCTGCTCATATCAGATTTTACCCATGAAGTAAGTGCATTTGAAATAATCTGCAGTCTTTGATGACTACAAAGAAAAAAAATCAAAACACTGAACCTAAAATCAAATACAATATTAGAATAAACATAAATAAAAGCTTCAAACTTAAAAAATATACAAGCAATCTTCATACCGAAACTGTAATTCTTTGTTTAAATTTTCAGCTAAATCTCTCCGTTTTAATGTCACCATCATTTCCTCATCTAAATCTGCCTTCCTCTGAACTGGTACATATTTTTTCAACATAACCTGTTTAATTTCGGCATATTTATCTTCAAGATGTTTCAGGTACTTAGTGAGAGCATCTAAACTGACGGATTCTTGGAGAGTCATGCCTAGGGAAAAGGGAACAAATCAAACAAGCCAAACCATGCGGGGTAACTAGTGCTCAAACAGCAAGTTTTACCAAAATAAATCAGTTTACTATGTTATGAAATAATTAAAAAATGATAGCATGAACTTATAACTTACAGAACATAAACAGAATTAGCATACAATTTTAAATGTGTAGCAGTTTTAAACATATCATCAATGAAGACTGATTGTCCAAACCTGAGTATCTTAAAAAGTTTTAATGACCTCATTGACACACCTTGCAAGCCTCTTAAATATCAATGCGACTCAATACCACTAAGAGTTTCTGCCTAACAAGTCAGGATTTTTGTCCGAAGATTTCTCTCTAGCCAAATCTTTCATTCATCTACTATAGTAAGCCCCAGGGTAATGTTTATTCTTTCCAATGCAAAGCTTATAACATTTGCTAAACCTTCACTCCTCTCTTCCTCATTGCCCCCTGTATTCGTTATTCTTAACAACCCACTCACACATACTTAAAATGATTCCCTTATTCAGGCCAATTGTTACCTTATTATTATTATTATTTTTTTAATGTTTATTTTTGAGGGGGTGGGGAGAGGGAGAGGGAGAGAGAGAATCCCAAGAAGGTTCTGAGCTGTCAGTGCAGAGCCTAACTTGGGGGTCGAACTCATGAACTGTGAGATTCCAACCCTAGCTTAAATCAAGAGTCGGATGCTTAACTGACTGAGCTACCCAGGCGCCCCCAATTGTTGCCTTTAAAAGGCATACCTCAAAATTCTCTCCCAGAAACTCCCCTGGATTAATGCTACTCAATTTTTAATCATTCCCTTACCCTGAATCCTCTCAGCATTTAATCAATTTGACTTATTCTCTCCTTATTCATATGTACCTTATTTGTAATTTGATAATCATAATTTTATATTTGAAGTGAATCTAGTCCCTGCTTCCACCAAACACAGGATGATCAACCAAACTCAGGTGAAATGCTGTGTTATGGAGCAGCTCATTGTCTTCAAGACATAGCTTCTTCTACTGAAACCAGAGTGACTTCCTAAAATTTCCACCAATGGACTCTGCCTCTGGATAAACACTGGTTGAAACCCTTAAAAGTTTTTAATACAGTTATCTATTCTCAAAGTCGTCCTTTTCTTCAGGATGAATATTTGCAATTCTTCTATCCATTCATCATAAAAACTTGTCAACTCCTGATGAATTCCAGGATATACTCCAAAGTTTCTTAAAATGTGACTTAGCTGAAGATGAAGAACCAGTGAATACTGACATCAATGTCAATCAACCTGGAGTCCTGTCGAAAGGTGTTTGTAAAGTCTGGCTGAAGTCCTGGTACACTTCAAGATATACACACTGCAGCACATATATACTAATTTGTGTAATAGGTAATAACTGAAAACAGTTGGAATTTTAAATATTTTAAACAAAATACAGTACCTGGAATAGGTTTTGAAGGATCTTTGGAGAAAGTATGATATTTTGCTTCTTTTGCGTCATACTCTGCCCTAAGTTGCTTCATTTGGTCTATTTGCAATTGAATTTGTGAGGAATTATTTTCAATAACCCTCATTCTGAAAAACAGAAAGGCTTTCTTATATTTCTCTCAATGAATTTAGTTACTTAATCATAAGATTTAAAGTAAAACAGGTTAAATCATTATTTTGGCTAATTATAATTTTGAACCATTATGGACTTAGGTGGAGGTTTATAAAACCATGCCCATAAATGGGGCGCCTGGGTGACTCAGTTGGTTAAGTTTCTGACTTTGGCTCAGGTCATAATCTCACGGCTCATGAGTCTGAGCCCCACGTCAGGCTCTGGGCTGACAGCTCAGAGCCTGGAGACTGCTTTGGTTTTTGTGTCTCCCTCTCTCTCTGCCCCTTCCCTGCTCATGCTCTCTCTCTCTCTCTCAAAAAATAAACAAACATTTAAAAAATTAAAAAAAAAAAAAAAACAATGCCCATAAAAAGTTAATTAACCTCACTAGTGAGGAACAGTTTTCTTTCAGAGCATCAATAAAATCTTACCCTGATTCACAACCTCACTGGAAATTTGTATGTGTAAAACATAATAATCTGGCCACAAAGTACTATGTCTACTTCCAATAGTTGAAAATTACCTTTGCAATTAAAATTATTTTTATAATTGTATTAGTTTCCTGTGGCTGCTATAACAAATTGCCAAAAAACTTATTGGTAGCCTAAAACAACAGAAATTTATTCTCTCACAGTTCCAGAGATCAGAAATCCAAAATCAGCAACACTGGGCCAAAATCAAAGGGCTACACTTCCTCTAGAAGCTCTAGGGAAGAATCTGTTCCTTGCCTCTTCCAACTTCTGGGGGCTGCTGGCCTTCCATGGCTACATCACTTCAATCTCTGCCTTAGTGGTCACACTGCCTTCTCCCCTTCTGCCTGTCAACACTCCTTCTGCCTCTCTTTTATAAGAACACTTGTGATTGTATTTAGGGTCCACCTGGATAATCCAGGATAATCTCCCTATCTCAAGATCCTTAATGTAATAACATCTGTAAAGGCCCTTTTTCCAAATAAAGCAAATTTCCAGGTTCTCAGGATTAGGACCTGGTATCTTTAAGGCAATTATTCAGCCTCCTATAGTAATTTTGATCCTAGAGCAGGAGGAACGATATTTACTTCTTTGAGATAAAACTGTCTTATTCCAGAAATGGGGATCTTAAAGACCAAGAGGTAGATATAAATTTCTTTTAAGCATTATTTGAAGTTCACTGCCTATCTTATCACTGATATGTTGGCCCAGGGAAGAAGTAACAGATTAAAATAAGTTAGATACATAAATGTCAGAGTTTTTGGCAAATTAAAAACACATTTGTCAGTACAAAACTGCTGCCTACATCTGATTACTATACAGAATTCCTGGTGACTACAGATGGCTGAGTAAGAGCCTGCAGCATTTATGAAAGAGGGACTGTAGAAATAAAACATCCTTTGGCTTTCATCCAACAACGTTAAGCTTGTGGAAGAAGAGCATATTAAAAGTAAACAGACTTCCAAAAGAATTGAAAGCAGGGACTCAGATACTTGTACATAAATGTTCAGAGGCATTGTTCACAATAGACAGAGGTAGAAACAACCCAAGTATCCATCAAAAAATAAACAAAATATGGTATATTCATACAATGGAATATTATTCAGCCATAAAAAGGAATGAAATTCTAATATATGTTATAACACTAATGCAAAGGTATCTAATTGTTGCTCCTTTCTATAACTACTTTTAGGATCTTTTTATCTTTGACAGTTTCACTGTGATAAATCTAGTTGAGAATCTCTTATTATTTATAATGCTTGGGATTTTGGAGGCTTCTTGAATCTGTGAATTGCTATCTCCCATCAGGTCTTGAAAATTTTCAGCCATTATCTCTTCAAACATTGTCCCATTATTATTATTTTTTTTTTTTTTACTTTAATCCATTATAGTTAACATAGTGTTATTTGGTCACAGATGTACAATATAGTGATTCAACAATTCCATACATCACTCAGTGCTCATCACAAGTATTCTCTTCTGAATTCTTTTTTTTTAAATTTTTTTAAATGTTTATCTTTATTTTTGAGGCATTAAGAGACACAGCATGAGTGGGGGAGAGGCAGAGAGAGAGAGAGAGACAGAATCGGAAAGAGGCTCCAGGCTCTGAGGTCTCAGCACAGAGCCTGACGTAGGGCTTGAACTCACAGACTGAGAGATTGTGACCTGAGCCCAAGACGGATGTTCAACTGACTGAGCCACCCAGGTGCCCCTCTTCTGAATTCTGATTAGCCAGGACTTTCTCACTCCATCCTCCATGGATGGATCCTCCTTTTTTTATAATAGCTATATTGAATATCATTCATATACCTTAAATCCACCCTTGTATACAACTCAGTGAATTTTAGTATATTCAGAGTTCTAACACTATGACTTCTGGATCCAGAATATTTCATCACCCTAAAAATAAGACCCACATTCATTAGCATTCTGCTGAACAGAACGCAACTTTCTATGCAGTCTCCAAGGGTTGAGCAGTTTACTTCTGGTTCACTCTACAAGGGTATAGCCCTTTAATGTCCCAGCTTTATATGATGAGGATTTCTCAGTAGACTGGACCCTTGGATAGATCCTAGGCTTTGTCTTTTGTCCCCCTGAAGCTTATAGTCACTAGTTTTAACAAGGGCTCTCAGGGCCAAAGAAGCATTACTGCTCCTCTTACCTTTTATTATAATTTCGCGCTGATAATCTCTTACTCATTTGCCAGCTTCCTGTTTACTTTTAAAAAGATTTTTAAAAAATATTTTAGGTAGCATTTTTCCCAAATAAAAAGATCTATCTCAACATCTAGCCAACTTTATTACCAGAAATGGAGGTCAAATTTTGCATAGTTTTCCAAGATGATTTGATATAATCTATAAAAATCATGTACCCATTATTTACCAAATGGAACACTTGAAAATATAACACTACTCAACAAGAAAGCATCTTATCCCTTCCCAAATTACGTACTGTTGTGCTTCAGAGGATTAAGTGCTCTAATTCCGACAGTAATCGTGAAATTGTACTATCAAATCTTCGACATAAGAAATTACCTGGAGCAATTACCCGCATCCTTCATTTTACAATACTACAATGTGCCTCCAATTATCCTAAGAGATATTAAAAAATTCTCCAATAAAATTATTATCTTTCACTTGAAAGAAGTAAAAAATTTAGTTATTTCAAGTTGGTAGGAAAGGTCACATAAAAATATAGCTTTAAAATAAAATTGAGGGGTGCCTGGGTGGCTCAGTAGGTTAAACATCCGACTTCAGCTCAGGTCATGATTCTATGGTTCGTGGGTTCAAGCCCTGAGTCCGGATCTATGGTGACAGCTCAGACCGTGGAGCTTGCTTCATATTCTTTGTCTCTCTCTCTCTGCCCCTCTCCCACTTGCACTCTCGCTCTCTCTCAAATGGATAAACATTAAAATAAATAAAGCCATATCCAAAAAAACCCATATCTGTTTAAAACAAATAAAATTAAATTAAATAGAAATTCACAAAGACTGAGAACCACTGGTTTTAGTTACAGTGACTAGTTAATATAACCAAGTAACATCATCTTTTGGGCTACTTACTAATATACTTACTTTGCTTCAAGTTGGATTGTTCTTTTCCTGTGATATACCAATGCTATGGGCTCTGCTGCCAAAGCTTTAAGTTTTCCATGAAGACAAAATGCAGTCTTTTGGCTTTCCTTTATTGTCTCAATAAAGTCATCATATTCTTTTTTGATTGAAGTAAGAATGGATTTGTATGCAGTGACATACTCTATTACCTGAAATATGATTTTTCTGCCTATGGTACTCAATTTTTTTCTAGAAGATGATGGAACAAAAAGCCTTGCAAACAGCATTGTAGATTATTTCTTAAATAAAACATGATGAGCAATTAGAAGTCTTAAACTTTAATTCCCAGTCAAATGTGACTGAGTATTAAAGACAATTAACATTTACTGAATATGTATTTTGTGAATCATAATACTGTGAGCTTAAATATTTTTGCTTTACTTAATATGAACACAAACATTATATGATGTCAGTTAAAACCAATATGAGATCTAATTTTTCAATTATAGATATTTTAAATATAATTACCTATCATCCCTTACTATTTCTAAATTTAGTTTCTGACTTCATTCAGACCTTAAAATGTTGGATTCCCTTTACCTCTCTGTTTTTCTCACCTATGAGCTCCTACTAATACTCTCAATTACCAAATGGTACCAAAACCCACTACATATTCATAGTTTCCTATGGTGTATACAGGTACAGACTATCTCAAGAAGGATAACAAAAGAAAATAGAAACAGTGGGTGCCTGCAAAGAAGCAAAGAAAAAGCAGGGTCTGAGATGAAAAGGACCTGACTTCTTTCCATTATCTATTCTTTACTGGTTTTCTAGTTCTTTTCCTTTCTTTCCGTGTTTCTTTGTTTCTTTCTTTTTCTTTCTGTTAATCTTGTGTATGCATTACCCATGCAAAAGTAAATAAGAAACATTTTAAGAAAGTTAAAAAACAAAAAAAGTTATAAATTTATGGTTTACAAATTCTATGTACAGGGAATAGATGTGATCAATTCATAATTTTCTCTGAAAGCTATAATAATGCTATCTATCCCTGTTACATCTTTAGTCTCTGTTATCCTCCATTGGTTTTCTGTTAAACAATATCTAGAAAATATTATCTGGTCTACAAGATATCTGGTCTATCAAGAAATAATTTAAGGAGATTACTGATCAATGGTAAATACCAGGAGAGGATATGTGAGTGGGAAATACTGGTTGTCTTTTTTTTTTTTTTTTAATGTTTATTTATTTGTGAGAAAGACAGAGACAGAATGTGAGTGGGGAGGAGCAGAGAGAGAGAGAGGGAGACACAGAATCTGAAGCAGGCTCCAGGCTCTGAGCTGTTAGCACAGAGCCCAATTCAGGGCTCAAACTCAGGAATGACGAGATCATGACCTGAGCCAAAGTCAGATGCCTAACCAACTAAGCCATGCAGGCACCCCCTGATTGTCTTTTTAACATATTTACCATATTTTTGACATACTTTACCATATTCCCCAGCTATTCAAATCAGGAGGGCAGCCACCCAGGAACTTTTAATAAGACAGAGGGCATTAGTCTGTAGTCTTCCAAATTAAATACCCTCCTGTTTCTGGCCATCCTCCACTTCCCATGCCTCTAGGACACGCCACAACAATCCAATATAACTAAGATACATTAATGGTAAGAAAACAGACGTTGTGACACTACAATCAGCTCCCACATCTGTTGCTAAAAGACACAGATTTCAGAGGAACACTCATGGGAACCTTTAAGAATGCATAGAAAACACATAAAAGTAAAGGAAGCACACTGGCATGCTACAGGTAGAATCCAGTTTTGCTTGACTCACAGAGTATTTTTAAATGTAGGAAATTTCACCAAAAACTGTATTTCTAGCTTCTCTTGAAAATTCTGAAACATCTACCAACAAGAACCACCATTCCTTAACGGCAATAATGAGCTGGAGCTTTCAATTGAATTTGTTCGTTTTATCAGAGTCCTCGTGATTTCTTTTCTTATAACCAACCCACGTAACTCTTTTATATGGCCTATTGGCCTCTATATCATTTAAGTTTGACACTCAAATTTGCATTAAACTCAGGAAGCCAGAGCTATACTTACCAAGTACAGAGATCTGAGGGAGAAGAGGAATGGCAGCCATTCCACCTCAGCCCCTACTGATGAACACAGACTATATGTACGTGCTTCCAGAGACACAAAAGCTAGCCACTTTCCAGAGCAAGTTGCCTCCATAATTCACCATTTCTGTAGAAGCTCACTCCTCCTAGCTTTGGTCTTCCTTGCTTACTAAGTCTTTGCCTCTCTCTAAACCCACACTCAATTCTTATTATCAGAATAGAATCTCAGGTGCTCCTTGTTTTGATTCAGGCACAGCTCTCCAGGACAAATCCTCTGTGATTTTAAGCAGAATTTCATATCAGTTCTCTGATTCCAAGTATTCAGAGATGCAAGTTAATACTTTCATCTTTTCCCAATTAGATCCTTCCAAGAGGGAAGGAAGATTAGAGAAGGCAGTCATTAATAGTTAATTAACAATCAAATATGCTGGAATAACATGAAAATGGAAAAACATTATCTAGAGAAAGCAGAAGAAAAGTTTCTTTAAGCACCAAATAATTTCTATTTCAGATACCCTCTCAGTCCTGAAGAATAGGATTCTTTACAAGGCACAAATGTATCATTTATAACTGTACAATGGACAGATAGTCCACATGGAAATCTTGCTAGAAAACACAGATTTCAGAGGAACACTGAAAAGGCTAGGGAAAACAGGACTATAGATGTAGTCTATTCCCTTTTATATAATCTCATGTCTTTTCTCTAAGAATTAAATTTATCAACACCACCTCCAGAATGACTTCACTAGAACCATGCTAATTTAAAGCAGACAATTCTTCATGTATGAAAACTTCTGACAAATTAGCAGAGCCCTCTGCAGGTCCTCTGTCCCCCTCTCTCTCTGCCCCACTCACACTATCTCTCTCAAAAATAAATTAACATTAAAACATTTTAATTAAAAAAGAAGAAGAAACCTTCTGACAAGTGCCAGCATTTGGGCATGCAAAGATAAACATGTCACAGTTATAACTCTCCTCTGATTTCAGATAAGTAGAGTCTTAGTATGATTCTTGATATTTACGAAACCCATTCAAAACGCTACTTTTAAACATTTATCCAATACATTCCTTAATGACTCAAAAACCAAAAGCAGTATCATTGATCATAACATACAAAATGAAGTTAATTTGCCAATGTACCAATTCTGAAAGATAATTTTTCTAGATGACTTAAAAGAAAAGACTTGTTTCTGGAATGCCTGGTGGCTCAGGTGGTTAAGCTTCTGACTTCAGCTCAGGTCACGATCTCACAGTTTGTGAGTTCAAACCCAACAACAGGCTCACTGCTGTCAGTGCAGAGCCCGCTTGGGATCCTCTGTTCCCCTTCTCTCTGCCCCTCCCCAGCTCGTACACACAAGCTGTTGCTCGCGTGAGCGCTCTCTCTCTCTCTCTCTCTCTCTCTCTCTCTCTCTCTCAACAGTAAATAAATGTTAAAAAAAATTTTTTTAAAGAAAGAAAAGATTGCTTCTGGGGTGCCTGGCCGTGTCAGTCAGTTAAGTATTGGACTCTTGCTTTCAGCTCAGGTCACAATCTCACAATTCCTGGGTTCAGGACCCAAGTTGGTCTCTGCACTGACAGTACATAGCCTGCTTGGGATTCGCTCTCTCAAAATAAATAAATAAACTTAAAAAGAAGACTATTTACTTTATACTCTTATGTATCTGTGTGAATTCTATTTTTAAAAAACATTTATTCATTTTTGAGAGAGTGCGAATCAAATGTTATATAAAGCCATAACATTTTCTAAACTCATCTCTGTATTTCCAGTGTTGAGTCCAGTCAAACCTCTTGTTCACTGGACCTATCTAGACCTCTAACTCACAAGGGGTTCCAATTTAATATGCTAGATCAAATCTAAGCCAAGACTCTAGCGATATCAGAAACCCAAAACACCAACAGGTTCCTGCCTTGCAGCCCAATTCCTAACAAGTAAGATATTTTCAGATAGAAGGCCAAAATGATGTTAGAAGATACCACTAAATTATTGTTCAAACACTGATAGCCTGCACTTAAGCTAAAACAATCAAACCACTCGATAACTATCTATGATAGAAATCCAGCACTGTACTTTCCCCATTAATCCCTTTCCAATACACTGGATGAACTTCTCAAAATTGACAAATGAAGTTTAATCAAACAATCAGTGATGTTACTAAGGCAGGAATATTGCCTCAGTTGTCAAGACAGACCCTTTCTACCACAAGAAAACTCCATAATCTTAAAATAGCATTATGATACCTTATCAAAAACATTTCGGTATATGATGTAATATTCATCAGCAGGTCCTTCCTCATTACAGCCCACTCTTTCAGTTTCTGTAATTATGTATCTTTGCATACTTTCCAAAAATTCCTTGTCACTTCTACTAATGATAGGAGGGAGAACTGCATGTTTATTTATTTCTTGGACCGACATATGTCACAATCTGCACACTGGTTCACCAGAGAACAGTTAAGCCTCGACTGGCTTTTGCAACAAAGCCAAAACTTTGATAAGCCTGAAAGAAAAAAAGACCAATGATTAATCTGAAGCTTAAAATAAAATTAATATTTATTTATTAAAATAAATTAAGTCATTTCTAATAAACTTATAAAAAATTAAATCTGGCCTAAAAATGTATTTTTCATGGGAAAAAACTTCCCATGAAACTCTGAGATAAATATTTCAACCTATGAATTAAAAAGTCTAATCTATTTTACTGTCAAGTGCTATACCTCTAGGGCAGAAATACCAAACACCAGTCAATAAAGAGCTCTTTTCTTAGTAACCAAGCCTCCGTATCATGTAATTGGATGATTCTGTATGTTTAATTTAATATCTCTAACAGAACTTTTACCATTTTGTTTGTTTCACATGGGAAAACTAATTTGGAAGCCTCCTCGTGACACAAACAAGGTCAAATACTTCTCTACCTGTGTGCTTAGTTGGCCCAGGCATAGTCATGATAGCTACAAATAACTCATGACTTTATTTTATAATAAACTTTATTATAATTCTATCTTTAATATAAATGTACTAACTAAAAGTACGAAGTCAGACCTTCTGCTAAAATCCATCCATCAATGATACTGAAGATAACAGTCTTTTTCTGAGTACAGTTTCAAGCAGCTACATTCCATTGCTCTTTTAGTAAAGAATCAAGGGGCGCCTGGGTGGTTCATTTGGTTAGGCATCCGACTTTGGCTCAGGTCATGAGCTTACAGTTCGTGGGTTTGAGCCCTGCATCAGGTTCTGTGCTGACAGCCTAGAGCCTGAAGCCTGCTTCTGATTCTGCGTCTTCCCCCTCCTTGCCTCTTCTCTGCTTGCACTCTGTTTCTCTCTCTCTCTCTCTCAAAAATAAATATTCAAAAAGAAAATAAAGAATCATTATCCAGTTAGAGTTAGATACAGAAGTTGGTTCCTGAAAACTATTCACATTAACATCAAACAGAATCCATAGCTTGCTCAAAAATGCCTAACTCTTCCCAAGTCCCATGAACTTGCTCTCTTACCTGAGGGTCTCATGTAATTCTCTACCCATTTCTGTATTCCCTCTCTCCATCCTTACCACGCCCTGTCCCCACCAAGATACACTCGTGCTACCACTCTCATTCACTTGCCTTTACTCATTTTTCAGATTTCAGTTTACACAGCTCTAGGAAAGCTGCCCTGAATTCCCTTAAACTTGGTCAAGTTGTATATTCTCCCATAATACTGTGAACTTGCTCTATCATGGTATTATCACTTAGCCACTCTGTAAGAGAAACTGTTTACATTCTCTATCTCTACCAGTAGGCAGGAACCAAAATGTTCATATTTCCCAATATCCTTCCCTACCTATAAGCATTCCAGTGCATAGTAGTTTCTAGTAGAATATGTACTAAAAACATGCTTAATAATCAATAATTACTGAGCAATAATCTGGTCTGCTCAGAAGACATGACTTGTGGCGCTCTCAAACCAGAACACGGCTAAAGTGACTGTTCCTCAGCATGTACAAAATGCCCCAGAGCCACATAAAACAACTCAGATTACCTTTCACTCATTCATTCATGTTAGACACATAAGGATACAGAGAAAACAAGTGACAAATGTTCCCAGTCAAACCTATTGGGTCTAGTTAAATGAGCCATTGCTACAGAGCAGAGAGGGTATTGTGACAGAGGTGGACACGTTGCACTCCAAAAGCCCTGAGAGATACCTCACTAGTCTGTGGGAGAGGGCAGGGAAACATCAGGTAAAATACCTAATGGAATCGTCCCAAGTGCAATGTTTATGTTGGGCTGCATGTATTTATTCAATAAATGTTTGGGCGGGGTGGGGGGGGGGTCACCAACTGTGTCTGCCACTATTCTACACATTAGAGATACAGCATCAAACAAAATAAAGTCTCTAACCTCCTGGAGGTTACATTCAAACCGAGAGACAGACAACACACAAAATACAGATGACACATGGGAGTAAACAGTTGTATAAATAAATAAATAAAACAAGGAATGGGAACTAGAAAGGAAGGTGGGAGGATGCTACTTTATACAAGGCATTAAGTTGGGAAAGAGGAAAGCCCTCACTGGTAAGGTCACATTTTAGAAATCTGAAAAAAGTAGTGCGAAGATTCCTGAGAAGAGTGGTTGATGCATACAGAGCAGCAAGCCCAAATCTTCAAAGCAGGACAGCATGTGTGACAAACAGCAAGAAGGCCAGCAGGGCTAGGAGAGAATGGGAAAGGGAGAGAAAAGATAAGGTCAGAGAGGTAGCTGCCAGATCACGTAAAATAGAAGCCCTCGAAGGCAGGACCACTCCCAGCCCATGCGGCACCTTTGTGCAGGTTAGAAAAAGGTGCCAATTTCACTAGGCAGACTTGGCAAGAGGAACAATGAGCTGGATTATGGCCTTGTGGTTCCAGGGCTGGAGCAACAACCTCACTTATAGGAATTTATTCTTAACTCTGAACGAGATGGGAAGCCACTGGAGGGCTGTGAGCAGAAGAGTGACATCTGACATACATACATTTCCTGCTGCTCTGTGAAGACAAGGGTCAAAGCTGGAAGCACTGTTAGGAGGCTATGCAATGATCTGGGCAAAAGATAAGGGTGGCATGAATCGGGGTGGTAACAGTAGAGGTGGGGAGAAGTGTTCTGTACGTTGAAAATAAAGCCAAGAAGATTCACTGTGCATATGAGGGTAGGGGGATATGAGAGAACAATCGAGGATGACCATAAAGTTTTCAGCCTTAGTGATGATAAGATAGGAATTTATCAGTCATGTGCATACAAATGGTATTTAAAAGTTATGAGACAGAATGAAAATGACCCGGGAAATGTCAACAAAGCAGAAGTCCAAGGACTGGGCCTTGGAAGCACTCCAAAGTTTAGAGGTCTGGTAGATCAAGAGGAAGCAACAAAAAAGCCTGGAAAAGACCGTCAAGGGAAGGAGAAGTGAGAGACGTATCCTGGAAGTCAGGGGGAAAAGTATTTCAAAAAGGGAGGGAGTAATCAACTGTGGCAAATGTTGATTTGATCAAATAAGATTAAATGACCAGTGAATTTAGCAACATGGGGGTGATTAGTGACCACAAGAGCTATTCCATTGCTTGGTAGAGACAGAAGCTTGATAGTAGATTCATTTAATGGAAGGGGAAAACTGGAGACAATGAGCATAGAAAACTCTTTGAAGGTCTTTTGTTGTAAAGATGGGGACTAGCTGGCAGAATATGAGACGAAGAATGTTCTAAGAAAAAGAAATGGATTTTTTAGAAGTGCCAAAGCATGAGAAAGCATAAGTTAGGTACCTTAATTAGCTCAGTCATTAAAGCGTAAAGTATGTAATGGGTGTGATAGATTAGGCTATACGGAAGGCAGAGTCTGAATATCATATTGAAGAATTTGGATTTTATCCTTGAAGGTGAAGTAGAATATGACATAATTACCTTTACTTTTTAGAATGTTTTGGAGGCAAAAGTGAGGGTCGGTTAGAAAAGGAGAAAGACTGAAGGCAGGTTAGAAGTTAGATTGACTCGGGGCACCTGGGTGGCTCAGTCAGTTGGGTGTCCGACTTCGGCTCAGGTCATTATCTCATGGTTCGTGGGTATGAGCCCCAACTTGGGCTCTGTGCTGACAGCTCAGCTCAGAGCCTGGAACCTGCTTCAGACTTTGTGTCTCCCTCTCTCTCTGCCCCTCCCCCACTCATGCACGCTCTCTCTCGCTCTCTCTCAAAAATAAATAACCATTACAGAATTAAAAAAAGAAAAAAGAAGTTAGATTAACTCTTCCAGGAGAATAATAAGGACGGCCTGAATTTGAGGTTGAGGATGGAGATGCAGAGAGGCATGGAAAGATAAAAAGAGAAGGCATAAGGGAAGGTACCATAACAAAGGATTCCGTGGTTCGCACAGTGAAGAAAGGCCAGAGGAAGGTGTAACTTGCTTTTAATTGGTCCGCGGAACTAGGAGAGAACCCTACACATACTCCAAAATCTTCCTCTTGGTACCTTCACAAACAAAATGTCCCCACCTGGAAATTCTACAACTAAATAATCATTCTGCAGGTTCTTTCCCACATGACTTCATTTGAAAAGTTGAAAACTCCTGAGATTTTCAACATGTTAAACTGTTTCTCACTTAGGAGTCCTACACCTACACAATGCCCAGAACCTTACTCAAACTAGGACAGATTTGGGGATTGAAGACGAGGAAGGGCTACAGGACAGAAAAAGATAAACCCAAGGGTTTTAAGATACTACCTATCTTTCGGTCTGCCTGGAGATGGCCACAGGAATTCCCTTCTCCCGGAGGCCAAATCATCTGATGGCTGGTCGCTTATCCTCCGCCCCTCACCACCTCTGTAAGTAAGTGAACGGTACCTTCGTTCCCCGATCCCTTCTTCTCCCGACTCTTAACCTTTCCTCCTAGTCATTTCCGACCCGTTTCCACCTTCCCCGAAACCATTACTCCCCCTGGGCCTTGCTCCCTTCTCACCTTAATCCCTTTCTCCAAACACTGACTCCAGCGCTTGGAGACAGTAACTAGGGAACCGGGGGTGTGGAACTGCATCTTGGGACAAGTAGTCCAAACTAAAAGAAATCAGTATAAAACTACAATTCCCAGAAGACACTTCCTTTTCCTCCCCTTTCCTCAATGAGGCCCCCTCAACCCCACCCCTTTTTAAAGACCCTACTAGCCTCGTGGCTTGTATGGCAAAAGCCTTTTAAAGCCATTGTTATTTGTTTAAATCTACTATTTCGACAGCATTCTGAGGGTTAAAGTGAGAAATAAGTTCACGGTAGAGAGGAGAAATGAGGTTCGCGCCCTAGTCTGGCATGTTGTTAGACAGCCGCCGTGACAGCAGTACGGCATTTGGTGTGGCCACCTACGAGGTGGGGCCTCTGGCGGGGGCGCCGGGAAACCCCGTGGGCCGGCGCGTAGCTTTCCTTTCCGATCCGCCATCTGCGGTGAGTGTGTGCTCCTGGGCCTCTCTCCGCCCAGCGGCCTACCGGGCGCTCTCTTCTGTTTCCCCAGGTCTGACTTCTCTCTTTTTTCTTTTCTTTCTTTTTTTTTTTTTTTTTTTTTTTTTTTGGTTCAACCTCAGGTGGAACTGCCGCCAAGATGCAGATTTTCGTGAAGACCCTTACGGGGAAGACTATCACTCTTGAGGTATGGCCAGGTGGCGTGAGGAAGTCAAGGCCTGAATGTGGGCCTGAAGTGGAGTTAGGGATCCGTGCCGCTTTCTGTAGCAGAATATTTAGAAGTCTGGGTTCAGAAGACTGGCTCTGAGTTGAGGCTTTGCTGAGTAGGGGCCTAGGGCTGACTTTAGATAACTGAAGAGTGGGCACTCCCCTCTCCAGTGGTTCTGGCCAGGTAGTCAAAGTCG
The DNA here is from genome assembly GCF_022837055.1 of Prionailurus viverrinus. NCBI lineage: Eukaryota > Metazoa > Chordata > Mammalia > Carnivora > Felidae > Prionailurus > Prionailurus viverrinus. Next base: position 74,335,331 of record NC_062563.1, read on the forward strand.
GGCTCCTGCGGAGGGGTAAGGAGGCGCTCCCACGGGTGGGGGCGAACACGTGTGGTCCAGCCGCCGCCGCCCGCCTGCCCCGGGCTCAGGAAGTGTGCACGCCAGCAGGGGACCTGGCAGGGGTTGCTTGCACCCTGGATAAGTGATCAGCTCTGTTGGGTAGGCTTCCGCCCTCCACCAGCTTGGTTTGGGGGTAACTTTAAAGTTGAACTGGGTAAGGGGTCTGGGTGGTTCAGTCGCTTAAGCTTCCGGCATGGGGCTCTTTGCTGACTGCTCAGCCTGCAGCCTGCTTCGGACTCAGTGTCTCCCTCTAGCTCTCTGCCCCTCCCCCGCTCGATCGCGCTCATTTTCTAAAAAAAATAAACATTAAAAAAATTAAATTGGGCATTTATTCTAGTTTCTTAATATTATCAATAGATTTTCATTTTAAAATTCCTAGGTTGAACCTTCAGATACAATAGAAAATGTGAAGGCCAAGATTCAGGATAAGGAAGGCAAGTAATACTGTCCAGTTCAGAGAAATTAACCTGTACTGGCGCCGGTCTACTTACTAGACATACCTGCTGTGGGTGGGATGGAAAGAGGTCGAAATGACAAAGTCAAATGCTTTTGAAATAATAAATATTATGAGCATGGAGCCAAAAAGGGGTGCACTTCACATGTGTGAATTTGGGCGAGCTATTTAATTCTCTACATGCATTTATTTCTTTAGCTGTAAAATGAAGATACTACTATTAACACGTATGGTCATTAGGATTAAATGGGTTAACTTATACAAGCATTTAAAACCATGCCTAGCTTATAGTGACTGCTATTAGTACCCTTTATTTGATTAAGGATTATTTATAAATCTTAAGCAGATATGCTTCTTCTGATGTGACTGACTGTTTTATTAGGAATTCCTCCTGATCAGCAGAGATTGATCTTTGCTGGCAAGCAACTGGAAGATGGACGTACTTTGTCTGACTACAACATTCAAAAGGTCTGTTTGGAGGACAGAGCAGTCCTTTAAATATAAATCTTATTTTGTAAGTTTTGACCACACAAAAGTGGGGGCCAATAGCATTAGATTAGCAGTAGGTTCTTAGTGACCCCTGCGTTAACATTTCAGGAGCACTGTTATAGTTTCTCACATTCTGGATTTTGTGGATTGCATTCCTGGTGTGATACAATGTGTTTTTTGATCTCCCTATAAACAAGTAGTTAATATTCCCTCCACAACTTCCTGTTCTCTGGTATTGTGTACTTCTTAGCCATCCAGTTAGAAAATGCATGATGCTAGTTGCCCTTTCCTAATGGAATGTGAACATTAATCATTTTAAAGCCTGTTTCATACTCTTTCATTAATAGGAGTCCACTCTTCATCTTGTGTTGAGACTTCGTGGTGGTGCTAAGAAAAGGAAGAAGAAGTCTTACACCACTCCCAAGAAGAATAAGCATAAGAGAAAGAAGGTTAAATTGGCCGTCCTGAAATACTATAAGGTGAGCCAAGTTAGAATAAGTTTCTATCTGTAGATTAATTTTGTTTGCACCTCTGGTTTCAAACTCAAGTTTTATTTAAATTCTAATTAATTAACTTGTAATATTGGTTTCAGGAATAGGATTTAGTGATTCATCACTTACATATAACACCCAGTGTTGATCATAAACAAGTACCCTCCTTAATGCCCATCACCCATTTAGCCCATCTCCCACCCATGTCCCTCCATCAATCCTTTTGGTTCGCTATAGTTACGGTTTGCTTCCCTTCCCCCCCACCCCCCCCACCCCAAGATGTTCATCTGTTTTGTGGTATCAAACTCTTTAAAAGCTTTGTTCCTGTTTGGTGTTTGAACAAGCTTCATATGATGGGCTTCACTTTAAGCTGCTTGTTCCAAATTAAAGTTCTGATTTTGAAGTCAGATCTGGGTTTAGGTCTTAGATCTGTCCACCACTTGCAAGACTGAACTGTACTGAGTGTGTGAACTTTAATGAGGTTGAATATTTTGAGTCCCTTAACTTAGACATCAGAATACATTGTAAAATTACCTTAACAGCAGGTTTGTACTTTTTAGGTGGATGAGAATGGCAAAATCAGTCGCCTTCGTCGGGAGTGCCCTTCAGATGAATGTGGTGCTGGAGTTTTTATGGCTAGCCACTTTGATAGACATTATTGTGGCAAATGTTGTCTGACCTACTGCTTCAACAAACCCGAAGACAAGTAACTGTATATGGGTTAATAAAAGACATGAACTAACATTCAATTGTTGAAATTTTTTAGTCACTTAAAGAGTGGTTTTTAAGTATCAAATTGAAGATCACACCATTTTCTTTGATAAACTACATATACTTTGGCAGAATTAGGTTGTATTTAGTATCAACTGTCTAGATACAAGCCAGTTTGTATTTCTGTTAATTTTTAACATAGGCACTGTTAACATTTGGACCAGATAAATTTTTGTTGTGGGGGTTGTGCATCATAGGCCTCTCTCTACCCACCTGATGCCGGTAGCACACCGTTTCCACCAAGTGTATCCAAACACTGCCAAATGATCCTGGGATGGTAGGGTGGAGGCTGTCCATTCCCCCCACCCCCGCCCACTTGAGAAACACTGGTATGAATGGGTGTTACACCTTGCCTTAAAAAGAGACTACAACATATTTGTTTCATATATAAGAAATATAAAAGCTAAGTTATCCTGAGTCCCTGGGTGGTTTGGCTGGTATATTTGCAGTGTACAGTACATGGGAACATTCTTATTGAATGTTGAGTGTGAAATCTTAGAACTTTAAACTATTTGTTCACTAGTACTGTTAATGTTGAGAAAGTTTTAAGCAATATTTGGCACTATATTTTGCCCATGAGCTAAATTGAGGGAGTTTTGCTTGTTTTGATACCACTCAACGAAAACATGCAATGGACTTGCTACATTCAATGGCACTGATAATGAACAATTCCCTTTTACCATGTCATACCATTCTTAACAGGATTTCTACTTGGAGGCATCCTTAAATAACGTTTCCTATCTCTGTAGCATTTTGACAAGTTATCCATGTTAACACCTGGTAGAGCTACTTGGGTATTTTTGGCCAGAAGTGAATTCTTCCCTTCACTAAAGCATAACTAGTCGTTCTATAATAAAGCAAGATACTTGTTTTTAAATTTATTTTTTAAAATAATCTCTGCACCCAACATAGGGTTCAAACTTCAGACCCTGAGATCAAGAGTCAACAAACTCTACCCACTGAGCCAGCCAGGCACCCCGTTAATTGTTAACATTTTTAATGTAATTTTAAAATCCTGGATTCCAAGAAGTCTTAGCTGGAATTTCTTTTTCTTCATAACAAACAATTTCATCTCCCACTTTAAATTCTACCTTTTCTTCATCCAAACTGAGACCACAGTCCATTCCAGTTTTGATGACTGAAATGTCATCTTTATGGTGTTTCAATGAGGTTAATGAGCCTTAAAATATAAAAACAAAAAAACAAGGTAGGTATATTCAACAAATTATACCTGCTAAGTGCTATACAGTCTGGTGTTAAAAGGAAAATTACCCTGAAAGTCCTAAATTTTACAGTCCTATCATGTTAAATGATGGAACTAAATACTAGGGAAACCAAAGAAAAATGGTTTGCTGTAAGCAAGATGCGGTTTATAGGGAAAGAACTAAATCTCCCATTTCAAAGGTTAGACTAACTTTGCAGAGGATGGCATTGTACTCAAGATTTAAAGAATGAGATAATCCAGGATAAAAGACATTGCAGGCAAAAGGTCAAGGTAAGCCAAGTACAATGCTGTAGATCAGGGGTAGGAGACAGCTGGAAGGGTAATTTGCAGCCAATTTTTAGAAGCTTAGGAAACTAGATTACTGATTTATCAGGCTTGTTACAGGTTATATAGATTACCAGGCAGGACTAAAAATCCTGGAAGAGACATCAGGACTTGTAAGGGAGGGAGCCTGTCACCTGGAGACGAGGTTTGAGTTAACAAAAGGTAACAGCCTGAACCAGGATATGGGAGTGAGATTTTAGGTGGTTACATGGAATCAGTAGGTTTGGGTGACTGGATTTAATATTATAGAAACAGATTGTGATCTTGCTTACCCTTCCAAATAACACGTCCATTACGGATTAATTTAAATTTTTTCTGTTTTTCTAACTGACCCTTTTGGACTCTGCAGCCAGCCACAGGAACTTTTTTCTTCCCTTCTGTTACAGAGAAGGTAGCTAGTATACAAGCCTCACCTTTAGAAAGAAGAGAACATTAGATGCACACAAAAGATTTTGAGAAATACATAATTTCACATATTCTGCAGAGCAAGAATTAAAGGTGTGAGAAAAATACAAACTCATGTACTGAAATCCTGTTTTTCTCTGACTCTACAACTTTATTTTCCTGACTGCTCATAGAAACATAAACATGAAAATCCTTGGGTTTTCTTGGAAAAGAACCTGCTTGCCTAAAAAAATGAACAAGGGAAAAAGAAATTCACTTTTTTAGCTGAAAATGCACTAGAAGATAACAGTTTACTGTCTGCTTTATGAAAATCTAGTTTTCACCTGTCCCTCAATATATTATTCTTGAAGAGAACATCTGTCATCACCTAATTTTAATCTCCCCATTGATAATTTATATTCACTTAAATACTGATTCTGTGACTCAGCTTAAAGCTTAATTTTTTTCACTGAAAATTAAATTCCAATAATGACATGGTATCATACACTATAATATACCGATTTACTGGGGTTAGTGTTATTTGGCTGATGGAAACCCTTGTATGACTCAAAAGTTTTCCAAATTGTGCCTTAGCACAAGAACATACAAATCTCTGTATGGTCATGTTTAGCAGATCAGAAAAGCCTAAAATCTCTGGACCATAAGAACAGATAAAACGATTCAGTCCATCTCAAATAAATTTAGGCTTCCATCTGGCCAAGGGATATGCTAGAAAGAATATTTCTAAATATGTGATATTTAAATGTAAAATTAACTATTCTCATGGTGGACTTCTCGGCCAACTCCAGGACAAAATCAGTGGCTCCTTCCAGAACACTGTATATAATCTTCATGCATCCCATCCCAGTCTAATTTGTGTTATAATTAGTTGATGTCTAAACCTTAGGGCAAGTTCTTACTGCCTAACTTGCCTTTGTATCCTCAGGGCCAAAGCATAGGCTGCAGACGGCAGGTTTATAATACATAGGAAGTTACATTGAATATATCATTTTTTCTAGGACACAGGCCATTTATTGGAACAGTGAAGGTATTTCAACAGTGAACTATAATTCCCCTAAACTTTGCTTTCAAGTGTTCTTCACAGCACCTAAGATATGAATGTTTAATATACAGTGAACACTCACCAATTGGATGCTCTTCCACAATGCAAGGCAATCTGCTGCTCAGTTCTTCCTGCAAATCTTCAATTAGGCGGTAAATGATTTTGTGAAGTTTGATTTTTACTCCTTTTTTTGTAGCAGACTTCTGGATAACATTGCCTGCATTCACATTGAAGCCATATATAACACCTGGGAAGCAGAAATAGAATCAATAAAGTAGCACAAATATTGTATTAAGGACTTTTCTTTCAAGCAGAAACTCAAATCTAAATAGTTTTATTTCGGGCAGCCTGAGTGGCTCAGTAAGTTAAGCTAAGCGTCGGACTCCTGGTTGCAGCTTAGGTCATGATCTCTTGGTTTGTGGGATTGAGCCCCGTGTCTGGCTCTGTGCTAACACCATAGAACCTGCTTGGGATTCTCTCTCTCCCTCTCTCTCTCTCTGCCCCTCCCTTGCTCACTTGCATGCTCTCTCTCAAAATACACTTAAAAACAAAAAGGTTTTAGGGGTGCCTGGGTGGCTCAGTCAGTTAAGTGTCCAACTTCGGCTCAGGTCATGATCTCACAGTTCATGGGTTCAAGCCCCATGTTGGGCTCTCTGCTGACAGCTTGGAGCTTGAAGCCTGCTTCAGATTCTGTGTCCCTCTCTCTCTGCCCCTCCCCTGCTCATGCTTTCTCTCTCAAGAATAAACATTAAAAAAAAAGTTTTATTTCCTTCTATGTAAATTAAAAGTGGTGATGAAAAATTCTGTAATTTTTTCTCATGAAAACTAGTAAATTTTCAAATTAACCAAAGGATTTTACAAATACTATTGTAGCTTGTTTAACAAGGAAAACTTCTTTATAATTTTTAAACCCATTAATTTAAGAGACAAAAGTACCCATACTGTGCAAGGCAGTACGCTAAACAAAACTTTGATTTTTATACCAGAGAAATAAGAAAACAAAAATTGAATAGGGCTGAAATATTTTTACATTATTTTAATAACAATTGTATTACTAAATTATAAACTTATTGTCTACAACTTTTTGTGGTTTATTCTTAGATATTCAGCTGGCCAAAAGATGCTCCAAAATAGTTACTAAATTGGTAAAGTTTAAGAGTTATTTAAGAAATGAAAGAAATTCTATGGAGTTGACTATTTTGCCAAAGAACAAATAATATATTTAACAGCAAATACCTTAGAGGGGATAAAAAGCAAAACACTCCTGGCCTTAAACAAGTGATAAAAATGAAAGCAAACAAGTTAATCAAGAGAAAAACACAACCACCTTGAAAGTTTTATCATTAAGAAATCATTTAACACGCTACCTGCATTATATAGTATAGTGCTAGGCTGGTCAATGCCTAGAAAATACTTTGAATTAGCCAGTACTGGGGCACCTGGGTGGCTCAGTCAGTTAAGCGTCCGACTTCAACTCAGGTCACAAGTTGGAGCCGCACATTAGGCTCTGTGCTGATAGGTCAGAGCCTGGAGCCTGCTTCAGATTCTGTGTCTCCCTCTCTCTGCCCCTCCCCTGCTCACGCTTTGTCTCTCTCTCTCTCTCAAAAATAGATAAAAACATTAAAAAAAATTTTTTTAATTAAAAATAAAAATTAAAAATGAATTAACCATAACCAGCATTACTATTTAGTAGAAGTAACATCTAATTCTAAATAAGTACAGTCATTAAGTACCTCCTTCCTAAGTGATTCATTAATTAATAAAATGTTGGTGCCTTGCTAGGTGTTAGACTTAAAGTGGGTCATGAGTCACCTTTTTGTATATCATAAGTTCAACTAATAGTCCAGTCCCCCTACCTTCTACGCATTTAATTAAAGCTAAAAACTGTTTGCTTCAATAGTGCATATACTAAAGCCAAAAACAGCTTTTAATCTAAGAAAGGTTTATATAATTATCAATAGACAAAAAACAGGTAGACAAAAGTAAAAGATGAAGTAAAATACTGAACAGGCTGATTACAGTGTCAGGAGCATTCAAAAGTCTAAATAAAAGATACAGAGAACCAACCTTGGGTTGGGTGGGGAAATGGGAAAGGCAGTAATTATCTTTATTTATAAATAAATAAATAAGTAAGTAAGTAAGTAAGTAAGTAAGTAAGTAAAATCAAAAAACCTTCTGGGACTTGAAAGAGTTCCCCAAGGTTGTAGTGTGAAAACAATGAGTGAAGTTATGGCTGCAATACTGCGCATCCCACTGAGCTCAAAGGCTGGGACTCCACTAGAGCAGGAAGGGTGATGCTGATAAGGGTAAAGGGCAAGTTGATTAGCCAAGCTACAAAAGACTGAAGGTAATGGTTCACAGTGTGTTCTAGGGAACACAGTTAAACAAACAGGAAATAGAAATCTTACCATGAAATGTTTCAGCAAGGTTAACATCATTTTCACTGACATCACCCACACCAAAATGTACTAATTCAAGTTCACACTCATGTGAAGCATCATAGGTATCCATAATGTTCACAATGGCCTCAACAGAACCATCAACATCACCTAAAAAAGTTTGAAATTACTGGTGTTAAGAGTTAGACATTAACAGACACAAAATGACAAAAATCTATTTAAAGTCATAATAAGAATGGCAATTACCACTTTTATTTAGGTTTAGCATTATAAACATCTATTTAACTTAAGTATTTAGAACCAAAAGTACATTTACAACAAAACATCAAGAAAAATGTTTATTAAAATCTCTCCCAGTGAGTCATCCAGAGTTCATGAGTTCAAGCCCCATATCAGGCTTTCTGCTGTCAGCACAGAGCCCACTTGGGATCCTCTATCCCCCTCTCTGCCCCTCCCCTGCTCGTGTTCTCTCTCTAAAAAAGAAATAAACATTAAAAAAAAACAAAAACAAAAAAAACAAAACACCTCTCCCCCAGTGAGACATGGGCAAAAAGGAGGGCAAAAGGTACAACCTTCCAGTCATAAATAAGTCATGGGGATGTAATGTACAGTACGGTGACTATAGTTAATAATACTATATTATACATTTGAAAGTTGCTAAAAGAGTAGATCTTAAAAGTTCTTATCACAAGAAAAAAAAGTTTTGTGACTGTGTATGGTGATTAGACTTACTGTGGTGGTCATTTTGCAATATATACAAATATCAAATCACTGCTATATACCTGAAACTAACATAATGTTATATGTCAATTACACATCAATAAAATAAATCTCCCCCAAAATACCAAAATAATTTTAGCTTAAATTTAATGGCCGAAATTAATTGTGAGAATGAAGAAATACACATATTTATAATACAAAAATGAGTAATGAAGTAAAATCTTTCCAAAGTCACCTTTAATAATTATAGGAAGTACATTTGAATCCTTTTCTTCTTTCTCTTTTGTCTTTAAGGGTTTTTGTTCTTTTTTTTCTTGGTACTTTAGAAATGATCTCTCCTTCCAATGCAAAGTGCCATATTTCTCACGGGCTTTCCGATGTGCTTCTTGGTGTTCCTTTCGCTTTTCTTCTATTATTTTCAGATTCTCTTTGTTTTTCTCCTGTTCTTGCTCATACTTCCGCCAGTCAACAACTTCACGTGCCCTAGGCTTTATAGGGGAAAAAACAGGCATTATTTAACTAAAGAGAAACCAGCATCTTGTGGATTAAAAAAGCTTGATGTTTTTCCCCAACTTAGCTTGGTCTAACTCATATATGAAACCACTAATTTTATAAATTTTGATAAACTTATAAAACTTTAATCTAGGGTCTTTGTATACACAGATGATTTAATTTTTAAATATTACCTCAAATTTTTAAAAATTCCATAGCCAAATTATAAAATGGCACCACTGGCCCTCTCATAAGCCTTTATAGTCTATACTTATTTGTTAACACAAATATACTTATTTGGTAGAAAATCAGAGAATATTTAAAATCACTGTATCCCACGATATATCACAGTGAAACTGGCAAGATACAAAAAAAAGAAAGAATTCTGAAAGCAGCTAGGGACAAACAGGTCCTACTTAACCTACAAGCGAAGACACATAAGGGTCATAGCAGACCTGCCCACTGAAACATGGCAGGCCAGAAGGGAGTGGCAAGAAATATTCAATGTGCTGAATAGGAAAAATATGCAGCCAAGAATCCTTTATCCAGCAAGGCTGTCATTCAAAGTAGAAGGAGAGATACAGGCTTTCCCAGACAAACAAAAACTGAAGAAGTTCATGACCACTAAACCAGCCCTGCAAGAAATCCTAGGGTTACCCTGTGAGTGGAAAGCAGCAAAGACTACAAAAGACCAAAGACAACACCACAAGCATGAAACCTACAGATAACACAATGACACTAAATCCATATCTTCCAACAATAACTCTGAATGTAAATGGACTAAATGCCCCAATCAAAAGACACAAGGTATCATTGTGTCTAAAGACACAATGGATAAAAAAACAAGATCCATCTATATGCTGCCTACAAGAGACTCATTTTAGACCTGAGGACACATTCAGATTCAAAGTGAGGGTATGGAGAACCATCTATCACACTATCGGATGTCAAAAGAAAGCCTGAGTAGCCATACTAACATCACACAAACTAGATTTTATTTATTTAAAAAAAATTTTTTTAATGTTTTAACTTTATTTTTGAGAGAGAGATACAGAGTGTGAGTGGGACAGGGGCAGAGAGAGAGGGGGACACAGAATCTGAAGTAGGCTCCAGGCTCTGAGCTGTTGGCACAGAGCCTGATGTGGAGCTCGAACTCACAGACCGTGAGATCGTGACCTGAATTGAAGTCAGACGCTTAACTGACTGAGCCACCCAGGTGCCCCCCACACAAACTAGATTTTAAAACAAAGACTGTAAGAAGAGATGAAAAAGGGCATTATATCATAATTAAGGGGTGTATCCATCAAGAAGAGCTAATGATTATAAATGTTTATGCCCCTAACTTGAAATGCCCAAATATATAAATCAGTTCATCACAAACATAAGCAAGCTTATTGGTAATAATACTGTAATTGTAGGTGACTATAATACTCCACTTACAACAATGGACAGATAATCTAGGCAGAAAATCAATAAGCAAACAATGGCTTTGAATGATACACTGGACCAAATGGACTTTGACAGATATATTCACAACTTTTCATCCAAAAGCAGTACATTCTTCTCAAGTACACATGGAACATTCTCCCAAAGAGATTACATACTGGGTCACAAAACAGCCTTCAACAAATATAAAAGAATGGACATCATACCATATATATTTTCAGACCACAACGCTAAGAAACTTGAAATCAACCACAAGAAAAAATTTGGGGGGCGCCTGGGTGGCGCAGTCGGCTAAGCGTCCGACTTCAGCCAGGTCACGATCTCGCGGTCTGTGAGTTCGAGCCCCGCGTCGGGCTCTGGGCTGATGGCTCAGAGCCTGGAGCCTGTTTCCGACTCTGTGTCTCCCTCTCTCTCTGCCCCTCCCCCGTTCATGCTCTGTCTCTCTCTGTCCCAAAAATAAATAAACGTTGAAAAAAAAAAAAAAAAAAGAAAAAGAAAAAATTTGGAAAGCCTCCAAACATATGGTGGTTAAAGAACATACTACTAAAGAATTAATGGGTCAATCGGGAAATTTAAAGAAGAAATTAAAATATATATGGAAACAAATGAAAATGAAAACACAACAGTCCAAACCATTTGGGATGCAACAAAGGCAGTCCTCAGAGGAAAATACATCACAATCCAGGCCCATCTCAACAAACAAGAAAAATCCCAAATACAGAATCTAACCTCACACCTAAAGGAACTAGAAACAGAGTGCAAAGAAAACCCAAGCAGAAGAGAAATGATAAGGATTAGAGCAGAAATAAACAATATAGAATTAAAAAAAAAAACAAACAGTAGAACAGATCAATGAATCTAAGAGCTGTTTTGAAAGAACAAACAAAATTGATAAACTCCTAGCCAGACTTCTCAAAAGAAAAGAGAGAGGACCCAAATAAATAAAATCACAAATGAAAGAGGAGAGATCACAACCAACACCATAGAAATACAAACAATTATTAGTGAATACTATGAAAAATTATATGCCAACAAACTGGACAATCTGGAAGAAATGGACAAATTCCTAGACACCCACACACTCCCAAAACTCAAATGGGAAGAAACAGAAAATTTGAACAGACCCATAACCAGTGAAGAAATGGAATCGGTTATCAAAAACCTCCCAACAAGTAAGAGTCCTGGTCTAGATGGCTTCCAAAGGGAATTCTACCAGACATTTAAAACAGAGTTAATACCTATTCTGCTCATGCTGTTCCAAAAAACAGAAATAAAAGGAAAGCTTCTGGACTCATTCTATGAAGCCAGCATTACCTTGATTCCCAAACCAAAACCAAACAAAGACCCCACTAAAAAGGAGAATTACAGGCCAATTTCCCTGAAGAACACAGATGCAAAAATTCTCAACAAGATACTAGCAAATCGAATTCAACAGTATATTAAAAGAATTATTCACCATGATCAAGTGAGATTCATTCCTGGGCTGCATGCCTGGTTCAATACTCACAAATCAATGTGATTCATCACATTAACAGAAGAAAGGATAAGAACCACATGACCCTGTCAACAGATGCAGAAAAAGCATTTGACAAAATACAGCATACTTTCTTTTTTTAAATTTTTTTTTCAACATTTTTTATTTATTTTTGGGACAGAGAGAGACAGAGCATGAACGGGGGAAGGGCAGAGAGAGAGGGAGACACAGAATCGGAAACAGGCTCCAGGCTCCCAGCCATCAGCCCAGAGCCCGACGCGGGGCTCGAACTCACGGACCGCGAGATCGTGACCTGGCTGATGTCGGACGCTTAACTGACTGCGCCACCCAGGCGCCCCCAGCATACTTTCTTAATAAAAACTCTCAAGTAAGTTGGGATAGAAGGAACGTACTTTAACATCATAAAAGCCGTATATGAAAGGCCCACAGCTAATGTCATCCTCAATGGGGAAAAACTGATAGCTTTTCCCCTGAGATCAGGAACACGACAGGGATGTCCACCCTCACCACTGCTATTTAACATAATCTTGGAAGTCCTAGGGTCAGCAATCAGACAACAAAATGAAATAAAAGGCATCCAAATTGACAAAGAAGAAGTCAAACTTTCACTTTCCACAGATGACATGATACTCTACATGGAAAACCCGAAAGACTCCACCAAAAAACTGCTAGAACTGAAACATGAGTTCGGCAAAGTCACAGGATATAAAATGAATGTACAGAAACCAGTTGCATTTGTATACATCAATAACAAAGCAACAGAAAGAGATATCAAGGAATCGATCCCATTTACAATTGCACTAAGAACCATAAAATATTTAGGAATAAACCTAACCAAAGAGGTAAAAGATCTGTACACTGAAAGCTATAGAAAACTTATGAAAGAAATTGAAGAAGACAAAAAGAAATGGAAAAATATTCCATGCTCATGGATTGGAAGAACAAATATTGTTAAAATGTCGATACTACCCAAAGCAATCTACACATTCAATGCAATCCCAATCAAAATAGCACCAGCATTCTTCTCAGAGCTAGAACAAACAATCCTAAAATTTGTATGGAACCACAAAAGATCCCAAATAGCCAAAGTAATGTCGAAAAAGAAAACCAAAGCTGGAGCCATCACAATCCCAGACTTTAGCCTGTACTACAAAGCTGTTATCATCAAGACAGTACAGTATTGTCACAAAAACAGACACATAGACCAATGCAATAGAATAAAGAACCCAGAATTGGCCTACTAATCTTCGAGAAAGCAGGAAAGAGTATCCAATGGAAAAAAGAGTCTCTTTAGCAACTGGTGCTGGGAGAACTGGACAGCAACATGCAGAAGAATGAAACTGAACCACTTTCTTACATCATACATAAAAATAAATTCAAAATGGATGACAGGCCTAAATGTGAGACAGGAAACCATCAAAATCCCACAGGAGAAAAAAGGCAGCAACCTCTTTGACCTCGGCCACAGCAACTTCTTACTTAACATGTCTCCAAAGGCAAGGGAAATAAAAGCAAAAATGAACTATTGGGACCTCATCCAGATGAAAAACCTTCTGCACTGCAAAGGAAACAATCAACAAAACTAAAAAGGAACTGACAGAAAGGGAGAAGATATTTGTAAATGACATATCAGATAAAGGGTTAGTATCCAAAATCTATAAAGAAATTACCAAACTCAACACCCGAAAAACAAATAATCCAGTGAAGAAATAGGCAGAAGACATGAATAGACACTTTTCCAAAGAAGACATCCAGATGACAGACACATGAAAAGATGCTCAACATCACTCATCATCAGGAAAATACAAATCATAACCACACTGAGATACCACCTCACACCAATCAGAGTGGCTAAAATTAACTCAGGAAACAACAGATGTTAGTGAGGATGTGGAGAAAGGGGAACCCTCTTGTACTGTTGGTGGGAATGCAAACTGGTGCCCCACTGTGGAAAACAGTGTGGAGATTCTTCAAAAAATTAAAAATGGAATTACCCTACAACTCAGCAATAGTACTACTAGGAATTTATCCAAAGGATACAGGAGTGCTGATTCACAGGGGCACATGTACCCCAATGTTTATAGCAGCACTATCAACAATAGCCAAATTATGGAAAGTGCCCAAATGTCCATCAACTGATGAATGGATAAAGAAGATATAGTATATAACAATGGAATACTACTTGGTGAGGAAAAATAATGAAATCTTGCCATTTACAACAATGTGGATAGAACTAGAGGGTATCATGCTACGTATGTCTTCACTCATATACAGAATTGGAGAAACTTAACAGAATACCACAGGGAAAGGGAAGGAAAAAAGTTACAAACAAGAGGGAAGCAAACCATAAGAGACTCTTAAATACAGAGAACAAACTGAGGGTTGATGGGGGTGGGGGGTTGGGGGTGCAGGGAAAATGGGTGATGGGCATTGAGGAGGGCACTTGTTGGGATAAGCACTGGGTATTGTATGTAAGGGATAAATCATGGGAATCTACACCTGAAGGCAAGACTATACTGTATACCCTGTATGTCAGTTAACTTGACACTAAATTATTAAAATAATAAATAAATAAATAAATAAATAAATAAATAAATAAATAAATAAAATCACTGTATCATGTATATAGGAATTAAGCTTGATATACCTCAGATTCTACTTCAAGAATTTCATCTCCTGCAGAAGGGAGGTCTCTCCAGCCTACAATTCCCACTGGCATGCTGGGACAGGCCTCATGGATTGTTTTTCCATTCTCATCAAACATTAAGCGTACTTTTGCCCAACTCTTTCCAGCAACCAGAATGGAGCCTCTCCTCAAAGTTCCTCTTTGAATTATAGCTGTAGTAACAGGCCTAAAATGAAAATAAACATATATATTCATAATGCCATCATCAGGAAGTAAGCACTTTCTTAAGTAGAGCAAAGATATCTTTACAAGACTAAAATATATATATACTATGTACACACAGGGTTAACCCCACTACTTCTCAAGCAGTTTTTCATACTATAAAAACATTTCTATATAATTGCCAAAAGGTAGAAGCAAACCAAATGTCCATCAACTGAGTAATAAAGAAAATTCAGTGTATACATATAATGGAATATTATGCAACCTTAAAAAAGAAAGCCCTGTCACATGCTCCAACATGAATGAACCTACCATGAGGACATCATGTTAAATGAAATAAGCCAGTCAAAAAGGACAAATACTGTATTATTCTAGTCATATGAAGTACCTAAAGTAGTCAAAATCATAGAAACAGAAAATCTAAAGATACTTGCCAAGGGTTGGGGGTTGGAAGGAGGGGAAATTAGGGTTTCGTGGGTATAGAGTTTCAGTGGGGTTTTTTTGGTGGTTGTTGTTGTTTGGGGTTTGGGGGGTTTTTTGGGGTTTTTTTGGTTTTTTGAGAGAGGGTGCAAGTGAGTGAGGGGCAGAGAGAGGGAGAGAGAGAGAGAATCCCACGAGGGGAGAGAGACAGAGAGACAGAGAGAGAGAAAAGAGTGAAGCAGGGCTCACCCAAAGCGGAGTACGAGCTCACCCGAAGCAGGGCACGAGCTCACCTGAAATATATGCACAAGCTCACCTCGTGTGGGACTTGAACCTAAATTGTGAGATTATGACGTGAGCCAAAGTCAGATGTTTAATTGACCGAGCCACCCAGATGCCCCAGAGTTTGTTTTACAAGATTAAAAAGTTCTAGAGATCTGTTGTACAACAATGTGAAAATACTTAATATTACTGAACTTAAACATGGTTAAGACGGTAAATTTAATGTTATGCTTCTTTTATCACGCTTTTAAAAAAAAGGAAAACAAAACACATTTTTTATCAGCTTATGGCAGTGGAGGATGCAGTTAGCTGAGTGTTCTGACAGAATGCTAATCCTCTTTCCGTAACTAATTTGTTAAGAAGTGCAACCTCTTGCTGATAGGGAGAAAAATTAAAGAGAAGAAAAACCCAAAGACCTTCCTGGATAGAATATTAATGGGTAAGGACATAAAGAATTTAGAAACCCTGAGGGCAACATTTGCTATTTCATTCCAATTTGTTAGTCTATGAGGCTTTATTTATTTATTTTTTTTTTTTCTTTTTTTTTTTTTTAAATTTTTTTTTTTTTTACAACGTTTATTCATTTTTGGGACAGAGAGATACAGAGCATGAACGGGCGAGGGGCAGAGAGAGAGGGAGACACAGATTCGGAAACAGGCTCCAGGCTCTGAGCCATCAGCCCAGAGCCTGACGCGGGGCTCGAACTCACGGACCGCAAGATCGTGACCTGGCTGAAGTCGGACGCTTAACCGACTGCGCCACCCAGGCGCCCCAATGAGGCTTTATTTATCAATTCAGTTAAGTCAGTGGAGAAAAATATCCAAACAAACTGAACTACTTACACCATTAAATGTGACTAGGAGATATATAGATAGTTGCTATGGCTACTGGTAACTGCATTTAAAACAAATTTTTTAATGTTTATTTATTGTTGAGAGAGAAAGTGTGCAAGGGTGGGGGGGGTGGTGTGCAGAGAGAGAGAGGGAGACACAGAATATGAAGAAGGCTCCAGGCTCTGAGCTGTCAGCACAGAGCCCTATGTGGGGCTCCAACTCACGAACTGTGAGATCATGACCTGAGGCGAAGTAGAACGCTTAACAGACTGAGCCACCCAGGAGCCCCTGATAACTAAATTTTTATGTTCCATGTGCTAATGCAATAAAATGCTTTTCAAAACAAATGCTTTGAAAATATTGTCCATGTCTAACAATAATATGCAATAAAATAATGCATTGTTACATAATCAAGCCACAAAAACAATGAAACAAATTATTAAAAAGCAAGCATTTTAACAGTCCTACCCTCTTCCTTTGTCCGTGAAAGATTCTATTACTGTTCCTTCTACTGGACCATTGAGGTCTGCTTTCAGTTCTAACATCTCTGCCAGAGCAATTGTTGCCTCTGCCAAAGCCATCAGATTATCGCCCTTTAATAACAAAAAAGGGTGTTAAGATACATAAATAAAATATTATCTGTAAATGTAAATACCAGTGTCAGAAAGAGAAATAATCCTAAACAGTTATATCATACTTTTCTCTTTAAGCATTAAACGCATGAATCACCCAATCAGAAAGAAGGAAGGAGGCCAGGAAAGGAGGAAGCGGGGAGGGAGGGAGGGAGGGAGGAAAAAACAAAGGAAGGAAAAGCAAGAAAACCTGATCCAGGGACATATCTTTCAAGAAAGAATGGCGATTTTCTTTTCTTTTCTTTTAATGTTTATTTATTTTTTAGAGAGGGAGAGAGAAGAGAGAGAGACAAAGCACGAGTGGGGGAGAAGCAGCAAAACAGGGAGACAGAATCTGAAGTAGGTTCCAGGCTCTAAGCTGTCAGCACAGAGCCTGACGCGGGGCTCGAACTCATGAGCCATGAGATGATGACCTGAGCCAAAGTGTGATGCTCAACCAACTGAGCCATCCAGCCACCCCAAGAATGGTGATTTTCTTAAAAGGAGGCCCACTAGTGGTGCTTATTAATACCCCTTCATAAATACATGCTTCATGCATTCTCCTCCATCTTGTCTCTACCATCTGTCTCTTCCTCTCGCTTTCTTTACAATGCTACTTGACATTTGAAGTTCTAGCCAACTGAATAAGCTTTCACATCTATTATTTCATTTGATCCACTCAAGAATGCTGTAAAATAAGTAAATCAAACATTACTTACTCTTATTAATAAGGAGAAAAAGTACAAACTAGACCCAGTGTCTAAGATACACTCTGTAATTACCCAGCTGTGTAACCTTGAAGAATCAGTTCACCTCCCTGGATCACCTTTCCTCAACTGGAAATGAGGAAGCTTGATTAGATGATTCTTTCACCTTTAATGATCTATGGTTACTAGGCATTCTAGGGCTCCAAGATCACACAGCTGATTAACTGACGATGGAACTCAAACTGATGGGCAAGGGATTTTTCCACTCTCTGTCAGTTAAGAGGCTGCTCAGTTGTCAGAGTATAAAACAACGGACACAAGTTGTTTGTAAACAATACAAAACAATACTTTCCTTACCCATCCAAATATTTCCAGTATTGATTTAAAGTTACAAAATGCTACTCTGAAAAGTAGAGCTGGGGTGTTTCTTTGCATGAAATAGTCCTCTATCTCTACTTGGAAAAAAAGGCCTCATCTTTCTTTCTGTCACACCCTCCCAATTCCCTCCATTCCCCAGAAATCATCTCTGCCATGCATAAGCAGCTTTACATTTACCTACTCATCTCAAGGTATCTGGGCAGAAAAGGTGGCTGTGTCTTCAAATGTTTTAATCTTGCCATCTGGCTTTCAGAGTGCAACAGCAATTGAGGTATAGTGGAAACATAATAAAGCAAGGTGGCATTTCAGAGTTTCAGAGAAAAAGAGGCCTGGCTTCAATATCAATGAAGGCATGATTGCTAAGCATCCTAGAAGTAACAAATTTAGGAAAATTAAAGATAAAATGAGACTTAATTAGAGGAAGGTGGCCAAATACAGTACCATCCCCTCAGTAAGTGATCTGGAAAAAAAAGTATTGTAGATTATATATGAACCATGGAACATGATAAGAATGGACAAAAAAGGAAATTGTTACTTAGCAGCAACCTGTACAGGAAAGGAGAACTGCAAAATGCTGTCACAAAGCAGGTACTCAGCTTCCTTGGTGTTTTTCAATCAGAAAAGAATAATTGGTCATTTAAAGGAAAATGGAGAGGCACCTGGGTGGCTCAGTTGGCTTTAAGCATCCAACTCTTCATTTCTGCTAAGGTCATGATCTCACAGTTCCTGGGATCTAGTCTCACTTCAGGCTCTGCACTGACAGCATGGAGCCTGCTTAGGATTCTCTCTCCCTCTCTCTGTCCCTCTCCCACTCACACTCTTTCTCTCAAAATAAATAAATAAACGTTAAAAAAAAAAAAAAGAAAATGGAATTCATCATAAATAACAAAATTTATGGCAATTTAATTCATGGAAACATTGAATCAATCAATAACAAACTGAACCCAAATGTTTTATCTTTGTATTAGTGAAATTTTTATGTTTAAATATCTCTTAAATGCCCTAAAACCTATTCTGTAATTTTTCAGTATAAAATCAAGTACTTTTTATTACAAATTGGATTTCATTTCTGCTTAAAATAGTCTTCAGCAGCTTACTATTACGCTATGCCTACAACATCCACCACGTATTCTTATACTTAGAATAAGCATTAGGAGGCACCTGGGGTGGCTCAGTCAGTTGGGCATCTCACTTTGGTTCCAGTCAGGATCTCACTGCTCATGAGTTCAAACCAGCATTGGGCTCTGCACTGACAGCTCAGAGCCTGGAGCCTGTTTCAGATTCTGTCTTCGTCCATCTGCCCCTCCCCTGCTCGCTCTCTCTCTCTCAAAAATATAAAAAAAGAAACATAAAAAAATTAAAAAAAAAAAAAAAAAAAGAAAAGCATTAGGTCTGGACTTGATCCCTGACTGTTCTGTTGTATAACCCTAGACTGGTGACTGACCTCAGAAAGCCTAATTTCTTTTTTTCTTTCTTTTAATGTTTATTTATTTTTGAGGTAGGGGACAGAAAGAGAGGGAGAGAGAGGTTCTGAAGCAGGCTCTGGACTATCAGCATACAGCCCGACAGAAGGCTTGAACTCACCAACTGTGAGATCACGACCTAAGCCAATGTCGGACAATTAACTGACTGAGCCACCTGGGCACCCCAGAAAGTCGAATTCCTAATCTGCCAAACCAAGATAATGATGCTAGCTTTGCCTAGTACACAAAGGGTTTTTAAACAACAGAAATTATATATGTCCAGATGTTCTTTAGGTATAGTCTCCTATGTGCATTATGAACAGCAGTCCCAACCTAACACATCATTTCTGAGGTGCCTGCACTTACCGTGAGTGCAGAGATGTGCACTGCTTGAACGTCACCTCCATAATCCTCACACACTACATCATGAGCTAGCAGTTCTTTTTTCACTTTTTCAGGATCAGCCTCAGTTTTGTCACATTTGTTTATAGCAAGGACGATAGGAACTGAAGAGTTAAAAAGAATGCAAATGAGGATACCTTCAATTCCAGGTATTCACAGTGAAAGACACCAACCTTTTCTAGCTTTCTCTTTACTGAGTAGATGTACTAAACTACAAGAAAGACCTAAAAGACCTGCTTTAGACCCCCTCATCTTTCTGCACATAAAGGAGGATTCTGGATGCGAGATGTCAAAATTGTAATTATAAGCAGATTCTGAATTAAGAATAGATACCTAAGATGAAAACAAACAAACAAACAAAAACAAAATTTGGGTAGAAAAAGGCCTATCTGTAAGCCTGAAAGCAAGATCAGCAATTACACTGAAGATAATCTGCAGAAAGAAAATTAAAAAGTCCAGAAAAGATTCTAATTCAATTCTAACACCACTAGATCATTTGCCTCTTCTTTTGAGGAGCTATTAACTCATTGAAACCCAACATCTTACCCTGGGCTGAAACGAAGTAGCACTGTTGTAAACTTTCTTTCAGGATTTACGGCAATTCTTTATTAATATATACTTTAGTGACTGACATATAGTAGATTCTCAATAAATGTTTACTGAACAAATGAACTAAATAATCTTATAATCTACTTGTCTTGATCATTAGACAAATCACATAAAATGCTAGGAGATAATTCTCTGGTTGGGTTTCACCAACTGTGCTACAATTTTCTCAGGTATCAAAGGAAGAAAAATTGAAAACAGAAACAAAAAAGTTATCCACAACCTACTATTATGAAAAAGTACATTCCATATGGATGAGATGGAACTTAAGGGACAAGAGAACAGGAATAGAAAGCATGATGTAAGAAATTTATCCTATCTCAACCAACTGCTTTGCTATGGATCCCTGGCAAATTTATCACCCTCTTCTTTTTGTTGTAATACTCCCTATGTTCATTAAGAACATAGTCCATTCCACAAAGGCAGTTTTGAAGAATTAAAAAGAAAAGAGAGTAACACTGGAAGCTAAAAGAGCAGATTTGAAATGTGGACACGTTGCAAATTAACTGTAACTGGAGGCAGTTCCTGCCATTCTCGGTTCTTAGTTTTCATGCTGTTAAGAACTGGCATAGACAGTGATTCTCAAACTTTTTTTTCTCTTGCCAACAAATGTAAGGGAATATGATGCACTCCATCAAGGTACATTTTCTCAGGATAACAGTATTTTCTCAGTGAGTGTAGGGTAATATCAGAATAAGAATGAATGAACAAAGTATGTGTTGGGGGGGGTAGTAGCTATTATCACAGTTTCTAAATGGAGAAGTGATTTTTAAAAAGTTTCAATTTTATACCTCTAAGAATTTATGTAAAGCATACGAAGAAAAAGTTTCTCTTTAGAGAAGAATTCAAGATAATAAATGAACAAGGAATAACAGAATTAGAATATAACCATTTTGGAACTCCTAATGTTAACAGGTGATGGGTATGTAGTTTATTATTCTATTCTTACCTTTATAATTATTTAACATTTCCATAACAAAAAAGTTTTTAAAAAGTCATTTGCGGTTATTACATTTTCACACCATGCCAACTAAGTAAACAGTATTAGAAGGACTGTATTTATGGTCACAGGTCCCCAGCTGACTCCTGCTACACTCTTTTTAGTAGTTACATCTGTGGGAAAACAATTCAATCATCTTTGAGCTGTATCTGTAAACAGGCATAATAATCCTGGAATTGCCAGGTAGATTAAATGAGCTACATGTACAGGGCACCAGAATAGTGACTTTTTGTAGATCTTTAAAAAAAAAAAAAAAGAAAAAGCAACTGCTTTCCTGATACACATAATCAGCCACACAGTACCTTGAGCATCTTTGGCATGCTTAATGGATTCTACAGTTTGTTTCATCACTCCATCATCTGCAGCTACGACCAATATGACAATGTCAGTGACCTGAGCACCTCTGGCCCTCATTGCTGAGAAAGCAGCATGTCCTGGAGTATCAAGAAAGGTGATCTTTTCCCCAGAAGGCAGAGACACTGTGGAAACAGAAATCCAAAAATACTAAGGACTCAAATGTGCGCTTTCTCAATACAAAGGAATATATGTGAAATTATCAAATAGAATCAATAATTCCTTAAAATAATTTATTCCTCCCATTAATTTTAATTGGGAACAATACAAATCATTATTTCACACTGAAAAATGATAACAAAGCAGTGAAACCTTTAGTGTTTTCTTTTCATGTTATAATTTCAAAGTAAAACTTTTTATATTTTTAGAACATATTTTCATAAATGTACCAACTGGTATCTATTCTGGAGACAGAACAGACTGATAGTTATATAGGAAGTTTCCCTTTCATTAGCTACACAATTGCCTTAAGCAAAAGGCAATTTAGTACACAGTAGCTCAGGATTTGAGCCCAAACCTAGCCCAAACCCTGCCTTGGATGTAAATCCTAGCTTTGCCATTTATTAGCTGTCTATCTCGAACAAATAACCTATCCAAGCCTCAGCCTCCTTATCTGTAAACAGGGGTATTAATACGTACTTCGTGATGTTGTGAAGATAAAAATAAAGCATATAAATAAGGGGCTCACCACACCACACACCACAGTGCTGGGCACATGCTAGTTGCTCAGTAATGGTAGCTGCTATTTAATTATTATTATGAACATTATTGTAACCAGGCATTGAACAATTTTAAGTTCATTAAGCCAAACTAAGAATTGCCAGAATAAAAATATAATTTTCTTCTTATAGAATGTACAAAATAAGCTTTATTAACCAGCTGCTCAATATTTCATCAGACCAACAGCCTTAAGCTTTAGACTTTCCTTTTACTTTTAATTTGTGTATCTCACGTTAGGACACTTGGTTTAAGAAAACAGTATGTGGGATTCCCAAGCACACTGTAAGGTAATTTGGGTCATACCAAGAAAGGCACCAATGTGCTGAGTGATGCCTCCAGCTTCCATTGCTGCCACTTGAGTTTTTCGCAGTTTGTCGAGTAACGTCGTTTTCCCATGATCAACATGGCCCATTACAGTAACAACTGGGGACCTTGGGGTTAATAAAGCTGGATCTGCCTGAGGCCTACAATTAACAGCAAAGGAGTTTCATTTCTTAAATATCTTTATAGCCAATGAATTGGTTTGCAGTCATCTCTGTGAACTACCACTAACAATACAATCCAACATTCAGCTTTGATTAGATATAACTATCTTCCCCTTCCACACATATAATAACCTATGACAAAACATGTAATGACTGCCCATGCACAGTTGGCATCTTCAAAACAACAAGCAGAACTGAATAAAATTTTTAAATTCAGGGTCAATATATACACTCAACAAACTAAGAAAAACAACCCTTAGAGTTTGATAACCTGAATATATTTAAACACTCTGATGTTTTAAACACTTCGAAGAAAAGTTTAATCTATATTCCCATGTCACTTTAATTGCAAAAAAAATTTTAAAGCAAATCTTTCCATTATAAAGTGTAAGTAAAACTAAGTGGTCTTCTTTCCGCAATATACATGGTTAAGTTTTACCTTCTTACAGCATCTTTATTTTCTCTGACTTTGTCCTGTTTTAATTTGCTCCATTTTAACTTCATCCCTGCCTTCTTTACCACTTCTTTGATCCAGACTTCATCTAAATGTGAGTGTGCTTCGAGTGAATCTATGTCAATAGCAGTGTTCATTAAAGCTTCATACACACAATCTGGGTGGGACAGAAAAACCTTTTAGAATCATGAAATAAATGTTCACAAAAGTGACCTCTATTAATAAATCTCAATATAAACAGTATACTCAATGAGAGGAATTAACTATGTAAGCTGTTCCTCTGTTAACAAACCACAAATAAGCTGAAAAGAAAATAATCTTTAAAATATGATTCATTTATATTAACATTTCTACATATTCATAAATATGTGAATATGTACCTTATGAATGATCTGAGCCACCAACAAAACATTATTAGGCATATTGTATACATTTAATATTGAGCAGTTCTTTGAAAACTTGTAGTTACATATGTCATGTCTATACATATGTGTATGTATATATAGTTGATATTCATTATTTGCAGCAGTTCTGTTCTATAAACTTGCCATGAATACTGCATTAGCAACTACTAAACCATCATTCCAAGGAAAAATATAAGGTTAGTAGGTTCCTTCAGCTCCTGGTCACATCTTCATTAGCAATCAATACATACCTAGTTTTATGTGTTTCTGTTTTAAGACACCTTATTTAATGTATTCTGTTGATTCATTAATACTGAACGCCCAGCCAAAAGCACTAAAAACAGCACATGAACAAAGGTTACCTAACACATGCATTTTCTCTGTAAAGCACACTACAGCTTTCTTGCAGTTAGTAACACTTCACCACTATGCTTAGGAGCCATTTTAATCAGCAAAATCAACAAAAAGCATAAAAATGTAAAAATGTGGCACTGAATAAGCCACAAAATGACACTTGTTTGAGTTTAGCATGAGAGCTAAAGCAAGAAGGCAGAATGTTGCTTTGTTGAACCTCAGCTAGGAATGTGGAATTGGGTAACTCAAATTTTTCACTGCTCCACACATCTCCAGGAATGACTGCAAAAGCAGTGTGAATACTGATTTTGGGGCTACAAATACATTTTAGAGAATCTTCCAATACAAAATCCTCAAATAACGAGGATCAACTGTATGTACACACACACACACACACACACACACACACACACACACACAATCTCCGTATATACACACACATATAATTAATTAATTTACTTATGTTATCTATTTATGGTCTCCAAAAAGTCTTGAAATGTAAGAAAAATATTTACTTGGTATTCTATTTTACATAATGTACTTTGTTTTCATTTCAGTCATACCTCCTTGTGGATGATAAATGAATGTATCGGTCAATGAAATAAGTTTTATGTTTCCAGATGTTCAATCACCCTTTAAATACATATTTTGAGGGCCGCCTGGGTAGCTCAGTCATTTAAGCATCTGACTTCAGCTCAAGTCATGATCTCATGGCTCATGAGTTCCAGACCCGCATTGGGTTCTGTGCTGACAGCTCAGAGCCTGGAGCCTACTTCAGATTCTGTGTCTCCCTCTCTCTCTGCCCCTCCCCCGCTCATGTTTGTCTGTCTATCTGTCTGTCTCTCTCAAAAACAAACACTGAAAAAAATTTTAAATATGTATTCTGAGAGACACATATGAAAGAAAGGCATCCTCAAATAAACAGAACATTATACTAAAAGAATATCCTATGCAGTAGTGTGCAGGTAAATGTTTACTCAGAAGACTCTCCAAAACAAAACAAAAAAAACCACCCTGATTATTATAGCATTTCCCAATTTCCACAGTGCAAATACTCCCAGATGGTTGATTTCAGCTATCAACATGAAATCACTGAACACAGAGATGTAAAGAGATGCACAGTAGCATACCATTATATAGAATTTCCACCATATAGGTACATAGGCATAAATCACCTCAAAAACACATAGCAAAATGCAGTAAAATAAAAAGAGGTTTGTTTTTTTTTTTTAGTTTACTTATGTATTTTGAGGGTGGGGAAGGGTAGAGAAGGAGGGAGAGAGGGAGAGAGAGAGGAAGGGAGACGG
Organism: Prionailurus viverrinus; assembly: GCF_022837055.1. NCBI lineage: Eukaryota > Metazoa > Chordata > Mammalia > Carnivora > Felidae > Prionailurus > Prionailurus viverrinus. Next base: position 74,360,772 of record NC_062563.1, read on the forward strand.
AGAGGGAGAGGGAAGGAAAGGGAGGGAGAGGGGAGGAAAGGGGGGGAGGGGGGGAGAGGGAGAGAGGGAGAGAGAGAATCCCAAGCAGGCTCCAAGCTGTCAGCACAGAGCCCTACATGGGGCTCTATCTCATAAACCATGAGATCATGACCTGAGTCAAAATCAAGAGTCATATGCTTAACCAACTAAGCCACCCAGGTGCCCCAAGACTGAAGGGGTTTAAGGAGTATTTATTACCTTTGTTTATGATTTATGTTACCTTTGTTTATGTTTATGATTTTTAATGGAAGCTCACATACTTCCTTATAAATTAGCAACTCAAAAGTTGGTGCAAGCCAGCTCCACTTATCACTGATCCTATTCTGTAATAATGCCAAGAAATCTTTTCCTATATATAATCCCACAACATCCTTTCCCAAGAAAATATATTTTAAAAGAATGATACAGGGGCACCTGGCTGGCTCAGTTAGAAAAGCATGCTACTCTTGATCTCAAGGTCATGAGTTCAAGCCCCACACAGAGTGTAGAGATTACTGAAATAAATAAAACTTTAAAAAAAAAAAAGATACAATGCAAATTTTCTATATGGATATGCTCTCATAGAACAAAATTCTAAACATATACATTATAATGAATACAATTCTAACAATGCTAAAATCCCTAATAATCCAGTAAATACTTTTCCAATATGATATCCTAAACTTTTTTTTTTTAATGTTATTTATTTATTTTGAGAGAGTGCAAGCAAGTGAGTGGGCATGCACAAGAGCAGGGGAGAGTAACAGAGAGGGAAAGGGAGAATTCCAAGCAGGCTCTGCACTATCAGCACAGAGCCCTATGCGGGGCTCGATCTCAGGACCCGTGAGATCATGACCTGAGCCAAAATTAAGAGTCAGATGCTTAACTGACTGAGCCATCAGGCACCCCTGATATCCTAAACTTTTGAAAGGTAGCTTATACAAAGATAATCTCTTTCCCTTTATATTAAATGCATTTAGTATTAACATATTATTTTATCTTTATCTAAGACTTAAATATTTACAAATAGAAAAGTACCCAAAGCATTTCAACCACAGATATTACATCCTAAGTTATTTTAATTGACATAAAGGAAAAAATATATACTCACATTGCTAATTTAATAGTTAAAAATATTCACCATCTTTAATTCAAATGAGAAGTAAATATAATATTAAATAAGCTTCAAATAGAGAGCTTTTATTTAAATCATGGCATATCAGTTTTGGGTCTAGAACACTGATCTGTGATTAAATTCATATTTCAATTATACTATTTACTTGGTAACACAGAGGAATTATTATAGTTATGGGAGTGTGTGAGGGGGGGAATGTTAAAAAAAAAGAATCCTCATCTTTTAGTGATAAATACAGAAATATTTATGGAATAAATGATATATTAATAATTGTCACTGGCTTATGCATACATTATACTTATATTCCATTCTTACAGCTTTCATATATGTATGAAAACTGCCAACAATAAAAGTTTTAAAAATCAAGTATATTATCAATATTATCTATAAAATCCTACCAATATAGTTTTCCTTGGAAAAAATGTCAATGATACAGTCATATCTATTTATTCTCTTAAAGTTTTCTAAAATGATTATATAATCCAACTGCAAAGTTATAAAAATGCAAGACTGGGCCAATTTTCTATTCTTTGTGAGGATGCACATATACAAAGAGTGGTGGCACTTTCAGGCTGGAAACATATTACAGTTCTAGCTCTGCCCTAGAGCTCTGCTCTAATTTACAAAATAACAATTCTTGAGAGATAATTTGGTCTGTGAATAAAAGCATGACCTCTGTAGCCATACTCCCTGAGTTCAAATCCTACTCTACCAAATACTAACTGTGGCAATTATTCATCCTCTCCATGCCTCAGTTTCTCAACCTACAAATAGGGATAATAATTATACCTAACTCTTGTGCATTATGAGAATTACATGAGTTAATATACATAAAGTATTGGTACATGGTAACAGCTCAGTAATATGAGTTATTATTATTAATTGTTTTTCTTTTTGCCAAGAGTCTGCTTCACTTGTCACTTTATTTCGCTACAATAATAGGCTATTTCTTATTTACTGAATTTTATTGTCAGCTTATAATGAAAACTCAAATTTCGTTCCAATAATCTTAAATCGGTAATAAATGCACCAAGAGTGCAATGAAGGAATTTAAAAAATGACAACGATGCTATACATTTATAAACAAAAACAGTATTATTAAAAGTTATTACTATAGGGTGCCTGGGTGGGTCAGTCAGTTAAGCACCCGACTCTTGGTCTTGGCTCAGGTCATGATCTCATGGTTCATGACTTTGTGCACTGGATCCAGGCTCTGTACTGTCAGTGAAATTCTCTCTCTTCCTCACTCTCTCACTCTCTTCTGCGTTCACACTCTCTCTCTCAAAATAAATAAAGCTTTAAAAAAAATTTACTACTACAAATATTTTTCTGCTGGCACTACAGATATTGTCACAATGAGTGAAAAAAGAAAATCAGGGGCGCCTGGGTGGCTCAGTTGGTTAAGTGTCTGACTTCAGCTCAGGTCACGATCTCAGGTCATGGTCTCACAGTTCAGGGTTTGAGCCCTGCATCGGGTTCTGTGCTGACAGCTCAGGGCCTGGAGCCCGCTTCACATTCTGCGTCCCTCTCTCTCTGCCCCGCCCCGGCTCATGCATGCACACACGCTTTCTCTCACTCTCTCTCAAAAATAAACAAAAAAAAAAAAAAAAAAAAAAAAAGAAAATCAGAAAATTATAAAACAACAAAAGGATAGTAAGTATAAATAGAGTACTTCAGACCAAAAATATTCTTTGGATTCGGTCTGTGTTGAGCGTGGAGCCTGCTTAAGATTCTCCCTCTCTTCCTCCCTCTGCCTTTGCCCTTCTCCGGAGTGCTCTTTGTCTCTCAGAAGAAAAAAAAACAAAACAAAACTCGGGGCACCCGGGTGGCTCAGTTGGCTAAGGGTCCAACTTTGGCTCAGGTAATGATCTCTTAGCTGAGTTCAAGCTCTACCATCAGGCTCTGTGCTGTCAGTGCAGAGCCTCCTTCAGATCCTGTCTCCCTCTCTCTCCACCCCTCCCCAGCTCGTGCTTTTTCTCTGTCTCAAAAATAAAAACATTAAAAAATTTTATTTTTTAATTAGCCCATTAAAATAGTCTGGGGTACCTTGTTGGCACAGTTGGTTAAGTGACCAACTCTTGATCTTGGCTCAGGTCATGATCGGACAGTCTGCGACATTGAGCCCTGCATAGTGCTGACAGCATGGAGTCTGCTTGGGATTCTCTCTCTCCCCTCTTTCTTTCCACCCTCCCTCGCTCATGCTCTCACTTCTCAAAATAAATAAAGAAACTTAAAAGCCTACAGAATTTCTGAGAAAGAAGGGTTACTCCAGATAAAATCTTTTCCACCATTTTTGGCAAAGACAGAAGAAACTAATTAGAGTTTGTGACCTAAAGTGAAAACTAGTAGAATGATTAGATATCTTTTTAAACCATCAGTCTAATTTTCATCTTTGAATGCCTTAGTCTCAATGAAAATAAGATACCAGGTGCCCCATGTTCCCATATTTTTCCTTATAAAAGTATCTGACCCACCTATGTCTTTTTCCATTGCTCTGGCCAGTTCCTCAACAGTCATTCCAATCCATACCTCCACTTCCTTTTTGAATTTTGGTGAGGACAATGGAGATTTCTGTGCTCTTTCTTCCTATTAAAAATTCAGAATGCAACAGAAGAAAGAAAAAAACTTTAAGTGACAATGTAGATTTATTCTGGAATATCTACCACAATCACAGCTCCTATTTCTACCAAGTAACACTCCCATAAGTAGTTAAACCTTAGACTAAAATTTAAAATACTACATCCTTAATTCACTATCATACACTGATTTCCAGGTAATCAAATTCATCCACGTTACTGAACAACAAAATAAAACTTTCTTTCTTCACAAAGATGTACTGCCTCAAGTGTAGCATTAAGGAATAAAGAAAAAACACTCAAAATGAATTTCTACTCAGAGCTATAGGAACTTTCACCTCAGACCAAGTAATACAGTAACTAAAATCTGTAACTACCTTCTTTGTTACTAGAAGCCTATATTGAGATAGAGCCGCGCCAACGAATGGGTCTATTTGCCAGGGTCGGATGCAGAACTGAGCTGTCCCCACTGGGTAAGCAGATGAAAACACAGGACTCCACTGTGCTAACATTCTTCTTTGACACAGGCCGTGCAGCTGCCTAAAGACAGTGTGAAATCGTATCAAGTTCTCCAATTTCAGTATCTTCTGGTTCATGTTTCCCCTGGAAAAAGTTTTAAAAAAATATTGGGTTAATATTAAAATCAAGTTAGCAAGTATTAATTGGGTATCTACTACATGAAAAGCATTGTGCTAGAGTTACATGAGTAAAGCTGGGTTTCTGCCCTGAAAAAATTCACAGTCTAATCAGATGGAATTCTAATCAGGTAGAATAACTACTCTTTAGATGTTAACCATCATTATTGTTAATGTCTCTACTATGATAGAACTGAAATAAAACTTACAAAGGGATTTTTTCATTCTTGAAACATCAACTAACAAAATCACGAGTGATTTTTCTAAAATGCAAATTTGAACTCATCAGCTCTTTTTGCTGAACATCCTCCAGTGGCAGGCCATTATCCCATTTCACGTGCCACTTCAACACATGTTATTAAGGATTATTTATCTGCCCTCTGCTAACCTCTCATTTCATCACTTACACCCTTATAGCACCTCACTCCTATCTCCAAGCTTTCGTTATTTTACGCCCTCCCCCCATAATCTTCAATGGCTTGCCATCTCATTTTTGAACCTTTGCATATGCTCGACTTGAAATTGTCTTCTTTCAACCCTCACCATTTTCCCCTCTTCCTACCACCCCCTCCCAAAAAGAAGATGCTTTAGAGTGGGAAGAGAACACTTCATACATATCTATTGAATAATGCCTTTTGAATATCATTCTTGGAATGACACAAGACTTACTTGAGAGAAAACTGCAACAGAACTCAGTGTAGTTCAGAACTAACAAAAGTATAATTACTTTTCTCCTCGAATTTTCTATTCCTTCTGCTCTCAGGACTGCATTTCTACAGCTTTGCTTTACAGTTTTTGAGGAAAGGAGCAACTAAAATAATGTGAGGTGTACATATTCTCCTCAGCAAACATTTCCTGAGTACCATCTTTCAGACATTGTGTATGAGGATGTTGATTCAAAGTTTAATAAGCCAGAGTCCTGTCGTTCAGAGTTTACTGTTCCAATATAATGATTCTCAGGCACATTAAACACCTCAAGAATGGCACGTTTAAAAATTTTTATTTAGGGGCGCCTGGGTGGCTCAGTCGGTTAAGCGTCCGACTTCAGCCAGGTCACGATCTCGCGGTCCGTGAGTTCGAGCCCCGTGTCAGGCTCTGGGCTGATGGCCCAGAGCCTGGAGCCTGCTTCCGATTTTGTGTCTCCCTCTCTCTCTGCCCCTCCCCCGTTCATGCTCTGTCTCTCTCTCTGTCTCAAAAAATAAATAAACGTTAAAAAAAAAAAAAACTTAAAAAAATTTTTATTTAGGTACGAGTCCGTGGACTAAGAAGTAAAGGGATTCCTTTAGGAAACATTTTTAAAATGAGTCTAAACCCAGACCTGACAAGGGCATGGATTGATGGAATGGGAAGAAAGGCCCTACATGGAGATTAACCAAAGTACAGAAAGCTAACTGAGGCAGGAATTAGAAAACACACTGGTGGCAACAATCCAGGTGTGGAAACTGGAAGTTACCTCACTTACTACTTATTCCACGCTCCTCATTTTATAGAAAAGGAAAACGGGGAGTCCAGAGAGGTCAGAAAGATTTCTCCAATGTCATACCACCAATTAATGACAGTCAGGCCTAGAACCCAGGCTGTCTGACTCCCAATTCGGTGTTCTTTCGCAGCTAGGATCTCGTCATGGAATCTGAAAAAAGATGTTGGTGCATTGGTGGAAACGTCTGAATGTAAGACCTGTCAGCCTTGGAACTTATCTGAAAGGTAAAAAGAAGTCATTGTATAAGAATGACGGCTCTGGGGTGGCTTCGCCTCGAACCGGGCCCAGAAAGCCTTGGGCCCAGGGCAGGAGGGACGTGCGGGAAGAGGGGGGCAGCCGGCCGCTTCTGGGCAAATAACGCTTTCGCTAAACCTCAGCTGGGGTCACGCAGGGATTAAATGCAACGCGGAAAGGTTTCCGATTGCTCCGTGTTTACGATCGGTGCCACTGACACTTCAGGGCAAATAATACACGCCCCCTCGGGACGACCCGGCCAAGGAACCCCACTCACTTTGCTGCTACGTTAGGTCCGGGGTGTCTGGAGGTAAGGCGGAGATCACCTTGCGGACCGGGACTGCAGTCCCGCGGTCCGTTCCCGAAACGGTCCCCGTGGAACTTCCGGTACCGCCGGAAGCGGTCCTTTCCGGAATTCGGAAGTCCGAATCAGACATAGTAGCTGCGCCGGCGAGGACTGGGGTTGCCCGAGGTGTCCCGTTGGAGGCCGCGGAGTGGGGTTTGGGGGGGTGGGGGGGGGCGGTAAGCGCTACTTCAACCAGTGGCCGCCTCCGTGGATCAGCCGCGCGCGTCGTCGGCAATCACTTGTACACTTCCCTTCCATTTCTGAGAAGTTACTATTACTCTGGGGTTTGAGGGGCCTTGGTGCTGAAGTGTGGAGAAATAATACGCTTTTGAAAGACACATACCTAACAAGAAGGAAAAAATGCGAGGAAAGTGGTGATAGAACCAGTTTGTATATTCAGTTAGGCGCTTTCTCTTTCAAATGTCGCCTGATTTATGGATACCCAGAGCTAGTTCCTGTGTCAGCTCCTTCCCTGTGCGTAGGCTTGGGGACGTTATGTAAACTCTGTGCTTCGGTTCTGCACTCTGGCAATGACAGCAGCTACTTCATAGAATAGCAGTAAGGTTTATAAGAACACCTGGTTCAGGGGCGCCTGGGCGGCTCCCTCGTTAAGCGTCCAACTTCGGCTCAGGTCATGATCTCAGGGTTCGTGGGTTCGAGCCCCGCGTCTGGCTCTGTGCTGACAGCTGGGAGCCTGGAGCCTGCTTCGGATGCTGTGTCTCCCTCTCTCTCTGCCCCTCCCCGCTCGCACTCTGTCTCTCTCAAAAATAAATTTTAAAAAAAGTTAAAAAAAAAATACCTGGTTCATAATAAGGGTTTGCTGTTGCGAATATTACAGCCTCCTCCCAGAGCATTTGCACACCTTGAATGGACATTATGTTTTTTGGCCTGTCCCCTTGACCACAACCTCCACCACTTCTCAAGTGTATAAGTATTGTTTTATCTCTGTCCTCAAGGTCTAACACTACCCTAGGCTAATGATATGGTACAGAAGAGTTTCTTACTCAAAAGCATACTTACTGTTACCTCCCTCCCAAAATTTGGCCTCTTAACTCATGCCCCCTCTCCCCTTTTTCATTTTTGTCTTTCCAGTGCCTGCCACAGGTGTGCAATTAGTGTGGCTGAATGACTGAATGGAAACCTCTGTCCTGGAATTTTTTTTTTAAATGAACCTGACACCCAAACACTTGAAAACTATAAAAGTTCATTCCATTTTCTATCATTTCACTTACATTTACAAACATCCACTGCAGTGCAATTTCTGCAAGAAATTGTTCTTTGCTCTCTTATTTGCTTTACCAAGCACTTGAAAAACAAGCAGAAGTTCATTGGTAGAATACCAAAGTAGGGGTCATATCTTTTTTCCCCAATTTTAAGTGAAAATAATCGATACTTTTCTAATGAAGATAATACTAAGGTAGAAAGTTCACACAGTACCCCCCCAAATATAGAAAGAAAGTGGCTAAAAAGCAAACAAAAGAATGAGGGCAGTTACAAGAGCAGAGGAGCCAACCTGAAAGACCTCCCAATGGCTAAAGTTGGAAACGTTTGAGCAACAAAATAAAATAGTATTAGATTATAACCCAAAGCATCAAATAAGTATACATGCATTCATGCTGATAAGAATGCATGAATGAATGAATGAATGAATGAATGAATGAATAGGGGAGAAGGGACAAATCCTCTCTACAGAAGAATTCTATATAATACATGTATATAACTGTCACTAGGAGGTTAAGCTTAATTCCTCTCCTCTTGAGTGAGGGCTGAACTTAGTGATTTGCTTCCAAAGAATAGAATGTGGAAAGGGAAAAACAGTAACATCACCTTAACCAACTGATCAAGGTGAACATCAGCAATGATGTCATGTTGATATCATGTGTCCCCTGAAATGATATGATGAGGACATTCATCTCTGTAGTATCCTTCCAAAAACTCACAACTCTGTAATCATGGGGACTACATCAGACAAACCCAAATTGAAGAGCATTTTACAAAATATCTGAGCAGAATTCTTCAAACTGACAAGGTCATGAAAAGCAAGAAAAGGCTATCAGAGATCAGAAGAGACTAAGAAGACATGACCAAATGCAATGTGGAATCCTGGATACAATCCTGGAACAGAAAAGCACATTAGTGGAAAAAATAGTGGAATCTGAATAAAGTCTGTAGTTAATTGTAGTACCCCAGTGTTAACTTCTTGATTTTCACAAATGTATCATAGTTAATATAACATGTAAACATTAGAGAAAATTGGGTGAGGGCCATGTGGGAATTTTCTACTGTCTTTGCAACTTTTCCATAATCTTAATTTATTCCAAATTTTAAAGCATTTTGTTAACATCTCCTTTTTGTTTTTTAGAGAGAGAGAGCACGTGCGTGCAAGCAGAGGAGAGGGGCAGAGGGGGAGAGAGAAAGAATCTCAATGTGGCTCAACCCCAAATCCTGGGATCATGACCTGAACCTAAATCCAGAGCTGGGCACTCAACTGAGCCACCCAGGTGCCCCCTAGTTTATTTTAAAAAAAGAAAGTGAATCAAATCCTAAATCTTACCTATCCAGAAGTAACCACTTTTATTATTTTGGTGAACATCATTCCCTTTATCTCTGTGTATAAATACATGTACACATGCAATTTTATATAAATAAGATTCATAGTATAAAAGCTGTTTTTTATCTTTACAGAAGTATATAATGGAAACCTTCCATATTGGTGAACATAGATTTATATCATTCTTTTTAAAGTTTTTTGGGTTTTTTTGGGAGAGGGGGCAGAGAGAGAAGGAAAGAGAGAATCCCAAGCAGGCGCCATGCTGTCAGCACAGAGCCTGCTGCGGGGCTCAATCCCATGAACCGTGAGATCAATACCTGAGCCAAAATCAAGAGTCAGAGGCTTAACAAACTGAGCCACCCAGGTGCCCCATATCATTCTTTTTAAATGACTGTGAAATATTCCATTGTCTGTAAGTGCCATACTTACATAGCTACATATATGGGTTGTTTCTAGTATTTAACTTATAAACAAAATTGCAATGAATATTCTTTTTTTTTAAGATTTTATTTTTAAGTAACCTGTACACCCAACATGGGACTCAAACTTACAGCCCCTGGATGAAGATTGCAGGCTCTACCGACTGAGCCAGCCAGGTGTCCCACAGTGAATATTCTTGTGCATACACCTCTGCTTGCCAGTTCAGTTCTTTCTCCAGAATAATGCCTAAAACTGGAAGTTCTAGTTCCATTCAGTGGAGAATGGTATTTACAATCTAAGTCCTGGATGTTAGGTGTGTTCATTGTCTCTGCTCTCAAGCTTTCTCTGTGGACAAAGCTAGGGAATATACACACACATATGCACACATTTCCATCCATATACATTGAAAACCATGACTTCTTACTAATATCACCAATTCCGATCTAAGACTAAAGTTTCACCCTAGTCTTTTCCTTTTCCACCTTTGTAAACTTCCTTTTTTGGTAGTGAGAAACTGACTTTCATCAACCATAACATATTTAATTATTTGAGCAATTTCCTTGCATGAAACCAATCTTCACTTTGGCTCCCATCCCCATCCGTGAGCTTATGTTTTCCTTGCCTCTCTTCAGCTTGGCATCCCAGGCTAATCCGCCCTTGAAGTGGATATCCTCTTCATCCTGGTTGGATATAAAATGTTAACATTAGGGGAAACTGAATGAAGGACATTTGGGAACTCTCTCCCCTGTCTTTGCAACTTTTCTGTAATCTAATCTTATACCCATGCAGAGCCACCAGACCGCCCCTCCACCAGATTATTGCCCTACATCTGTGGATGCCTACCTTGCTCTCATCCCTAATGGCTTTAGGACTACATTGTTGGAAAGGGGAGGGATGCAGAAGCGGTCCTATTCCACTTCCTCTCATGTCCTTTGGGTGTTTTGTTTGTTTTGTTTGTTTGTTTTAGAGTTGTTTTATTGAGAGAAAGCCCGTGTGAGCATGCACGTGTTGGGGAGGGGCAGAGAGAGAGAGAATCCCGAGCAGGCTCCGGACTGTCAGACTAGGGGCTCATGGTGGGGCTCATACCCACGAACCGTGAGACCATGACCTGAGCTGAAGTCACTTAACCGACTGAGCTGCCCAGGCATCCCAGGATGAGGCATTGTTTTTAATGTTTCATCTCCATCATCTGATTCAGTCCTGCAAGACTGAATGTCTTATTTTTTTCACAACATTTTAACAGACCAGAGGGGATGCATTATCCCTGGGAAACTTAAATAACCTGTCCAGGTCACATCCTTAGTGATTGGTGAGACGGACCTAAATTCAAGTCTGTTTGATTCCAATGCTGTTTCTTAACCACTTCCACCTTTGAAGAACTTGAATTGAAGATCTTTAGGGTCTTATTCAGCCTTGAAATTTTACCTTTTGAACATATGAATATAAGCATTTTTTAGTTTAATTTGATATCAACCTGTACTCCGTGATATGTAGTAAATCTTTGTTTCCATTAGTATTACCACTGCTATTAAAACTCTTTATGGAAAACAGTAAGAGAAACAATTTTGTATGTTTTGAGTGGAAAACATGATATTAGTCTCCAGTAACCTCTAATAAGAGCTATGCCAGTGCTGATTAAAGATACCTGCATTGGATTTTCATCAAAAATGAGATAGTTCTCTCTTTATCACTACCATCCAAATTACATAAAGCTTTTCTGTGGGTTTCCTCTTGAGTCTCATCAACTTCACTGATTTATTTATATACAAAATTACATCTCCTTAAAATGTTTTTTGGTATAGGGTCTTTGATTTTATTCTCTTTGGCTTTAATGAGGTATAATTGACAAAACTGTAAGATATTTTAAATGTACAACGTGATAATTTGATATACATACACATTGTGAAAGTATTCCCCTCCATTGAGTTAATTAACACATCCATCACCTCATATATTTACTTTTATTGATTTATTTATTTTTTGGTGGGAACAAATTTCAGTCATAAATACAGCATTATAGGTGTCCAACTTCAGCTCAGGTCATGATCTTGCAGTTTGTGTGTTTGAGCCCCATGTCAGGCTCTATGTTGACAGCTCAGAGCCTGGAGCCTGCTTCAGATTCTGTGTCTCCCCCTATCGCTGCCCCTCCCCTGCTCACACTCTGTCTCTTTCTCTCTCAAAAAAGAAAATAAATTAACATTAAAAAATACATACATACAGCATTATAAACTAGAGCCACATTTTTATACATTAGATCCTCAGACCTTACTGAGAGAATGAATGCTTGAACAAGATTGCTAATTTATTTTTAAAAATTATTTTAATGTTTATTTATTTTTGAGAGAGAAAGAAAGAGAGAGAGAAAGAGAGAGCAGGGGAGGGGGAGAGAGAGAGGGAGACAAAATCTGAAGCAGGCTCCAGGCTCTGAGCTGTCAGTACAGAGCCAGACGCAGAGCTCAAACTCATGAACTGTGAGAAAATGACCTGAACCAAAGTCGGACACTTAACTGACTGAGCCACCCAGGTGCCCCAAGATTGCTAATTTAGATACAAAATTGGTTAATATCCTAAAGTACAATAAAGCTATAACTTTTGGGGTTATCTTTTCTGTGGGACAAAAATCATTTGCATCTCTTTGGGACAAAATTCATTTACCTTACTATCTGTTTTCTACACGTTAAGATCTACCCTTACAGAGTTATACAATACCTGTATACTAAAAAATAATAAATACCAAGTCAAAAAGGTGAACATTCCTAGAGAATCAGATAATCCCTAGAAGTGAGTGCCTGCTAAACAAAACCCAGCAGGACACTGAAAGGGCAAACAGTAATCCCTGCACTTATTTCCAAGTTTTGGGTAATTTTTCTTAATAGAACTCAGCATCCTACAAGCTTTTAAATTCTTTTAGGAACCAGTGCCAAAAATGTAATGCCACTAAGAGTTACAACTCTAATACATGACCACTGAGCACACATTGATTAAGTGTATTGTAATTAGGATTGCCAATTGCTATTTTAGGCCACCCAGGACAAGTGAAAGGCTAACTATAGTTTCCTGATATTTATTGCTTCAGGCTATAAATGTATTTTCTCATCTTCCACCAAAATTAGAGAGTTAATTCAATAATTTATAAATATATATTACGAACCCATCATGTACCCATCACAGTTTTAGGATAAAAGAGAGAAATAAAATAGTTGTAGACTCTTCTCCTCTTGGAGATTACATTCCTGTGGTGGGAAAGTCTATATGTATTAAGTGTTCAAATGTTAAACAAAAATTAGAAGATAATGTAAATGATATTCTCCATAAACTTAGGTGGGGAAAACCTTTCTAATCATAATTCCCAAACCAAAAACTATAGGGGGAAAACTGTTAGATTATACCAGCAGTTCTCAAACTTGAGGAGGCATCAGGATCACCTGAACTACTGGGTGAAGCACAGATTGCTGGCCCACCCCCCAGAGTTTCTGAGTCTATAGATATAAGGTGAGCTGTCACTGGTAATGCACAGATGACAGTGGTACTGATCTGGGGACTACACTTTGAGAACCTAGATTAGACTACAGTTGACCCTTAAACAACACAGGTTTGAAGTGCACTGGTCCACTTACATGTGGATTTTTTTTTTTCAACGTTTATTTATTTTTGGGACAGAGAGAGACAGAGCATGAACGGGGGAGGGGCAGAGAGAGAGGGAGACACAGAATCAGAAACAGGCTCCAGGTTCTGAGCCATCAGCCCAGAGGCCGACGCGGGGCTCGAACTCCCGGACCGCGAGATCGTGACCTGGCTGAAGTCGGACGCTTAACCGACTGCGCCACCCAGTTGCCCCACATGTGGATTTTTAAAAATAAATACAGTGTAGTACTGTAAATATATTTTCTCTTCCTTATGACTCTCCTAATAATATTTTCTTCTATTGTAAGAATACAGTATGTGATACATATAACCTACAAAATGTGTGCTAATCCACTGTTTATGTTATCAGTAAGGCTTCCGGTCAACAATAGACTATCGGTAGCTGTTTTGGGGGAGTCAAAAGTTGTCCATGAATATTTGACTGTGTGGGGGTGGGTGGTGGTGTTCAAGGGTCAACTGTAGATAAATATTTTAAATATTATACTATCAAAATACTAAAGGGGTGCCTACGTGGCTCAGTCAGTTGAGCATCCGACTTCGGCTCAGGTCATGATCTCATGGTTCGTGGGTTTGAGCTCCGTGTCGGGCTCTGCGCTGACAGCTCAGAGCCTGGTGCCTGCTTTGGATTCTGTGTCTCCCTCTCTCTCTGCCCATGCTCTGTCTCTCTGTCTCAAAAATAAATATAGGGGCGCCTGGGTGGCGCAGTCGGTTAAGCGTCCGACTTCAGCCAGGTCACGATCTCGCGGTCCGTGATTTCGAGCCCCGCGTCGGGCTCTGGGCTGATGGCTCAGAGCCTGGAGCCTGTTTCCGATTCTGTGTCTCCCTCTCTCTCTGTCCCTCCCCCGTTCATGCTCTGTCTCTCTCTGTCCCAAAAATAAATAAACGTTGAAAAAAAAATTAAAAAAAAATAAATATAAACATTAAAAAAAAAGATTTAAAGATACTAAAAACAAAATTAAAAGAAAAGCTACCACTGGAAACACATTAGTAATATATAAACAATTAGGAATGTAAATTAGGAACATTTCTTCCCTACTCTTGAAGTTCTTTCCTGTGAAGGGAGCTCTTTTCATCCAATTTTGGCTCTTTTTCTACCCCTTTACACATTCAGATTCTGAAGGGGAGATGGATCTGATCACTGAACGTGGGGCAAACTCAAGTTCCTTTCTCTTGGGAGTCCGCCTGTCATCAGGAGCACAGCAGACAAAAATTGCTGCACTCTTCTGAACTTACTTCTCCTTACAGTCTAGTGGAGAAGTTTATATTTTATCTTGATGGCATTAAGTTGATATTTAATATGTATAGATATATCATCCTCCATCAGTAAGCATAATATTGATACTTGTATTTTTCCTAAAATTAAAAACAGTGCAAAAGCATGTTTGCTTATTTAATATCCTTGACTCTGGTAATCAAATAACTGTTAATTAACATGTGGAGAATAGAACATTCTTATACTGTAAATTGATAAAACCATTCTAGAGGGCAATAGACAATAGCTATCAATTTAAATGTATAAATTGTGTAACTTTGCAGACTCTGGGGATTTATTCTATGGAATAAATAAAATAATTATGCAAACATAGATATAGAAATATAGATATTTATGATAGACTTATTTATAATGTGGAAAATTTTGAAATTATTTACATGTAAGTCATTGGACATTGGACATTTCCAAATTTGGGGTTGGGTGAATAAGTAGAATACTAAAGAAACATTGCCAGTAACAATGTTGATCTCTACTGACTTGAAAAGATACCTATTGGGTGAAAATAAAAAGCAGATCATAAAATATCATATGTTGTATAATTCTGTCTTGATCAGGTAAAATTAGAAATAAACAGCATTATATAGAATTTACATACACATTATATGTGTGATGTGAATATATGTATAATACCTGTGACATATTTTTTAAACATTTTTTGATGTTTACTTATTATTGAGAAACAGAGAGAAACAGAGCATGAGCATGGGAGGGGCAGAGAGAGGGGGAGATACAGAATCTGAAGCAGGTTCCAGGCTCTGAGCTATCAGCACAGAGCCCGATGCGGGGCTTGAACTCACAAACTGTGAGATCATGACCTGAGCCGAAGTTGGATGCTTTACCGACTGAGCCACCCAGGTGCCCCTGTGACAATTATTTTTTAATCTTTTTTTGTGTGTGTGATCTAATTTTTTTTTTGGTAAAAAAACATATATTTTTAACTTTTGTATTTATTTTTAAGTATGATTATATAACATTTATTTAAAAAATAAATTCATGGGGTACCTGGGTGCTTCAGTCAGTTTAGCATCTGACTCTTGATTTATTGATTTCAGCTCAGATCATGATCTCATGGTTCCTAAGATTGAGCCTGAATCAGGCACCATGCTGACAGCACAGAGCCTGCTTGGGATTCTCTCTCTCTCTCTCTCTGTCCCTTCCCCTATTCACATGGCCTCTCACCCTCTCTCTCAAAATAAATAAACTTTTAAATTAATAAATACAAATTGTTAAAAACATTAAACAATATTTTTATACTCTGAAAAAACTAGTTATTTTATATTTTGGAGATATAGTGAATATGAGGTTCTTTCTGATTGAACTGGCCCTTTTTGTTCTTGCGTTACATCCAGTACATTTCAAAAATGTGTTTATTAATATTTACTGAAATCAACATTCGCCATAAATAGGTAAATCAAATCAGCAGGAGTAGAGGAATAATATGTGATTTCTGGTCTCAATGTTATATTTTTATTGAAATTTTGCAAACATATTCCACTTGCAAGTTAATTTAATGTATTAAAATCATGGGAAATTTCTCTTGTTAGCCAGTAAGGCAAGGACAAAAATTCCAAAGTAGTTCCTTGAACCGTATCCAATCAAATTAATTATTCTGAAATGCTAGACTTAAAATATCCCAAGTCCCTATGCAAGGTAGGAAAAAATAATCTATGTTATAGTACTTTTGTAGAGAAATCAATTTTCTTGGCTTGCTGTGAGAACTGCCTACAGACCACATAATAACACTGAATATAAAGCTCTTTTCATCTCCACTCATTAATCTGGTGATCTAAAGTTCACTTGGTCCAGAATGTTAGAACTGGTTTGCACAGCAGCTAGCACAGAGCTCACTTCGCTAGCCAGGCCTCCCTCGGCAGGGGATCCTGAATGACAGTAATTGCTGCCTAGGGTCAGGAGGCCAGGATTACTCACGAGGTGTTTGCAGCAGGGCCTGGGGCTCAGGTCAGCGTCTGGAAGCAGTTCTGCGTCCAGAGCAAAGCTTCCTTATGACCACCTAACTTAAAATGAGTGTTGAAAGTGAACAAAAAGGAAACATGTTATTTCTCTGCTTAATCGGCTGTCATCTACTACATGTGTTTTGTTTTGTTTATGTTGTATGAAACCAATATTTTTCCAGGCAGGAAAACTGAATGTTTTCACCCATTTCATATTTTAACTTAGGGGTAATTAAATTCAGTCTGCCCACTTACTAATTTTTTTACACTGTAACTTTCTTCTGTTTTGAAGTCTTTGTTGAAAATAGCTTCATGTGATCTTATTTGTGGAGACGTGGCTTGCATTTCTTTATTTTTTTTTTATTTTTATTTTTTTTAATTTTTTTTTTTCAACGTTTATTTATTTTTGGGACAGAGAGAGACAGAGCATGAACGGGGGAGGGGCAGAGAGAGAGGGAGACACAGAATCGGAAACAGGCTCCAGGCTCTGAGCCATCAGCCCAGGGCCTGACGCGGGGCTCGAACTCCCGGACCGCGAGATCGTGACCTGGCTGAAGTCGGACGCTTAACCGACTGCGCCACCCAGGCGCCCCAACATTTCTTTATTTTTAATACCTTATTGATTCCCCCCTCCATTATAAAAATAACATATGTTCAACATAGAAATTTTCAGAAGATAGAACTACAAAGTGTTATGCCCAGAATTCGTGATCCCCAAAGACCACCAGGGAGCCGAGTCCGATGCAAAAGCAAAAGAGCCTTTATTCGAGCTAGCTCGAGCTCAATCCCCTACCTGCACCGACGCAGCGGTGAGATACCAGGGAGAGAGAGCGAGTTTCAAAAGCACAAAGGTTTTATAGGGGTCTAGGGGCAGCCGATTGGCTGGGGAAGGAGCGTGGCCTCGGCCGATTGGCTGGGGAAGGGTCAGAGTCCTGTTACGCAGGTCGCTGGGCGTGGTTTTTTTTTGTTTTTTTGTTTTTTTTATTTTTTATTTTTGGGACAGAGAGAGACAGAGCATGAATGGGGGAGGGGCACAGAGAGAGGGAGACACAGAATCGGAAACAGGCTCCAGGCTCTGAGCCATCAGCCCAGAGCCTGACGCGGGGCTCGAACTCCCGGACCGCGAGATTGTGACCTGGCTGAAGTCGGACGCTGAACCGACTGCGCCACCCAGGCGCCCCCCGCTGGGCGTGTTTTGATCAGGAAGTTTGAAAGGGTGAGAGGGAGGTTACTCAAGGGGAGGAGGCGTGGTCTAGGTGAAGGACATAGAACAAGATGGAGTCGGCCGGCGTAGGCCCACCCTTTCATTCCCCCCTTGTCATGTAGCTTACGAACCCAATCATGGGACCGGCTGCATTTATGGTGACAAGGGGAACAGAGTTTGGAGGTTTTACGCTAAGTTCTGGGAAGCATGTGTCCCTGGGGTGGCTCTGGGAAGTCTGATTAAGTATTGTCCCCGAGCTGGTGTCTATGATCTGCCAGGTGATGTTTTGGGGGGCGTGGGGACTCCCGGCAGCATGAGCAATGACAAGCAGAGTTGACAGAGTTACCAATATTAGGTGGGTCGAATGCTCTGTAGCTTGAGCTTGAGTGGGTTGTGTTGGTCCCGACTGATGGCCCATCGCGTGACGAAGTCCTTCCGGATCGAGGAGGGGTCCGCTGGCCGAACGTGGGTGTGATGGACCCAGGTCGCGATGCCGTCTACTTTGAGAGCGGTGGGGGGTTGTCAGCACCATGATGTAGGGTCCCTTCCAGCGCGGCTCGAGGGTCTCTTGGTGGTGCCTCTTGACATAGACCCAGTCTCCCGGCCTGTACTGATGAGGTGTCGGGGTCGGGCCAGCCTCGTAGATGGCACGAAGGCGCGGCCAAATGTCCTCATGCGCCCTCTGGAGCCCTCTCAAGGAAAGAAAAAGTTCTTGATCTTTAAACTCAGCCATAAGTTCAGCTCGAAGGCTGGGAATAACAGGGGGTGGCCTGCCAAACATGATCTCGTAGGGAGTAAAACCCAGAGTGTAAGGAGTGTTTCTAACCCGGTAAAGGGCGTATGGTAGGAGAGTCACCCAGTCCCCGCCAGTCTCCATGGTTAATTTGGTAAGGGTCTCTTTTAGGGTTCTATTCATTCTTTCTACCTGTCCTGAGCTCTGGGGCCTATAAGCACAATGTAATTTCCAGTTTGCCTCCACCGCCTTGGCTAGTGCCTGTGTTACCTGCGAGATAAAAGCTGGTCCATTGTCTGATCCTACCATGGCAGGAAAACCATACCTGGGTAAGATATCTTCTAGTAGCTTCTTAGCTACCGTCTGAGCCGTTTCATGCTTGGTTGGGTATGCCTCCACCCAGCCAGAGAAGGTGTCTGTAAATACTAAAAGATATTTATAACCATACTTTCCTGGTTTGACTTCAGTGAAGTCGACTTCCCATTGGGCTCCCTGTCTGGTGCCTCTGAGCCTGGTTCCTTTTTTATTTGATGTGGCTCTCGCGTTGGTGAGTTGGCAGGTCTTGCAGGCAGATATAACTTGCTCTATTTTGGTGTCCTGTTGGTGAATCTTGATTCCGGCATGTCGGATTAAGTCTTTTAATTTTCGGGCCCCCATGTGAGTAGACCGATGCATGTGCTCTAATATTGAGACTCCGAGCTGGTCTGGCAGCACGAGCTCCTTGTTAGGTGTATACCACCATCCCTTTATCTCCTGGGCCATGGGGAGTTTCTTGATCCGCTGTAACTCCTCCTGGGAGTACTTGGGCTGGTCTGGTAAAACTGGGTCTCCCGGGTCTGGTAGTTGTATGGTCAGTTGTATGGTGGGGACTGGAGTAAGGGCTACTGCCTTGGCTGCCTGGTCAGCCTTTCGATTACCTCTAGCTACTGGGTTATCAGCTTTTTGGTGCCCTTGGCAGTGGATAATGGCTAGCTTGGCAGGAAGCCATAAGGCCGTAAGCAGGTTAAGTGTCTCCTGCTTATTTTTTATAGTCCGTCCTTCTGCCGTCAGTAACCCCCTCTCCTGATAAATTGCCCCAAGAATATGAGCTGTGGCAAATGCATAACGGCTGTCTGTGTAGATGTTAAGCCGTTTTCCAGCTCCCAGCATCAGCGCCTTGGTGAGGCCTATGAGCTCTGCTCGCTGGGCTGACGTTCCGGAGGGTAGAGCCTCCGCCCATACGGTGTCCGTTTCGGTGACCACCGCTGCACCTGCATACCTGTGTCCGTCTTGCACAAAGCTGCTGCCATCAGTGAACCAAGTAGC
This sequence comes from Prionailurus viverrinus, assembly GCF_022837055.1. Classification (NCBI taxonomy): domain Eukaryota; kingdom Metazoa; phylum Chordata; class Mammalia; order Carnivora; family Felidae; genus Prionailurus; species Prionailurus viverrinus. Next base: position 74,380,279 of record NC_062563.1, read on the forward strand.
CTCGGCATCGGGGAGGGGCCGGTCGGTCAGGTCCGTCCGGAATCCATGTACTTGTTCCAGGATTCCCGCACAGTCATGTAGTGGAGCACCTAGGTCAGGGTCGGGCAGCAGGGTTGCAGGATTAAGGGCTGCACTGGGGTGGAACCGCACTCGTGGAGGGTTGAGTAGGAGGCTCTGGTAATGAGTCATACGTGTATTGCTCATCCATCTATCCGGAGGCTGTTTCAGGACCCCTTCAATGGCATGTGGGGTCGTGATCCAGATCTCCTGTCCTAGGGTCAGTTTGTCTGCATCCTTGACTAGGAGTGCTGTCGCCACAATTATTCTTAGGCATGGCAGCCAGCCGGCAGCCACTGGGTCTAGTTTCTTAGACAGGTAAGCCACTGGGTTGTTCCAGGGGCCTAAGGCTTGAGTTAGAACCCCTTTTGCTATTCCCTTATGTTCGTCTACAAAGAGGTGGAAGGGTTTCGTAATGTATGGTAGGCCCAGGGCTGGGGCACTTAAGAGGGCCTTTTTTAACTGATTAAAGGCAATTTCTTCTTTTTCAGTCCATTTAAATGTTTTCCCCTCTTTGGTAGCTTCATATAGGGGCTTGGCAATCTCAGCAAAACCTGGAACCCAGAGGCGGCAGTAGCCGGCTGATCCTAGGAATTCCCTCACTTCTCTTCGGGAGGTGGGAGTAGGGATCTTTAGGACAGTTTCTTTTCTGGCATCTGATAACCGCCACTGTCCGCCCTCCAGGATATATCCCAGGTAACTTACCCTCTCCCTGCATATCTGAGCCTTCTTCGCGGATGCCCGGTACCCTAAGGCCCCCAGGGTAGCCAGCAGGTCCCGGGTCCCTCGCTCACAGTCTTTGGCCGTGTCGGCAGCAATCAGGATGTCATCTACGTACTGTAGGACGGTGAGGCCAGGGTGCTCTCTTCTGTACTCACCCAGGTCCTTGTGTAGTGCCTCGTCGAAGATGGTGGGTGAATTTTTGAATCTCTGAGGTAGCCGTGTCCAGGTGAGTTGCCCACTGTAGCCCTCCTCTGGATCATGCCACTCAAAGGCGAACAAGGGTTGGCTCTGGGATGCCAGCGGCAGACTGAAGAAGGCATCCTTTAAATTTAGTACAGTATACCAGACCCTGGAGGGTGCCAAGGAGCTCAAGAGAGTATATGGGTTGGGAACAGTTGGGTGTATGCCCGCGACCCTCTTATTTACTTCCCGGAGGTCTTGTACCTGTCGATAGTCATTTGTGTGAGGCTTTTTGACCGGCAGTAAGGGGGTGTTCCAGGCAGACTGGCAAGGAACTAGTACCCCTAGGCTTCGTAGTCTCCGGATGTGTGGCTGGATCCCCTTCCGGGCCTCCTGAGACATGGGGTATTGTTTAATCCTTACCGGACTCTCTCCTGGCTCGAGCTCTACCAGGACTAGGGTCCTGTGAGCGGCTAGTCCCATCCCCCCATCTCTGCCCAAACCGAGGGGAATTCTTGTAGCCATCTGTCTATATTATCCTCTCTCGGGAGCACCTCCTGGTGGAGGAGGTATTCATCCTCCAGTTTCATGGTCAGGACCTGGATGGGGTGGCCCTTGTCATCGGTGACCTGAGGCCCCCCTTGTCTGAAAGTTATCTGAGCTCCAATCTTGGTCAGTAAGTCCCGTCCTAACAGCGGGTAGGGGCATTCTGGTATTACCATAAAGGAGTGGGATACCTGGCCCGTTCCCAAATCTACTGTTCTTCGGGTAGTCCATGAATACTGGCTCATACCAGTTGCCCCTTGTACCCAGGACTTCTTGCTGGCTAGTTTTCCTTGTGGGGTGCGGAGGACCGAATGTTGTGCTCCGGTGTCAACAAGGAAGTCAACAGGGGTCCCCTCCACTTTAAGAGTTACCCTGGGTTCGGGGAGAGGGTCCGAACCCCGACTCCCCTAATCACTTAGTTCATCTAGCTCTAGGACTTTTACTCTATCAGTCTTGCTTCCCTTCCCGCTGGCCTTTTTTGGACAATCTCGGGCCCAATGCCCTATCTCCTTGCAGTATGCACACTGATCCTTCTGCAGCCTCTGCTTCCCCCCCTTGGTGGTTCCTTTACCTTTTCTTGCATCGTCTGCCAGCTGCCGGAGATGGCGGTCTCGTTCCTCGGGGAAGTCAGCAGTGGTAGCTAGTAGTATTCTGGCCAGGCCTCAAGTCTGCTTACTGCTGGCAGCCGCCATGACGCGAGCCTGCTTGTCCTCAGGAGGCTCCCAGTTATTATATACCTTTTCAGATACCACCAGTAAGTCCTGCAGACTTTTTTTCTCCTAGTCTATCTATTTTCTGTAATTTTCTCCTAATGTCTACGGCCGATTGGTTTACAAAGGCCATGATAACAGCTGCCTTGCTTTCCGGAGCCTCTGGATCCATGGGGGTATAGGTACGGAATGCCTCCATGATCCGTTCTAAAAAGGCAGCCGGAGATTCATCTTTTCCCTGTTGTACATTTCCTACCTTGGCCAAATTGGTTGGCTTTCTAGCAGCCATTCGGAGACCCTCCATTAGAGTCTGGCGGTAGACCCGGAGCCTCTCCTTACCTTCTGCCGTGTTGAAATCCCACTGGGGCCGAGTTAAGGGGAAGGAGGCATCTATCTGAGCCTGGTTGGTGGTGGGATTCCCGTCTGCGCCCGGAACTAGTTTTCGGGCCTCATTGAGGATTCTTTCTCTTTCTTCAGTCGTGAACAGGACCTGCAAAAGCTGCTGGCAATCGTCCCACGTGGGCTGATGGGTAAAAAGAACAGAGTCTAATAAATCAATAAGCCCTGCTGGTTTCTTGGAAAACTTAGGATTCTGAGCTTTCCAATTGTAGAGGTCACTAGTGGCGAAAGGCCAATAGTGATGGGGCTGATTCCCCTCCGCGTCTGAGGGTCCAGCGGCTCGCAGGGGCAGAAGAGTGGAGTCGGCGGCGGCGGCAGAGGCGGATTGCTCCCTCTGAGCCCTTTGTCTGGTAAAAGGTGGGCTTCCCACTGGAGTGTTTCCGCCTCCCGCTCTCGGAACAGCGTCTGCCTCCCCCGGAAGGGGAGGATGGTGTTCTTCCGGCATCCTAGAGGGGTTATACGGGGGAGAAAAAATTAATTCTTCTTCAGTACCCCCCTGTAAGACAGGGTAGAGGGGTGCTGAAGGCTGGATAAGACTTTTCTTCTTCTTTGTCCCCTGCAAAGCAAGAATGGGCTTTGGTTCCGGAGGGAGCGGGGCTAGGAAGGGCTTAAGCCAAGAGGGTGGGTAGAGGCGTAGTCTGAGTCTGTCCCATAACGTCCGTCCAGTAAGTCCACAGAGCAAAACAGAGAAACACAAAAACAGACAAACAGAGGGCCCCTAGAAAGTCTTCCAACTCCATGGAAGCAAAACTGAAAGCTAGCTTTTGAGGGGATTCCACGTCCCTCCAAAACCGATGAGGGGATTCCACGTCCCTCCAAAACCGAAAGCTAGACAACGGCCTCACGCCGACCAGCGGGAGCAACCCGCCTCATCTCAGACCTTTGAGGGGATTCCACGTCCCTCCGAAACAGATGAGGGGATTCCATGTCCCTCCAGAAGGGAGAATCGGAACGTCTTCCGAAACTCCCAGCCCGTGGTCCTCCAGTGCATCCACTTAGACCATGTCGGGCACTACCAGAATTCCAGAAATGAGCTCACACAGAAAAGACAGAACAAACAGACAGACACTAACCGTGGCCAGTCAGGCTCTCCAGGTCAGGGGTCCCTCGGGGTCTTGGGGATCCCGGACGAGCCCCCAAATGTTTTGCCCAGAATTCGTGATCCCCAAAGACCACCAGGGAGCCGAGTCCGATGCAAAAGCAAAAGAGCCTTTATTCGAGCTAGCTTGAGCTCAATCCCCTACCTGCACCGACGCAGCGGTGAGATACCAGGGAGAGAGAGCGAGTTTCAAAAGCACAAAGGTTTTATAGGGGTCTAGGGGCAGCCGATTAGCTGGGGAAGGAGCGTGGCCTCGGCCGATTGGCTGGGGAAGGGTCAGAGTCCTGTTACGCAGGTCGCTGGGCGTGTTTTGATTAGGAAGTTTGAAAGGGTGAGAGGGAGGTTACTCAAGGGGAGGAGGCGTGGTCTAGGTGAAGGACACAGAACAAGATGGAGTCGGCCGGCGTAGGCCCGCCCTTTCACAAAGAAACATTTTTACAATACTTGCAGTTCCATTAGCCAGAGATAACCACTTTGAGAAATGTATTTTTAGCAGGTGAGAATTTTAGTTCCCACCCCCATTGTGTGTGAAATGGAGCCATGACTCTCCTCCCCTTGCCTGTTGCACGCCAATCCCACTGACCCTCTTCCAATGCCTTTTCCTTGGTTTGCTTCCTCTCACCCTTGCACACAGGGTCATGCTGTTTCCTCTGCCTGATTCACTCTTCTCTTCTCTCTCTGCCCTCTTAATTCCATTTCAGTTTAAGCTTCACTTCCTCAGAGAGGCCTTCCTTGATCTGTTCCTCAGTCCCCAGACAAGGTCGGCTTCCCTGATTATGGACTCTTAGCATCGCTTATATGTCTTTAGCACTTGCTACCCATGCAATTTAACACTTGTTTCTGTGACTATTTGACTAATATCTGTCTCCTGCAATATACTCTTTGCTCCACCAGGGCAGAAGCTGTGCCTGGTTTTGCTCATCATTACACCTTTAGCCTGTAGCTGATCTTCAATCATATTTTGAGTTGAATATAATACGGCCCATGTCCCCACATATTGGAGCTGCAAGGAACATTAACCTGAGGCTATCAACTGAGATTTCCTCTCTTCTCCACGGAATCATCCAGGAACCTGAGTCTCTGGAGGAGCCAGGGAACTGGACTGTGGGGTTATTGTCTTTTTTGTCATGGCTCCTCATTGAGCAACGATACTCAGATGTACTTGTGCCTCATCTGCTTAGGCAGTGCTGGCCCAGGTGGACTGCCTTCCACTGACAGTGGGTGTCTATCTTGCTACCCACTGGAGGGACAAAATGCCAAGAAAGGGACTGTTTTCTACCCTTCCATCCTTCCCACTCTGGTCTTCACCTTCTCTTCTGACTTTGAGGAAACTTCAGTTTCCTCCTAGATCCTCTCTTATCTAGGAACTAACCTCCATCTTCTCCTGACCTAGGAATAATCCTCTTCCATAGACCTTTAGAAGCCAATTTTTGTGAAATAGGTTTAGGGAACGATTCTAGTACTAATTAGTTTTTAAGCTACTCTGTTATATAGGTATGTGTATTTAGAAGCAAAAGTGGGGCTGTGTTGTCTATCCTCTATAATTCATGTTCTCCATTTAGTAAATTGTGTTTCCCTATATTTTCAAATATTGAGAGCATGATTGAGAATATGGAATTCCATAGGAAGATGTCACCTAATTTATTTTGCATGGCCCTTTATGGTGGGACATACCTGGTTCCTTAATACAACAGGTAACGATTCTTTGTGCCTACTTCTCGCCTTCTACTGACAGGCTTCTAGTTCTGCTCTACTGTCACAATGAATCATACTGCCCCAGGACATACTGTGCTTTTCCTCCGCCATCTCTCAGCTCCTGGGTTTCCTCTTTTTTTCTGCAGACTCCTACTTATTCTTCAAACTGATGCCATGTTTCCCTAATGCTTTCCTTGGTGCACCTGCCCAGTCCTAGCACCCTTCCTCTGGGCTCCTAAAGCATCCACATTATGCTACTATTGTTGCCCTAGTCACACTTTCTTGGATTTATTCTCTGTGAATGTTTCAGTCCTCTTTGCCAGATTTTAAGGTCTTTGAGAGCAGAGAGCGTGGCACATAGAGATGTTCCAAAAGATATGTTCAAGAGACGTAGATTGCAGCAAATATTTTTTTCCCGATTGTTTCACTTTTTTGGAGTATGTACTGCTTCTTAGGATGGCTTTCAACTTATCTGACCTGGAATGCCCTTTGTTTCACTCAGTAATGGGGATCTCTAACATACTTCATCTAAGAAATGCAATGATACCCAGTTCCCATGATGCTGATAAATGTCTTGGCCTTTTTATTTCCTTTGTCAGATAGGCTACAGTTGTAGTTATTTCTTTACTTTGAGCAGACCTATATGTGGACCTATATGTGGTCCGTTTTCGTGGACCCTAGTGTAACTCCATTTTCCACCTCCCTATTTCAGATTCTGTCCTTTTCTGTCCAGTATCCACACTCCTCCTAATGACAAAAAGTCTTTCCCTCAATACTTTCTTCTAGAAATGCCACAAGACTTCTTGCTTATTCTTTTCCTGTTTGTAAAATAATTCAATAAAATGTATTTATCAGATATGAACCCTCTCCTAGAATTGTGAGATTTCTATAACATTTTTAAATTCAAGTTCTGTGACTAGATATCTAGTTCCTCAAGCTCATGCAGATCATTTTTAATATAACCTGTTTCATGTTGTGTCCGGTGTACATTTGAGATTGTATTTGCCTTGAAGACAAAGGACGATAGCGAGGATAGCATTTCTTTTGTAATTAATACAATGCTGACATAATGCAAGATAAATATTGCATTAACCCTGGGCTAGGATAGTTTTTAAGCAGTTACTGCATTAACCCTGGGTTAGGATAGTTTTTAAGCAGTGATATAAAGTTCTTTTACCATAGACAGATTTGGCTCCATTTTATAATAAAAATCTTTGGTTGTAAGGCTCGCTTAAAGCAGCATTCTTGGTCATTCCACCACAAGTAGACTAAATTAAGAGAACATTAGTGTCAATCAAGTGGGAAAATGATAGTAGTTTAGGCTGGGGTGATGGAAGTGGTAAGAAGTGGAAGGACTTTAGAAAATGAACAGTGATGGAGTAGCTATAGGGGTGCGTGTGTGTGGTGTGTGTTGGGGGGGAGAATTCATGTCTCAAATAACTGATGGATGGCAGTTCATTTCCAAAGAGACTTCTATGACAGAAAATTCAATTGCCTAGACAATGTGTGAGATGCAAATGCCAGTTTTTGCTCTTTGTGTTCTCTTTTGCAGCTGTCATGGAGATCTTACCCTTGGTTAATGTGTTCCTACTTTTGGACATACTTACATGTCTTAGTTACAATCAGATTCCAACTCTTCTTTCCCGTGTTTACTCTTAGCTCACCATGATTGGATTTGGGGTTTCTTGAACATCTTCAAATATTTAAGGACAATTATTTGGGATATGCCATATCTTCAAATGGGTGATCTTTCCTATTCTGCTTTCTAATTTGATTCTTAGAAAGAAACCTAGTGGGAAAAAAAGTGGTGAGTGAGGGTTTCAGAGGATAATGGAAAACATCCCACCAAGAGGTAGGCAAACTGCCTCTGAAAAAGGTGAGATGCAGTTGCCATCGTGAATTATTTGTGATCGAATCATATGGAAAGTAACTTTCAGGAAAGGTCAAATGTAAAATTGTAATTTATAAATGGAAAGTTGAAAAGTTGTTGAAGAATAGGGATTTTGGAGCCCTCCTCTCTCCCTTTTGGTTTAAAACCTCCTAAGTTCCTCAGGTAAAATCTGAAACTGCTCCTCTCCCCACACATAGTAAACGCAAGGAGAAAGACTGGAAGAAAGAGGCAGACCATTCTATACTAATTAGTGACAAGTTTAATAAGCAACGAAACTTAACAGGAGGCTTGACTTGGGCAGCCACAGGACAGCGGTGATCTCTGCACACACCTGACAGAATCTTGTTTATACAGAGGCCTTAAGGGAATTTCAGGCAAAAAACTGTCCCGATGGTTTCAATAGCACATTACTCTCCTAAGTCAATGTCCTTTAAGTGGCTCCCAGTACAGGAGCAGTGGGCAGAAGGTACATTTCGAAGGCAGGGGAAGAGGTAAGGAGCTTCTCTGCCTGGGGCCAGCCCACGGTCACATACTCTCCTGATCTCCAAAGCTCCCCACACTTAACTTTGTTAGGTGGTCCTGATTCTGTTTAAATGAAAGATATGCTGCACCTAGGGAACCTCAAGAGGAGTTAGGGAAGGCTATGAAAAGGCAGGTGCCTTCCTCCTGTGGAACGCGGGACAATGAACGCCGCAAGTCGCACAGCAGTCCCAGAAGACGACTCCTAGAGGGCGTGGCGTCCGTAGGAAGGGCGTGCGAGCACTGCAGGACCCCGCCTCCGGAAGGCGCCGCACTGGGCTTCCGGGGTCGCGCGGGTCCCTCTAGGCACTTCGGCTCCAGCCTCCAGTCGGCCTGCCGCGCGGGAAGCCACGCCTGTTTGTTGCGCTCTTCCGCCCAGTGTCTGCGGGCCACGACAGCAGCATGGCTGGTGCCGAGTTGCGGGCGGCGCTGGATGAACGGCTCGGCGCCCTGGCCATCCGCACAGAGGTCGTGGAGCACCCGGAGGTGAGGGGCTCCTGCCGGAGGGGTGGGCTCCGCTGCGGGGTCTTGGGCGGGGCCGTGAAGACCAGATGCCCCAGCGGGAATGTGCCGCAGAAGCGACCGTTCTAGGACCTTTCCCGGGTTCCAGAGCACAGAAGGGACCCGACAGGCACATCAAAGGCCTCTCGGGACTAATGTTATCGTGGGAAAACTTGAGTTTTCTCTTGGAGCGACCTGGTCACATTCTGAAAACTAGTGCATCTTAAATTGGTCTGGAATATTGGATCAGTGTGTCCATTTCATGTGTATATAGTTAGCAGGCAATAAACTGTGTAGTGCCTACCATGTTTCAGGCATCATGCATATAGCAGGACACCAAGTTTATAGAGTTTGGTATTAACATAGTATATTGATGTGAAGATTTGCAAACATTTCACAGAACCAGTGTAACTTGAGTGGTGCAGGGACATAGTTTTTATTCCAGGGCTGAATGACAGCTAATGATAACTAAATATGGTGACCTTGAAAGGGTAGACAAATACAGTCTCTTCAACCTTACACATTTAACATCAAGACTTTTATCATTTTTTCTTACCTTCTCTCCTATATAGTATACGGAACTCTCCCCCTTCTTTACCTGTGCATATTGCCAGCTCTTCTGATGTTGTTAGTCCAGAGTCTCATTGTCTTCCCTGCTCTCCCACTCTCATTGTGGTTTTAGATTTGTAAAGTGGAGGTTGCCACATGGTCTGGATGTAATGGGATGCTAAGGAATAGGAATCTGGGCTGCTATAAACTTTCAGTACCAGAAACTTAAAAAAATAATCACTTGAGGAATGTGAGGGCTTGGCCAGCACATTGAATAGAGAACTGGCCTAAGAGGTCCTCACAGTAGGGATTGAGGTAGCAAGGTGTGTTATTTGGTAACGGGCTGGAAATGGGTCTTTACCAGTGACAATCTATGGCATTGAGTATTCCCCTAACCTTGCTGTTTTCACCCAGCAAGCAGAGTACATATAGCTGTGTATATGTGCAGTGTGTACATGCATTATTTTAAAACTTTTCGTGTGATATTTTACAGGTGTTTACAGTTGAAGAAATGATGCCTCATATCCAGCATTTGAAAGGAGCACATAGTAAGAACTTATTCCTTAAAGACAAGAAGAAAAAAGGCTATTGGCTGGTGACAGTTCTTCATGATAGACAAGTTAATTTAAATGATCTTGCTAAGCAGTTAGGTGTTGGGAGTGGAAATCTTCGGTTTGCTGATGAAACAGCCATGCTAGAAAAACTAAAAGTTGGCCAAGGCTGTGCCACACCTTTGGCACTCTTCTGTGATGATGGAGATGTGAAATTTGTTCTGGATTCTGCTTTTCTGGAAGGTGGACATGAAAAGGTGTACTTTCATCCAATGACCAATGCTGCAACCATGGGATTGAGCCCTGAAGACTTTCTCACATTTGTGAAGAAGACAGGACATGATCCCATAATACTAAATTTTGATAAAAACTAATTACACTGATATTTAGAATACACTTCTTTCTGAAAGTTGTTTTTCTTATTTTTTATTTATAGAAAGCATTAAAAGTGATAAGAATATTTAGCACCTTGGTTTGGTGACTAATTTTAGGAGGGACATTTCATCTAAAAGGAGCCGCTTTTTAAAATTATCTTTTAAGTAATATACACCCAATGTGGGGCTCAAACTCACAGTCTTGAAATCCAGAGTCACATGCTGACTGAGCCAGCCAGATGCCCTCTAAAAGGAGCTGCTTTTGAAGAGAGGTATTGAGGGGCTCCTGAGTGGTTCAGTCAGTTAAGCATATGATTCTTGATTTCATTTCAGGTCACAATCTCACAGTTCATGGGTTTGAGCCCCATATCATGTTCCGTGCTGACAGCATAAGCCTGCTTGGGATTCTCTCTCCCCTTTCTGCCCCTACTCCTCCCCCCTCCCCGCGCCCCATAAATAAATAACTTAAAAAAAATGTATTGAGGTCGTTTTAGCTCAGATTTCACCTCCTATCTCTCCCATGACAACTACTCATTAAAGGAATGGCTTCCACAATTAAGAGTAGATTAACAACAAAATTAAGGTTAGTTTAACTAAGATCAACTATTTTACATCTTTAGGGTGTTTACTGTACTTGAAAAAAGCAACTTGCAAAAACAGCATATATGAAATTATACATATATTGTACATAGAAAAAATACAGGAATAGATTAAATTATTGATAGTGGTTATCTTTGGGGAATGAGGTTTAAGGAAAGATCTGTTTAGTCTTTGAGAGGTTAGAAATGTAAACATACTTGGAACAAGTTTTTTCTGTCCTAAATTTTACTCATTTCCCCCTTCAATTGTGGAGAAACATACTTTTTCACTTGAAACAAAACATTAGTTGAAGGTCTGAGGTAGACTAAACTACACAAGTAGTCTAGAGATCTCGTCAAGAAAATTTTCACATTTTCCTCCAGTACAATCAAATGGGATAGTCGTGAGGTAATCATATTATCCTGTTTGGTCAGTCAAAAGTAATTTCCATCTGGTAGTGATAGTGTACTCTGTACCAATTTGTGTTACATAAAGGCAAAATGAGAGTAAAAACTTGTCAGTTCTTGATATATATGATTAGAACTACAAGTTTACTTGTGGCAGAGTTTCTATAAAGAATGAATTTAAGAAATGGGGAGTGGGGCGCCTGGGTGGCGCAGTCGGTTAAGCGTCCGGCTTCAGCCAGGTCACGATCTCGTGGTCGTCGGCGAGTTCGAGCCCCGCGTCGGGCTCTGGGCTGATGGCTCAGAGCCTGGAGCCTGTTTCCGATTCTGTGTCTCCCTCTCTCTCTGCCCCTCCCCCATTCATGTTCTGTCTCTCTCTGTCCCAAAAATAAATAAACGTTGAAAAAAAAATTAAAAAAAAATAAAAGAAATGGGGAGTAAGAAATATTTTCCATAAATGATAACTTATTTTAAGGTGCCATGTTACTTTTTACCTACTGTTTACTACATCTCTAAGAGGAAATTGTAGGTTGATTTGCACATAAAATGAAGGCTTAATGAATAATAGAGGCAAAGACACTAAGGCAGTTAGTACCCTCCTCATCTTATAGTGACAACAGGCTCAGAAAGACTAACCTGCCCAAGAAAACACAGCTGGGAGCCTTCTCTAACATTTTGCCTCCCAAAGTCTTACATACGTGAAAATGAAATTGCTTCCTGCAATGTATTAGTGTATTGACACCTATGTGAAGATTGACAGAACTGGTAGATGCGATTCTCTTCCTAAACCTCCAATACTCATCCCTGAAAGATTTAGACAGAATCATCTAAACAAAGTTATGGGTTATGTCTGAAAAAAAGTTTTCCAGGGTAAAGGAAAAGGAAAGATAATACTTAGCTAAATTGTATCTTACGATTTTTAAATGATTATTAACCACTTGTTATAAAAATCACCTCTTTGCTTTATTTCTTTTTGTATCAATCAGTTTAAGTGAATGTTAAACCAACTTAATTTTTTTTAGGAGTAATAAAGTTAACTAAAAAGTAATGAAATGTTTTTAAAAAGACAAATCAACCATATGATGGTTTGTTACGAACTGGATTTCTGTGGCTGATAATAGGTATTGTCAAGTAAAAATCACTGCCATTCAACTCCAAATCCCTTAGTAGCATTACTTTTAAAGGAAATGTTACAGCTTTTGTATTATTTGATTTGGTATTTAATAACAGTTGTAAGTACAATGGCAAACATTGAAAGAGAACCCTTAGAAATGAAAAAGACAATTTAAAATCAGGTTTTGTTAAAGGGTGCTGTTATAAGTGCAACTTTATCCATAAGCATTCCTTTTAAGGCATTTTCATTGTTGTCCCAATATCTCAACATGTACATCAAGGTTTATATCACAAAATGGGCTCCTTTTGTATTACTCATTCAAGGCTTAAAGAAAAAATACATCTCAGGACTAAGTGAAGCAGAAAAAAACACAAAAATTCACTTTTCTCATAAAAAGTCACTTAAAACACAAAGTCATTTAGCATACATTATTACTCCTCATTGTAATTCCAGATTTGGTACAGTATCTTTTTCACTTCCTGACATAAACTGTTAAGACAGTGCAGGCTCTAATACTTCATTTGTGAGGTGGCTGCAATTCTGTAATATGCACAGTGATTTTTTAATAGGCTCTTACCATGCCTTGCATGAAAGGTGCTACATACAAACCTGTTACGTGAACTCTTTGGTAACCACCAGTTCAAAACGTGGACCAAACATTTCCACATGGCCAGATCTGAAGCACTTTATTGGAGCTCTTTGCCGAAGCTATTACCCTGTATATTAATTTTTCAGTTTCCTAAGGGGTTAGGTGTTGATTTAGAAGACAGCCAGATAAAAGCATGTCAGGCCCCCTTAAGTTTCTAGGTGGCCAAATATTTTGTTTGGTAGAAGCAGTTTAAGGGAAAAGAGTGACCTCCTAGTAAGTTTGCTTCTGAATCTTTTGGAGAAAGTAAAGTATTCATGAGGTTATTATCTAGTCCTTCCTTGAAATGGTATGAAAAAGGTTATGAATATAATTGAGAATATTCCTACTTTTGAGGTCTTAAGTATTTCCTTGGTTGTCTCTAACTGCACTTTCTCAAGGTCAGCATACTGAGTCTCAGTACTATATAGGCTGTCCCTAAGCATTTTCTGCATGAAGCAATAATGTGCTGCTTAAATCAACAGGTTCTCTATTTTAGGACATTAGTGTTCTGGAGAGGTCAAGCTGTGGTATGATTCATCTCACTGGGCAAACTCCTACTCATTAAATTCCAACTTTTAGTAACTGTCCTGGGATGTGTCCTAGTTGTGCAAATTAGATGCTAGTTAATATAAATCTAAGTTACCCACTTACTGTATTCAGCTAAAACATAACTTCTATATTTACTTTCAATTTATCCACCTAAAAATGAATTTACATTTTTTACATGCAAGTATCTCTAGACTGCCATGATGCCCATTATCAATTTGATACTTGAATCTAGGGAGTCACAATGGAGAGAGATGTTTCAAAGTCTAGAGATTAAGTTTTAAATATGTCTGTTGTGCAATATTTGTATTTTAGTAAGAATCCTTTGTATTTACATTTACATAGCACCTTTCATCCAAGAGTTTACAGCATTATTTGGCGGCAAAACCTAAGTTAATGGTGGCATTAAGATAAGTCCAAGTTCTCTAAATTCCTTTTTAATTTCTGGTCAACTATACATGCTGTATTTCTTTTCATTAGTCTTTCTGAAAGTAGACTATGAACACAATACTGCTACTGGCCTACCAAAAACAGAGAGGGAAAGGGATAGAGAGTGGGAAAGAGAGAGAGAGGGAAGGAGAGAATGGGGTGGGGGGGGGGAGAGAACATACACATTTCTCACAGTTACTAGGTTAGTGATGAAACACACAGTTCCTAAACCACACACTATGAATATGGAGTTGTTCCAAAAAGATTTTTTAGAGCTGGTAATGAGAGCCTAAGAAGTACACTGTTAAAATAAAAAAGTCACTATCTTTGTCATTTCAGACCTTTAAGATTATTCTGATATTTATGTTAAATAATGAATTTGCATTAATAAGTATCAATGCCTTTTTTGATTTCATAAGAAAATAAAACTGTGATATAAAATTGGAGCTACAAAAAAACTGATGTTTCCCTGGGTTAACTAAATCTACTTTTTTTGTGCTTCTTTCAAATGTTTAAGGTAACAAATGCATACAAATATTTCAAAAGTACCAATAACAGTTACCAACTTTAATGCAATATTATAAAGGACAAAAACAGAAAAGTTCTTATTAATATGTGATAACCTTAAAAATAAATGAGTTCCTGGCAAAATGCAGATCATAGTAAATTATTTACATTTTTTTTTGCCATAAGAAAACTTCTTAAGCAATAGTCAGCTCTCATGTTAAAAAAAACAAACACACATATATAACCCAATACTAAAGAAGGGAAATGAATTAAAACACAACAGTTTTATCTTGGGAATGCAATTTGCTGGAAAACCACCTTACTAAAAAAGTTTCAGAAAAACACTCTCTTTAATTACCTTGGATTGTGAATGCTTAGTGTTGCTTAATGAGGAATATGGAAATATTAATATTACTGTAAATTTTTTATAACTCCTATTTTTCAGATTTATCTTATAAACTGAATTTCTTTTGCAGTGCATCAAAATAATTAGTTAAAAAAAAAAAAGAATACCAACACATGCAGTCTGCTAACCAAATAAGGCTCTGACATGCCAAAACAATGTTCTCTGTATCTTGATATATAGTACATTCCACAACATACAGCATTTTAGATTTACACAACTAAATATAAATGGCTAGATTCTGGCTAATACTTAGCAGAAGCATTAAGCAAACATGGATAAATTCATAAACAAATGACGAAAGAAGTAGATTGTTCTTGGAGTACTTCTTGAAACCTTAAAACACTTGGTCCTTAGAGAGAGAACATCCTTTATTCAGTAGATCTTAACAATACAATGTATAGTAAGTCCTAAAACCTTCTAAAAATTTTGGCAGTTGACTCCAGTAGTGCTCCTTGATTCAAGGAAGGAATGAAGGTTTTGTATTTCTTGCCTGCTCTAGTCACGAAGGATTGTTTAAAGTCTCCTTAAAGATTTTTAAAATGATTCCTATAGTTGGGTGTCTTGTTACTTCAGAAATAAAGGCTTCACACTGAGAAACTGAAGGACACTTTTCTCTCTGTATTTAGTTGGAAGGTAGAAAGAAGAAAGAAAATGTAAGAAAAGCTTGAAGATAAGAGAGATATAAAATACAGAGCAGGCACTATACGAACAACATGCACCAGATAGGTCTTCTATAGAAATGAGAGAGTGACAGAAAGAGACACTTTTTCTTGGAGTGGCTCTTCACAGAAAAGGTATGTAATTTACTGTTTATTCTCAATTATCAAGAACATTGCGGGGGGTGGGGGGGGAGTGGATTCCTATAAAAGAAAAAAAAACAACTTCAAATTAAAAAAGGAATTCTGAAAACATTTACTAGTAAAATTAAATTTAAATTAAGACAAAAAAATAAAAATAATTTTTAAAGGTTTGTTTCCTGCACTGATAGGCAAAAGCTTACATCAATCAATAAATCTTCCTCAACTAGTAAGTAGGACAGAAAGTCGTGAATTAAGCAAGCAATATTTACATCTGTTAATGCAATGTGCACTTGTTCTTGTACGTAACACGGTTAGTTTGTATAAATGAGACAGACTAATCTCATTTACATTGTAAGGAAGAAACTCACCACTTGGCCCACATGTCATGTAGTGGGTAATAGAATTAGGAGCTTTGTTGCTCCCTAGACCTGCTTTTTGAATTTCTGCTTTCTTGTACTTTGTCCACATCTGCAGGAGAAAAGCATTTCATGTTATTTAATCAAAGGTTAAACATAATATAATTCATGAAGATAAGAAACTAATGAGCTCTTGTTGAGCAGGGCAAGAAGAAAGAATCTAACTGGGAAATTTATTAATATTATAGACATCTTATTACATAAAGACTGATTGTTATAGTTTAAAAGCCAGAAATAATATACTTGTGTCCTCTTACTATGTTTATTCACTAAATAGTCACAAATAGTTTTAAAGTAAAAAATAATCTTGCATGCAGCCACAGAGACATCCACAATGAAGTATTTATTTACTGAGAAAACCAGGTCTTAAGGCAAATTTTATAGGCAAATAATATACCTACTTTCACTGTTACAGCTAAAGTTGTTTTGGTCAAAGGGAACCCAATACCTAACAATGTCAGTTTACAATGTCAGACAAATAATAATGGTATAATTTCTAGAAACCCAGGCCAGGAATGTGAATGCCATGCAGTTTCATCTAAAATCAGGGTAGTGTCGGAGCGCCTGGGTGGCGCAGTCGGTTAAGCGTCCGACTTCAGCCAGGTCACGATCTCGCGGTCCGTGAGTTCGAGCCCCGCGTCGGGCTCTGGGCTGATGGCTCAGAGCCTGGAGCCTGTTTCCGACTCTGTGTCTCCCTCTCTCTCTGCCCCTCCCCCGTTCATGCTCTGCCTCTCTCTGTCCCAAAAATAAAAAATAAACGTTGAAAAAAAAAATTAAAAAAAAAAAAAATAAAATCAGGGTAGTGAATCTCCGAATAGTTTTCCAAATAACCCTTTATGAATCATAAGATATTTATGAGATGTCTTAGAGGAAGAAAGTACAGCTGCTCAACTGGGTCAGAGTTGCTTCATTTTTATCTTAAAAAAAAATTAACAAGTTACAATATTGGTGCTTCTTTGTAAGACTCATAGCAAGTAGTATGTTGATTTCTTACAGCATGGGAAATGCTGGCTGAATAATATTTCTAAGGTTCTTCCCATGCTAAAAATTTGATTCCAAATGCTATGCTAGTGTTTTGAAAAAATTTTAGGCCTCCACAACTGGTGGTAGTCTCCAGAGGAAGTGTAGCCTGTATTCTCAAAATCCTTAAGACCTATGGACATGGTATGGACCTGTCTTAGAGTACAATGTATATGTTCCTTTTGAAAACATGTTATAATATAAATTACAAACTATAGCCATTTGTTTGTATTGGAAATACTTCTTTCTGGTAAGTCTAATTTTGTAAAATAATCACAGTTTTATGATACAACAATTTCTGTATTTTGCATAAATAAATTTAATATTTCAAATTTAAAGTGCATGGCCAGATATATAATATCTAAAGAGTTGAAATGGTGATGAAATAATTCTTGGCTCAAAGTGGAAAAGTAGTAACACTAATTATTCCATTTTAATCTATTTGGCTCCAATCCAATCTCACTTATATTTACCGTTAAGTTTTATTATTAGGTTATTAATAGGTTATAAAAAAGAGATGCCAAAAACATTTTTAATGTTAGGACTGACTGTGAAACAACCAGCAATAAAACAGACGGATGTATTCATGGAAAAAGTATATTAGGTGGTAGTAAAAAATATGAAAATTTTCTGATTGGAGAGGGCCTACTCCCCACAATGACCTTTTGTAAGTACAAGAGAATAGTTTAATTTACAAAGGATACAAATTTCATTATGCAAAGATTCTTTACAGATTCTATTTCCACGGCCCAATTAATAACCATAATAATTTAATATAACAACATGTATGAAATAGTAATCCCCCTCACCCCCATCTAGAAAGTTACATTTCAAAGCATTTCTTCCAGATGCCAGGCTGAGTTATTAGCAGTAATATTTAGGCTGAATCAAAATGTCAAAAACATTCCAGAGAAAGAGCTAAGGTATACTTCTCTCCAGAAGTAAGTGAATCAAGTACGTGTTTTGTTTTGTTTTGTAAAATTCTGGGAGTTAGAGATTCAAGTTTAGCTTATTTTACTTTAAAAGTGTTTTGACCACAGCAAGATAATTTTAAAGTTTATTGACACGTAAGTCAGAATTATGAAATATTTTATCTTATATGGTTATTTTTTTAGCTAAAAGTTTATATTTATTTTTAGTTCTAAAATTTGTTCCACTAAAAACACACTTGTTTATTTAAATAGTTACAAATTCTAACATTAATTTTATTTTAGCACAATGTACTCTTTTAAGAAATTATTTTAAGGACAGACACGTAATTTAATAGATTACTGAAGCAACAATCTTTACTACTTTGTAAACTTGCTATCCTTTTTGAACAGAAGTAAAAATGCAAATTTTCAACACACTATTATTTATTTCTTTTACCCTATAAAAAAAGAACTGGCAAAACTAATATATTAATTGATTCCAATTTAAAAAGTCATCTTGAAGGAAAGATGGTCCTTGAGCTCTTACACTTAACAGATGAAGGAAAGTGAAGAGAAGAAACAGAATTAATACAAATGCTCCTAGCCACTGTGTAAGTAACAGGTAAATTTGATGGGGTTTTTAAAGAATTACACTCAATTTATGAGTAACAACAATGTTCTAAATCTGAACAAGTTTATAAATATGGGCAGTAGTTAACATTTGCTACAAAAGTGTTAAGGGAGTGACTATTTCTTTGAAAATAAAACAGGAGGACAGAAGACATAGTTAAATGGCAAAAGAAAATGACATCTTTTTACGTATTTTCCTTAATGCTGTACATGTGCAATGTGAAGTGCACATTTGGGGGGGAGAAGGAGTGAAAAGAACAGCGAGGGAAGAGGAGCAAAGAGGAGGGAAGCAGAAAATGAACGTTCCTTTTTGGGAGTAACAAAGTAAATATGACTTGGAAATGCCTTCTTGGTAATTATAGCATGCAACTATTTTAATATGCTTGCAAGGTATCAAAGTAACAATCTCTTATCGGGTGACAAGAAATGAGAAAGAGGAGCATGTATTGTTAAGGATTTTAAAGTCATGCAAAAAATGTACAATGTAATTAATATTTCATGCAGGCTTTGGTGTGGTTACACATTCATATTTATATACATGCCGCCATGTACAAATGAATACTATGCCACAATTTAAAAATAAAAATATAAGCCTAGCCAAATGATACTTTTCAACAGCAGCTCTTCAAATCAGATTAGAGAAGCACAGTGCATATCAAGTAACATCAGTATTATATTGTGCAGTTTTGATCATACACAACCATATTCATACCAAACAGTCTGATTATCCTCAGAAACCAACAATGCAGATTCTGTGTCATCAGGATAGAGGCATGCAGTAGTGATAAGATTATTGCTATCTGCAGAAGACTGTGGGTTACTGTTACTAGGGTTCTGATTATCAGAAAACTGTTCATTATCTTTCTTTGCAGCTTTATCCAAAATGGCAGAAGCCTGGTCAGTTACTCTGGCGATTGGCCTGGGAGGTAACCCACTTATGTTACTAACTAGTTCTGTATTCAGAGATAAAAATGGCTGAGATAGATTAGCCATAGTAAATGACTCTATGCTATCTTTAGCTGATATTCCAAATGCATCATTAGACATACTAATAATGGCAAAGGTTTCGTTTAGAAAATGTGACTTTTCTGTTCTTGAGTTTCTAGCCTGGGCATATAGTGACTTGGGCTTATCTGGAGCTGAATTGTTTTGTGCATGAGAACCCACAGCATGGGTTGTACTGTGAGGTGCATGAGAGGACCACTGGAGTAAATGGTACTCACGAGATGCTGCAGTGATGTTGCTATCAGCAGTAGCTGGTGGAGAATCAACTGATATAGGTAGTCTACTGTCCTTGGTCAGAAAATCATGGATGCTTGTCCTTCGAGTAGTTCCTTCAGCAGTAGAGATCACACTGCTTGCACGAGGTAAAGTGGCATAAGGATTACTATCTTTTGATTGTCGTGACAGAGAAGTTTCTTTCACTAATTTTATCTTTCCTTGAGTGCCTAAGGTAGGTTTTCCTGGAGAGCTAATGAAGGAGGCATCTTCAGTCTTTCGAGGACTGGGTCTCATAAATTGTTCAGGCTTACTTGTCCGTCTATCGTAGAAGTCTCCTGGGGTTTTTCCACTTACTGACCTGGCCAGACCACAGCTAACTGGTTTGTTTTTTCCCAAAAAGTCAGAAGAGACAGACAAACTTTTCATTACTTCATCTAAAAGATTCTCTTGACTTGAGGACTTTATCTGTTAAAAAAGATACCACAGCAGATTAGTGAATGCAGCCAAGCTTCTGCTTTCCTGATATATTACACTGTGTGATATAAAATTGCTAGTATCTCTTTATAAACATGTCTTGATAGAAGCTCTGTAGTTCAAAAAATTTTAACTTGTAGTGTCCATCTAAATGAATGTTACCATAGACAAAACTAACCTGTATTGAGGTAAGCTTGTTGCTTTCTTCCAAAAACTGTTGTAGAGTAACAACTTCACTTCCAGGAGAACCAGTTTTGATCTTGTGATGTGCTCGACTCTCTAACGTTTCAGGCATTTTGTGCTGGAGCATTGGACTTGATCTGGTCTGTCTTTTCAAGTATTGGATTGGACTGCTACCACTGCTGGACCAAGCTTCATGATCATGAAGCAGGCTAAATTCTCCACTGCTGTGGCTTTGTGGCCTGCTTTGGATATTAACTGCACCTGCTTTTGGAGTAAATGCTGTGTTAAGAGTTTGGTAACAGAAATGAGATTAAAACTATATAAGTAATTACATTTGTGGACTGGATTCTTATGAATAGCTAAACTGACTTTCAAATTTCATTTAGATATGCTTACTAAACTGTGTTCATCTTTCAACAGTCTAACACTATCTGCCACAGTCTCTTTATTTTGTTAAATTGACAGACAGTAGTTCCACAAGGACAAATACTTGCTTTTACCACTACACCCAGAGCCAAACATATGACGCAGGCACTCATTACATTTGATGAGTAAGTGAATAAAAAAATAATACATTTTTTCATTTTTATTAAAAAAAATTTTTTTTAAATGCTTATTTATTTTTGAGACAGAGCGTGAGCAGAGGAGGGGCAGAGAGAGTCACAGAATCCAAAGCAGGCTGCAGGCTCCGGCCTGTCAGCACAAGCCCAACATGGAGCTCGAACCCACAAACCATGAAATCATGACCTGAGCTGAAGATGGATGTCCAACTGACCAAGCCACCCAGGTGCCCCAATAATACATTTTAAAAACTCAGTTCAAGTCACTGTAAAACACCTCACAAGTTAGAACAAAACAGGATGATATGATTTTTAAATTACATCAAAATGTTAAAACCAGAATAAAAAATCAGAGGTTAAAAATTCGAATTCCTTGCCTCTCTATGAAATCTTCATTCTTTACTTGAAGCTTCCTCATTCATCCTAAATGAATAACCTTAAATAAATTTTTTTTAATTGAAACAGCAGGCATATATAAAGGAAAATCAATGGAAATATGATATAGTTACTTAGCAAATTCCAGTAAAAATATAAAGTCAAATATGTTTTATTTTATTCTTTAATGTCTGAATCATCTGATTGTTCCTGCTTTACACTGTTGGTATGGTGGCTATGTAGTCTTAAAAAAACTCAACTGAGGGGTACCTGGGTGACTCAGTTTAGCATCCAACTTTGGCTTGGGTCATGATCTTATGGTCTGTGGGTTCGAGTCCCACCTCTGGCTCTGTGCTAACTGCTCAGAGCCTGGAGCCTGCAACAGATTCTGTCTCTCCCTCTATCTCCCCCCCCCCCCCCCCACTCATGCCTGTGCTCTCTCTCTCAAAAATAAAAAAAATTAAAAAAAAAAAAAGGCTCAACTGAGGTTAAGCAACTGTATAGAATGCAAATTACTAGTTCTGGAAAAAAAACTCCCTAATGTTTATGTTATTCCTTGGATTCTAAATGACAGCAAACTGTATAGATATAATATCAAGATGGACAACACAACTAATAATACAAAGTAAAGTGGGTCACGAAAGAATTTGGCTCAAGTTATGTAACATTTTACAAAAAAAAAGATTTCCTTGAATTTTCAAATCAGAAAAGAAATACTTCAGTTTTCAGACTGTATTCTTCTACTACATATAAGAATATGATTATAAAAATGAAAAGATAATCCCTTCTTGAGATCAGATTTTTCAGACCACTACAACAGAGTCATAGCATTAACGATAAAATTACAACTGAGACAAAATGATTTTATAATACAAAAAGCAGGGGCGCCTAGGTGGCTCAGTTGGTTAAAAGCATCTGACTTTGGCTCAGGTCATGATCTCATGGATGGAGCCTACTTCTCCGTCTCTGCTTCTCCTCCTCTCCCACTCATGCTCTCTCTCTCTCAAAAATATAAATAAACATTAAAAATTTTATAATACAAAAAGCAACAGAACACATGCACTCATTATAATGGGACAATTCTGGACTGTAGAGAATACTTTAACCAACTTTTATAATCAATTAAACAATTCCAGAATCTGAGTAGGCAGTATACCTTTAAGGAAAAAAGTATTAGTCAAAGCCTCTAGACATTTACATAAAACCTCACCTTGGAATGCATATTAAAAAATTAATTTAAAAAATCTTGCATTCTTTATAGAAGCTATGTGCATCCATCTGGGTCTTGTTCTACACACACACATTTGTTTTCTTAAATTAAAAAAAAATATTTCCCCCTATTTCATGAATAAATAAAGCTGAAAGTATTTCTAAAGCACCTTCTGTAGAGTTCAATGTACATGCATCATGAGAAAATTAAGGACAACCATTTTCATGACGAAGACAAAACATAAGAAAAATAAGGACCTACAGATATTTTTGAAGTTAAAGATGCCATAAAGACATTTTGCCTGTGAAGATGAAAAATGGAAACCAAAATAACTGCTCCTGTTTTTACATTTATATACATGGTATGTATCACAATGCTAAGTATAAAATGTTTTAAGGAACTATGTTCCAAACATAGATGATTTGGATTTCATACTTTACCCCAGAAACTTCATCGATCTTCTATTATAAAATCTGGAAATGGATGGACAATATTAGTAAATTTACCTACAGCGTACCTTTGACTTCATGGAGTGAAGCATTATTATTACTATTGCTAGTGGATGTTCTGCTACTATCAAGGCTGGCTGGTCTTGAAGCTAAATGAAAAAATCAGGAGACAGTGTGATAAACTTCCAGCTAATGACATTGAACTTTACATTCTGATCACAGAATGCTTTGAGGAAGCAATCATGCATACTTTCACAGGCTAAGCATGCCCACAGTTGAATCTTACAGATTAGAGAAGAAAGGCATTTACAGATAGTTCAGTTAGACACTTTAGAATAAGACATTTCTGAAACACTGAGATTCAAAGAAAAGAAAAGAAAATATATATTTAGATTTGGAAATGTTTTCTAGATGGATACCAGAACTGTTTGAATAGGGTGACACGCCAAAAAAAAAAAAAAAAAAAAGTGCTAATGATTAGGTCACTTACAACAGATCAGAAAAGGAACCCTGCACACTGCAGAAATGCCATGAACAGGAGGAACATGAGCATCTGCAGTTGATGTCCTGTATTCCTACCCGCACAAGGGAGAACAACTGCACAGTTAACACAACCCTACCCTGTTTCTTAAAATCTTGCTTACATATGAAATCCCCTGAACATGTTATCCATTTATTATTAATAATTTAGTTTGGCAAGATATGACTTTGCAGATCTCTCCAGAAACTTAACAATATGATATACTCAACACTGCAGAAAATGTGGTTTCAGAAGAGTTCATCCCTTTACCTAAGTATTTTTAAAACCAATAGTAAAATGTGTTTCTCATAACTTTAACCTTATAGCATAATGGCAACAAAATTACATTTAAGCATTGTGCAGGTATATTTTATAAATGACCTTGACCAAAACAGAGACTACCTAGATGAAGCAACAACCTCCAGAGGGGCAAAAGGGAGTATTAGGTTTTGAAGAAATGGCAGAAGAAGCTATGAGATGCAGGTTAGAGAACACATGCTTGCCGGCAACGCAACATTCACCAAATTGATGCGAAAGTCTTAGCATTCCCATTCTGTATGTAACATGTGCTCTCTAAATAAAGTTCATATCTTACCATGAACTCTTGATCCCGTACTAGAATCATCACTAATACCTTGTGGACTTATGTCTTCAAAGGATGTAGTATCTACATAAAATAACAAAATGGATATAAAAATATTTTTAAACAAACAAAAAAAAAACCCTTATAAAATTTCCCTTATGCAGTTATGGATACTGTTTTTCAAGCACATATAATACATCTTGGTTTAACATATTTCATAGACTCAACCAGAAACTGGAACTAGGAATAAGAACAGAATGGCTGTGATGAAAGTTGACTCGCTTAGGGAAAACACCAGTAGCAGTGAAACAATCTCCCCAAGGACCCTGCAAAGCAAATCAAGAGCCTGGGCTGTTCTACGTGGTTCTCTCTGTTTAAAGTTTTAGTGTTTTTAGTTGTTTTTTTTTGTGTTTGTTTTCAAGCTCCTATCATCACTTTTTCCCTTTCTCACTCTTCACATGGTTTACTTTTCCTTTCCTTGTTAGTTCACAAGCTGTTTATTATGAAAGGCCTAGGAAAGATTTTAATTATTTGTAAGATGTTTTAAATTTTTGAAATGAAGTGAAATTGAAAATTCTCTCAAATTAAATCGATTATTTTGATAATTATTTCAGGTTGTTGCTGTCAAAAAAGTACACATGGGAAAGTCAAATTAAAATTCCTGTTGCCAACAGTTACACCACAGTGCAAAGAGCAGACGGCCTATACCTTTATTATTAACCAACTGCTTGGATCTGAAGCCTGTAGAAGAGTTGACAGTTGAAAAGTTGATGGCTGTAGTAGAGAAGGCCATAGCTCCCAATTCTTTTCTCCTTTTACCCGTTGAAATATCATCAGGAACCTCCAAATTCTCAGTACTACCTGTCCACTGTCCTCCTGCTAGGACCATGGACTGCACCAGGTCATTCATGGCTGGGATGCAAATGAAAGCAAATGAATCAGCATGGTTAATGTATCTGCTTTTATTCCTATCTTGTATTATAAATGATCTGGTTTTTGTCTATGGATTAATGCAAGTGAACATCGAAAACTATAACCACAAGGTCATTCAAATTATGACATGCATTCAGCTGAATGAAATGAGTAGGCCAAAGGCTGATAAATTTCAGTCAATATTTTTATCCCATCTCCACCCCCTTTAAAGATAGGAAAAGGAATTTTACTCTGTACAACTGCCATGCTTTTGCGCAGTGATGTGCAAATATAATTAGAAGCCTTCATAATGTGGTTTTGTGATGACAGAAATGGAATGAATAAAGGTAAGATGGAGAGCAGTTCTTATACAGCATCATTATTGAAAATGACAAAGAGTCCTTGGTCAGAGCAGGTTACTGAAGAAATCATTCATTTTGTGAATCAAATAAGTATACCATTCAATAAAAACCTGAAAGAAATGATATCCAAAGTGACAGACATTTAATGTGATTATGTAATTACCCATTCTTCTTAAAAAAAAATAAAACTAGAGTATTAATATATAAAGAATGACAAACGTTTTCAAGGGTTACAGGCCATTTTATTTATTTATTTAATTTACTTCATTAAGAAAATAAAGTCCTAATGCTAAAGGTTTTGTTATATTTTAAGTAAATTTCTTTGGGAAAAAAATTTCTATGGCATAGAAAATTAAAGTTTTTTTTTTCTGCCAACTTTTAGAAAGGACTGGAAATGTATATTACATGTATGACTAAACATATGCATGTATATGTACCAGTGAATATACATATAATGCAAATTAAGTGCCAGTTTTGAAAAAAAAATATTCTTCCAGCTCCTTGAATTAGAGGAAGACTGCACTTTTGCAAAATAAAGACAGTTGGCACCGTCCAGAGAAAGGTTAGTGAAAAATTAGTAATGGAAGCCAGTGTGGTCATTTAAAAGAAGCTGAACTGTCATAAAGTCTTACACATGGAACGACGGTAGCAGGCCTTCATTTTGTCTTTATCCTTCGGTCTGTTCCTCAAAAAGGGCAGTCTTTTCAGTGCAACCACTTTAATGTCAGAGCATGAGGAAAAACAGAAACAGAAAAATGAAAGAAAAAAGGGAGAAGAACAGATGGCAGTTAAATGTTGAAATTAAGGACAGAAATGAATGTCTGAGTTTCAGCTATGTATGCTATACTAAAGCTATTACTCTTGTGCTGCTGAGTGATAATGAAATATGAAATATGTACTCTGATACTTTAAAATACTTGGAAAGCACTGAAGACAATGATGAGGAACATATACTTTGAAAGCTTGGGTTGGCTAAAGTCCTACAAATATAGGAACTGTTTAGAATTACTGAAGGAATATTTTTCCTAGTTAAGTTGTAAAGGTGTACCTTTAAAATCAGGGCTATTGGTGGGCCACAGTATACATGATGAAAATACACAGGGCTTTTCAATCCTCGGTCTTTACTTTTCAAATTATAAGACTTTATTTTGGAAAAAAATTACTTAGGAAGATGCACATTCTACAAGAATATTCTAGTAATATCTATCAACAAAAACTAGGGTGCCCCATCGATGTTTAAAACTTAATCTAAAGAAACTTTAAAAACTTTCATTATTTTCGTAAACCGTAACAAAGAAAGTAGGGAATTATTTTTTGGGATAAACTGAATTCTGGTGCATTATTTAGCAGCACCATGAAAATATATATTCTGAGCAAAGTCTTTCAAAAGATGACATGAGTAATTATATTCATTTCATTTTGCAAAAGGTTGGTGAGGGAAAAGAGAAAAACTAGCACTAAGTTCTTTCTATTAAGTCTAAAGGAAAAGGAGGCACCCTGATGCAAGAAAAAAATGACAGAAAATATGTATTTATAACATTTTTAGGTATTTTGAAGGGCTTTTTTGGTGAGTTTATTTAAAAAATCAAAGGTAGCACTGTGCAGAAAAGTTCTGTAAGTGAAAATTAGGGTTGTAACTACAGTAGGTGTCATTAGCATAGACATCCAATGTTCACTAGAGTCACTAACATTCTTGAATTATAATTTAATAAGATTTGAAAACAAAAAATTGTTACACCTTTTCGGAACTGCAACTTAGGAGTCAGGGCAATGATGTGAATAAAGACCTAGCCTTACACAGCCTTAATAACGATGATCCTTCTCAGGGTTTGTCGTCATCTTGTAAATAATCAAATCATCTTGTAAATAATCAAAGTTCTTCCAACAAACTGACAAGTGTCATCCATTAAGGAGAATGCAATGGACATACAGTTTTTTTTAACTTAGTTAACAATCATGATTCATTTAAGCTTTTAATTTGACCTATTTCTTTTCTATCTTGGTAAACACAGCTGTTTTTAATGATTTAAAAAAGAAATGAACTGAAAACAATGTAAAAATGGACACTTAGCTAAAACAAAGCTGAATGGTTGCAACATGCACATGTTGTCTTATTTAGATACTGCTGTTTCAACTGTTTTCCAAAGACTGCTTTACTGACAGACACTCTTCCAAAAACAGACAGGATAAAAGGAGTTTTAAACTTGCCAATGGTGGAATGTGATCGTTCTTGTGTCAACTAGTTTGTAGATATACAATGTTCTTTTTCCAACATACTAAAATTAAGGGAACATTAACATTGTTGGGTTTTGTGTTTATTTAAAAAATTCTAAAACTGGACAAATGCAAGAAAGGACAGTATTACTGCCTTCTGATCCTTATTCTGGATGTTTCAATTCTGGATCCAATTCTGGATCCTTATTCTGGATGCAGGAATGTCAGATTTATATTTAAAACAGGCAAGAAGACCTCAAAGAAAGACTGTCGTGCCTTTCTTGTGTACGTTATCCTATCTGAATGGAAACATCTTTTCTTAGGGCACCTGGCCTGCCTCAGTCCATAGAGCAGGCAATTCCTAATCTCAGGGTTGTGAATTCAAGCCCCATGTTGGGCATAGAGCTTACTTAAAAAAAAAAAAATCAATCTCTTATGAAATATCTTTCTTTAATTGGAAAAAAAATAATTAGACCTATTTCCATTTCTCATTTAATAAGATGTCAGATAGTTTATATCTAAAGGTAGCAGTTAAAACTGAATTATCTGGCATCTTTTTAAGGTAAACCTGATGATCTCTCCATAAGAATGCTCAGAGATTTCATGTAGATTTGGCTGATAAGACTAGATTAAAAACAAAACAAAACAAAAACACCACCACCCAGGTTATGATAATCTTATGTGGGATTTAATAACAAGAATTTAACAACCTTCTTGAGACTAACACACACACACATATGTATGTATGCATGAATATTTATGGATTCTAGTTTTTAGGGTGGTATAAGTTGTATTCTGAAATACACCTTATAATACCTAATCTATACCCTAAAATACTGTCTTTTCAGAGATAATTCCTCTGAGGACAAAACACTATAGTTTTTTGAGTGTTTTGAGAGTTGAAATAAAGAGAGACTATCCCTGGGGGAAGAAGAAGCAGTTTTTGCCTATTTACTTCAGAAGAATGGCAGTGAGATTATATATATAAATATACCTACATTTAATATAGATATACATATACACACACACATAAATATATATTTTTTAATTTAGTGACTCTGGTGATAGTATGAGTGGATTCAAAGTTGTCTTGTTTACACATTCTCTAAGAACATTGTTAGGAGTCAGCCTGTTGGACACCTTCAAAGGGCCTAGCACTGAAAAGACGTTCTTTTATTCTTTTTTCTTTCTCTCAAAATATACTTCTTCAGGCTCTTACTTTGTTCTTAGTTAAGCACACTAGTAATAAAATAAAAAGATCATAAATTGTATAGGGCATGTTATGATGTAATACTTCTGTATCTGTAATTTAAAAATTATGTTTATATACCAGTTTATAAATTTTATACACAAACTTTTATCTCCACATCTATTTTAACTGATCCTTAAATTAATTAACCAAGCAATTGCTCAATAATTTTTATAACCTTCAATTACCTCTAAATCATTGAATAACATTCTCTTCAAATTCATATCTAGTTTTCTTTGCTTCTCCCCAATGTAGCTTTACTCCAATTCAACACCAAAGTATGTGAACAGAACCCCATTATAAAATGTCTTATTATAAAATGTCTTATTATTCTATTTCATTACAAATAAGCTCATAAATGATGAGCTCAAGATGAGCTCAAAAATATTTCTCACTTGCTCTTCAAAATCACCCTGTATAGTAGGACACAAAGGTGAAAGGCGTGCCCATATAAATAGAACTAACAAGTGGCAGAGATATTCTGGCTCTTATTTCAATGTTCTTTCAACACTTGTTTTACCTTCCTGGCTAAATGATGGTAATTCTGCGTTTGGTGTATCTCTAAACACATAATATATAAAATCATGTGGTTATGCAGTATTGCAGTATTTAGTGAATTTTATAATCATATAGAGTTAAAAAAGAAATGCATTCATCAGACTATTACCCCAAAGGACTATGGAAGTTACAAGTTAAAGAAATCTTTTTGAAAGGATTCTAAAGCAATACTAGAGATCACAAATGTTTAAAGAGTTTAAGCACTCACTGCTGCTTTTCTTGGTCCCCAAAGTTTGGCCATCTTCTAAAGAATTTGAGCCTACTGAAGAACTATCTTGACTATCTTGATGGGGGAGTTGAAGAAATCCTTCACTGGAGTCTGAGCGGGTAGGTGTTAATGTAAGAGATTTCTGACGTTCCCGATTAATATCTTTCTTAGATTTTATCAATTTTCTCATTTTTAGAGTAATCCAGTTGCCTCTCCTAATAGAATAATTTAAAAAGCTCTTATGAGTCTAAAATTCAACATATAAATTCTTCACAAAATTAGAAGTCTTAACTTTTTTTTTCCAAAATAAAAATGAGTAAAACTTGGTTAACAGTACCTTCTAGGGGGAGATGGGTCATAAAATTTGTATTGATCCATTATTTTCTCTTCTAATTTCTCCTTTTGTCGTCTTAATTCATTTAACTTATCGCTATAAAAATAAAAACTGCATTTTAGGACATGCACCATTATTTTGTACAGTTATGAATATTAAATTATTTTGTGACTAGAATCTAATTTCTCTCCAAAACATAAACAAATACAGATGCCATAGTCGACAACTAAGAATTTATTAGGTATTCACAATGGGATTTTTTCCAAGTTTCTCCTTTTCTTTATATTTTCAAAGTTACTTAATAAAAGGATATAGAATTCAATTCTTTAATACAACTTACTTGTTTGAAGAAAAATTTCCTTATTACATTCTCATCCTGACAAAGGAATTCTCTCAACATCTTTTAATAGCTATCAAGCAACACCGTATCAATAGTGACTATTCTCTTATTCTTGGATCTTTAGTATCTCACATCACTGTTGGTGATTTAGTATAATTTATGTAAGTAAAAACCTTTTCAATGGTTTGCTTACAACTGTAGATATGATAAGTGATCTTGTGATCACATCTTCATGAAAACAGACTTTTTTCCTTATGGCAGAATTATTTAGGCTTAATTTATGTCTAAAGAACTATTTTCTGCCTCTAGCAATACATGAATTACACTAGTTTCACCACATCTTAGTGTCATTTATGTTCTTGGTAGTATGTATTATATAGGGAAACATCAAAGACCAAAGTAAAATGATCTTTCTAAAAAAAAGTGTGATGCCACAGTGATGCTGTTTACTCAAAAATATTTAGTGATAATTTACAATGAGGAAGACACAGAGACCATATAAAGACAAATAACAAGTAGCTCAACTCTGCTTATAATACAGTAGGAGAGAGAACATAAACACATAAATGACTATTACAATCCAAGTCAGTAGTGGTACCAAAAGAAAAGCACTGTCTAGGGGCGCCTGGGTGGCGCAGTCGGTTAAGCGTCCGACTTCAGCCAGGTCACGATCTCGCGGTCCATGAGTTCGAGCCCCGCGTCGGGCTCTGGGCTGATGGCTCAGAGCCTGGAGCCTGTTTCCGATTCTGTGTCTCCCTCTCTCTCTGCCCCTCCCCTGTTCATGCTCTGTCTCTCTCTGTCCCAAAAATAAATAAACGTTGAAAAAAAAATTTTTTAAAAAAGAAAAGCACTGTCTAAGTACGAAGAACTTACAAAGGCAAAATATTTCTATCTTGGATGACCAAAGAAAGTCTTGTGGAGAAAATGCCCATATTAGAAAGACTGAAAAGATAAGAATGCTAAATTAAGCAATTTAGTTGAGGGGAAGCAGTGAGGGATTTTCAGGTTTAGATTTTGCTCAACAGGAAATCAGAAGCACTGAAGGTTTCATTACAAAGTGACATTATGAAATCTTTGCCTCAGGTACCCTTAACTCCCTAATGAAAAAGAACTTATCAAAAAGGATGCGGGTAAAGAAAGCAACCAGGAGGCTAATGAAGTAGTCAGTATAGTGAGCTGTCAGGCTGAATTAGGGTAGTAGGAACCAGAATGAATGGATCCGGATCTGAAAGAATTGTTTGAAGATGCTTTGTGAAAAGGCATCACCAACAATTATAGCAGAGCACAACAGCAGATGGTCTATACCTCCCAATTGTTTTCTCTTTTTATCTGTTGAAATATTGTCAGGAACTTCCAAGTACTACCTGTTCACTGTCACTTCTTCTAGGACCATGTGACAGAGGCATTTAGCTAAAACTGATATAGAATATGAATATTTTTAATTTAAATTCAAAAAGTCAGGGGGTGCCTGGATGGCTCAGTCAGTTATGCATCTGACTCAATTCTAGCTCAGGTCATGCTCTCATGGTTCATGGGAGTAAGCCCTACTTTGGGCTCTGTGCTGACAGTGTAGAGCCTGCTTGGGATTCTCCCTGCACCCCACCCCACCCCGCCCCGCACTCTCCAAAAATAAATAAATAAACATTAAAAAAATAAATTCAAAAAGTCAGAATAGATATTAATGTTTTTTGTCAGTCAACAATTACTGAAACTTTGGAAATGGGTTATTCATCGAGGGCCAGAATATTAAGATGATAAAATTTTGGAAAATGCCTCAAAAAACTCAAATGTCAAGAGCTTTACATACAGTTACTACTTCTTAAGCTAAAAGACCTCTATGGCAGAGAGTAAAAGCATACATACCCCTGAAATGATTAAAGGTGTAGTCCAAAGTGGCCAGCCACTTGGACTTGGACATTTCTTTGAAGTTTTGCATTTATCTTAAGAGCTCATGCAAACTCTGCCTTTTGCTCCATAAACATGTGTTAATATAAAGATCATGTTCCCTGCCTCAAATTTTATAAGAAAACTGATGCTTCAAAAAATGTCTGATATATCCTGGTTTCATATGTGCCCCAGCTCACCATCTAATAGATTAGGAGATGCCTCATTTCATCATCTGTGCTATTTCTATTATACTGTAGTGTTTTACATTCAGGGAGGGAACGGGGGAGAGAAGAATTTAGTAAAGCTGAATCTTGGTGTAATACAAAGATCATCCACTGAGCTGCTCAGGCCCAAATCCCTGATTTAGCAGATCCCTCTACTTAATGGAAACATAACTCACCAATATGAAGCCTTGCCAATCTCTCTCTTACAACTCATATTTGATCTCAACTACCACTGCTTATGAATTATGTTTTACTAGATTATTGCAACAGTCTTTCTAAAACTTACTCCTTGTCTCTCTATTCTCAGAACCTCCAATCCGTACTCTAAAATGTCATCAGTGCCTTTTAAAAAAAACACAAATCTAATCATTTTACTCCCCGGCTCGATTTTTTTCAGCAACTCCTTTGTATGGCACAGAAAAACCTTTGTGAAATGGTTACTAAGTTTTTAGCCACTTCTCTATTGCTCCTTATTCCTCAATTTTGTTCCAGGAGGAACTATTAATTTTTAGGTTCTATATCATACCATAACACCCCTTCAATACACCTCCATGTTACTTCATTTGTGCTCTCTGGCCTGGTATGTCTCCTCAGGCAAACTCCCATGACCCTTTAAATCTTAGCTCAAGTAATCATCTTTGGAAAGTCCACCTTGCCTCTTTCAGACTAAGTTACTCCTTCCCCCTATATTTGCTATATTTATATGGCCTCATATACATACTTCCGTTACAGCAATTATTTGTATTTCTTGCTTTATGTTACTAGTTTCTTAGGAGTAGGACCTATGTGTTTTCATATTAGCATTTCTGGTTACTAGCAGAGTGCCTGGAACATAAGCATTCAAAAAAATTTAAGTAGAAATAATAATGTCAAAAATTAAAAACAGTAGCAGTGACTGTGACAGTACGGTGACTATCTCTGTCACCATATGGCAATGATAAAATGATGAGCAATATTTTAAAATTTGGTACCTACATGTATTGTCTTTGTTCAACATGAAAGAGATCTTTGCTTTCCATATTTTGCTCCAATAGTGTTCTGTTCTGTAGCATTAATGTCTGAATTTGATCTAGTAGATGTCGATTTTCTTCTTCTAAATTTCCTTTAAGTTGGCTTAGCAACTGTTTAAACACAAACATTTAAAAAAAATCAACATTTACATTTAACAGAAATCAGCCGAAACATCTGAAAAATATAAAGGGCTTCACAAAGATTGCAGTCTTCTGCTACTTGAATAATTAGATGGTTGCACTTTGATCAGAACATGAGTGATTATTTTCGTTATAATGACAGCCAAAATACTGAGTTATGTGCTGTGCACACATTTTTAAAAATTCTTACAAATAGTGGGTTTAACATACAATAAATTATCTAGTTTCACAAACACCTGCTTTCTTCAAACCGTTTAACTTCTAGTCCAAAAGCTACCCGGCCTTCTATTTAAGGAGCTATGAAACACTGGACAAGTTAATTAATTCTCTGGGCTTTAATGACCTTATCTATAAAATGATAATAACTCCCACACCAGACTGTTGCAAGGATTAAATAATATATGTAAAGTATCTTTTGTCATACCTATAACACAAAGTAGGTACTTAATATACCTCATTCTTTCCTCAACCACTGTTTTTTAGGAATCTTAAAAGTGTATAGTCTTTATAGCTTGATCAAAGGGACTCAGGTAGTCGTGTCAATGGCTGGTGTTACTAGGCTGATACTATTGGTAGTTGGGCTGCCAGCAGCACTGGGCTGCTTCTTTGTAGCTAGAAGAAATTAGAAATATGCCTTAGTGAGGCTAGAGGTTCCCGTAGAAGTCAGAAAGCCCAAAGTAGTGACTTTCAAACTTTAACATCACTTGTAGAGTTTATTTAAAAATGTGGATTTCTGGGTCCTAGCATTCAAATTCAGCTGGTCTAGAGTAGAGCCCAGAGATCCGTAGTTTAAAAAAAAAAAAAAAAAAGCCAACAACAAGCCCTCCTGTGGGGGAGTGGGCGGGGGTGGGGAAGGAAAAGAAACATTTTGAAAACTCTCATAAGATACAGAAAAGCAGATAGTATAATACTATGAATATCCATAAACAGGCATTTAGATCTGCTATTAATATTGTGCTGTATTTGTTTTATCAATATATTGTTAAATTGAAATACAACATGTGGTAGATTCGTTGCAAGATTGAATGCAGTTATTCTCCTCCCTGTACCTACACCTTCTTGTGCTGCGACTTCGTACTTTTACCATCAAGAAGTGGAACTTATTTTCTGTCTTTTTGAATTTGGAAAGTCTTTGTCCATGAAAAGTAAGTGGTAGTGATGGAAGCTCCAAGCCTAGGCCTCAAGAGCCTTCTGTGCTTCCACTTGGAATTCTGCTGGAGGATGAGAGACAACGTGGCACAGAGAAGACTTATGCCAGCTAGGGCCACCTTAGGCCAGCCAGCCCACTCTCAAAGAATGTACCAGTTAAATGCAGATATAGGAGCAACCTCTACTAAGATCAAGTGATCTTGGTCCACACATCAATACATGCTATCAGCACATCTGCTCAGCCAATCCACAGATCATGAGCAAAAATAAGTATTTATTGTCCATTACCAAAGGTTCTATGTTGTTATACAGCATTAATTACTGTGTCAATAGACAACTGATAAAGCATATATATAGAAAAGGGAAGAAATTTTAAGTAGATATAGCTCAGTGAATTAGAGCAAAGTGAACACATGTGTGGAAGGCACCAGCACACTGATCAAGAAACAGCTCGTTAACCGTATTCCAGAAACACCTTGTGCTCCCTTCCAATCACCATCCCTTCCCACAAAGATTAATTGCTATCCTGGCCTCTAACACTATGGATTGATTTTCTCCTTCTAAATAATGTTATTATATGACTTAACCCATAGTCAAGGGTTAACATTTGACTGGGTTGGGACAATCAGCCAGAGATAAGTAGTTCGCTAGGGCCCTGTCTGGTCTCTCCTGGATAGCTTTTTGGACCACCAGTGTCATGTGGAACTTGATCAAGATTCACTGTGGCTGAATATCTCATTCCTTGATACTCCTAGTGAAATTTTTGACTAATTTGCCAATCTATTACTTGCCTCAACCAATATTCCAACCTCAGGCCATCTGAAAGTTGACCTTTGACAACTCTCTTGGGGATGGGGACTTTTTTGTGCTCTGCTCAAATCAAATCAATCTGCTCTGGTAGCAAAGTTGATGGTTTTCACAGTATGCCCCTCACCTAAACTACCAGGTGTTGGAACTGGGAAAGGGGGGAGGCGAATGGGAGAAATCACAAGATAAAATGCCTCAGACAACCAGAGTTCCTATCCAAAGTTGAGTAGCTTTTCTTGAATAAATGCTTCTCAATTTGTTGAACATCTTTCCTTGAGGTCCAGAGTCCTATATTGGTTGTTTTTGACAATTCTGCCCAATTTTATTGTTTCTTAGGGAGTTGATTTGCCCTATTCCTCATTCTGTAAGTCCATCGCTCCATATATATTTTATTTAGACTTTTCTAAATCACAGGCAGAATGAATTTTCTGTACTTTCTGAGCCTTGTTGGATAATTAAATGTATATGATTTTTATTAAACTAATTTTTCTTTCTATTGGTTTATCATTTCAGACAAAAAACTTGTAAGTATTATTTTCTGAAAATCTATTCCTATTTTCCTTTAAAGACTAGCTTAAGTGCTTGTTTCTTAAAAGTGCCATGAAATTCAGGTGTTAAGCTATATTCAAACGTCAATGATTTGGGGACCAACTAATAAAATTTAAGGATTATTTAAGGCTTTCAGTATCCTTTTATATTTTAAAACTTTTATTGCTTTATCAAACCATCACAAAGAGAGGCATGGGGATGTCTGGGTGGCTCAGTTGGTTAAGTGTCCAACTCTTGATTTTGGTTCAGATCATGATCTCACAGTTCGTGAGTTTGAGTCCAAAACTGGGCTCTGCACTGACAGTGTATAAGTCTGGTTGGGATTCTCTCTCTCCCTCCTTCTCTGTGTGCACACACACACTCTCTTTCTCAAAATAAATAAATAAACTTCAAGAAAAATAAATAAAACCTAAACAACAAAGAGAGGCATGGAATTATGTTAAGAACACAACTGTATACATAAGGCCAATGTCATTTCTGTTCAAAATGCTCAAATGGCTCTGGTGTTTTATTCTGAATAAAGTTATCTTTGTTCAAGGATGCCTATTAAAATCTCAATCTATACTCCTTCATTCACCCTGGAAGTCCTCCATATCCCCTTTTACCCTACTTCATTTTTACTTGCACATAACTTATCTACCTTGTAACATATCATATGTTGCAGACTAATTTTCAAAATAGGTAGAGCAGTATTTCCAGTCCATATGCTCTTGTAGAACCTTGACATTCTCCACCAAGAGGCTGAGTCTATTTTCTCTTTCCCTTAAATCTGAATGGAATTTTGACTGCCTCAGTGAATAGAATGCAGGGGAAATGATGCTGCATGACTTCTGAGATTTGATCATCAAAGCAAAGATGGCTTCTGTCTTGTTCTCACCATGTTGTGAGAAAGCCCCAACTAGCCCTCAGAGACACTACGTAGAGAGAAAACTGATGCCTCCAGCTGATGGCCAGCATCAACTATCGAACATGCATTCACCTTTCAATCTTCAGGCTAGGGGCCCAGTGGCAAGTGAAGCAGAGATAAACTGGTCCCGCTATCCCTGTCCAAATTCTGATCCACAGATCGGTGAGCCTAATAAATGATTGTTTTACCACCAAGTTTTGGGGTAAAGTGCTATATAGCCATGTTACAAAACACTGAAACACTATGTATTTCACTTACTTGTGTTTGTCTATTTCCTTCCACCAGAATAAGCTCCACAAAGGGAGAGATTTTTACCTTTTTGGTTTCCTAGTACATGCTAGGTGGTAAGTAAACATTTTTTTCATTAAACAAGGGCACAGTTTTACATTTTCAAAGTATCTGGACATGTCAGTTTAAACTAATAGTAAACAATGTTGATACTAATAATAACAGAAGTTTTTCTGAATTAGTTGTGAATTTCAATTATCCCTGATCACTTCTTTTAGAAATACCCCACAAAATATATACTGCTATCATCATTTTAATATGATTGTTTACTTTTTAGGCATGTCTTGACTCCCAAAATGAAAAAAACTTGGTAAAGCTCACCTCACACTGGTTATTGAGCTTGGTGGATGTGATGTCCAACTGTTGGTATTGTTCCTTTAACTTTGAAAATTCAGCTTCTAATCTGGTTTGTTCCAGTTTGGAATTATTTAGAAGACTTTTCAAGTTTTTATGGTCAGTTTGTAAAACTTCAGTTTCTTTTACAAGCTGATTATATGTATGATTCAACCTATTTAGAAATCATGACAGAAATAGAATTAGAATCCTTAATAGCTTTCATTGTAATTTACACAGTGTGAAAATGCTGTGGATCACAGACATACTTAAAGAATGTAAGACTCTTGCCAGTGACTAAACTCTTAAAAAATCAGCTTCTATTCTGTAAAACTAGATTAAAAAAATTCAAACTACTCTTCTTTTGAATCTTCCAGCATTTAAATGTTTAAGAAGACACTTATAATTTTATCATTAAAATGTGAAGTACTAATAAGAAAATATTTAGATTAAAGGACAAAAGAAAAAATAACCAATCCTGTTTAGATCTCATAGAGAAGTTTAAAATTCTAAAATTCAACGTGAAAATTCAAGAAAGATCAAGAGAATCAATCAATGCAGTACAAGAAATGATAGTCCATCAGTCTGTTGCCAGATAATGGACTTAAACCAAAATTTTAGTTATTGAGATTTCCACAGCTGTGACAAATTATCCATGTTTATGTAGTCTCCACTTATTGAGAAATTGGAGATTTTTTCTGAAAAAAATTTTAGATTTTTTATAAAAAATCAAACCATACACCTAACTTATCTGTTTCTTTCCATTATACCCTCAGAACAAAGTCCACTGACATCTAAGAGCAGAGGTCAGCAACTTTTTCTATAAAGGACCAGAGTAAATATCTTAGACTTTGTGGGTCACATGCAGCATACAGCAAACTCTTTTCCTCTACGTGCTCCCCTGCAACCTTTTACAATGTAAAAACTATTTTCAGTTTGGGAGCTGAACCAAAACAGGATGGAATTGTTAAATTACTATATTGTACTACTGAAACTAATATAACACTGTATGTTAACTAACAAATTAAAATAAAAACTTAAAGTAAAAAAATAAAAAACAGAAGAGCTATTTAATAAAATTTGTTTTTAAATGTGGAAAACAAAAACAAAAGCAAAAACCAAAATCAGAATGCAGCCTGGATTTGGCCTGCTGAGCTAGCTGCCTGTAGTTTAACAACCTTTATCTTACAGCATTAAGAACAGGATGGGACTTGTTCAAAACACCTAACAATCTGCCTCAACTCATTCCCCAAAGAATTGAGTCAGCTTACAAGAATTATAAATAACAAAACAGTATGTTTAAAAATCAAGACTTGGTAAAAAATAAATAAAATGGCAAGACCAGAAACATACAGAAAATGTTCCATAAATAAGTTGAATCCATGAATGAATGTATGCCATGAGTTATTAACAGCTGGTCAGATCTGAGACACACAATCAGCTACACGGTATATGTCAATATCTATGGAGATCAAAGATTTACTTACTGACGCTTCATGGGGGTGGGATATGAAGAGATACAATATACAATGTCCTCAACACCATCTCCCTGGCAAATGCTAAAATGAGCTCTTTAAGAGAGTTTTTTACAATATCCCTTAAAGCTGAGAACATTAACACCAAAATGCAATTCAGTGAACACAATACTAAAGAGGCCAAAACAAACCAGTCCATATAATAAACATTCCTGATTTGGCATTATCAAAGATTAAAACTTAGGTTATTTAGAGGAATGGATAAACAAACGATTGTTCTTCAGAAATTTTTTTTTTTTTTTTTTTTGTGAAAGAGCTCTTTCAAGGTTTTGCTTAAAACCTTTTCTTCCTTTACAACATAGACATGCATGCATAAAAGCTGGG
The DNA here is from genome assembly GCF_022837055.1 of Prionailurus viverrinus. Classification (NCBI taxonomy): domain Eukaryota; kingdom Metazoa; phylum Chordata; class Mammalia; order Carnivora; family Felidae; genus Prionailurus; species Prionailurus viverrinus. The sequence continues at coordinate 74,419,369 of NC_062563.1, forward strand.
ATAGAACAGCTTTGAGAGAGAATACTCAGAATCACACTTCCCTTTCAAGCCTGCAGAGTCTTCTGGTTCATATCATCATGCTCAATTTCCTCTTATCATTTAGGCTAAGCTCCTTCTCAGAAGGCTCCTCAGAAATGAATACAATTAGATTCCTAGAAGGCCTATCCAAACTCACCAACTGTCCCAGTTTGTTGCAAATTCCAACAGTGGAAAAAGGTTAGGTTCAAGATGGGACTTTGATATTAAATGCCTTCCTCAATGTTATGTGCGTAATAAAAAAGACCCTGTCTTGGGGTGCCTGGGTAGCTCAGTTGGTTGAGCGTCCAACTTCGGCTCAGGTCATGATCTCATAGTTTGTGGGTTCGGGCCCTGTGTCGGGCTCTGTGCTGACAGCTCAGAGCCTGGAGCTGCTTTGGATTCTGTGTCCCCCTTCTCTCTGCCCCTCCCCCAATGGCACTGTCTCTCTCTCTCTCTCAAAAATAATAAAATAATATTTAAAAAAATTTTTAAAGACCCTGTCTAAAGGTATTCTATAACTTGTCACAATTTAGTCTTCTACTGAACATACCTTAATATCCTTCTCGATTCTAGCTTGGTGTTGAGCTTATTGAAATTCAAATCCCCTAGTACACTATTTCTAGTTATAACAATTACTAAATTAAAAACTATTGAGCATGAATATGAAAATGGCTCCAGAAACTTAGAGGGATTATTTTTTTTGTAAAGGAAAAGAAATAGAAATCGAAAAATGGATTATATTAAATTCATAACAGGACAACAGTCAATGAATGACCCCCACTTGAATTTTTTTGTGCTGCCTTTTAGCACTTCAGCTATGGTTAAGTCTAAGTGCAGTGCCAATGTTCAGACTGCTTAAACTGTCAAAGGTTTCTAAAAACCCTTTGAAATGTACCCGTATGAAGCAGGCAAATTACCAGTTGGCAAGTTTTGATTTTCCCAAAGCTACAAATTAAACAATAATTGCCCCATGCAAATATGAGAACCATTAATGCCTAAGACAGTTAAAAATAAGAGTTCAAATCAGTCAGCTAGAAAACAGGAGGCTGCTTACTTGTAGCAACTTTGAAAGACAAGAACTGAGATATCAGACTAGCAAAAAGACGGACATAAAAATCAGATTTCATTACATTCTGTAGCAATAAAGCACGTAAATGCTATCAAGGTACAGATTTCTTTATATAATGTGGCTTAAAAAATTAATTAGTTGAATAAATCAAGAGAGAAACAGTAAGAGAAAACAAGGGACCAAGGTTTTCAAGCCATTTTATAACTAGCTGCATGATTTTGGTGGGTAATTTACATGTTGTTCTGGGGACTTTTTAAAAATTCTAAATTACAGATGGTAACGCAAAGGGGGCAGTATACACTCTGGATGTAATGAAGAATATAAAACTAAAATATATAAATATTTATTACCTATCATTTTCACCACAAAGTTTCTTATATTCTGCAGCTATAGTCTCATGGTTTTTGTTTTCAAGCAGCATTTTTTCCTGTTCTACTTTCAGTGTTTTTTCCAAATCTTCCAATTGTCCTTTCCGTTTTAGTAACTGATTGTAACTGGGAAAAAAAGGTATTTGGTTTATAATATTTCTTTAGAAAAAAGAAAATACTTTAGAAACAAAGAAAACAAGAGTAATTTATTAGTAAGTATCACATAAACATGATAAATTTCTTATATAAATTATCTTAGTTCTGTTTAACATAAAATTTATTATATTGTCTAAAAAAGATAATAAATTACCGATCTTCAAGGTCTTTATGTTCTACTTCAAGATTTTTGTGGGCAGACTTTAGAGTTCCATGTTTAGCGATGAGAGACTCATACTCTGAAGCCTGCCGTTCATGAAGAAGTTCCAGCTTTTCATGATCTTTGATCAGAGAATCATAGAGAGATTTCAGGTCTTCTCGCTCTTTGATTACAGCTTCATTTTCATTTTCTAAGGAAGACTGCTGGATTAGGAGTTGTGCATTCTGGTTCATCAGTGAAGTACTTTGGGAATTAAGGGTAGAATTTTCAACCTGTAAGAACGCATATTGTTATCAGACATAAATAGCTACCTGCTCTTTGAGAAGACACAAATATGTGGTATGTGTTTATTACAGATAAAATAATTTTCTCATGTTAAAAATTATTCAAAAATATAACTAATGGCAACATAAAAAATATAAAAGAGAACAGTGACTTTAAGGAGCTCTATATAAATCACAACAGATCATTTCATATTATACTGAGAAAGTTTGGTTTTTATAAGTATCCCAAAGAAAAAGCCTACAATTTAATTTTTATTTTTGGCAGATGTTATTAAAAATTATTATGAGATATATACCATACATGTTTTGGATTCAATTATTTTAAATGAAGGTGATTAGAAACAATTTGTATTCCACTCATGAAAAACTACAGAATCCAAAATGCTAATTTATCACTTCCTAAAAGTTGAGGGTTGACAGAACTGAAAAATTACTTGTGACATTTCAATTGGAAATTTTCTCAAGAGTCTACATTAACTTAGCATGTGTTTTACCATGTGGAAAAGAGTTACAGAAAGAACTTTCAGATTTGGAGATGGAATTTTTTCCTCTGGCTCTTTAAGAGGTTTCAAAGAGTTACACTTTCCCAGACCTGATCGTTCTATTTGAAAAGACACTGCAGGGGCGCCTGGGTGGCGCGGTCGGTTAAGCGTCCGACTTCAGCCAGGTCACGAACTCGCGGTCCGTGAGTTCGAGCCCCGCGTCGGGCTCTGGGCTGATGGCTCAGAGCCTGGAGCCTGTTTCCGATTCTGTGTCTCCCTCTCTCTCTGCCCCTCCCCCGTTCATGCTCTGTCTCTCTCTGTCCCAAAAATAAATAAACGTTGAAAAAAAAATTAAAAAAAAAAAAAAAAAGAAAAGACACTGCAGCATTAAGTGCAAGATTGATCCTCTGAACCAAGGAAAAATCTGAAGACAAAATTCTCATGCTTTGTTGGTTTCTAATAACTGATACGAAAGCTGTAAAAATGAAATAAGCAATGGTATGTTGCAACCATATTCTAAAGCAAAGGTTTCTGCTTAATTACAGTCAACTTGCTGAAACAGGTAAAAGGCCATAAAGTAAACATAAATAAAATAAAGATGAAATTATATTTTAACTAAGTATTTTATTTTGCTTATTTATTTATTTTGTTTAATGCTGGGCCTTTCTGGCAGGTGCTGCTGAAGCTCCCCTGGCTCCTTGTGCAGGCTCCTGTTGTGCTCTACTATGGCCCTGGGCACTCCCATAAATAAGTATTTTCAATAAAAATTTTTAAATATAAACAAAGTTTTTTAGTAATTTAAATAAAGATAAAATTACCTTTATTTTATTTATGTTCATTGAATGAATTTGTTAGTTAATATTTAGAGGCTCTGACGTTTAAAAAAATGCTGATATATGAAAGTCTGGTATAGCACTAAATAGATTTTATCATCCATTAATTTATCTCCCATTAAATTCACTCACTAAGAAACAATGTTACCATGTCCAGTTATCCTTATTTTAAGAGCATAATTCAAAAATTTGGTTGCACATCCCCAAATATTACATTACAACCTGAAGCTTCGCATTCTGCGTTTGAAGAGTAGTATTCTGCTCCTGTAAGGACACTGTCTGCCTCTGAAGTGCAAGAATCTGAGCCTGCAAATTATTGTTCTGTGTCTCAAGTTGCTTCAGTTGAGTTTTCAGTGCTTGCTTCTCTGCTTGCAATGTAGCATTCTTAATAAAGAAAACACATTTTAAAAAGCAACAAACATTTCTGTTTAACAGATATTACAATTTCATAACAACTATTACCATTATAATCCAAAAAAAATCCCAACAACCTTAAAAGAGTTAAACAGTTCCCTACTATTCCAAATTATAAAGATTTAATCTAAGAGAAAGAAAATGATAATACTAAAACCTTACCATACTATTGTGTCTCTGTACTGTCTGCTTTATAGCGTCCGAAAAATAAAATATTCCATTCTCAATAATTAACATAAGAAACTAGAATGGAGAGAGGGAGGCAAACCATAAGAGACTCTTAAACATAGAGAACTAACCAGGGTTGCTGGAGGGGAGTAGATGGGGGGATGGGTTAAATGGGTGATGGGCATTAAGGAGGGCACTTTTTGGGATGAGCACTGGGCATCATATGTAAGACATGAATCACTGGATTCTACTCCTGAAGCCAAGACTACACTGTATGTTAACTAACTTGAATTTAAATTAAAAAAAAAAAAAAAAAGAAACTAGAATGGGGTGTTAAATCCTTTTTGTAGTGTTCAAAAGTGCATGGGATTGTGTCTAGCCAATGAAGTGCACATTTTCTAATTGCCCAAAGGCAAATACATATAGGCGAGTGCTGGTCCCAGGGGTAGCAGCAAAACTATTTTATAAACACAAATTTAAGAGAGAAGCTGAACAATTTCAACTATGTGTTTAAAAAATTTAGGCCAGGGGCGCCTGGGTGGCGCAGTCGGTTAAGCGTCCGACTTCAGCCAGGTCACGATCTCGCGGTCCGTGAGTTCGAGCCCCGTGTCAGGCTCTGGGCTGATGGCTCAGAGCCTGGAGACTGTTTCCGATTCTGTGTCTCCCTCTCTCTCTGCCCCTCCCCTGTTCATGCTCTGTCTCTCTCTGTCCCAAAAATAAATAAACGTTGAAAAAAAAATTTAGGCCATAATTGACCTAACAGATGTTATATATTTTCTGTAGTGATTTTTTTTTTCCATAGTATAAAATACTCACTAAAACTCTATCTCATCTATAGGACTTCTGGAGCAAATCCAAACAAAACATACAATTTTCAATTTTTCCAGTACATTTGAACATATTTCAATTTTATAGTTAAACAGTTGAATTACTATGCAAATAATAGATTATTAATTTAATGCAATATATATTAAACTCTTTGCCATAGATACTGTATTTTTAGGATTATTTCTAAATAGCATTTCATAAAAAAATAGTATCAAAAAGTATAAACAAAGAACCCTCTAGAAAACTGAAATAAAACTTTATATATAAAAAGGCCAGAATTTGTTGCATATAACTGTGATATGCATAAAAAGTTACACTGGACCACAACAGATCACTTTTATTGTACCTACACAGGGGACAAAGGAAACATTCATTTTATACGCTTTCATGTTACATATACTACATGTCACTGTATGAAAGGCAAGTAATGATTTAACCCATACATTATACCACAAAATCAAAGCTGAGGAAGCCAAAGGCTTTAAGATGGGTTTTGATATTGTCCTTTTCTTATGCTAATTTGTTTAGATAAAAAGGATAAAAAAATTTACACTGGAAGAATAATATGGAACACTAATGTATTTATATGTCATCTTGATACACCAAAGAAGTGAACCATTTTTCCTTACGTACGTTAAGTACCTTGTAGTTCAGGTCTTAATAAACCAAAATGTGCAAGCTCTAATGTTAAGTCTGGGTATCCCTATAGGAATAAGAAAAATTCCTATAGTCTATAAAAGAATAAAAGAGAGTAGAAAGGATATCTCAGAGCAAGAAAAAATTTACAATGGAGAAGTTATGAGGTCAGTAAATACACTGGCAAAAACACCAAAATTACCAGTCTAATATAGGGCTAGCCTTCTTTATAAACCATTAATGGCTAAAATATGACAACCAAGTAGTTTTTTTCCAATAGAAATTTATAAAGGAAGTCAGTGGGATAAGAAATTTACCTTACAGAACTTTACAAGTCAGCCAAATTTTCTGAAATATAATTATTAATCCAAGTGATGGAGGTGTGTGTCTATGTGTATATATATATAAAATCACTGAATAATTAAAAATAGGCATTCATAACAGCTGATAAATATATAAAGATGTAAAATAGCTTGCCAATTTAAAACATGAAAATTAAAATATTTTCTTTTTGCTTTAATAAAAATTTAAAGACTAGTAATATCAAATGTATATCTAAAAAAACAGGTACTCTATTAGAAGGACTGAAAACGAATGTGATTTTCAATTTTAAGTGATGATATCATTTAAAATTACACACATATGCAGATATGTATATATACCCTTTGGCCTATCAATTCCACTGTCAGGAATTTACTACCCTATGAACATATTATACATAGATTTTCATTGCAGCAAAATCTGAAAATAACCTAAATGCCCAGCAATGTGGGTTTTATTTAAATAAATTAGAGTAACATCCATACTATGGAATAATGTGTTCATTAAACAAAATGAGATAGATCTATATCTGTCTAAAATACAGAGATCCTCAAAATATTGTATAGCATGATCCCACAGATATAACTGTAAAAGAAATACACTCCCAGACATACAGATGGCTAACAAACACATGAAAAGATGCTCAACATCACTCATCAGGGAAATACAAATCAAAACTACATTGAGATAACACCTCACACCTGTCAGAATGGCTTAAATTAACAACACAGAAAAACAACAGATGTTGGAGAGGATTCGGAGAATCCACACTGTTGGTGGGAATGCCAACTGGTACAGCCACTCTGGAAAACAGTACAGAGGTTTCTCAAAAAGTTACAAATAGAACTACCCTATGATTCAGCAATAGCACTAATGGATATTTACCCAAAGGACACCAAAATACTGATTCAAGGGGATACATGCACCTTGATGTTTACAGCAGCACTATCAACAATAGCCAAATTATTGAAAAAGCCCAAATGTCCATTGACTGATGAATGGATAAAGAAGTTGTGGTATATAGGGGCACCTGGGTGGTTCAGTCGGTTAAGCTTCTGACTCCAGACTTCAGCTCAGGTCATGATCTCACAGTACATGAGTTTGAGCCCCACAGCAGGCTCTGTGCTGACAGGGCAGAGCCTGCTTGGGATTCTCTCTCTCCTCCTCTATTTGCCCCGCACCTTCTCTCTCTCTCAGAATAAATAAATAAAACTTAAAAAAACCTATGACCCAGCAATAGCACTGCTAGGAATTTACCCAAGGGATACAGGAGTGCTGATGCATCGGGGCACATGTATCCCAATGTTCATAGCAGTGCTTTCAACAATAGCCAAATTATGGAAAGAGCCTAAGTGCCCATCAACTGATGAATGGATAAAGAAGATGTGGTTTATATATACAATGGAATACTACTTGGCAACGAGAAAGAATAAAATTATGCCATTTGCAGCAACGTGGATGGAACTGGAGGTATTATGCTAAGTGAAATAAGTCAGTCAGAGAAAGACAGATATCATATGTTTTCACTCATATGTGGATTTTGAGAAACTTAACAGAAGGCCATGGGGGAAGGGAAGGGGAAAAAAATAGTTACAAACAGAGAGGGAAGCAAACCATAAGAGACTCTTAAACACACAGAACAAACTGAGGGTTGATGAGGGGTGGGGGAGAGGAGAAAGTGGGTGATGGGCATTGAGGAGGGCACTTGTTGGGATGAGCACTGGGTGCTGTATGTAAGCCAATTTGACAATAAATAATATTAAAAAATAATAATAAATATATCAAAAAAGAAAAAAGAAGTTTATATATATGATGGAGTATTATTTGGCCATAAAAAAAGAACGAAATCTTGCCATTTGCCACCATGTGGATGGAGCTAGAGACTATTATGTTAAGCAATAGAAGTCATTCAGAGAAAGACAAATACCGGATGATTTCGCTCACATGTGGAATTTAAGAAATGTAACAAATGAACACAGGGGGAAGAAACTAAAGGGGAAAACCAGAAAACAGACTCTTAACTATAGAGAACAAACTGAGGGTTGCTGAAGGGGAGGAAGGCATGGTGATGGATTAAATGGGTGATGGGTATTAAGGAGGGCACTTGTGATGAGCATAGGGTATTATATATAAGTAATGAATCACTAAATCCTACACATGAAACTAATATTACATTGTATATTAAGTAACTGGGATTTAAATCTTGGATGAAAAAAAGAAATCTACTTCTATACACAGATAAATCATTTTTCTGGGAAAACAAACTGTTTACAGTGATTACTTCTGGATGAGAAAGTAGGAATCAACACTGTAGGAAATTAATTTTTGGCATTATGGCTTTAAAGTTTGCAAAACATGTTACATTAAAACACAAAAGCAACAACTGCAACTATTCTACTTGTTAATATATATATTCCAAAATCTCATTCATCTTTAAAGGATAGATGTTTGGTGAATTTATTTGATTACTGTTTCTTGTCAAGTATTTCTCCAACTCATTCAGGGAATATTTACTGTGTCTGCTATCCACCAGGCTTAAGTCTACATACTGAAGGCATAGTGGCAAAAAAGAAAGACAGTTTTCTGTTTTCAAGGAGCTTTTTTCCAGTAGACAACCAAGAAATAAAGAAATAATATTTCACTAGTGAAACGCATTATGAAGAAACTAAATAAGGCAGTGGCTTGGTATTAAATGGCTTAGGTTGAGAATAGCTACTTGACTGGTAGAGGGGTCAGAAAAGACCTCTTGCAGGAGATGTGTCAAATGAGGCCTGAATCCTGAGGGAAGCTAGCCATGTGTTCTATGTAGAGGATGCGAACATAAAGGTCTGGAAATAGGAATAGAGAAGGCCAATATGACTAGAATTAATTGACTATATATCAGGCATTGTTTTGTGTTTTCCAGGTATTCACTATAGTAATATTATCTCCAGATAAATCAACAGAGGGGGTGGAAGAGTGCTATGGTATAAGGCCAGCAATATAGGCAGGACAAAGTCAGGAATGATCTTACAAGACACTAAAAAATTTGGATTTTATTCTAATTGGAAGGGGAAGCCAATTAAGACTTTAAATAGAAAAGTGGTATGACTAAGTTTTATGTTTTAAAATAAAAACTGCCTATTGTAATAGGAATGGGTTAGACTGAGCCAGGAGTAGAAGTGGGGGAAGACAGCACCTGAGAGGATATTCTCTCATCCAGATGAGAGATGATGGTACCTTAGACTAGAGTGGTAGCAGCAACAATGGGACAGAAGTAGATGGGCTTGGGATGTATTTTCACAAGAGTTGACAAAGCTTGCTGATGGACTTATATCAGGGTAGAAAAGTATATTAAATTATTAGTTCTTCAGCCCTTTATTACATTATAAAATAAATCAGTCGAGAAAGTATAAGATGAACAAAGCTCCAAAAACAGATTAAATAAATTTTCTGAATTATATATCCAATGCTACTTTACTTCTAAAAAATCTTATTCCTACAAAAATTTAAAAATACTTACATTTCTTTCTACTTCAATTAATCTGTCTTTAACCTTCAGAAGCTCTCTAGTCGTTTCTTGACTTTCTCGCTCCCATTTATTATCTTCACCAGAAGTTGGAGGAGAGCTCTGTACCATCCTTTCTTCATCTTGTCTCTGTTTGAGAGCTTCATAGTTCTTTTTCACCTAATATTTTATTTAAAATATTTTAATGGGGAGAAAAAAATCACCAAAATTATTACTTCTCACAATTAGATTCTGCACTAGTCTGGTGAATAGGAGAGACACTTCATTTAAAACTATGATAAATAATATGTATGACTATCATTACTATCATGATCACAATTTATGCTTTGTCAATTGCAAATCCTTTCCTTCTAGAAAATATCAAATATACTCTGTTTATGTGCCATACTCCAATTACATATTCTGTAATTTCAGATCCTATTGTTTATGATGAAGAATATATTAACTGGAAATAGACATGTTGCTAAATATTAGTAATTGTTTTTTGACATATCTATCGCTGATTTAAAGATTTCAGAGATACCCCATGTAAAGAACAAATGAAGACTTGACATACATAATAATTCCTTCTAAAAAAAAGACACCTAAAGTTGAAGAAGTATCCATAAATGTCTGCTCTTGTAAGAAGGATATGTTGCCCAGAATGCGTTATATTAATAAAGAAAATTAATGACTTCTTTATTCAGATCCTAAACCACATGTAATGACTACATTTTATAAAAAGTGAGCAATCCAAGGATATATCTTACCCAGGGTTTTCTGGTGTGATTACAACCAAATCCTACTTTAAGAGAGTCAACTCAATACTAACAACTGGGTAATCTTACAGTACCAAAATTACTGATTAACTTAATAGCTCTCTTTAATTTAGACTGATTATTATTATACTTATCTTGAATCATTACTTTTTCCTAGGAGACATTTATACTAAATTTCTAAATTAAAGCTCAAACTTTGTATTAAGGCAAAAATATAAATGTCTAAAATAATTCAACATCTAGGGGTGCCTGGGTGGCTCATTTATTTCAGCTCAGGCTATGATCCCATGGTCCATGAGATCAAGTCCAGCATCCAGCATTGTCAGCGTGGAGCCTGCTTGAGATTCTCTCTCCCGCTCTCTGCCCCTTCCCCACTTATACATATGTACATGTACTCTCTCCCTCTTTCTCTCTCTAAATAAATAAACTTAAAATAAAAACAGAAATTTAAAATAATTCAATATGTAAGGCAAACCTTAGGAAACTTATGACTCAACAATAAACTTTGCCACTATTGAGTTAGAAAATAATGAAGTGAGACTGAAGAAAAAAGATGCCCTAGATAGAATATAATTTAAAGCATGGCTGAATGATTTAATAGGTATTCTGGGATCCTAATTTTCCAGTTTTGAGGGTTTTTTTAAATTACTTTTAATACCCTAATAACATGAGTGACATCATTTCCTGTCTCCTATTTTACATTAATTTTCCACAGGGTTTTTCTAGGCTTATAAAGACTACAGATATATGCCATTATTAAGAAGGAGAGCAGAGAGTGATACACAAAGCTTATTTTTAGCACATTGTTCTTATAAGTATGTTTCAAAATTGGACCCTTTACCTTATATATCATTAATCAGAATCTGTGATTTATGTTCACATAAAAAAATGACATATTTTCCATTGAGGTTTCTTAGAGACAGCATATAGGTGTGTCTTGCCTTTTTACCTTATTTATTAATCTCAGTCTCTCAATTGAGGTGTTTAGACCTTTTATGTTTAATGTGATGATTAATCTGGTTTTGTTTAAAACTGCCATTTTGCTATTTGTTTTCTATTTGTCCAATCTGTACTTTGTTCCTCTTTTTTTTTTCTGTTTTTTTTTTGAATTTTTTATAATTCTATTTTATCTCCTTTGCTGGCATATTAGCTATACCTTTTTTGTCATGCTATTTTAGTAGTTACTTCAGGCATTCAACTCATACTTAACTTTCATAGTCTTCAAGTGATATAGTATTAAAATCCAGAACAATCTAATTCCAGTTGAATGGTAGGAAGCTAGTCCAGTAATAGCTATGCCAAAATGGCTGGAAGTGGAAGACGATGACATTTTGAACCTCTGTTCTCTAGACTTGAAATACATGCAATACTAACCCACACCCATACCCAATTATTTTCTGGCTGAGTAGCTTTATGAAGTTGACTTTCTTTGTAACCGACATACTGGAGATTAATTAACTCTGGTGCCAAATTTTACTTTATTTTTTGGATAATTCTTTATGTTAACTAAGCAAAATTCTAGAGTTTCTTCTGTAATGATATATATTTCATGGTATAAATACTAACAATGATGTTATGGGCAAATGGGGAACAAAATCTTTTTCCTTTTCTGCATGGGAAATTCATCTTTGGTAACTGTGCCTTTGGAAACCTGTATATCCATTGTGGAGATCTTCTATCTATGCCTTAAGGGTTTCTGCAAGAGATGATGACTACTATGGAGCATACAGTCTCAAAGCAAGGGCAGCTCCTGCAAGTTCAATGTGAATCTCATCATCTTGCACTTGAACTGTCATATGGTGTGAATATGACTCTAGACAACTATATGAAGAGGGATCCTTGACAATGCCCTGCTCTATACTTGTACTTAGAACCAAGTAGTTCTAAATGTGGCCCATAGTAATCTTGTCAATCTGAATGTTTAGTTGATTGTAAAATCACTCTTGGTGGTACTACAGAGATGATTGAAGGGAAAAAAAAAACAGAATATGATTCTACCAATCTACCATACACTAACCCTAGGAAATGGGCAAGCCCCTTTGATTTCAATTTATTTATGTAAAGGAAAACGGACAGTCGCTCTTGCCTTGCGTATTTCACAGAATTATTCCAAATATCACAAGAAAACGGGTCTAGGAGAAAACCTCAAATTTATGAGATCAAGTGCTTTCACATACCACACGTACTATTTGCCTCTAGTTGGTATCCTCATACCCACATCTATGCCTACCAAACTGTTACCTGGATTTTCAATAGGAGTAGGGTGTTAGAGTGAAGTGTCAGTATCACACTGAAAGCTTTTCCCAATAGAGTAAGACTGCCTCTTCACCACCCCATTCCCACAATACTGATATGCCTCTAACTGAATGGTGGAAATGGAATTTAATAAATTACAGTGGATAAACAAAATATAGTTGTAATGAACTAAAAGACAAAGATTTGTTACTCTCAAATTTAAGAAAAAGAAATAGACACGATACTAATGATGTTGCTTTTTTGTTTCCTACTTTACATTTTTCTGTCAAAATATTCAACAATTAAAATTCCTTCCAAGGAAATCACTTACTGTTTTAAGTTCTTGGCGCAACTGCTGGTTGTAATTTGTGGATTCTTCTAATCGAGCTTCTAAAGCAGCAATTTTTTCTTCTTTAATTTCAAGAGACTTCTTTAGAGTCGATTCTAATTTTGATTCCAAAAGTTTGTACCTACTATCCAAGTACAAAAATAACATAGTTCATCACTGGAGGTCAAAAATTATTTTTAAAGATCATTATGACCATAGACACTGATGCCATAAAGAGGTCTTATGAAACAATATTTTTTTAAGAGGTGAATTATTCTATTGCCCACTCCCCCCTTTAAACTCTTCCTGGTTATAAAAAAGAAAATCAACTAGGTAACCAGAGCTTCAGATTATAGCCTAGGTTGTCAAAAGCAAAAATTGATGCTCAAAAAAAGGCATCTGGAAGATGTAAATCCCAAAATATTCTTTTTACTTTTATAAGGATAGAATCCATAGGAAAAGAAGTAGATGGGCTTATTATATTATTAAGCATTTGTCTATGATATGAATGTGTTAAGATACTTGTACAAGGAGATAGGTATAGTTAAGCTTAAAACTCATGGAAGGGTACAGAGTACTTACAGAATATTTTAGAAAGGGAATGATATACCAAAGATACTGGATACTGGTAACAGAGTAGGAAGAGGCAAATGCAAATGTCAGTATTTTAGTTATGTTTTTGAATGGTGATTTCATAAAAAATTATATTATTTACGGTTAAAAACTTTTTTTTAATTAAAAAATGTCTATTTTTGAGAGAGAGACAGAACATGATCAGAGGAGGAGAAGAGAGAGAGGGAGACAAATAATCTGAAGCAGGTTCCAGGCTCTGAGCTGTCAGCAGAGAGCCCGATGTGAGGCTCGAACCCACAAACTGTGAGATCATGACCTGAGCTGAGGTCATATGCTTAACTGACCGAGCCACCCAGGCACCCTGTGGTTAAAATTTTTTTTACAAAAAGGACAGTGCATGAACACAGTTTGAGAGTGAATCACAAACTAGAGATTATGACTAATTCTTATACCTGAGAACCTTGATGACTAAACCAAATAAATAAGTACATATATGAGAAATTTTATCACATTCTGCCTTTTACTGTAGTTAATTTGTGTGTATGTGTGTATATATACATTTTACAATTTTTTTCTTGCTCAGTTTTTTTTTTTTATTTTTTTTCAACGTTTTATTTATTTTTTTGGGACAGAGAGAGACAGAGCATGAACGGGGGAGGGGCAGAGAGAGAGGGAGACACAGAATCGGAAACAGGCTCCAGGCTCTGAGCCATCAGCCCAGAGCCCGACGCGGGGCTCGAACTCACGAACCGCGAGATCGTGACCTGGCTGAAGTCGGATGCTTAACCGACTGCGCCACCCAGGCGCCCCGCTCAATCAGTTTTTAAGTTCACTGAGCACAGAGAACAAATCTCACTCGTTTTGGTATTGGCTTGAGTCAACAGCTATTTTTAAAGCATTTTATGAACCTAACTTTGGATATATTTAATGTTGGATGCCTGAGTTGCCTCTAGACTGTCCAGATAGAGATGTCCACTAAGCAAAAAATAATGTGACTATCAGGTAAGATGATGGATGGCAATACATAGCATACACAACAAAGAGGCCTGAGAACATAACCCTAGGAAACTACAGTAAAACCTTGGGTTGTGAGTAACTTGTTCTGCAAGTGTTCTGCAAGTGTTCTGCAAGCTGAACAAACATTTCTAATAAATTTTAACTTGATAAACGAGCGATGTCTTGCAATACAAGTAGTACATGATGCTGAACATCACGTGATCACAACTGAACCAATGGTTCTTGAATTTCACTTTGATATGTCAGTGCTTTGGATTACAAGCTTGTTTCCAGAATGAATTATGCTTGCAAACCAAGCTTTTACTGTATATTGAGACACAGGAAAAGAGCTGTTAAAAAAGAATAGACAAGAGTGATCACTTAGCACTCTATTTGTAACTTTATCACTAAATTTACTTTGTTGCATTCTACCTATTTGTACATACAAATCCATAACTTACACTACCTATTCCTTTATGGCAAGAATAATACCTTAATTATATCTTAAAAGGGTCAGAGAGAATGACGCCAGTGAGAAAGATGAAAAGGTTAGACTGTTAGAGATACCATCTGAGATTAGAGGTAAACACAGAGGCAGATATACATAAACTCCAAGACAGAAGGGATAGAATATTAAAGGAATTTATGTTTGTGAACTTTTTTTTCTTTGTGATGCTAAGGTTAACGTAATGGTTGAGAAAGAAGCTGGTTTAGTGGCTTAAGACACTTCTTTTCCTGATGTACCAAATTTGATCATGGTCTCAATTTCATTTCCTAAAACACTGAGTTCAACATATACCTTTATCTCTATTTCTAATGCTTTCATTATATATATAAATGTGCAGACTAATGAACACATCAATTACATCTTGCCTAGCCTATTTCAACAGCTTCCTAACTGATCTCTGTGACTCTAATTTGCCCTTTTTCTAATCCATATTCCTTTTTTTTTATATATATTTATTTTGAGAGAGAGAGAGAAAGAGCACACACACACAAGTGGGGGAGGGGCAGAGAGAGAGGGAGAGAGAGAATACCAAAGAGACTATACTGTCAGTGCAGAGCCTGATGCAGGGCTCAAACTCAATGAACCATGAGAACATGACGTGAGCTGAAATCAAGAGAAGGATGCTTAACAACTGAGCCACCCAGGTGCCCCTTTCTAATCCATCTTTCACATCACTCTAAAAATTACTCAAAAGGGGTGCCTGGGTGGTTCAGTTGGTTGAGTGTCCAACTCTTGATTTTCAGCGTAGGTCATGATCCCAGGGTCATGGGATTGAGCCTCGCATTAGACTGTGCTGAGCTGGAGCCTGCTTGAGACTCTCTCTGTTCCCCTCTTCCTCTTTACTCCTCTCCCCCATTTGCAGGTTCTCTTTCTCAAATTAGAAAAAAAATTCTCAACATAGCTTTGTGCTTTATTTGCATGGAATGCCATCTCCACCAATTCCACCTTGCACATTTCAGTCATTCTTTATGGCTCAGCTGAAGCATTATCATTTCTTTGATGCTTGATGGTCAGCAAATTTTAAGAGCTCAATTAACATTGAGTAGCTGTTTGAATTAAGGTTTGAAAAGAGCCACCAAACAATATGAAGGACCCACCTACAACTGGGTTCTAAAAGGGTTAGGGTAGTTACATGGTTTACTGTTTTTTTCCCCTCAACTATTTAAATGTCTTACATACACACACAGGTAATAAATGTTTGAATAAAAAAGCGATGCATATTCAGTATCTATATTAAGAAGTAGTCAACTAAATTGGGCCTTAACTATTTATTTAACTCAAATAAAAATAGTTTCTCATATGGGAATGCAAGCTGGTGCAGCCACTCTGGAAAACAATATGGAGGTTCCTCAAAAACTAAAAATAAAACTACCCTATGACCCAGAAATTGCACTACTAGATATTTATCCAAGGGATACAGGTGTGCTGTTTTGAAGGGACACATGCACCCCCATGTTTACAGCAGCACTATCAACAATAGCCCAAGTAAGGAAAGAGCCCAAATGTCCATCGATGGATGAATGGATAAAGCAGATGTGTATATATATATATATACACACACACACACACACACACACACACACACACACACACACAATGGAGTATTACTCGGCAATCAAAAAGAATGAAATCTTGCCATTTGCAACTACATGGATGGAACTGGAGGGTATTATGCTAAATGAAATTAGAGAAAGACAAAAATCATATGACTCCACTCATATGAGGACTTTAAGAGACAAAAGAGATGAACTTAAGGGAAGGGAAACAAAAATAATATAAAAACAGGGAGGAGGACAAAACAGAAGAGACTCATAAATATGGAGAACAAACTGGTGGGTTACTGGAGGGGTTGTGGGAGGGGGGGTGGGGTAAATGGGTAAGGGACACTAAGAAATCTACTCTTGAAATCATTGTGGCACTATATGCTAGCTAACTAATTTGGATGTCAATTTAAAAAAAATTAAATTGGGGGCGCCTGGGTGGCGCAGTCGGTTAAGCGTCCGACTTCAGCCAGGTCACGATCTTGCGGTCCATGAGTTCGAGCCCCGCGTCGGGCTCTGGGCAGATGGCTCAGAGCCTGGAGCCTGTTTCCGAATCTGTGTCTCCCTCTCTCTCTGCCCCTCGCCCGTTCATGCTCTGTCTCTCTCTGTCCCAAAAATAAATAAACATTGAAAAAAAAAAAAAAGTTGAAAAAAAAAAAATTAAATTGGGGGCGCCTGGGTGGCGCAGTCGGTTAAGCGTCCGACTTCAGCCAGGTCACGATCTTGCGGTCCGTGAGTTCGAGCCTCGCATCAGGCTCTGGGCTGATGGCTCGGAGCCTGGACCCTGTTTCTGATTCTGTGTCTCCCTCTCTCTCTGCCCCTCCCCCGTTCATGCTCTGTCTCTCTCTGTCCCAAAAATAAATAAAAAACGTTGAAAAAAAATTTAAAAAAAAATTAAATTAAAAGCAATAAAATAAAATGGCAAAAAAGTAGTTTCTCATGAAACAGTTGTATGATTAATCCAATTACAGTTGCTTGAATTCAATGCTAGAACTAATGCCTCAAATTACTTCTATTTGTTATTACAGAATCTATGAGCATCAACCAGCCTATTCTTAACTGAATATTTTCAAAATGACAAAAACAAATCTCTTATAACAGCATTAATTTTCCCTATATACATTATTTAATATAGACTATAAATACTATAACAGTAATAATAGGTAGACAATAAAATACAAATTCTATTACAAAAATTCCAATGAATTAAAATCTAGTCTACATAAAACTGTATTTTTAACAATATATCCTTCCAGTCTAGCTGGAATCACATGGCTGACTAGATGCTAAACCATAGACTACTTGAAAAATCTGATTGTTTGATAGATTGTAATTACCATAGGAGAAATAATTTTTTTAACCTTATATTGATCATTCTCAAAATTAAAGGGCATATAAAGTAAGGTTTTATTGTTTCTCACCTTACTTTTCCACATTATTATTTTTTTTTTTTTAAGTAGGCTTCATGCCCAGTGTGGAGCCCAACATGGGGCTTGAACTCACAACCATGAGATCAAGACCTGAGCCAAGATCAAAACTCATATGCTTAATAGTCACCCAGGTGGCCCATTCCACATTTTTTTAAATGTTTATTTCGAGAGAGAAAGAGAGAGAGAGGCAGAGAGAGAGGGAAAGAAAGAATACCAAGATGACTCCATGCTGTCAGCACAGAGCCCAACACAGGGCTCGAAACCATGAACCATGAGATCATGACCTGAGCCTAAATCAAGAGCCAGACGCTTAACTGACTGTGCCACCCAGGAGCCCCTCCATATTATTTTTATACCTTAGTTACCTCAGCATGTTTTCCTTTGTTTCATATTTCTCCTTTCTGTAAGTCCACTTTTGCACACAAAATAAATGAAAGAATTGAGGCATTTAAGCACATGATTCAAATAAAAACTAACTTTATATTTCAAGAGAGAGGGGTTTGTTGTTAATGTCTCATTCTACTTTCATAGGTAATTATAGTTTCTGCTTTTCTGCTACATGAGTGGCTTCCTGTTTTCCTATTATATAACTATTTATAGTAACATTTTAGCATTTTTCTTGTATTAGGTTGTGTTTATCTGAGTTTTTACTTTTTTTTCTTATAGAACTTTCTCTATGGGAAGAGAGGAAACAGAAACAGGGTGACATATGTAAATATTCTATAGCTGATACAGGAGAGAAGGTTTGAGCAAAAATATAACAATAATTTAAACTGTTTGCCAAATAGACTTAATACTCACCTGTCATCAGTACTCTGCTCATCATGCAAGAGTCGCTCTTTATTTAGCCCTATCTTTTCAAGCTCATGAGTTAATTTTTCAAGATCATTATTCATTTGTTGAGTCTTCAATTTTTCACACACCAAATCCTTATTTTGAAAGGAATGCAAGACTCACATAAGTGTCATGACCATGAACATCTAGGAAATTCAGTCACAATTGTAACTACCACTATCCAGGAATACATATATACAATTCAAACCAGGAAAAACAGAAATGTTGTTGAATTTTTCCTTCATCACTAACAAGTAGTTAAGCAAAAAAATAAACTAGTTCAAACAATATGGTTTTCCTTTTTTGTTTTTGTTTTTTTTTGCTAATATTACTTGTAATTTTTTGTATTAAAAACTAAAAGGAAAAACTCTTTACTTGTGAACTCTTGAGGATTGAAAGCTGTGAGAAAAAGAACACATATCTACTAACTTTTTAATAATAAGCTAGAACTTTAGTGCATATTTCTATGAATATATGCTGGATGCAACACCCTTCTCCCACCTCAAGCATCCCTCTGCCAGTGGAAGAGGTCTAACATATTGATCTGAAGAACATATTGATCTGAAGAACTAGGGGACACTGTTAGAAGTTCAGACACGAGGAACCTTGTTCCTGCCTGTAGGACGGTACAACAACAGAAAGAAAAAAGCAAAAAGCTAATAATGGGCCCCTCTCAATGCCTCTTTAGCAGAAAGGCAGACTTCCCAATGTGACGTTCTGCCAGGATGCAAAGAAACTTTTTAATTGAACTTAAAAGAGTTATCATACAGAGTATATAGCATAGGGGTAGCAAAAAAAGGCCAAGCATGCTATGAAGAACATGAATATGATCTACACCATGTTTCACTTGGATCTACGGCCAATCTACTCCAGAAAATTTCACAACTCTTCTCAACACACAGATCTAAGCCACTACCAGTTGTGCAGTGTTGACTCCTAAAGTTCAATATGATTTGCATTCTAAGGCTTAAGAGCATAATTCATGGAGATTTGGAGTTTGAAAGATCTGGATTTGAATCCAGCAATCCAACTTTGCCATTAGCTGAGTGATCCTGCATAAGTTACTTAATGTCGCTTATGCTTTCTAATCTACTGGACATAACATCTATAGAGGATTACTGTAAAAATTATATAAATAAATTTCTGAAGTCCTTAGCCCAGTACCTGGTACATGGTTGGCATTCAATAAATAGTAGCTATTATGGTTCCTAATATTCAGTAACAGTCTTGACCAAATATTTTATTTTGAAATAAAACATAAAATTATAATGTAATAAAGGAGATACCACATGGAAACCTTATTACTACAATATATTAAAAATAAAATTCACATGTACTTCTTGGTATAACAAAAGTAGGAAAATTTAGAAACTCTAGTTCTAAATGCCAATTTCTATTTTGAACCATAAGCAGATGATGCAAATTTCTGATGGGTTCCAATAAAACTTAACAATGCCTTGAATTAAAAATATAAAAATATTTTCCTTAAATTTAGGTAACTATATTTACCTCTCGTAATGTAACCAAAGTTTTTACATCAATAGTGGCTCTTTTCACAAGCTCCTTATTTTCTTTCTCTAATTCTTTCAGACGAATGCAGGATTCTTTAAAAATACTGATCTCTTTGAAAAGGGTTTTGTTTTCTTTTTCCAAATTCCCAATTTTCACATTATTTTCTTCCAATGTGGTATCTTTTATTTCTGCTTGCTGTCGGAGTCTTTTATTTTCTTTCTCCAGTTGCTTCTTATCTTTTTCCAGTTGAGAAGTCTCTTGCTCTAATGATTTATTTTCTTTTTCTAGTTGTTCTAGTCTTTTGCTGGATATTTTTAACTCTTCTAGGTTTTTCTGCAATGTTTGATTTTCCATCTCTAAGTCTTGTAGTTCACTCTCTAACTGTTGAATTTTTTTATTGCTATTTTCTAGAGCTTTCTGTAGCCTCTGATTTTCTGTATCTAAACCCTGGTAGCTAACTTCTAAGCGTTCTGTTTTCTTGAAAGATGCTTTCATGAGTTCTAAACCCTTCTTAAGCTGCTCTTTTTCACTTTCCAGTTCTTTATTTTCTAGCTGTAGCTGAGCCATTTTCATGCTTGCACACTTCAAAGATTCCACATTCCTTCGCAGTTCTAAGTTTTCCTCATCTAGTTGGGAATTCTCTTTTTCTAGGGATTCTAACTGAAAAGTAAGGTTTTTAAAACTATCTAATGTTTTTTTTAATTTTCTATTTTCTCTTTCTAGCTCTGAATTTTCTTGTTCTAAGGCCTCAATTTTTTCACAAGTAATTTTTAAATTGGTTATCTTTTTCTGTAACAATTCATTTTCTTTCTCAAGATGATGCAACTCATTTTCAAGTTCTTCTGCTCGTTCTCCTTTTTCTTTATAATGTTCCAATTCTTTCCTAATTTGTCTTTTTTCAAATTCAATCTTACTTAACTTGCTACTTGTTTCTTTGATAGATTCATGGAGAATTTTATTTTCTTTTTCAATGTCTTTCACCCTCGCTTCAGCACTTATCTGGGATCGCTGCCTTAAAGAAGAGACGGTTTGATTCAGATGTTCATTTTCCTGTTCCAATATTTTAATCTAATTGAAAAAAAAAAGGAGAAAATTAAAAATATAAATTAGCATAAACTAAATATTTTAAATTACAGTTTTTCCATTTCAAAAAAACTAACAATGAAATAAGAACATAAAAGGGTGCTAATATGTCTTACTTTTAATTGTGACAAATATTTGCTGGCAGACCACCGTGTACATGTACTTTCAGGTCATAAAAGTTCTGTCTTTAGGGAGTTCATAATGTAAAGAAATGGTTAGGAGAACTGTACTTAATATTAATCAAAGTGATCTTCAGATTATTTATAGTTATTTGTTTCAAATTCAAATAGGAATATAGGCGAAATGCACACACATATCTCTTTATGACTATAAGCTTTTACTTTCATTAAAAAAATTTTGCAAAGCATACACACAGTGGGTTCTTGATAAATATTGCTATATTTTATGTGTATATATGTGGGTGTGTATTCATTCTCCCAAGAATTCTAATTTGAAAAAGATCAAAAAACACAAAATCCTCTGGTATACCTGAAAACTAATTTTTTATGACATGGCCTAATTTTGGTAAACAATCCCCTGAGAGCCTTGTAAAAATACAGATTCATGCTTAGCTCTAGAATTTTTTTCTGTAGCTCTATGGAAACCTTTATTTTTATAGGTAGCCTAAGGACTATACCTGGATAATAAAAAACAAACCATTTTACTTCTAAAAAAGTAACAGAAACTTTAAAATAGCAAGTCACTCAATATATCCAGTTCTCAGTTTCCTAAAGCATAAAGTGAGAATGACCAATAAATACTTGAAAGCAAATATGAACGCATTCTAGAGAAGGCTGCTGCCAACACATCTCCCTCTTTCGTAGGGTCTGAATACATACAGCTGCATCTCTCCTCAATTCCACACAGTAACTTTATAATCTGCAGCCCTGTTCTACAGACACTTGAAATCCAGGTATTGTAAAATTTTATACCAGATAATTATTAAACATACTGGCAACTTAAAGAATTCTAAGCTTTCGCTTCAACCTTCCCATGTATATGGATAGAAAATGAAAACCACAGTTAATCTAAGATCTAAACAATTCTAAAATTATTTCCCTTTCATGTTACACGAACATTTTTGTTTACCTAAACATTACAATAACTTGCTAAGAGAATTTAAAATATATTGCTTAATAGGAAACTTAAGAACCTGTCTTTCTGAATTTTCTCTAAGTGTTTCAATTGTTTTTTCAAGTTGAGCCTTCTCCTTCATTAGATCCTTGCTTAAATTCTGACAATTCTGAAGACTTTGCTTTTCTTGAATAATCTCGTTTTCAAGAATTTCAACCTAGAAAAAATTAAATAAAAAAACAATGTAATATTAAATATTTTACAACAAAGGAAACATGTCAAAAGATAATCTTGGAATAAAAACTAAAATACAATTTTAATACTCAAATGGTGAAATTTAAGAACTGAATACAGAAATTCAAGTAATACTCCATGCTAATTTTAACAGCTATATAAAATATGCAGACATGACTATCTTTCTTATCCTCTGCATCTCTGAAGGGCACATTTCTACTTCTAAATACAAAAAATAAACCCAACTGAATATATAATTACATACTATATGAAGACCATGCAAATTTTATTGAAAGACCCTCCTGGCTTGACGAAATTTATAAAGATTTTAATCACAGTCAAGTAATTTTAGGGAAGAAGGAAGAAGAGAATATAAAAAACATGAAAAAAGATGAGAAAAAGGTAAGTTTAATGAGGAAACAGAAAGGAATTACGTTTAAAATAAAAAGAAAGACAGGTGCCTGGGTGGCTCAGTTGGTTAAGTGTCTGACTCTTGATCTCAGCTCAGGTCCTGATCTCAGGGTTGTGAGTTTAAGCCCTGCATTGGGCTCCATACTGGGTATGGAGTCTACTTAAAAAAAAAAAAAAAAAAAAAAAGGAAAGAGGGAGAAAAAATAGTAATAATACTAGAGAAAAAAAGAGCTGAACAAAGCTCAGGTAAATGTTATAGTCTAGGTTTAAATTTATCTTCAATTATACATTTCAAAGATATGATCAAGTATGTGGTTAATAAGCATAAAAATAGCAAATTCCAGTTTAAATTATGCCAAACCATTGATTTCCCATTATGATATAACATATTCAAATCAGGTAATAAAAGAAAATAAAGATTTAGCTATATAAAATATTCCACTTCAAATTTAAGTATTACTTAAATCCTTATATCAACAGTGAAAAAGTCTCAGGCGCCTGGGTGGCTCAGTAAGTTAAGCATCCAACTTCAGCTCAGGTCATGATCTCAAGGTTTGTGAGTTTGAGCTCCAGGTCGGGCTCTGTGCTCAGATCCTGGAGCCTTTTTTGGATTCTGTCTCCCTCTCTCTCTGCCCTCTCCTGCTTGTGTTCTCTCTCTCTCAAAAATAAATAAACATGAAAAAGTCTTTTAAAAGAATAGTAAAGAAGTCTACGAATTTTAATAGTCTTTACATAAAGCAAGCTGAATTTTTCTATTTTATTTTATTTTTTTTTAATATATTTTTTTAACATTTATTTATTTTTGAGACAGGGAGAGACAGCATGAACGGGGGAGGGTCAGAGAGAGAGGGAGACAGAGAATCTGGAACAGGCTCCAGGCTCTGAGCTGTCAGCACAGAGCCTGACACGGGGCTCAGACTGACAGACTGCGAGATCATGACCTGAGCCGAAGTCGGATGCTTAACCGACTGAGCCATCCAGGCGCCCCTGAATTTTTCTATTTTAATGTCAATGAAAGATAACCACATATGGAAGACAACATTCCAGTAATATCTCAAAAGCATCAAGTCAAATCTTTTTTTTTGAAAGAGACAGTGCACATTGTGCTGGGGAGGGACACAAAGAAAGAGAGAGAGAGAGAGAGAGAGAGAGAGAGAGAGAGAGAGAATCCCAAGCAGGCTCTGCACCACCAGTGCAGACAGCCCAGTGTGGGGCTCAAACCCACAAACCGTGAGATCATGACCTGAGCCGAAGTCAAGAGCCAGAAGCTTAACTGACTGAGCCACTCAGGTGCCCCTCAAGTCAAATCTTATCCAGTTACTCAATTTGACGTGTTCAGGAAACTTTTAGCTATTTATTACTGATCTGGTTCTCCCGCTTACGATTGAAATATATGGGTAACAGTTATTTAATTAAACTCATTTGTTGTCTTACATCGATGGAATTCAAGTGAAACATTTAGTTTATAAAAGATACCTTTCATACAATGAATTTATAAAACAATGCTAGAATCACTAAAAATTTATTAGAATTCAAAGCTACTTTTAAAATCAAATTACAATTTCCAGTCCCAATTGTATATAATGACAACCAAAATAAAACTGTTCCAAGTTCTATTTAGTTTTAATTCACTCTTGCTTTAATGGATAAAAGATGATGCTGTGGGAGGGGAGATGGGCTAAATGGGTAAGGGGCATTAAGGAATCTACCCCTGAAATCACTGTTGTACTATATGCTAACTTGGATGTAAATTAAAAAAAAATTAAATTAAAAAAATTATCAAAAAAATGATGCAAAAATGTCTTAAAAGACTAAAAATCTGGCAAGATAATCAAGAGGTCTACTTGCATAATCTAAGGCAGTGGTTCTCAAAGCATGGCTTTTTTCCCCCCAACAAAGCAGGAAGACCATCACTTAGGAATTTCTTAGAAATGAGAATTCTTTGCTCCTACCCCAGACCTATCAAATCAGAAGCTCTGGGTATGGGGCTCAGAAATTTGTGTTAAACAAGTCCTGAAGGTGATTCTGAGGCATACTATAGTTCAAAAACCACCGATCTAAAGATTAGGGAGATTTTCATAACTGAATCTAGAAATCCAGAATCTAAAGAAAAACCAGACATGGCTGACTACATATAGAAATAATAACAAATTCATAATGGCTTATGTATAAGAACATTTATTACAGTATTATTCACTGTGACCAAGACCCAGAAACTCATACTGGGAAGGAGATGTGATAGGAGATATTCATGATAAAAATATCATGTATGTTGTCATGATATGATTCTATTTATCTACAATAGGTATATGTGTGTATGCAGAAAGATACTCAAAAATAAATTACTTGGTCTGTTGCCCAACTGGAATATTTCTGTTGAACTAAAACCTTGTTCAAATTCAGGTTTCACAGTGCCTAAATTGTGGTCTCTAAATACCATTTTCCACTAAAAGGAACAAGGGCTTTTTGGAGAAATGGCTGTTTCCAGATCGGGGGCAGGAAATGTTTAAGAAGAACTGAGTTACAGTGAAAAGCACAGAGGCTCACAAGGAGTGCTAAGATTGTGTCACAGGGACTCAGGAAGTAGCTTAAAGAGGTGGAACAGTTAGAAAAACAAATGCAGTAGGCTGAAACACTTCAAATATTTTTAAATCCATGAATTCATAAAGACAGTAAAAAAAAAAAACCTCACTCATTAATTATCTCAGGAGGATAGGAGAGAACTAATTCATTACCAGGAAACTGGTAAATAAAAGAATCAAACATTCATCCTGCCTTTTCCATGAGAATTCCTGAGAGTAAATGGATAGTTGTTTTTTTGAACCAACTTTTATTTTTATTTTGTTTATTTTTAGAGGATTTGGTGGTATTTTACTTATTTTGTTTTTAAATATTATTTTTGAGAGAGAAAGATTGGGAGAAGGGGAGGGGCAGAGAGAGAGAGGGAGACAAAGAACCTGAAGCAGGCTCCAGGTTCAGAGCTGTCAGCACACTGCCCGGTGTAGGGCTCAACTCATGAACCTCAAGATCATGACCTGAGCTGAAGTCGGTCGCTTAACGGACTGAGCCACCCGGGGACCCCTAAGCAAACCTTTTCCATGACAACCAACATGACAAAAGAGACAATTAGGCATGCACCTCATGACTGAAATAGACTCCTTATGAATATTCTCACTAAAAACTCACTTTGAACTTGATTAAGCCTACAGATAAAATAAGACCCACAGGGAACAAAAGAACTTGCTAAGGGACACAGAGAAAAATCTAGATTGTGGGAAAACTACAAAACCACCTGGTTTCTTCAACAGAAAAATTGCTATGTAAGGAGTAAACTGGGCACCTGAGTGGCTCAGTTGGTCGAGTGTCCAACTTCAACTCAGGTCATGATCTCACTGTTTGTGAGTTGCTGGCAGCCTGTCAGTGCACAGGGCTTCCTATCCTATGTCCACCTCTCTCTGACCCTCCCCTGCTTGCAATGTCCCCAAAATTAAAAAAATTAGAAAAAAGTTAACCTTACACTAAAAAAAGACTTAATACACACATCAGTAGATTGAATGTACTGATATATTTCAATTCATATTTTAACAAAACGAAAAAAAAATCCCAATGACTTGGAAAAACTGAAATGCTAACCAAACTCTATTAAATTTTTCAATGTGATAAAGTCACTGTTCTTGTTTTTTTAAAAAAAAATCCTTACTTTTTAGAGATATATAATGAGGTATTGGTGAAAGGATACCATGTCTAGGATTTACTTCAAAATCCTACTGGTTGTGAAGAGAGCAAGCAAGGGTAGAAATAAGAGTGGCTGTAAGTTAATAATTGCTAAAGTTGAATGAGAATAGGAGTTAATTCACTTCACATTTATCTATGTTTGAAAATTT
The DNA here is from genome assembly GCF_022837055.1 of Prionailurus viverrinus. Classification (NCBI taxonomy): domain Eukaryota; kingdom Metazoa; phylum Chordata; class Mammalia; order Carnivora; family Felidae; genus Prionailurus; species Prionailurus viverrinus. The sequence goes on from NC_062563.1 coordinate 74,446,015, forward strand.
CCTTAAGTTAAAATAATATTGAGGATACATTACATTAAAAACTGGAAAATAAATGATCTAACACAGGGTTATTTACACTTTACATATATTCAACATTACATTAAACATTAATTTTTATTTACCTTTTTACTTAGTCTTTGATTTTCTTTTTCAATTTTCAGGATTTTGGAAGTGTTGCCTTCGGCAGAATCCATAGTACTCCGAAGTTCTTCCACAGTTTTTGTCAGACTCTGGTTTTCCATCTCCAACTTCAATAATCTACTTGATGTTAATTCATTCACTTCATGGCCCAAGGATTTTTGTGGTGCTATAATAATGACAAATATTGTCATTGGTAAAAACTATATTTACTCAATACTATTTAAAATAATGAGTGTAAATGGACTACATCACCTGGTCCTTAACTTTATAAAAAATTTACAGAGTTATATAAGATAGACACAATGAAAAAACATAGATAAAAGATGGGTAAATCTTGAGTTTAATGTACCCACAAGCATTCTAGAGGAAAAAACGTACAAAATTTAGACTGAACAGACTACAGTTGCAGTTCCAGTTCCATGAGAAACTGCTTGACAATGCCCAAGCCATTTTAACCACAAAACTCTTAGATTATTTGTATAAAATATGGTTATTGCTCTGTGTGTCTGAAAGAGATATCATGTGATTCAAATAAGAAGTATAAAGCATATCCAAGCCACATATCAAAAATTAAAGGAAGACAGTCTAAGGGGAAAAAAAATCCTAATTTCCTAATCCTGATTCTGAGAAAGGCAAGACAGTATATACTGGTTACCTTGAAAAAGTCTTTCTCTAAACGAAGAATCTCTGCTAAACTTGAGTGTAAAAACAAACATGTATACCATTTTGCCAAAAAAATCGTATTTCTAAGTCAATTTCAGCATAATTACATTTTTTAACATAAGAAAACTCAGTTTCTGGTTCTATATATGATGTAAGTCCAAAATAACTATTTTTAATAACCCTAAAGCAGATTCATTATTTGATGATATAAAAATTAGGATTTAAAGTGAAATATAATACCTAGAATTCACTTTGAAACCCCAGATTTCAGGAAGGGAAATGGAGAAGTACAGGAAGGCATTCTAGGTCTATCTATTTTTGTGTATGTTTGAAATTCTCCGTCATTTTTTAAAAATTTATTTATTTGGGGAGAGAGGAAAAAACACGAGTTGGGGGGTCAGATAGAAAGGGAGAGAGAGAATCCCACGCAGGCTCTGCATTGTTAGCACAGAGCCCGAAGCAGGGATTGATCTCATGCTGTGAGATCATGCATGACCTGAGCTGAAATCAAGAGTTAGATGCTCAGCCAACTAAGCCACCCAGGCGCCCCAGAAATCCTCCATCATTAAGAAACACACACACACACACACCATATCCCCACAAGCACACATTCTTTTCAAAATCAGGTATGATAAAATATCCTCAGACTGTAAACAAAGAAAGCCTCAGTTCTTCTAGTTTTTGTTCCAGTTAGCATATTATTAATCTTTTATTAAAAGCTGGTACAATTGATAGTCACTTTTTTATTTTTATTAAAAATTTTTTTTAATGTTTTTATTTTTGAAGGAGAGAGAGAGAGACAGAGCATGAATGGGGGACGAGCAGAGAGAGAGGAAGGCACAGAATCTGAAGCAGGCTCCAGGCTCTAACCTGGTAGGACAGAGCCCAACGCCCCAGACTTTTTACATTCCATTAGTTGTCCAAGTCTTCTTCAGTAAAACTTTGCTTCATGATCTGTTAGATACGATACTCAATATACCTTAGTAATACTTTCAATACTATCACTGTTTCTTCTTTTTTTTTTAAGTTTATTTTTATTTATTTTGAGAGAGAACAAGCAGGGAAGGGGTGAAGAGAAAAGGACACAGAATCCTAAGCAGGTTCCATACTGTCAGTGCAGAACCCGATGTAGGGCTTGAACTCACGAACTATGAGATCATGACCTGAGCCAGAGTCAAGGGTCGGACGTTTAACCAACTGAGCCACCCAGGTGCCCTATCACTGTGTTTCAAAGATGCTTCAGGTCAGACTATAAAGAATTAAAAAGGATGCTTACAAACATTTTTTAAAGTAATCTCTATGCCCAATGTGGGGCTCAAACTCAAGACCAAAAGCTGCATGCTCTATCCACTGAGCTAGCCAGGAGCTCCCTTAGAACACATATTTAACAACATGGAAAAATGCCTATGTTATAATCTTAGGTGAAAAGAAGAACCTGAATTGTATATACAAATTGATCTGATGATGTCTAAAATATCTATTTGTAGAAAAATTCTGGAGGCCATTTTTTTAAATGCAAAGGGGTTTCAGAAATTATTAGGAACTTTAATTTCTTCCTTTATATTTTTCCACATTTCACAGATTTTCTGGAAAGCAATTCTCTTGTATAGTTAAAAAACAAAACAAAACACACCATATTAAAACAAATATTCAGATCTATGACCCCAGCTAAGATGAACTGCAAAACAACTGTGATGGTGATGATGATGATGATGATGATGATGATGACAATGACAACAACGATGATAAAAATAATAAACACTCAAATAACTACCATTTACCAGGTACTCTACTAATGGCTTCATAAGCAGTAACAAATTCAATCTTCACAATAACCGTACAAGGTAATACTATTTTATTGTTCCCATATAACTGATGAGGAAACTCTTAACACTGTAATTTTAACTAGCAGTAGAAAACATTTAAGTTTGAATTGTTTTTTAATAACTCAATTTCACAAAAAATACAATAAAAAAGTTCCACAAATATTTTAAGTAATATATTTCAGCAAGTTCACGGTCTGAATATCATCACTTACTGTGTAGTCAATTTACATGGGGGTCCCAGAATTTGAAATTAGGTTCTCATGTGTAAAATTAGGAAAAGCCTAATGGTAAAAAAATATGATAGGTCATCTGTAGAAGTAAGTATCCTATAAATATCAGATTATAAGCTCTCTCAGACCTCATCTACCTCAGCATCATATCCACAGGGCTGGATATAATATTTTACACATGGTAGATGCTTAATAAATATCTGGAAGGAAGGAAAGCAGGTGAAATAATCTAATACTAGGTAACTGAGGAATTCTGGAACGAATCTAATTCAAATAAATGTGACCTGGACATAATTTCAATAAAGTAAATCAGTATCAGCATACTGAAGGCTATAACCCAAATAAGGAAAAAAGAACAAAGTTAACAATTTATCTGAGGGTCTTTCATTATCTCTAGGGTATAACTGGGCTGGACTGCTTGGTAGATATAGTGCTAAAATGGAGAGAGAGTACATATATTGATGAAAGTAGCCATAAAGATCCGTAACTTGCTTTCTTCTGGCTATATACTGACCTAAGAATCTTCCCAATATGTTTTGACTTCTTGTTTAGGTTTGTCTATAGTTAAAGAACACACTGACCAGCTAATATGACTTTTCTGTTCTATTTAGTAGATGGCTTTATTTCTCAAAATAAGTTAATAAACTTGGTATCTCAGCTTCCTATGATGTTAATGTGAAACAGTGCTTAAAAAACTGATCAAATCTGTTACTACACTCATAAAGTTGAGTTGTAAGATGTGTAAAGATAAGGACAAGACCCAGGAATGCGGCCATGAACATACTACTCTGTGAACTACTAGGGAGACATCTGGCCTCTTAGACATCTCCGGCTGGGGAAAATAAAAAATTGTAATAAAATATCCAAAAATGTAAGCATAAATACAACTTCATGCATTCATTTATGCATTTACAATAAAAAAATATCGGGAATACCTTCAGAGAGTTCGCTAGTTCTAGATATTTGTTCCAGCTCCCAGCCAAGATGTAATGATTCATCCATACTTTGTTTCTGTGCCATTTCCAAAGTCATATTTTCTTCCATTAATTCTTCAATCTTTTTTCTATCCATATCACGTTCCTTTTTATTGTCAGGGAGTAGGAAAAGAAATGAAAGCTAAGAAACAGTACAATTTCAAGCTAAATATGTTCTATTACTTATAACTTTTATTTATCAGAAACTGAATAATATAGGATAAATTTTGAGTTCCTTAAAATTTTCAGTTTGAAGGCAATAATCAGTTATCATTCTTAATACTAGTCATTATATTGACCAGGTCTTTGATATCCTTTTAAAGTGATCCTTGGGAACACTGAAAACTTTTCTTCATATATTTTAATATATTTACTGGTATAATAAATGATACCTGACCTAATGCTAAATTTTAGCAAATTGTTTTCCTTCTGTATTTTAAAGGCATGTTTACACAACAACTTATTAGGGTGTTTTCAAAGGAGAAGACAAAATTAATAACTAATATGTCTAACAAAAGCAGAAATTTTTACTACTCCTGTTTTTATACAGAATTGGAAGCTTCTAATTTACTTAGCTACCTCTTCTCTGTTAAAGCCACAGGAGCTAGCCATTGTTGTCATTATGGGGAAATCAGATCAATCTGAGATTTCCTTGGAGGCCACGCAACTAATCAACCTTACATTACTTACCATTTCCATATCATGCAGTTTAGCTTTCAGTTGTAAATTCTCTTTTTCTAATTCATGTAATTTATCAGAACGAGCTCTAGTTCCTTCTAATTGATCTTCCAACATGGTTTTTGTTTCTAATAAAACCTGATTATCTTCTTTTAATTCCTATAAAAATTTCAAATAGGCTTTATCACAAATATATTAGTATCTGTTAATTTTTCAAAGCTCTAAAACATAAATTCTTTATTGTAAGGTAAGACATTAAGCTGTCTCTATCAACAGTTTTTTATGCAAGACTAAAAGCTACTGAAAATAGAGATACAGTTAATGTTTTCCTGGTTTCATTTTTTCCCTCAGAATTTATTACGCTATTGCTATTATGCAAACGTAATACTCAATACTTATGCTAGCATGAGTAACACAACTACAATTCACATAAAATTGTCAGGGTACATTTAAATTCCTTTAGTCACAAGAATAAGTAGTCTCTCTGATATTTAAGACACAAACAAATCGCCATAGAATCAGGGCTTAATTTTTTTGCTGAAATAGATTTAAAGATTTCTCTCTACTTAAACTGTAACTTGAAAGTAAAGGGCTTGGGTTTTTGAGTAAAATACCAAGACCTGTGCTAAGACTCACAGAGACCATAAACTAAGGCTCTATTAATAAATATTTTACATAAACATCTTGAGAAAACACTTAAAATCCATACATATGTTTTGAAGACATGTGTTCACAAATCTGTCTTGCTGAACTATATGCTAGTGGTTTATAAACTAAAGTCAAAAGAAAGTATATTAAAACAGTGGCATTTATAAGGATCTCTTAACAGTGCCATGCATATATTGTTTCAATAAACGGCAAAGAATTAATAGGCACCTTATCTTTGCTATCTACTGGGTCTATTTTCTGGTAACTTTCAGGCTAACTACTTTCTAACTATTTTCTGTTGTAATGTTCTCACTTCTTGATTTTGCATACTCCTTCCTTCTTATCACCATACTGAAACTGATAAAACTCTCCTTTGTTTGAAGAAATGAAGAAGTTAACTCAGAAAGAAAAACAGAATGTAGAAGCAAGTACTGTCAAATTCTTGCTGTCAAACTCAACTTCATGTAACACTGAACTGCAACCATTAAGTAAGAAAAATTGTCTTTTTCTACACACACACACAAATACACCCACACACATATTATTAGGGGAGAGATTGAGAGAGTGCCTTCATTAATCCTAGTTTAGCATTCTGAGTTGAACAGTGATCAGAAACATGCTTTGCTTTCGCTTCTAGAAACAAGTTTGAAATTAGAAGTATATACTTTATTTTGACTTTGAGGGAAGGACTTCAAGTCTTTCCTACCTATAAGACTAAATAAAAGAATGAAAGAACTTGAAACAGTTCAATAAAATTAATAATGTCCAGAGATCCCTTTTTACAAGTATAAGCAATATGCTGATCTACCACCATAAGATAAGCACCTAGAGGTATTTACAGGTTGTTCAACATTTCAAAAGTTCCTTAAGTTTATTACATGCAGTTTGAAAAAACTTAACTTTTAAACAAAATAATTGTGAATGGTTTAAATTATGCAACATACCTCAACTCTTGCCTTATAAAATTCAATATCATGTAGTCTTTCTTTGTATCTGCTGACTTCACTTTCAAGCTTATCCACTCTGATTGCCTTCTCCCGAAGTGCATCTAATTCATCTCGGTACATTCTAGCGGAACGAGCATCCGAAAGCAAATTCATGTTCTAAATATAAACAATTAATATTTTAAATATTATTTTCTATTTTCAAATTGATAATCTCTGGTTGCACAATTCAATGAATTTAAAAAACAAACCCAACAAATTGTATGCTTTAAAAGTGTGAATTTTAAAAGAAGCTGTTGATGAGGGCCAGTATTGACCAATGCTATACCTTGGCCAGAGGCTGCACTGTCACCTTGGCTGGGCAACTTCGCCAAGGCCACTTCTGATGGCATTTCCAAGACCTACAACTATGTCACCCTGAACTCTAGAAAGAAACTGTGTTCATCAAGTTTCCCTATCAGGAATTCACTGACCATTTCGTGAAGACCCACATCAGAGTCTCCATGCAGAGGACCAAAGCTCCAGCTGTGGCCACCACATAGTTTTATACAAGAAAAATACAGCGAGTTAAAACCTGTTAAAAAATGTATATATATAAAATAAAATGGGATGGGGAGATATATGAGGTCTTTTTTAAAAAAATCAATATAAATTATTTTAAAATATATATTCATATGCAAATAAAAACACACCTACATATAAATTTTTATGTAATGATTATTTAGGAATGTAAAAAATATCAGGATATTTCAAATAAGTTAACCTCTAGTTAACATAACCATTTGCAATTAATTTAAGGTGTAAAAGTTAACTTTAAAATACAGGATAATGAAAATACAGAAGAGGCAAACAGTATTACTAAAGTTGGTCATTAGTTACTTTAGAGAAATTACGTTTGCATCCAGATGTATTATAAGATACCAAAATTCTGCTGAGTTTTTCAAAACTTCCAAGTGAGTGATTAGTTGCATATGATTAGTGTTTATCTTAATAACATTTAAGACAAGTATTAAAATTCAATATTTAATAGCTCTCTCATAATCTTTTAAAACAAGTTATCAAAGTATGTTCCAGAGATATCTGTGGGTTTCATGTTCATGAGGTCAAAACCATTTTCATAATAACACCAAACCATTATTTGCTTTTTTCACTGTCATTCTCTCATGAGGGCAGAGTGGAGTTTTCCAGAGGCTACATGGCATGTGATAATACACCGAACGAAAAACAGATACGAGAATTTAGTAGTTTTTAGTTAAGACAGGCATTAAAGAGATTTGAAAAAATGATTAAAAAAAAAAAGACTTGCAAAAATGTAAGAGTACCAACATTCTTTTTTTGTTGTTGTTTTGTTTTGGAAAATAATGGTTATAAGCATGTAATTTTTATGTTAACATGGAATAATTATTTTTAAATAAACATTTTTCAAATTCTAAGTTTTAATTTCAAATATAGAAAATAGATATAATCTACATCAAACAATCCTCATTAATTTTTAATAGGAGAAAAGAGCCTTGAGACCAAAAGATTGAGAACCACTCACTGTTTTACAGTAAGCACACATACAAAAACCCATACTATTAAGAAACAGAATAGCAGCCACAGCATATCTAGAAATGAAGATTTTGATTCCCATCTCATTCATCTAGAAAGGTCCAAGTTGGGGCGCCTGGGTGGCTCAGTCGGTTAAGCGGCCGACTTCGGCTCAGGTCACGATCTCGCGGTCCGTGAGTTCGAGCCCCGCGTCAGGCTCTGGGCTGATGGCTCAGAGCCTGGAGCCTGCTTCCGATTCTGTGTCTCCCTCTCTCTCTGCCCCTCCCCCGTTCATGCTCTGTCTCTCTCTGTCTCAAAAATAAATAAAAAACATTAAAAAAAAATTAAAAAAAAAAAAAAAAGAAAGGTCCAAGTTTATGATCCTGCAAGTGGCGTATTCCCTGAATTAAAGATAGCAAGTTAGGGGAAATAAGGAGAAGAAATAATTATCTAGCTTCACCATAATCCTTATCATTTACGGGTAAAAGAAGACATTGTGCACTACCACCAAATAAAAATGAAACATAACAAACGTTTAAAAAAGTGAATTTTTTTTAAGTTTATTTATTTATTTTGAGAGAGAGAGAAAGAGAGGGAGAAAGAGGGACAGTGTGAGTGGGAGGGGACAGAGAGAGAGAGAGAAAGAGAATCCCAAGCAGGCTTCACAGTTAGTGCAGGGCCTGACACTGGGCTCAAACTCACAAACCATGAGATCATGACCTGAGTTGAAATCAAGAGTCAGACACTTAAATGACTAAGCGACCCAGGTGCACCCCCCCCCCCAAAGTGAAGTCTCAAACAATCTTGCTTCGAGATGAAAAAAACCACAAAGCTTTAGTAAAATAAAAATAATTTTTAAAAGGTAAAAAAATTAAAAAGCACTGTGTCATATATAAGTTACCATAACTATCAGAGAGACCAGAGACCTAGGGAGATACACATAAAGCAGTATAGTTTACAGTAGGGTTATTCTAGCTTCCAAGCCCACACAAACCAAATACATAAAAAGAGAAACTTGGAACTACCTGAATCCTAAGAGTTTCTTCTGAATTCTAGCAAAGTATGAGCAGCACTGATAAAGAAAAAGCAAAGTCCAAAGACTATGAATTCCAGTGTTGGGATTTTAGAACAGAAAAACACTGAAAAATCATCTTTAAGCCTCAGTGACCTCATAAAACATTAAGATAAAGGCTATAAATTATAAGGAGTGAAATCAATTTCTAATTACATACTGGTCCTATATAATAAAGTTTCTGGTACAAACCTCTTGTTGCAGCCTTTTTAGTTCTATTTCCATTTGCTCAAGTTCTTGTTTACAGTCCAACAACTGTTCAGTCTTTTCCTCCCTTAAATGAAAAAATTGTCAATTAAATAATCAGTTTAATGTTTTTGAAAACTGTGATCATCATCTGCATCAATACAAATATATTATCATTACTAAATATCTAGTTGAAAACCGAATTAGCCATACACTAACAGAGGGGAAAAAGACAAAGAAATGGATATTAAGAATGTATATGATTTGATGACATCAATCAGACTCCCCTTTAAAGTTCCCCAAAGGCTAATCTTGATGACTGACATCCTCATAGTTTATAAGGTAGTTTCTCTCTCTTCATCTTTCTTCCCATCCCCCATTCTCACTCTCCTTTTTGTCTTTCTCACTCATCAAAGACAAATACACTGGAAGAGTTTTTAAGCAAGGCACTACTATGTGGGTCTGAGTCATTTATATATATATATATATATATATATATATATATATATATAAATATAACGCAGGGGAGGAGCAGAGGGAGAGGGAGACACAGAATCCAAAGCAGGCTCCAGGCTCCGAGCTATCAGCACAGAGCCCGACACGGGGTTTGAACCCACATAGTGTGAGATCATGACCTGAGCCAAAGTCGGATGCTTACCTGACTAAGCCACCCAAGTGCCCTGGGGGTGGTCTGAGTCTTAAAAGGATCTCCAACTATTTTCAACATTTACTGTGGCCTAAAGGAAAAGTACACACTGCCACACAAATACCTAAAATATTTATGTCCCTATTGGTTTCTTCCCTGTAGTCTATAAACATCTTCCAATTTCTATTCTTTTCCTTCTCTTTATACTACTTTACTTCTCCCATTTCCTATCTCCCTTTCAGAGCCAAGCTGCTCAAACTCAAGTTTCCATTCACTAACTCTACTTTTCCACCTTCTGTTCTTTAATTAAAAAAGGTAAAGCATTCAGTGCACAATCTGTTGCTGACCTCTCATAATACCTGTACTTTTTTGAGAACCATAATTTTTAATTGAGAAACAGTCCCTTTGTGGACTCCATTTTCATTGTAATGAATAATGTTTTGGTAAATAAACTCATCATGCATAAGATACTGTGTATTTAGGGGGACCTAGCTGGCTCAGTCCAAAGAGCATGTGACTCTTGAACTCAGGGTCATGAATTTGAGCCCCATGTTGGGTGTAGATTACTTAAAAGGGGAAAAAAAGCCAAAAAACCACAAAGAAAACCTCGTATATGTTTCAGGACAGATTTCTAAAAGTACATTACATGTTTAAAGGTTCCTGAAATGTACTGTCAACATCCCTGCAGAAAGGTCATTACCAATTTATAATGCAAGCATCAGAGGATAAAATTGCCTACATGAGAAACAAGTTAACAATTGAAAATTTCTGAGTTATTATTCTAATTTGCATTTATTTGAATACTAGGACAGCCTGGAAGAAATGGATAAATTCTTGGAAATATATAAACTACCAAAACTGAAACAGGAGAAACAAAAAACTTGAACCAACTAACAGCCAGCAAAGAAGTTGAATCAGTAATCAAAATGTCCCAACAAACAAAAGTCCAGGGCCAGATGGCTTCAGAGGTAAATCTACCAAGCATTAAAAAAAATGTTTTTAAGTTTGTTTATTTATTTATTTATTTTTTTTTTAAATTTTTTTTTCAACGTTTTTTATTTATTTTGGGACAGAGAGAGACAGAGCATGAACGGGGGAGGGGCAGAGAGAGAGGGAGACACAGAATCGGAAACAGGCTCCAGGCTCCGAGCCATCAGCCCAGAGCCTGACGCGGGGCTCGAACTCACAGACCGCGAGATCGTGACCTGGCTGAAGTCGGACGCTTAACCGACTGCGTCACCCAGGCGCCCCTGTTTATTTATTTTTGAGAGAGAGACAGAGAGACAGAGAATGAGCGCAGGAAAGGGGCAGAGAGAGAGGGAGACAGAGAATCCCCATGTGGGGCTCCAATTCACAAACTGTGAGATCACGACCTGAGCCGAAATCAAGAGCTGGACACTTAACCAACTGAACCACCCAGGTACCCCAAATCTACCAAACATTTAAAAAAGAGTTAATACCTGTTCTTAAAACTATTCAAAAAAATAGAAAAGGAAGGAAATCTTCCAAATTCATTCTATGAGGGAAGAATAAAGAATAAAGAATCCACTAAAAACCAGATAGTGAATCCACTAAAAGATAAAGAATCCACTAAAAACAGAACTATACGCCAGTATCCCTGACAAACATGGAAGCAAAAACGGTCAATAAAATACTAGCAATCTAAATCCAACAATTCATTAAAAGTGTCATTCACCACAATTCAGTGGGATTTATTCCTGGGTTGCAAAGGTGGTTCAATATTCACAAATCAATGTGATACACATTAATGAAAGAAAGGATAAAAACTATATGACCATTCTAAATACATGCAGAAAAAGCATTCGACAAAGTACAAATCCATTCACGATAAAACCCTCAACAACGTAGAGTTAGACGGAACATACCTGAACATAATAAAGGCCAATGTGAGTAACACAGTGAATATCATGCTCAATGGGGAAAAACAGAGCTTTTCCCCTAAGGTCAGAAACAAGGTTAGGAACAAGACAGGGACTCTCACCACTGTTGTATGACACAGTACTGGAAGTTCTAACCACAGCAATCAGACAACAAAGAGCAATAAAAGGCATCCATACAGGCAAGGAAGAAGTAAAACTTTACTATTTGCAGATGACATGATACTCTACAAAGAAAACTCGAAAGATTCCACCAAAAAACCTGCTAGAAATGATACATGAATTCAGTAAAGTCACAGGATACAAAATGAACATACAGACTATCTGTTGCATTTCTATACAAAAATAATGAAGTAGCAGAAAGAGAAATTAAGGAATCAGTCCCATTTACAAAAGCACCAAAATATTAAGAAACCTAGGAATACACCTAATCAAGGAGGTGAAAGACTTCTGCTCTGAAAACTATATAACACTGATGAAATAAATTAAAGGGGACACAAAGAAATGGAGAAACATTCTATGCACACGGACTGGAAGAACAAATATTATTAAAATGTCTATACTACCCAAAGCAATCTACATATTTGATGCAATCCCTACCAAAATACCAACAGCATTTTTCACACAAGTAGAACAAACAATCCTAAAATTTGCATGGAATCAGAAAAGACCTTGAATAGCCAAAGCAACATTGAAAAAGAAAAGCAAAACTGGAGGCGTCAAAATTCCAGACTTAAAGTTATGAACAAAGGATCAAAAGGTATAGTACTAGCACAAAAACTGATGCATAGATCAAGGGAACAGGACAGAAAAATGCAGAAGTGAACCCACAACTATAAAGTCAATTGATCTTCGACAAAGCTGGGAAGAATATCCAATGGGAAAAAGACAGTCTCTCCAACAAATGGTGTTGAAAAACTGGACAGCAACATGCAAAAGAATGAAACCGGACCACTTTCTTACACAAACACAAAAATAAATTAAAAATGGATTAAAGACCTAACTGTGAGACCTCAAACCATAAAAAATCCTAGAGGAAAACACAGGCAGTGACCTCTTTGACATTGGCTGTAACAACTTCTAGATATGTCTCCTGAGGCAAGGGAAACAAAAGCAAAAATCAATTATTGGGACTTCACCAAAATAAAAAGCTTCTGCACAGCAAAGGAAACAATCAACAAAACTAAAAGGCAAACCTATGGAATGGGAGAAGACATTTGTAAATGACCTATCTGATAAAGGGTTAGTATCCAAACTACATAAAACTTGTAAAACTCAACACCCAAATGGGTAGAAGACATGAACATTTTTCCAAAGATGACATACTGACACATGAAGAGATGCTCAACACCACTCATAATCAGGGAAAAAAAAATCAAAACTACAATGAGATATCACCACACACCTGTCGGGAAGGCTAAAATCAAAAGCACAAACACAACAGCAAGGATGTGGAGAAAGGGGAACCCTCGTGCACTGCTGGTGTGAATGCAAACTGGTGTAGCCAATCTGGAAGACAGTATAGAGGTTCCTCAAAAACTTAAAAATAGATGGGATGCCTGGGTGGCTCAGTCAGTTGAGCATTCAACTCTTGATTTCTGCCCAGGTCATGATCCCAGGGTTGTGGGACTGAGCCTCGCATCAGGCTTGTGGAGCCTGCTTAAGATTTTCTCTCAGGCGACTGGGTGGCTCAGTTGGTTAAGCGTCTGACTTTGGCTCAGGTCATGAACTCATGGTTTGTGAGCTCAAGCCCTGCATCGGGCTCTGTGCTTACACCTCAGAGCCTGGAGATGGCTGCAGATTCTGTGTTTTCCTCTCTCTGCTCCTCCCCATTAGCACTCTCTGTCTCTCTCTCTCTCTCTCTCTCTCAAAAATAAACAAACATTAAAAAAGAAAATTAAAAAACTCTCTCTCTCCCTGGCTTGGCTTGTGCTGTCTCTAAAAAAAATTAAAAATTTAAAAGCAGAACTACACTACCAGTCAGCAATTGCACTACTAGGTTTTTATCCAAAGAATACAAGAATACTAATTCAAAGGGACACAAGCACCCCAATATTTATAGCAGCTTATCTATAATAGTCAAACTATGGAAACAGCCCAAATGTCCATGGAGAAAGAAGACATGGTACATACATATACAATGGAGTAATACTCAGCCACCCAAAAGAATGAAATCTTGCCATTTGCAACAATGTGGATGGAGCTACAGAGTATTATGTTAAGTGAAAGAAGTCAGAGACAAATACCGTATGATTTTACTCATAGGTGAAATTTCAGAAACAAATGAGCAAAGAGGGAAAAAAAAAAGAGAGAGGCAAACCAAGAAACAGATTCTTTTTTTTTTTTAATTTAAAAACAAGTTTTGTTTTTAACATTTATTTTTGAGAGAAAGAGACAGAGCGTGAGCAGGAGAGGGACAGATTGAGAGGGAGGCACAGAATCCAAAGCAGGGTCCAGGCTCCTGAGCTGTCAGCACAGAGCCCAATGCGGGGCTCGAACTCATAAGTGGTGAGATCATGACCTGAGCTGAAGTCGGATGCTTAACTGACTGAGCCACCCAGGCGCCCCAAAAGATTCCTAACTATAGAGAATAAAGTGATGTTTACCAGAGGGAAGGTGGGTGGGGACATGGGTGAAATAGGGGATGGGGATTAAGGAGTACACTTCTTGTGATGAGCACCGGATGATGTATGGAAGTGCTGAATTACTATATTGTACACCTGAAACTCATATAACACTGTATACTAACTAACTGGAATTAAAATAAAAACTTTTAAAAAAGCTATTAACTTCTACCATTTTTTGAAATATTCATTTTTGAGAGAGAGAGAAAGCGTACAAATAGGGGAGGGACAGAAAGAGGGGGAGACAGAGGTTCAGAGGCCAGCTCTGTGCTGACAGCAGAGCGCCTGAGGCAGGGCTCGAAATAATGAACTGAATCCTGACACTGTGACCTGAGCCAAAGCTGGACACTTAACTGACTGTGCCACCCAGGCGCCCCTACCTTTTATGATTTATAAGATATTTATAAATATTTCTATACAGTTGCTGAATGCTTTTTTAAAAAAATTAAAAACAAATTTTATTTTTATTATGGTAGCATATTTTTAACATAAAATTGCAATTTTAGTCATTTTAAGTGAAAATTTAGTGGCACTGGACCCACAAACGTATGGCCAACTAATCTGCCAAAGCAGGAAAGAAGATCCAATGGAATAAAGACAGTCGCTTCAGCAAGTGGTGCTGGGAAAACTGGACAGCGACATGCAGAAGAATGAACCTGGACTACTTTCTTACACCATACACAAAAATAAACTCAAAATGGATGAAAGACCTCAATGTAAGACAGGAAGCCATCAAAATCCTTGAGGAGAAAACAGGGAAAAACCTCTCTAATCTTGGCCGTAGCAACTTCTTACTCAACATGTCTCCGGAGGCAAGGGAAACTAAAGCAAAAATGAACTACTGGGACCTCATCAAAATAAAAAGCTTCTGCACAGCGAAGGAAACAATCAGCAAAACTAAAAGGCAACCGACAGAATGGGAGAAGATATTTGCAAATGACATATCAGATAAAGGGTTAGTATCGAAAATCTATAAAGAACTTATTAAACTCAACACCCAAAAAATAAATAATCCAGTGAAGAAATGGGCAAAAGACATGAATAGACACTTCTCCAAAGAAGACACCCAGATGGCCAACCGACACTTAAAAAATGCTCAACATCACTCATCATCAGGGAAATACAATCAAAACCACAATGAGATACCACCTCACACCTGTCAGAATGGCTAACACTAACAACTCAGGCAACAACAGATGTATGCGAGGATGCGGAGTAGAGGATCTCTTTTGCATTGTTGGTGGGAATGCAAGCTGGTGCAACCACTCTGGAAAACAGTATGGAGGTTCCTCAAAAAGCTAAAAATACAACTACCCTATGACCCAGCAATTGCACTACTGGCATTTATCCAAGGGATACAGGTGTGCTGTTTTGAAAGGGCACATGCACCCCAATGTTTACAGCAGCACTATCAAAAATAGCCAAAGTATGGAAAGAGCCCAAACGTCCATCGATAGATGAAATGATAAAGAAGATGTGGTATATATATACAATGGAGCATTACCGGGCAATCAAAAAGAAGGAAATCTTGCCATTTGCAACTATGTGGATGGAACTGGAGGGTATTATGCTAAGTGAAATTAGTCAGAGAAAGACAAAAATCATATGACTTCACTCATATGAGGACTTTAAGAGACAAAAGAGATGAACTTAAGGGAAGGGAAACAAAAATAATATAAAAACAGGGAGGGGGACAAAACAAAACAGACTCATAAAAAGGGAGAACAAACTGTGGGTTACTAGAGGGGTTGTGGGAGGGGGGATGGGATAAATCGGTAAGGGGCACTAAGGAATCTATCTACTCCTGAAATCATTGTTGCACTATTTTGGATGTAAATTAAAAAAATAAAAACAAGTTAAAAAAAAAAAAGAAAATTTAGTGGCACTAATTACATTTACAATGTTATTAAACTATCACTACAACCTGTTCCCTAATCTTTTTCATTACCCCAAACAATTCTGTTTTCATTAAGCAGTAAGTCTCCAATTCTGTCATACCCCTAGCAACTCCCTAATATACCAGTCTCCTAATTTGCCTATTAAAGATTTTAAGTGGAATCATACAACATTTGTCCTTTGTATATAGCTTACCTCACTTAGCAAACTGATTTCAGGACTCATTCATGCTATAGCAGGTAGTAGAATTTCATCATTTTTATGTCTGAAAAATATTCCATTGTATACTAACAGCACATTTTGTTTATTTAACAACAATCTGTTCATGGACACTTCAATTGGTGCCATCTTTTGGCTATTGGGAGTAATGCTGCAATGAACAATAGCATACAAGTACCTGTTTTGAGTCTGTTTTCAATTTTGGGGGAATATATTTAGATGTGGAATTGCTAGATCATATAAAAATTCTTTGTTTAAGTCTTTGAAGGATATTTAAACGCTTTTAATTTTATTTTTTTCTGGATGTTTACATATTTAGCATCTTTTATACAAATAGAGGAACCACTTCTTTTATAAATACTTTTTATGCTCTTTTGCAAAGCTCCTCACCATCTAGAGAACAAATACATACTCATTTATATTTCTTTCTGATTCTTTCACCATTATTTCATTTTTTACATTTAACTCTTTAATCTATCTGAAGTTCACTTTGATGTATGTGAAGTATGAATTTAAATAATTTTTCCAGAAAAGTTATCCATGAGTTCCAGCCTCATTAAGAAATAATTCCTTTTTGGGGCACCTGGGTGGCTCGGTCGGTTAAGCATCCGACTTCGGCTCAGGTCATAATCTCACGGTCAGTGAGTTCGAGCCCCGCGTCGGGCTCTATGCTGACCACTCAGAGCCTGGAGCCTGTTTCAGATTCTGTGTCTCCCTCTCTCTCTGCCCCTCCCCTGTTCATGCTCTGTCTCTCTCTGTCTCAAAAATAAATAAACGTTTAAAAAAAAAAGAAATAATTCCTTTTTGCACCCATTTGCCCATTCTATCCCCAACAATGAGGCTTCCATTTACACCTCCCTACTAATACTGTTTTTCAGTACAGTCAATTACCTCCTTAGTGATGAACCCAATGGATTATTTTTGGATCTTTTACAAGAAGTCAATACAATTAACTCAGTTCTTCTTGACACCCTCTCTCCTTTGGCTTCCACAACTTCACACTATAAGGTTCTCTACTCCTTCTCTATATATTAATTCTCTGACCTTTTTGCTGATTTCATGTGGTGTGCCCATCTTTTGGCTAACAATTATCAAGCTCTTACTATCTGTGTCAGGCACATTTGTAAGCACTTTTCACTTTGCCAAGCACTCAATCCTCACATAAGTCTCTAAAAAAGTACCAATGATATCAGCTTAAATTTACTGGTCACTTTAGATATTTACCACACACAACAACACTACAGTAGGCACAATTATTATTTCTACTTAATGGGCTAGCAAACTGAGAGCCTTAGATCAAGTTAAGTTGGCAATGGTCACTCAGTGAAGGAGTGTGTTGAGCCAGGAATCACACTCAGGCAGTATGCCTCCGAAATTCATTTTTTCAATGTGAACATTCACCAAGAGTCAACCACTAGACTTAGATTAAAAAAAAAAAAAGTCAACTACTAGGCTAGCATCTCTTCATTAAAACATAAAACTGATGTTATTCTCCTATTCAAAAAAATCTTCCACTGATCCCCACTGTTTAAAGTCCAACCTTCTAAGTACTGCATACATGACCTTCCATGTATCTACACCTTCATTTTCAACTTAACTTCTTGTAATGCTTGTCCTTATAGCCTACTGAATTTGTTGCAGTTCCTTTTCAGAATACCCAATAAATGCCTAGGTTGAAATGTAATTATCTCTATGAAATCTTCTTGACACACCTCCCATTTCTCTTCCAAGTCAGAAAAGACCAAAACTCCTATGGTTTCAACTGCAGGCTATACTGACTTCTAATACACTTCCAGGGGTTCACATTATTTCATCCATCCACTTAAAAGTTTACCTCACAACTCAATTTTAAAATGGGCAAAGGATCTGAAAAGACATTTCTCCAAAGAGGATATACAAATGTCCAACAGCACATGAAAAGATACTCTCAACATCTTTAGTCATCAGGGAAATGCAAGTCAAAAACACAATGAGGTATCCCTTCATACCCACTAGAATGCCTATAATCAAAAAGGTATATAATAAGAAGTATTGGTGATGTTATGGAGAAACTGAAGCCCTCATACATTGCTGGTGGGAATGTAAAAATGTGTGCCAAATAATTTGACAGTTACTCAAAAGGTTAAACATAGAGCTACCATATGGCCCATCATTTCCATTCTTCAGTATATATCCAAGAAAACTGAAAACATATGCCCACATAAAAATGTTCACCATGAATGTTCTTAGGAGAATTATTCATAACAGTCAAAAAGTGGAAACATTCCAATTATCTACTGACTCATAAAGGGGTAACCAAAAGGTGGTATATCCATATAATGGATTATTATTTTAAAAAGGAATGACATAATGATACATGCTACAACATGGATGAACCTTGACAACATTATGCTAAGTGAAAGAGGCCAGACACAAAAGGCCATATCCATTTATATGGATGTCCAGAATGAGTAAATCCAGGGAAACACAATATATATTAAAGGTTCCCAAGAGCCAAGGGCAAAGAGGAATAAGGAATGACTGCTAATGGGTATGGGGTTTCTTTGGGGTTGATGAAAGTATCTTAAAATTAGATACTATGTGATGGTTGCACAACTCTATGAATATACTAAAAACCACTGAATTACATTTTTAAAGGATGAATTTTCTGATACATAAATTACCTCAATAAAGCTGTTATTTAAAAAAGAGTTAATATTTCCCTGATGAGGAGTGACAGCATTTTTCATGTGCCTGTTGGCCTTCTGGATGTCTTCTTTAGAGAAGTGTCTATTCATGTCTTCTGCCCATTTCTTCACTGGATCATTTGTTTTTCAGGTATGGAGTTTGGTGAGTTCTTTATAGATTTTGGATACTAGCCCTTTGTCCGATATGTCATTTGCAAATATCTTTTCCCATTCTGTTGGTTGTCTTTTAGTTTTGTTGATTGTTTCCTTTGCAGTGTAGAAGGTTTTTATCTTCATGAGTTCCCAATAGTTCATTTTTGCTTTTAATTCCCTTGCCTTTGGGGATGTGTCAAGTATGAAATTGCTGCGGCTGAGGTCAGAGAGGCTTTTTCCTGCTTTCTCCTCTAGGGTTTTGGTGGTTTCCTGTTTCACATTCAGGTCCTTTACCCATTTTGAGATTATTTTTGTGAATGGTGTAAGAAAGTGGTCTAGTTTCATTCTTCTGCATGTTGCTGTCCAGTTCTCCCAGGACCGTTTGTTAAAGAGACTGCCTTTTTTTCCATTGGATTTTCTTTCCCGCTTTGTCAAAGATTAGTTGGCCATACTTTTGTGGGCCCAATTCTGGAGTCACTCCTCATCAGGGAAATAAAAATCAAAACCACACTCAGATATCACCTCACGCCAGTCAGAGTGGCCAAAATGAACAAATCAGGAGACTACAGATGCTGGAGAGGATGTGGAGAAACGGGAACCCTCTTGCATTGTTGGTGGGAATGCAAACTTGGTGCAGCCGCTCTGGAAAATAGTGTGGAGGTTCCTCAAAAAATTAAAAATAGATCTACCCTATGACCCAGCAATGCACTGCTAGGAACTTACCCAAGGAATACAGGAGTGCTGAGGCATAAGGGCACTTGTACCCCAATGTTTATAGCAGCACTCTCAACAATAGCCAAATTATAAAAAGAGCCTAAATGTCCATCAACTGATGAATGGATAACGAAATTGTGGTTTATATATACAATGGAATACTACTTGGCAATGAGAAAGAATGAAATACGGCCTTCTGTAGCAACGTGGATGGAGCTGGAGAGTGTTATGCTAAGTGAAATAAGTCATACAGAGAAAGACAGATACCATATGTTTTCACTCTTATGTGGATCCTGAGAAACTTAACAGAAGACCATGGGGGAGGGGAAGGAGGAAAAAAAGTTAGAGAGGGAGGGAGGCAAACCATAAGTGACTCTTAAAAAATGAGAATAAACTGAGGGTTGATGGGGGGTGGGAGGGAGGGGAAAGTGGGTGATGGTCATTGAGGAGGGCACCTACTGGGATGAGCACTGGGTGTTGTATGGAAACCAATTTGACAATAAATTTCATATTAAAAAAATAAAGGTAGGTAACTATGGGAAAAAAAGAGTTATTAATTTGTATGATAGAAAAACTTTGAAAAATATGGGATCCATGGAAACAGAGAGAACTATTTTTTTGTTTGTTAGTTTCAGCACAATTTTATTTATAAATGCAAGCAGTGGGAGGGGGGTGGGCAGGTCTGGTGCACACACTGTAGTTTCTTGACTGCTACTCTAGTAGTGGGCCATATTCTCGAATTTGTTCAAATCTAACTTTCTGTAGTGTGATGATCTGACCAAATTTAGCTTGGAAGCTTAACTTCTTACAATGCAATCAATATACAATGGAGGATAATGCATAATAGTATCTATATTAATCATGGTCTGTAGCAAACATGTTTTTTGCTAGGCTGACACAGAGAGAATTATTAAAGGAAGTCTTTGATAGGGTATTAACTACTACATAAAAGTGAAATTTATAAGGAATTACTTCTTCCATCCAAATTGCAAATTATATTTTTTACTCTGTATGTTAATAAACCAAAAGCAATTATAGTATAATGTACCACCTGTAAGTAATATTCTATTAGTTAATTTGCACGTTCTCATTACAATTATTTATTTCCATTAGGTAGAAAGCAACCTAAACTATTTTTATCCACCATGATTTCCATGCTTCATTACTTCAGTAAAGATCTATCCCAACAAAAAGACTTAGAACAAATGTTAATAAAAGATACCTGTGAAGGAACACATTTTCAAAGGACAAAAGATGGTATTTGATGAAATGCTAGTTATTGGGAATATCTGCTGTACCTGACACATTTATTTACTCATTAATAATATTCATTTACATTTTCCAGTCAGCACATGAGAAACCAAATTTTACCAATCTCTCTAAGTTGTTTGGAATTTTAATACACTCCATGGCCAAGTAAATTTCATTTAAAAATCAAATTCTAATATAGTGCAAAATGTTAAATGAATTCACAGCCATCATTGCAGTTCTAATTGCATGCTTTATCTAAAGACTAGAGAAGATTGTGCTAAATTATATGGAACGAACTAGTGTGCACTGTTTAGGCTATCCATTAACTGCCAGTCAAACTAATAACAGCAATCTCTTCTCTAATTTTCCTGGTGCAGCTGTTTATAGAATATCCTGGGCGTGTTCACTTCAATAGATACATAATAGCACAGACATCCACAATGAAAGCTGTAGTTTTTTGTTTTCAAATTTTCCTAGAGACTGTATATTTTTTCTACCTTGCATATTCAATCACTTTCTTAAACTAACTGCTTTAAATAATCTGTAAATAAACTTAATTGTTATATTGTAGCTTTAAATTTTAAATCTATACTCTGAAGCCCAAATTCCAGGAAAACAAACCAAAAAAAAAAAAAAAAAAAAAAAGACAGAAAAGAAAGAAAAGAAAAGAGAAGAGAAGAAAAAAAGCCCCAAATATAAAAATCCTTTGTTCTTTTTACAGTACAAAATATCTCCAGCAGAGACTGGTTATGTCTTTACATGTGATTCACCAAGGAATGCTTATGTGAAATTTATACTGACTTTTCTCAAATTATCTTTAAAGCTAAATAAATGTAATTTCATCATCACTAACCAATATGAATATTCACCATATCTAAGCCTATGACTCAGGCATTTTAATTACTCAATACAGAATATAACACAAAATTATTTTTTGTAATACTGTACACCAACAATTCACTCTTTTATAACATTAATTTTAAAAGAGCTAAACTTAATGACCTGTAAAAGAGCTAAACTTATTGACCTTATTGCCTGACTGGCAACCAGTGGTTGCCAGTATTTTAGATTTCAAAGAATATAAAAATTAAAAAAATTAAGGAGACCTCCCCAAAGATTAAGGAGACCCAAATTTGCCAAGGAAGAACAATATTTTGTAAAAGAAAGATCATTTTAATACAAGAAAGATAAAAAGGACATAAATTCAGAATAAAGGACAACCTTTAAATTGGTAAGATTTAGGATTAGGAAAACTTTCTGCCAGTCTACTTATTTTTCTCATTTTAACAAATGGTAGTGAGAACTCTGACTGAGAGTCATGCTAGCAGCTGAAACAACTGATCTATATTCCATAAGATGAAAAACATTTTTAGGTCAGCTTTGCAACCGTGTAAATTCAATAAGCCTTGAAAATCGGCAACTTACAATTCCTGCCTAAGCCTTCTTATCTTTGCCTTAGCATCTGCCAGTTCCACTGACAGATGTTGTCGACTTTCTGTTCGCTTCATGCCTGGAGAACCACAGGGTGACTGTGCAGATGAAGAGGCATGGGGTAAAAAATGAAGACCATCCCGTTCTTCAGAGAGTTCTACGATAGTCTAAGGAAATATGAAAATAAACACAGAATCACTGTTAGTATTCTACATATCAGAGAACTAAACACACCAACACTATTCATTAAGTTTAAGTACTATACTGCAATACCAAAACAATTCATTGGTCAAAAATATCTAACTTTGTGATATTTAGCTATCTTTTTAAAAAGTTTCACGGGGCGCCCAGGTGGCTCAGTCAGTTAAGCGCCGACTTTGGCTCAGGTAATGATTTCCCAGTTCTTGAGTTCCAGCCCCATGTCAGGCTCTGTGCTGACAGCTCAGAGCCTGAAGCCTGCTTCGGATTCTGTGTCTCCCTCTCTCTCTGCTCCTTCCCCATTCGTGCTCTATCTCTCAAAAATAAATAAACATTAGGGGCGCCTGGGTGGCGCAGTCGGTTAAGCGTCCGACTTCAGCCAGGTCACGATCTCGCGGTCCGGGAGTTCGAGCCCCGCGTCAGGCTCTGGGCTGATGGCTCGGAGCCTGGAGCCTGTTTCCAATTCTGTGTCTCCCTCTCTCTCTGCCCCTCCCCCGTTCATGCTCTGTCTCTCTCTGTCCCAAAAATAAATAAAAATGTTGAAAAATAAATAAACATTAAAAAAATTTTTTTAAAGTTTCACACAACAGTTCATGGATTAGCTATTACTAGATAACACTAGAATTAAGACTTAATACTTTTTTCCCTCCCTAATATTTTAATAAAGGAATCAAATGTGGTAAAATAACTATACTAGATAGCAACTATTGGAAAGGTGTAAAAGACATGTTGACAAAGGAAAGAAATTAACCCAAGCGCAATATGGCTAAAACCATGCTGTCCAATAAGGTAGCCAATAGCACAAATAGTTAACTACAAATTTAAAAAGTCAAAAATACAGTCCCTTAGTGACACTAGCCACATTTTAAGTATATAACATCCATATGGAGCTAGTGGTTACTGTATTAGCACAGAAATGCAATCTTGCCATTTTCACACAACATTGCTCTCGAATTGTAAACAGGGACCTCAGCGGGACCTAAGAGAACCTCTGAGGTTTAGTTCAATTGCTCTCTCTTTTTAAAAAATATTTATTTATTTATTATTTGAGAAAGCATGCACTCGCACGAGAGAGCAGAAAAGGGGCAGAAAGAGAGGGAGAGAGAGAGATTCCCAAGCAGGCTCTGCACTGTCAGCACAGAGCCTGAATGGGGGGCTCTGCGAGATCATGACCCAACCCAAAATCAAGAGTCAGATGCTCAACCAAATGAACCACCCAGGCAACCCTAGTTTAATCTCTTAATTCTGCAGTAACATAACTGAGGCACAGAGATTGATTTGTCCATGATCACAAAACTAATAGCAATGCCAAGACTCCAGGGCCAGCCTCTTGACTTCATATCCTTTCTATGTTCTCTTTCTTAAGACTAGTTCTAATCTGCATCCCATCTCAATGCTTCCTTTATTCCTTTCTTTAGAGTCTCTCCAAGGGACATAAATCTCATTCTACTTTCCCTAAACCTGAATTTTAAGGGCTACCTAACCTACATTTACCTGACTCAATAATTTTCCTCCAATTTTCCTTTTACTGAAAAATTCTTATTCTAAACCAATTACTCAGCTTTTCTTTCAAACTTCTCGGGCAAACAGAAATTGTCTTTGTTAGTAATTTCAACTGTCTTACTCCAGGCAGAATAGGTGGGGTAACTACCTTGGGACAATGAAATCACCATTTTTGCTTTCTTATCACCAAGCCTTCTAATGCCCTCACTGAATCATTACTTTTATCCTTCTTTTTTCTTCTTCTTTTTCTTTTTTTAAAAACCACCCGTCAGAATTCATTTCTTTATCCTTGGGATATATTTCAGCACCTGAATCAAGGTCTTTTCAACTATTGCTTTCACAGATTCCAGTATGCCTATTGATAAACTATAGAATGTGACTTCTCATCAGTTCCTTTTCTCTTTACAACTCCACATCTGCTCTCTGTTCAATATATTCACATTTTTCCAATGAAGGAACCATTCCTCTCTTGTGCCATGCCTCCTTTACTACCATTACTCCCTTGGCACCTATACATATGCCTGAACCTTTAACCACTCAACTCCTCCTTTCTGCCCAGATTTTCCTGGCTACTCTATAGAGTTCCTACTCAGAATGAAACTACAAATAAGCCCTTAAATGTCATCCTTACTTTCTAATTTAACACTACCATGCCATTCTCTAACTATAGCCCACTCTCTGGGGAAAAAGAAATGGGAATGAATATTTATTGAACTCCTAGATAGAGGATTTTCCAACAAGACTTCATCCAATACTATAACCTGCAATAGAGGCATTATGTCTATTTTAAGACATAAGGAAACCGTTCTTAGGTATTTACTCACAGGATACAAAAATGCTAATTCAAAGGGATATATGCACCCCAGTGTTTATAGCAGCATTATCTACAATGCCCAAACTATGGAAACAGCCCAAATGTCTGACTGATGAATGGCTAATGTTGTGGTATGTGTATACACACACACACACACACACACACACACACACACACACACACTGAATATTCAGCCATCCAAGAGTGGAATCTTGCCATTGGCAACGATGTAGATGGAGTTAAGAGAGTATTACACTAAGCGAAGTTAAGTCAGAGAAAGACAAATACCATATGATTTTACTCATATGTGGAGTTTACGAAACAAGACAAATGAGGAAAGAGGAAAAAGAAGAGAAAGAGGCAAACCATAAAACATTCTTAACTGTAGAGAATCAACTGACGGTTACCAGACAGGTGTGTGTATGGGGGCGGGGGGGAGCGAAGATGGGTGAAATAGGTGATGGGGATTAGGGAGTGCACTTCTTGTGATGGGCACAAGGTGTTGTGTGGAAGTGTTGAATTACTATACTGTACACCTGAAACTCCTATAACACTATTTCAACTAACTTTTTAAATACTTAAAAAATTTAAAAACTCAATTATTTTTTAAAAAGTTTTTAATGTTTATTTATTTTTGAGAGAGAGACAGAGAGAGAGACAGAGAGAGAGCGAGAGAGCACATGAGCAGGGGAAGGGCAGAGAGAGAGGGGGATACAGAATCCAAAGTGGGCTCCAGGCTCTGAGGTGTCAGCACAGAACCTGACGCGGGGCTCAAACTCACAAACCCTGAGATCATGACCTTAGCCAAAGTTGGATGCCTAACTGACTGAGACACCCAGGTGCCCCCAAAACTCAATTATTTTATTAAAATAACTTCCCTATTAGATTATAACGATCTTTGATCCTTTTTTGAAAGTTTGTCAATTTGTTGCTCCCAAGCACTCTTAGCACAGGATCTTGCAAACAGCAGATATTTATTAATATACATCCAAGTACAAACATAAAAAGATGTATCAAAGCAAAGAAAAAATTCAGAAGATTTAATAATTCTTACAGAACTCCCAATTGAGGAAAAGAATCAGAGATGTGCTAGCACATTCATGGACTTCGGCAAAGGTTTTATACAACAGGAAAACAGGCATTGGAGTTAGACTCAGCAAATTACTTAATTTCTCTGAGCTCAAGTATCTTCAATCTATTAAAATGAGGTTATTATACTGACTTACAAAGACAGCATATTAAAACGTAACACAAAGCTTGGCATAAAATAAACAGTGACAATAAAGAGATCTTAAATTCATTAAAATCTCCTATTTGGTTTTTAGTAAAAGAAGAGGATTTAAGAAATACATGTTACAAGGAATTAAGAATAAGAAAGTTAAGGGGCGCCTGGGTGGCTCAGTCAGTTAAGCATCGCACTTTGGCTCAGATCATGATCTCAGGGTTCACGAGTTTGAGCCCTGCGGTGGGCTCTGTGCTGACAGCTCAGAGCCTGGAGCCTGTTTCAGATTCTGTTTCTCCCTCTCTCTCTGCCCCTCCCCCACTCACAGTCTGTCTCTCTCTCTCAAAAACAAACATTAAGAAAAATTTTAACCAGAATAAAAAGTGAAAAGTAATTAAAAACAGAGTGATACATTCTATACATTCTATACACTATACATTCTGGTAAAACAATTACAACAAAAGATGAATCAAAACAGAAAAAAAAAAAGGCTCTGTTTTGACAAGGAAGGGCATCCTGTGAGCAGCCTGAAGCTTCTTAATACTGACTGAAAGGTGATGTCCTACTTTTGCCAGGTCACCAAATGGAGGGTATTTAAGTGCATAAATGGTGCCTGCTTTAACTCCTGGGATACTACCGCTTACCAGGATATACATGTATGGGCAAAAAGGCCTGGAGCAGGCAAGTAGCCTCCTTTGTGGCTATGGAACCTTCTAGAATTAAGTGGCCAAGTGTGAAGGAATGTATTGCTTAACTTAATAAGCTGACAGTCTGGGTTCCACAGAGACCCTCCCAAGGGAAGATACAAAGCAGAAACAATTCTAATTGATGTTATTCTAAAAGGTGTCTCCCCCCGCCCCAACTCAAATTTTCTAGTAGGTCACAAGAGCCAGTAGTCTATGACAGAGCTAAGGACATTAGCATATTTCAAGTTAAAGTCAGACAAAAAGGTAAACTCAACACAATAGAAAACACTTACATGGTATGTTCCAGCAGCAGCAGTAAGAGCCACCTGTGAGTTCTCCTGCATCAGTGGCTATGAGCTACAGGGTAGCCCTGCATGATTTTACCAATCCAACCTGGCCTGAACTGGCACAGAGCCCACCTGTGTAGCTATGAATGTCACTGTTGGTGTCAGAATAGCAGTTTTATGACTTCTATACCAGTTTTATGAGAAAAGGATCACTGTGTCCACATCCATAGTTCTCTTCTACTGGCTGCAAATGGGAATGCTTCAGCAAGCACAGTGTGGCCTGGATCTTTGACACATCACCGCAGTGGACCTGGTAGGCACGTTCCTGGCCCTCATCAGCAGGATAGGAGCAAAGATTATGTCTGCAGCATTAACTCTGCAGTTCAGGCTATTGCTGCAAATCCTACTCTATTCTTTAAAAAAATTTTTTTTTAACATTTATTTTTGAGACAGAGAGAGACAGAGCATGAACAGGGGAGGAGCAGAGAGAGAGGGAGACACAGAATCTGAAACAGGCTCCAGGCTCTGAGCTGTCAGCACAGAGCCTGATGCGGGGCTCAAACTCACAGACTGCGAGATCATGACCTGAGCCGACGTTGGACGCTTAACTGACCAAGCCACCCAGGCGCCCCCCTACTCTATTCTTTTAGCATGGTGCTTGTGGATAAGCATAGTGTGGACAAGGAGCACTAGTGACGCCTATGGCCCTCTTCAACCCGGGTGACACTTTCCCCTTACAAGGAGATGGGTCTGCAAACTGAAAAGAGGCAGACCTATGTGTAACACCTGCTGTGATGGTTCTTCTCTTGGAAGTTCCGTTCTTCTTTCTACATAGTGCTATGCACATGGAAGGGTCTTGAAAATATCCTTATGTACAGATTTTTATTTGTAATTTTGGAAGTCTAATTTTATTATAGCTTTCTGTGCACTTAAAAATGAGCATGATGCATTTTGTACTCTGAAGTGTTCCAAAAAATGTTATGAATATGATACTTACTCCTTCTTTCTTTCCTCTAGCATGCCTGGTAAGTTTTGTAGAAAAGTTACAAACCACAACCATACATATGCTTTCAATGTGTTTATTCAGTGTGACACCAAACTTTCCTCTGTTTTTTTTACATAAAATTTTTATATAAAATAAAATATTTTTATGGGGTGCCTGGGTGGCTCAGTTGGTTAAGTGTCTGACTTCAGCTCAGGTCATGACCTCACAGTTCACAAGTCTGAGTCCTGCATCAGGCTCTGTGCTGACAGCTGAGAGCCTGGAGCCTGCTTTGGATTCTATGTCTCCCTCTCTCTCTGCCCCTTCCCTGCTTGCACTCTGTGTGTCTCTCAAAAATAAAAAACAAAATATTAAAAAAATTTTAAAATAAGTAAATAAATAAATACTTTAGAGGGAAAAATATATTAAAATATTTTGGAGGAGAAAACAGAAGAGCTAAAGGGAAAATCTAAAT
Organism: Prionailurus viverrinus; assembly: GCF_022837055.1. NCBI lineage: Eukaryota > Metazoa > Chordata > Mammalia > Carnivora > Felidae > Prionailurus > Prionailurus viverrinus. The sequence goes on from NC_062563.1 coordinate 74,474,572, forward strand.
AAGAACTTGTCTCAATCTAGTTGAATAATACAAAGTTATTACATTTATGTATTATTGTGTTACACTTAATATTTTTCACAATTATTATTTTTTAAAAATGTTTATTTATTATGAGAGAGCAAGAAAGTGCAAATGTGAGTTGGGGAAGGGCAAAGACAGAGGGAGAGAGAGAATTCTAAGTAGGCTCCATGTTATCAGTGCAGAGTCCAACACAGGGCTCAAACTCACAAACCATGAGATTAATGACCTAAGCCAAAATCAAGAGTTGGACACTTAACTGACTGAACCGCCCAGATGCCCCACAATTATTTTTAATGATCTTTTCTAATTAGTCCACTGGTGGCCCAAACTGAAAAACTTTGCCCTAGAGAACGGGGTTTAAACCAGCTAGCAACTTGTTTCCCAAATAGCTTGAAACAAGAGAACACGACCAATTTTCGCTTGTTAAAAAAACAAATTCAATGAAAATGCATAGTCAGGCATGATAGGATAATACATCAAACAATCACTATAGTGTTTCATATTCCTTAGTTTTGATATAGATCATATAATGACAAATATTTTGTTCACATTCTCCAAAATAATATCCTTCTTCACCCAATATTAATAACTTCACAGAGTGAGATCAAACAATTCATACATGCCCTCAGAAGTCGGAGGACACCTTATCAAAATACAAATATAAGAAATAAAAATGGAAGAATGTTTCAGAAAAAGAATAAAGCAGTAGAAAGATGTTAATATAAAAAGAAGATAAAGCACATGGGTCAAAACTCAGACTGAAAATAAAATAATCTTAGTATTTCAGGATAAGCTTGGTGTATACTAGGGACATTTTTCAATTCTCTCTTCTTTTGACCTGTCTTAGATTTTTAAAAAAAAATGTAGTTGTCACTCCAAAATATTTCTTTATTTCCTCTATTTTCTTCTCTTGTAATGCCTGAAAAAAACCTGAAAATTTCCAACTATACTAACATGAAAGTTTTGTTCAGAAAAAAAAAAACAAAAAACCTTTAGGAATTTCTTTTTTCATTAGTCTTTCAACAAGTCTTTCATTAGTCCAAAGAGTAATCAAATTCTCTATAAATAAGTTCAAAACTGTCTCTCCCATGTAAATAGAACAACTGATCAAAGCTTTACATTCTTCTGAATGGCAGAGTACTTTGGTCTGCTATTAACAAAATATTACTCACCATCACATGCACTGAAGTCTAGACTCCTATAAAATTAGCTGTTTTCAGAGAGTGCAGGCAAAAATCCTGGTGCAATTTTACTCTTTTAAAAAAGCCAAGTACTCTTACAGGAGCCTATAATAATTCTTTTTTAAAATCACACCTCATTTACTGACTACAAAATTTGAGAACTTTTGTGAGACATTTTATTTAGAACACCTGTTATTCTCCATTTATTAACACTTATTTTTCCAACCTCAAAATGTGGCAATAAAAGTAAGAAATTAACCTTAAGCAAATTCTCATGCTTCGAGGCAATGATTTTTCCATTTGCATCAACAGTATTTTCAGTTTCACACTATTGTACTGTTGCCAGAGCTATGGAGAGGACTTAAAAAAACACAAAGGAACAAAATCAGAATAATAATTTAAAAGAATGGAAAAAAGAATATCTAATTGCAATCTCTTTACTGGTGATTTGGGGCTCTTAAATATCCTTTTTTGTTCCTGTGTTGCAAAAAATAAAGACATAAAGTACTTTATAACCTGTCCCTAGGAAACAGAGTATCAATTTGAAAACCCTCTGAAATTGCCTTTTCTGGAAAGCAAACCTTCACAATATTCTGAAAGGAATTTACAAACCTCTGAATGTTCATCTCTTTCATCTATAAGTCTTTTTAGATGTAATGCCATATTTTTCAAGAGTGGCTCTATTTCCTCCTGAGACATATCAGTCACTTCCATCCATTGCAGATCAAACACATTTTCCTGATTATGGGTTACCTTTAGGAAAGAAATCAAAATCAGCAATTTTTCTAAATGGCTAATACTTAAAAATTGGTTTCACTTTACTGCAATATTAGCTTAAATATCATACAGTCCATATCATAAAAATGAGAAGCAAATATGATGCCTAAAGAAGACCTGGTAAAAAGGCTAATACTAAGAATTACTTTTACTAAATATAATCTTTAAATAAAAAATTTATATTTGTTTTCCTGTCAGCTAAAAAGCAAAACATTTAATTCAGTCATTACTAGGGGAAGGTAATATTGACATGTTTGATAACTGCTTTAACAAAATCAATGAATTTTTCTTTAGGTAAGACTAAATTGTGCTGGATTCAAAAGCAAAAGTTTTTTAATCTTGTAGGATATATGTTATTGCACTTTTATACTTGAAAAGCTTTTCTTTACAGATTCTGTAGATGACACTGTCCCAGAACCTTAGGAGAAAAGGGCTACCAACATAAAGATTTTTAAAAAATGGAAAAGCTATATAAATGAAATACTTATTTCTTGCTTTCCATTTCTCACTGTGATTCTGATATTCTGCTTTAACTTTCACAAGAAACCGCAAAAATAATAATAATAAAAAAAAACACTTTCAAGAATGATGGCAAATTTAGTAACTTGCAATACTTAGCATTTATTCAAAATAAAATACAAACTACAAAGCTAGTATAAACAAACAAATAAATATAAGGGGAAATTTCCAAAAAACAAAAACAAAAACAAAAACCCTGGTATCTTGTGGAGTACTAATATGCTTACTGTTGACAACATTATTACTGACAAGAAGGCTGGGCTCTATGAACGCTAACAAAGAGAAAAGATGATATACGGAACACAGGTTATTCAAATAGAGAATTATTTTAAACACTACTAATTTTTACTATTTAAAAATTCTCTCTTATCTTAGTTCTCTAATCAACATGTAAAATTTAACATGATCTAGTTCTAAAAAGTCCTCTTAAGTACACAAGATTAAAAGCTCAAGACTAGATAGATGCAGAAATTAAAATCCATCTGTTAACTGTATCAATTACTTAATATTGCACAATATGTCCTAGATTTGAGTTCTTATACAGATGTTAAAATGACCAATGTGTTATAATTCAAGTAACATCTTCAATAAAAATTATACTGTGTCCATTCATTCAAAAGAAAATCACTGGAATGACTTAGTACTCGGGTTATCATCTTACTTCACATTAGTTTTGAATTACAGGCAGTGATCCATTTTCTGCTGCTTCTATTTACTATGTACTGTTCATTCTGTGCTGTCTAACAAAGACACACACTTCATTCCTCAGACACTTTCTACCTAATGTCCCTATGGATAAAGGCAACAGTACATTGTAGTTAGTTAGCACTGTGCCATGAGGATTCATTTAAGAAACTATCTCTAAAGAGAAGATACTTTGTCTAATAGCAGAGTTCATCTAAATCTGACTTTGATTTGTTCTTGCTCATCATAGGACTTCAAGTCTTTGGGGACATATAAACACACCACAAGCTTTATAAAAATTAGTATATAAAAACCGTATATAGGTTGATTACCTCTTGAATATGTGCGGCAACTGCTGCTTTTGTATCAAAATCTAAACCTTGAATTCTTTCAATAAATTCTTCTTTTTTCTGACACTAAAAGAAATGAATAAAACAATCATTCACATTTTATGGGATATAGTCCTTAATATGTTGTAAATAACTAAAAACTCAATGGGCCAGAAAGTTTGGTTATGTTTTGAACACTACAATGAGGGTTTTGTTGGTTTTGCCTTTAAATGGTCTAATATACTCACTTAACAAAAAGATAACAATTTAGAAATATTTATTTAAAAAGCATGGCACTGAAAACCCATACTATTTTTATGCTGTAAAGTTCTAAAGCGGGAAACCATTACACAACCCATGTGAGGTCAGTACAATATTATTATGCTAACTTTACAAACAGAAAAGTAAAGAATCAAGAACTTGTTTCAGGGAGGATAAGTTACTTGCCAAAAAACACAGTGAGTCAGTGGCAGAATTCGGAATACAGCCAAAAAGCTCAGTCAGTCTTTGGCTATCATCAAACAAAACAGCCTTTCTTCTTGGGAAAAAAAAAAACTGTAAGCAATTTTTACTTCAAGCTTACAATCCATTCTCACATCTTCATCCTATCAATCTTAATAAAAGAAACCTACTTTTGTGGCCCAGTTCAACATTTATAAGGTAGTACAATAAATATTTGATTTGTTTCTACAATAACATAAAGTTACCAGGGACAAAATTTAAGAATATATATATACATATATATATATATATATATATATATATATATATATATGTATACGTGTATCAAGTGGAATAAATGCAGCAATTATTTATTGTGTAACTTTAAAAAAATCTTTATATAAACTAAAAATATTATGATATAAATCTAATCTTTTTCTTTCTCAGTACTAAGTAACAGTTTAACATGCATCTTAGTATTTCTGCCTCCTGGGTCTACATCTCTTAAACTACAATCCAACTGCTAGTATAAACGTATTCTTGCAGCTACCAAATGAGAAGTGCATACAAAATAGAAAGCACTGCCTTGTCTAGCTTAAGCTGCATCTCCTGGGCCAATTACCAAACTACTAGTGAAGAGAATAGACTCACAAAAAGAAAAACTGGTTCTTAGATCATTAAGAAACTTAGCAAGGTTATGATTTACACTCTACATATTTATTATATCAAATTGTAACATTCTACTTCCATTGCCTACAATTTAACTTAACACATTCCCATCAGTGCAAAAAGTTCTGTGTCCTATAAAAACAAAATTATTAGAATGACATAATAATATTAAAATTATGGGGTGACGGTTGGCTCGGCAGGTTAAGCATCTGACTCTTGATTTCAGCTCAGGCCATGATCTTACAGTTTGTGAGATCAAAGGCTCTGTGCTGACAGCATGGAGATGTTTGGGATTCGCTCTCTCCCTCTCTCTTTGCCCCCCCACCTTACACATGTACTCACTTGCACAGTCTCTGCCAAAAATTAATAAATAAACTTTAAAATTAAATTCCTGAGAATGTACAATTTCTAGCTGTGACTAGGAAATCAGAGTTTTGGGGGAATGGGATTAAAACTAGTCAATTTAAAAATAAGATTTTTTTATCTAGTAAATAGTATGTGATAGGTCTAGTGACAATTAAGAATAACTTTCTGATAGTACATCTGTGGTATATATTAACTACCTTTTTAGTTACTATATGCCCGATTTTTAAATTTAATGCTTCCAAAGATGTTGACCTATACATAGTTTTTGAGCGAATGATCATATAAAATTGGCAGGGTTATGATAACTATGACTCACTGAAAGGTCCCCCGATTTCAACTGCCATATCTTTGTCTGCCTTCAACACATATACCTCCCTTTTCTAAGCCCTATAGCCATTATTTCTTTATTTATACTATCTTTTTTTTTTTAATTTTTTTTTAACGTTTATTTATTTTTGAGACAGGGAGAGACAGAGCATGAACGGGGGAGGGTCAGAGAGAGAGGGAGACACAGAATCCGAAACAGGCTCCAGGCTCTGAGCTGTCAGCACAGAGCCCGACGCGGGGCTTGAACTCACGGACAGTGAGATCGTGACCTGAGCCGAAGTCGGACGCTTAACCGACTGAGCCACCCAGGCGCCCCTTATTTATACTATCTTTAAGAGCTCATCGTTTAACACAGTCTCAACACAAATCAATGAGATTTCTTCTTTTACTCTTAAAATACCCACAGTTTCTACTAAATCTCATCTTTATTCAAACTCTATAAGTTTCAAGAATTCCAAATATGCTTCATAAATAGGTTAGGCTTTTTTAAAGAATGCAGAATGAAGGTTGTAGGATCTTGAGGGATAGACTATCAAGATGGAAAAGAGAATGAGAGAAGATACAACTCTGAAGTTCAATTATCAGACCAAAGTTTTATTTTAAGTGTTGTCCAATACAGTAATACAGCTGTCCAATATACCTGTCCAATACAGGTATACAGCTACTGAATACCAAAATGTAGCTAATGCAACTAAGAAATTGAAATTTTCATTTTAGGGGAGCCTGGGTGGTTGGTTAAGTTGGTTAAGTGTCCGATTTAGGCTCAGGTCATGATCTCACGGTTTGTGAGTTTGAACCCTGTATTGGGCTCTGTGCTGACAGCTCAGAGCCTGGAGACTGCTTAGGATTCTGTCTCTCTCACACTCTTCCCCTCCCCCACTCATGCTGTTTCTCTCTGTCAAAAATAAACATTACAAATTTTTTTAAAAAGAAAATTTCATTTTATTTAATAGTAATTGATTTTAATTTAAATACCCACATGTGGCTCACAGTGGCTACTGTATTGACAGCCTAGTTCCAGAGCATAAATAAAGAAGTATGGTGTTGGGGCTCCTATTGGTTAAGCGTCCAGCTTTGGCTCAGGTCATGATCTCGTGGTTCTTGAGTTACAGCCCTGCATTTGGCTCTGTGCTGACAGCTCAGAGCCTGGAGCCTGCTTCAGTTTTTATGTCTCCTTATCTCCGCCCCTCATGTTCTCTCTCTCTCTCTCTCTCCTTCTCTGTCTCGAATGAATATACATTAAAAAAAAAAAGTATGGTGTTAAAAATAGGCCTATAAATAATTTTACTTCCAGCTATGAAGACTCTTGTGAAGAAGACTAAATAATCATTACAAATTGTTTTTTTTCCACTTAAAATGAAGCTCTCTTTTATCTTTATATAAAGTTTTGAATGTGTTATGGGCACTAAAGTTATTTCTAACTCTATAATAGCAACTGATACTTAAGTCAGCAGATTACCATGATATTCTAAGAATATCTGGGAAGTTGGGATATAGGAAAAGAGCAGAAAAGTTATGTGGGTAGGAAGTTGGAGGCCTGGTGGGGAGAACTGCATTAACCCTGAAGTTCTGCATCTTTCACCAGAGTATCATCTCTTAATATTCCTCAAATTCCTTATATTTTTACTTAGTACTCTGTGCTTTCTCTTATTAAAGAAAACAGGTTTATGTTTAAAAATCATACAAAAATAAGGAAAGAGTACCCAAAACAAGCTACTGAACAATAAAACAGTAAAATGAGGAACACATGACAATGTTTTCAGTAAGAATAAGAACACTAATGACTGAACAGAGAATAGAGATCATAGTTCCATCAAAAGTAAAACCAAAATAAGCCATGTAAAATAAATAAAAATAGAAAAATTAAAATTCCCTCTTTAAAGAATGGTTCTCCCACAACCCCAAATAGAAAATAATCAATGATGGCGAGGATATGGGGAAACTGGAACTCTATATACTGTTGGTGGGAATGTAAAATGGTACAGACACTATGGAAAATATGGCAGGTCCTAAAAAAGTTAAAAACAGACCAACCATATATGATCTAGCAGTTCCACTTCTGGATAGACACCAAAAAAACGGAAAGCAGTGACTCAAACAGCTATTTGTATACCCATATTTACAATAGTATAATTCACAATAGCCAAAAAGTGGAAACAACCCAAGTGTCCATCAATGGATGGATGAACAAAATGTAGTATATACATACAATGGAATATTACATAGTCATAAAAGGAAAGACACTCTGACACATGCTACAACATGGATGAACCTTAAAGACATTACGCTAAGTGAAGTAAATCAGTTATAGAAGGACAAATACTGTATGATTCCACTTATGTGATGTCCTAGATTAGTCAAATTCATAAAGACAAGGTGGAATGGTGGTTGCCGGGGGTTGGAGGTAAAAGAGATATAGGGAATTACTGTTTAACAGGTATAGAGTTGCAGTTTGGAAGATGAGAAAAGTTCTGAGATGGGTAGTGGTGACGGCTGCACAACAATGTGAATGTACTTAATGCTAATGAACTGTATTTAAAAATTTAGTAAAATAGTGATTTTTATGTTAGGTATAAATTTTCCCATGACAAAAAAAAAAACAGTTTCAGCAAAAAAATTCCCTCTTTATATTAAGCTACATTTGCTATTTTCATGTATTCTCAGAAAAATAAATGCCTCAACTAGAAGCTATGTATTATTTCCCCAAATGTAATGGAATAATTAATGTTCTAAAATGTTAATTTTTAAGATGGTTTACAGATAACTGGTAGAAAAACATCAGAGTGTAGCCCTCAAGCTGAGCAAGTTCAAAAACAGTTTTCTGAATCAAATATGAGTCTTGTAATTGCTTATGAGGGCACACATAAAGATCAAAATTTTAATTCCAATCACACTTGACACTCAGTTACTTTCAATACTATGCAAACTGGTGAAAGTCCAAAATAAATAATACTTTTGGAGACTGAAGAGCCAGCACTAATATAAACCTAAGTTCTGCTGAATTTTACATGGTCTTTGAAGAAAGAAATTGGGAATCTTCTCTCAACTATCTCATGGCTCAGATGCAGAGCTATGTGTCCATAAAAATTTTAGCTAATACTCAGAACTGGTTTAGAAGATTTGTTACCCACTGAACAAGATCCTGTGGAACTGGACTGGTTTAATTAGTCAATAATGAAAATATATAAGCCCTGGCCTTGAAAAGTCTTCTTTGTATTCAAAGTTATTCCTGTGGTTTATGTTTATGTATAACTGAAGATAAAAAAGTCTTAATGTTTTCCAATTTTCTTATGCTTCTTTCCATTTCTATTTCTTTTTATGAATATAGCATCTTTTAAAACTTGTGGCTCACTCAATTCTTGAACTTTAGTATCATATCAGCAAACTTTAACTTGCTATTTCTACCTATGAATCACAAGTATAACAAAAAACTAATCCTGATGTGGAAAAACATATTTATGCAAGTTATAACATTAAATGTCAGACTTTTAACCTGTTGAATTACACAGGAATAGATTTTCTGTAATTCAGATTATATTTTAGACAGTGTTTAAACAATAGTTGTTGGCTATTTAGCTTTGTCAACAGTTTCTTCTGAAGTACATTTTGGCCCTTCAGTATCCACAAAGATTTCACACTGTTCATACAGGCAGTTAAAGGGGCTGACAGGGAGATTCTGATTGTTACCCATTTGATGTCATTAGCATCAGCAGCTCCCAAATACCTACAGGATGAAATCTAAATTCTATCTTAAATATAGGATATGAGAGAATTATAGAAAATAGGGTAGGGGTTAGCAGCTTAGATTTTATAATATTTTTTTATTGCTTTTACAAATGGTAATAATGGTTTCTTTAATATTTTATTTAGGCTTTCCCTAAACTGTTCATAAAAAGTCCTTAGTTCTGCTCTGTTTCTCCTGTCAATTTTAGTAACCAGCAATAACCAAATAGTAACCAGGAGTTACAACCAAATTTATGCTGTCACTATGTTACTTAAATTTACATAACGCTCATCAGTAGTGGGTATTTTTTTTATTTTTTATTTTTTAAATTTTTAATGTTTATTTATTTTTGAGAGAGGAATGCACAGAGTGTAAGCAGGGGAGGGGCAGAGAGAAAGGGAGACACAGAATCCGAAGCAGGGTCCAGGCCCTGAGCTCTCAGCACAAAGCCCGATGCAGGGCTTGAACTCACAAACCATGAGATCATGACCTGAGCTGAAGTCGGACGCTTACCCAACTGAGCCACCCAGGCGCCCCAGTAGTGGGTATTTTTAAAAGCAAATAAAGTATTTAAGGCTGTAAATAATTAAGGCTGTGTTTCTAATTTAGGATCTGACGACCAAATTAGAATACCAATGACTATAAACACTGTATTTGCTTAATATTTAGACAATTACAAAGTAAACACCTGTATATTACACAGCATGAAACTTAAATAACATGCGATGTGTAAGTATATAGCTCCCAAGCAATCAGCTCTAAAAACCACACTCTCTCAGATATATAATTTCTGGCATATGATGTAAAAACTTACTCACGGTCACAATATTTATTTGTTTACAAATAAATTCATTCCACAAATAACTGAGATAGTTTAACACTATAATCACTCATCCAAAAAATGGCTGATTAAAGGAAAAATCAGCATAGAGAAATATATTTTGAAGTCAGACAAGAGTTTAATCTTAACTCTCTGGCCTGTTGGAAATACGAATCTAGAGCAACCATCTTGGTTTGTCAGGTACAGTCCCAGTTTACACATGCAGTTCCACCGTAATTGTTAACAGTTCTCTTTTCCTACTCTCACAAATGTCTTCATTAGGGGAACTTACAAATCACCTGACCTAAATACCAACCTCTTCGTGTGAAAAAAGAAATTACAAGAAAACCTATATAAAGAATCATACCTGAAAGAAAGTAGGCTTTCGATAAGCCACAGCCTGCTCTTATTATTATAATCAGTTATCAAAAGGGCAATATAATAACCCAGACTCCTAAATAACATTTTTCATAATTTCTGCTTCTTTCTGTTGCTAATCCTTTCTCTTCTGTAGCACACATACATAAACACATAAATCATAAGGATATTTGGGAGAAGTTTTTAAGAGTACCCCTAAGAAAATTTGAAATACCTGGGGTCACTAGAAGCCTCAGAATTAAAAAAATATACACAGTTTTTAAATGATACAGCTAGCTGATAATATAACTAAAGTTTGAAATGAAGTAACAGAGTGTTTTCCTTCAAAATGTCCTTAGGTTATAGTTATTTAAAAGTTCCTAATGTAGACTTTGAAAAGCAATAGCCCATCTTTAAGTCTTTCAAAAACTACAGCCTGAAAAAATATATAAAGAAGTTATTAAAATGAAAATATGAAGAAATATTTTAACTTACCTGAACTGCACAACCCAGTAAAAGTAAAAGCAACTTTTTAACTTCTTCTGTGCCTTGTTCTGAAATAAAAATGATTGCTAAGTACTACATTTCACTTTAGTTCCACTCTCTTTCTTACATTGGTAGAATTCATTGTTAAGTTACTATTCACAGCAACTTGACCCAAGGATTAAGTCTGCAAGTATAGTGAAGAATTCAAAAAAGCAGCTCTGTGTGCACAGTGTGGTAACAGCAGAAGAAATGACCAAGGATGTCCATTTTGAAGGGTTACAGTATAGACAAAATGCGCTTCAATGCTCTATCCAATAAAGTGTGCTAATTATAAATCCACTAGTTTTCCATAAATTATTATACCACACCAGTATATCAAATGAAGAACAGTTGACATAGGGGCATGCCATAAATTCAGTCAAAATGGTTCCTCATAGGTCTGGCTTCTTTTTAGGTCTATTAATGTTCTCTTTCTAAAACACATATATGGATCCATCTACCTATAAAATTTAAATGGCTTTACACTGTGTAGACTCATGAGAATCCAAACCTTAAATGTTATAGCCAGGCTGGTAAAAATGAACATTTATAATAAACTGGATAAAATTAATGGTCTGTAACAGAACTGGATAGTACATTTGCTGTGCAACAGCACTCAATTCAGATTTTCTCAAAACATACATCTGACAAAAAAAAAAAAAAAACGTCACTTCTTTGGGCAGAATTTCACCATCAGGCCAATCTGTCCATAATAAAGTCCAAACCTTCTTTTCAAACATTTCCTCCTACTCTCCAGGAAACAATCTATTTTCTTAGCCACACCTGATCACCGTTCCCCAAATATATACACATCTACACTCCTCTGCCTTCACTTCTGTTACTCTCTCTGCTTGTCTTTCTTCCCTACACCATCCCTCTAGTGAGTTACTTACTAATCACGATCCTAGGCACCACTCTAATATCTCTGTGTAGTCTTCCCTGACCAAACCAGCCACCAGTGGTCCCCAACCCTCTCTTATCTGCCAACTATAAGAATAACGGCTCCATATTTCACATGCCTTAATACTTTTACAGAGCTCTATTTTGTATTAATTATTACATGGTTTCCCAGTCATCTGTGCATCTCTCACCAAAACACAAGATTCTGCAAAGTACAGACCATTTTCTTTATATTCCTGGTCTTTATAATTTGGTAGGTAATTACTAAATGCATGTGAAACTGAAAATAATTCCATTTCACATATAATTTTTTTCATTTTTTAATTTGTATAGTCAAACATCCCAGAATATCTCTAAAGACCATCTAAACTGATTCACCTCGCCTAAGTGGTAATTTCCTCAGGAAAAGCAGCTGCTTTATTTTAGTTTTTATTTCAGCTTTATTTGTGTTTTGAATGAGAATGGAGGGTGGGGTTTGGAGAAGATACACTTGGAGTTGGATTACAGACAGCCTGAAAAAGTAAGTCCATTGTTGAATTTGTTAGTAGTTGCTAATTTCCCTAGTCGTTCAAAAATTAAAACTCTGAACAGGTCACATTTAAAACCTAGCAAAGGGCAGAAATTTCTGACAAAAATAATTTAAATGACCTAAGAAAACTGCTTCTCATCTTTCTATTTAGAAGTAGTTTAATTTAAACTACAACATCAATCACTAAAATCTTAAGATTCAAACAGCTCTGGCAATGAGAGCAAATGTATGAATACAAACCTAGAAATTATTTCAAAATCACTTCTTTTCTAAGGTTATGTTCCTTTAATCATGTTCTATATTGTTTATAATGAGATACTAAAAATAATTACAGGAAAGTATCGATGTGGTAGAGTTAAAACAACACTGGCCTTAACGTAAAATGAATGTTTGTTCCGTCCTACACATTACAAATATTCTAAGCTTATTGCCTCTTTATAAAATGGAGTATCACCTCTGATTTTACCTAGAGCCATTGTATTCATATAAATAAGCAAGATCTTGATAAGCATTATAGCATTACGCAAAGTTAAGACTATCACATTGTGCTAATTTTAATACTTACCAGAAAAAGGATTTTTGCCAATGATTAAGACATTTGGCAATGACATCATGATCAATTGCTGCAAAGTCTCCTGTAAAAAGATACCCCAATGGTTGTTATACAGGTAATGCTGATTAATTAGTCAATAAGCTGTAACTTATGATTTGTGCACTTCTCTGTGGATATGCTATACTGCAAATAAAAAGCTTTCAAAAAGGTGAAAAAACTTACCCAAGGTCTTAAAAAGACATCTAAGATCTTAAACTTTTTGTAACTTTAAGTTAATGAATTAAGTAACTAAAATTATAGTATCAGCCAGACTTAATAACATATCAAATATCTACAAAATAAGTGTCCAAGTGAACAGGTCTAATATTGACTATTTGGAAATCTGAGTTTTAGGTATTAGATGATGATTTAAAGATGATTAAATAATATTCCTCAATAAAAGATCAAGCACGATTACTCTTTTTGGTCTTTTGTTACTTCTCTTTAAGGGAATTAAAAACCTCTATTAAAATTAAGGAAATCATGGAGCACCTGGGTGGCTCAGTCAGTTGAATGTCCGACTTCCACTCAGGTCATGATCTCACGGTTTTTGAGTTTGAGCCCCATGTCAGGCTCTGTGCTGACAGCTGAGAGGCTGGAGCCTGCTTCGGATTCTGTATCTCCCTCTCTCTTTGCCCCTCCCCCACTCATGCTCAGTCTCTCTCTCTCTCTCTCTTAAAAACAAATAAACATTAAAAAAATTAAGGACACTAGTTACTTCATTAAAAATTGTGTCTTAAGATCATTTCACGCAAGTGAGCTCTTCCTCAGTGAATCATTATTTCTCCCCTCTATCTACAATAGATGTTTTAGTTCAATTTCTCTCAAATTGTCCGTGACAAGAATATATACACATTCTGATACTATGGGATGATTCAGAAGAATTGAATGCTTTCAAATTACTCATTTTAGTTAATACATCAACTATGCATCTTCCATTTTTATTATCCTTGTTTTGAGGAGATGAAGGAACACAATGTGTCTGTCATTACTATCACTAATAATGACATGCTACAAAGGGTCTGCAATGAATTAAGACTACAGGACGACAGGTGTCCCGTGATATTGCTCAATGCTGTCCTGTGATATTGCTCAATCTATGCAAAATTATACAAACAATTGTGAATGTCCTTATAATTTGGCTTTCACTATATATTCAGACATAACCAGTTACTGAGGAATACATTTTTAAAAGTGTTTAATTCTTTCTGAATCACTCTTTACTTACTACTATGATGAGGGAGCAAATATCATGAAAATTTAACTTGTATTGCTTTTTAAAGATGTGTAATTCTAGATCCCATAAAGCATTTTCCCATAGCCAGTGTGTAACATGTACCAGAGGTTCATTAGAATTCATCTTTTATCTATAATTCCTTATAGGTATGTATTGGAAAGACTCAAAACATTTTCTTCAGTGTTATATATACTGGCTCTTTAAAAAACTATTACCAAAACATGGATACATGTTATTTTTTTTAATGTTTATTTATTTTTGAGAGAGAGATAGCATGAACATACGCGTGAGTGGGTGAAGGGCAGAGAGAGAATCCCAAACAAGTTCCTTCCTGTCAGTGCAGAATCCAACACGGGGCTCAAACCCAGAACTATGAGATCATGACCTATGCTGAAGCTGGATGCATGACTGAGCTACCCAGGTGCCCCAAAACATGCACACATTTAAAGAAAAAGTATACACTCAGTATGTGTATCATGTCAGATAAATAATTAAGAGTAAGTGTCAAGAAGTGCTAAAATCACTTACTCCAAAGACTGAGTCTGGTTATTTAATAAATAAAATTTCCAGTTCAAAGCAAGTTACCTCAGGACAGAATATGCTATTAGCTAAGTATGTAACAGCTAAATGGACCTAAAGAATCATTCTTTGTTTCCTTGCCTTGAAGCAAAATTATCAAGACTACATGGACATACTGTTGTATTTTCATTTTCATTTGTCTCCATATACTTTTTAATTTCTTCTCTAATTGCCTAGTTGACCCATTCATTCTTTAGTAGGATGTTCTTTAACCTTCATGCTTTTGGAGGTTTTCCAGACTTTTTCCTGTGCTTGATTTCAAGTTTCATAGCATTGTGGTCTGAAAGTGTGCATGGCATGATCTCAATTCTTTTATACTACGTAAGGGCTGTTTTGTGACCCAGTATGTGATCTTGGAGAATGCTCCATGTGCACTCAAGAAGAAAGTATATTCTGTTGCTGTGGGATGCAGAGTTCTAAATATATCTGTCAAGTCCATCTGATCCAATATATCATTCAGAGCCCTTGTTTCTTTATTTATTCTCTGTCTAGATATTCTATCCATTGTTGTAAGTGAAGTATTAAAGTCTCCTGCAATTACCAGGAGACTTATCAATTCTTATCAATAAGGTTGCTTATGTTTGTGATTAACTGTTTTATATATTTGGGGGATCCCAAATTTGGTGCATAGACATTTATAATTGTTAGCTCTTCCTGATGTATACACCCTGTAATTATTATATAATGCCCTTCTTCATCTCTTGTTATGACCTTTAATTTAAAGTCTAGTTAGTCTGATATAAGTATGGCTACTCCAGCTTTCTTTTCATTTCCAGTAGCATGATAGACAGTTCTCCATCCCCTCACTTTCAATCTGAAGGCATCCTCAGGTCTAAAATGAGTCTCTTGTAGACAGCAAATAGATGGGTCTTGTTTTTTTATCCATTCTGATACCTTATGTCTTTTGGTTGGAGCAATTAGTCCATTTACATTCAGTGTTATTATTGAAAGATATGGATTTAGAGTCATTGTGATATCTGTAGGTTTCACGCTTGTAGTGGTGTCTCTGGTACTTTGTGGTCCTTGCAACATTTCACTCACAGAATCCCCCTTAGGATCTCTTGTAGAGCTGGTTTAGTGGACGAATTCCTCCAGTTTTTGTTTGTTTGGGAAAACCTTTATCTCTCCTTCTATTCTGAATGACAGACTTGCTGGATAAAGGATTCTTGGCTGCGTATTTTTTCTGTTCATCACATTGAAGATTTCCTGCCATTCCTTTCTGGCCTGCCAAGTTTCAGTAGACAGGTCTGCTACTACCCTTACGGGTCTACCTTTGTATGTTAAGGCCCATCTACCCCTAGGTACTTTCAGAATTCTCTCTTTATCCTTGTATTTTGCCAGTTTCATTATGATATGTCATGCAGAAGATCAATTCAAGTTATGTCTGAAGGGAGTTCTCTGTGCCTCTTGGATTTCAATGCCTGTTTCCTTCCCCAGATCAGGGAAGTTCTCAGCTATGATTTGTTCAAGTACACCTTCAGCCCCTTTCTCTCTCTTCTTCTTCTGGAATTCCTATGATACAGATATTGTTCTGTTTGATTGCATCACTTAGTTCTCTAATTCTCCCCTTGTACTCCTGGATTTTTTTATCTTTTTCTCAGCTTCCTCTTTTTCCATAATTTTATCTTCTAATTCACCTATTCTCTCCTCTGCCTCTTCAATCCGCGATGAAGCGTTGAATAACTGGGGAGGCGGCCATATTCCTGGAGATGGCTGAATGTTGTAAAGAAATTTATTTCCCACAGGGGCGCCTGGGGGGCTCAGTCAGTTGAGCGTCCGACTTCAGCTCAGGTCATATTCTCACAGATCATGGGTTCAAGTCCCACACTGGGGTCTGTGCTAACAGCTGAGAGCCTGGAGCCTGCTTCGGATTCTGTCTCCCTTTCTCTGCCCATCCCCCACTCATGCTCTGTCTCTCTCAAAAGTAAATAATAAACATTAAAAAAAAAGACTAACTGTACATGTATTTAAAAGAAATCATAAATATGAGATGCATAAAAAAAAGCAATCACTGTTCTGTCTCTATCCCATTTAGCAGAGATAGTCTAAGAACAAAGAACATTCAAATTCAGTATTATTAAAGAGGTATTAAATTTTAAGAGATCCTGAATTATTAGGAAAAAACGTTTACCTCAGTTTTAAGATAAAGGATAATTCTCATTTATACCACTTGTTTTGGGATAACATGCGTGAAAACTGATAAATCATACCAGAAAACATCAACTTAGATTTTCAAGGTAATTTATTACATTGTTTTGCCATGTAACATTCCATGTTGGTATAATGTTATAAGGAAACTGTCCAGACCAATAGTAATCTTCAATACGTCCACAACCTCACTCCTCCACCCTCTTCCTCAGCTGGCTCCCCACTCCTGCCTACTCTGTTCTCCCATGCCTCATGGTAACTCTGTCTGTTCAAAAAGATAAAAGCAATCTCATTGATCCTTTCACTGTATGGTATCATCAATAACCTAATATGTTTGACTTTTATGCTATGTAACTCTAGTAGTTCGATGATGCAATTGCTACAAAAAACTGCTATATTCAAACTTAACTCCATGTGTCTGAACATGTACGTTAGTGTAGCAGAATCTGATACCTAGTACAGCATACTCTGGTAGAGTACAATCTGAATGTCTAGGCTTAAACGTCAGCTCCATGACTTACTGTGTATGTGACTTCTGTTGGGAAGGGCAGGAAATAAAACAAAAGTATAAAGTTTTTTTTTTTTTTTAGTGGTCATTATAAAATACTAGTTAATGGGAAAAAAATCTATCTTTTACGTTATTTCCAAGTATTAATTTAGTTATGTCTGAAAGTGATAATATTAGGCAAGGCAGCTAAAAACTACACAAATTTAAAAAATCCAATTATTCTAAAACCTCTATTTGGCTCTATGCATCCAGAAGATTTGTAAAAATTCCTATTTCCCTATTCTAATCTTACAAGTAACACTGAAAAATAAACAAAACATAAAAGATATCAGAGACTAAAAAAACCTGATTGCTATTGTTGAAACTCTATTAAATATCATCCCCAGATTTCCCAGACATCACCTAGTTCTAAAGATGTTCATTATTAAGGTGCTAAATAAATGGAAAAATAATACATATTTGAGCCCAAGATAAATATGACTTTAAGTAGGAGGAACAGATTAATTGAAGAGTTAAGGATGATAATACATACGTATATGAATTAGTTTGTTAGAAAAGTGGCAAGAAAAGGGGCACCTGGGTGGCTCAGTTGGTTAACTGTCTGACTTCGGCTCAGGTCATGATCTTATGGTTCATGGGTTTGGGCCCCATATTGGGCTCTGTGCTGACAGCTCAGAACCTGGAGCCTGTTTCAGATTCTGTGTCTCCCTCTCTCCCTCCCTCACTCATGCTCTGTCTCTCAAAAGTAAATAAATGTGAATTTTTTTTTTAAAAAAGTGGTAAGAGGGGCGCCTGGGTGGCGCAGTTGGTTAAGCATCCGACTTCAGCCAGGTCACGATCTCGCGGCCCGTGAGTTCGAGCCCCACGTCAGGCTCTGGGCTGATGGCTCAGAGCCTGGAGCCTGTTTCCGATTCTGTGTCTCCCTCTCTCTGCCCCTCCCCCGTTCATGCTCTGTCTCTCTCTGTCCCAAAAATAAGTAAATGTTGAAAAAAAAAAAATTAAAAAAAAAAAAGTGGTAAGAAACATAAAAAATGTATAGAGAAAGAATTTTAGCAATATAACTGAAAGAATTGAGAAAACCAGAGCAGTTATTCATTCAACAAATATTTACTGTGTGTTTATTATCTGCCAGACATTGTTCTAGAAAATGGAAATACAGCAGTAAACAAAAATCTGTGCTCTCAGGGGGTAGACAGAAAATAAGTAAGTGATTTTGATGATAAGTGCTAAGTACAAAAATAAAGCAGGGAATGAGAAGGCGTACTAGAGATTGTGTTGTTTCACAGAACAGGGAGAAATTCTATCCTGGTGTGAAAACAGCCTGGAGAACACCAATACTTAATAAAAAGAAAAAGACCAAACAAGAATGAACTGGCAAAATTTGCAACTACGTGGATGGAACTGGAGGGTATTATGCTAAGTGAAATTAGTCAGAGAAAGACAAAAATCATATGACTTCACTCATATGAGGACTTTAAGAGACAAAACAGATGAACATAAAGGAAGGGAAACAAAAATAATATAAAAACAGGGAGGGGAACAAAACAGAAGAGACTCATAAATATGGAGAACAAACTGGGGGTTACTGGAGGGGCTGTGGGAGGGAGGATGGGGTAAATGGGTAAGGGGCACTAAGGAATCTACTCCTGAAATCACTGTTGCACTATATGCTAACTAATTTGGATACAAATTTTAAAAAATAAAAAAGAAAATTAAAAAAAGAAAGAACTGTCAGAGATTACATTAAAAGGAAAATAACAGTAAAGGTGCTCTGATAGGTACAAGTAATTTTATTCCTAGTACTTTTTGTTGACTTACAGTTTTTCTATAAAAAGTGGCATATTAACTACATTTTTAGTTGACCATCTAAAAGCTTTATTGATATACACACAAGCTTCCGTGAATTAAAGTTCATATTGCTAAAACACTGTAAGAAAGGCTATTTCATGTTTGTGCCAACACAGACAGTATTTAGTTAATCTTTAAAGATAACTTGAACTACGGGGTACCTGGGTGGTTCCGTCAGTTAAGTGCCCAACTCTTGATTTCAGTCCAGGTCATGATCTCGTGTTTTGTGAGATTGGGCCCAACGCTGGGCTCTGTACTAACAGCATTGAGCCTGCTTGGGGCTCTCTCTTCCTCTCTCTCTTCTCCACCCCACTTGTGCTTGTGCATACTCTCTCTTTCTCAACATAAATAAACTTTAAAAATGTATCTAAGCTCATTTAAGAAAAAAAAGATAACTTAAACTAGGCTTCTCCTTCTTCCTAGAAGTTATCCAGAAACTACTTTCACAATAAGAAGTTAAACAATACTTCTGGCAAAGGTCTGGGCTCATATCCCTTTCCTGAATTACACACTGAGCAAAATGCTGTTACTAAAACTGCACATTACTATAGTACTAAACATAAGTTTCAAAGATTTCTAAAATATAAGAGTCTCTTCTCTGAGACTGATGATATAGGGGCACCTAGGTGGCTCAGTCAGTTAAGTGTCTGACTTTGGCTCAGGTCATGATTTCACAGTTCATGGGTTCAAGCCCTGTGTCAGGCTCTGTGCTGACAGCTCAGAGGCTGGAGCCTGCTTCGGATTCTGTGTCTCCCTCTCTCTCTGCCCCTCCCCCGCTCATGCTCTGTCTGTCAAAAATAAATAAAACATTAAAAAAAAATTTTTTAATGAATAAACATAAAAAATATTTAAAAAAAAGACACGATCTATTTTAAAAATTCAAACATAATTACATTTATAATATTTGTATTTATACTTTTATCTGTGTTACTAGTGAAAAGAATTAAGACATTTTACATTTTAGTAGTCTATAAAAAAAAAAGTAAATGAATGGCATTAAAAGGAAAGAACATTTCGGGCACCTTGGTGGCTTAGCTGTTGGGTGGCCGACTTTGGCTCACGTCATGATCTTGCAGTTTGTGGGTTCGAGCCCCGCATCGGCTCTATGCTGACAGCTTGGAGCCTGGAGCCTGATGTAAATTCTGTGTCTCCCTCTCTCTGCCCCTCCCCCGCTCATGCTCTGTGTCTCTCTCTCCAAAATAAATAAACATTAACAAAAAAGTTTTTTTAACTTGTTTAAAAAAAAAGGGAAGAACATCTGACCAAAATGTCAAAAATACGATATCAAGTATGTGTTGTATAAGAAAC
Source organism: Prionailurus viverrinus (assembly GCF_022837055.1). Classification (NCBI taxonomy): domain Eukaryota; kingdom Metazoa; phylum Chordata; class Mammalia; order Carnivora; family Felidae; genus Prionailurus; species Prionailurus viverrinus. The sequence goes on from NC_062563.1 coordinate 74,494,961, forward strand.
AAAGAGTCTCATTTCCTTGGCTACTATATTTTATTAATAATCCAAATATTGGCTATTATAACACATATTAAACAAAAACCTTAATAAGTACCACCTTTCTCTGGCAACTAGATTAATGGTACCAGACCATTTCTTTTTAGTATTAACGACATTAACCATACAAAAACGTCCCAATAAATTTAAATTTCCTAATAGTATTCTTTTTTTTCTGAGCCTCAAATGATTCAGCTTATTATTTTAGTGGTAGTTGAGGAACCACCTTGCTTCATTCAGTACTTATTTAAACTGCAGGCACAGTAGTCAAGACAAACACTGCTGCTGACAGAATTATAAAAATGGGAGAAGGAGGCAAGATGGCGGCTTAGGAGGACGCTGGGCTCACCGCACGTCCTGCTGATCACTTAGATTCCATCTACACCTGCCTAAATAACCCAGAAAACCGCCAGAGGATTAGCAGAACGGAGTCGCTGGAGCCAAACGCAGACGACAGGCCCACGGAAGAGGGTAGGAAGGGCGGCGAGGCGGTGCGCGCTCCACGGACTGGCGGGAGGGAGCCGGGGCAGAGGGGCGGCTCGCCGGCCAAACAGAGCCCCCGAGTCTGGCTTGCAAAAGCGGAGGGGCCTGATGGACTGTGTTCCGACAGCAAGCGCGACTTAGCGTCTGGGAGGTCATAAGTTAACAGATCTGCTCGGAAAGCGGGAAGGCTGGAGGACAAAGGGAGGGAGAGCTGCTGAGCCCCCGGACTACAGAGCTCAGTTTGGCGGGGAACAAAGGCGCTCGCCAGCGCCATCTCCCCCGCCCATCCCCCAGCCAAAATCCCAAAGAGAACCAGTTCCTGCCAGGGAACTTCCTCGCTCCACGCAAACACCCAACTCTGCGCTTCTGCGGAGCCAAACCTCCGGCAGCAGATCTGACTCCCTCCCGCTGCCACAGGGCCCCTCCTGAAGTGGATCACCTAAGGAGAAGCGATCTAAGCCTGCCCCTCCTGCCCCCGTGCACCTTGCCTACCCACCCCAGCTAATACGCCAGATCCCCAGCATCACAAGCCTGGCAGGGTGCAAGTAGCCCAGACGAGCCACACCACCCCACAGTGAATCCTGCCCCTAGGAGAGGGGAAGAGAAGGCACACACCAGTCTGACTGTGGCCCCAGCGGTGGGCTGGGGGCAGACATCAGGTCTGACTGCGGCCCCGCCCACCAACTCCAGTTATACACCACAGCACAGGGGAAGTGTCCTGCAGGTCCTCACCACGCCAGGGACTATCCAAAATGACCAAGCGGAAGAATTCCCCTCAGAAGAATCTCCAGCAAATAACAACAGCTAATGAGCTGATCAAAAAGGACTTAAATAATATAACAGAAAGTGAATTTAGAATAATAGTCATAAAATTAATCGCTGGGCTTGAAAACAGTATACAGGACAGCAGAGAATCTCTTGCTACAGAGATCAAGGGACTCAGGAACAGTCACGAGGAGCTGAAAAACGCTTTAAATGAAATGCATAACAAAATGGAAACCACCACGGCTCGGATGGAAGAGGCAGAGGAGAGAATAGGTGAACTAGAAGATAAAGTTATGGAAAAAGAGGAAGCTGAGAAAAAGAGAGATTAAAAAATCCAGGAGTATGAGGGGAAAATTAGAGAACTAAGTGATACACTGAAAAGAAATAATATACGCATAATTGGTATCCCAGAGGAGGAAGAGAGAGGGAAAGGTGCTGAAGGGGTACTTGAAGAAATCATAGCTGAGAACTTCCCTGAACTGGGGAAGGAAAAAGGCATTGAAATCCAAGAGGCACAGAGAACTCCCTTCAGACGTAACTTGAATCGATCTTCTGCACGACATATCATAGTGAAACTGGCAAAATACAAGGATAAAGAGAAAATTCTGAAAGCAGCAAGCGGTAAATGTGCCCTCACATATAAAGGGAGACCTATAAGACTCGTGACTGATCTCTCTTTTGAAACTTGGCAGGCCAGAAAGAATTGGCACGAGATTTTCAGGGTGCTAGACAGAAAAAATATGCAGCCGAGAATCCTTTATCCAGCAAGTCTGTCATTTAGAATAGAAGGAGAGATAAAGGTCTTCCCAAACAAACAAAAACTGAAGGAATTTGTCACCACTAAACCAGCCCTACAAGAGATCCTAAGGGGGACCCTGTGAGACAAAGTCCCAGAGACATCACTACAAGCATAACACATACAGACATCACAATGACTCTAAACCCGTATCTTTCTATAATAACACTGAATGTAAATGGATTAAATGCGCCAACCAAAAGACATAGGGTATCAGAATGGATAAAAAAACAAGACCCATCTATTTGCTGTCTACAAGAGACTCATTTTAGAGCTGAGGACACCTTTAGATTGAGAGTGAGGGGATGGAGAACTATTTATCATGCGACTGGAAGCCAAAAGAAAGCTGGAGTAGCCATACTTGTATCAGACAAACTAGACTTTAAATTAAAGGCTGTAACAAGAGATGAAGAAGGACATTATATAATAGTTACAGGGTCTATCCATCAGGAAGAGCTAACAATTATAAATGTCTATGCGCCGAATACCAGAGCCCCCAAATATATAAAACAATTCCTCATAAACATAAGCAACCTTATTGATAAGAATGTGGTAATTGCAGGGGACTTTAACACCCCACTTACAGAAATGGATAGATCATCTAGACACACGGTCAATAAAGAAACAAGGGCCCTGAATGAGACATTGGATCAGATGGACTTGACAGATATATTTAGAACTCTGCATCCCAAAGCAACAGAATATACTTTCTTCTCGAGTGCACATGGAACATTCTCCAAGATAGATCATATACTGGGTCACAAAACAGCCCTTCATAAGTTTACAAGAATTGAAATTATACCATGCTTACTTTCAGACCACAATGCTATGAAGCTTGAAATCAACCACAGGAAAAAGTCTGGAAAACCTCCAAAATCATGGAGGTTAAAGAACACCCTACTAACGAATGAGTCGGTCAACCAGGCATTTAGAGAAGAAATTTAAAAATATATGGAAACAAATGAAAATGAAAATACAACAATCCAAATGCTTTGGGACGCAGCAAAGGCAGTCCTGAGAGGAAAATACATTGCAATCCAGGCCTATCTCAAGAAACAAGAAAAATCCCAAATACAAAATCTAACAGCACACCTAAAGGAACTAGAAGCAGAACAGCAAAGGCAGCCTAAGCCCAGCAGAAGAAGAGAAATAATAAAGATCAGAGCAGAAATAAACAATATAGAATCTAAAAAAACTGTAGAGCAGATCAACGAAACCAAGAGTTGGTTTTTTGAAAAAATAAACAAAATTGACAAACCTCTAGCCAGGTTTCTCAAAAAGAAGCGGGAGAGGACCCAAAGAGATAAAATCATGAATGCAAATGGAATTATTACAACCAATCCCTCAGAGATACAAACAATTATCAGGGAATACTATGAAAAATTATATGCCAACAAATTGGACAACCTGGAAGAAATGGACAAATTCCTGAACACCCACACTCTTCCAAAACTCAATCAGGAGGAAATAGAAAGCTTGAACAGACCCATAACCAGCGAAGAAATTGAATTGGTTATCAAAAATCTCCCAACAAATAAGAGTCCAGGACCAGATGGCTTCCAGGGGAGTTCTACCAGACGTTTAAAGCAGAGATAATACCTATCCTTCTCAAGCTGTTCCAAAAAATAGAAAGGGAAGGAAAACTTCCAGACTCATTCTATGAAGCCAGTATTACTTTGATTCCTAAACCAGACAGAGACCCAGTAAAAAAAGAGAACTACAGGCCAATATCCCTGATGAATATGGATGCAAAAATTCTCAATAAGATACTAGCAAATCGAATTCAATGGCATATAAAAAGAATTATTCACCATGATCAAGTGGGATTCATTCCTGGGATGCAGGGCTGGTTCAACATTCGCAAATCAATCAACATGATACATCACATTAACAAAAAAAAAGAGAAGAACCATATGATCCTGTCAATCGATGCAGAAAAGGCCTTTGACAAAATCCAGCACCCTTTCTTAATAAAAACCCTTGAGAAAGTCGGGATAGAAGGAACATACTTAAAGATCATACAAGCCATTTATGAAAAGCCCACAGCTAACATCATCCTCAACGGGGAAAAACTGAGAGCTTTTTCCCTGAGATCAGGAACACGACAGGGATGCCCACTCTCACCGCTGTTGTTTAACATAGTGTTGGAGGTTCTAGCATCAGCAATCAGACAACAAAAGGAAATCAAATGCATCCAAATTGGCAAAGATGAAGTCAAGCTTTCGCTTTTTCCAGATGACATGATATTATACATGGAAAATCCGATAGACTCCACCAAAAGTCTGCTAGAACTGATACATGAATTCAGCAAAGTTGTAGGATAAAAAATCAATGTACAGAAATCAGTTGCATTCTTATACACTAACAATGAAGCAACAGAAAGACAAATAAAGAAACTGATCCCATTCACAATTGCACCAAAAGCATAAAATACCTAGGAATAAATCTAACCAAAGATGTAAAGGATCTGTATGCTGAAAACTATAGAAAGCTTATGAAGGAAGTTGAAGAAGATTTAAAGAAATGGAAAGACATTCCCTGCTCATGGATTGGAAAAATAAATATTGTCAAAATGTCAATACTAACCAAAGCTATCTACACATTCAATGCAATCCCAATCAAAATTGCACCAGCATTCTTCTCGAAACTAGAACAAGCAATTCTAAAATTCATATGGAACCACAAAAGGCCCCGAATAGCCAAAGGAATTTTGAAGAAGAAGACCAAAGCAGGAGGCATCACAATCCCAGACTTTAGCCTCTACTACAAAGCTGTCATCATCAAGACAGCATGGTATTGGCACAAAAACAGACACGTAGACCAATGGAATAGAATAGAAACCCCAGAACTAGACCCACAAACGTATGGCCAACTCATCTTTGACAAAGCAGGAAAGAACATCCAATGGAAAAAAGACAGCCTCTTTAACAAATGGTGCTGGGAGAACTGGACAGCAACATGCAGAAGGTTGAAACTAGACCACTTTCTCACACCATTCACAAAAATAAACTCAAAATGGATAAAGGACCTAAATGTGAGACAGGAAACCATCAAAACCTTAGAGGAGAAAGCAGGGAAAGACCTCTCTGACCTCAGCCGTAGCAATCTCTTACTCGACACGTCCCCAAAGGCAAGGGAATTAAAAGCAAAAGTGAATTACAGGGACCTTATGAAGATAAAAAGCTTCTGCACAGCAAAGGAAACAACCAACAAAACTAAAAGGCAACCAACGGAATGGGAAAAGATATTCGCAAATGACATATCGGACAAAGGGCTAGTAACCAAAATCTATAAAGAGCTCACCAAACTCCACACCCGAAAAACAAATAACCCAGTGAAGAAATGGGCAGAAAACATGAATAGACACTTCTCTAAAGAAGACATCCGGATGGCCAACAGGCACATGAAAAGATGTTCAGCGTCGCTCCTTATCAGGGAAATACAAATCAAAACCACACTCAGGTATCACCTCACGCCAGTCAGAGTGGCCAAAATGAACAAATCAGGAGACTATAGATGCTGGAGAGGATGTGGAGAAACGGGAACCGTCTTGCACTGTTGGTGGGAATGCAAATTGGTGCAGCCGCTCTGGAAAGCAGTGTGGAGGTTCCTCAGAAAATTAAAAATAGACCTACCCTATGACCCAGCAATAGCACTGCTAGGAATTTATCCAAGGGATACAGGAGTACTGATGCATAGGGCCACTTGTACCCCAATGTTCATAGCAGCACTCTCAACAATAGCCAAATTATGGAAAGAGCCTAAATGTCCACCAACTGATGAATGGATAAAGAAATTGTGGTTTATATACACAATGGAATATTACGTGGCAATGAGAAAAAATGAAATATGGCCTTTTGTAGCAACGTGGATGGAACTGGAGAGTGTGATGCTAAGTGAAATAAGCCATACAGAGATAGACAGATACCATATGGTTTCACTCTTATGTGGATCCTGAGAAACTTATCAGGAACCCATGGGGGAGGGGAAGGAAAAAAAAAAAAAAAAGAGGTTAGAATGGGAGAGAGCCAAAGCATAAGAGACTGTTAAAAACTGAGAACAAACTGAGGGTTGATGGGGGGTGGGAGGGAGGAGAGGGTGGGTGATGGGTATTGAGGAGGGCACCTTTTGGGATGAGCACTGGGTGTTGTACAGAAACCAATCTGTCAATAAATTTCATAAAAAAAATAAATAAATAAATAAATAAAAATTACTTTATCTGTAAAAAAAAAAAAGAATTATAAAAATGGACTAAGATTTTACTAGCAAACTGTGTCTCTGATAATCAAGTTCACTATTCATTCACAGGAATAAAAATAACACTTTTTAAAAATTCAAAGAGCCTAGGTAATTTTACATGATAGTTATAGCTTACTTATTTCTGACTTGGAAATTTCAAATATTTATTTGCAAGACAAAAATACTTGCCATTTATGGATCAAGTGATTATCTGAAAAGGTCTAACTGCCACTAAACATGAAGAAGTGCATGTTCAATGAACTTCTCAAATCTATTCTCACCAGTTATTTCTCTCAAGACCTCTTATTATTACTCCCTCATTGTACTTATTTATCACAATCAAAAGTATTTTATTTAGTCATTTACTTGTCTATTATCCCTCTAATAAAACCGCTAAGTTCCATGAGATGAGGGGCATGGTTTGTTGTGTTCACCACTATAGCCCCAATGCCTTAGCATTCAATAACACGTAGCAGAAAAGAGAGGAAATCTGAATGACACTGTAATTCTTACTGAGCTTGTACATATTCCAAATCATTAAAATGAAAAAAAGGAGTAATACTGACACTTAAGTTTACCTATCATTACTAAAAAGATTCAATGAAATAATTCCTTCCACTAATAATCATTTCAGGGTATTCTGTCAATCTTCTTTTCTCCCTGGGAACCATTTCTACAAGATGACCCTGATTCCTACCAACCCATTAAAAAAAATTTGGAGACACACATTTATGAATTTTAGCATACCCAAATTCATTTTCCTTTTGTGAAACAGACCCACCATAATGTATGACAATATTTTGCCTCAATACTTTTTCTGAGGAGCATATGAGATATAAATAAATATTTTTAGTAGTTTCAATCAATTTCAGGGAAAATTTTGATTTTTCCAAAAGACAGGTAATTTAACAGGTGACAAAAACTGCACTGATTTAGACTTTAACTTGAAATCTGTCTTATATTAAACCAGGCCATGTGTGTCTTGGTTACATATATGAGGAAGAAAAATTAGCAAATCAATTAATTGTGTAAATAAGACAGTTGATCTATTCCTGAAGATACTTTAGAACTGTCCTGGGGGCGCCTGGGTGGCTCCGTCAGTTAAGTGTCCAACTCCTGATCTTGGTTCAGGACATGATCTTATGGATCATGGGATCAAGCCCCGCATCAGGCTCTGCGCTGACAGCATGGAGTTTGGGATTCTGTCTCCCTCTCTCTCTGCCCCTTCCCTGCTTGCTCTCCATCTCTTTCTCAAGGTAAATAAGCATTTAAAAAAAAGTTTAGAAGTGTCTTGGAAACATTTTATCTAGAATATGAAGCACTGGGTTGATGGCAGAAATAGTTTGGTAAACTGGCTCTACAGGAAAAACACAAGGGAGTAATACAAGGAGAATTTCAATCTTCAGTAATATTTTGTGTTTTAAGTATCTGAAACAACACTGACAAAATGTTAAGATATTCATTCATGTCTAACCCTAAGTTAGTCCATTGGTATTCAAACAGATTAATAAAAAGAAAAGAATATGTAAGTGGTCATCCAGCAAATGTTAATGAAATATTACAGATGTGTCTAAAAAAAATGGTGTCAACTCAACACAAGTCAAAATACTAATAATAAAATCACCAGGCACGATAAACATTTGGGCTTTTCAATTCTGGCACTATTAACATTTTGGGCTGGATAATTCTTAGTTTTGGGAAACTGTGCTGCACACTATAAGACACTTAGCTGTATTCCTGGCTTCTACCCACTAAACACTAGTAGTATTCCTAGGTGTAAGAACCAAAAATGTCTCTAATCACTGCCAAATGTCCCCTGGGGGATAAAAGCACCCTCCATTGAGGACCACTTATTTAAACTATTGAACTGATGGATTTCACAATTCTATCCTTCCCAAATTTCTTGGTGACTACAACATTGTTAGATTAACATGATTAATAAAAAGGTAATTTCAACACTCAGCTTTAGGCAGGAGGAAGACAAAGAACAAGACAGCAGTAGTTTAATAAAAAAGAAATACTACTTCATGCTACAACATGAATGAACCTTGAAATCATTATGCTAGGTAAAAGAAGTCAGTAACAAAAGACCACATAGTGTACAGTTCCATTTTTATGAAATGTCCAGAACAGGCAAATATACAGAGACAAAAATAGATTTTAGCAACTGCTTAATGCTGGAGTGGTGGTGGTGGTAGTGGTGGTGGTGGTGGTGGTGGTGGTAAATGTGTGTGCAGGACAGGGAAAATAGGAGTAACTGCTTTTAGATATAGGGTTTCTTTCTGGAGTGACAAAGCTATTCTAAAATTGGTTATTCTAAATATACTAAAAACCTCTGAATTGGACATTTTTAATGGGTTAATTATACGGTATATGAAGTACATCTAAATAAAGCTGTTTAGAAAATAAAAGCAGTGGTATACAAAACAGAATTAGGTTGCACTGACAACTGATTTAAGATTCTGATGCAGAAATCCCTTTGCCTTCCAAGGAGTCTCATTGAAAGTTTCAAGGCAAACTTCCATCTCTCTAAAGATAGTGTAAAACCAAAAATCCAGCATTGTTTTTTTTTTTTATTTTTTTTTCAAGTTTTATTTATTTTTGAGAGAGAGAGCATGAGTTGGGGAGAGGCAGAGAGACAGGGAGACACAGAATGAGAAGCAGGGTCCAGGCTCTGAGCTGCCAGCACAGAGCCCTATGCGGGGCTCAAACTCACAGACCATGAGATCATGACCTGAGCTGAAGTCACACGCTTAACCAACTGAGCCACCCAGGTGCCCCACAGCATTGTTTTAAAGAACAAAACTGAAGACTGTCAAAATAAGCCACTGTATCACTTAATCTAGTCATTTGTTTCATATCTGAAAATACTGACCAAACAACATTAAAAGACAAAACAGATGTATCATAAAACCTAACTTATATCAACTGAAGGAAAATGACAGCTGGAATATTGGCAAATAATAAACAAAAGTTTATAAAAAATCTAGCACAGACTTATTTCTGACAAGGAGTACTAGATATTAGAAAGGAAGGAAGGAATCCAAAAATGCTAGATAATTTTTAAAAATTTCTTTTAAAATGACTGAGCTCAAAAGAAAATAAAAAGATAATCCTCAGTTAAAAGATAAAACAAAACAAAAACCTGAACCTTACAAAGGAAGACAAGAAAGAAGCTGTTTTTCTTGGCCTTTGGTAGAGAATGAGGAGGGTTATCTCCCTAAGGATTTGCAATAATGTAGCACCAGCTTAAAAAAAAAAATGTAAACACATAATTTACATACACACAAATGCAGAGAAAGAGATTCAGAAATCCACATATTCAGGCACTAAGAGAGGTACTCTCCAGGCATTAGAAGTATGTTTGTATTTTGTCATCTTTTCTAGTTTTGTATAGTATACAAGTATTGCTTCTAAGTATAGAGCTGCTTAAAATAAAATGGTTCTGGGATTGTTGCACAAATAAAACAAATTCTCTCTGGAGCAATACATCTTTGGCCCAGACACAAAGTATTCCCACAGACAAATCCCCTCCCACCCAAAAGAAGGTCACAATTACACACACACACACACCATTGCCCCTGCTGCCACCACCACCATAAGAAACAGCAAACTGAAAACAAAATGCAGGTTCAGATCCCCACGGATCTGACTTCAGATTTTGGAATTATCAGACATAAAATCTAAAATAGAAAAATTTTTTTAATTTCTGAAGAAATAAAGGAATTAAAAGAATTATTAATAACAACATGAAAAGGCAAAGATATAAAGAATCAAACAGAACTTCTACAAAGGAAGGATGTAATTACTGAATTGAAAGTTACTCAGTGGGTTAAACAGAACATCTGACACATATGAAAGGCAAAATTAGCAAACTGGAGAGATAGTCCTGAAAAAAATACTCAGAATACAGTACAAGACTGATAAGGTAAAAGAAAGTTTAATGAACATGGGGGATAGAGTAAGAAACTAATAAACATGTAATAGAAATACCCGAAGGATATCAGGCTAATATAAAAGGAAAGAGACATGAGAAGAGACAATATTAGCAACCAGGAGATAAAGTTTAACCTAGGAACAAAAATTAGACTAATAGCTGACATCTCTAGAACTGAAAGGAATCCCGAGATAGAAGAATAAAATCTGTAAAACACTGAGAGAAAAGTAATTGTTAAAGAATTGCATACCCAATAAAATGATCTTTCAAGAACAAGGGTAAAATAAAGGCATTCTTGGACAAATAAAACATTGAGAAACTTTACCATCAACAAACCCTCTTTAAATAAATATTTAAAGATATACTTCAGTAAGAAGATAATACCAAATAGAATTCTGAGGTACAAAAGAAAACCTTGTTGGGGGGGGGGGGGGCAGGAGGAAAACACATAGTTTGATCTAAAGGAACACTGAATCTATTTATTTAACACTACTTTCAGTATCTAATTTATGGGGTTTTTAAATTTATGGGGTTTTAATACTTTCAGTATCTAATTTATGGGGTTTTTAAAAAAGAAAACACAAGACAAGAACAGCTTAAAGATCATAAAGGGAAATAAATGGAGTTAAAGCACTCTAACATCATGGAACTATTACATAAAAGAGTAAAAATACCAAGTAATTTTGGCCTTTTTTTTTGCTAGGTAAGAATGGAAGGTGTAATTTCAAGAGTGGCCTATAAAAAAAAAAGAAGTAGGATAAAAAACATTTACACCAGTAGAAAAAAATATGAGGAAACACTTATAAATGGTACAATTCGCCATAATAAACACGTAAAACTCATTTGCATTCAATCATAGAGCTTTCAACTGTATAAAGGAAAACTTGACACATCTATCATCATAATAAGAGATTCCAACTCATCTTTCTCAATAACTGATAGATCAAGAGACAAAATTAATCAGGCTATGGAAGTTTGAAAAATGCAATTAACAAACAAGCTTGCTCTGACTCTGCACCCAAAAAACTGGAGAATACCTATCTTTCTGAAGCACACATCAAACTTTAATAAAATGTGACAACATAATAGGCCAAGCCAAGTAATTATTAACAAATGTCAAAGAATCAGTATCACAAAAGCCAATTTTCTTTGACCAAAAATCAAAACCAAAAAAGAGTGCTTGAAAAATACCCTATGTTCAGAAATCTAAAGGCGTATTTCTAAATACCTCAAGTGGAAAAAGAAATCACAAAATAAATGCAAAATGCAAAAAATAAATATTTTAAAGAATACAACATACCAAAATTTGTGTAATGCACCTATGGTGATTTGTAGATGCACCTATGGTGATTTGTGTACTGATAGCCTGGAAAATGCTCATATTTAAACCACGAACTATGCATCTAATTTAAGTTTAAACAAGGACAATAAAAAGTACACTTTTCAAAGGCATAATTCAAGTAGCCTAACAAAGTGTTGCACTATGCAAGCTCTCAGAAACTGGGAACTGGTTTTAAAATTTCATAAAGTACAATAATTATTTTTAAAATCAGGTAATATGAAGTATTTGCTTGTATCTTTAATATTGCGTAAGAAATGGATTATGTCAATTCTACTCTATCTTCAGCAAATAAACCAGTATCTGACACATAATAATTAGCATTTAGTATATTCTAGGTAAATAATACCTTTTGTTATTATACAAAAAATATGAATACATAAACATTAATTATAATACTAAATGAAGAAAAAGGACTACTTACCTGGTAATAAAATTTTATCTGTCTCACCAAAATGGATAGATTGTGAATTCTAAGTGATGCATCATTGTTGACCTTTTTATTTACTCTCTGACTCTCCGATTTAGGATTGCTGTAAGAAATTTTAAAAAAATTCTTTAAACTAAAATTATACTCAAATACATGTATCAACCTATAGGTGACTGAAAATAACCACATTAAAAAATGTGTATCTATCTGCATTAACAGAGATGACCCAAAGGACAGATGATGTGTTCTGTGCTTCTAATTAATATAAATGCATCTGATATTTCTAAGACAATGGCAAAATAAATTTGAAACGTAAGTTACATATTTCTCTTCATTCTCATTTTGTTTCCCCATCTTCCTGGGATGAATAACCTCTTCTTTCTTTCAAATATATTTATTTCCATCACCCAAAATACATCTGTTTAAATCAAGACTGTGGGACGCCTGGGTGGCTCAGTCAGTTAAGCATCCAACTTTGGCTCAGGTCATGATCTCACAGTGCATGAGTCTGAGACCTGCATCAGGCTCTGTGCTGACAGCTCAGAGGCTGAGGCCTGCTTAGAAATCTTTGTCTCCCACTCTTTCTGTCCCTTCCCCGCTCATGCTCTGTCTCTCTCTCTCTCTCTGTGTCTCTCAAAAATAAACAAATATTAAAAAAATTCTTAAATAAAAAATAAGTAAATCAAGATTATAAAACATGAGCTAATAACCAAGAAATGGTGTATCTCCTCAATGGATAATGGGGACTATATGTGAGCAGCCACTGTTCCACAGAAGTTAAAGAATGCAGTTATGACACAGGTTAATACTTTAATCTTAGGTAAACTATACAGATTCAATGAAAGCAAATGGTTGAAGGATTCTGAAGTAGCAGAAACTGAAAAAAAAAAAAGTTAGACCATGGTTAAGAATGAGAAATTCAATCACAACCAAAAAAAAGGCAATATAAGTAAAAATACACAAGTGTGACTATATAAAACCAAAAAGCTTCTGCACAGCAAAGGAAACCATCAACGAAATGAAAAGTCAACTTATGGAATGGGAGAAAGTATTTTTCAAATCATATACCTGATAAGGGGGGGTTAATATTCAAAATACATAAAAAGCTCATACAACAACAAAAAATGAAACAATCTGATTTTAAAATGGGCAGAGGAACTGAATAGACATTTTTTTCTAAAAAAGACCTACAAATGGCTAATAGGTACATGAAAAGGTACTCAACATCAGTAATCAAAAAAACACAAATCAAAACCATAATTAAGAATCACCTCATGTCTGTTAAAATGTTTACATCAAAAATGTAAGTGATAACAAATGTTTTGGCAAGGATGTGGAAGAAAGGGAACTCTCGTGCACTGTTGTTAGGAATGTAAATTGTTGCAACCACCATGGAGGTTCATGAAAAATTAAAAACAGAACTACCATATAATCAGCAACTCCACTTCTCAATATATATGCCAAAGGAAATGAAAACAGAATCTCAAAAAGATATCTGCATGTTCACTGCAGTATTATTTACAATAGCCAACACAGGAAAACAAACTGTCCATCAACAGATAAATGCATAAAGAAGATGTGAGATACACACACCTTATATATGTATTAAAATTATCACTCATCCATGAGAAAAGAAATTCTGCCACCTGCAACAGTCAAATGGACCTTGAGGGCGTTATGCTAAGTGTAATAAGACAAACAGACAAATACTTATATTCTTTTTAAGAATAGGAAATTCAAGTGGTTGCACTAGAACAGAAGAGTAAATCCATGCCAGAACATAAGCAGGTAAGAGCTAGTTCCTCATTAGGGCAAAGAGGTCAGGCTGGATAAAGACATTGCAAAGTGAAACGGCAGACAATAAATCAGGACTCCCTATGCAAGGGCTGAATGCATATCATAAAGCAGGAACCTAAGCAGTTATTGGGACAGAGTACTATCCTATGATTATGACTTTAAATGCAGTACCTCCACACAAGAATGCAGAGAAGAAATTGATAGCTATACAACAGAGAATAGGAACTGAATAGAAACCTCTCATTCCTTAATCCTTCCCTTTTGTACCCAGTCCATTACAATCCTAATGCCTTCAATTCCTTCCCCAGACAGATTAGACTCTACGGTGCTATATTTTGGTAATTCTCAAACTTTTAGGCTCCAAACAACTTTTGTTTTCATGGGCTATATTTACTGTAACAGAAATTAAAACTGAGAAGATATCACAGTTACTTATTAAGTCATTTTTAAAAATAATAAATTTCACACTTAAAAATATCAAACAAAAAAATTAATGAGAATAGCATTGTTTTACTATTTTTACACATCTCTTTATTTTTTTATATAACTTATTGTGAAGTTAGCTAACACACAGTGTATACAGTGTGCTCTTGGCTTTGGGAGTAGATTCCCATGATTCATCACTTACATACAACACCCAGGGCTCATCCCAACAATTGCCCTCCTCAATGCCCATCACCCATTTCCCCCGCCCCCATCAACCTTCTGTTTGCCCTCTGCATTTAAGAGTTTCTTATGGTTTGCCTCCCTCTCGGTAACTATTTTTTTTTCTTTCCCTTCCTCAATGGTCTTCTGTAAAGTTTCTCAAATTCCACAAATGAATGAAAACATATGGTATCTGTCTTTCTCTGACTGACTTATTGCACGTAGTATTAAATACCCTCTAGTTCCATCCACATTGTTACAAACGGCAAGATTTCATTCTTTTTCACTGCCAAGTAGTATTCCATTGTATATATAAACCACATCTTCTTTATCCATTCATCAGTTGATGGACATTTGGGTTCTTTCCATCATTTGGCTATTGTTGACAGGGCTGCTATAAACATTGGGGTACATGTGCCCCCTATAAATCAGCACTCCTATATCTTTTAGATAAATTCCTAGTAGTGCTATTGCTGGGTCATAGGGAAATTCCATTTTTAAGTTTTTGAGGACCCTCCACACTGTTTTCCACAATGGGGCACCAGTTTGCATTCCTACCAACAGTGCAAGAGGGTTCTCCTTTCCCACATCCTTGCCAACATCTGTTGTTTCCTGAGTTACTTTTAGCCACTCTGACTGGTGTGAGGTGGTATCTCAATGTGGTTTTGATTTCTATTTCCCTGATGATGAGTGATGTTGAGCATCTTTCATGTGTCTGTTAGCCATTTGGATGCCTTCTTTGGTAAAGTGTCTATTCATACCTTCTGCCCATTTCTTCACTGGATTATTTGTTCTTCAGGTGTTGAGTTTGGTAAATTCTTTATAGATTTTGGATACTAACACTTTATCCAATATGTTGTTTGCAAATATCTTCTCTCGTTCTGTTGGTTGCCTTTTAGTTTTGTTGATTGTTCCCTTTGCTGTGTAGAACCTTTTAATCTTGAGGAGGTCCCAACAGTTCATTTTTGCTTTTATTTCCCTTGCCTTGGGAGATGTGTGAAGTAAGAAGTTGCTGCAACCAAGGTCAAAAAGGTTGCTGCCTGTTTTCTCCTCTAGGATTTTGATGTCACATATTTATGTCTGTCATCCACTTTGAATTTATTTTTGTGTATGGTACAAGAAAGTGGTCCACTTTCATTCTTCTGCATGTTGCTGTCCAGTTCTTCCAGCACCAGTTTTGCTAAACAGACTGTCTTCTTTTCCATTGGATACTCTTTCCTGCTTTGTCGAAGATTAGTTGGCCATACATGTGTGGGTCCAGTTCTAGGCTCTCTTCTCTATTTCATTGGTCTCTGTGTCTGTTTTTGTGAAAATACCATACTGTCTTGATGATTACAACTTTGTAGTACAGGCTAAAGTCTGGGATTGTGATGGCCCCAGCTTTGATTTTCTTCTTCAACATTACTTTGGCTATTCGGGGTCTTTTGTGGTTCCATACAAATTTTAGAATTGTTTGTTCTAGCTCTGTGAAGAATGCTGGTGTTATTTTGATTGGGATTGCACTGAAATGTATAGATTGCTTTGGGTAGCATCGACATTTTAACAATATTTATTCTTCTAATCCATGAGCATGGATATTTTTCCATTTTTTTGTGTCTTCTTCAATTTCTTTCATAAGCTTTCTATAGTTCTCAGCGTACAGATCTTTTACCTCTTTGGTTAGGTTTATTCCTAAGTATTTTATGATTCTTGGTTTGCACATCTCTTTAACATCTATTTTAAATTTAAAAAGCAGGCTTGCTCACCTTTTGCATTCATCTATTGTTTGTGGTATTTTGATTGACATACATGAAGAAAATTTAGCCTTACCAAGATATGTACTCTGAAATAAAGCGATAATTCTCTCCATAGGAGAACCTATGGAACCCCTGAGAGGATCCTCAAACCATATTCTGAGAATTACTGCTTTATTTCAACTATTATCTTGCCAGCACTGCCAACATATTGATCCTTTGTCATGTGACCAAACTCACACTGTCAATCTCCAACACTGGGCCAGTTCAACCATATTCAGTGGAATTGTTCACAACACTAGATGAGAAAATAATACAACCAAAATAAGCTGAATATCAAATAGGATAGAACAGCTAGTACTAAACTTGCCCTCTTGCCATAAAGAACTAGAAAACTAGACGAAACATAAAATAATTGTTTCAGACTTTGGACAGCAGGTAATACAAGGTTATAATCCCTAGCGAAGTAGTGAGGCACTTTACAGAATGAGGTATCAGGAGGTGTAGCCCAAGTCACACCAAACTTAAGGACACAGAGCTTAGACTTCAAGGAAACTTAAGTAACTAAAATTTTCAGAAAATAATACTAGAGACAAAGGAACTATCCTAATACACAAGAAAGCTCCAAATATATGCCCTTGAGATTTTCGCTAAATACTAAGTTTGCCTGTGTACCCTAAATTCCACAAGACTGAGCAGAGGACGACCACAGGAATGCTGCAAACTAAGTAACAACCAAAGTTCACCAAGTGCAGGGAGAAATTCAAGTTCTGATCAGCCAGAGTGAAAAAGGAATCTTGAATAAACATCCACAACATTTAGTAAAGACCTCAGAAAAATGTCTTAGAAGTAGGACTAATCTAGGGGTACCTGGGTGGCTCAGTTGGTTGGGCATCTGACTCTTGCTTTCAGCACAGGTTGTGAACTCATGGTTTCGTGGGTTCAAGACCCACATTGGGCTCTGTGCTGGCAGCATGGAGCCTGCTTGGGATTCTCATTCTATCCCTCTCTCTCTGTCTACTCCCCACTTGTGCTGTCTGTCTCTCTCTAAATAAATAAATAGACTTAATGGGGCGCCTGGGTGGCGCAGTCGGTTAAGCATCCGACTTCAGCCAGGTCACGATCTCGCGGTCTGTGAGTTCGAGCCCCGCGTCGGGCTCTGGGCTGATGGCTCAGAGCCTGGAGCCTGTTTCCGATTCTGTGTCTCCCTCTCTCTCTGCCCTTCTCCCGTTCATGCTCTGTCTCTCTCTGTCCCAAAAATAAATAAACGTTGAAAAAAAATTAAAAAAAAAAAAAAGAGGGGCACCTGGCTGACTCAGCTGAGAGATACAACTCTGGGTCATGAGTTCTACCCCCACACTGGGCATAGGAGCCTACTTTAAAAAAATAAAATAAATAAATAAAATAAATAGACTTAAAAAAAAAAAGCTAGCAGTTAAGTAAAAGCTATTCCAGAACCTCCCCAACAAAGCTTATAAATAAGCCTTGAAAGGATCAAGATGATTACAAGCAACATGACAATCTGCCAAAATAAAATTCATCACTCCTTAAAGGATAAGATCCAGATACTCCATAATATAATGATCAAAATGTCCTCTCTACAATCAAAAATTACTAGATATGCAGAAAAGGAAAAAAAATGATTCATGACCAGGAAAGAAAAATGGAAAGTCAATAGAAACAGACCCAGAAATGAAAGAGATCATAAGATGATCATGAGAGATAAGGACTTTTAAAAAGCTATTATAAATACAGTGGACCCTTGAACAACATGGGGATTAGAGGTGCTGACCACACATATTACTTGGCATGGCCAAAAATCCACATATAACTTCTGATTCCCCCAAAACTTAATTACTAATAGCCTACTATTGATCAGAGCCTTACCAGTAACATAAACAGTCAATGAACACATATTTTTATATGTATATATACTGTATTCTTACAATAAACTAGAAGAAAAAAGAAAATTATAAGAGAAAATACATTTACATTACTGTATTTGTTGAAAATACCTGTGTGTAAGTGGACCCACACAGTTCAAGCCTATGTTATTCAAGGGCCAACTGTCCATTAAAGGACTTAAAGGAAAGCATTAACATTATGTGGAGAGAAATGGAAACTACTCAAAAAAACCCAAATGGAACTTCTAAAGCTAAAAGAAAAATTTTTTAAATAATAAATATATACTGTATCTGAAATGGAAAATTTACTGCATGTGTTTAATAGTAGACAAGAAACTGTAGCAAAAGATTAGAGAACCCAAAAACACAACAATAAAAAAATCCAAAGCACAGGGAGAAAGAGGGCGAAAAGAAAAAACAGGCTGAAAAGAATGAAGTCTAAGTGATTTTGGGGGCAATATCAAACTTAGAGAAAAGTTGCAGGGATAAGTAGTCTTCTTCCTAAACTTCCTGAGAATAAGTTGCTAACCTGACACCCAATAATTCCCAAATATTTTAGTGTTTATTTTCTAAAAACACATATAATCACATATAAAAACACAAAATCATGAAATCAACAATAATATATCACTACCATCCAATCTTTAGATTCCATTCAAGTTTGTTATTCCCAAATAATAATGGATGTCCTTTACAGGAAAAGGATCTAATTCAGAATCACACTTTTCATTCAATACTCTGAATTTCCACCGTTAGTTTCTTTCAGCTTGGAAGAGTTTCTGTCTTTCCTTGAATTTCACGACCCAAACACTTTAAAAGGTTAAAGCCAGTTATTCATAGAATGTCCTTCAATTGGGTTTACTTGATTAGACTGTGTCTGAGTTATAATTAAGTTCAGGTTGTGTATCTTTGACAGCAAAAACACAAAAGCGATGCTGTGCTGTTCTCAATGCATCCTAAGAGATGGTGCATGATTTCAATTTGTCCCGTTACTGATAATATTCCCTTTTATCACTTGATTAAACCAGTAACTGCCAGTTTTCTCCATGACAATCATTATTTTTCTTTAGTAATTATTAAATATTTTGTGAAAACATACTTTGTAACTATGTCAATAATCTGATCTTCAATTTATTTATTTATATCAAAACACACTCATGGTTCCCTATAATATTCAATAGATCACCATCTATTAATATAATTACTGATAACTATTATAGATTGCCTTTCCATTTTGTTGATTGTTCTTTTATTGTACATAAGTTTTTAGTTTGATGCAATCCCATTTGTCTAATTTTGCTTATGTTGCCTGTGCTTTTAGAGTCATATCCCTAATTGAACTCTTTTTCAAACCAATTTATAATTTTCTCTAGGAAGAATTTTTATTACATATGCTTAAATGCTTCCTAGTTTTTGCTGTTACAGTGAATGTAATATTTTAAAAATATATTTGCTAATAGGTTACTACTGATCTATGAAGCTATCAATTTTTATGGATTGCTCTTATCTTTAGAAACCTTGCTAAACTTTCTTATTCTAATGGGTTGTCTGCTGGTTTTTTCGGAGGTTGTCTTAAATTTGTAGTTCTTTCATACTGGTAATCAGTTATCCCAACACCAATTACTAAAGAGCTTATTTCCCCCTGATCTCTATGATATATTAGAATCCCATATAAGTGTGGGCCTACTTTTGGAGTCTGTTGTGTTCCATTAGCCTATTTGTCTATTCTTGTGTTTAAAACCTTATTAATATCACTACTTTTATTATTTTCTTGATTCCATTAGAGCAAGCCCCCTCACTATTATTTTCATGGAAAAACCTTGAGAATTATCAGAATCTTATTAATAATAATAATTTGATAAAGACTGACATTTCCATCAGTAACATTTTTAAGTTTTCCCACAAAAGTCTCATACACTTAAGTTATTTTTTTCTTATTTAGGTTTTTGTTTATGAAATGGATTTGTTTTCTATTATACTGTGTATTTGGTCATTGCTAGTATGTAATAGGAAAGATGTTTTTGTATATTGCACTTCTGATTAACCACCTTTCAAAATTTAGTTTATTCAGTTCATTTTCTTGGGTTTTCTAGGTATAAAAAAATTCTATCATCAGCAAGTGACAGTTATCTCCTCTTCTCTAATCCTATATCTCGTTTCTATTTCTTTTTTTTTTAAGTTTATTTATTTATTTTGAGAGAGACAGAGACAGCACAAGTGGGAGAGGGGGCAGAGAGAGAAGGAAAGCGAGAATCCCAAGCAGGCTCCAAGCTGTTGGCACAGCCAAAACCGAGAGCTGGACGCTCAACCCACTGAGCCACCCATTCGCCCCTCATTTCTATTTCTATTTCTTTATTTACTTTATTTAATTATTGCATCAACAAACAATAATGAAGATAAGAGCTATCCTTATCTTGTCCTCAAATTTAATAAGACGGCTTTTAACATTTCACCATTAATATATGTTTGCTGTAATTTTCTGATAGATACCTTCCTTCAAGTTAAGTTCCCTCCTATTCTTTATTCAGTATCTAAATGGGTGCTGAATTTTATCCAATTTTTCCTGCATCCATTCCCATCTGATTCTTCTTTTTCAATATGCTAATATAGTGAGTCACACTGTTACATCTTATAATACTGAATTACCCTCACAATCCCAGATTATTTACTCCACCAGCTCCACCCCATAGTATAACAACTATTCCCTTTTTTGGTAAATAACTCTATCATAGGCCTTCTAATACTAAATTGGCTTTATGCCTCTCACTTTCTCACTAGACTAAAAGCACCCTGACAGCAGAAACCTTATCTTATTCACATTTTTATCTCTAAAAATTAGCATATATCTTAACAATGTTGTATGAATAAATAAAAATAATAATCTGAGACTAAGCATGGTGCTTCAAAAATGGCTCCTTCCTAATAAAAGTTATGAGATGACATTCTCCAAGCTAATAACTCACTTGGCAGTCTAGAACAGATACCCCCCACTAAGGTCTGTGTACCAAAGATCAGTTGAATAACAAAGTCCTAACCTACAATTTGAGATCTACAGAAACAAGGGAGAATATGGTACTAAATAAAGCAGGCCAAATCTGATCTGTGACTGATTTATGCCTAGTACAAGAGAATTAATGAATAGCCCAAGGCAAATGAGTCTAACTAGAAAAGTGGGTCTCTGAGGTAAAAGCACCAACCAGAACTAGTTATTTACAAGGAAACTGTATTGCAGAAGTCAGATTATGTGTGATGGCAAACAAAGACAAACAGAAGCATGATCAAGAAGTCATGGTTAAAAACAAGAATGCTGAAGGGAAAATCTTGTTTTATATAATCCACTCTGGTACACTTAGTGCGTTAAACAAATCCTGAGTACCTACTGTGGCCATATTAATATATAAAACCTTAGTTTAGTCAATCTATCATTGTGGAGAAAAGTACACAGATAACTGTAATTGGGAGAGGAGAGTAGGAACAACCCCAGTAACAAACATGTTAGGTAAACCTACAGTTAGTTACGTAAACATTTCATTTGCAATCACAGACATTCAGTAAATATCTCTCTTTTTCAGCCTTCTTCTATCTTATTTTTATTTTCCTTACCCTATATTTGAATCTCCTTACATACCTTTCACCTGTGACTGCCTCCTATTCACACACTGGTAACAGACCTAAAAAACACTTTAGAGATTACCTAGTTTTTCATTCATCTAAATCAGAAAATCTAAGTCCAAAGGAGTAATTTGCCTAGACTCCTTGACTTTTTTTCCTTCGCTGTCTTTCAGCCTTTTCTCAGATAGGCTCATTCACGAAAACAAAGAAAAGACCAAAAAGAAAAGATTTTAGCAATGTTATCTATAAAACCCACATGTACAGTAAATCACTGTTTTTATTGTATTGGTTGAGCATATCCTTAATTCTGTTTTCACAGTCAGTAACCAAACTAAAGAATATTAATTTCCTCTTCATTTCAGTTGATATTTTAATAAACCCAGATATTTAATTCTGACAACAAATATTTAAGAAAGATTTCTATATTACCACTAAAAGTATAAACTAAAAAATTGTACAAACTTATAATATAAGCCCATTATTACGTGATAATATATAATTTGGATTATACTTTAAGATGAAGATGGATGTGTAATTTCTTTTTAAAAAAAATTTTTTTTACATTTATTTATTTTTGAGAGACAGAGACAGAGTGTGAGTAGGGGAGGGGCAGAGAGAGAGGAAGACACAGAATCTGAAGCAGGCTCCAGGCTCTGAGCTGTCAGCACAGAGCCTGATATAGGGCTCGAACCCACGAACCGTGAGGTTATGACCTGACCCGAAGTCGGATGCTCAACTGACTGAGACACCCAGGCGCCCCTGGATGTGCAATTTCTAATAAACATGAGTGATGTCATTCCAACTTTAACAACTTTTATAATGTAAACATTATCTTTGACAGTGTTGGTACCAAGTTTCTTTGTCTTAAGTTGATGTATTCTTTAAAGTTTAAAGGTTCTTTTTAAATTTTTTATTCCCAACATTCCTTACATGGTATTTCAAATTCTACTCGGTTGCCAGAAAAGCCTTTGGCCTCCTTTGTATAAAGCTCTTCTAAAAATTAACAAGTTTTAAGAATTTAGAATTTTGGTTTGCTCAAAATCTTTTAAGAACTTTTTCTAAAGATAAATTTAATATTAAGTTCTTTAAACCGTGAGAAAGATCCCTTGAAACAATTAAGACAATCCTGAATACAAAAAAAGGGAGCAGTTTAGTTTTTATACACTAAGGATAGCACATGAAATTTTAGGAATCTGGGAAAAAGTGAAAAATGCAACTTAGAAAAGCTAGAGAAAGTATTTTGAAAAATTTGCAGAATACTTCAACACCAAAAATTAACCTCACATTCAACAGGGATTATTTAAAGATAGGGGGATGAAAGTTTCCTGCATCTTTTTTATAAAACTGTGGTGCTTTGTGTTTATAAATCTTTGCTGTGAATACATGGAGTTTGAGAGGATTTCTGTGATCTACTAGACTCATTTGGAAATCCAATAAAATAATAGAGTTCTTCGATAGAACAGGCTGATACTAGGTACTCAAAGCTTCAGTTTCAGTTTCTAATCTACATATCTATTGTGAGTTATTTTAGAATGTGCAAACAGAACTGGAAAGTTCCTACTTGTTTAGAATCAATGGATAATACATCACAGCCTATCCATAAGCTTTCTGGACTTGGGAAACCAGGATAACTGCTAAGCACTCTAGGCATGGACTTAGAGAGCAATAAACTTTCAATTGGTTTCCCATTTGATTCATGCCCAATTTGAGTTAGGGTCACAATGACAGATGTTAGGATCACAGAAAACAAGCCCTTTCACCCTGAGAATGCAATCTCTTTATGTGAGAGGGACAGACTACCCTCAGGTGAAACTGTCTGAAAAGTCCTAATCCCCACTCTGATGAAAGGTAGCTTAAGAGTTAAGGCCAGATGTCCTGAAAATTATGTACATCAAAAAAAGTAGTAACTTCAGAAAAAATAGTATTTTTTTCAAAAGAAAAACATAGGCTCTGCAGAAAACATTATATAGTTATATTAATGTGAATACTGGTTACTGATTTAACTCAACTTGTAATGAATACATTAGAAGGACAGGATAAGATATACAGATGGCAAAAAAAAAAAAAAAAAAAAAAAAAAAAAAAAAAAAAAAAAGCTAAAATCTCATCTACCATTATCCAGAAGTCAATAGACAATGTCTAAAAGGGATAAATCAAGAAATATGAAGGTAGGCATATTATCACTATAAATGGCAGTACATGACAGACGAAATTGCTTTACAAAAGTTAAAAGTTCTTACTCTAGGAAACAGAACTGAGAGGTAAATTAGGGTATGGATTGCCATTTTTCAATATGAATCTTAGTATTAACTAATCCTTTTAACTACGTAAAACATTTCTTAAAGAGAGTAAAAACACTAGCCAAAAAAAGAAAAAAATCGTTTCATGAAGGCTGTCCATTTTATTTACTTCTAGGAAAAAAGGTAAGTAATTGTGTTTGACTGTTACTGAGCTGCAGCACATTTAATGAGGCTGTACATGTAGAGGTCAGTGCTAGAGATTCAGAGTCATGAGACAATTGTCAGGCTATGAATGAACTTAAGAAAATAAAACAGTATAAAAAATTTCTTCTGTAAAAATATGCATTCCATTAAAGACAGAAAGCACTCCACTCCTGCATGTATTTTAAGGTTCATTTTTTTCATACAACAAAAGGCACAGTATAATAATTTAAACAAAGTGGGTATAGTATGAATCCAGAATTCTCTAAAAAGAAATTGTACTCTCATTAAATATTCTAAATACTGTCTTTCATGTTTAACATTTAAAATACTAAACAAAGATTAATTCAGAATACAGAGTCATGATTAATGAAGTTTTCCTTAAACTCTTTTTGAAAGCATACTTTTTTTTTTTTAGAATTAGTCTGGAAAGACCTTTTACTAAAATAAAAGATGAGCTACTAAATGATACACATGTGATATGTGAGCAAGTAACTTTCTAACCATACATAGCTATTTCCAAGCCAACATAATCCCAGATCAATCATTTCCTTTTACAAGATGAAAACTAAGAAATGTTTTAAAGAAAAATAGCCTAGCAATATAGTTGAAATTTGTCCAACCAGAAGTTAAATGCAACATGGCAGTGAAAGAGGGCCTTGAGCAATTTCACATTTATAAATGACCTACTTATGACAAGATGCTTTAATTTCAATCAGCAGACAACAGTATTATCTACCACTGTATACAGTAATTTTTAAATTAGGGTAAAAGATGAAGAGAAAGTTAGCAATTCCATAATGCTAAGATTTTAAGATTTGGTCCTTGTATAACTAAGGATTATGTCTTTACTTATTCATTGACTAATATCTATGAGAAACAGAAATCTGATAGTTTTAATGGCTTTTTGCTCTTCTACCCAGACTGCAAGCCTGTTATGTATCCTCCTGAACCATCTGCTTAGTGTTGGTGCTTAACAACTACATGTGCTCATGTTTTTGATCATACCATTCTAATTTGAAACTAGTTGTACAAAGACATTTTTTTAATTTTTGAGATATTTTATATGGTAACATATAACTATATAACATTTGCATGTCACTATGAAACATCTGAAGTAAGTTATTTCCATATCTAACTTCAAATGTGCATATACCAGAATGATTGTTTTATGAAAAATAATTAACTAAGTAAGCATCATCACCATATAGGGTTATCCAAGTAGTAAGGTATCTCAGTCTTGAGTACAATCAGGGAAATAAGTGGTTTTTAAAAAAGAACCACTTCACCTTTCTCTCCCTTCTCACAGCAATCACTGTGCATGATGGCAAACAATAAAATGTAATACTAATATAATCTTTTATATATTTATAGGATATTTTCACATATCTTAACTAATATGATCTACACAAAGACTGAACAGTAACTTTTGGAGAGGTGTGTGACATATAATTACCACACAGAGATCATCAACATAGCCCTCCTTAATGTACTTTCTCACAATTTAAGATACGTGGGGAGCCTGGGTGGCTCAGTCGGTTAAGCCTCCAACTCCTGATTTCAGCTCAAGTCATGATCTTGCAGGTTATGGGATGGAGCTCTGTGTCTGGCTCCATGCTGACAGTGCAGAGCCTGCTTGGGATTCTCTCTCCCTTTCTCTCTCCCCTCCTCGTGCTCCCACACTCTCTCTAGTAAAATAATAAACATTAAAAAAAAAAGATATATTAAGTTACCTCTTCAGAAGTTGAAGAATATCTATGACATTTTCTAGGTAGCCCACAACTGAGTTAGCAGGACAGCATTATACTCACTGATTTAACAAAGAGAATTAATGCTTTAATTAAAGACAAAAAGGCAGATGGACACAAAAAGAATAAAAATCCAATACTATACATATATTTAACTTTGATTTTATCTGAATTGGATGAAATGACTGAATATCTATCTACCTTTTACTTCTTATAATGAGCCAACATGGGCCCTTCAAATATTAAGCTGTTTTTCAAATTTTCAGTTTGAGAACCCCTTCCCACTCATAAACATTACTAAGGACTCTAAAGAGCTTTTGTTTAGGTGAGTTATATCTATGTATATTTACTACATTAAAAATTAAAATTAAGAATCAGAAATTAATTTATTAATCCATCTAAAAATAACAAACTCATTGTAAGCACAAAGAACATTTTTATGATAAATAACTATCTTTTCCAAAAACAGAAAAAATTTTAGTGGGGAGTGACATTTCTTTACAACTGTGTAAATCTCTTTAATGTTTAGCTTAATAGAAAACATCTGGATTCTTAAATCTGCTTCTGCATTCAATGTGTTGTGAAACATTATTATGTTCAAACTATGTGAAGAAAATTAACCTCACACATATATGCAATCAGAAAGAATACTTTAATAGTCCTTTAAGAATTATTGATATTCTTCTTTGATACTACCAAACTTCAGTAAAGTCGTACTTTCTTAAAAGCTAGTTGCAATATGGAATCTGAAATCCTATCAGTGAACTCTTCTTACTGTTATACATTAAAATCCACTGGTGTATCTAGCATTTTGAATACATGTTTTACATATGCATGATTTCTTTTTTTTTACTGTTTATTTATTTTGAGAGAGAGAGAGAGAGAGAGAGAGAGAGAGAGAGAGAGAGTCAGTCACCACAGAGCCTGACATGGGGCTCGAACTCACAAACCATGAGATCATGACCTGAGCCAAAATCAAGAGTTGGACACTTAGTCCACTAAGCCACTCAGGTACCCCTAACATATGCATGACTTCTTATTATGAATTATCATTTTGAAAATATTTATTCATTGAGTTATATGTATTTTCCAAACATGTACATTATTATTCAATATAAAAGTTCACATTGAATAATATCACCTATATTATCATCAGAACTGTCTTTATTGAGAAGCTACCAAGTGTGTGTTTTCTGTAATTCAAATTTTATCACTGACAACAAAATCATTTGTTTTTCTTGAAATGGCCAGCCAACTTTGTTCATTTTTGAAAAAAATGTCTGCCCAATACTCAAACCTGAATAACCAGTTTGTCTGTCATTTTTTCACATCAAAAGTGTTCCACAAAACAGAGACTTGTTCAGCTTGCAACTCAAAAAAATTGTAAGTGCTTTTCCTTGAGATAATCATCACATTTTATTATGCAACAGAAGTGTTTTATGCATACTTTTCATTTTGTCCTACAGAATATTAAAAAGAAATGTACTCAAGGGTCAAGACTCAATAAACTAACTTTTACTGCTTCACCAAGAACATTTTTTTTAATATTTATTTTTTGGGGGGAGAGAGAGAGAGAGAGAGACTGTGAGCAGGGGAGGAGCAGAGAGAGAGGGAGACAGAATCCCAAGCAGGCTCCACACTGTCAGCACAGAGCTGACTTGGGGCTCGAACTCAGGATCTGTGAGATCACAACCTGAGCCAAAATCAAGAGCCAGACACAACCAACTGAGCCACCCAGGTGCCCCTCACCAAGAACATTTTTAAGTGAAACGTGATTTCTTTTAAACTCTAGGAACGCAACAGTGTGAAGAATACGATGACTATCAGAGTACAATTTGGTACCACTCCTTGATTCAAGCTAAGGTGTCAACAGTTTTACCCACCTGTGCTTTTCCAACATAGGCCCCAAAGGCAAATTACATCTTAATATTATTATAAAACTAATTTTGACCTGGCAGACTGGCAGGGGTCTGTTGGTCTCACTCTGAGATCCACTGTATTAAGTAAATCAATTCCTGTTCTTGGTATGGAGGCCTGAGGACTTAGTATTATGGCTAATCAGTACCTTCATCAAGTAACAGAACCTTCATTTATATGGTGGTCAACCACATAGCCAGTAACTAAAATAAAGTTTATAGCACCAATGAGCGTCACTCATCTGTGATAGAACCTCCACCCACTGTCTTTAAACCTTATCATAGGTCAGAGAGGTTTGTTTAAATTTGTTTTCATCAGTATTTTGGGGTAGTATTTGCTCCAAATCCAGACAGTTCTAGAAACTCAAGAAATCTCAAACTGAGCTGATACCTAATTAGATATTTTCCTGGATCAGTGACAGACTTAACTAGTACAGCTTTCACTCACATACTAGCAATTCAATAGAGAAAGAATTCTTAACCTGAAGTCCAAAAACCCTCCAAGGTAATTTCAATAGTGACCTTAATTAATTACCAGTGACAGGTATCATGGTTATTTTGAGAAGCAAGAAAGCTCTCTAAAGTTAAAAAAAAAAAAAAAAAAAGCTTTAAAAAGTATTTTCCAGAGTACAATCGCTTATTAACAAACTAAAATATATGGTCATAGAAATTTACCTCAAATAAGAAATTGTAAAATTCAGTAAGAAAATCCTTTTGCCGTCAATTCCTCTAATATTAAAAAAAGTTCCCATACAGAATTACTCTAAGAATAAGAATTCTATTAAGAGCAGAATAAAAGTACCACAATATTGGTTTAATTTGCCCTTTTCAGTGTACCATAAAAGTACTCCCAAAGGGATCACAAACCTCCTCCATAATAAGCCTGCCAATTAAAAGAAAAATAAGATGGGGCATCTGGGTAGCTCAGTCGCTTGAGCGTCCAACTCTTGGTTTTGGCTCAGGCTTGGTTCATGAATTCGAGCCCTGCATCAGGCTCTGTGCTAACAGCACAGAGTCTGTTTAGGATTTTCTCTCTCTCCTTCTCTCTCTGTCCCTCCCCTGCTCACTTACTCTCTCAAAATAAATAAAACTTAAAAAAAAATTTTTTTTTAATAAAAACATAAAGGAAGATACTCATTCAAAAGGCACTGCTAGGGCACCTGGGTGGCTCAGTTGGTTTAGCATCCGACTTCGGCTCAGGTCATGATCTCTCTCACACACAGTTCGTGAGTTCGAGCCTCGTCTCAGGCTCTGTGCTGACAACTGAGAGCCTGGAGCCTGTTTCAGATTCTGTGTTTCCCTCACTCTCTGCCCCTCCCCCACTCACACTCTGTCTCTCTCTCAAAGATAAATAAACATTCAAAAAAAAAATTTTTTTAAAAGGCACTGCTAAAGACAGAAATGAAAGAAGAAATACAAGAAAAAGAAGTAGTAAAATAGAGAAAAAATGCCACACATACAAACCAAGTATTGCACTGGAAACAACATGATATGCTGGAAACCAAGTTAGAGGAGAGGTACACAAGCAGGGAAGTATGGAATTATTAACAAACAAGTTAAAGGAATTTGTAGCAGGGTCTACAAATGGCTCAAGAGAAATAAACTGTTTTAGGGACCTCCAATTTAATACAATTAAATTTAGAGGGGCGCCTGGGTGGCTCTGTCAGTTGAGCGTCTGACTTCGGCTCAGGTCATGATCTCACAGTTCATGAGTTTGAGCCCCGCGTCGGGCTCTGTGCTGACAGCTCAGAGCCTGGAGCCTGCTTCACATTCTGTGTCTCCCTCTCTCTCTGCCCTTTCCCTGCTCATGCTCTGTCTCTCTCTGTCTCAAAAATAAACAAACATTAAAAAAAATTAAATTTAGAAAACAGAAGAATAAATGACCTAGGATTTTAGAATATTTTGAAAGCAGCTGAGAATGCAAAGTTGATAGATAATGGAATATTCAAAAGAAAAATGTACAATCCTCAACAAATACTGGACTTAATCTATGCGTTGGAGAATTAAAACAAAAATAAAAACAAAAGCTCTGGATAACTATGCAAAGACCAAAATTCCCTTCCAGAATAAATAACTCAGTAACACGCTGTGTCTTCAGAATAAAGTATAAAACAAAATAATTATATGAATACTCTCAGATAACAAAAAAATTTACTGAGAACACCACTGTCCAAACTCTGAAATACTGGTCTGAGTTCTTTCTATAAGCATAGACAGAAACTCTGAATCCTTATAATTAATTAACAGAAGTGTAACACAAAGATGGCTAAATTCTAACAACCGAGTAGTTAAAATGCAACTTAATCTTCAGGGAATTGTTAAATATCCTAGAGAAATTATATCCTATAAATGCAGACTTTAAAGCATTCTGACAGATCAAAAGAATTATAATAACACATCCTCAAAACTATTTTACTAAATATGAAAATGAAATATATACTTACAGTAATGAAAATATGAACAAGAGTATAAATACACAGCTATTGAAATGTTTCTCATATAAAATTAAGCATCATTGTCAAAACACATTGCTATATTACACATTTAAATGTTTCCAGTTGCAAGTCTAGAAAAATAAACTAAATATCCTTATTTTTTCATGCATAATTAAGTATCCAAACTTAACATCCTTTTCTCGAGAAATACATAAGTTTAAGTCTGTCTGCTCAGCTTTAATCCTGACATATCATCCTTCATTCTTCCCTTTCACACACTATATCTAGAATTCCATCAATTCTTTTGCAAGTTCTTGAATGTGCTCCTCTTCTCCACTCACACAGCCCACACTGACTAGGACCTCACCACCATAAGCACAGATGACATCCATCACTACCCATCTATCTTCCTTACTTGTTCCTGACTATTCTCCACCTTTGTTCCAAGCACTAATACAACGTAAGTTTCATTGATTTGCTCATGGAGTCTCAGTACCTGCAATGGTATACGTAGTAAATGCTTAATAAACATTGGATGAACAAATAAAGTCCATACTTAATCTTTTCTACAAACTAATGCTAAAGTCATTTTCCTTGTATTTTAATTCCCTAATAAGTAATTTTAAATGGTTATCCAATGCCTGCCATGTGCAGTTTAAATTATAATAGTTATTTTTTAAGTTTCCCATAATCTGGCCTACTCTACTTATGGAACTTTATATTCTACTATTTCCCAACTTGGATGAATCCTCTACCAAGGCTCGTCTCCTTACCACCTCCCAAATCATAAATATGCTTTTTCCTCATGCTGATTCCCTAGCTTAAAATACCCTCCTCTCCTCATCTATGGCTACCCAAGTCCAATCATTCTTCAAGGTTTAAATTAAATCTAACTTCTTCCCCTTGACTTCCCTGACTATCCATCCTATCTCTAGAGACCAAACCTGACTTCTAACTAATTTCTAAACAGCAGGGCTCCCTAATCTACCCACACTATCATACACACTCCATTTCACTAAAAAAAAAAAAAAAAAAAAAAAAAAAAAAAAAAAAAAAAAAAAAAAAAAAAAACCCACAAAAAACAAATAAACAAATAACAAAAACCAAACATACAAAATACATACAAATTAAAAAAGAAAAACAAACAAGCTAATAACAAGAGATTTGTTTCCAAATACATACTTGGGATCATTCACCATTCATTATAGATTCATCTTAATTATATACATTCAATACTTAACACAAAGACTTAAGTTGAAAACAAATGAGGTACTACAAGATTCTGAATCAATACTTGTACATATCCTATTTACAAAGATGGAAATACAGTTTAATTCACTTGCAAAGATTTAAAATGTGG
The DNA here is from genome assembly GCF_022837055.1 of Prionailurus viverrinus. Lineage (NCBI taxonomy): Eukaryota > Metazoa > Chordata > Mammalia > Carnivora > Felidae > Prionailurus > Prionailurus viverrinus. The sequence continues at coordinate 74,526,574 of NC_062563.1, forward strand.
AGTTGGAAAAAAATTAAAATAACCTTCAATTATGAGAAAACTCAACACTCCAATTTCCTTCAACATTCAAGTTAACTGAGAATTTACTGTGGTTTACCCTTTTTTTAACCAGTCTTGGCAAAACAGAATTGGAGTACTGCCTCCAGTGGTCTTTCCCCACAACTTCTCATCCTTCCCAATTCTGTAGTTTTGTTTTGTTTTTTTAATGTTTATTTATTTATTTTGAGAGAGAGAACACACTCAAGCTGGTGGGGGAGGGGCAGAGAGACAGGGAGAGAGAGAATCCCAAGCAGGCTCTGTGTTGACAGCAAGATGCTCAAAAGACTGAGCCACCCAGGCACCCCTCCACAATTCTGTAGTAATCCAGGTCTTAAGCAAGGACTAGGACCCATCACCTAAAACTAAACTATCTTCCGTGGTGCTCTGAAAGGAAATAGTCATTTCGTCAATGATATTATGGAGTTTACCATTTTTTTATCACCTTCACTATGAAAGTAAATTTCATTAAGAACACACCATTTTGTAAAATTTCCTGAAAAACTATTAAGATAGCCCACAAAATTTCCTGTTTAATACAAAAAGCATGGGCTTTTTTATATAAAATTTATTGTCAAATTGGTTTCCATACAACACTCAGTGCTCATCCCAAAAGGTGCCCTCCTCAATACCCATCACCCACCCTCCCCTCCCTCCCACGCCCCCCCCCCCCCCATCAACCTTCAGTTTGTTCTCAGTTTTTAAGAGTCTCTTATGCTTTGGCTCTCTCCCACTCTAACCTCTTTTTTTTTTTTCTTCCCCTCCCCCATGGACTTCTGTTAAGTTTCTCAGGATCCACATAAGAGTGAAAACATGGGATCTGTCTTTCTCTGTATGGCTTATTTCACTTAGCATAACACTCTCCAGCTCCATCCACGTTGCTACAAAGGGCCATATTTCATTCTTTCTCATTGCTGCGTAGTATTCCATTGTGTATATAAATCACAATTTCTTTATCCATTCGTCAGTTGATGGACATTTAGGCTCTTTCCATAATTTGGCTATTGTTGAGAATGCTGCTACAAACATTGGGGTACAAGTGCCCCTATGCATCAGCACTCCTGTATCCCTTGGGTAAATTCCTAGCAGTGCATTGCTGGGCCATAGGGTAGGTCTATTTTTAATTTTTTGAGGAACCTCCACACTGTTTTCCAGAGCGGCTGCACCAGTTTGCATTCCCACCAACAGTGAAAGAGGGTTCCCGTTTTTCCACATCCTCTCCCGCATCTATAGTCTCCTGATTTGTTCATTTTAGCCACTCTGACTGGCATGAAGTGATATCTGAGTGTGGTATTGATTTGTATTTCCCTGATGAGGAGCAACGTTGAGCATCTTTTCATGTGCCTGTTGGCCATCGGGATGTCTTCTTTAGAGAAGTGTCTATTCATGTTTTCTGCCCATTTCTTCACTGGATCATTTGTTTTTCGGGTGTGGAGTTTGGTGAGGTCTTTATAGATTTTGGATACTAGCCCACAAAGAGCATGTTAATATAAACATTACAATTGCCAGTCTTCTTCCTTCCTTACTGTTAAATTTTTCTTTAATTATAACACTGTTATAATTAGCTATTTATTTCCCAGCTTTCCACTTTAATTCAAAATACTCATTTCTACCTCTAGTGGTAATCAAAAGACCATTAACCTTATATATTTAAAAAAAAAAGGAAATAAATTCCTTCTCAACTTTAGTTATTTTCACTATATTCTATTTTATCCACCCATTAGCATGGTCTAACCCTGGCCCTAAATCACCATTCAGAATTGCAACTTTCAAAATCTCAAACTCTGAAAATCCCCTATTCCATCTCTTCTCACCTTCTCTAATCCTACTCATCTTTCATCCTATTGCAACCTCTCTAATCTATCAGCCTCCTCCTGATGACACTTGCTTTCCTCCTTCACTTTAATGATCACACTCTATTCATTTCAACTATTCACCTGGATATCCAACCCTACATCTACATTATAGATCCCCAAATCTGAGAAAACTCTACAGACCTTTTTGTTAGTTTCTGAGCAGCTAAGCATTATTGGGTAAGTTATTCAACCACACTGATTGGCTCCACTATAAATCTGTGGTTTCCAAATCGCAAATAAGCCATCAACCTCACATGACAATACATCTTTATGCAAGACAATTCGCCTTTAACTGACTCCCTTTGTGATCTCCTCCCAGGAGTCTTGTGAATTTTCCTACTTTTCCTCAAACTTCCAGCCTTTTAATGTTACGGTTTCCTAGGATCTATCATCGGTTCCCTTCTGTATTTTTTCTGGCACCCATGTCCTTAGATTCTCATATCTCTATCTCTATTCTAGACCTTTTCCCTGAGCACCACCAGACCTATGTATATCTATCCGCCCACAAGATACTTCTCATTGTTCACCAGACCCTCCAAAATAAACTCAGCACTTATTTTCTATACTTCCCCTCCCCTCAAATTTTCATCCTCTTGTAATGTCTTACTTTACTAAGGGCACTACCATCTGCTCTTTACCCAAGTAAAAAGTGTGGCAGTCATCCCAGACTCATGCCTTTCTCATTCTTTGTATCAAATCAGTAACCAAGTCCCATCACTTTCATACTGTCTCTCTTCTATATCACTTCTACATAAATGCTGTTAATATCTCTATTCTTGCCTCCATAAGCACCAAATTTAATCCTTCTAAAATGCAAATGCTATCTGTTTCAATTCCTTTCATGATTTCAATAGCCTATATTACTGTTTTTAAAGCTGGAGTACAGTAGTGACACCTTTTTAAAAAACAAAATTATCAAGAATCTCTGAGCATTATCCTATAGATATATATCCTAAGAGTCCATGGACCCTGTATGAGAAAGTGACTTAAGAAACTAGTCTTATTCTATGAAAAAAAAAATCAACTGTGAATTATCACTGCAAAAGAATTTCTTGTTTTTATTACCTCTTGAAAAAAAATTTGAATTTATGAAATTAAAACACAAAATTAAATTTCCTAAATTACCACAGACCCCCCCCCCCAAGAATATCTGTGGACCTAGCTTAATAAACACTAGTTATGATGGTTAATTTTATGTATCAACTTGGGTGGACCACAGTGCCCAGATATGTGGTCAAATATTGTTCTGGATGTTTCTTTCAATATGATTAACACATAAATCAATGGACTTTGAGTAAAGCAGATTACCCTCCGTGTGAGTGGACCTCATCCAGTCATTTGAAGGTGTTACTGGAACAAAGGCTGACCTCCTTGTAGCAAGCTCCCTTTGAACTCAGTGCAATTCTTCCCTGAGTTTCCAACCCACCTACCAGCCCGCCAGCCTGCCCCATCAGCTTTTAAACTAGCTAAACCTCCACAATCTCATGAGCCAGTTCCTTAAAATAAATCTCTGTATACACACACACACACACACACACACACACACACACACACACACCAAGGGCTACCAAGGGCTAGCTCTATTTCTCCAAAAAGAATGTGAAGTAACACATGTCTCCACAGGAAAAAAAATCCAACCTTCTTAACATGGTATCTAAGGACAGTCTCCCAATCCCCACCTCTTCAAACTCCTCTCCTATGTGCAAGAAGCATACAATCTCTGCTTCAGCTGTACAATACAACCTATAGTTATTTGAGTCTACTATTTTTAGTCATATCTTCATGCCTCTTTTTATGCCATTTGCCTCCTACTCCAACTGTTTATGATTCCTATTTACCGAATTGGTCCTATTCAACTTTCATGTCCTAGTTCAAATTCTCCCTCTTCTAAGTGAATAATCACATCTCTCTTTGTGCCAACATTTTTTCAAGAACATAATTCTACCATATAGCACATGTATCACACTGCAATTTATCTGCATGTTGTTCTCGTTACTAGTGAGGAAAGACCGTATCTTATTCAGCATCATATCCCCAGTATCTAGCAGATAGTTTATCATATAGTGAGCACTCGGGAACTACTCACTGAATAAACTGACCTTTAAGGAAACTATCTCTTCAGCCTTCTCATTCACTGAGTACTGTATTTTAGATCCTGACAAAACAGATCTCAGCCTTGAGTGCCACTCTGGCCCTCCTCAGGCCATGCCCCTCACCACTGAGCAAGCAACCCATGGAAGCAAGAGGATATACCCATACATAGATGACACTGCAGTTACCTAGAACTCTGGAAATTCTTGCCCAAATACCTCTAACCCAATTACAGGGCCTGCACAGGACTCTTTCCTAGGTCTGTCCTGAGGATGGACTATACAGATGTATGTTATCACTGGGTCAAGGAGAGCTGTTTGCAAGAGCATGGGTCTTAGGCATGCCTACAGGATGCCCACAGGTATGCACATGAGACCCCTCTGTGGGGCTAGACAGAGCTAGGGATGTGGGGAGGAGGTTGAGCTCCACTATACTCTGATAAGAAACTGAGTTTTTGAATTCTAAATTACATAAATTCTAAATTTGAATCTTTCAAGTCATCATGAAGGTATATTTTTCAGATATACCTACTTTTCATGATAAAAGATCAGAACATAGTCAACAATTTCTTAGTCTGGTTTATAACCTTTAAATATTTAGGCCTATCGTGGTAAATGAATACTTGCCCTGAGTCTCACAAATGTCAGAATAAACTTGATGAGTTTCATCAACCTAGTTTTATTAATTATTGAACTAGCAAAATAGAGCTAAGATAGAATAGGAATAAAATCATGAAGAAAGAGAATACAGACATACCACATCTTATTGTGCTTCACTTTACTGCACGTTGTAGATAATTATGTTTTTCACAAATTGAAGGTTTATGACTGTTAATCAAGTCTGTTGGTGCCATTTTGCCATTTTTTTTCCAATAGCATTTGCTTACTTTGTGTCTCTGTGCCACATTTTAGTAATTCTTGCAATATTTCAAACTTTTGATTCAATATTACTGTATTTATGATGGTGTAATCTTTGATGTTGGTATTGAAAATGTTCAGGGGTGCCACAAACCACACCCAAGTAATACAACCAACTAATCAACAAATGTGTGTGTTTTGACTGCTCCACCAACCAACCAGCCTGATCCAGGAATTAAACATAACTCTCAAGGCAGTTTCTTCCTCTATACCACACCACCTTTCTAAAAGTAGCTAGCTTAGTGATTACAAAATTGAATATTAGGTATCTTTTAATATCAATTAAATCTCAATTATTTTTAAATATTGAAACTTTCTGCCTATAGTGGTACCAATCTATGTCACAAATCCTAAAAGAAGGTCAAATGCTGTTCTGAAAGAGTATAGTTAAGAACTGATGTTTCCTGTGGGCACCTGGCTAGCTCAGTCAGTTGAGCATGAGATTCTTAATCTTGGCATCATGAGTTCAAGCCCCATGTTGGGTGGAGACATTACTTAAAAAAATAAATAAGTGGAGTGCCTGAGTGGCTCAGTCAGTTAAGCATTTGACTCTTGACTTCAGCTCAGGTCATGGTCTCATGTTTCTTGAGTTCAAGCCTCACATTGGGCTCTGTGCTGACAGTGCAGAGGCTGCTTAGGATTCTCTCTCTCTCTCTCTCTCTCTCTCTCTCTCTCTCTCTCTCCTTCCCCTCCCCTGCTCTCTCTCTCAAAAAATAAACTAAAAAAATTTTATATATTTTTTTAATGTTTATTTATTTTTTGAGAGAGAGACAAAGACAGAGCATGAGTGGGGGAAGAGCAGGGAGAGAGGGGGACACAGAATCCAAAGCAGGCTCCAGGCTCAGAGCTGTCAGCACAGAGCCTGACATGGGGCTCGAACCCACAAACTGTGAGATCATGACCTGAGCTGAAGTCGGATGCTTAACCAGCCACCCAGGCACCCCTAAAAATTTTTTTGAATAAATTTTAAAAAATAAAAATAAGAATTGTTCCTTTTTGAGTTTCCCATATTAATACACATTACAGAAAAAAATTTCAGTTTAAAAATTTAAAAATACTCCCATATATAGCAACTAGTTTCTGTTCTCTAGGTTCTCATCGCTTTTTGTAGCTTAACTAGATATGGCTCATACAGCAAATCAGACAATGACTATGGACTGTTAAAGACATCAGTCCAATATAAGGCTGTGGACAAAAATCCCAATATTTGGACATGATCAGTAACATTACTGGAAACCAAACTGAAGTCACTGTATATTCTAATACCATTCAAAAGCATGGACTATGACTTGTTCTTACAAAGTCAACTCAAGCAAGACATAACATAGGTGGGGAAAATATTCAATAACGGTAATTAAATAATGGAACAGAGAAAGAACAAAAGGAGAAATAGAAGACAAACTAGAAAGTAAAGTAAATTAAATTCTACAATACTAGAGTTTTCAAAATTTTTTAAGTTAATAAAATTATGAAATGTTTCATTTATTCCTTAACATTTAATGAAAACTTATACCAAATCTATGCTAGGTACTGGTGATACATAACAAAAACTTCTAGCCTCTAAATGCTATCTAGTTGCTGCAGCACTTTTAACAATTTGGTAAAGATAGATATTAGATGATAGGGGAGAGAGCAATTAACTCTCCCAAGGGACTTCAGAGGGTATTAAAGAATGAGTTAAAATTTGCTAGGCAAAAAAAAGGGAAAGGGCAGTGTAGGGAAAAATGATTATTATGATAATAGGAATAAAGCAAAGATCAAGAGCTAACAATACCTGACTCTTGCTATATGCCAAGCATTGTACACAAATTATCCTATTTGATTCTCATAACTCTGTGATTCTTTTTATCCTGTTTATAAATGAAGAAATTGAGAAGTAACTTTCTAAAGATTTTATATCTACATAGATGTGATACCAATAGGAATTATATAAAACTAAGCTGTGAATGATCATTTGTTTGAAGAAACATAAAAAAGCAGGTTTGGCCTACTACACAACAATACTAATGACAGCAACCAGCACTGGGAATACAGTGGTCAACAAAACAGAAAATAGATACCATCTGTACATTATTAGAGATTAAGTCTACGCCAGGAAGGAAACACTATCTTTCATCTCATAGATGTAGGAACCGAGATTTGGAAATGTAAGTAAATTGTTTAGGTCATAAACTAGTATGTAGCATAGTGAGAATTAAACCTTGTCTGACTCAAAGCCCAAATTCATCCTACTTTACCACATAACCTTGCTATTATTCATTCATTCAACAGTAGTATATCAAGTACCTACTGTATGTTAAGCATATGCTAGAAATAAAGATGAAAGAGATACTAGATGGTTTCAAGAAATTCACAGGTTAGTTAGTGGAGTCAAACATACCAAAAACTGCAATACAATGAGATAAATGCTATCAGACAAGAGTCATATATAAGTACATGTGATCACAGATTGAGAAGACAACTTGAAGAGGGGCAAGCCCAAAAGTAAGACCAGTCAGGGCTCCCACATTAATCCAAAAGTCAGGGACACATCTAAGAAAAATTTGGGAGGTAAATCACAAAACTTAGTAATAAGACAGCAACTATGACTGTATCATAAGTGTGTTTTTAAAAAAGCAACAAACAAAAACAAAACTAAACAAAAACTATGAGGCCCAATGAGAAAACCTGAGATGACCACGCCAAAATTCAGAGTCAATGCCACACTTGGTAAGAAACCCATATATATATTTTAAAATATTTATTCATTTTTTGAGAGAGAGGGACAAGAGTGTGAGCAGGGGAAGAGCAGATAGAGAGAGTGACACAGAAGCCAAAGCAGGCTCCAGTCTATGAGCTGTCAGCACACAGCCTGACGTGACGCTCGAACCCACGAACTGCAAGATCATGACCTGAGCCAAAGTCGGAGACTTAACCGAGTCACCTAGGTGCCCTGAAACTCATGTATTTTATAAGTCACTTTAGGGTCATTATAAAGTTAGCACAACCTACTTTTGAATCTTACTTTTCTTTTTTTTTAATTGAAGTATAATTAACATACTTATTAGTTTCTGGTATACAGTATAATGATTCAACAACCCTATACATTATTCAGTGCTCATCAATGTAAGTGTACTCTTTCTTGATACCCTTTATCTATTTCATCGTCCCCAATCTACCTCTCCATACTTTCGAATCTTAAACACTCAAAGAACTAAGAAACACTTCTCAGTCAACTTCCTCTATTAGATAAATGCCTTCTGCTAGGTATAGTTTATGAAGGTGCTTCTCAGGAAATACTTAAGGAGAATCTGCATGACCATGTGTCATTTAATTTTTTAAATTAAAAATGATTTTCATAGTAGAGGACTCCTAAAGTTCCTTCAAGTTCAAGATTCTAAAAGAAAAAGCCAGAACAAGTATATAGTAATTGTCAGGTATTTCAAGTATAGATCTCTATAATTATCTAATGGGGTTGAATCATTTTTCTGACACCATTAATAATTTTCTCCATACTTAAAACCCTTATACATATCTTCAACTGCTTAGGTAATATAAATAGCATACTTTTAAACTTTAGAATTATGAAATTCACAACCATGTCATAAATTCCTTAAAATTTCATAGCAAGTAATATGCAAAATGGGTTACGGAACTGCATGACATCTCAAACAAGAAAATGATTATTTCTAGTGTCACCAAACCCTATGAGTGGTAACCAGAAGTGAGAAATAAAGATTTCACTTGGCTGAAATACAAAAATGCCCTGCAGCATACAGAAGAGCTGGCCCATCATTCCTGATCTCTAAAGAGCTTCCCCTTCCCCATTAGTTAAACAAGATTGATGCCATGTCACAAGCTCTTACAGAGATTCTTTGATTCAAGGAACTACTCAGTGACATCCAGGATTTATCTCTGAATGCAGCGAATCCCAAGTCAGTGAGCAGACTCCAAAATTATAAGGCAGAGTTGGTAAACAGGCATGAAGAAAATGTAAACAAAGTCCAAAATGGCAAATCCAAAGTCACTAATTAATATTCTCACTTTTAATAAAGACTGTAGATGAAAAATATATATATACCATAAGCTTTCTATAACAAAATTCTATGTCAAACTGAAAGCAGGAATAGCAAGACTGCCAGGCCAAAAGTGTAATTATAAGTATATAAACAGATTTCCACTTTGGCCAAGATGGAATGTCAGGAACCAAAGTACTCTCCTGCTTGAAAAAAACTAGAAAAAGAAGGAAAAAATATATTGTGTTTTTCAAGGCAATGGACATGAAAAAGCAAAGGACAATAGATCCTTGACAGATGGGAAACATACAAGATGAGTCCTACCATTGCCCCAACTTATTACCTTGAAAGGGTTCCTAGGCCATAGAACAGGGATGGGGAACTCTGACAGAGCAATTACCTCCCTGAATTGAGGAGACAGAACTTAATCTAGAGACAACAAGGTGACTGTCATATACAAGGTAGAGTACATAAGAGAAGAAAAGTTCACAGAAAAACCCAGAGATCTGCAGAAGGTATCCCTCAAGTCTTCAGCTGAGTACTTATTAGCATATACATGTGAGGAAACTACCCAAGAACAGTGGGGGGTCAGGAGGGTGGGTACGGATAAGAGGGAATACCACCCAGAGCTCACACAGGTCCAGAAATAGCTCCTGTTCCTACCATCGAGAGTACTCAGAAGGGTTTTGCCAATAGAGTAACAAAGTAGTACTGCCTGATACAACTTAAAAGCAGGACCTGAGAAATCAAACTGTTTCCAAGTAATTTAATGTATCCCAGAAGAAAGTTCAAAAGTATGTAATGAAAAACAAAAATATCCAGCACCCCACAAGGTAAAATTCCAAATGTCTATCATCCAATCAAAAATTACCAGGCATGCAAAAGCAAAGAAACGCAATCCTTTATGGGGAGAAAAATCGATCAAAACCAATCCAGAAATGATACAGATAGAATTTGTAGAAATAAATATTAATCCAGTTATAACTGTACTCTATACATTCAAGTGGCTAGAGAAAAGACAAAGCATGAAAGCTATACACATGTGAGATACAAAAAGAACTCTATTTCTAGAATAGAATCATAATGTCTGAAATGAAAAAGAAGCTGGATGGAATTAACACCAAATTAAACATTACAGAAGAAAAGATTAGTCAAGTTGAAGATGTAGCAAAATTATCCAAAATGAAACACAGAAGACTGAAAAAACATGAACACAACATCAGTGAACATCAAATAGCCTGATTTACATGTAATTGGGACTTCCAAAAGGGGAAGTGTGGGCAAGAATATATATACACACACACACTTATATATTCTAATATAAATATTTATTTCTAAAAATAAAAAACAGCCAAAAATTTTCTGAATTTGTTAAGAACCGCACACCCACAGATCCAAGAAGCTCAACAAACTCCAAGCAAAACACACATGAAGAAAAATAGTTTCATTTTAGAAAGGGTTCTCACTCACAAATTCTGTAAACAAATTTAATCTAGAGATGACTTAGACTAAGGCTACCTTTTAGGTTAACTTACTGGGTACAGTTCAACTGACAATTTAATAGAGTAGATTAAATCAAACATTAACTCGAATAAAGTACTTAACAGAAATCTTAATGATTTTAAAGTTAGCAAAATACAGCTTTAAAAACAATGCATATTTTGTTGCCCTATTAGGTAAATAATTAATTAAAATACATTTATCTTATTTAAACAAATTATTTTTTAAAAAGCTAAAGCCTACTTCTTCCTTTTTTTCTAATTTTCTTTCCCTTTAATTTATATAGGTCATTCAGAACAGAATTAGGACACTGAAAAAACTTTTAAAGAAACTGAGAGGTGGAACTGAAAACAGAAGTAGATTTGAGGTTTGGAATGGAGCTAGTCCTCTCCCCACCCCCCTCCCCTCCCAAAAACAACCTGGCAACCACTATTTTGAAACACCATTACTTTCAAAATATCCATATATATTTTTAAATATAAAGTTGCACTCAATTCCACTCAAAGTGGAAACAAGTGTCTGTTTTTAGTACCTTGGCTAACTATTCAGTGCTCAAAAAATCTAAATATTTTTTGGAGAAAGAATCATTCAAATAAAAAACATTGAAGTGGAAAACTAAAAGTGTCTGGCTGGCTCACTCAGTAGAGGATGCAACTCTTAATCTCAGGGTCATGAGTTTAAGCCCCACGTTGGGCATGAAACCTACTTTAAAAATAATTAAATAAAAAAGTAAATATTAAAAAAGTGGAAAACTAAAGTATTTTCCTATTTTGTAAATACACCTATTTTTTTTAGGGTTCAGCATACAAATTCAAAATTCTCCATCTAAAAACAAGAGAGGGAACAAGTTCTGAGTATCTACTGTAATGGCTACCCTTCCTGTCATGTGTGTTCCCTAAAATAGAAGTCAATTTAATTATTCTACCCTTTTGCTTATGAAATAGTGGGATATTTCAAAGATAAAAAAATAGTTCCACTGGGAGAGCTGCCAAAAATATATTTACTGTCCATGGAAATAATTGTCTACATTCCTTTTTCCTTTCTTAAGAAAAAAAATATACACACATTTAGTGCCTATACAAATAAAACACCTATGGAAGCACATAGTAGTACAACGCTTCTCTGTAGGATCAATACATACATGAAAAACAACACACAAATCTCTTTGAGCACACAGACTACCAATATCTCTGGGCACACAGACTGAGAAGTTACACTGGAACATTTATGGTTTTGACTTCTACCTCTTCTTTTATTTAAAAAATCTAAAAAGAAACATAATTTCCTACAAAATACAGAAATGACACTTCATGTGATTATTCACAGTGGACTTATTCCTTAGTAACAATTATTTATTAATAATGCACTAAACTCCCACATACATAAAAGGTTAAGGATGCTTTGAAACTGAAGGTTCCAAACTACGCTTGTAATCAGATTCTATTCAAGAGAGATTAGGCTAAATACACATTATTTTGAACACAACAATAACATTCAGAGTTTGATAACCTATGCTGATGTACTTAGAAAGCTTACACTGATGTACTTAGCTTGAATGCTACAATACCTATAATGATAAAAATGGTTTTTATTTCACTGATCTACCAATATGATTTGGATATTCAGCTCCCATCTTAAAAGTACTTCTCTACTTAATACAAACCCAAGTATCATAAACATAAAAGACAAAGATTTGCCTACTAAAATCATTATCTAGTTGTCATCAAGATGTCAGTTACCCGCATTTCAAAACTAGCTTTAAAAATACTTTAAAATGATCCCCCCAATATTAATCTAACAATTCACATAATAATCTAATCAGACTTGAGTTACTGTACCCATTTAAATTACTTGCCACAGCAACAGTTCTCACCAATCAGAACTGTTATTTGAAATTCTTTTTTTTTGAAATCTGTTATTACTTCACCAGTTTCAAAATCTCAGCCACTTATTTTTAGATACAAGGGTTAATAAGACATTTCTGCATCTAATACACATAACTTCACAGTAAAGGCTTTATTCCCCCTTAGGAAACTATTCCCATATTCTCTTTTCTCTATTTACCAGTTAGAGGACACAACGTGATTTGGATTTCAACACTTAAAGACAGTAAGTGACAATATACGGTTTGCAGAATGAAAAATTAAAGTTTCACAATTTTAATAGGCGTAATTACTAGACTGTGATAAATGGGCTGGGCAGGTAAGATTATCACTCCTTTCAAGGTCCATCCAATTCTTAAACACCCTGAATTCTTCTGGCCAAAGCAATTAGGAGCTTAAAACATAAAATCTCTAAGTTTACAGTATGCCCTTTTTCAAAGAAAACAAGTTACCCTAGTAAAGAAAAGAACACTTACATTTGGAGCATGACCTGGTTCAAGAATACCCCATCAACCAAAGCCACATATTCATCCAGGTTGGTCCCATTTCCTGCAGCCAGAGGTCCAAACGTTTTAACCTAGAACGGAATGATCGTCAGGACACGAACGCCCATCTCCATCTCTGCAGCCACAAATAATGCAGCAAAAGATACAATAAATAACACCCTACTTACCCAAGTGACCAAGGGGCTGGTCATAAACTGCTCCAGGAGGGGAGTAAAAATTTCGTTCTCCATTTTACAGATAATGTATTTGAAAAAGGGAACTACCACAAAAATACGCCTAGGGAATTGATCACTAAACGTTGAAGAAGTAAGTAGAAATCAGTGAAAGTCCATTTTGGCACAGGAAGAAAATCCCATCGTGGAGGGGAGAAAAACTCTCCCTCCTCAAAAAACACCCCAGAGGGGAACAAGCCGAAATCCCGAGAAGCGGCTTCGACAGCAGCCACGAGCGGCAGCTTGCGCTGGAAATGTCTGTACCGGGCGAGGAGGGGCAGAGAAAAGGCATCTGGAGGAGGAGGAAGGGAAAGGGGGCTGGAGCAGCAAGACAAAAAGCCCGTCAAGGTTGCCCAGCTCCTGGAGGAGCCAGACCAGCGAAGCTGCCCGCAATGAATTAATCCCAACGTGGGCTAAATGAAATACCACGTTAGATAGTATGTTGAGGGTTCCGAGCGGCCACCAGGCTCGACCTCCGCGTCCCGTTCAACACGTTCCACCCACCAGTGGGCATGGAGCCGCTACGACCCGCGGAGCCTCGCCTGCCCGCAGCCCCTCACCAACGACAGGCAGGGCTCGCCCCTTCCCCCCGAACAGACACCATCCCTCCGCCGACCTCAAGCCTCGCTTCCAGCCCCCTTCCCCTCCCGGGGGGTGGGGGCTTGAATGTGTGTCCCTAACCCCCCAGTTTCCTCAGCCCCGTAGCCTTTTCAGCGCGCCTCTGAGAAGCCCTGGCACAAAATCACCACCGCGCTCCAGCCTCCTCCACCGCCCTCTCTGGAGGAGCCGGAGTAACGGCCTCAGAACCGCAGTGCCGCATCACACCCCGCTCCACGCCGCCCAACCAGCGCCGTGAACCCTCCGTCAAAGGGAGCGCGCTTCTCCCTCCGCGCCCATATCCTTCCGCCGACTCTCCGCCCCTCCCGCGCCGCAGCCTCTGGATTGTGGGAGAAGAAAACCGCTGCATGAGCGCGCTCCCGAACGAGCGCGCCCCCGGGGACGGCCCCGCCGCCGCCCAGATTTTGGCGGCGGGCGCAGGCGTGGACGCGCGCTCCATGCAGCTGCTGCGGTGGCCGGCCCTAGCTCGCGCCCAGGACTGTTGCCAGGGCGTGGGGGGCGGGGATGGGGAAGGCAGAGGAAGGGGTCTGTCTGCTTGGTCGCTCATGCTTAATTATGGTTTATTTCCTCCCCGAGTGCCTTCTTTGATGTGTGAAGGAGAGGGAACGAAATCCTTCTCTTTTAGACATGAGGGATGCAGACAGCCTTTTTCGGACAGTTTGATTTGATCTGTTCAGCGTGCTTTTGCCCGCAAAGAGTAGAAAAAATGCAGCAAATAGCAAAGGAGGGACTTGAGCCTCAAACTTGGTTTTATTTGTTCTTCTCCTTTTAAAAATCCACTCACTAAAGCATGAATGCTTTTCAAAGTTGCAAGTGAATGTAGTAGGATTTTAAATAACCAAAGCTATCTTTCAACACGTTGGTTTTCCCTGATGGGAGCAAACGTGGTTCAGACAATGTTGTTTGACTATTTGGCCATTGAAAAAAAATCTAAACAAAATCAAGAACTACTAACAGGAAACATTTGGAAATCATCCAAGTTGGGTGACAAACAGATTACATACTTGTCATAAATCTCTATGCGATGCACGACTGGAATCATCAAAGTAATTTTAACAGTTCCCCAGCAAAATCCCTCATTTTGAAGGAACATAAAAATCTTTTCCCTGGTACAAAATGGTCATGTAAAACAATTTTTTTGAGAAAATATAGTATTACAGTGTTGCTGTGTGTGTTGTTTACATAAATCTATTTTGAATACGTGATATTTTAAAAAGTAGCAGGAAAAATGTTTTATAACACTAAGTTATGATACAGAAAATTTTGTTGATTAGGTGAGATCCTCTAGAGTCTTCCTGCCTGCTTCAAATCCAGGCTCTGATACTTACCAGTTGCGTGAGCCTCGGCAAGTAAGTGAAACTCTCTCTGCTTTACTCTCTTCAAAGCGGGACTAATAATAGGGTTAAATTAAATGCTCCATAAATATTATTGATGTTTTCATCATTATTTCCCCCAAATGAAGGATATTTAGGAAATAAACTTGAAATGTAACCTTCCTACTTTAGTTACAGGAGAAAGGATCTTGCTGTGGAGACCAGAGAAATGCCCTTCGAAAATTGTCTTAATTAAAAGGAGGTTGCATTGATGTGGCACTTTGCAAGTTGTGTACATAGTAGAATCTCGCATTACCTGACCAGTACGCAGCTTTGGGTCATACTGATTGCTAGCAATCTTTTCCTTCTGCTCTTGATTTTTTCTTTCTTTTTTCTTTAAATGTTTATTTTTGAGAAAGCACACGCGCATGAGAGAGGGGCAGAAAGGGAGACAGCGAATCCCAAGCAGGCCCTGCTCTGTCAGTGCAGAGTTTGATGTGAGCCTCTAACCCACAAACTGTGAGATCATTACCTGAGAGGAAATCAAGAGCCAGATGCTCAACCAACTGAGCCCCCCAGGCACCCCTTGATGACTGTTTCTTAATCATAATCCTTTGTTTGGAAATGCAGACCAAGAGAGAGCTGACATCAAGAAGAAAGCATGGCTTTCAGAGCAGCCCAAAGCTTGACTTGCCCACTTTTCTTTGTAATCCCTCAGAAGGTCAACCAAACAACATGGAAGTATCCATGCCTTATACTGTTTATCTTCAGACAGACCCACCTGCTTCACTCATAAATGAAAAACTCATAGTATTAACACAAAGTACAATAAGTTAGGGGCATTTTGGACAGATAATAGATAGCATTGTGTATCCAGTTTAGTGGATAGCTAGCCCTCAGAAATCTGGATTCCCCTCTACAGCCAAAAGGCCCCAGATGCTTCCTGGTCTATCTTTAGCTTTTACACACACACACACACACACACACACACACACACACACACACTCAACAAAGAAACATGAGGAGTTAATTGTAAAAACAGAAAGCTTTAGACCAGACTGAGGTCTGGAGTAACTTACTTGAAAACCTACCAATTCACAATTCTCTAGTTCAACAGCAACCTTAGAAATGCTTTATAATATCTCAAGAGTACAATCAGGAAACTTCTTTGTCTGGCACAAAAGGGATTGTACATTATACACAATTTAATAGTCCTTGAATTGCAACATCCTGTAAGATAAAATCCAAAAGTTTCCTCCTAACCTCCTTTCACTTAGGAAGAGATTACTCAAGATTCCTTCCAGGTATTTTTGTTTTGTACTTGGTAGTCATTTATTTGTCTTGAATTCATTCTTTCTTAGAATATTGAATCCAACAGGAAAGGACTTTGGAAAAATCATACCCATCTGACTAGGGTCTAAGTTATTTGCTCTGCTCTCTTCCAGTCAAAAGTTAAATGTTTGGAATGGACCATGATCCCATTTAGGAATCACTGGAGAAAGATTCTTCCCTAAATTTTGTAATTGAGGCTTCCCCCGCAGATTGCACATATATAATACTACCTGTATACCAAAAGTACCCACATTTACATCTGTCTTGACCTACTATGGGAACTGATAGACTCACTGCAAACCGGGTTCCTTGCTGGCACATATTTATAAAGCTAATCACATCCATAGGCTAGTATAATAAAAATAACACAGAGGCACCTGGGTGGCTGAGTCAGTTGAGCATCTGACTCTTGGTTTCAGCTCAGGTCGAGCCCCAAATCAGGCTCTGCGCTGACAGTGGCGGAGCCTGCTTGGAATTCTCTCTCCCTTCTCTCTGCCCCTCCCCCACTCACCCTCAGTGCACTCTCTCTCTCTCTCTCTCTCTCTCTCTCTCTCTCCCTCTCAAAATAAATAAATAGGAGTGCCTGGGTAGCTCAGTCAGTTAAGCATCAGACTCTTGATTTCTGCTCAGGTCATGATCTCACAGTTCATGAGTTTGAGCCCTGCACTGGGCTCTGAGCTGGGCTCTGGGCTGACACTGAGGAGCCTGCTTGGGTTTCTCTCCCTCTCTCTCTCTGCCCCTCCCCAGCTCACGCTATCTCTCTCTCTCAAAATAAAACTTAAAAATAAATAAATAAATAAATAAATAAATAAATAAATAAATAAATAATAAACTTAAAAAAATAACATAAACACAATAGTAGAATGGCACCATTTTTCATAATAGCCAAAAAAATGGAAAAAGCCCAAATGTCCATCAACTGATAAATGTATAAAATGTATTATATCCATACAATAGAATATTTTGGCATTAAAAAAGAATGAAATAGTGATGTAGGCTACAGCATGGATAAACCTTGAAAACATTATGCTAAGTTAAAGAAACCAGTCACAGAATACCACATATTGTATGATTTCATTAATATAAAATGTCCAGAAGAGACCAATCTGTATAGACAAAAAGTAGATTAGTGGTTGCCTAGATCTGGGGCAGTTGGGAGGAAATGGGGTTAGAGGCTTAAGGATGCAGTGTTTATTTTTGAGAAAATGAAAATATTCTTAAGTTGTGATAGATGCACAGTTCTGTGAATATACTAAAAATCATTGAATTAGATATCTTACATGGCTGAATTGTCAATTAATTTTCAAAAAAAAGCTGTTTTTTCAAAAAAAGAATGGCACCATTACTTCATGAATATTTAAAAAGAAATGCCATCAAAACTCCATTCTCTCGTACAGTTTTCAATAAGGTCTTTAAGTCCTCTGGAACTAATGAATAAGATTTTAAACTCACTTGAGAACATAGAAGGCATATGTTTTAATTTTCTAGTTTTAAGACAAGTATTATACAATGAGAGAGAAAGAGAGGAGGATTAGGTATGTGGTTTAACTTTTCTGAGCATCAGTTTCCTCAACTGTAAAGTGGGCATACTGTTTTCAGTTTTTACTGGGCATCTGCTTAGACACTGGACTTGCTCTGTCCCATATGTCAACTGCACAGAAGGAAGGAAACTTGAAAAGAGAGGACAGGGCAGAGAGAGGGGTCCTCCTCTCAGCCCTCTTTCAATGGTTCCTCTCAAATGCCCTGATGCTGTGTTGCAAACAAAGTGAACTATCACAAATTCACCACTATATTCTATGCTATCACACCCATCTGGAATGTTCTTTTCTGCCTCCTCACCAGGTCAACTCCCATTCGTCCTTCAGGATTCAAGTGCCACTCTGTGAAGCATTCATTCCGCTTCCTCAGGTCGAGTTGACCACTTCCTCTTTTGTGCCTTGCATAGTATCTAACCACTCTTTATTTCTGTAACTTGCTTTCTGTAATGGCACGTATTTGCTGATGTGCTCTTCTGAGAAGATGGGGAACTCTAGGAGAGTGACATTTTAAAATTCATCCTTGTGTCCCTGGCATTTAGGACAGTGCCTTGCTATTATGGGCACCCTCTATCAATGTGTCAAAGAGTCTTCTTTCAACCATGGTGACGACTTTAAATTCCTAACAACTGGCAAGAGCTCATAGCAGAGCAACTTCTGAGAAATAGTATTCTAATTAACTTAATGACCTGAAGGAGGCATAAGCTGGTGATTACTGCTTGCCAGTGAATTTAAAGAACTAAAAAGACATTGAGATCATAAAATAAATGGCTTTTGAGATAAGTTTTTCCCAAGTCTATATAGTTTTTTTTTTTTTGAGAGAAAAGCTTAGGAGAATGTGTAAACATCATGTATTCT
Organism: Prionailurus viverrinus; assembly: GCF_022837055.1. Taxonomy (NCBI): domain Eukaryota; kingdom Metazoa; phylum Chordata; class Mammalia; order Carnivora; family Felidae; genus Prionailurus; species Prionailurus viverrinus. The sequence continues at coordinate 74,545,226 of NC_062563.1, forward strand.
TTCATTTCTCAGCATCATATAATGGTATTTATCCTTTTCAGCACCCAAATTGTTTTTCACTTATCATTTTGATGCAAATCTTCTAGAAAGTTGTCATAATTGTCTAAGCTTTATTGGACAGCATATCCTGAAGAGAAATTGACCTTTTATTAATCATATATGTCCTCACAATTGACCTAAATGATTGTGTTGTGCTTTCAATATAATTACGCATTCACGGGCTCTTGAGAAGTGCATGAATGTTTGACCTACATTCACAGGCCCAAGACAACTATGTTTTGAGTTTTTAATTTTACATTGAATAGCTTTCCTGTTTTCTCTCTTGGCTTTTGGTTTTTGTTGCTGACAAGACCTCTACTGATAGTCCCCATTCTAATTTGCTGCTTCTCGTTTTCTGTTGTGCAGGGAATTCACAGATTGTTAAAACGGGCTAGAAGAATTAATAAGTTTTGAGCGAGAACTTAATGGGCTCTCTTATGACTAAAGTGCATGAATTTGTGATATGCCTAAAAGTGTCTCTCGGTGTAATGTTTTTGCTTACTTTCATTCTCTTGGTCTTATTTAGGTGAGGTAGTGCTACCCTATTCCTTTAACTAGCTTGCTGTGATAGGACATGAAATAATCTTGTAAATTAACCGTTACTTACCAGGTATTTCCAGGGTATGACTGTCCTATCATGTGATCAGTTCCTCATGTTTGCTTGGTTCCTCCTTTAATTCCTTAATCCCATGCAGTAGGTAGTGACTCATTCCTATTTCCAATGCTGCTGATGGAAAGTTACTAAGCAAATGGAAATCTGATTACAGGAGAAAATCACAAGTATAGAAAAGGACAAATTTTATAAAATGGATCTTTAAAAAAAATTGTTTTTAACATTTATTCATCTTTGAGAGACAGAGCATGAGTGGGGAAGGGGCAGAGAGAGGGAGACACAGAATCCGAAGCAGGCTCCAGGCTCTGAGCTGTCAGCACAGAGCCGGACACGGGGCTCTAACTCACGAACTGTGAGATCATGACCTGAGCCAAAGTCAGATACTCAACCGACAGAACCACCCAGGTGCCCCAAAATGGATCTTTAAAAGGTAAAAAAAACATTCTCTTATTCTGACTGTAAGCCTATTCCCAGCCTCTACTTTCTACCCATTTACACCCTAGAGACAGGCATCAGCAATACCTGTTAAAACCTAGATAAAACAGAACCTAGCCAGAGCACCTGGCCGGCTCAGTCAGAGGAGCATGAGACTCTTCATCTTGGGGTCGTAAGTTCGACCCCCACATTGGGTGCAGAGATTACTTAAAAAAGTAAAATCTCAGGGGCACCTGGGTGGCTCAGTTGGTTAAGCGTCTGACTTTGGATCAGGTCATGACCTCATGGTGCGTGAAATCGAACCCCACATTGGGCTCTGTGCTGACAACTCAGAGCCTGGACCCTGCTTAGGATTCTGTGTCTCACTCTCTCTCTGGCCCTCCCATGCTCATGCTCTCTCTTTTTCTTTCTCTCTAAAAAAATAAATCAACATTAAAATAAGTAAAATCTTTAAAAAAAAACAGAACCTAGCCTATGTCAAAATAAATGATGGTTCATTAATAAAATAGACTCATTCCATGTGGCAGAGACTACCCTCACAGTAAAGACCATGGAAATATAATTGACAAATTACATACCATAACATGAAAGCTTAAGACCTTCTAATAAAAAAAATATGAACTGGTTATTCTTAAGTATAATAATACCATTTTTAGAGCATCATTTGAATATGCCACATGGCATTCCCTTCAAGGTAAATCAGGAAGTGGGTTTCTACATAAAACACTGGTGCTTTTAGGTTACTAAAAATAAGTGTGGGCTAAAACAATTAAATGCTTCTAATCGTAGAAAAACTGTAGATTTGTTCTCATACAAAATAATGCAAATTAAAAATGATAATAACCATTATAAATAAGGAAATTTGAAGACATTTTATTTCCTTCTATTGAATGAAAATACGAAGATATATTAAAAATGTATACACTGGGGCGCCTGGATGGCGCAGTCGGTTGAGCGTCCGACTTCAGCCAGGTCACGATCTTGCGGTCCGTGAGTTCGAGCCCCGCGTCGGGCTCTGGGCTGATGGCTCAGAGCCTGGAGCCTGTTTCCGATTCTGTGTCTCTCTCTCTCTCTGCCCCTCCCCCGTTCATGCTCTGTCTCTCTCTGTCCCAAAAATAAATAAACGTTGAAAAAAAAAATGTATACACTGATATATGAGATGATGTATTTGATGTTCTGCTGTTGAAAGTTAAAATTCACATTAAATTTAACAAATTGTTTAATGTAAATGTTTTTTATTTCCTAATTTCCAATCAATATGTGTCAGTTGGATGTTTTATTTAAATAGTAGCTTGAGAAGAATTCTCAGATTCAATTTTATTTTGCAGATTTCATAATTTAAATACCTGTTTTTGGTTTCTTAAACTAAAATTGCAATATAAAATATTCAGTTTCATGGAACTAAACATTTTTTTTGTTTTGTTTTGTTTTTAAAGTTTATTACCTGTTGGGATGAGCACTGGGTGTCATATGGAAACCAATTTGTCAATAAATTTCATATTAAAAAATAATAAATAAATAATAAATAAAGTTTATTTATTTATTTTGAGAGAGACAGAGAGCAGGGGAAGGACAGAGAGAGAGGGACAGAGAATCCCAAGCAGGCTCCATGCTGTCAACATAGAGCCCAGTGCAGGAATTGATCTCACCAACCGTAAGATCATGACCTGAGCTGATATCAAGAATCAGACGCTCAACCAACTGAGCCACACAGGCACCCCTAAACATGTTTCATATTTTAAAAGTTACCTTATTTTCTCATTATGAAAATAATACATTTCATTGGCATGTTTGGAAAAATCAATGATATAAAGAAAAAAACAAATAAAAAATCAAACCCATAATTCTACCACTCAGAGATTAATATATCATTGCATTTATTTCACATTATTTTTAAAAGCCTTACCACTCTCACAACACCATTAGAAAATATAACAGTGATCAAAATTTGAATATGTCTCTCAGCTTAAATTAATTCATGATCCTGAGATCAAGAGTCACATGCTCTACCAACTGAACCAGCAAGCACTTCTCAAATGCATTTTTAATAATGATATTCATCATATGTTAAATATGTAGAACTGCCAGCTTACCAATTTTTATTTATGTATTTTTAAAAATTTGTTTATTTGGGGGAGAGTGCAAGCAGGGAGGGGCAGAGAGAGGGGAACAGAAGATCCAAAGCAGGCTCTGCGCTGACAGTCTGACAGCCTGACAGCAGCAAGCCCAATGTGGGGCTCAAACTCGCAAAACGTGAGATCATGACCTGAGCCAAAATCCATCACTCAACCGAATGAGCCACCGAGGTGCCCCCAGTATACTGATTTTTAAAACATCAAACCTCAAATTCCCACAACCATATCTAAAACCTGGCTAATACATCTTGCAAAAGAATAAAAATGTATTCTCTGGGTTTAGAATAAAACTGAGGTTATGAGTTCTATATTTGTCAGAGCATTCTCACTTTCTTGATTCATGAATCAATATTTATTGAGCTATCATATGTGTGAGATAGCATATGGAGCAGACAAGACACAGAAAAGATTGTATCTAAATGAGGCCAAAAGAAATAAAATGGCAAATATATCATTCAATAGGTTAGTTCTAGAGGGGGGCAGACTTTTTCTGTAAAAGGTCAGATAGTAAATATTTTAGGCTTCGTGGGCCATAAGGTCTCTGTTGCAACTAACCACTTTCATGGTAGCATAAGGCAGTCATAGATTGTGTGTAAAGAAATAGGTGTTGCTGTGTTGTAGAAAAGCTTTATTTACAAAAAAACAGTGGGTCAGATTTGGCCCCTAGACTATTGCTTGTCAACCTCTCAACTAGTATTCACTGTATTTACACTGGATACAAAACAAAACAAAAAACAGGATTGAATTCTTTTCCAGTCAATTAATTAACTTTAAGAATAATTAAATTGACCATCCAAGTGTACTGTATAATTATGTTCTGGAAGTGCAGAAGAGTTGGTCTTCAAGTCGCTTGGAAATGGAATTCCATTATTCTGGTGCATCAGATATAGTTCAAATTGCTTTCAATCTCTCGTGTCACCATTGAAAACCTTTCCCCAGATATAAAATTATTTGGGGAGGGGGTGGAATTCTCTTGAGTTCCAGCAGGAAACAGGGGGGTACCCCGGAGGTGCCTAACTAAACAGAAGTTAGAAAAAGGGTAACTTAGGTGTGGGATGTTAAGTGAACCAACAGAGGCTGGTAAAGCACCCAAAGATGAGCAGTAGCAGGCATCTGCTTCACCCCTGGGCCTGAAGGGGCAAGAGGAGGACACTGTTATCAGAATCCTGGAAGACCATACATAGTCTTGTAAGAGGAGCCACCGGATAGGAGCTGTGTCCACAGAGAATGGGGCCACTGCCATCATCATGATGCAGAAGAAAAAACTAGGAAAGAATATCCCAATCTCTCTGTCCTTCTCACTCATATTGCCAGCCAGTGCCCCCCACTGCTGAATACCATGAGAAGCAGAGAGCAAGAGAACCCAGATGATGCAGTCCACGGAGGTCAGCCTCCTGGCACAGAGAAAGAGAGATTGAAACTAAAGGCCCCAAAAGAAAACTATCTAGCACAGAGCTGCATGTGAAAAATGAGGAGAACACCTAGCACTATTTTTACAGATCCTTTGATGGCCATACAAGATGGCAATTCTTTTCAAATTAGAAGCTTAAATCTTTGGTGGAATGCCTTGATGAAACAGAGGGAGCTGATAAGTGTGTTAAAAATAAAATGCCATAAAATTTGTGGCTTATAGCTTGACATGTATGGTCCATTAATGCGAGGTATAAACCAAATCTTTTTTTTTTAACTGACAGATATATAGCATCAGAGCCCTGCAGTGTCTTGCACACAGTAGGTGTTCTATATTAGTTGAATGAATAAATTTGTGAAAATAATTAATTTTTCATAACTTTCATTTAAATAACTTGATTTGTAAGTAGAAGGAAATATAATTTATTAAAAGATATTATTTTAAAAGAAAATAACAAAACTGGGGTAAACAAAACCAAGGGGTACTTGATTCTCTTATCTGTGTCCTCTACTCAACAGAAACTGGAAGCACTGCATACAAACCAACCTTTACTAAACCCATTCATCAACGTTTATTTAGAATGTATTCCTATTTCAGGGGCACCTGGGTGGCTCAGTCAGTTAAGTGACCCACTCTTGCTTTTGGCTCAGGTCGTGATCTCACAGTTGGTGAGATGGAGCCCTTGGTGGGGCTGTGCGTTGACAGCACAGAACCTGCTTGGGATTCTCTCTCTCCTTCTCTCTCTGCTCTTCCCCTGTTCTCTCTCTCTCTCTCTTCTCAAGATAAAAAAACGTTTAAAAATTTTTTTAAAATAATGTATTTCTACTTGAAATCCTTATTTATCATTTTGTTTAATAAAAGTAAAATGGATAACAAATCAGAATTAGGCCCTTTACTTCTATTTGATAAAGTTCAATTAGCATCTTCCAAAATCATTGTGAAATAAACATAGTGGTCATGGTACTGGCTGCAATAATGTTAGTAGGTAATATCAGCTACATCTTCTATATTTCACAATACATTAATCATGTGAAAACTTTGAGTCTTAATTAGGAAGATACTGTATGTTAATGTCACCTTTCATAAACTCATGCCCAGCTTCTGTGGAAATTTACTAGCATAAGTCTAAAAAAACAGATTTCCAAGTCCTGCATTGGGTATATTTTGATTCCAGACGGTTTTAGATCTCACCCCTCTTCTTTTTAATTTAAGATATGGCAATAGTATGTCAATTATATTACAGCTACAAATAATTTTTGAGTTTTGGTAATTCTGAATTAGTTACCCAGCTATTTCTGCCTTTTATTTTCTCTCTCTCTCTTTTTATTACTATGGCCCTATCTAACTCATACGTGGATTTTTTTTTTTTTTTTATTTAACAAGGGTCATAAGAACAATGGCCATATTTTTCCTGTAGCACAATGTGAAAGCACTTTTCTTTTACTCATTTTGCAAGGGCATATCAAATTACATGGAATTGGCAAAAGTCAACATGATTTTGTGAAGAGCAAGTCCTGCCAAACTAATTTCTTTTCTTTTCTTTTCTTTTTTAACCAACTGCAGAACCTGACAGATGGTATAGTAATGATTACCTCTACAAAACATCATCTGTGTCTACTTACTGGCATATATATCATGTGTTTTTAAACATAATGTGGTGCTCAAGTCTTAGGTGGAATCACGAAAGGAATGCTTCCTCTCCCCTCATTGCCTCTTAAATGCTGACCTCAGCATAAAGGCGTAAATGAGACTGGAATTGGTTATTGAGTGCGCCAAGTACACACACATTGTAGATCATCCGTTGTCTCCAGAGAAGCAGGAAAGTGGAATTCTACCTGTCCTAGAAATCAAGTGACTTGGTGCTACCAGGATGTCTCACAGTGTAAATAACATAATATCCCTGTACTTCTGCATTAAAGGATCCCCTCTTGACAACTACTACAAAAAAATCTGGCCACTGAGAAGAGGTGAAGAAATTAAAATTCACCAAAAAATTCCTGCATATTTCAAAAATAACCTTTTTAGTAACACTTGATGCTTTCTGAACTTGTGAGAAGCACCATTCACATGCTGCAATGTCAATATTAAATTTTATCTGATGTGTTTTTTTTCAATGAGAACTTCCTGCGTAGTTCCTTTTCTTTTGTCCATTCAGTGAATATGCATTTTGAATATTTATTATGCACCTGGCACTAGGGATATAAAAATGCATAAGATGTTTCCTTATGACACATGTACCTTTATGGACATCATAGTCAGCTAGGAAATATAGACCAACATTATTCTAAAATACTGCAATGCATGATATGTGCTATTTACAGGAAGATTTGATGGAAAATCAAGAAAGCCTTCACAGAGAGGTGACTTGTAGCTAGGCCTTGAATGAAAAGTTGACATTCAATGTGGAGAAGAGGTTCAGGGAATTTGAGGTGGGAAAATGATAGAAGCAGTGCATCAAAATACAGAAGAGCATGATGCGTTTGGGGAGCCATGAATAGCTTCCTGTGGCTAAACTATACTTTCCCAGGGGTGGAGAATGGTGGGAAATGAAAGTTGAATTCATATTGTAAGAAAGTGAAGTATCATACTAAAGCACTGGCCTTTATCTTATAAGCAATAGGTTCAAGTGAAGCTTTAAAAAAAAAAAATCAAGTGAATGAGATCAGATTTCTCCTTCAAGAAGAAAATTCTAGCAGCGCCATAGTGGGTAGTTGGAAAGAGGTGAGTCTGTAGGCAGAGAAACCAGACAGGAGTTCCTCCTACTAAAGTTTTATAGATTCAGCTTATGCTGCTTTTTTTTGTTGCAAGTTTAATAGTGACTTTCTTGAACTTTGTTGGTAGACAGGAGATTATGAACACTATCACCAGTCCAGCAACTTGTTCATGTTGCCCTCTATTGGCAGAAAAGAAAGGAAATTACTGTCTAGGACATTATCTCATACTTCATTAGCTGACAATATTTCAATTTCTATTGCAACTGTGTGCCAGTAATGGTGCTAAGAGTAGAGGATACAAAAAAGAATCTCAAGAAACTCATAATATAAGAATAAAAATAAAATTAAAATACCATTAATGTAGTGCTCCCAATTCATAAGTAATATTAATATGTGTCATACAAAATATAAACACAGCCAATTCACATCTGTGTATTGAATACATCTCAATATAGTCAGTATTAACCACATTAACAAAAACTATAACTTATATTTATGTAAGTTAACTTGTAAGAATATGTCTTCATTGCAGGAAAATCTGACACTACAGATAAATGCAAAAAAGATAAAAAAGAGAAAGGAAAACAATTGGAAAAAAATTCCACTCACAGTCTCATCTACCTAGATGCTTTCAAATTGTCATACTCGCACACTCACACACACACACACAAAATAATATCATAGGCAATATATATTATTCTTTTTCCCCACTTAACAATACAGACATTACATACAATTTTATATACATACATGTATTTGTACATATACATGTATTCATATATAGAACACATAATCTACAATATACATACAATTCCTGCTTAACAATAAACCTATATTTGCATGTCAATAGAAAAGCTTTTAGAATATAATTCATATGAGATGGAAACAAATTAAAATTTTTCCAGGTTTTACAGATATTAACATATAACATATGTAAGTTTAAGGTGCACAATGTGATGATCTGATACACATATATATTGCAAAGTGATTACCACAATAAGGTTAGATAGCACCTCCCTCCCCTCATATAATTACCATTCTTTTCTATGTGGTGATAATGTTTAAGATCTACTCTCTTAAAACTTATAAGTATATAATAAAGTATTGTTGATTATAGTCACCATTCTGTATGTTAGATCCCCAGAGCTTATTCATCCTATAGCTGTATCCATCTCTCCATTTCCTGCACTCCCCAATCATTGGTAACCACCATTCTATTCTCTAATTCCAAAAGATGTTTAGATTTCACACGTAAGTAAGAACATATAGTTTTCGTCTTTTTCTGACTTATTTTGCTTAGCATAATGCCTCCAAGGTCCATCCATGTCATCACAAAGGGCAGGATTTCTGTCTTTTTTTATGGCTTAATAATGTTCCATTGTTTAACATTTGTCTGTAGTCAATGGACACTTAGGTTGTTTCCAAGTCTTGACTATTGTAAATAATGCTACCATGAACATGGCAGTGCAGGTATCTCTTCATGATCCTGATTTCCTTTCCTTCGGATACATACCCAGAAGTGGCATTACTAGATCATATAGTAGTTTTATCTTCAATTTTTTGAGGAACCTCTACAATGGTTTCCATAGTGACTGTACTAATTTACATTCCCACCAGTGGTGGTCAAGTGTTCCAATTGTTCCACATCCTTGCCAACACTTGTTACGTACATATTTTAGACATTAGCTCCTCATCAGATATATGGTTTGCAAATATTTTCTCCCATTCTGTAGGTTGCCTTCGCATTTTGCAGATAGTTTCTTTGGCTGTGCAGAAGCTTTTTAGTCTGCGTAGTCCCACTTCTTTATTTTTGCTTTTGTTGTTTGCACTTTAGATGTCATATCCAAACAATCATTGCCAAAACCAAAGTCAAGGAACTTTTTCCTTATGTTTTCTTCCTCTAGCTCTGTAGTTTTAGGTATTAAATTTAAGTTTTTAATCTATTTCAAGTTAATTTTTGTCAGTGGTGTAAGACAGAGGCCCAGTTTCTTTTTTATTTTTATGTGAATATCCAGTTTTCCTAAAACCCTTTATTGAAGACTCTATCTTTGCCCATTGAGGATTCTTGGTTCTTTTGTCAAATATTAGTTGAGTGCATATGTGTGCATTTATTTCTGAGGTCTGCCCTGTTTTCCATTTGTCTATGTGCCCATTCTTATGCCAGTGACATACTGTTTTGGTTACTATAGCTTTGTGATAAAGCTTAAAATTAGGTATTTGATGCCTCCACCTTTGTTATTTTTTCTTAAGATTGTTTTGGCTATTTGGGGTCTTCTGTGGTTTGATATAAATTTTAAGATTATTTTTTCTATTTCTATGAAAACTTCCAGTGAAATTTTTACAGGGATTGCAATGAATCTGTAGATCACTTTGGGTAATATGTACATTCTAACAATAGTAATTCTTTTTTTAAAGATTTTATTTTTAAGTAATCTCTGTACCCAACGTGTAGCTCAAACCCACAACCCCAAGATCAAGAGTCTCATGCTCTACTGACTGAGCCAGCCAGGCATCCCAATAGTAATTCTTCTAATCCATGAACATGAGATGTCTTTAAATTTGTTTGTCTTCCTCAATTTCTTTCATCAATGTCTTACAGTTTTAAGTGTACAGATATTTCACCTTTTTGTTACATTTATTCCTAAATATTTTATTGTCTTTGATGCTATTGTAAATGGGATTATTTTCTTAATTTCTTAATCTGTTCCAGATTATCTTTGTTAGTTTATAAAAATGTAACAGATTTTTGTATGCTGATTTTGTATATTGCAACTTTACTAACTTTATTTAGTAGTTCTAAAATGGTTTTGATGGGCTTTCTATATATGGGATTATGTCATCTGCAAATAGATAATTTTACTTCTTCCTTTCTGTTTTGGATGTCTTTTATTTCTTTTTCTTGCTTAATTGCTCTGGCTAGGACTTCCAGTACTATGTTGAATAAGAGTGATGAGAGTGGGCAGCTTTGTCTTGCTCCTGATCTTAGAGAAAAAGCTTTTACACCATTGAGTATGATGTTTTCCCTGGCTTATCATACCTGGCTTTCATTATGTTGAATTATGTTCTTTCTATACACAATTTTTAAAGAGTTTTTATCATGAAAGGATACTGGATTCGTGAGGTGCATTAGCTGCATTTATTTATATAATTTTTTAAAGATTTTATTGTTTTTAAGTAATCTCTTCTCTACACCCAACATGGGGCTTGAACCCACAACCCTGAGATCAACAGTCATATACTCCATCACCTGAGCCAGGAAGGTGCCCTGAGATCACATTTTTTAAAATCTTTCATTCTATTAAAGTGGTGAATCACATTTATTTATTTATTTGCATACATTGAGCTATTCTTGCATCCCAGTGAGAAATCTCACTTGGTCATTGTCCATGACCCTTGTAATTTTTATAAAAATTGTTATTGTGGTAAAATGTGAATACATAAAATTTACCATTTTAATCATTTTAAAGTGTACAGTTCAGGGGCATTAAGTACATTGACATTGTTGTGCAAACATCACTACTATACATCTCCAGAACTTTTTCATCATTCCAAACTAAAACCCATTATATAATAGCTCCATTCTCTCCCCCTGACCCCAACCATGGGAACTGTTATAGTTTCTGTCTCTATGTAGTTGACTAATCTAAGTACCTCATATAAATGGAATCATACAACATCTGCCCTTTTGCTCTGGTGTATTTCACTTAACATAATGTCTTCAAAGTTTATTCATGTTGTAGCATGTATCAGAATTATGTATCAGGGGAATGAAACTCGGCTCCAATGTCTCAATCTGAGACAAACTCTAAGGTATAACTAACATCCCAGAGTTCCCCTGTGGGACAGGCTGAAACTACCCTCCGTGAGACTTTGCCTAAAGTCGTACCTTTGGTTGGCTTCTTCCCTTTCCGTATTCTGCTTCTCATACTCCCATATTCTTTCCTTCTAGGGAGCACTTTCTCAATAAATCACTTGCACTAGAATCCTCATCTCAGGGATCTTCTTCCAGGGAACTCAACATAAGATACCAAGAGACAACTCATACCCAGAATACTAAAAAGAAGTCCTTCAAAAAGAATAGAAAAATGTAAACTATCTAATAGGAAAAGGGTAAAAGACTTGAACAGATACTTCATAAAATAGCATATCCAGATGGTCAATAAATATATGAAAAGGTACCTCACTTTGTTGATCATCAGGGAGATGCAAATGGAAATCATTGTGGTATACCACTATCACCCACCTGAAAAGCTAAAATGAAATTACCAAGCGTTGGTGAGGATATGAAGCAAACAGAGCTCTCATAGTGCTGGTGGGAATGTAAACAGATATTTTGGAAAATTGGTTAGGAGCATAGACTAAAGCCAAATATGCATATTCTATAATACAATAATTCCACTCTTAAGTAAATATCCAACAGATACATGTGTCTGTGTGTCCCAAAGGCATGTTCTGGAATGCTCAAGGCAGCACTATTTGAAATAGCCCCTAACTGGGAACTACACAGATGCCGACCAACAGTTAAACGGGTAAATAAATAGAATACTATACACCAACAAGAATGAATGATCTACACAGAGCGATATAGATGATTCTCACGATATAACTTGAAAGGAGCCTGATAAAAATGAGTGCATATTGTAAAAAACTAATCTTTAGTCTTAGAAGTAGGATAGTGGTTACTTACCATAGGGGATGGGAATAGTAACAGGAAAGAAGCACAAGGTAGGCTTTTGAGGTACTAATAATGTTCTGTTTCTTGACCTGGTTACTGGTTACCCTTGTGAGTTCAATTTGTGAAAATTCATTGAGCTGTACACTTTGATATATGCTTATAATTTGATATGTGGAAATTTGTGTAAAAAGCTTTTTTAAAAAATGTATGTAATTTAAAAGTAACTCCTTTTAGAGGCACCTGGGTGGCCTAGTTGGTTGAGCATCCAACTCTTGATTTCAGCTCAGGTCATGATCCCAGGGTCATGATCAAGCTGTGCATTGGGGTCCATGCTGATCGTAGAGCCTGCTTAAGATTCCCTCTCTCTCTCTCTCTCTCTCTCTCTCTCTCTCTCTCTGTCTTACATGTGTGCGTGCTCTCTCTCTCCTTCTGCCCCTCCCCCCCATTGCTTGTGCTCTCTCTGTAAATTTTTCAAAGTAACTCCTCTTAGAATAATTGAATTAACTATTGCACAGCAGCCCAAAGGCATATTATACAGTTATAAAAGAGAAGAGGAAGATCTCTATGAACCTGTAGGGATTGATTTCAAAATAAAATTTTAAGTGTAAAAAAGCAGAGTGAAAAAGGGCATTTACCTTCATGTAAGAAAAATAGGAAAATAAAATACATCTGTATCTGTTTATTTGTGGAAGAAGGAGAAAGAGGAGGAGGGACAGAAAAGGAAAAGAAAGGAAGCAGAAGGGGAGTGAGGGGAAGGGAAGGGAAGGGAAGGGAAGGGAAGGGAAGGGAAGGGAAGAGAAAGGAAGGGGGGCATGGAGGAAGAATAAACCAGAAACCAATGAGGTTGATTACCTACAGGGAGTGGTTGGGAGCAAAGTAGAAATGATGGAGGAGGAGTAGGAACAGGGTAGAAGGATTGAGAGGGTACTGATACTTTTGGAGGTTAACTTCCTTGTATAGCTCTGACTTTTAGAACCATGTTAATATTTCACACACTCAAAAAATAAATAATTTAAATCAACCAGGATATGAGAGGCATACAAATAATATGGACTACAAATGGAATACAAATAGTAACAAATGAAACCAACTTTATTACAAATGAATAACCTAATCATACTGAAAGACCTAAGAGAGACAAAAACTCACCCAGGAAACTCTAGACTTCGATATTTTGACTATATATTCTAAGATAGTGTTTGACACATTAAGGCCTATAGACCATATCCAGTCCACTGCCTATTTTTGCAAATTAAGTTTCATTAGACTCAGCCATGCTTATTCATTTATATGTTGTCCATAGCTGCTTTTGCACTATAACTGCAGTTAAGTAGTTGCAATAGAAAGCGTACGACACCCAAAGCTGAAAATATTTACCATCTGGCAAAAAAGTTTGCACACCTATTCACTAAGGCTAAAAAGAAAAAGAACTATGCATGAATATTATACTGTAGTCAATAAACTTGTTTTTTAGAAGGGAATGAGCTACAAATTCTGTAACTACTTTATGTCTATTATGGGATTAAGCCAATAAGTTAACATACTGTGAATATTGAGAGCAAGATTTTATGTAGTAATGATGTCAAGTGATTCTGATTTAATGGATTATTTTAATGAAATCTTTAAGGGAATTTCTTTTTCTCTTAGCTTTTAGCATGGAAAATTTCAAACATAGAGAAATTAGTAATAAACCCCATGATGTAGCTTCAATAGTTAACACTATTTTGCTGATCTTGTGTTATCTATTTATACCCCTACCTCCGTTTTTTCTGGTTTTGGCTGGTGTCTTTTAAAGCAAATCTTAAACATGTCATTTCAACATAAAAATACTGCCCAGTATCCATCTTTTTTTTTTTTCAACGTTTTATTTATTTATTTATTTATTTATTTATTTATTTATTTATTTATTTTGGGACAGAGAGAGACAGAGCATGAACGGGGGAGGGGCAGAGAGAGAGGGAGACACAGAATCGGAAACAGGCTCCAGGCTCTGAGCCATCAGCCCAGAGCCCGACGCCGGGCTCGAACTCATGGACCGCAAGATGGTGACCTGGCTGAAGTCGGACGCTTAACCGACTGTGCCACCCAGGCGCCCCCAGTATCTATCTTTAACTAATAAACTGTAGCTTTTTACAGGAACTTTTCAAATCTTTGAAAATGATATTTAAATGATCTGAGTGATTAATCAATAAAATTTTTAAAAATAAGAAAATATAGGAAAACTTGACTCTCCAGGTAATGAAAATGTATAATATTTTAAAGCTACAATAATTAAGACTAGGTGTTTGGCCAGAAATGGAAGAATAGGGGATAGGGAAGAAACAATTTCATATGCTATTTAATAGGTGTAAATTGGCGCAATTTTTCTGGAATGCATTTTGGCCATATGAATTAAAAGCCTTAAAATGTATACTCTTTTATGCTAAGTGAAATAAGTCACTCAGAGAAAAACAAATACCATATGATTTCACTTATATGTGGAATTTAAGAAAAAAACAAGTGAACAAAGAAAGAGAGACAAAACAAAAAACAGACTCTTAACTATAAAGAACAAGCTGATAATTCCCAGAGGGGAGGTAGGTGGGGGGATGGGTGAAATAGGTGTAGCCGATTAAGAGTACACATATCTTGATGAGCACTGACTAATATATGGAACTATTAGAATCACTCTTGTACACCTGAAATTAATATAACACTGTGATAACTATACTAGAATTAAAATTTTAAAATGACTCTACAAAGTATAACTTTTATTATATGCAAATCATTCTTACATGATTCAGAGAAAGAGAAAGAACATAAATGTGGAGAAAGTCAATAATTCTTGAACCTAGGGTTCATTTGTATTCCTCATGTAATTTTTCTGTAGATTTGACAAATTTTAATACCCAAAGCTTTGTGGCTTTTTAAAGGTTTATTAAGGTTTTTTAAGGTTTATTTTGAGAAAAAAAGAGAGAGGGAGAGAGAGAGAGAGAGAGAGAGAGCAAGTGAGTTTGAGTGGGGGAGAAGCAGAAAGACAGAGAGAGAGAGAATCCCAAACAGGCCCCATGCTATCTGTGCAGAGTGCAACTTTGGCCTTGAACTTATGAACCATAAGATCATGACCTAAGACTAAATCAAGAGTCAGATGCTTCACCAACTGAACCACCCAAGAGTCCCAAAGCTTTGTTTTTTAATGTGTATCTATTTGACCTACAAGTTCTAGGAAATTATTCAGAGAACTGAAGATACATGTGAAGATAAAGGTACAATGAAGAATGTGGAAGGATGTTCACAACGTTGTACACAATAGTGAAGAACTAAAAACAACCAAAAAATTTAAAAGCAGAGGCCTGGGAATCACTGGGGTGCATGCATATAATTTAGTACTGTGCAACCATTTGAAATCCTCTTGGAGAATGTATATATTGCCATGCAATTTATTTTCATAAAATATTTTGTGAGTTAGAACTTTGTTTGCAAGTGACAGAAAATGATCTGAGCTGACAGGTCAGTTATCATGTGACTGTCTCTCTGATTCAATCCTACCCTTCCTTAGTGTGCTTTGTGATGCTGGGACTTGGGACCCTCCAAGCATTTCTTCTGGTGCTTTCTTCAAGCTTTCAAGTTTTAATAGTCCCAACTATGTTCCTTTGTTCTATCCAACCTTAATAGTGGTATCTGCTCCTGCAGTTGTTACCTCCCTGATACCTTAATGTTTTCTTTTTGCTTTTTCATTTCATCAATACCTAGTTAGCAATTCTTTATATCAAATTATTCTGTAAAATAACTAGTGTGGCTTCTGCCTCTTGGCAGCTTGCCTGAGCCTAAAAGGAGAACATAAAGCCCCAATATGTCTTGTAGAGTCTGAGGGCAGAAGGATCTCAGGAGAGCATAAAGATAACAAAATGGTTAGCAACCAGGAACCCAGGAAATGCCTTCTCATATCCTGTCTTTCTTAGCTTCTCTGTTTAATTGTCATCTCTCTGCCTAGGAAGGGTCTTAGCTGCTCAGTTCACCCATCAGGTTACAGCCACATTCCAGCTCTGAATTTTTAAACTTTCCTTCACTCAAAACCGTGGCTCAGTCTGGGGGCACCTGGGTGGTAAGTATCTGACTTTGGCTTAGGTCATGATCTCACAGTTTGTGGGTTCGAGCCCCGTGTTAGGCTCTGTGCTGACAGCTTGGAGCCTGGAGCCTGCTTCAGATTCTGTGTCTCCCTCTCTCTGCCCCTCCCTTGCTCACACTCTGTCTTTCTCTAAATATTAAATGATCTGAGGTGAAGAATAACGCACTGAAAGTCATGGAAGTATTAACACTGTTATTTCAATTAAATTCAAAAATAGAAAGTAAAAAAAAAAAAAACAAAAAACAGTGGCTCAGTCTGAAAAAGAATATTATGGCCCCAATTTCAAATTCCTGGTAGAAAACAACTGGCAGAGAAAGTTTGGGTCAGATTTCTACCCATGATGTGATCATCTGAGACCAAGGAATGAAGTCATACAAGTAGTGATATGATTGTCTGGGGCCCATCTTTAAGGAGAAGGAAGTTAAACTAGGTCATTGTGAGATGAGCCAACACCCAAAAAGAATCGAATACAGTTGTTGAGTGGAAACAAAACAAAAGAGCCATATATAATACAATCCAATTTCTGTAAAACAGAACCAAACTATCTATATACAAAATGTCTATTACTAATGCATATATTAGAAGCATCTGGAAAGATTTTAGTGAACAGGAAAAATTTTTTTAACTTTTCATTATGAAACAATTTCAGACTTACCAAAGAGTTGCAAAAATAGTACAAAGAATTCCTGTATACCCTTAATTCAACTTCCCCAAATGTGAAATGTTGCATAATCTCATTAAAATTATCAAAACTGAGAAAGTAACACTAATAAATACCACTAACTAATCTACAGACCATATTCAAGTTTTGCCAACTGTCCATTAATGTCTTCCTTTCCTTGGGCCAAGAGGCAGTAACTCAAGATCACACAATGGATTCAGTTATGTCTCCTTAGTCTCTTTGATCTGGAATGGTTTCTCAATTTTCCTTTGTCATGAGCTTAACGCTTTTTCTCTTTGCCATAAATAAGTATCTTCTGGGAAAATACTTTGACGTTATGTATAAATCCCATTTCTCCATACTTAAGCCCACTAATTTTAGTATCCATTAATGATTCTTGTCTGAAACAATGTTCACTATGTGTTTGGCAAATGGTGATTTCCTATTTCCATCACTTCTTCAACATTTATTACTTGGAATTCTACCGTAACAAAGAGATTTCCCTACTCTACTGATTGTTTTTATTTAATGTTTTATGATATAGCCTTATGGACATGATTTTTATTCCATGGTTTATAATATACCATTATCATGGGGCACCTGGGTGGCTCAGCCAGTTTAGTGTCCAACTCTTGATTTTGGCTCAGGTCATGATCCCAGTGTCGTGGGATTGAGCCCTTCATTCGGTTCTGTGCTGAGTGTGGAGCCAGCTTTGAATTCTCTCTCTCTCTCTCTCTCTCTCTCTCACACACACACACACACACACGCGCGCGCGCGCACACACTTTGACCCTCTCCCTCGCTCTTGCTATCTCTCTCTAAAAAAAAAAAAAGAAAAGAAATCTTTAAAAAATATTATAATCATTATTTATTTTGTTGCTTAAATTGTCCCAGATGTGGCCATTGGCACCATCTCCATACTGGTTCCTATGTTCTTTCAACGTGCCACCATCATTTTTTGACCACTTCTTGTGGTTTTTTTCTGTCTTAGCCATTTCTTTGAGGAGCTTTGGTTTCTTTTTATTTTTTGGAAAAGTGTATTAATTGAACAAAAGCTGGGCACTGAGTATGTTTGTTGTTACTAGGATATCATTGCTTCTAGGCCCTCTCAGCAGACAGAGCTAAGAAGTGTATACACATAATACACATAAATTAATATCTATATATACATGCACACACCTCTATTTCTACATTTTTCCAAAATCATTATTTTATACTGATACTTTTTTATATATACTGATACTTTTTAAACCATTTTTATTACATTATAATTGACAAATGAAATTATATGTATTTAAGGTGTACAACATGATTTGATATATGTATACATTATACATACATCAATTAATACATATGTTACCTCACATAATTATCTTTTCTGTTTGTGTGGTGAGACTACTTAAGATCTACAGACTTGGTGGGGTGCCTGGGTGGCTCAGTGGGTTGAGTGTCCAACTTTGGCTCAGGTCATGATCTCATGGTTCGTGAGTTCGAGCCCTACATCAAACTCTCTGCTGTTAGCAAGGAACTGGCTTCGGATCTCTGTCCTCACCTCTCCCTGCCCCTCCCCTGCTCACACACACACTCTCTCTCTCTCTCAAGTAAAAACTAAACATTAAAAAAAATCTCCAGACTTGGCAAATTTCAAGTATACAATACGGTAATATTAATTACAGTCACCATGCTGTATATTAGATCCCCTGAACTTATGCAAATAAAGTAAAACTGTTCTTCTTGCCCTCTTCATTGTGTCTAGTCTCAGATTTTCTGTTCCAGTGATGTGCTGGAACTTCTCCAATGGACTGCCAGATACCCACAAAGGTATTCTCACCTGTGAGTGATTGTCAAGATGGATGTTCTATGGTGGGACAACAGTAGAAAACTCCTATTCCGCCATCTTGCTCCTGATACTTTTTATTCCAATCCAGCATCATAGGGGTCATTCTAGCCTTCCTTCTTTTCATATTGTAATTTCTTCTGATGCTGCAAATACTAATAAAATAATTAAAATTTATTGACTACCTACTCTCTATCAGAACTGTGCCAAGTGCTTTACATACAGGTCTCTTTTAATTCTCATGACAACTCTATGGTAGGTAACATTTTTACATGTATTTTATAGAGAAGAGAGTGAGATATCAAGAGGTTAAGTAATATTGCTACTTATTAGGTGGTAGAGCCAAGATTTGGACCCATGGAGTCTGACTCCAGAATTCATGTGCTTAACCACTATGCATAGCCTATTAATAATACCTGAGGAAGCTAGCACAGTATAAACCAATCTCACCTAGGCATAAAGACAAAATAGTTTAGCCAGAGAGATTGAATAGTGACATGTAAAATTTCAAATAAATATATAAATAAATAAATAATTTATTCAATCTCAGGATGAGAGACAATTCTCTGACCTTACAAATGTCCACTCCCTAGCTGCATCAGTCACTTCAGGAAATACCATCTTTTTCAGCAGGAGCCAGGTTAAAAAAGAAATTGTAGCTGTATGTACTTTTGTCAGAAATCATTTTTGGCTCGTCTGCCATCCTCTCTGTTTGAACTCTCTTTGCATTGCCTGCTCTGTCAGACAGATCAGCTTTGAACTTGAGATTCCTCTTCTGGTTGTTCTGTCTGAATTTGGCATCCTGACCCTAGACTATTGGTCTTGGCACTACTGACCCAGTAACTCCATAGGAAACTGACCTGGTAATTATCCTCTTGGCTCCATTTATCACAGCCTCATGCCCACTTCCAGCCCAGGAACTCAGGGCTCTACCATGCCTCTCAGCCCCCCATCTGTCCAAGACAGGAGTTCTTGCCAAAATACACATGAAACAAACAAGAAAAGACAGATTTGACTAAACAGTGGAGTATAAAACTTCTATTCTTCAAGACAACGTACAATTCTATGATTGTTTGATTTTTTTAATTGCTAACATTTCTTAGCACTTAGTATTTTCCCAGTACTACCATTTTTTTTTTACAAATTTAGATTTTGAAAAATTCAAACGTACAGGAGATTTTACAGTACAGTGAACACTCACATACCCTTTACCTGTATTCAGCAATCAAGAATTGAATTTTCCCACCAGATTTAAATACTTAATGTCTCTACCCAAAAAAATTCATGTGCATTTTGAATTTTGTTGCATGCCATAGGGTCTCATGACCGCCTCATGTTTGGTTTTTAGCTAGAAGGATTTATAAGACTCAATATCAGGTTATACTCATGGCTAAGGTTTACTGCAGCAAAGGGTACAGTGCAAAAGCAGCAGGAAAGAGATATGCATTGGGCAGAATCCAGAGAGATTAGATACAGGCTTTCAAGTCCTTCCCTATTTAGAGCCACGTAGGATGTGCTTTCTCTCTAGCAGAGGACATGTACAGAATGCCTTCACTCAGGGGAGTCAGTTCAGATGTGACGGTCCAACATTTCTATGAAGGTCTGGTCACATAGGCACATTCTGGTACGTGACCATTCTGAAACTCAGGGCCCTAACAATGAAACCAGTGCGCACCAGCAATCTTGGTGTTTTTGCGAAGCTATTCTGAGAAGTTGGTAAATCATGACCCATTGCTCCAGGTGTGTATGACAAAATCATCAAAATTCAACATCAACTTACAGAACCTTCCAAAGACCACACACCCAGGGATTGGTGATGGTCATTTATGGGTCTAGGTGAGGAAAAAGCTGACAGACCTACTCTATTAACTCCTCATATCATACCTTTGCTTGTGCTGTTCCTGCCATTTGGATCGCCTTTCCCAGATGCCTAGCTCAAGTTCTACATCTTCTACAGCACCTACACAAAGCCCTTCCTGGAGCAGGTATTTTGTAAACATGTGCTCAGGGAAAGAACCTTGAGTGAAACCTTCCCAGATTTTTCAATCCAGTGATCTCTTCCTTTCCACTGAATTTTCTGTTGATTTTATAATCAATCATATAATGCCTAACAATATCTCTTCTACTCCTTTCTCATACTTGTCATTAAATTTTTCGAGTTCATATTTTCTCCTTGACCAAATGTTAAATGACGATAATGTCTTAGAACCTTTATATATATTCTGCTGGTCCTAGAACAGAGTTTCAGTTGTAACTACACTTAAGTATTTGTTGATGCTGATTGATCGCTGGTTCAAAAAGTACCTTCCTGCAATTTAATTTTTAATTAATATATGAATAGTAAGGAGTGAATTGGTTAGAACACATGTTGAAATGAATTTGCCCTAGTACTAAGTGACATGGAAAATTCAAGCCTTCTAGTCTTGTGAAAAAAATAATTTAAAATAAAAATGGGTTTTTAAAGACTACGTGTCATAGAAAATAGAAGACTTAGTAGGACTAACTATCAGAGATGGCATTGTATATATCATATGGCATTGATGAAAGATAACAGAGTTACCTCTACAACAGAGAACAGATAACAGAGAACTCTACAAGTGAAACCAACCTAAGAAGTTCTTATTGATGACTTATAATAATTGATGAAAATGAGAGTATTTCAGCTCATCTCATGGTGTGAGGTGGAGGTTTAGGTGAAAGAAGTCACTGCAACACTGGAGGTCTCCTGGGTTGGTTTCTTGCTGCAAGTAATGACACTAGACAAGGGAGACCCGTGCATCACGTACACCTACGTCATCAAGTCCTATTGCTTGGGCAGTTGCACAAGCCACCAGGAGAGTGCTTATCACCAATTAAGATGATGCTCCTCTGACTTTGGGGTGTACCAGAAGCATGCAGAAGACTTGTAAAACACAGATTGCTGGCCTAGCTCCCAGAATTTTTGATTCAGTAGGTCTAGAGTAGGGCCAAATAATTTGCATTTTAAACAAGCTCCTGGGTGATGCTGATGTTGCGGGTCCATGTACTATATTTGGAGTATCCAGGTACTATACCATTCATGCACACACAACAGTATACAATTTCAGTATCCCAAGTGCAATTCTCAGCAACCAACCAGGTCCTAAGTAGCAGAAGTTAGACTTTATGGCATGTCACTCCACCCACCTCCATCAGGCCACTGTCTTTTGTATATGATTAGGAATGTGTCTTTTTGCTGTGGTGGCAATGCTCTTCAGAATATATTTAATAATAGAATTGCATGCCAGAAGCTTGCTAATAATCACATCAAAGTATTTTAACACTTAAAATTGCAACTGATACATTTGTCACATTTTAATCCACACTGCCATAAATTAGTCATCATACTATAATGGTAAGATATCTCGCCACAATTTATTGTTTGAGTAGTGTTCTTGCAATTTGTTCTCTTTGTTCCTCTTTAAAGCTTCCTAGTAACTGAGAGGAGTGGAAAAACAATGGTGTCCACATTGCATGTGGTCAGTTTTTGACCTGGCACATGATGTCTGACAGACATTATGTGGAGTGAGCTATTACCAGCAATCTGTTCATTCTACCCTCCAGTAGGGACAGCAAATAGGATGTGTTCCAACTGGGCTGTAGGTCTCCTTGAGAGCTAAATACCACATATGGCATTTGTTGAATCATTTTATTGTCCACAAACCAGAGAGATATTTATCAGGAGCATCATTCACTGGGAAAATCCAGAGCTTCTTATCTATAGATGATGATTAAATGTGTAAACAGGTCATCTTAGCCAGCCTCCAATTCAATTAATTTCAATGTTTTAAGGACATTTACTTAGGTTATGATATTTGCTGCTATGGCATATTGGCTTTTTTTTTTTCAGGTCAATGTTAAACCACATCTGCTTATGAAAATGTTCAGATTTCCATTTTAATGGTATCATCCCAGGGGGAGGGGGGAAGTCCCAGAAAGTTCTTATGCCAGCTGTTTACATGGTCTCTGCTAGTGAAAAATAGGAGGCGGATCAAGATTTATGTGCTACAAAATGTTAAGATACAGAAAGCTTTAATTTCTCTTGTTTTTTTTTTTTTTTGTTGTTGTTTTTTTGTAATATCCAATTTAACACACACAAGCCAAAGAAAGCAGGGAAAGAATAGGAAGGGTGGGGAGGCTGTGAAAACTACGGTTTTGGGCAGTTTGGCTCCACCCTTTCTTTTGATAACAGTCCTCTCCCACCCATGAAGCACAGAGCAAGTGACCCAGACTTAGAGTACGCCAGCCTCCTGCCAAAAGGATTATCCAGGGGCTATTATTCAGGCCAGGTGGCACAAATTGAAATAATCCACATCTTTCCTCATCAGGTACTAAAGGGGCCCCCTGACTCTAGGGTCACAGAGCTAGAAGGAAGTGAAACTAAAGGGGCTAGTATGCCTTGTAAAAAGTCTTAGAAATAGAAGAGGGGTGCCTGGGTGGCTCAGTCAGTTGAACATCCAACTCTTGATTTCAGCTCAGGTCATGATCTCAGGGCAGTGGGATTGAGCACCACCTTGGCTCTATACTGAGCATGGAACTTGCTTAAGATTCTCTCCCTCCCTCTTTCTCTCTGCCCCTCCCCTGCTTGGACTGTCTCTCTCCCTCTCCTTCTCTCTCTCTCTCAAAATAAATAAATAAACATAAAAAAAAAAAGAAATAGAAGAGAGTGAGGCCAAAACACAGACGAATATACCTGTGAGGAAGAAACACAAAGCAGAGGGGAAGAGAGAAAGAGAAAGAGAATGAGTAGAGATTTCAATATCCTTTGAGTCCCTGTGTCCAGAGTGCCTTTAGTTGGATCCTTTCCTATTCTTGCCAGGACCACGATCTGCCAACATCTGCTCTGCTTAAATTAATTTGAGTAGGATTTCTGCCCTTTGACTAATAGTAAGGCATATTACATGTTCTCCATTTCTGAGTCATGGTAACTATTTTTAAAAGTCAATCTCACTTCCACCCCAGGAGGAAAAAAAAATGCTGTGAGAAATAAAATTAGATTCAAATATTGTTAGTTAAAGTTGTCTGATATTTCATCTGGAATTTGCTTGAAAATACACTAGTTTGATGCAGAGGTGTTCGTAAATTAATCTATATCCCAGGGACAATGATTTAACATTTAACAGTCTGGTCAGGAGTCCACACCCCAGGCAGAAGTGGTTAGTTAGCAGGTCCAAGGACCCTAATCACTAGTTCAATCTTCAAGGAGGCTTGTGCAATACTTTACATATTGCTATCTGAATGTGCACCAAGAGATATCAGGTATTTTTTTTTATAGTGAAATGAGTATTATCCTAGGTACTTCCTAGAGCAATTCTTCGGGCATAACTACACTATCCAGGTACCACTTTGCACAAATAGAGGATAAGCACCTGGCAGCCCAGGACCCTGAGAGCCTTTGAGCCCCCAGAGCTTCTAGTGCTAACTTGTTTCCTTCTGTGTCACCCTCCTTAATACAGAATTCTTTCACTTGAGTTGATTGGAAGGGTAGCTCATTCTGTCAGCATCCAATGTTTTGGCATCCAAGTGAATCTTCCAGGAAAGTTATCTCGTTAGAGTGCTGAGAACAAGAAGTGTGGACTTCACTAAGTTTGGAGGAGCTGTGTGTGCAACTACTGTAGTCTCTTTGGCCAATTGGCTAATACATGTTTGTATCTGTGGGACATTTAGGTCTGAGTCTAGGTTACATCATTATAAATCACAGTAACAAAATTGTAGGGGAGGAAGCATTATCCTAAGGAAGGTCCTTACCCACCTTCAGTATCTGGAAGCTACTGTTATTTTTGCTGGATGAAGCTGACAATTACTGAACTGACAGATTGGCTTAGATCAGACCTCAGTGGTGAGGGAAGCTGCCCCATGCCCCCTTATGACTTAGATTCTCAAACTTTCTCTGGGATTTTATCCAGTTTGGTTTCTTGACTCCTATTTCTAGCTTCACACTTCTATGATCTCTTTTTTCTGCTGTAATCCAGTTTAGTTTCTGGCTATCCATTTTTATGCTTGCTTGCTGTCCACCTCTGGTTTTGCACTTGGACCAGTTCACACATTCGAACACTGCACGGATCCATCCCTCCCCTTCAGCCCCCAGACCTGTTGCATCTAATACTGAAAGAGTTTATTTCTATTTTGAATATGGAAAACCTTTATCACTGTACATATCACTAGCAATAATCTGCTCATAATTAGAGTATCCTGAAGTTTTACATAAAAATAGAATTTATAGGGGTACCTGACTGGCTCAGTCGGTTAATCATCCCACTCTTGATTTCAGCTCAGGTCATGATGTCCTTTCTGGTTCATGAGTTTGAGCCCCAAATCCGGCTCTGCGCTGCCAGCATGGAGCCTGCTTGGGATTCTCTCTCCCTTCCTCTCCCTGCTCCTCCCCCACTCTCTCTCGCATGCGTGTGCTCTCTCTCCCTGTCAAAATAAACTTTAAAAAATTTTTAAATAGAACTTATATAACTGAAAAAGTCTTCTATCTTTAATACTATTTCACCATGTAATTTCTTGAGCTTCAGCCATAAGTATGTATTCTTCAAGCAGAGACCACTTTCTTCAGAGGCAGATTAATTTATTCATACAGCAGCATTTTCTGCCCAGTTCTTAGTTACTCACCTTAAGAGATTGAAAAGAATAGAAAGGTTATTCCACCTCCATCAGGAATACTACATTTGGGCTCTTCTCACCTATCAGAGAGTATTTCCAATGTCTTTGTATTGACCTGAAGAAAATACACATGAACCTAACAAGCAATTAAACTGGAGCTGCCCCCAAGACGATAAGGAGGAGGATTTGATTTTGGCAGAGACCTGTGTCCCACTTTTACATGATAAGTGGATGGGGAGATATCTGCATGGGGTTCCGGAAGAAAGTTAGATATTAGAGGCCATGGCTTGGGAGATTTGCCCACACCCAAGTTTGGCATGGAGGGAGGGGAGCCACCTGCTTCCCAAAGACTGTTTCAGGTTATGGAACACCAGAAATGGTAACCACAATGGCCTTCCCTAAATGTTTTAGTCTTTCTAATTCTGCTCCCTTCACTTTCAGTAGTATTATCCCAGGATTGCAGCAGTTTATTGTACAACAGTATCATAGAACAAATTCACACCTATCATGAGTAAATCATAATTAAACAAATCTAGATAAAGCCATTTACAAGACATTTAAGCCAACAATGACTTCTTCCCGCCCCCCCCCAACAATGGCTTCTTGAGGATATTTTCTTTAAAGACTATGTATTATGGAAGTTTGCAACCACATGAAGTGAATGCATACTTTGGCTACATCATAGATTTCTAAGCAGCAAGCTTGGTTCTAGCTAACTGAGGTATTGACTGCCATCAGTTCCTGGAGCAACTGGTCAGAATCCCTATCTGGTTATCTTCAGCCATAAGGAGCCTCTTCTTGCCCCACTATGCTATACATATACTGTATTATTATTTCTATGTGTGCCATTTTGTTGAGAAGGATTGGGTCATATGATCTATAATAGTTTAGTGCAAAGGGCAATGATGTTCTATAGCTGCATCTCTCCTACTGACTAAATTATTTTATTTGTTTATTTTTTTGATCAAAAAATTTCAAACAGTAGCTACCTGAATTCAAGAGATAATTTATCAAATGGAAGGGTAGAGCCAGACTAAAAAACAAGATTCATCCCAGGAGTTATCTATGTTATCTAAAGAGTTATCCGTGACATTAGAGACTCAGTAAAGTTTTGGGACAGCACTTCTATCCAGATATAAAGGTGTCAGGAAACAGTTTTCCCCCTAGCTCTAGAATCATAGAAAAGTGGAGATTAAAGTCTGAACAGAAGTAAAATTTAGAAACTGAGCAGAAGTAAAATTTACGAATTGAGTCCAACCATTCTTTTCCCCCCACGGAGGTCAAACCTATTATAGAGTTTCTGATTCCCCCTAGGACTCTATCTGACGTTCTTTCCTTCTTTCCTTCCTACTTTCTCATTCAATCGCAGTGTCCTGATTCAGGAGGGTCAGGCTTTCTGTACTCTCTGTTTCTCTATAATTAGAGAGGAAATAGTATTGGGGAAGTAATTTTTCTATCCTGGCTGCACACTGAAAATCACCTGGAGAATTTCTTTCCCAACAATCTGTTGCTTGGGTCTTAACCTTAAATTGATACTTCTTAAATGTGGCCCCCCCGGAGTAGCAGCATCAACATTACCCAGGAACTTGCTAAAAATGTAAATTATTGGATCCCACATCAGTTCTACTCAATCAGAGATTCTGAGGCTGGTGCTAAATTATTACTTAGCAATGAATTTAACCAGGGAGAAGCAAAACTTACTGACTGAAAATTACCAAACACTGCTGAAAGAAGCTAAAAAAGACTTAAATAAATGGAAAAATATCCTTTGTTTACAGATTAAAAGACTTGATGCTATAAAGATAACAATACTCCTCAAAGTGATCTACAGATTCAATCCCTATCAAAACCCCAAGGCTTTTTTGGAGAAATAGAAAAGCCAATCCTCAAATTCATATGTGGTCTCAAGGTATCCCAAACAGCCCAAACAATCTTCAAAAAAAAAGAACAAAGCTGGGGGACTTATACTTTCGAATTTCAAAACTTACTACAATACTGCAGTAATCAAAACACTGTGGTATTTGCATAAGGAGAGGCATGTAGATCAATGAAATAGAACTGATAGTCCCGAAATTAACACACATATATATGGCCAATTGATTTTTCACAAGAGCGCCAAAACCATCCAATAAGGGAGAGAACAGTCTTTTCAACAAATGGATCTGGAAGAGCTAGATATCCACGTGCAAAAAAATGAAGTATATTTATATATAAAAACTAATTCAAAATGGTTGAAGGACCTAAATATAAGAACTATAAAACTATAGGGGCACCTGGGTGGCTCAGTTGGTTGAGCATCTGACTTCGGTTCAGGTCATGAACTCACTGCTTGTGGGTTCTAGCCCCATGTCTGGCTCTGTGATGACAGCTCAGAGTCTGGAGCCTGCTTTGGATTCTGTGTTTCCCTCTCTCTGCCTCTCCCCCCACCCCCGACCGAGTGCACATGTGCTCTCACTCTCTTAAAAATAAATAAATATTAAATTTTTTTTTAAAAAAAGAACTATAAAACTGTAAACTACAAGAGTCTCAGAAGAAAACATGGAGGAAATCTTCATGCTTTTGTGTAGTCAATTCAGGCTTCTATAGCAGAATACCATAGACTGGGGAGCTCATACACAACAAACATTTATTTCTTACAGCTGTGAAGACTGGGAAGTCCAAGATCAAGGTGTGGGTAGATTAAGTGTTTAGTAGTCATTTTAAAAATGAGCAAAGGATTTGAACACACTTTTCCCCAAAGAAGGTACACAAATAGCCAACAAGCATATGGAAAAGATGTTCAGCATCATTAGTCATTAAGGAAATACAAATTAAAACCACAGTTAAATACCACTCCATACTCACTAAGTTGACCATAATTTTTTTTTAATAGAAAGTAAGTGTTGACAAGGGTATGAGAAATCGGAACCCTTGTATATTGCTGGAGAAATGTAAAATGGTGTATCCACTGTGGAAGATGGTTTTGCAGTTCCTCAAAAACTTGTACATAAAATTACCATGTGTCTTAGCAATTCGATTTCTAGGTATATATCCAAAGGAATTGAAAACAGGTATTCAAACAAATACTTGTATATAAATGTTCCTAGCAGCACTATTCATGATAGCTAAAAGGAGGAAACAACCCAACTGTCCCTTGAATAATGAATGGATAATTATCCATTCATTCAGTATATCCATACAGTGGAATATAATTCAGCCATAAGGAAGAATGAAGTACTGATGCATACTACAATGTGGATGAACCTCAAAATATTATATTAAGTGAGTGAAGCCACACACAAAAGGCCACATATTGTATGATCCCATTTATAAGCAAAAATAAACTATTGGGACTACATCAAAATAATAAGCTTCTGCAAGCAAAGGAAACCATCAATGAAACTGAAAGACAACCTTCTGAATGGGAGAAGATATTTGCAAAAGACATATCCAATAAAGACCTAGTGTCCAAAAATACATAAAGAACTTATAAAATTCAAGACCAAAAAAACCTAATCATCCATTTAAAAATTGGTAGAAGATATTAACAGAACTTTTCCCAAAGAAGACATACAGATGGCCAACCAACACATGAAAAGATACTCAACGTCACTCATCATCAGAGAATGCAAATCGAAACCACAATGAGATATCACCTCACACCTGTCAGAATGGCTAAAATCAACAATATAAGAAACAATAGGTCTTGGCAAGGATGTGGAGGAAAGGGAACCTTTGTGCACTGTTGGTGGGAATGAAAGCTGTGCAGTCACTATGGAAGACAGTATGGACATTCCTCAAGAAATTAAAAATAGAACTACCCTATGATCCAGTAATTGCAGTTTGGATGTTTACCCAAAGAATATAAAACCACCAATTCAAAAAAATATATGCACCCCTATATTTATTGCAGCATTATTTGCAGTAGCCAAACTAATTGCTTCTTGGCCTTTTGGCTAAGATCATGTGTACAATAGCCAAACTATGGAAGCAGTCCAAGTGTCCATCTGCTATTTGCAATGACACGGATGGATCTAGAGGGTATAATGCTAAGTGAAATAAGTCAGTCAGAGAAAGACAAATACCATATGATCTCACTAATATGTGGAATTTAAGAAACAAAACAAACAACAACAACAAAAACAGAAAGAAAAAAAAGAAAGAGACAAACCAAAACTCAGGCTCTTGACTATAAAGGACAAACGGATGGTTACTAGAGAGGAAGTGGGTGAGGAGATGGGTGAAGTAGGTGAAGGGGATTGGGACTGTACTTGTCATGATGAATGTTGGGTAACGTGTGGAATTGTTGAATCAGTATACTGTACACCTGAAACTAATATAACACTGTATGTTAGCTATAGTGGAATTAAAAATAAATAAATAAATAAATGAATACCATTTAAAAAATTTTTTTTTCAATGTTTTTTATTTATTTTTGGGACAGAGAGAGACAGAGCATGAATGGGGGAGGGACAGAGAGAGAGGGAGACACAGAATCGGAAACAGGCTCCAGGCTCCGAGCCATCAGCCCAGAGCCTGACGTGGGGCTCGAACTCCCGGACCGCGAGATCGTGACCTGGCTGAAGTCGGACGCTTAACCGACTGCGCCACCCAGGCGCCCCTTGAATACCATTTTTAAATGATCAATAATTAATTTTGTTATGTGAATTTTGCCTCAATTAAACAAAACCTTTCAGGCAAATAGATATTAGGTAAGAGATGTAAAGGTGGATGGAAAGACATGATAGACGTTGTATGATGACTATAGTTCTGCAGTTGTTTGTGAGTATATGTGGTCCTCCTTTTTGGGGATGTCCGGACAAATGATTATTCAAGGGGAGTTGGCTCATACATATTCAAGTAGAAACACAAACAGGCACATTGTGTTTTGTAAAGTTAATGTGACAACATCTGTATACTCTTGGGCTGCTGAAGCTCAAGCCACATGAGATAAAGGTCTAATGTTATAAGAGCCTTGAGACATTTATAACTAAAGTTCGATAGGAATAAAAACAAAGAAGCAATTATATCTTTCAGGAGAAATCCAAATTAGTTAGGAAGGCAACTTTCAGTGAGTATTGGTTAAATAGTTCATTTCTTCAAATACAATAATCCTGATGGCTTCAGTGATCGTGATCCCTTGTTGGTCTTGTTTGGGTACTCCTGTCTCAATGAGTGGACTCTGTCTGCACCTTCTTCCCTTATGTTGTACAGCTCGAAATAGTAAGACCCTGGTTGCACAACACTGTGAATGTACTTGATGTCATTGAATTGTGCACTTTAAAATGGTTAAAATGACAAATTTTATGTTACATATATATTACCACAATAAAAAATTAACAATGATCTGATATAGACAAATACTGAAAATTATCAGGAAAGTAACTTTAGAGCAATGAAACATGAGTATATAGCTTTTAATATTTGTAGGGATTAAATGATATGTGATAATATGTAGACTTAAATAAATCAAGTTAAATAAAACTGATACAGCTATGTTTGACTTTAAGTGTAACACAGACAGACTTAGAGAAACACAAGTGACCAGATCTTGACATTTCTTCTTCCCTTCAATTAAGAAAAACTGTTTTTTTGTTTTGTTTTGTTTTGTTTTGTTTTGTTTTGTTTTGTTTGGTGTTGTCAGTTTCAATACTGGGCACTGACAGGACTTTTAAAAACATCATTTCTATGGGGCACCTGGGTGGCTTAGTTGGTTAAGGGTCCGACTTTAGCCTGACTTCAGCTCAGGTCGTGATCTCAGGGTTTGTGGGTTCGAATCCCATGTCGTGCTCTGTGCTGACAGCTCAGAGCCTGGAGCCTGCTTTGGATTCTGTGTCTCCCTTTCTCTCTGCCCCTCCCCCACTCACACTCTGTCTCTCTTTGCCTCTCAAAAATGAATAAACATTGAAAACAAGTAAAAAAAATCATGTGTTTCAGAAAACAGTATTTTCATCAAACTAACTTAAATTAGTCTAATGTATTATATTAGTAATACAGGGGAAAATATTCCTTGACATTATATCTGTAAGATTTCCTTCAAAAAACCCTGGAGACTGAAGGAAGAGGAGAAGTGTATAGGTATGTTGGAATAGCCATGGATTGATCATTGTTGAGAATGAGTTTGGGGTCATAGAGAATAATATACTGTTCTTTCCACTTCTGTGTATGTTGAATTGTCCACAGTAACATTTTTTATTAAATCTTAAAAAAAAAAGAGTTCTAAGACAGAAAGTGTAGTTGGTCTAGTTTATGTCTCATGCTCACCCCTTGACTACACAGAGTGGGGAGAGGGAAGTGTCTGGGGGGGAAGCCGTATGGGGACACCTTTAATTTCTGTAACAGGAGAGCACTTGGATTTACCATTCTATCGGTGAGACCTAGTGGGGAAGAGGTAATTCCCTCAAGGGACATTGGGGTGCAGTTAGGAAGTGGGATGATAACTGATTGGCCAAATAATAACAAATGTCCATTCTTTTGCATGACACATGGGGTACTTTATCAACTTTCCTCCCTCATTTACTGTCACCCTGCTGCACCCTAAACTCCAGCCAGCCAGCTGTTTCCTGTGGTCATGCCTCTCCATGCTCTCTCGTGCCTCGATGCCTTTCCATATATTGTTCTATCTGTCTGATCGTTCCTGTGGCCCCTCATCCTTCAGACGTCACCTCCCTTGACTTTCCAAGCAGGAGGTGGTAGACCTTGGATGATTCTCAATTCTTCATTTCACAGCCATAAAGCAATGGTTCTGCCTCAGAATCAACTGGAGTGCTGGTTAAAAACACAGATTACTGAGCCCTACCTTGAGAATTTTTAATTCAATTAAGTCTGGGGTTGGGACCCAAGAATTTGCATTTTTAATGTCATCCAGGGATCACACCTCTAGGAGCCTCTGCTTTCGAGCACTGTGTCTAAATCTGAAATTTCAGCCTTGCCTATAGAGTTGTTAAAAAATATGGGGCGCCTGGGTGGCGCAGTCGGTTAAGCGTCCGACTTCAGCCAGGTCACAATCTCGCGGTCCGTGAGTTCGAGCCCCGCGTCGGGCTCTGGGCTGATGGCTCAGAGCCTGGAGCCTGTTTCCGATTCTGTGTCTCCCTCTCTCTCTGCCGCTCGCCCGTTCATGCTCTGTCTCTCTCTGTCCCAAAAATAAATAAACGTTGAAAAGAAAAAATTAAAAAAAAAATATTGCAGGCCCACAGGATCAGATACTCTGAGAGTGGAATTTAAGAATTTGAATTTTTAATAGATTTCACAGGTATTCTTTCTTAAATGGTCCTGACACAATTTTTGGATAGGCATTTGGGGATCATTGTAATAGTCTGTGGGCACTGATTAGCCAGAGTGGCAAAGTGACAGAGGAGCCTAACATATTTCTTCCTAGTGACAGTGTCAGCCCTGAAAAAAGAGTGACTTCTCACTGGTTAAAATATTATGTAAGTAAAGATGAACATAACTATATACAAATATTCAGGAAGAACTGATCCTTAAAAATTTAAATTGAAACCAGATATTAATGTCCACCTCTTAAATGAGCAAAACACTAAAATAATTTAATACATTACAAGGAGTGGGATGAGATGCATACTCTCATGCTGTTGGCATGGTACTGATACACTCTCTTTGAAAAGTAATTTGCAAATTACTTTGATGGCAGTCTCCATCAAGAGCCAGAAAATATTTGATTTTGTAACCTTGATTCAGTTATGTTTGACTCAATAATATCACTTCTGAGACTTAGTCCAAAGAAAACAATTCATAATATATTAAAATTAATGTAAATAAATAAATACAAACATTATTATTATAATAGTAAAATACTGGAAGCAATCAAAATATCTAAAAATAGAATATTGGTTAAGTAAATATATGCACTTATGGAATATTATAAAGCAATTTAAATGACTGGTTATTTATTCTTTAATGAAAGAAATAAAATAGTTGCCAAGTTGTTCCCAAAGTGTTGAATTAATGCGTACCGTTCCCAGCATTGTATCTGTATCTTCAATGACATTACTCACATTATTATATTTAAAAAGGTATCAATGGTATCATGTGTTGCTTTATATAT
Organism: Prionailurus viverrinus; assembly: GCF_022837055.1. Lineage (NCBI taxonomy): Eukaryota > Metazoa > Chordata > Mammalia > Carnivora > Felidae > Prionailurus > Prionailurus viverrinus. The sequence goes on from NC_062563.1 coordinate 74,578,521, forward strand.
CAATTTCACAGTGGAAAAATGCTAAAATTATACTTTCAAAAGATTATGTCAATTAGGGAAGGATGTGTTATATATGCCATGGTTAAATATCAGTGTTTTTTTTTTATTAAAAATTTTTTAAGTTTATTTATTTTTGGGAGAGAGAGAGAGAGAGAGAGAGAGAGAGAGAGAGAATCTCAAGCAGGCTCCATGCTCAGCACAGAGCCCAGTGGGGGGCCTGATTCCACAACCAGGAGATCATGACCTTAGCTGATATCTATCAAGAGTTGGCAACCTTATCAACTGAGCCACCCAGGGAACCCTTATTTTTTTTTAATTCCTATAATTGTATGTGGCTTAAATTTTGAATTGGGTTAATTTGGGATAATTTTTGCCCCTAAAAAGAACTATTCATAGAAGGTATAATAGTATCTTCTATTTTTCTTTTTACTTAATCTTATATATTTGATTCACTTAATCCTGATTGACCATGAAGGATGAACTTTGTGTATATTTGTATTCCTATGAATAAAAAATGATATTTAAAATATATCATGAGCCTTTAAAATGTTCCAATATTTAGTCCCAGTAATTATATTTCTAAAAACAAATGCTAGGGTTATAATCCAAAATAGTTTTAATATTTCAAAATTATCTAAGAGAAAATTTTACTTATAAGGTGGTTTAAGAACATGGGAAAATGAGAGCACCTGGGTGGCTCAGTTGGTTAAGTATCCAAGCCTTAATTTCAGCTCAGGTCATGATCTCACGGTCCTGAAATCGAGTTCCTGAGCTGGGCATGGAGCCTGCTTAAGATTCTTTCTCTCCTGGATGCGGAGAAAGAAGATCTCTTTTGCACTGCTGGTGGGAATGCAAACTGGTGCAGCCACTCTGGAAAACAGTATGGAGGTTCCTCAAAAAATTAAAAATAGAACTACCCTACACCCAGGAATTGCACTACTAGGTATTTATCCAAGGGATACAGGTGTGCTGTTTTGAAGGGGCACATGCACCCCAATGTTTATAGCAGCACTATCAACAATAGCCAAAGTATGGAAAGAGCCCAAACGTCCATCAACAGATGAATGGATAAAGAAGATGTGGTATATATATACAATGGAGTATTACTCAGCAATCAAAAGGAATGAAATCTTGCCATTTGCAACCACGTGGATGGAACTAGAGAGTATTGTGCTAAGCGAAATTAGTCAGAGAAAGATAAATATCATATGACTTCACTCATATGAGGACTTTAAGATACACAAGGGATGAACATAGGGAAGGGAAGCAAAAATAATATAAAAACGGGGCACCTGGGTGGCTCAGTCGGTTAAGCATCTGACTTCAGCTCAGGTCATAATCTCACAGTTTGTGGGTTCAAGTCCCATGTCGGCCTCTGTGCTGACAGCTCAGAGCCTGGGGCCCACTTCAGATTCTGTGTCTCACTCTCTGTTTCTGCCCCTCCCCTGTTAGCACTCTGTCTCGCTCTATCAAAATTAAATAAACATTGAAAAAAATTTTTTTAGTAAATTTTTTTTAATTAAAAAAAATAATATAAAAACAAGAGGGGGACAAAACATAAGAGATGCTTAAATAAAGAGAACAAACATGGGTGCCTGCGTGGCTCAGTCTGTTAAGCCTCCAACTTCGGCTCAGGTCATGATCTCACAGTTTGTGCCTTGCATCAGGCTCTGCGCTGACAGCTCAGAGCCTGGAGCCTGCTTTGAATTCTGTGTCTCCTTCTATCTCTTCCCCTCCCCTACTTGTGCTCTGTCTCTCTCTGTCTCTCAAAAATAAATAAATGTAAAAAAAAAAGTAAAAAAAAGAGAACGAACAGAGGGTTGCTGGAGGGGTTGTGGGAGGGGGGATGGGCTAAAAGGGTAAGGGGCATTATGGAAGACACCCGTCATGATGAGCCCTAGGTGTTATACATAGGGGATGAATCACTGGAATCTACTCCTGAAATCGTTGTTGCACTATATGCTAACTAACTTGGATGCGAATTAAAAAAATTTAAAAATTGGGGCGCCTGGGTGGCGCAGTCGGTTAAGCGTCCGACTTCAGCCAGGTCACGATCTCGCGGTCCGTGAGTTCGAGCCCCGCGTCAGGCTCTGGGCTGATGGCTCAGAGCCTGGAGCCTGTTTCCGATTCTGTGTCTCCCTCTCTCTCTGCCCCTCCCCCGTTCATGCTCTGTCTCTCTCTGTCCCAAAAATAAAATAAAAAACGTTGAAAAAAAAATTAAAAAAAAAAATTTAAAAATTAAAAAAACAGATTCTCTCTCTCCCTCTGCCCCTCACCACTTGTGTGCATGCATGCACACACAGGCTCTCTCCCTCAAAACAAACAAACAAACAAACAAACATGGGAACATGTTATAATATTAAATAGAAAAAGCAGGAGATTAAGCTTGACTATTATGATCATAACTGTGCAAAATAAATTTATTATGATTATAACTATGTAAAAAAGCCATTTAAAATACTGCAAAAATCTCTAAAATGCTAGCCTAGTTATACCCAAAGCATGAGAGAATAATTTTCTTTTTTTTTTTACTTACCTGTATCTTCCAAATTTCTTTTATAGTAAGCACGCATTACTTTTATATTTAGAAAAGTAAAAATACATAAAGACTACTTTAGTTGAAATTCACAGACACACAACTCTAATTTAAGCCAAAAAGGGAAAGGAGTTTAAGGGAGAGGGAGAAGGAGGGAGACAGAAGTTCGTGGAAGGATTTGGTTTCAGGCCCAGGTGGAAATCATATCATCAAGTCTCTGTCTTCACCCTCCCCCAAAATCTCAGCTCAGTCTCCTCTGTGTAGTGACCTCATTTTCTTCCCTCTTCCAGGCTGCCAAAGAATCAGGTTGCCCACAGCTCCAGGCCTGTATCATCTGCTTTAGGAATCTCAGTGGAAAGAGACCAACGTCTACATGTGAACTCCAGTGAAGGAATCATAGCCTCTGTGTGGGCCACAAGCCCACCTCTACACTAATCACAACGTCTGCTGAGTGCAGAATTAAGATCTGGTGGACTTGCGACATGTGCCCCTGTGTGTTCCAGAAGAGAGAATCTGATACTGCAAGAGAGAAATAGCATGATGGCCAGCCAAATTAAGGAAGGTATTGGGCAGCACAGTATGCTATCACAGTTTACTATTATCATTCATACTCTTGCTTTTTTGAAAGTGTAATTCCAAAAATGTCTCATACTGAATTTAATGTAACACTCCATGCACTGTTCATCTCCCAACAAGACAACCCAAGATCTCATCCAGTGACCACCTTATCTTCAAGTCTAGTATCTCTGGGCCATATGCTTTCCTCCCTGTCAGGTGGAAACAGGACTCCTCCTTGGCCTGAAATACAAATATCCTCCAAATCACTTCCCTTGCAGTGAAGTACATTCTTTGTGATTCAATCTTACTACGCCTAGGTCTGGACGTGTAGGAAACAAGTCTCCATTACCCATCATATTCTAGGATGGGACACCTTAGCCACCACCTTCTTATTCGTCTCATTATGGAGCCTGGATATTGCTGTAGGCTTTGCACATTCAAGGGCTTGTTTTCTTTCTTTTTTGCTTGTTTGCTTACTTTCAATTTTTTTAATGTTTATTTATTTTTGAGAGAAAGAGAGAGACAGAGCATGAGTGGGGGAGGGACAGAGGGAGCCGGAGACATGGAAACCGAAACAAGCTCCAGGCTCTGAGTTGTCAGCACAGGGTCCAACACGAGAATTGAACTCACAAACCCAAGATCATGACCTGAGCTGAAGTTGGATGCCAGATGCCTAACTGTCTGAGCCACCCAAGTGCCCCCCTTCCTTCTTTCCTTCTTTTCTTTTTCTTTCTTTCTTTCTTTTTTTTCTTTCTTTTCTTTCTTTCTTTCTTTCTCTCATTTTCAAAATAAAGTTGATTTATTTATTTTAAGAGAGAGAGAGAGAGAGAGAGAGAGAGAGAGAGAGTCCCAAGCAAGCTCCATGCTGATGGCACAGAGCTGGATGCAGGGATCCAGGGATCAGTCTCTTGAACTGTAAGATCATGACCTGAGCCAAAATCAGAGCTGGTTGCTTAATCAGTTGAGCCACCCACTTGCCCCCAAGGGCTTATTTTCAACTTGGTTTTTCTGGTAATACAACCCTCTTCAGATCTCAGCTGGATTTTTGCCAATTTCATACCTGGAGATTCCATAAACTAAGCACCAATACCAGAAATTTTACCCTGTCCTCCTAGTTTCATTCTCTTAATAACAGATCTCAGCTTTGCTCATCTTATAGCCTCTCAATTTACTGTCTCCCATGATGGTTAGCCTGACCTTAGGATGCAACCCAGTGGGTGGTGTTATGCCATGGGCATGATTTCTAATTCTACTTGGCAGGGAATAGCACAGTTTTATAAGAGAAAGGGGCAAGGGAAACAAAGTTCCTTAATTTTTATGGAGTCTCTGGTGTGTTTCCTGCTTCACTCTTTTGTATTAAACTTAGACTGAGACATAGTGTTCAGCTTTTTCAAATCAGCAAGAATTATTATTTGACCCTCATTGGTCCTGGAATGCTGGCTAGAAGCAGAAGGGGCAAGCCAGTCTGCTGCTGCCTTTGTGCTTTCAGACAAGTGAACCTGAATTCAAGTTTGTCCCTTCCTCTTAGCTCAGCAGGGTTCTTCCTAGCTCCTCCATGTTTGGATCATCCTGGTTTGTCAGTATGTCCAGAGAAATGGGGTACCATGTTTGATTGGGCCTGGGTCATGTGCCCACCACCCCCAATTGTACACGGTTTACTGGCAAAAGAGAGAAGAGGTGGAAATCCATGCTGAGGTGACTACAAGGCACCGCTTTAACTTTGTTTTAAAAAGAATTTAGCACTTAATAGGAAAATTAGCAAATTTGAAACTGAAAATGTATGAGTAGAAAAGATTCTTAGGATCACACCCTCATGCTTAAAAATTGCAAGGTGATCTCAAACTGAATGAGAAAGAGCCAGAACCAGAGAACAAGGAGAACAGAAGACTTTGTCCCCCCACCCCATCCCTGTTTCACAACATCAGAAAGGCGAGAGTCGACTGTCTCTCTCTCTCTCTCTCAAAAATAAATAAACATTAAAAAAAAATTTTTTTAAGGGGGGGCACCTGGTGGCTCAGTCAGTTAAGTGTCTGACTTCGGCTCAGGTCATGATCTCACGGCTGGTGAGAGCCCCGCGTCGGGCTCTGTGCTGACAGCTCAGAGCCTGGAGCCTGCTTCAGATTTTGTGTCTCCCTCTCTCTGCTCCTCCCCAACTCATGCTCTCTCTCTCTCTCTCTCTCTCTCAAGAATAAATAAACATTAAAAAAAAAGAAAAGAAAGGCGAGAGTCGATTCTGTAAGTATTTAGTGACTTCTTAGCTTTCAACAAGTGACAGCTTCCACATGTTTGACAGGTACAGTCTAAATTATAAAAGTACTTTTAAAAGGTACATCAGTCAGTGCTCTTCCATCATTCTCACCCACACGTTTTGTTTTTTAAAAATATTCTGTTATTAAAATCTTGTTTCTAGGTTTATATTAGCATTTAACAACTATATTGACAACCTAGAGGATTTCTTCTCTGGTCAAGAGCTTTCTGTCAGCTTTGAACCTCCTCACCTGGAGGCCCTTCTGGTTCCAGCCTTTCTGGTTTTGCTTCTTGGTTCTCTGTCTTGTTTTTCCCCATAGTCCTGAATCCAGTCCAGATCCCTGGAATTGTGGCCTGCCCTCCCCCCTCGCCTTATGCATGGAGATAGACTAGAAAATATAACTTCAACATTTTGCTAAATTTTTTTGAGTTAAAAAAATAACGTTTTTTTTTTAAATTTCAGAGCAGTTTTAGATTTAGAGAAAAGTCACAAAGATACCATTCAGAGTCCCGTTGTGTCTTTCATCCAATGTCACCTAATGTTACCATCTTACCTAGCCAGGGTGCATTTGTCAAAACTAGGAAATTCGCATTGGTACATTACTATTAACTAAACTCCAGGATGTATAAAGACTTTATCAGTTTTCTACTAATGTTCTTTTTCTATTCCAGGATCCAATGGAGAATAGCACATTGCATTTAATCTGCTAAATTTTAAAACAAATTATTTTTCAAGTCATTTACAGTTAAGCCATGGCAATTATGAAGAATGTGGCACTTTAATATTTAAGATAAACGATTCATTAGCAAAACAACACAAGTTGTCAAGATGCCACTTGTTCTGTGATGATGAGCTCCTCTGGGGAAGAGTCTCTATTAATTGTTTGGCATATTTTAGCTATATATAGTTTCCTACATTCTCTTCAGGATGTAGTTTTCACAGAAGTAAGAGCTGAGAGAAGTACAAGAAAATTCCAAACATTATAACTTAGAAAAAAACCTTCTAACTTAATAGAAAACACTTTCATTCTTCCCAATGTAATTAGTAGAGATGGGATTTTATTCTAGTGACATGCTATAAAGGTCGTGGGAATATAATTTCTGAATACATTAAATTCGATCCAATCATTACAGTCTAAGCCACAGAAACCACAAAAGACCACAGAAACCGATTCTTGTCCAACCAACTTCTCTGGGGGAAGGGCACTTGTCAACCAAACCCAAAAGTTCTTTCTAGGAAAAGAAAGCTCTCTTAAGAGTGATACCAGGAACAATTTGGAGGAAAGTGAAAGTGACTGTGTGATTTTACACAAAGACCTTTTCAGAGCCATAGAAGCTATCTTGGCATAAGACTTTTTTTTTTTTAATTTATATGTGTCTTTCCTTTTAAGAGAACCATATTATAGGTATTATAACAAAAGCTATAAAGACTTAAACTTGAAGTCAACTCAAGGACTTACCGAAGCCAAGAGAAATACATGACTTTGCTAAGTATAATTCCATCTAGTTCCTACCACAATTAGTAGTTCTTTGCAGGTGTTGTGATCAATCACAGAAATCACATGTAAAATTCCTGTAGAACTCGCTCTCATTTTCCATTCCGGAAAAAAAGATTCAAGACTTTTCCAAATTATTTTGTAAAACTCAAAGAAAGAAAAGACAGGTGAGAAAAGCAGTAAGAAACAACAAAATATTTTGCCAAGCATTAGCCTATAAATAAAGAAGCCAAATGAAGATATTATGTATTCCGAGTTTCATTTGGCACTTTGTTTTCTGAAGGAATAGGGTATATGGTCATTTAGCTAATTAATTTATAAAAAAAAAAAAAGTGAACACTCACATAGCACCTTACTGCTTCTTACTCATTTCTCATTATAATACATTGACTAGTTAACGGGAAACCTATAATTTAGGCACAGTTGCCCTGGGTGCTGGCACAAAGTATACAATGCCTAATTGTCCTCTGAAGCTGCTTCATGATTTTTTTAAGTTTATTTATTTATTTTGAGAAAGAGAGAGAGAGGGCATGAGTGGGGGAGGGGCAGAGAGTGAGAATCCCAAGCAGACTCTACACTGTCACCAAAGAGCCTGATGTGGGGCTTGAACCCACAAACCATGAGATCATGACTCAAGCTAAAACCAAGAGTGGAATGCTTAACTGACTGAGCCACCCAGGCGACCCTCTGAAGCGGCTTCAAATGTAACCTCCTCTGCTAAGTCTTCTGATTGCTCCCAGTCCCTCCATCAAAGAATCTGCACTCTTTCCTCTGTGTTCCCAAGATATGTGACCACTTTTACATCCTAGTATGAGAGCACTTATCACATTGTCACTTGTTTTAGGAATAGCATCTTATCCAACATTTTGTCTTTGTAGGTAAGTGGCAGTGTTACAGGCTGAGTTGTTTCTCTCCCTCTTCCCCCAATTCATACGTTGAAGCCCTAAGCCCCAGTAACTCAGAATGTGATTGTGTTTGGAGATGAGCTTTTTAAAGAGGTGATTTAGTTAAAATTAGGTCTTTGGGGTGGGGCCTAATCCAATCTGTCTTCATAGAAAATTTATACATGCAGAGAGTCAGAGGGGTGAGCATGCCCAGAGGAAATACCACATGAGGACACAATAAGGAGGCTGTCATCTGCAAGGCAAGAAGACAGGGCTCAGAAGAAACCACACCTGCTGACAACTTGATCTTAGACTTCCAGCCTCCTGAACTATGAGAAAATGAATGTCTGTTTAAACAATAGAGTCTGTGGTATGTTGCTAGCCCTAGCAAACTAGTACAGACTGTGACAGGTAAATGACATAGAGTAAGAGCTTAAAAAAATGATAGTTATTGGGGTGTCTGGGTGGCTCAGTTTGTTAAGTGTCTGACTTCTGCTCAGGTCATGATCTCCCGGCTAGTGAGTCCGAGCTCCACGTTGGGCTCTGTGCTGACAGCTTGCAGCCTGGGGCCTGTTTTGGATTCTGTGTCTCCCTCTCTCTCTGCCCCTCCCCTGCTCACACTCTGTCTCTGTCTGTCTCTCTCTCAAAAATAAACATTAAAATTTTTTTTTAAAAAAGAAAATAAATGATAGTTATGTGTAATCAGCAGTTATTGTAATATATATACTTCTTGTATATAGATTATTCATGTGTGTGCTTAGCAAGTTTTAGGAATTTATATGAATCTGCATTCATGCCATTAGGTCCTGTGGGTGTCTGTGCATTAGGCAGCTGAGTGAATTATTTTTCTAAAGCCTTGCATTCAAGAAATTTTGAAAGTATTCTTAGTCACTACAAAGACTTTATCATGGATAAGATTCATTCCCTAATAATTTTGTTCTACAATTCAGTTTTACAAACTTTTTATTCAAGCAAAGAGCATAGAAAAATTTCAAGATTCAAATTAATTCAGGAGATAAGTAGCTCTGGATTTAATTTTTCCAATTTTTATTTTATTTTATTTTTGCTGCAGAAAGGCCTTTACTGGGAACACAGGGGTGCGTCTAATACCAAGAGCCAGGGTGAGGGGAGATGGCACATCCTGCAGAAAAGCAGGGGTGGCATCCCTGCCCAGGGGTTTCAGTCTGAATGCACTAAGAGCTGGCCCTTCAGACAGGCTCAGGGGAGGTCTGCCCACAAGGGCTTCGGGCCCCTCCTTCATGAAGACACCATCCCTGAATGGGGCCCTTGCTCTCACATCTGCCTTGGCTACTCTCAGGAAGCGTTGTGGGGTGGGAGTGGGGGGCTTGGGACAGCCCTTCAGGAAGGAAATTTTTTCCAATTTTTTAAATAAAATTTTAATTTTCTCAAGATTCATTTAATTTTTCATAAGACAAATAGTGAGAGTTGATAATTTTTGACAAAAGCACAAGAATAAAAATCCACTGAAAAAGCTGGCTCATGAAATTTCAGGTCTTACCTGTATGATTTGCGGACCCAAGGAAAATGTAAATGCGATTGCAACATGCAAGAGCTTCCACTCACATTTACCTTGTCTTGAGGGCCTTGAATGATCTGGCTCCAGACTGCCTGTTCTGATTTCACTTTCTACCTTGTTGCCTTTTCTCCCTGTTCTTTAGCATTAGAAGCTTCCCTGTGGATCCTGAAACATGCTGAATTAATTCTACTTGCCTGGAGGACTGCTTTTCCTGAGAGTCCTATGACTCACCCTTTTCCTTTTATTCTACTCTCTACTTCAGTGTCAACTATCAGGGATATCTTCCCTAATCATCCAGCTAAAGAGCATCCCCTGTCATCATCTGTCTCCTTACCTCCCACCCCCTTCCCCAGTGTCTATAAATATCATGGCAGTATGTCTTTGTTTATCTGCTTATTGTCTCTCTCCTCTCTGCCAGATTTTCAGCTCCATGAGACCAGAAACTTTGTCAAGAAATGTTGGTTGGATGGAAATTTGTAACATCAAACATTAAAGTCTGAGATATCAGCTTTTAAAAATATTTTTTTTCTAAAAATTTTAGAGACAGGGATGGAGCAGTGGCAGAGAGAGAGAGAATCTCAAGCAGGCCCCATGCTCAGCACAAAGCCCCACAAGGGGCTTGATCCATGACCCTGGGATCATGACCTCAGTGGAAGTTAACAACCGACTGAACCACCCAGATGTCCCTGAGTTATCAGCTTTCAATATTCCTTAATGATATAATGAATATTGCAATGAAATAGTCAAACAATGCTGAAGAGATGTTTTCCACTATTGATTAAGTACATTAGGTTATCCCAGAAATCTCTGTGTTATTTGGTACTATGTGGTTGACTGCTTTGAAGTTATCTGTTCTGCAGAGATTTTTTTTATCCAGTATCTTGGAACTTCCCCTGGTCCTCAGAAACAGATCCTTTATAGTTGTACAGAGGAATGCTGTCCAGGAGAAATATAATGTGCACCACAAATATACTTTAAAATCCTCCCACAGTAAGATTTTTAAAAAGTAGAAAGAATAGTTAAAAGCAATTTTAATATTCTGTTAAACCCAAGATATCTAAAATATTATAATCTCAACATGTAATCAAAATAAATACAATTAATAGGATATTTTCCTTTTTTTTTTTTTTTTACCAGTGTCTTCAAAATCTGATGAGTGTTTTCCACTGGCAGCACGTCTCAATTCAGATGGTAACTTTTAACAGTTAAAGTGAAACATAGCTCTACCCAAATAATGAAGTTACAGGTAATGGAAAAATATTTTACATCACTTCAGTTTTGAAATTTAAACCAATAACAAATAAAGTGGAAAATCCATTTCCTCAGTGGAATAGCAACATTTCAAGTGCACCAAAGCCACATGTGGCTGGTGGTGGCTTCTGTATTGGAGAGGTGCATATAGAGCATGCAAGCCTGTCTCTTGGCCTTACTTGATTGGAGCAGCAGCAGCCTTCTGACCACAGCTCAGCCAATCAGATTCTCCCACCCAGAAATTTGAATTTTGAACTGAGATACCCAGAGATCAGAGATGTTTGGCTCTGAGTCATTTGAATGGCAGAATTCCAAAGAAATGGTTTGTGAGCAGCTGTTGTCAGGGTCCCCAGAGCTTCCTTGTCTTCTGCTCTTCCAGAGGCCTGGTTGGTAGTTCAGTTCTTCTTGGATGCCATGAGAAAGCCTGATAGATTTCCAATAAGTTTTTATTTTCTCTTGAGCCAACTCTAGCTCGTTTCTGTTACTTGTAATGACATTAATAAAAAAAAAAATAAAATGAACAAAAATTAACAAATTTCTTTAAAAGGAGATACATAAGATAACATAATTACACGAACAGGTATACATTTATGCAAAAGCGCTTTTAGTACCTCCGAAAAAAATCATAATTGTCCAGAGTGTTATCAACTCTGAACAGAATGGAGCAGGGTATAGATCATTCAAAACAGTAAATTGTTACAAAAAGAGCATCTATTTGATTTGGGAATGCATTTCTGTAAATTGGGGGTGGGGATGGGGACAGAGCAGAAATAAGATACAGCTTCCTAATTGTTTTACAGAGAATTTAATCAGCATGAATTCTCCAAGAATGACGTTGATCACACAGCAGGTGCTTGATAAATGCATGTTGATTAATTGACTTAGAATACACCAGCTGTCGATGAAAGAATGTGATCCACAATCAAACCGTTTGACAGAAGAAAGCCAGGATGGCTTTTAAAATTAGTAACAACATGGAATTCCATATGCAAATAATCCTTTCTTTGGTTCCCTTACAGATGAGAACAAGATAATCATACTCTGCTTTGGGACGAAGGTGTTTGGTGTTTAAGGATATAAACCTAGGTAAATGCATTCACCAGTTATTTGTTCCCAGTTTCCAGTAAGCATTTGGAAGGCCTTTTGATTGCATTTATCAAGTCTGTGTGTGGGTGTGTGTGGAAGGGGGTTGGAAGCTGGGGGGAGGAAGTGCAATCATAAATGATCTCTCTTGATCATGGGGAGCTTTGATTTTATCTCTTCTTAGCATCAGATAATCAGTATTTAAATTTCACAGGGTAGGATAAAAACGTAAAAAACAGTTTCAGAAGAGCGGGTGTAAACGGGTGAAGGTGAATCTAATTAATCTAGTATAGTATAACTATCATACTAGTTATACTCTAATATAACTACCAGTTTGTAGAAAGCATCAGAAATAAGAAAACACACAGGAACACAGTCAGCCAAATCCAGAATATGGAAAATTCTACAGAACAAATGGCTTTTTTAACAAACAAAAATTGTATAATTATGTTGTAAATGTCACAATTACTGGAAGATAGGACCACCTCTGTTGGAACATTGTATTACAGTGAGTTCCCTACTTGTAAATTCCCAGGTGTCATGTTGCATGCAGAAGCTTATTGGAGAGATACCTCTGAGGAAGTGAGGGAGGTAAGACTAGACAGTGGAGAAGCTGAGCCTAGTGAAGTTTCAGCTGGGGCCTCGGTCGTCCTGTAGGGAGTTCTGGAGGGGGGTGGCTCTTCAGAGTTGTCCCAAATTGAGACAAGGGGGCCAGGCTTTGTATTCCTGCCTCAGCCAGGCCAGTCATTTGATGGGCTGCCTCTTAATAGGGGCTACAACTTCTGGAGAGGTAGTTCCGTGCAGCCAAGAGAGTGTTCCTAGTGAGGGATGTGGCTGTGAGGTAACAGCAGCTGATGTTCCCAGCAGCTGGTGCATGGGAGTGTTGGGCCTGAAGAAGCACTCTTGAGGGAGCACAACAGTATTCACTATAATAATGTAAAGTGGAGGCACTGGCTGGAAGAGACATGGAGTCAGTAGATGATTTTTTTTCCAAGTGGGAGATGTTACAGAATGTTTGCTCCCAAAGGGAATCATTCATTAGGGAGAAAACGTCATCGATGAGGCCAGAGAAGGAAAGAACAATTGATGGAGAGAGAACCTTGAGTGGCTGAAGGCAATGCACAACTGCAGGGGCTGACTTGAGAAGGGAGAACCCGTGTTATATTCGTAGTTACAAGAAAGAAAGTAGAATATGTGGGTGCCGATGCTGGTAAGCCAGTAGCTGTGGTTGGTAGCTGTGCAAATTCTCTTCTCAGTGAGGTAGAAAGCAAAATCATCAACAGAGGGATCAGGAGATGTTGGAGAGTTGAAGAGAGAGAAAAGAAATGAAACAGCCCTCTAGGAAAGATGGAGAGGTTAGAGAATGTACTGGGAGTTTATTAAAGGCCCATTTGAAGATGAGACCATGAATTTATAGTGAGCATCTTCTTGTGTGGTTGTTTTTCTCCAGTCACTTTTGGCTGCTGGGTGTGACACAGGAAGAGAGTTGCTTTTAACTGGGTAGGAGTTTGGCCATAAAGTACAGTAAATGTAGAGAGGAGTAAGGGAATGGAGAGAGTATGCAGAAGAGTAGTTATAGTGACGGGGCATGGAATATAAACTGGGGAAGGAGAAAAGAGAGGTGAAAAGGTGATTATGGTCTGTAGGTTTCAGGAGCAGAATTGTGGTACTCAAGGTATAGTGAGAGTGAGCTGGAAAAATAGGAGGTGGTGGCACATATAAAGCAAAAATATAGAGTCAAAAAATAAGGGAATTGGAAAAATAGGCAGTCTTATGCACTGATAGTGGGAATGTAGATGGGTATCCCTTCTCCGGGTGGCAGGGGGGTGGGTGCGTAACACTGCAATATCTGTCAAAATATTAAATACCTTTTTCCTAGCAATTTTTCTTCCTGGAATTCATCTAACAATTATAGTTGCACATTTGCATTAAGATACCAGGGTGTTCTTTGCAGCATTGTTTGTAAAAGCAAAATACTGCAAACAACCTAAATATTCATCAATAGGGGACCTAATAAATAAATGATGATACAACCCTAAAGACTTGGTATACTTTGCAGTCATTACAAAAAATACTATGGAAAATCATCATTTTAAAACCTTGGTGTAACTGATTCAGGCAAGGGTCGTCAGTGGATGCTAAAACTATTGAATCAAGGGTGACTGGGGAACAGGATATTTACCTGGTCTTGAAGAATCACCCCACAGACTATTTGTGAATTACAAAGATGAGGGGTATCTTTGCACTGGAGAAATCTAGCTGATTCCACCTGAAGAAGGCGATCATTAGCATCATCAGCAATGAGATAAACTGGTGTTATGTGTCTAGATCTGATGTGATGCAGTGGGAAGTGCATTCTTCTACTATGATATTCTTACAAAAATTGTTTAATCTTAAGAATCTAATCATGATAAAGCAATTAGATAAATCCAGAACATAGGGCATTCTTTTACAAAGCAATTGCCTGGACTCTGCAAAACTGTCAAATGTCCTAAAAAGACCAAGAAAAAAAAAAAAAAAAGGCAAGGGACAACAAAGGAGACTAAAGAGATATTTCCCTTATATGTAACGAGTGAGCCTTGGTTAAATTCTGCATAGAAAAAAAGCTATAAAGGACATTTTGGAGGCTAACTGGAGAAATTTGGATATGGGTCATGCCACAGTATGTCAATACTAAATTCCTTGGGTCTGATAATGGAATTGTGGTTTTATAAGAAAATGTCCTTGTTGTAGGAGAGACAGGCAAGTGGTGAATTGTCATGCTGTCTGCAATGTGCTTCCAAATGACTCAACAAAAACAAAAGAGAAATAAAGCAAATGTGGCAAAAATTTTAACCATTTATGAATCCAGATAAAAGATATGCAGACATTTATCATACTATTTTTTTTTCAGCTTTTTCTGTAGGTTTGACATTTTTGAAAATAAAACTTTTGGGGAAAAGAGAGTAACATAGAGCTCTAAGTACTGATTGTTATGTTATTATCATTGGAACCAAGATTTTCAGCATAAGTGAAAAGAGATGGAAATATAAAATCAAACCAGCCAAGTAAAACTCAAATCTTAAATTTAAACAGTCTTTTACATGATCTGTAACGGCCCCTGTGGAGAGGAAAATGAAATCTTAGTATCTAATACTCCTGTCAACAATATTTACATAATTACAATATTTACATTGTTATGGTATGTTATTATTGTTAGGAGTTTTCAATTTTTAGAAGCAACCTATGAACTAAACATGGAAAACTTAAATATGGTTACCAGAGAAAATATAAACGCCAACCTTTATAGGGAACTAATTTTTTCACCCAATGCTGTGATTTACCAGTAAATCAAGAAATAGCAGTAAAGGCCCCTTGTATATTAAAAAAAAAAAAAAAAAAAAGAACTAGGGAGGGGCTCCTGGGTGGCTCACTGCGTTAAGCATCTGGCTTGGGCTCAGGTCACGATCTCGCAGTGTTTGAGTTCGAGCCTCCTTTTGGGCTCTGTGCTAACAGCTCAGAGCCTGGAGTCTGCTTCAGATTCTACGTCTCCCTATCTCTCTACCCCTCCCCTGCTCACTCACCATCTCTCTCTCTATCTCAAAAATAAATAAACATGAAACATTAAAAAAAAAAAAAGAACTAGGGAAGCAGCCACCAAAAAGTCTTGAAACAGAAACAATTAGAAGTGGTTCCTATTGGGAAATCGAATTAGGGGTGGGAGAGGATGGAGCAGTAGACAATGGTTTTCATTATAAGCCCTATTATATTACTGGTTTTTTTCCCCATGTGTGTGATTATTGAGATAAAATGTTTAAAATAAGAAAAATTTTAATAAACCATGGGGAATGGCTTACAATCCATAGTGTCTGTACAGGCATAATAAAAACCTGATGTTTAAATTTTATCAGTTTCACAAATTCCAGGGTGGAGTTGGTTATTAGAGGCTATATAAGCCTCAACAGCAGAGGAGCATCCTGTAGAGGAGGAGGGGAGAGGGGCTGGGGGAGAAGGGAAAGAGACAGGGGAGGGAGAGGGAAAGGGAGGTGAGGGGGGAGGGAGAGAGAAGCTTATTGAAATATAAGATTTGACTCTCAGAGTAATTTTGAGTATGGTACAGTGTATTAATCATATTATTCTCTATCTAATGGTGTCCCAGCAACTGGAAACTTGAGCTAAAGCTCTGGGGAAAGATGGCTATTAATTAAAATTTTTTTCAATGTTTTTTTATTTTTGAGAGAGAGAGACAGAGAAAGAGAGAGAGAGAGCACAAGCGCATGTACATGAGTTGGGGGAGGGGTAAAAAGAGACACACAGAATCCTAAGTGGGCTCCGGGAGAACTGTCAGCACAGAGCCCAATGGGGGGCTGGAAGCCATGAACAGCAAGATCATGACCTGAGACAAAGTCAGACACTTAACTGACTGAGCCACCCAGGTGCCCCAAGATACCTATTAATTTAGAAAAGGGTGAAATCTCTGGAGTCTCTGATGGTGTGAGATGTGCAAAACAGTGCTGTTGTATAGACATGTGGAGGTAGCAGGGAACACTGCTCTCTTCTCGGCTAGAAGCCCAGGCTGCATGCGTACCAAGAAGGATCCTCCCGGGCACCCCTGGACTCCTTGCAGAAGCACGTGCAGTGCCTGTTGAGGTCTGAGAAAGAAATGAAGTCTTGCATTGCTGTGAGTGTAGGCCAAGCTAGAAAAACACTGTTTTCTTAATGTTGTCATAAGCCATGGTAGCCATAGCCATGTGTGGCCTATAAAAACATGTTCAGCACAACTGATTTTATATCAAAAAGCATTAAGGGAGACAAACAGCATTATAGTGTGATTAAAGATACATTTAAAAAGGAAGCATAAATGTTATCATGGTAAATCTCAGATATAATCCAACAATAAAATAGAGTTTTGAACTGACAGAGAGGCAAGGAAAACCCCTTCTGGTTGCAGCATTATGGGGGAGCACACAGAGGGTAGATTGTACCATTGTTCCCTATTATTTGTTGCTCTGCATATGAAAGGGTTATGTTCACCACTGCATTGCCGTCAAGTTTAGCCTTATGACTTGCTTTGGTCTATGGGATATAGGCAGAAGTGATGTATGCCCCACATCTGAGCAGAAGCTTTAAGAAGCATCCTGTGGTTTAGCCAGGAGCCAGTATGTCTCACATAGAGGTTGCTCCTTCAGTCCAGATCCTGGTATGAAGATCGTGGAACAGAGCTGTAGGCAATATGTGCAGTGATTGAGTAATAAACCTTTATTGTCATAAGCTACTGGGAGTTGGGTGGTTGTTTGTTCATAACCTAGTGAAAGCTAACTAATATATAACAATCTCCAAACCCTTTTGCTACCAACACCTAGAAAAGCTAGTTGAATTGTAACAGACATAATTTTAAATGCATGTATAAACTCCTCCAGGACCTCTAAATAAAGGGATACTAAAACAAACTATAAGCATTTGAAATAATGCTGCAGCTATAAATAGCAATAAAAAAAAGGAGAGAAATGCAACAAATTAACCTAAAAAGTCTAGGAAAGGACATGGCTAATAAAGCAAGCAAGAAAAAGGGAAATATTAAAATTAAAAGCAGAAATGAACAAGTTGAGTGTAGAAAAGCAGAACACTAAATACATGTACCCAATGACCGTATTTATTCATTTAAAGCATTTTTAATTTCTTTTTTAATATTTATTTATTTTTGAGAGACAGAGACAGAGAGTGAGTGGGGGAGGGGCAGAGAGAGAGGGAGGCACAGAATCTGAAGCAGGCTCCAGGCTCTGAGCTGCCAGCACAGAGCCCAATGTGGAGCTCGAACTCGCAAACTATGAGATCATGACCTGAGCCGAAGTCAGACACTTAACCAACTGAGCCACCCAGGCACCCTGCATTTATTTATTCATTAAAAAATTGTTTCTAGAATGTACCCCCTCCCTATTGTGGTCCTTCTCTCTTACTATTAGGCTTGATTACAAACTATCATGGGCTTTTGTTCACTTTGAGAAAACTAATAAATTTTGGTACATTAATAAATAACATTTAATAACAATAAATTAAGGTTACATATAGAAACAATTTAAATTTTGAACAAATATTTATGCTTCTTTTAAAATTAAACAGAATGCATTCTCCAGCAAAAATTCTACATCTTGGCCATAGAATTGTTATGATCTAGGTCAGTGTTTTTCAGTTGAGGGTTGCAACCTAATGAATCGTGAAATTAGTTTAGTGGGTTTCAATTTACACTAAAAAATGTAAGGGAATAGAACTGAAAATATCAGAGTGCAATGCATGTAATAAAGATAAGCACTGCTTCAGAAAACATTGGTTTGAGTTATATGTGCGTGTGGGAGTTGTGCATGTCCCAGGTTGAAATCAAAATTTCAGGCGGGTTGGAGTCAAAACAGTCAGCAAAGTTTGAAAGCCACTGATTTAGGCCCCAGGAATCAAAAGTCATGGTAAAAATATTTCACAAGTGATAAAGCTTGGGCACAGACCAGTCAGAATTAAAAGCTGGCTGCAGTGTCCAAACAAGGCTCCAGGGAACACTAGTAAGTCAGGCTTTCCCCTTTTGTTCCTGGATTGAGAGTCGCAAGGGAAGGGTCAGAATGGCCAAGGCAGCAGTGGGCTTAGGGCAGTGGCTTTATGGGTAATTAGTTTTCTATTGCAATAACAAATAACCACAAACCTAGTGGCTTAAAATAACACAAATTTAGGGGCACCTGCGTGGTTCAGTCTGGTAAGCATCCAAATCTTGAATTCCACTTAGGCCATGATCTCCAGGTTTGCAAGATCGAGCCCTACGTCAGGCTCCATGCTGACAGCACAGAGCCTGCTTAAGATTCTCTCTCCTCTTGGGGTGCCTGGGTGGCTCAGTCGGTTGAGTGTCTGACTTCGGCTCAGGTCATGATCTCGCGGTCTGTGAGTTCAAGCCCCACGTCAGGCTGGAGCCTGCTTTGGATTCTATGTCTCCCTCTCTCTCAGCCCCTCCCCCACTCATGCTCTGTCGCTCTGTCTCTCTCTCTCTCTCTCTCTCTCTCTCTCTGTCAAAAATAAATATACACTATGGGGCGCCTGAGTGGCTCAGTCGGTTGAGCGTCCGACTTCGGCTCAGGTCATGATCTCACAGCTTGTGAGTTCGAGCCCCGCGTAGGGCTCTGTGCTGACAGCTCAGAGCCTGGAGCCTGCTTCTGCTTCTGTGTCTCCCTCTCTCTCTGCCCCTAACCCACTCACATTCTGTCTCTGTCTCTCTCAAAAATAAATAAACATTAAAAAAAATTTTTTTAAATAAACGCTACACACACACAAAAAAAGATTTCTCTCTCCTTTCTGCCCCGACCCCAACCCCCACTCTCTATCTCAAAATAAATGAATAAACACTTAAAAAACAAAACACAAATTTATTATCTTACAGTTTTGTAGGTCAGCAATCAGGCTCAAGTCTCACTGACCTGAAATCAAGGCATCAATCAATACAGCCATATCCCTTTCTAGAGGCTCTAAGGGAGATTGTTTCCTTGCCTTTTTCATCTTCTAGAGGCTGCCCACATTTCTTGACTTGTAGCCTTCTTCCTCTATCTCCAAAACCATCAACATTGCATCTCTCTCTCACCCTTCTTCCATAGTCTCATCTTTCTCTGATAACAACTGGGAAAAAGTCCAATTTTAAAGATCCATATTATTAGATTGAGCTCACTGGATAATCTAGAATAATCCCCTTATTTCAAGACTTTTAATCACATTTGCAAAGTCCTTCTTGCTGTGTTAGGTGACACTTTCACAGTTTCTGGAGGTGGAGGGAGTGGACATCTTTGGGGAGCATTATTGTGCCTACCACAATGGGTATGGATATGCTTCATCGTTTGAACAAACACCAGAGCCACACCTGTGCAGTTTGCCTGAATGGAAGTGAGTACAGGTGGTCTGTGAAATGACCCCTTTAGATCTCTATGCAGTACTCCACGAGTGTGTTTTGAATGTTCACCCTACTACCTCAAAGAGGAGAGAGGAGGAAGTTTAAATTACACAAACCAATATAACTCAACCCACAGCTTTCACCTCTCCAGTATTTTCCTAGGAGGATTAACTGTCAAATGGGTTGACTCCTTCAGATCCATAAGAACTGAGAGAGAATTGTGCATAAACCTAAGAAAGATACCTGACCAAATACTCTTCCTTTGATCACATGTGGAAAATTTAAATGCACATATACATAAACTTACTTTATTATTTTTATAGTAATGTTCATTGGTTATATAGTATGTATTTCATATGACAGCAAGTGGCAGCTAAAAAAAAAAAGTAGTTCTAGAAATCCATTCCAATTTCTGTAATTCTAAAACATTGCATAATTGTGAAAGAAGTCTCTAGAACAACATTTCAGATTGGTACCCCACAAAATATAGTCATTAGCTTAAAATGTCTATACTCATATTTATTTACCCTGGCAAGGAGTAAAGTTCATTTTAAAAGCTAATGTTTTAAGTTCCTAAGATTTTAAAAATTTAAATGCACTTTACTCAAAGTAGGATTTTCAAAACAATCTTTGAAATGATCTATACATAATTACTCATAGAATATCATCCTGCTCAGCATTGCTCATTGAATGTTTACGCCAACTAACAAAATAGGAATGAACTCACTTTTGAGTCAGATAAGCCACAATATTCCAGTGAACTCTAACAAAGCATTTTGTGAATCAGAGTGAGGGTGAAGGAAATGTAAAGAAGTTTAAAAAATTCCACATCAGGTATCAACCGATGGCGATGGGAGCCTTTTACAAATGGACATGCCTGGGTGGAATATGAAAGGAAGTTAATTTTGGGACATAACTCTATTATGCTGTTTCACTTAGTTATCTAAAAACATGGAAGGATGCTAATTTATGTAGCTTTTATATTTTTGGTGACTCATTTTTCTTCTAGTATAAAGGAGACTTTACACATATTTAGTAAGCTAGATTTTTCTTCCTTCTTATGAAGCTCATTGGCTCTTGCTACTCAGACAAAAGAAAAGGTTTTCATTGTTCTTCTACCTCAACCCTCAACTTCAGAGGCAAAATGTTTTCTAACTGGAAAGATGGAGTCTTTTTCAAAATGCATGTTGGCCTCTCAAGTTAATAGCCAGACATCTGCCCTTGGACCTGTTCTGTCCTGTCCATTCTTTCCTTTCTCAACCATCCTTGGCTCCCTATCTGTCTTGTGCTACTGCCACCTTAATAAGCCTCAAGAGCAAGATTTCTCAGGCAACAATCAGAAAGTCATTAGTCCCATACACCTGTGCAATCCTTTCAGAAGTAATTTTCTACCAAATGTAAAAGATTACAAATGATTAGCATATACCTAACTGATGTTATTGTGCCAGTTATCTTTCTTTTTTTAATGGTTTTAAAATTTATTTTGAGAGAGTGTGGGCAAGTGGGGGAGGGGCAGAGAGTGAGGGAGAGAGAATCCCAAGCAGGCTCCACACTATCAGCGCAAAGCCTGCTCAATGCAGGGCTGGAACTCACAAACCGTGAGATCACAACCTGAGCCAAAATCAAGAGCCAGATGCTTAACCTACTGAGCTACCCAGGCACCCCATGTGCTATTATATTTCTGTTGGCACAATGCCACAATCTCCCTCCTATAATCTATAATTGCAGGGGCTGGACGCCTATAACTCCATTCCCCAAATCCTTCACCAACTGGCTTCCAGTCAGGTTTGGACCATGGCAGTTACTGATGGGAGAAAAGAATAAGCCATTCTTGTCTGGTACCAGGGGTAGACCCTTCTGGTCAAGTGGTGCCCCTTCCATGAAGGGTGGAATTCTGCACTGGCCATATGGTAACCTTCCAATAGCAAATGCAGCTGGAGGACTCCAGCCTGAGTAGTAGTAGCAACTTTCTCGTCTCTGGCCTTCTTTTCTCTCCCTCTCTCCTCTAGCCCTTCCAGCACCTTTGTAACCATTTGCCAGAATTAAATTCCTTTTTGTTTGAACTATGTACAGTGGTTTCTGCTTTTCTGACTGGACTGATTGGACTGATTATATACCAAACTATTACCTAAACTACCAGAGCTTTGGGAAATCAAGATGTTTGTTTCTAAGTGAAAATAGTGTAACATTTCCCTGAAAACCACTCCTGTCCACAAACTGTTATCAGGTAAGTTTCATGCACTTCTTAGTTCTAAGCACCATGAAGCTCTACCCAAAAGCAATGGCTCATGGAGTTTGATGGAGTCTTGTTTTAACAGTACAAGTGAGATACCCAGTGTGTGGTTTGGACACTCTGAATGGTGGCTATGGACAAGTGAAAGTCCTTGGCCAATGGGAATAGTTGATCTGCTGTTCAGAGATACTACAGACTGAGGTTTCAGGCTCTGGTAGTTCCTTGAAAATTCACTGAGAGTATTTCATGATTTGCAAATGGGGAGTAGAGAACAAAGTTGGTCAGGCAATAGAAAGGTTACGCGTCTAACTGAAGTGGGAGTGGTGGTATAGGGGCTGTCCTACCTAGTTTTTCATCTGTTTGACAAATGTGTCCGGTAGGACCCTCTCAAAGTCTGTTTCTAGACTTTGTTTCACAAATCAGGAATTTCGGATGAGAAACCCTAAAGGGTTTAACCCTAAAAGTGTTAATAGGGTTAGATTTTTTCTGTGGTGGTTAAGGTCACATTGAAGGGGGTTCCTGTGGCTGCTCCAATTTCTGGACTCCCCAGATTCTCCACTTCAAGACCAGGTGATGCATTTATCTGGGTGAGTCTTTAATTTTATTTAATGCCGCATCTTCCCATAAGATCTATTTTTGCTCATCACTATATCCTCAGGGCATAACAAAGTGCTACATACATTCATTCATTCAGTCCTTCATTCATTCAGTTAATATTAAATGCCTATTTTATTGCCAACACATCGACATAACAGTAACCTCTTCAAAAGCTTCAGAAGTTTATGGCAACAAATTTTGAACACTCTTAGGGTGATTTATTCTCTACAAAATCTCCCCTATGCATCCTTGAATGTCTAAACAGAAATAGCTGTTTCTATTTTTTTAATGTTTATTTATTTTTGAGAGAGAGAGAGTGAGAGAGAGAGAGAGAAAACGATTGGGGGGAAGGACAGAGAGAGGGAGACACAGAATCCAAAGCAGGCTCCAGGCTCTGAGCTGCCAGCACAGAGCCCACGAGGGGCTTGAACTCATGAACCGCAAGGTAGTGACCTGAGCCGAAATTGGACGATTAAGTGACTGAACCACCCAGGCACCCCCAGAAATTGCTGTTTCTAAATTGACTTATAGATATTCTGGAGTGTGATTTGCCTTTGTTATCCTAAATCTGCTGGCATGAGTCTTCTGTCTATATGCGATAGACCAGTGCTCCCAACCCCAATTAAGTCTCAAACTTCAATAAACATGACATGTATGAAATGAGTAGGTGCTACTTTTGATAAGAAAATAGACAACAGGGACACCTGAGTGCCTCAGTCAGTTAAGTGACTGACTCTTGGTTTCAGCTCAGGTCATGATCTCATGATTTGTGAGTTTGAGCCCCATGTGGGTCTCTACACTGACAGTGCGGAGCCTGCCTGGGGTTCTCCCTCTCTTCCTCTCTCTTTGCCCCTCCCCTATATGCTCTCTCTCTCTCTCTCTCTCTTAAAATAAATAAACATTAAAAAAAAAGAAAACAGACAACAAAAGAAGCTTCCATTTTGGTGAGAGGAATATAGAATACTTTATAAGTTTGATAAAATGCTTGAAATAAGGTAAATATATAAAATTGAAATAACATTCATATGTACCAACAATACTCAGTTTAAAATATATAGTTAAAAAGGAATCCTGATTTACAATAGCAGCTGACATGAATTAATGAACTTTAATGAAAATTATATCACTAATATGAAAAAAACTAGAAGATTTTCCTGAAAGATATTAAGTACAGGAAAAGTGTTACTATATTTTAGAAGACTAATACTTTAATACTGTCACTTTTCCTACCAGTTAAATAATATACTTTAAATTATTAGGCAAAATCCCAATAAAAATATTTCTGGAAGAAATTGACAAAATAATTCTGAAAAAATCTTTTTTAATTTTCTAATTTTTTTTGGAGAGAGAGAGAGCACAAATGCATGAGCAGGGAGAGACCAGAGTGGGAGAGAGAGGGAATCTTAAACTGAGCATGGAGCCCGATATGTGGCTCGATCCCATAACCCTGGGATTATGACCTGAGCTGAAATCAAGAGTCAGGCGCTCAACTGACTGAGTCATCCAGGTGCCCCAATATAATTCTGAAATTTACCTGAAAGAAGAAGCAGGCAAAAATAGCTAATATTGTTAGCCATCATAAAAAAATGATTTTATACTACATTCATCTTTAAAATCAAGTAAGCATGCAAAAACAGATAAAAAGAATTGTATCATGTTTTATATTATTTCCTGTGTTCACATTATTATTTCGTTAACAAAATTTTTCCTAAGAAACAATGCAAACTTAAATTTTATATCATAAATTGTGAGTTGGTGAGGATCAAGGAAGTAAGATTATATTTTATCAAAATGTTAGTCTAATCTCAGTTATTGCTCTGAGTGAGGTGTAGCATCTCATTTCTGCTCCTTCCTGAAGAGTTTGTTACCTCTCTCATCTTTCTTAGAGGTAGCCTCCACCATCAGTCTCAACATCTTTATAGAAAACTTGGGTCCTTAAGGAACCATGCAGTCCAATATTTCAATGCTTTCAATATCTGGATTCCAAGGGTGCCTGGGGGGCTCAGTCACTTAAGCGTCCAACTTTGGCTCAGGTCATGATCTCACCATTCGTTAGTTGGAGCCCTGGGTCGGGCTCTGTGTGAACAGTTCAGAGCCTAGAGCCTGCTTCAGATTCTGTGTCTCCCTCTCTCTGTCTGTGCCCTTCCCCTGCTCATGCTCTCTCTCTCTCTCTCTCTCTCTCTCTCAAAAATAAATAAACATTTAAACAAATTAAAAAATATATCTGGATTCCAGTTACAGATAATTTCATTTAAAATTACCTTTTGGTTTTTTATATTTAGGCAGCTACCATTATTCTCAACTACTGAAGATTATGACTTGAATGATGAATTAATTTATTAAACGATGAAGCTTTAGCTTCAAATGAATGGTTGTTCCAACCTCTCTAAAAATAGTACTTTGCAATCTGTTAATTAAAAGATAATTCACTGAAATAATCCCTTGATCCTATTAGGTCATTTGAAACCATAACACTTTTCAAATATACGTTCAAATTACTCCTACAGAAATACAAAAAGCAACACAAGGCAGTACTGCTACAATAACGTAATCACCAAATCTTAAAATTTTAATAACAATGGAGCTAGATGTGGAGACTGCCCGTAAAACTGGTGTATACCGGTGCACATTTTTAGCAAGTTTAAAGTGTAATTACGGTAATGGATTCAGTAAAACGGTTTCATCTTTGAAAAGGAATTCAATGATATGGCTGCAATTTCCATACTAAAGTGCCAATTCTATTCTTAAGTTCTCATTAAATTTTTTTTTTGCCAACTCTTCTTGATTATTTTTTTACCCATGTCCAGTTTATTGATATAATTATCCATCATTATACATGTCATATCCTTGTTCATGTCAGTATTTGAACCAAATCACTTTATTTAAAGAAACTAACAAAAATTCACAAGGTTTGGATGTGAAATTACAAAGACACCTAATGGCATAGCTAAAAGCATGTAGACAAAAGACAGCAACAATAGCAAAATGCGAGTGAAAGGAAAAACAGATACTTCTCAGAATGGCAAAGATGTCTCAGACAGGAGAAAAGTATTAAAGTAAGTTTTTAAAATGCAAGCATAAATGCAGAGACTGATATTGATTTTGAGTTGTCAAAATATTGGCAAGTGAAATTTATTTATGCGTAATAAGGAAATGTGGTGAAAACATTTTGGGTTCTTAATGTATCCATACTGATTACATTTCATATTTTGAAGCGGCATTGTCCATTATGGTAGCCACTAGCCACATGCGGCTACTTCAATTTAAATTAATTACAATTAAATAAAAATAAAAATTCAGTTTCTCATCAGCACTGGCCACATTTCAAGTCCTCAGAGCCACAGTGGACACATAGCTACATTGCACACACAGAAATAGAACACTTCCATCATGCCAGAAAGTTCTGTCAAACAATGTTGTAATCCATGATGAGAAGAGTTGTAATGAAGCTTTATCAATATTACTCATCTGGAAGTTTTTACCACAACTACTTTTTTATTATCCAAGCCATGACTTACTTACAGAGACAGGTTATACAACCAGATAAAATTTGAGTCAAATTCTTTATTGCTTTCCACCCTCAACCAAGAAAGACTTCCTTGGAATATTATTATTACCTACCAGAACCTAAGAAATGCAATAGCTTCTTGTGAAAACTATATAGGCAGCAACTTTTGACTTGGTATAACATTTCAGATGCTGAATCACTAGGTATAATTTTATTCTTTCCATGACTGAGCAGAACAGCTGAGAAAAAGAAAGGATTTTGTCTGCTTTATGTAATAGTATAACCCATAGCACACTCAGACAGAGATAATCTTTTATAATGGGTTTGGCAGGCATTTCCTTAACATGCTGGGGTGGGGAAAATAACCTTTATTATAGCTCTTTAAGGTTCTGAGTTGTAAAAGTGTCTCTACTGTAATATAAGCATTTCTTTATTTTCATTTTTAAAATTTAAAAATAGCTTTGTTTCCATAACTGCCTTAGGAAAATAGTAATAATAAAACAGATAAAAATCATTATATATTTATTCTGTAACATAAAACACCGAAAATGATTGGATGTTATCCCATTCTTTTATGAGCTAAATATAGCTCTAACACTACAATCCAATAAAGGTATGACACACCAAACATTTACAGACAAAACCTACTTATGAATATTAGACATAAAAAACTGACAATATAAGGAAACATTAATAAAATGACTACATAAATTGATTCAATAAAAGAAATCATATGATCCTCTCAGTAGATGCTGAAAAGCCACTGGATGAAATCAACACCCATTTATAGTCTTTTATTATTGTTATTATTAATTCTATTTTTGAGAGAGAAAAAGCATGAGTGGGAGAAAGGGCAGAGGAAGAGGGAGAGAGAGGATCTTAAGTAGGCTTCACACCCAGTGTGGAGCCCAATGTGGGGCTCAATCTCACAAACGTGAGATCATAACTTGAGCCGAAATCAGGCACTCCAACACTCATTTATACTCTTAATAAAAATAAATTATTGTATAAAATTAAAATAAACACAAGTATCTATTCCAAATAAAACCTCAATTACACATAGTAAAGCTATATTATCATTACTATTAAATTTTTTATATTTTTATGTCATTTTCAGCCAATATAATGAAGCATGAAATAGAAATAACAGAAATAAATGGTGGAAAGGAAAATACAAGAATTTTATGATATTTTTCAGGTTACATAATTGTATAGCAAGAAAATTAGGAATAACTAACTCATAGCTATTTTTAATAAAAAAATACAGAAATTAAACATTTAATCTGCAAAAATCAGTATATTTCTGTAAAATCACCAAAATCCAGTTAGAATATATATAAAATATCTCCCCAAGTAAAATTCTGAATGAGTGATATGCATGATCTTTATAAGGAAAACTGCAATCCTTACTAAGATATATAAATGGAGACCTCAATAGTGACAAAAACACATTCTTTCATGAGAAAAATAAGTATCATAAAGATCTTGATTTTTTTTCCAAATTAACTTATAGGTTTGATGCAATCCAATTATGACATTATTCTTGGAGGCCTTAAGAATGAGAATAACATTTACAGAGAAAAAAAGAAAACAAAAGATGTTTTATCTGATAATAAAATGCATCACATAATAAACCATGTTACTATCAGATAATTAAGTACATTACTATAGTTTAAAACAATGCCTCTGAGTAATCTTCCCTGACCCCTGACCTCCTCAGTACTAATAGGAAACCAAGTTTTCTAAGATCTCTGGGTCATCCTGGAGCTGGGTCTTGGTAGGTGACATTTCTTCCTCTCCTTTTTCCTTTTCCTGTGGTCTGCCATCTGGTGGTCTGAATCAGTAACTTGGTTTCCACTGCTGCAGGACATCTAGGGTTGGCTCTTGCTGCTCCTTTCGTTTACACATTTTCTGCTTAGCCACGGAATTAGAGGTGAGTGCCTGGGTCAAAGGGCACTAAATGACATCTTCCAGTGTTATTTAAAAGCATTCCTATGTGAAATGACATGGTGTCTGAGTTTGCTAAGAATGTTAATTACTATTGAAGCATGGTGCTCCTTTTGTGTGTATTCGCAAATTTGTACAATAAAAAGTTAAAACTAGAAACCAAACAAAGAACCACTGCTCTCACAAATATAAGTGGCTGGTTAGTATATAAAAGAATCCTCAATCTCATCAACAATAAAACGGGCAGGGGTGCCTGGGTGGCTCAGTTGCGGTTGAGCCTCTGGCTCGTGATTTTGGCTCAGTCGTGATCTCAAGGTTCATGGAATTGAGCCCTGCGTCGAGCTCTGTGCTGACAGCATAGATCCTGCTTGGAATTTCTCTCTCTCCCTCTCTCTCTTCCCTTCCCCTGCTCATGCTCTCTATTTCTCTCTCAAAATAATAAAGAAACATTTTTTAAAATTAGGCAAATTAAAACAAGTAAATACTTTTTACCTTTCAGATTAAAACACTAAAACACTAATAGTTTTTAGTGTGGAAAAATAAATACATAATCTTTTGGTGACAGTATCAGTTGATACTGTCTTTTGCAGGGCAATTTGGTAGTACTGATGGAAAATTTTAATGTTCCAAAAATGTTTCATATCATTACACCTGGAATTCCACTCCTCTTTTATGAAACTACTCTGGCATTCTTATGCAGAAATAATGTACACTAATGTTCATTGTAGCATTGTTTATAAGAGTAAAATATTGGACATGAGCATAAACAAGACACTCATTAAATAGAGGCATATCTATATAATGGAATACTATGCATCCACTTAAAAGAACATCTATTGTACTAATATTGAAAGATATCCTTGGAAAATGAAGTAAAAGATGCTGTGTAAATGGGAATGGTCTCATTTTGGTTGAACAAGATAATAATATGTGTTAAAATGTGCATTTAAAAAATCTGGGGGTGCCTGGGTGGCTCAGTCAGTTAAGTGTCTGACTTTGGCTCAGGTCATGATCTTGTGGTTCGTGGGTTCCATCCCAATGTTGGGCTCTGTGCTGACAGCTCAGAGCCCAGAGCCTGCTTTGGATTCTGTGTCTCCCTCTCTCTCTGACCCTTCTCCGCTTGTACTCTGTCTCTCTCTCTCTCTCAAAAATGAATGAACATTTAAAAAAAACCTTTTCTTAATCTGGAGACCAATGACCACACAATTACAGTGGTTTTCTTTAGGTGGTAGGAAAAATAGGAGACTTTCACTTTCTTCATTGTATAGTTCTATAATGTTTGAGCCTTTTTCAGGGCACATATATTACTTTTCCAACAGAAAAAGCAATAGACAAATTATTAAATAAGTAAAAGAGTGTTTACCTGCCAAACTTCAGGAATGTTCCATTATTATGCCCAATTCTCTACTGCCTCCCACATCAGCAAGGTTCCCAGACAGGATGGTTCTACTTATTCTGAAGATGGAAGAGGCTTTTATTACTCTTTTTGTTTGAGAGTCTTGATCTCAATGTCCTTGGCTGCAAGTAGGACTCTCAAAATTGTCTTTACTGTTCCTCCCAGAATATTCTAAAAGGTAATAGAGAGTAAACAGGATGCTCAGTGCCCTCCTTAAAGTGAGAAAAGACCAAACTATCAAGTTTATAAAACTCAAACTAGAGGTTTCCACAGTGAGTGCACAAGATGGTCCACTGGCACCCAGGAGAAAGTATTAGAATTCATCCTATATATTTTTATCTCACCCTTTGTTTATTTCAATTTTTTTCAAGTTTTGTTTTTTAAATTATATATTATATAATTGTTCATACTCATATATGTATATGTACATGTATGTAGTTCATTAGTAAATATATATTTATATATTAAGGGGGCATATTTAGACATTTTTTACTGATGTACTATCTGGTCAAAAAAATTTAGATCCCATTCACCTAGGCTGCAGCTGCTTTTAAGAGAATGAAAAACAGATATAAGTCACATAAAAACATGTTCTATGGAATTAGTCATCCTCCGCAAAGCCAGTAAAAGTTAGAAGAAACCAAAACAGAAAAATAGATGAGAAAACACATGGAAGACAAATGCAAGGGTCAGCTTAGTAGGTAATAAAAGGTAGAAGGAAAGAGAAGAAGGAAAACACATAGGAAAATTATCTACACACATACAAATGACACAGTGAAAAAAAAACCCATAATGAATAAAGAAAGGGAGGTGAAATAAAAAGAAAAGCCACAAAAAGACCCTGAACATTTAGAGATAAAATGAAAAGAAGCGAACTATCATACCCTTGGAATTTAGAATGTACCACATCCATAGTTCTTTATTCTCAGTGTCGAGCACAGGGGTTGGTACATAGTATGCACTCAATAAATAAAGAAAGGATTTGAATCTATGCCATTTTATACCAAATGAATGTTTTTAGCCATGATTTGAAAAAAAGTCCTTGTATTTTTGTTATTTATTTGCTGCTTTTTTAAAAGTAGGCTTCATGCCCAGTGTAGAATCCAATGTGGGCCTGGAACTCATGACCATGAGATCAAGACCTGAGCTGAGATCAAGAGTTGGACACTCAACCAACTGAGACATCCAGGACTCCCTCTTTGCTATTTTAAATCAGGATGCTGAATATTTTATAGATTATAAGGAATAGAAAACAAATGACATTGGAAAGAGAATGAAAAATCTGTGATGCTACACCTGCAAATATAATAAAAATCTAAGGATTCATTGGAGAATTTGAAGATATGGTGGGTAATTATTTATTTGCCAAACCATGGAAACTTCCTCCATCCCTTTGCTGTTACATAGACCAAATAATCAAGAAAAGATTTTGCAAAGAACCTATAATTTAGAACTTCTAAAAAGTCTTTCTATAGCCAAGATAAAAGCAATTTGTAGGATTAAAGCAGTGACCTTTTTTCCCCCTCTCTTTACTTGAAAGCTGAAATAGTACCATTTGGAGTAGCAATTAGGTAGTTCATTAGTGATGTTTTAGATGTTCGATAAATTACATGTGAAGATGACACTTCTATTGCATCGATACTTTTATGCCTATTGCTAATAATAACTTAAAACTACTTGATCTGCATTGCAAGCATGTTTTGTTAATATTTTTTTAAAAAACCTGCAAAACCCTGCTCTGCCAGTAGTCATACCTATACTCTTACTCTCCGGGGCAGAAAAAAAAACATGGATTACTCTTAGGCAAATATGAGGCACTATGTATGCAGATTATCATTCACATATTCATCTAATATTCACTGTGGGTCTTTTACTGCCAAGCATTGTGTTGGTGTGGGAGATGCATTTGTGAGATTAAAAAGTCTGCTTCCTCCAGAATTCACAATCATTTCTCTGGTCATAGTCTGATTGGATTAGCAATCACCAATGTATCTGAGATATATTTTTGCATGTGTGTGGATGTGTGGACTCATGGATGTAAAACAATAATAAAAAGGGTAAGAATTACTTAGCATTTAACCATGATTATTGCAGAATTCACAATACTTTCTCTTTAAAAAAAAACCTTCATAGGTATAGATGTCTTTAAAAACCGCATACTGTGTGATTTAGCAATTCTTCTTGTAGGAATTCATCTTCACAAAATGATAAAGATTAGGTGCAAAGCCTTAGTTACAAGGATGCTCACTGGGGAATTATTTTTTAGTGTAAGAAACAGCCTAGATCAATATGGGATTGTTGAAATAAACTGTGTTATGTTTACACAGTGGGAAAGCAATAAATATCAACTGAATTGTTTGTGACTCATATGTTGACATCCTAACCCCTAAGGTGATGTATTAGAAGGTGGGACCTTTGGCAGGTGATTAGGTCATGAGGGTGGAGCCCTCATGAATGGGATTAGTTCTCTTATAAAAGGGATCCAAAGAGAGCTCCCTTTTTTCTACCTGTGAGGGCCCATCACGAAGACAAGTTATCTATATAAAACAAGAAGTGGGCTTTCACCAAACACACCAAATCTGCTGACTCTTTGATTTTGGATTTCCCAGCCTCAGGACCTGTGAAAAATAAATTTCTGTTGTTTATAAGCTACCTAATCTTTGGTGTTCTGTGATAGCCCAAGCTAAGACACTAGATAACATTAAAAAGAATCATGTAGAAATATTTTCATTGGTATGGGAAAATTTCTGTGATATATTATAATGTGAAAGTTGGAAGGTACCTTGTAGCTTAAGTATCAAGTACAGAGAAGTGTAAGCCCTGACTTTGCTCCAACTCTGGGCAAGAAATTTGACCTCCAAAAGTATCAGTTTTCCCACCTGTTTGTTGTGGGTGGAATTGTGTCTTTCCCAAATTCCTATCTCCTAACCCCCTACCTAAGAATTTGACTGTATTTGGAGACAGGACCTTTAAATGGGTTAATTTAAAATGAAGTCACTGGCAGGGGGCCCTAATCCAGTATGATTACAGAGGGAAAGAAAAACCTTTTCCTCTACCCTCTTTGGTTTAGTAGCTGAGCAAATTAAATTGACAAAATAACAGGAGAGGAGGCATCCAATTTTATCAATACTTAACTTTTAAGTATGTGCATTGTATGTGCATGGTGGCTTCACAAAAAAGAAGTGAAAAAAGCCAAAGAGGCAACAGACTTGGAGGCTTA
The DNA here is from genome assembly GCF_022837055.1 of Prionailurus viverrinus. NCBI lineage: Eukaryota > Metazoa > Chordata > Mammalia > Carnivora > Felidae > Prionailurus > Prionailurus viverrinus. The sequence goes on from NC_062563.1 coordinate 74,610,908, forward strand.
TATACCTTTTTAACAAAAGGTGATAAATTGTGGAGAAGTGACTAGACAAAGGAAAGAGGGTTGGGGCTTCTAGAGTGCATTACTTGTGCAAAAGTGACTGGGAAATATGTGCGGGGGATGAAGATTTCTTAATTTAAGACAAGGGTTATTTTAGTAAAGTCTGTTTGTGCAAAGTCATCTCAGAGTTGACTCCTCATCTCTAGCGACAAGAATCCTCTCCTCACCTCTCCTCTTACTGGTATGGGGAGAGTACCTTTCTCAGGGCAAACTTATGCCCTGCTTTGCAGATGGTGAGAGAGCAGAGAGTTCTCACTTGCCTTTAGCTCAAAATAATCAGTATCCTGAAAGTGCCATATTTTGGGATACTATATTCAGGCTCCCCTTCAACTGATGCCCTTATAAGAAAAGGAAAGTTTGGTACAGACGGTAAAGAGGGAAGACCATGTGGACACAACAAGAAGGCAGCATCTAGGACACAATGCGAGAGGACTTAGAAGAAAGCAACCCTGCTGACACCTTGATCTCAGACTTCCAGTCTCCAGAACTGCAAGAAAATAAAATTCTGTCATCTAAGCCACCTAGTCTGTGGCACTTTGTTGCAGCAATCCTAGCAGTCCTACAAGATGGGGAAAATCTTAGTAACATCTTTACTTACCTTTCAAGGTTGCACTGAGTCAAATAGATGTAAATCCCTTTGTAAACTACAAAGCACTACACAAATGTTACTAGTTGTTACATCGTCCCTGAAAAACCTGGGGGAACGCAGTCATGTTAAGACTGTACTTTTTAACCACTTTGTAAGGCAGAGGCTCAGTTCCCATAGAGGATGGAAAGAAGCAGATTTCAGCAGAACTGTAGCGAAGAACACAAATGACTTGGCAGTGAAAGGAGAAAGGCAAAATAAAGAGAATTGTTTCTCACCCGCCCCCCACCCCCGTTGCAAGTGGTTAAAAAAAGAAAAAGACTATACATAACGAGAATAGCTAATATGTACAGAGAATTTACTAACTACCAAGCATCCCAAGGTCCCAAGGGCTTTTTATTGTTATTTTTTAGAGAAAGGGAGACAGCACGAGCAGGGGAGAGGTACAGAGGGAGAAGGAGATAGAATCCCAAGCAGGCTCCACACTCAGCACGGAGCACAATGCAGGGCTTGATCCCAACTCTGGGATCGTGACTTGAGCCAAAATCAAGAGTTGGACACTCAACCAACTGAGCCACCCAGGCGTCCCCCAAGTGCTTTTTATATGTGTTCCACAATTAAACCCCTATCACCCCTCGGGTACAAGTACTGTAGATGTATGTATATATGTGTATGTTTATTGTGGGGGAGGTTGTATACATATGTCTGTGTGTGTGTGAGGAGTGTACATATATATTTATGTGTGTATGTGTTATCTATTTTGGTCTCTTTTCCTACAACACATGTCTTCAGTATGAAAATCTGTTCATATGTAGTAGATAAAAAGTAATAAAACTGCCAAAATAAAAAGTTGTGATTTTTCAAGAGATGACTATGCTTTGCACTACTATGAAGCATGAAAAACACTACCTGACTGAACACAGTGACCTATGGTAAAATGCACAACACACAACAAATATCCACATTGTTTTCTTCTTTTTTAAAAGTGTTTATTTATTTGTTTGTTTATTTAGAGAGTGAGTGAGCAGGGGAGGGGCAGAGCAATAGGGAGAGAGAGAATCCCACGCAGGCTCTGCGCTGTCAATGCAGAGCCCAATGCGGGGCTAAAACTCACAAATTGTGAAATCATGGCCTGAGCCGAAATCAAGAGTTGGAGGCTTAACTGAGCCACCCAGGCTCCCCACCCTCCCTCCGCCACCCCCCCCCCACCACATCATCTTCTAATTCATGCTCCAGTGCATCCACATGGGTTGCCCTGAGTATGTGCACTGTTCTTTTGAGTTTGTGTTATTTCACGATGAACATATTGAACATATTTTGTTAAACTGTATAAGCATACTGGCTTTAAGAATCCCAACTAGTGAATGAAATGAAAAGCCTTACGTTATGAAGTGAAAGTTGAAATAATAAAATGTTTTAAAATAAATGAGAGAAATTGAAGGCCTGAAGAATCCGGCCCACCCACCTTCAGGAATAATGCTAAGAAAATAAACGAAAGGAGAGCTTGTGCATCCCAGTTATTGTCTGCTTCTAGTGAAATGGGAGAACACTGGGAAGAGACTGAAGATGAAGACTCTAATGCTAAGTAATGCCAAGTGCAGTTGAATAGCACTCTGTGGCCTCTAGGCTCATTAGAAACCATACAAGCAGCTTCTTTATGAAAAGAGAGAATTGGCAGAACAAAAGTGGGATTTCTATTTTAAGCTGGTTTAGAAAACAGAAAAAGAGAATAATAAACACCACAGAAATCCTTGTCTGGTGTCACAATGGTTTAGCCTAAGAATGATGATATCCTCCTTTCCTTTTTCCTCTACTCAGTAGTTAAAAAAACAACACTCCATCACACCCATTTCCAGCAAGTGGTGTTTGGAACATGGCTATCCACTTAGGAAAATAATTAATTTATAACCTCCCATTTAAAGTCTACAAGGAAAATACAAAACTTCTATACAGCAAAACGCACAATGAACTAAATGAAAAGACAAATGACAAACATGTCATTGCAACATGTGTCAAAGGGTATAAAAAGCTCTTATATATCAATAATAGATAAAAAAGAAATCCCAATAAGAAATGGTCAAAGGATAAGGAAAGATAACCCAGGAACAAATGCAAAGGCTAATCAATGTCAAACAATGCTCAATTTCAAATTTAAAAATGGAAATTAAAATTATGTTTTGTTTTTAACCTAGTAGATTGGCAAAGACATTTTTCAAAAAGATTAAAAAACATTTTTTTAAATGTTTATTTATTTTTGAGAGAGAGAGCGAGAGTGCATGAGCAGGGGAGGGACAGAGAGAGAGGGAGACACAGAATCCGAAGCAGGCTCCAGGCTCTGAGCTGTTGGCACAGAGCCTGATGTGAGGCTCGAACTCACAAACAGTGAGATCGTGACCTGGGCCGAAGTCGGACGCCTAACCGACTGAGCCACCCAGGCGCCCCTTTCAAAAAGATTTTAAAAAGAAGTTCAGTAATTTTCCATTTGGGAATTTACTCAAAGGAAATAATGAGACTTGGGTTCAAAAATTGATGTTCATTACAGACTGTTTATGAATTTAAAAAATTGAAGTAATTTAATCTAGCAATTGAAGATTAGTCAAATAAATCAAGACATATATACTTTCATTTAGCAATTCTTCTGGAATTTATTCCTTAGAATAGTCAATAAAATCAACCATTCTTAGTGACACAAATATATTCATTTCAGCAGTTTGTAAGGAAAAAATGGTAGAGTACACCCAATCAGGGAGGGAAAAAAAGAAAAAGACTGCAGAGTAATCATCATATCTCTGCATTCACTAAGATATTGTGTGTGTATATATACACAAGCTAAAAATAATGAAATGGTAGTTTATAGAATACTTTGCAGCTGCAAAGAAAGGAGTTCTGTATTTTTATATGAAAAGTGACCTCATAGTGAAAAAAAGTTCCATGACTGTACATATAATCCCTTTTATGTAAATATGTTGTTAAAAAGAAAGCCACAGGCCCCAAATGGTGTCACTTAGGTTAAGTCCCAAGTCAGTAAACCAAGACTTAAACTGTAGTTTCAGCTCCCTAGAAATGTAACCTCTAACTAGTTAACATGGGAATTTCTTGGTCAGCATTAGGAAATTTACTGATACATCTTTTCCGTTCCACTTCGGAGGGTGACCTTGCCTCAAACAATGGATTCTTTGCTAACAATTTCCATTTTTCCACTCTCTACCTTAAAAATCTTTAATTTCCTGTAGACCTTTGGAGCTCTCTTCTACTTGACATATAGGATGCTGCCTGATTCATGAACTGATATAGCTAATTAGATCTTGAAATTTTACTGCAACAATATATAAGGCTGTCTGAAGATATTTTGGGACGCCAAGCACTTTGGCAATAATCTTTGAAGACCCATTCCATAATGGACTCTAATTTAAAATTTGAGTTGGTGTTATCTGACATAAAATTTTGTTATGCAGGACACCTGGGTGGCTCAGTCATTAAGCGTGGGATTTCAGCTCAGATCATGATCTCAGGGTTCCTGAATTCCGCCCCATCTCGCTCTCTGCTGGGAGCACAGAGCCACTTGAAATCCTCTGTCCCTCTCCCTCTGCCCCTCCCCTGCTCACGCTCTCTCTCAATGATGAGAAAACATTTTTTAAAAAATGGTTATGTAAACATTTATTTAAGTGAATATTAACTTCCATTTTGCCCTTGAAAATCTCCTAATTCTAGTGTTTTCTATGTACGCATGATAGGTTAAAGACCCACTTGGAGCCCTGAGCTCCAGATACAGCCAGAGCTACATTGCTTATCTTTGTATTTTCAAACCCTTTAATTACAAACGCTTCTGGCCCAGTGGGTTTGAATATCGTTGGCACTGAGGTGCTAAGTATACAACGGCGAACCGAAGCCTTTGAAGGCCTTACCGAGAGAAGACTAGCCACTGCGCGTACGCCACTGCACCATTTCTAAGCGTGATTCCCCACCCACTTCTAGGAAAAGAGAATGTAGAGATTCCTGCTATGGCCTCCAGCCAATGGCTACACTTTTGCTCTCAGCCCTAGCAACTCCGGGCCAATAGGCGGAAGGCTATCTTTTGATCCAGTACTGTCCTTTCCCAGCCAATCGAAAACGTTGTTCAAATGGCCCTTTCCGAGAGGAGCAGGCTCCAGGGAAGCTGGCTTCACTTCCGGGAGGCAGTCTGGGGCGGCTGCGCGTGTTGCCATAGCGACCATTTTACGTTAACTGGTTTGTGGGTTTCGTCCAGGTAGCGGAGCGATTGCGGGAACAACTCTTTCTTCTCCCATTCTGTCTCGGCCCGCTGCGGCCCTAGGGCCTTAGCAAGCTCCGGCGGTCTGGCCTAGGGTTCCACGGCGTCCCACGAAGCGGGATGGCTGCGGAAGAAGAGGATGAGGTGGAATGGGTGGTGGAGAGCATCGCTGGGTTCCTGCGAGGCCCGGACTGGTCCATCCCCATCTTGGACTTTGTGGAGCAGAAATGTGAAGGTAAAACCCAGATCCCGAACCGACAGCCCTTTCTTGTGTCTCTCTCCCCAGCATCGGCCGGAAGGTGGTCACCACGAACCACCTCTCATCTCTTAGGTTTTTACCTTTGTCGGCGAGGTTTAGAGCTGGTTTGTAGGAGGTATTGCTGGCACTGCGCCAGTCTTCCTTCACGGAACTGAAGACGGGGACTCCCCCTTCCCTGAACCCGAGCACATCCGAAAATCATCAGACTTTAATCCTATGTTGTTGGGTCTTACACCCGATACTGCACGTTTCTTCTTTGGGCAGGTGGACTGTTTGGGTGGGCTTCAACAACTTCCCCAGTGACTTGGGAGGAGAGATGTCAGTTTGCCTATGTTCCTTATTATTTAAGCAGTTGATCGCAAAGGGAGGGCATGTTATTACTCCAGCAGGCCCAGAGCTGGCGACCCAGTGGCCTGTATTGCCTTTACTGAACACTCAGACTCTCTGCTGTACAAAAATTTGGGGTGGGGGCGGGGAGAGTATTTTCTAACAAATGAACTATATACATGTGGCATAATATTCCCTGTAAGGGAAAAGGACCTCCAGGTCCTTATCATTCACGCTTTGAGTTCTGCATTCAGTTTTCGGAGACAAATTGGAGCTCATTTACGGAGAAGGAACTAGAAACCATGTCATATGAATGAATGCCTAACTGTTATGGTGGTTGTTTAGCTAGGCAGGACTTTTAAGGTAGTAATATCCATCAATCATTTGAACGTCTGCCTTATGTTGGATGAATTAGACTTGTTTTGTAAGGTTCAGTGGGATAGAGCTAAGGTCAGTGGGTACTAGCTACAGACAAATTTCTATGAAGTGCTCCCTAACAGAATGTATCCCAGTTAAGTTAGCCTACCTTAGGAGGTAATGAGTTTCCCAGGAGCTAGCAGTGTTTAAGTGGATTTGACAGCAACTTAATGGAGATGTTATAGAGGGGAATTCAACTATGATTAGTTATCCTGAGTGACCTTTTAAAAGTCCTTTCAACCCTGAGATTCCATGATTCTGGTAAAGATAAAATTTAGTTTGACCATTGGATCTTTTCGTTACTATAATAGAAATTACACCATAATCAAAATTCAGATAATATTTAAGTCTTGTTTTTATGGGTCATTTCTAAAGAAGTTCAGAATTATTTTTATTTGTGATCTTTTTAAGAATTTAAAATTCTGAGACCGATGAAGCATGTGGAATTCTGATCTCTCCTTTAGGAGAATAAAGAATTATTTCACCTTTTGATTCTATTTATACCTCTGAGACTAAATGCTGAAATGAAAAAAAAAAATTAAAGCATCTTTCTTTTTATCCCCAAACATCAAAAGTGGTGCAGATATCTCGGTAATAATACATCTGATTGTGTAATTTTACAGGGAAGCAGTAATCCTCAGCCTCATACACATGTAAGGTAGTAATTTGGTTTACAATTAACTGGAAACAGTTTAAGTAGCTATTATACTGTGTGTATGCCCTGTGTTACATAGAGCAGATGGCAGAAGTGGAAGTAACATCCCAGCGTCAGTTGAAATAAGTGTTAATACTTGAGTGACTTTCAGTGTGCTGTTCTTCACCTTGATAATTTAATGTTTATTTATTTATTTTTTGAGAGAGAGAAGGACAGAACGTGAGTAGGGGAGGGGCAGAGAAAGAGGGAGACACTGAATCCAAAGCAGGCTCCAGGCTCTGAGCTGTCAGCACAGAGCCCGACATGAGCTCAAATTCACGGAGGGTGAGACCATGACCTGAGCCGATGTCCGACGCTTAACCCATTGGGCCACCCAGGCGCCCCACTACCTCAGATAATTTAAAGATTAGTTTTGTACTGCCTGTGATATCAGCATTTATTTCAATTTATTGAGGTTATTTATTTAGTGTCTGTGGGCCAGAAGCTGGGGATAGAAAGATGAATGAAACAAAAGCCTTGTGCTTGAGAAGTTTATGATTTAGCGGGGAAGACAGGAAGGTCAATGGAAATTTAAATCTAAAGTGGCAGGTGTCATAATAAAGGAAGGCATGTAGTGCAGTTTTTAAGGGTTCAGAGGGAGGGATCTAACCAGCCTAGGATTTGGGATTGGGTGGCAGGTCTGGGAGAATGTGCCATTTGCAATGTCTTTAAGAACAGTTGGGAGAAGAGGACTGGTAAAGGCCAAGAGATCTAGGAACACTTGGGCAAATATACAGGAGTTTGAAGCACCACTTGTTGTTGTTATGTTTGGTGGTATTCCAAGTAATTGTGTATGTTGAGAGTGGAAAGTTTGGGTTTTGGAGTGGTGGGAGGTGAGACTTGGGATCTAATCTTGGATGTTTTGTCTGGCCTTCTAAGGATTTTGCATTTATTATCTAGGCAAAGAACAGTCATTGAAGACCTTCAGATAGAAAATTAAAGGAGTTAGTTTTGCATTTTAGATCACTTAGGGGGAATTAAAAAAGTTTCTTGTTGACAATTCATGAATTTGTCCTGTTTCTCTAATTAGATTGTAGCTTCTTGGAATATATAACTTTCTAATACACATTGTTTCACATATATGATCACTGAGCAAACATTTGTTTTGGTTTTATTTATTTTAATTTCATTACTGATTTATATGTAGCAAAAGTGGCCTAGCTAGTCACTTTCAGTAAAATCTGCATTTGCAAAGTTTGAGTATGATAATATAATCTGGAGCCTGTTGTAAAAGGAATTAATATTTTAAAACTATTAACAATAATATTCCATTAAAAGTTTATAAAGAAACTGCTGCCTTTTATTATTGAAAGTAGAAAATTAGCATTTGTCTTATCCATGAAGTAGGTCTTAAGTTGGAAAAAACTTGTTTCCAATTATCACTGTTATATGTTATATATATACAACATATATTACTACTAATATACGTATATGTGTGTGTAAACACACACACACACACACACACACACACACACACACACACACAGTTTCTTTTTAAATTCAAGAATTCAAAGCCTAAAAGCTAAGTTATAAGAACGAGAGTTCAATGTAAGATGTAAGGAGTTTAATTTTATATTTGCATTAATCAAATGATTTGTTCTTTTTTACACTATACAATATTTTTCTTTTAAATTTAGTTTTTGATGATGAAGAAGAAAGCAAATTGACCTATACAGAGATTCATCAGGAATACAAAGAACTAGTGAGTATTTTTTTCCACTGATTTTAAAAGGTAATTAGAATAATGTTAATTTTAGCTTTTCTAAATTAAACACATGGATTTTTCCATCTTAAAATTCTTTAATTAAAAAAAAAATCCCACCTTTAGGCACCTGGCTGGGTCAGTTATACGGCATGAGTTAATCTTGGGGTCATGAGTTCGAGCCCAACGTTAGGCATAGAGCCTACCTAAAAATTTTTGTTTTTTAAAACATACAATCTATCCTAATAGTACTACCAGTTCCATCAGGCTGCAAGGCTTCTCTGAGTATTTCATCCTTTTGACTTCTTATCTCTTCTACTGTAGAATCTAAAGAATGGATTTAGGGTAGCTATTTTAAGAGATCTTGCCTCTAATCTTTAAATTTTATTCTTATTCTTCTGATTAATCCAGAGAAGTGTTAATTATTAATTTGACATGATTGTCTTGTGATTTTAAAAACTGGCTCTGAGTAGCAGAAGAGTTGTACCACATTGAACATCATAACCTTGACTTCCATTATTTCAAGCAGAGGAAATAAAATTTCATTTGATTCTGTGCAAAAATTTTAACTTTTTGTTGTTTGTTTTTTTGGTGAAAGACATTGTCATTGCCATATAATAAAATTTGCTATAAATTAATAATTGCAAGCAAGAATTTGATTATCCTTTTCTAAACTCAATACTTAACATGAAAACTGTCTTTTGGAATTTTTCTATGTAAATTATAAAAGTTAAACTTTCCCTTTTTTAGGTTGAAAAGCTGTTGGAAAGTTACCTCAAAGAGATGGGAATTAATGAAGATCAATTTCAAGAAGCATGCACTTCTCCTCTTGCAAAGACACGTACATCACAGGTTTTGCTTTTGTGTTATTCTACTGACATAGAATTTTAACAAAAATGTCCAGGGTTTCGCTTGCATTTGGCTATGTTTGATTGTCAAAGTATACTATTTTAGACACTGTAAGAGTGAAAAGCTAATTCATCATATATGGGTTTCTTTTTTATAATTACCTCAAGAAATGATCAGTTGAGGTATTAATGAGTTAATGCAGTTAAAAAGGAACTTTCTGAATGCAGAACTATAATCACAGGGTTTGTCCAAACTACTGTTTTATTTATATAGATCTTGGATAGGTTTTCAGTTGCTCCTTTTTTTATCTCAGCAGTTTCATAGTAAACACTTCCTTGGAATTCCTTCCCTTGGAACTACTTTTATTGTCTCATTAGTTCTGCAGTACTGGTTTGAACTCAGTATTATGTGTTTTTATAATTAATATATACTGAGGGCTCATGCTAGCTGCTGTTTTAGGCACTTGACATATATTCTAGCATTTAATCTTCCTGATGCCTCTTAAGAATTTGGCACTATTGAGTGCCTGGGTTAGTTGGTAAAGTGTCCGACTCTTGATTTCAACTCAGGTCATGATCTCCTGGTTTGTGGGTTCAAGCCCCACATCAGGTTCTGCACTGACATTTCAGTGCCTGCTTGGGATTCTTTCTCTCCCTGTCTCTCTGGCCCTCCCCTGCTGTCTCTCAAAAATAAATAAATAAACTTAAAAAAATTTTTTTAATTAAAAAAAAGTTGGCACTCTTTTATTTCCACGTAGAAATGAAAGAACTAATGCACATATATATTAAGCAGTGCAAAGTCCACTGCTAAGTAAGTAGTGCTAGGATGCCTGTCCAGGCACTCCAACTGTGAGCTGTTGCTCAGAGGTTCAAGATGGGGATATGTTGCTACTGACCAAATAGCCTTCTTCACAAGTTGTTTTAGCTTCCCATTTTCCACCAAATAAACTATAATTCCTTAGCCAGATGATAGTGAGGATTGTCTATGATGTGACCCTAAATTATATGTTCATTCTTCTGCTATAGTTCTCTAATATATTATGTACTATAGTCATTACAGGCCACTTGTTCTTGTAAACATCCATGTGTCTGGCTTTGTTCATGCCATTCTGTAACCCTGGAAAGTTTGGCCCTCACCTTCCCACCGCATTATCTTTCCCTTACCCAGAGAATCCCTCTTACATAAGGGCCTTGCTGAAATGTTACTTTTTGTAGCAGTGTTCCTGATCCCTCTTATGCTAGGCTAGACTAGCACTCATTCTACCTCACTGGACACTTGTACATTTTTGGTAGAATTACAGTTTCTTAAAAGTCTGTTTGCCTTTCTAGATTGTAAGTCCTTTGAGCTGTTTTGAGTATCTTTGCATTCCCAGTGTCTAGCACAGAGATGAGAACTTAGTTCCTAGCAGGAGGTTCTTAATAAATGTTTGTTAACTTAAATTATCTTCTTATCAGGGCCTAGAAGAGGTTGCTTTGACTACTGTTTAACCCAGCACTTCCTACTATAGTTCTCTTTTGCACAAGTTTTGCTTATTTAATGATCATCTCTAATTCTAGAGATAGAACATCTTTAATATAACATGACATTTTGAAAAATATATTTATTATTGGTATGCTGCACTAATGTAAATAAACATTTGGTTTTAGTTACTAATGGTGTAAAGCAAAAGTTGTTCACCAATAGATTTTATTCTATATGTACCATAAGTTTAGTTTAAAGTATAATAATAGGCATTATTTTCTTTTCCTTTTTAGTTGAACAGGAATAATTTGAAAATTATTAACTAGTATTTAGGTTTCTTTTAAGACATTGATATTTGTTTTAATTTTCCTTGTTTTTCAGGAATATTTTCTATTTTGGTTAATGTTTGTCAACCTCTTAATTAAGCCATTGTGAATTAGCCTGAATTACTTTGTGAATAAAGATATTCGTGCTAATGGTAGACTCATCCATCTTTTGTTTTCACTATTAGGATAACTTTAAATTATTTGTGAATGAAGATGTTCAGAATTTTAAGATACTGTTTTTAGTTCAAGAGTAATGCATCTTTCTCTTTTGTTCTGTCATATAAGACCTTTTGATTTATTTGGAGTTGATTAGTAATACAGTCTTGTTATGTAGTAGGAGACAAGCCTTTTGATACAGACAGACCTAGATTTGAGTCCTAGATGTTTCATTTGCTAGCTACAAGACCATGGAGACTGTTGTACTGTTTTCCTTTCTTATCCATTCTGATTCTCAGTTTCCATATCTGTAAAATATGGGTAGTATCTACTTTGGAAGGTTTTTGCAAAATTTAAGAGAAAATATTCATAAAGCATTTAGCACAATACCTGACATTTATAAAGTGATCTATAAATGGAAGCACCTCCCAATTAATACTAGCTATTTTGGTGGTTGATTAGCAGTGTGCTAATTAGGCCAGGGTCACTGGTTCAATCCCCATGTGGACTAGTTAGCTGTATTCTCTTATGGAGCAAACACTTAGCATCAGATACTGAATAGCAGTAACCTGATTCAGTCAGCACAAGGCCATCACCATTACCAGAAGAACAGCTCAAAACTATGTTATTTACTGCTTTGCAGCAATAATCTAATCTTTACACAGAAAGATCAGAATGCTGATTACATATGCCAGTATAGGGTGCCTAAGAATTAACTCAAGAAACCAGTTGCTTGCCCTGGGTTACTTAGGAGGTAATTTTTATTTTGGTTTGGTTTGCTTGGTTTGGTTTCAGTTGTTTTAACCAGCTCCCACTGAATTTGACTGCTAAAGCCCACTTAACAAAATTCTTTTCATCGGGTTTGGTCATCGTTATGCCTAGACCACTGCTTCTGCCATACTCTATTTATTGATGTCAGCAGGAATAGCAAGGAATGCATCAGATGAAGAACTCTAGTTTAAAACAACAACAACAAAAAATCTGTGAGGACATGTTTTTCTGTTATATATGTGATTCTTAAAAAATTCTCATGAATTAACCTCAGAAAATATGATAATATAATAACTACTGAGATACTTATTATCTCAGTCATCTTCAGTTGAATTTTGTAATTTTTGTGATATTTTACAACTGAAGGAGGCAAAAATGACTTCCTTCATTGTGACTTCCTTGTGATTTTTTGTTGAGGATAAAGTACATCATTGATTTCTATGTACCATATTGCAGAAGACTTCTATATGGCAAGAGACAACAGTATTTTTTACTTTTGTTTTTTACTTGATTTGCTTTGACTTTTATAATATAAACATTAATACTTTCATATTATGATAGTAATTTGGCAAAATTATGCTGTTTTTCCAATAACTTGTATCATTGAAGAGATTACATATGTAGTGTAACTTTCATTTTCTAAAATACACACAGGATAATAAACAATATTTTGTATGAGTGCTAGTAAGATTTTTAAATATTAATACTTTATTTTTTAGGGCAGTTTTAGGTTTACAGAAAATTGAGCAGATAATACCATGTCCCTTGTTTAAAAAAATTTTTTTTAATGTTTATTTATTTTTTGAGAGAGGGAGAGAGAGAGAGAGAGTGCCAGAGTGCCAGTGGGAGAGGGGTAGAGAGAGAGGGAGACAGAATCTGAAGCAGGTTCCAGGCTCTGAGTTGTCAGCACAGAGCCCAACATGGGGCTTGAACTCACGGACTGTGAGATCATGACCTGAGCCAAAGTCAGATGCTTAACTCACTGAGCCACCCAGCTGCCTTATACAGTGTCCCTTATTAACATCTTTCATTAGTGTGGTATATTTGTTAAAATTGGTAAGTCAGCATTGATATATTATTATTGACTAATGTCCACAGTTTATATTAAGGTTTACTTTCTGTGTTGTCCAGTTCTATGGGTTTTGCCAAATACTTTATGTCATATATCCACCATTACAGTATGTTACAAAATAGTTTTATTGCCTTAAAAATCCCGCTGTGTCCTACATATTTATCTTTTCCATCCTTGCCCCTGGCAACCACTGCATTTTACTGTCTCTCTAGTTTTGCCTTTTCCAGAATGTCATATAATTGGGATTATATAGTATATACCTTTTCATACTGGCTTCTTTCATTACGCAATATGCATTTAAGGTTCTTTCATGTTTTTTTTTTGTTGTTGTTGTTTGATAGTTCATTTCTTTTTATTGTCATGTAATATTCCATTATGTAGATGTACCACAGTTTATCACTTTACCTTTTGAAGGACATTTTGGTAGCTTAAATACTAATATTCAGGGTTTTGTGTGGACATAAAAGTTTTCAACTTATTTGGGCAAATACCTAGAGCAAGACTTTTGGGTCATATGGTAAGATTAAGTTTAGCTTTGTAAGAAATTGCCAAACTCTCTTCTAAAGTAGTTGTACCATTTTTAATTTTCACCAGCAATTAATGGGAGTTCCTGTTGCTCCACATCTCTGGCAGCACTTGGTATTGTCAGTTTTTTGCATTTTAGCCATTCTAATATGTGTGTAGTGGTTTACTTTTGCCCATTTTAAAATTGAGTTGTTTGTTTTCTAGTACTTGAATTATAAGTCTTTTTTATATACAATTTTGATACAAGTCTTTTTTTATCAGATATGGGTTTTGCAAATATTTCACAAAATTTTCTTCTGTGGCTTACCTTTTCCTTCTCTAACAAAGTCTTTCACAGAGCAGAAGTTTTTTTGTTTTGTTTTGTTTTGTTTTATTTCAGTGAAGTCCACGATTTAATCGATTTTCTTTCATGGATTATGCTTTTGGTGTTGTATCTTTGGAAGTCATTGCCAAACCCATGGTTATCCAGATTTTCTCTACACTCTCTTCTAGAAGTGTTATGGTTTTGTTTTTTACATTTAAATCTGTGTTCCATTTTGGGTTAATTTTTGTAAAAGGTGTAAGTTTAATGTTTAGATTCATTTTTTTGCGTGGCCCGACACTGTAGCACCGTTTGCTGGAAAGATGATTTTTTCTCCATTGGATTTCCTTTGTTTCTTTGTCAAAGGTCAGTTGACTATGTTTGTGTCGGTCTGTTTTCAGTTTCTTTCTGTTCTATTAATCTATTTGTATGTTCTTTCACCAATACCATACGTCTTGATTATTGTAGTTTATTTTTTTAAGTTTATATATTTATTTTGAAAGAAAGAGAGTGAACGAACAGGGAAAGGGCAGAGAGAGAGAGAGAAAGAGAGAGAGAGAGAGAGAGCGAGCGAGCTGTGTTGTCAGCTCAGAGCCTGACATGGGGCTCGATCTCATGAATCATGAGATCATAACCTGAGCCAATATCAAGAGTTGGACACTTAAGTGACTGAGCCACCCAGGTGCCCCTTGATTATTGTTGTTTGTAATAAGTCTTGAAGTTAGTGTCTGTGCTCTGACTTCCTTTTTTAATATTGTGTGGCTATTCGGAGTCTTTTGACTTTTCATGTATATTTAAAAACTGGTTTGTTGATATCTACAAAATAACTTGCTGGATTCTGTTTGGGATTGCATAAATCTACAGATCAAATTAGGAAGAATTGACATGTTAGCAATATTGAGTCTTTTTATCTATGAACGTGGAATATCTCTCCATTTATTTAGATTATCTTTGATTTCTTTCATCAGGGTTTTTTTAGTTTTCCTACTATAGATCTTCTGTGTATTTTGTTAGATTTATTCCTAAGTACTTATTTTATTGTAGAAATAATGTAAATGTGTCTTTTTGTTTCATATTCCCATTATTCATTGCTTGTATAAAGGAAAGCAATTGATTTTTGTACAGTAACCTATCCTGCAGCTTTGCTATAATTAATTGTTAGTTCCGGGAGGTTTTTTTTTTTTTTTAATATTTATTTATTTTGAGAGAGAGAGAGAGCATGAGCAGGGGAGGGGTAGGGAGAGAGGGAGAGACAGAATCCCAAGCAAACTCCGCACCATTTGCACAGAGCCCGATGCAGGGCTTGAACTCAGGAACTGCAAGATTGTGACCTGAGCTGAAACCAAGAGTCGGATGCTTAACCAACTGAGCCACCCAGGCGCCCTCCAGAAGTTTCTCTAAATTGATTCTTTGGAATAATCTACAGTCAATCCTGTCATTTGTGAACAAAAACAGTTTTATTTCTTCCTTCCTAATCTTTGTACCTTTAATTTCCTTTTCTGAATGCATTAGCTAGGACTTCCACTATTATGTGGAATGGGATGGGAGTGGGAAGAGGGGACTTGTTTCTGATCTTAACGGGAAAGCATCTAGTTTCTCACCATTAAGTATGGTGTTCACTGTCAGGTTTTTTTTTTTTTTATGTTTTTTGCTTTTTTAAAAAAAAATGTTTATGTTTGATTGAGAGAGAGAGAGAGAGCGAGAGAGAGAGAGAAAGTGAGTGAGGGAGGGGCAGAGAGAGCGGGGGATAGAGGATCTGAATTGGGCTCTGTGCTGACAACCCTGATGTGGGGCTCAAACTCATGAGATGTGAGATCATAACCTGAGCCAAAGTCAGTTGCCTAACCTAGTGAGTTACCCAGGTGCCCCAGCTGTCAATATTTTGTAGATGTTCTTTATCAGGTTAAGGAAAGTCCTCTCTATTCCTCATCTGCTGAGAGTTTTTATCATGAATGGATGTTGGATTTTGTCAAATGCTTTTTCTGCATCTGTTGATATTATCATATGATTTTTTTCTTTTTTAGTCTCTTGATGTGATGGATTACATTAATTAATTCCAGGCTGTTGAATCAGCCTTGCATAACTAGAATAAATCCCACTTGGTCATGGTGTATAATTCTTTTTATGCACTGTTGGATTTAACTTGCTGATATTTTGTTGGATATTTTGGTATCTCTGTTCATGAGAGATACTGTTCTGTGCTTTTCTTTCTTGTAGTGTCGTTGTCTAGTTTTGGTATTAGTATAATGCTAGCTACATAAAATAGCTTAGGAAGTACTCCTTCTGCTTCTATTTTCTGGAAGAGATTGTAAAGAATTGGTATAATTCCTTTTTTTCCCCTGTTTTTGAAGATTCTTATCTGAGGGCAGCATATGCATGTTCAATTACATGTAAAATCCTAATCTGAATCATGCAAGGAGGGGTGGTAGGAAAATAGCATACACACTGAGTAAGTTATAGATGGAAGAGATAGGGAATTTCAAAGTCATACTTTTTTTTCTCAATAATTTGAATCAATAGAACATCTTTTACATCATTCTATAGGCTATGCTATTTAACTTCTGCAAATATTTAATCATTATTTTTTTGAGAAATAATATGAATCTGTAACTTTTCTTCTATGTTATCTTTTTTTTGTAGAGAAATTTTATAATTTCTTTATTAAATTTTTGGTAGAAATTACCAGTGGACCCAGCTAGGCCTGGTGCTTTCTGTTTTGGAAGGTTATTAATTATCGATTCCTTCTCTTTAATAGATATAGACAAATTCCAATTGTCTGTTTATTCTTGTGTGAGTTTGACAGATTGTGTTTTTCAAGGAATTGGTCCACTTCATCTAGGTTATCAAATTTGTGGACATAGAATTGTCAGTAATATTTATTATCCTTTTAATGTCCCTGGGATCTGTAGTGATGTATCCTCTTTAATTCCTGATTTTAGTAATTTATGTCTTTTCTCTTTTTTTTTTCATAGTTAACCTGGCTAGAGGTTTATCACTTTTATTGATAATTTTGAAGAATCAACTTTTAGTTTTGTTGATTTTCTCTATTGATTTTCTGTTTTAAATTTAGTTGATTTCTTCTCTAATTTCTACTATTTTTTTCCTATGCTTATTTTGGATTTAATTTGCTCTTTGTAGTTCCTAAGGTGAAAGCTTAGATTATTGATGTTAGGTAATTTTCTTTTTCAATATATGCATTTAATGCTATAAATTTCCCCTGAGCACTACTTTTACTGTACTCCCCAAATTTTGATAAGTTGTATATTCTTTTAGCTAGAAATATTTTAGGGGCACCTGGCTGGCTCAGTTGGTTGAGTGTCCAACTCTTGGTTTTGGCTCAGGTTATAATCCCAGGGTCATGGGATCAAACCCCATGTTGGGCTCTGCACTAAGTGTGGAGTCTGCTTAAGGTTCTCTCTCTTTCTTTCTCTGCCCCTCTCCCCACTTTCTCCACCACTCGTGTGCTCTCTTTCTCTAAAAAAATTTTTTTTTTAAATTTCTTTTAACAAGAAATTTCCCTTAAGACTACAGTTAACCTTCGAACAACACAGGTTTGAACTGTGTGGGTCCTCTTCTACACAGATTTAAAAAAAAATTTTTTTTTATGTTTATTCATTTTTGAGAGCGCGAGAGAGAGACAGATCACAAGTGGAGCAGGGGCAGAGAGAGAGGGAGATACAGAATCTGAAGGCTCTGAGCTGTCAGCACAGAACTTGACTCAGGGCTTGAACCCACGAACTGCAAGATCATGACCTAAGCCGAAGTTGGATGCTTAACCAACTGAGCCACCCAGGCGCCCATTCTTTTTGTTTTTTTTAATTTTAATTTTAATTTTAATTCTAGTATAGTTAACATACAGTGTTATATTAGTTTCAGGTGTACAATATAGTGATTCAACAAGTTTATACATTACTCAGTGCTCATCATGATAAGTTTACTCTTAATCCCCTTCATCTATTTCACCTAAACCCCCACCCACCTCCCTTCTGGTAGCAATCACTTTATTGTCTATAGTTAAAGAGTGTGGTTTTGGTTTCTCTCTTTTTCTCTTTGTTCATCTGTTTTGCTTCTTAAATTCCACATATGAATGAGATTAAATGGTATTCGTCTTTCTCTCTAGATCCATCCATGTTGCTGCAGATGGCAAGATTTCATTATTTTTTGTGGCTGAATAATTAATATTCCAGCATGTGTGTGTGTGTGTGTGTGTGTGTGTGTGTGTGTGTGTGTGCATGTTTATCCACACATACCAGCTCTTTTTTTTTTTTTAAGTTTATTTATTTGAGAGTGACAGAGAGCTAGGGAGAGGCAGAGAGAGAAGGAGAGAGAGAATCTCAAGCAGGCTCTGCACTGTCAGCATGGAGCCTGATGTGGGGCTCAAACCCACAAACTGCAAGATCATCTGAGCTGAAATCAAGAACTGGACACTTAACCAATGAACTACCGAGGCAACCCACACCTCTTCTTTATTCATCTATCACTGGATACTTGGGCTGCTTCAATAATTTGGCTATTGTAAATATTGTAAATAATGCTGCAGTAAACATAGGGGTACATATATCTTTTTCAATTAGTGTTTTCATTTCTTTGAATAAATAGTCAGTAGTGGAATTACTGGATCCTATCCTATTTTTAATTTTTTGAGGAAGCTCCATACTATTTTTCCACAGTGGCTACACCAGTTTACATTCCCACCAGTAGTGCATGAGGGTTCCTTTTTTTCTACATCCGTGTTGTTTCTTTTGTTTTTTGTGTTTTACTTTTTTTGTGTTAGCACTTCTTGTTTCTTGTGTTTGATTTTAGCCATTCTGACAAGTGTTAGGTGATATATCATTGTGGTTTCGCTTTGCATTTTCCTGATGATGAGTGATGTTGAGCATCTATTCATGTCTTCTTTGGAGAAATGTCTGTTCATGTTTTCTGTCCATTTTTGATTAGATTATGTGGTTTTTTGGTGTTGAGTTGTGTAAATTTTTAATATATTTTGGATACTAACCTTTTATTGGATGTGTCCTTTGCAAATATCTTCCCCCATTCAGTAGGTTGCCTTTTAATTTCCTTATGATTTTCATAATAACATTTTCTCTTCTGTAGCTTATTGTGAGAATGCAGGATATAATACATATAGCATATACAATGTGTGTTAATTGGTGCAATATATAATTGCTAAGGCTTCTGGTCATCAGTAGGCTATTAGTGGTTAAGCTCGGGGGAGTCAGGAGTCATATGCAGATTTCTGACTGCACAGGGGTCAGTGCCCCAGGCCTAATGTTGTTCAACTGTACTTCTTCTTTTTCTTTTTTTTAAATGTTTGTTTATTTTTGAGAGAGAGAGAGACAGAGTGTAAGCAGGGGAGGGGCAGAGAGAGAGGGAGACAGAATCTGAAGCAGGCTGCCGACTCTGAACTGTCAGCACAGAGACCGACGTGGTCATTGAACCCATATGGTGAGATCATGACCCGAGCCGAAGTCGGACTCTTAACCGACTGAGCCACCCAGAAGCCCCTGTACTTCTTGTATCCATGTGTTATTTAGAAGTGTATTGCTTAATCTGCAAGAATTTTAGTTTTTTCCATCTATCATTCAGTTACTGATTTCTAGTTTAATTCTGTTGTGGTCTAAGAGGATATTTTGTATGATTCCTATTCTTTTAAATTTATTAAGATGTGTTTTATGCCCCAGAATGTTGTCTATTTGGGTGAATTTTTCATGTGTGCTTGAGAAAAATGTGTATTTTTCTGTTGGAGAAATATCAATTTGATCCAGTTGACTGAGGTACTGTTCAGTTCAACTATGTCCTTACTGATTTTCTGCCTGCTGGATCTATTGTTGATAGAGGGTATTGAAGTCTCCAAATGTAATCGTGAATTCATCTGTTTCTCCTTGTAGTTCTATTAGTGGAGCAGTGTGAGAACATGAAATCACCTGTACCTTTCAAAATATGGCATGGTGAACTCTAAGCAGAGATAACCATAGGCTAATCTTAGGCTAAGTATGAATATATTTGAACGTCTTGTAAACTCATTTAAGTTAGATTCTCAAATACTCAGTGTTCATTTTTTTTGTTAATGTGCTTTTCTCAAACAAATAACATCACATATACTTGATCTCACAGTCTTCTGTCAAAGTACTTTGACATTTCAGATAATTTAGTGGCTACTTGGGGGATTGTTGTTTTTAAACTGGTTTTTTTGGAGTTAACTCTTGTATTTAGTTCCTCCAACTGCCTTTGTTGGAAGTTCACATCCATTTCCTTGAACCAGAAGAACCTCATTGCTGTAAAGTTGTTAGGTTTAGTGCACCATTTTGATATTTAACCAGCATCAACAGGACGAGGACAATTACTTTTATGGGTACTTTTCAGTTTAAAAAGTGCTTTCTCATTTTACTTAATTCCAACACCCAACCAGAAAGTTATTATTATTGTTTTTTTAATGTTTATTTATTTTTGAGAGAGAGACAACAGACAGAGCATGAGCAGGGGAGGGGCAGAGAGAGAGAGGGAGACACAGAATGAGAAGCAGGCTCCAGGCTCTGAGCTGTCAGCACAGAGCCTGATGCGGGGCTTGAACTCATGAACCGTGAGATCATGACCTGAGCCGAAGTTGGATGCTTAACTGACTGAGCCACCCAGTCACCCCAGAAAGTTATTATTAAATTTATATCGTGCTAAAGTGAAAATTTTTCCTGTTGTAATATCTCTGAAATGAGAATGCATTTTATAATGAATGACATAATGTAATTGGAAGGTTCTTTTTTCTTTTCTTGTTGGTACATGAAGTAATGATTTATTTTACTCATCTATGGAATCTTAGATTCAACAAAATTATTAGAGTACTAATTTGCAGAGGAAGAAACTGAAGCTCAAAAGACTAAATGATATGCCCAGAGTCACACAGCTAGTACATGGTTAAGCAGGAAGTGGGCTTGTGATATTAAGGGCTCATTTTTTCCAATGTTTCAGTAGTTCTCAAGCTTTAATGTTGTAAGAATTATCTGTGGAGATACATGGACACCCATCCTCTAGAAATTTAGATTATTATGTCTATGGTAGGGTTTAGGAATATGCATTTCTTAGATGCATCAAGGAACATACTTAAGTATCATCTCAAACTCTGGCTTGCTGATAGAAGCCCCAGTTGATACATTGCTGTTCAGTAGCATTGCCCTTTAAGAGTTTATTAGTGATGAGGATAAGGTCCTTGATATCACTAATAAGAAGTCTAGGAAGCCCCAGAACAATGTTTTGTGGGGGCATAATCATAGAAAGATGTCTTGGCAAACATCACTAATCTATTACAGAGACTGTCCACAAGTGTTTTCAATACTGAGCTTTCGGCTGAAACTTTCAGTCAAGCCTATCTGCTATGCCCTGCTGTGGGCCTTTTGAACAGTGTGTATGAATTTAATGGGAAAGAATTTCCATCATTTTTTTCTTCAGTTGACTCTTTATAAATGTCACAGAGAGCTGCTTTTGCATTTTGTTTTGTTTTCCTATATACTGTGGTTGTTTAGGGTGGGAGCTGGTTGCTGGGAGAAGGGCTCCTTCTCTGCTTAGAGCTCTTGGATGGAGGTTTTGTTGAGATGTCTGACATTATTGCTGCTGCCCACCTGGTAAACAATAGCACACCCTTGGTTGCCTCTGCATGATTTTGTGTGTTCAATTTTTCCATCAATAGCATGTAAAGCTTGAAATAAGATTTTAGTAAGTGCATAAAATTTGAGTGTTTTGGGTTTTCACACATTTCAAATCTTATTTTACTTATTGTTGATTAGCTTTGGAATTGGTTTGCTCTTTAATATAGCAATAGTTCCCTGTAGTTAAAAAAGTGTTAATTTGGGTACTCCAGGTAGACACCTTAGTTTTTCCCCTAATTTATCATATTTTTTTAATCCAGAAAATTATTTCACACTATAATTTCTAATTACCTCTTATATGAAGCCTTCTACATACAGGAGAACTATAATTGTGTTTTCATATTACTAATACCTCATTACACTTAATATCCAGACTCCATTTTTTTGCATTTACTTTTATTTAACTTGGTACTTTTATTAATTAAGGGATAATTTTGTAACTACTGATTTATTAACTATAAATTTCAAGTGACAGAATAAAAACCAAATAGGTATCTTTATTTCGGCTGAAAAACAAATCCAGATACTGAAGTTGTAACTTTAAAAAATTAAGTCCAATTTCTGTGCTGTTTTTCAGAGTTACTCAGCACTGGCTCATTTGGAAAATGTATCATCGCCATCAGCCTTAGCTTCTTGGAGGCCTGGGGGTTGGGAGAGTTAGCCTCTTGAGAGCCTACATTAAAGGTTTTTAGAATCTTAAAATTTTCCTTTTGAGTCATCTGACCATAAATAATAATACAGCATTCCTGAGTTGATAGAAATGATTTGCCATAGAAATGATCTGTGTGGAAAATAGTTTTAAAACTTGAATCTTCATTTAACTTCCAGACTTCTTTTCATAGGCCATTTTGCAACCTGTGCTGGCAGCAGAAGATTTTACTATCTTTAAGGCAATGATGGTCCAGAAAAACATTGAAATGCAGCTGCAAGCCATTCGAATAATTCAAGAGAGAAATGGTAAAGTGTTGAATTTAGAAATTGAATTGCTAAATGCATTTTGTTTTTTCAGTTTTGATTATTCTGATTCTATTATGGTCTTAAGTGTAGCTGCTTTGTATAAATTTATTTCAAGTTTGAAAATCTGTGGCTGACTTAAGAGACTCAAGATAATCTTCCTGATCAGTGTGTGTTTGCCATCTGAAAGAAAGCAGACTAGAATCTAATTTAATGATGATTTAGGTCTCAGAGAGCTTGATTTTTCTTCCTAGCCATTTTGTTTATGAAATTCAGTATTTTTGAGTGGTCACAGTTATAGTTACTGTTGAGAGAAGGGGACTTCTCTTTTCCTTCTGGCTTATCATTGTTAGGACCTTTGTGAGAGACGGTGGCTCTCCAGAGTTAGTGAGCTTTGGAAGTATTTGGAGGGTTGTTGAAACCATATGGCTGTCTCCCATTTCTGATTCAGTAGGTCTGGGGTGGGATTGAATACTTTGCATTTTTAACAAGTTTCCAGGTGATGCTAAAACTTTTGGTCTTGGGACCAAACTGAGAACTGTTCCAGGGAAATGGGCAGGTATGATTGCACTACCATCAGGTGGAAAGGAATACAGAATTCAAAGCCCCAGTAACCCTCTTTTAGTTTTATCTGTTCTCTGACTCTCTTGCCTAATCTCAGTTTCTCTCTAGCTTTTCCTGCTTTTATTCCCTTTTTTGTGTATTTGAATTACATTTGACATTTTGACCTAAAACATCTGAATTTCTAACCATACTTATTATTGCACTATGTCCTTTTCAATCCAGACTCTTATCTCCTTTCAGATTTCTGGCTCTAATAACCTGACCTTGATACCTATATGTTCCTTTGTTCAATGGACCACACTGATATTCTTGACCATGCCTATATATTCTTCTTTGGCAGCAGGACCTTTTTGTAAAAAGTGTTTCTTGAACATGTGAGAGCTATAGTTCTGTTGTACTATTTGCTTTTAAAGATCTGGAACACGCGACAAGAGGTTTCTGTTGTTGCAGGGCAAACATTGGAGTGTTGCAGGGCCCCTTGTGGATTGCCCTCTTGTTAGTCTGATGTGAGTAGAGACTATCTCTTAGAGTCAACCACCACCATAACTATTCTGTAAGATCCGAGGATGCTTTTCACAGTGGTGAAAGAGGTGATGTCTGTGGGTAGGAGATAACACCACCCTAACCCTGAACTACACATGACATTGTGCTGTGACTTTGATGTAAAGAAACTTGGAAAACAGTCTCTTTCTTTGTCTTTGTACCATGGTTTTCTTTATAATATCCTTTTCTCTGAATGTTCCTGAAATTATGCTTTATTCTGACCTATTGGATAGAGAATGTGAATAATTATTTTATGTTAGTTAAAATTGTTTTGGGGGGGCTCAATTTTGATAAAAGAGATAGTGAACTTGATATTGGCACTCTGTAGTTTCCAGTTTGAATTTAACTGGAAACTCATTTAGATTTAATACAAAGAAAGGGAACAAGTACATTGGCTGGATGCCTCAGGCTGCCATTAGCAGGAAGCCTCAGTGAAAATGTCTTAATCAATAAGAAATTATCATCTCACAGAACAAGAAGTCCAGAAAAAGGAGGAAAGGAAGATGGTCCATGTTGGCTAAGTTAAGGACTCAGTGATATTATCAAGAATGCTGATGCTTTCCATCTTTATACTCTGCTATTCTCAGGATCTTCTCTCATAATTGTACTCTGACCGCATTGAATAAGACTCAGCAACATCTCATGAAGAAAAGGGGTGTTTCTTCCTGTGCATCTCTTTTTGTTAGCAAGACAACACTTGCATAGAAGCCTCCTAGGAATTTTCCTCTCAGGTCCTATTGGTCAGGATTTGGGTCACATGCCTTTCTTAAACCGTCTAGCAGGGGAAATGAGACTGTTATGATTGGCTTAAGTCACTCATGAATCACTCTGCTGTGGTGGGGTAGGGCTCAGCCTCTAAGTACTTGGCTACCTGCTAATTAAGCAAATCTGGCTTATGTTAGCACGAGAGGATGAGACAATGATGCAGACTAATGCTGGTGTCAAACTACAGAGTGGGACTGTTTGCTTATTTTTAGGTAAAAACTAAGACTTAGTTTCTGCCATAGTATTTTTTAATACTTGGATTTAAGAATGTTGCTTAGCTTAGATCTGGTAGATAGTACCTTAGAGCAATGTTGATTGTACTTAAAACTGCAGATCATTTGAAAATTGTGGTAAGAAACATTCAAAGGCTCTTTGGATTCTTAGTTGTATTTTATCAAAGAATTTTTGGAGAAATGCAAATCAGAGCATTATTTTGATGGCTTTGAAGTATTGCATACTATTGCATTATTCTTTCCTTAGTTCTTTTAATTTTCCTTAGAAATATTATTAGAGAATACTAATTGTATATCTTTTGACTGAGCAAAAATGCATCGATGTGTTTTATCAACGTCAGCTTTCTGGTTGTGACACTATACCATATTTTGCAAGATGTTACCATTGGGGGAAAACTGAAAAAAGGTGCATGCATAGCATTTCTCTGTATTATTTCTTAAAACTGCATGTGAATCTGCAATTATCTCAAAATAAAAAGTGTAATTAAAAATGTATTTAAACACCAAGGGGATTAGAATCATATAGCTACTTTAATTTAGAGCGGATCCAAAATCCCATAGTCATTTGTGAATAGAGAAAATGGAAGGTAAAAATTAAGAGACATGTTGCTGATGTTGCGGGAATATACTAATTATAGATATGAACACAACACTGATTACCAGTCTACCTGCTTAACAGGAAGATAAAGGTAATAAAGCAAATTCAACCAATTCTTAAAATTACTTGCCATGAGTTATTATTTGCTTGGGCCAAAGTTGGTATTGCCCTAGTTTATAGTTATTGGCCCAATATCTAGATAGAAGCTCTGAGGGCAGAGATTGTTTTATTCATCTTTATATTGTCCCTGAGTGCTTAGCACTGTGCTTTTTCCCATGTAGTAAGCAGGGCTCTTTTCAGTAGCATTTGCTATAGTATGAATGAAGACTATTAACATACTGTTTCAATTAAAGTATTTTATATTTTGTTTTGTAAACTCTTTTCACACTTAAGGGATACTTTTAAGAGCATAGTTTTATTATTAGGAGCTTAATGATTTCAGTGGTATATACTCAGTATGTGATTAGGGGTGGTGATAGTTTATATTAACTAATTTTAATTGCTATATTATGGTTATTTTTAATAGGTAATACAAATAATTACTAAGAGAGTTCTAGGTAAAATTGTGGGTTTTTTGGTGGGGCTGATTTTCTAAAACAAGAAAAAGTTAAAAAGACCATAATTAGATAATAGCTGAGAACATTTTTAAAACGAAAGATATGAATAAACTGATTTGTACTTCTTGGTGAGTTAGAGTAGTGAGAAATAAATGTTTTCAGTTGAGTTTATATTCTTTTGTGTGGTCTTTGGTTTTGAACAGGTGTATTACCTGACTGCTTAACAGATGGTTCTGATGTGGTCAGTGATCTTGAACAGGAAGAGATGAAAATCCTGAGGGAAGTTCTTAGGTATCCTTCTTTAATTATTTTTTGAATGAATCATTAGTAATATTGTGATATGATCTGTATATATGTTTTCTATCTCCAAAATATTATGAACTAGTAAAAAATATCTATATTCTCTACTGAAAACCATAAAAATGATTTATCATTGTACTTGTTTATAACTATGTATAACTTTTTTTTAATTGACAGAAAAAATGATTTTCACATGCCTCATACTATATCAGGCCAAATGGGAGGGTCTTTTTCTCCTCTCATCATGGGAACAGGAAACTAGCCACCAGTGGGAAAAGTTGCAGTAGACCCATCCTGATGCCTGGAAAGGGGCGTAGTGGCCTGAGTAAGCAAGACATTCCATGGCTTCTGGACCTTGGTATTTGAGAGGGCTCGTTCTAGGTGTCTAACAGTAGGAAGCTGGACATTCAGACTCCACAGGCCGAATAGCTGACTGGGCAGGTACCCTGCAAGGGAAAAGTAGATAGTTACATGATTCTCTGCCAAATGCCTGGCATGGAGTGTGCAGCACACTAAAAGAGTAGTTCTTTTTCTCTTGGGTCTATTGTCTCTTGACCCCTCTGGGAGATTTGGAAGGGAGTGGCAATTGAAGTACCTAATTTTTAGATCTCCTTTGAGAATGTATAGGCTTAGGGCAAAAGGTTACTTGTGGCCAATGTGTCCCCTACAGAATGGGGCCTTGTCCTTTGGGGGCCCTTCCTTTCTCTTCAGCCCTAACCACACACATGACTGTCTTCTAACATCCTGTAGTTCCAGCCCTACCCCCCTCGTTTCAACTTCAAAGCAGAAGGGAGGACAGGCAGGATGGTCAGTAGGAGGATGGGTCTAGTGAGGAACTATGGAAGGACCTCCATGACTTAGTGCTTATTTCCAGGGGATTTGAGTGGTTGTAGGGAGGGAGGCAGGAGTGCAGGTGAACCCAACCTCTTCTGGCCAGGTCGTACTTCCCACAGCAGGGGCAGATGGGAGCCTGAGAAAATACAGGATGCTTTGAGTTTATAGGTTTGAAGAGTTAAGGATATTGGTAATAGGTTTAGAGGACTGGTAGTTTGACTTGTACTGGTTGCTTCTGTTGGTTGATTCGTGGTCTGAAAATTGATCAGCATTGTACTTTTAGATTTTATTTTCTAAAAAGCCCTTAGGTTTTTGAGGGAGATGTACTACTATAGAGTAGTAGAGCTTAGTTATGAACACGTACGAGAGTTGACTT
Organism: Prionailurus viverrinus; assembly: GCF_022837055.1. NCBI lineage: Eukaryota > Metazoa > Chordata > Mammalia > Carnivora > Felidae > Prionailurus > Prionailurus viverrinus. Next base: position 74,638,021 of record NC_062563.1, read on the forward strand.
GGTTATTTCTCTAAATCAGAGGGCCTCAGTGAGCATTTTACAAAAGCTGATAGGGCTTTGGCATAATGATATCAGGAGAGCTTTGTGGTAACTCCCATGCCACTGGAAAAACTAGAATGGGGGGAGAGATGGATCTCATAATTTTAAAGTGAGACATCAGATTTGCCATTCAAATTTGGGTTTGGGATTTCAAATCTGTAGATCTTTGTTCAGTTTGGGGCATTCACATTTCCAGAAGAAATGAGTAAACCCATATTTTATGTTACCATTTTATGCCGTGTATATCTATATGTCTTTCTCAGTTGACTAAGCTGCTTTAAGAAAAGCCTGATTATTTCCACCTTGGTTTCCAAGATTCCTTAAACACATTGTGAGCTTAGTTTAGAATGTTGTTTGTTGAATATTTGTTCTTTGACCAAAAAAGAAAATTTACTTTTCTACCTTATTTTTGTATATTTCAGAAAATCAAAAGAGGAATATGACCAGGAAGAAGAAAGGAAGAGAAAAAAGCAGGTGCCCACAGAGCATATTAGTATAGTAGAAGTATTTCATTGCTGTTATCTCTCTTTCTCTTTTTTTTTTTTTTAAAGTAAACTCACCCAACATGGGGCTTGAACACTTTACCTCATGCTCAAGAGTCTCATGTTCTACCTACTGAGCCAGCCAGGTTTCTCTCATTGCTGTTATCTCTTAGGTTTATATGGCAAGGTTTTGCTGCTTATGTGGAACCACACAGTTCCTCAGAGTATCGTATTCTCTTGGCAATTCTAAGCATTTATATGTAACTTTATAACCATATTCACTTTATAACCCATCCAGCAACCTACCTTTTAAATACCCAATAAACATTGAGATTATTAACTCCCCAAAACTGTAATATCATTCATATTTTGAGAGACTCCTTTAAAAATTTCCCTTAATTTTATGAATGGAGACAATTAAGAAAAATATTTTACTTTCCCACTCTCTTTGATTCCTTTACTGTTTTGAAACAGCAGCTATAGTTACTCCTGAGGGTCTCCTGAAGATTTTAACATTATCAGCCTGCCGCAGAATGGTTTAGTTATTATATTTCCTGGCATACTGTTCTTCCATTAAGAACTATTTCCATAAAGTACCTAATCTTTCCTAAGGATAAATTAAACGTGTATCTGGCTAAGGTGAAGGAAGCTAATATTTATTCTTTCCTCTTCCTTTGTCTAGCTGCTTCTCTTTCTACACTTGCCCAAATCTCTCTGAAGGGAAGGGGAAACCGAATATAAACTCTCTCTCAATCATTCAAAAGTCATTTTCCTTTTTTTCCTTCAATCACTATGACACATGCTTGTGTATCATGCATTGTCTTTGAAAAACCTTATTTCACTCCCAAGGTACCCAGTGAAGAGCAGGAGAAATAGAGATGTTTTAGGATCAAGAGGGATTTATTTATCTTTAAGTAAATCTCCGTTTAGTGAATGAACATGCAATTCTTAGATATTAATATTTTTAATGTAAGAGTATAGAACAGAAATCAGTTCAAAACTGCTATTAGAAGACATTAGTATGAACACTTTGGTTTATAAGGAAACTATATTTGACTTCTTGAATAATACTATGTTTTAGGTGTACATGTTTGGGTTTTTTAAAAACTTTTCTTACATTTTTATATGGAAATTTTGAAACACACAAAAGTGGAGCTGATAGTATGATAATGAATCTTCCTGTGTTCATTACCAGCATGTAGGGGCTTCTGTCATGAGCTTCCTAACAAGCTACATGTGATTAGATTTTACTGTTTTTAAGAAAAACAAATTATCAGTTTACTAAGTTCTTTCTAAGATTTAAATGATTTATTTGGTTTAAATATACTCTCCCATTTTAGAAATGGAAATAAACCAGTCTGTGGTTTCTTCAGGCATAACATGGTAGTGCTATATAGATTATTTTAAGTGGAAAAGCACCTTATAATTTAGTGAATTTATTTCTCTTAGAGTACTATTGGTGTCCTCATCAATGACATCAATGACTACTCAGGTCACATGAGTAGTAAGGGGTGAAGCCTGGATTTGAACCTAACTTCTTGCTAAGTCTGAAGTACAAAGCATACTGGTGGGTTACTCTTAGCACTTCATGATTTGAAATGAGAATGTTTACCTCAAAAAGTAAAAGATGTAAAGTGCTGAAAACTTTGGAAAATCTCTTGTTCATTATCGATTTAGTAGACAATATTTAATGACATCTTTGGATAACTTAAGTAGTGAATTAGTCAAAATTAATCTAAAAAATTTTTAATTGTGTTATGAATTCCTGAAGACTAAAACAGAAGAGCCTCCAGTGCATGCAAGTGAAACTGCAAAAATGAACTCCCAAGGGGATGGTGAACATTTTGCACACCCACCCGCAGGTAAGGTTGAAGTGTACTGAACTTTCTTTAATAATATGAATACATAAACATTATAAAGAGTGTGTTACTTTCTCGTGCATACTTAACCTTCAAAATGACTGAATGGCCATTGGTATTTACAATTCTCTTTTAATTTAGCTATAGAAGTTGCAGGTGGGAAACACTCAGCTGACAGAGTGTAGTCCCCAGATTTCTAAGTGAAGCCTGGCATCCAGGGGAGTGAGTCAAATTCCTTGAGGGAGACACCGGCCTTTGTGCCATGGCTACAGCATCCAACATATGTTCACATCACATCTGTTGTTTTCCTTGACCACGGTTATATAGTGTCTGTGAATTAGAAGTTGAACTTGGAAAGGTAATACTATTTTACTAATGAATTCAAGCATAACTAGAAAACAAGAAGTAGCCAGTTGATGCAGATGTTTAGTCAGGAAATATCATTGAAACTAAAATTGATGAGAATCCTTGTGGGAAATGTTAGTGGATGAACTTGTTCACTGTACAGCAAATCTATTTTCACTATATTCTGATTTCTTTTGTAAGAAAACAAGTAATTCTGAAACAGAATTGGAGCCAAGAGCATGAATTCAGTTCATTTTATCTTACATTTCTATGGTTTTAAATAAATGTCCTTTTCTTATTTAAAAAAACCCACACAACTGTCGGGTAGATATTGCAATCCTTATTTTTCTGCTGTCTTATTATTACTGTGTTATAAGAAATTCAGGGAAGTTGAGTGACTTGTCCAAAATCACTGAGCACTTAAATGGTAAAACTGTAACTTACTTTGGTCTTCTGCCTCCAAATCTTGTGTTTATAATTGGGGTGCCTGGGTGGCTCAGTTGGTTAAGCATCGACTCTGGATTTCGGTTCAGGTCATGATCTCACTGTTTGTGGGTTCGAGCCCCAGTCAGGCCACATGCTGTCAGTGCAGAACCTGCTTGGGATTCTCTCTTTCTCTCTCTCTTCCCCTTCCCCTGCTTGCACCTGCATGCACTCTCTCGTGCTCTCTCTCTCTCTCTCTCAAAATAAATAAACTTAAAAAAAAGAAGAACTTTTATAATTGAGATAGGATAGGTTTGATGTTTACTCATTGATTGATTTTACGGTACTCTTAGTTGATAAAACAATGAGGTATAGGAAACAGAAGCAAGTTTATGAAATTGCCTTGCTTCTTTATTCCTAGCAAATGGAATCATTTTTCTTTTTTCATATTCAGATTCTAGGTAGAAAAACTTCATTTGATTATATTTATGAAAGTACCTGCTTTAGATTTGTCTGAGTTCTTTTTTAATTTGTTGGCCTAAATTTAACTTTCTGTTTTATACAGACCTAAGTGCACACTGCTTCAGTCTTGTGTTTGACATAATTTGAATAAATTTGCTTTGTCTAGTTTTTTTGTTTTTAAAATTTTTTAATGTTTATTTTTGAGAGAGAGAGAGAGAGAGAGAGAGAGAGCGCGCGTACAAGCGGGGGAGGGGCAGAGAGAGAGAGAGAGAGGGAGACAGAATCTGAAGCAGGTTCCAGGCTCTGAGCTGTCAGTACAGAGCCCAATGAGGGGCTCGAACTCACAAACTGTGAAATCACAACCTGAGCCAAGTTCCTATGCTTAACTGACTGAGCCACCCAGATGCCCCTCTAGTTCTTTATCTGTTAAAGTGAAGTTATAGAAAACTTAATCTCAAACTACATATAACTCAAGTATGCACATAAGTGCACAGAAAAAATGGCAGATAATTTCTAAAGTAATGATTTTAGTTTTGAAAAACTATTCTATTTTTAAAAAATGAGTATATCTGATATTCTGGGAAATCATTTTATGCAAAGTGATGGAAATCCATTTTGAAGACCTAATTTGGGAAGAATCAAAAAGCAGTTTGACTTCCTTTTTAATCCTTTTGTTCATGTGTTTCCTTGGTTCTTGCTAGAAATGGATAAGCATCTGTTCTCAGATAGATGCAAAGAGTTGCTAGAGATAAGATGATCTTTTAGCTTCTTGGTTTTCTGATAGTCTATTCCTAGAAATAGAGAAGCTAAGTATTTTGGTTTCAAGTACTTTCCTCTCTAGGTCTGAGTTAGAATATACAAGATGTTCATAACAAAGTCAAGGAAAGAACTATCCAGAGCAAGTACATGAGTTGAATATAAATGCTTATGTGCATGGGCGCTAGGATGGCTCAATCCATTAAGTGTCTGACTTTGGCTCGGGTCATTATCTTGTGGTTCCATGAGTTTGGGCCCCGTATTTGGGCTCTGTTAGCATGGAGCCCGCTTTGGATCTTCTGTCTCCCTCTCTCTGCCCTTCCCCTGCTCACGTGTGTGCGCTCTCTCAAAAATAAGTAAACATTAAAAAAAATAAAAAATAGATACTTATGTGCCTGGGATTCCCCCCTCCTCAGAATGAATGGAATTGTCCTTCTTCAGCTCTCTGCTTCCATATCTGGGGGCCAAGCGTACCTCTGTGTAAAGTCACTATTAGTAAGAATGGCATGTTTAACTCCTGTGAGCAAATCACGACTAATTTGTTGAAGCGGGTCTTTATTTCTAAGTTAGTTTTGTAGTCTAGGTTGGTTGGAATGTTAGCTCCAGCCTCATCTCTTCTTTGGAGGCTTCCCTTATGTCCAAGAGCCTGAAGAGCTTTTCTTCTTCCAGCCTCCCTGGCCCTGCCAGCATTCCACTCGCTCCATGCTAAAGCAGTGGTCCTTTGGCAAGTTTTTTGTTCATACAGAGACTTATTTCTGGTTTTACTGTGCTGCCATGATTTTCAAGCATTTTGAGACACATAGATCATGTTGTCCCATCTTGTTTTCAGTTCTTGGTATCATCTTTATCTGAGTCTTTTCTTCTCTCACTCTGCTGTCTTTCATGGTTCACATACTTACCCTGAAAATGTTTTATCTTAAAAATCACCTTATCTTATAGTAACAAATTGCTCAGAAAAGCAATTAGCATTTTAATCGTCTTACTCTTAGCAGTCACCAAATAACTGGAAAATATTGAGTGCTCTCTTATCTCTCTTCTAAGTTCTACCTCAACTCTAAAATCTTTACATTTTATTAAAGAATTGGTAGGTTTGTAGTTCTCTTCAGTATGTATTACAAACAAAAAATGATGTTACTGGCATGCACTCTGCCAATACAAAAAGTTATAGCTTTAAGTTCGTTGTTCTGAAAATAAAGGTTCACTTAACAGTTTTTACCTGCAAGCAAAAGTTTGACAACCAATTACATTACCAGGAAGGGATTTTAGTGTACTATTTATTGAGCTTATGTGTCAGCCTTGTATTACATTATAGTGGTAATTCTAATCTTTAGACAAGAATTATACTTCTTGTAGCTGTAGTACCAAACAGCAGGAGCTTGGTATTTGTTGAAATGTCATCATTCAAGGGGCGCCTGGGTGGCGCAGTCGGTTAAGCGTCCGACTACAGCCAGGTCACGATCTCGCGGTCCGTGAGTTCGAGCCCCGCGTCGGGCTCTGGGCTGATGGCTCAGAGCCTGGAGCCTGTTTCCGATTCTGTGTCTCCCTCTCTCTCTGCCCCTCCCCTGTTCATGCTCTGTCTCTCTCTGTCCCAAAAATAAATAAACGTTGAAAAAAAAAATTAAAAAAAAAAAAAAAAAGAAATGTCATCATTCATGAGAAAGAGTGGTTCTAGCTCCTTGAGGACAGAAACCATGTTTATTACTGTCACCAGGTATATGACACAATATAGGCACTGAATCAGTGTGTGTTGATTGGAAAATAAGAAAAAAGTCAGTGAGAAAAAAACACTAGCTCATTTTGGTGAACCTAGTCTCATACTGAATATTTCTTACAGTATTCTAATTGGTCTCTATCTAATTACTGCCAGAAGTTAAAATGCATTTTGCTAATCAGTCAGTACAACCTTTAGCAAGAAAGCCGGAAATGCTGCCTGAAACTTCCTCCTTCCCACAAAAAGGCCTGAAGATTCCTGGCTTAGAACATGCAAGCGTTGAAGGACCAATAGCAGTAAGTAAAAAGCACCACTTTTTAAGAACTATGAGCAAAATGGCAAAGTACTAAGAACAAACAATGTAAACAGCCATACACTTGGCTTTTGTTATGATCTTGAACTCAATTTTGAGTTCAATAAGCCAGTGGCTATCTGTGCCACTTATTGTGTGGATTTGAATTTAAATGGCTCCTTCTCTTTTTTGACCCAGAATTTATCAACACTTGGAACGGAAGAGCTCAGGCAACGAGAGCGCTATCTCAAGCAGAAGCGAGATCAGTTGATGTCCATGAGAAAGGATATGAAGACTAAGCAGATACAAAATTCTGAGAAGGGAAAACCTGCTGGGGAAGCAGAGGTATGGATGGCTTTACTGTGTCAAAATTTGCAAATCTAGAGGTGGAATTCTCAAAATCAGAGTGTGTGCAAGACAGTCCTGATAATGAATGTTGCTTGTAGTCCATCCATTCCTATTAACCTCCCTGCGAGTGTAGCACCTGCCAAATTTTTTTCTACAGTGAAATGGTCATGATACGAACATTTTGTGAGGTTGAGGTGACAGCAATTTCATTATAAACATTTTTTTGTGTTTCTTTACTTGCCCTGCTGAGTGCTTAAAGATCAGCAGTCTGTTTCACCTAAGCCTTTGGAAATACTTTAATCACAAAGCAACAATACAGTGGCCACAAACTCCAAGAGATTTTCTTCTCTAAGAAGAGATTTTTGCCAAGAAGAGATTTAGGGAACCCAGTCCACATGTGGCCTTTAAAATTTCTACTTACTGAAAGTGCTCTTTGAGGCAGTATGTTGGGAATTCTAGACTAATGAACCCATCTTATACTATAGCCAATTTTTTCCTTTTATTTTATTTTCTTTTTTTTTTGTTTTGTTTTTTGTTTTTTTGTTTTTTAAGGAAATGACAGAGAAACCAGAAATGACAGCAGAGGAGAAGCAAACATTACTAAAGAGGAGATTGCTTGCAGAGAAACTTAAAGAAGAAGTTATTAATAAGTAATTTTAAAAGCAATTTAGCAAAAGTTCAAATTTTCTTAAAAATAAATTATTTAATCCTTAAACTGAGCCTGTTAGTTTCAAATATTTGTTTGTAAATGCAAATATAAGCTCATTATTACTACTTTATTAAACTTTTGAGGTAAAGGGTGGTGGGGAGGGCAGCTACTTGAGCTGAGAGGGTATAGAAACTCAATTGCTAGTGCATTTATTTACTCAAAGTTGGCTACCTATTTGTGCTAAGCACTGTGCTGAGTGCCAGGGATACAGCAGTCAACTAGATTGTCAAGGCCCCTGCCTTCATGGGGCTAGCGAAGAAGGCCCAAAGAGCAAAGTGTTTAAAGGGAAAGGTGGTGTTCTAAGCAGGGCTGGCCAAGCCTCCTTGAGAAGGCAATGAATATTCAAGCTGATAGGCTGATTATGGGGAGAAATGCGAAGAAACAACTCAGGTCCTGCCACCAGGAAAAGAATAAAGCACCTTGTGAGGAGCGGGCAGTATGGTGAGTCTACAAAGAATGGAGGGGGTTAGTGTGTGAAATTGGAGGTAGGTGGGGTACTGACTTGCATGGCCTTGTAGGGAATGTGAGAATTTTCGATTTTGTAATGGCAGTGGGAAATCACTGAAAAGTTTTAAAGCAGGGAAGTTACATCATCAAACTGTTCAGTTTTAAAACAAAAGTGTGGCTGCTGTACGGAGATTACTCGGTAAGAGTAGTTGTGGGTATACCAGGTATAAGGAAATCCAATCAAAAGACTAATTATCATGGGCAGTGTTAAGATAGATTTTGGCATTTACATGTGAGGCAGGAGCAAATGGGACTTGGAAAATGGATGTGGGGGATGTTAAAAATACTCAATTACTCTTTCTAGGAAGCCTACCATTAAAAAAGATAAAGGGAATAATTGATTGAGCCTCCAGGGGGGAATGTGGCCCTGGGTATAGGTCTTTTGTGTGAAGTGGCCCTGGGTGGTCTTCTGTAGTTGTTCACAGATAACCAGAATAGTAGAAGACCTTTCTTTCAGAAACTTCCTGTATTGTGTCATCCAACAGGCACCCCCTTTTCTAGTTACTCCTGAGATTGAATTTATAATTCCAATTTATCTCTTTAAATCTACAGTTATAAACTTTTAAAAAGGGATACCAAAATTCGCTTAGCTCCAGTCTTCAACCTGCAGAGAAAAACCAGCATTACTTTACATTTTTTACATTTTCATCACTTAGATGGACAAGAGGAAAAACTAGTGATTAAAACACAGAAATGTTTCATGTAACTTTTTATTAAAAATAGTTTTTATACTGGATACATGTTTACAGATATAATTTTAAGAGAACCTCAGGCATACAAATGTGGGCTCTGGCTTGCTTCAAGGAGTGAAGATAAAGATATAAAAATCCTGATCTGCCTGAGTGAGGGTAGTCATTAAGACAGTAGCTAACATGTGGAAACTTAATATTCTTTCAAAGGATACTTTAAGCCCTCTTTTCATATCATTGTGGGTGAGCCTAGGTACCATGAAGACTATTATCCTGTAAGTCAACAAAACATTCACATTTCTGCTATAAGAATGGTTCCTATCTTTGATGATGAGGATTTAAATGTTTGACTCGTGGCAATTCTTCAGAAAGGAAAATTAAACTCTCCATAAGGTATGGAGATAATATTTCCTACTGGAACTTTAAAATTACTTAATCAGTAAGAGTCAAGAGTAAATAGGGAAATGCTTTAGACCTGGGCTTCTTAGATGACAAGAGGAAATTTATTAAGAGCTAAGAGGAGTGAAAGGGGCTTCACAGAACTTTCTTGAAAGAAAATGTATTCAGATGGTGATTTTACTGATATTAGTTTAAATTATCCTGAGTCACTTGCCTCTTAAAGTGGAAGGTCTTTTTCATTATATGAACCTTTAATCAAAGAGATAAGACTAGCCCCATGCTGTGATGTTTTGGTGCTGGGACTTTATTTGCCCAAGGCACACCTTCTGTAAGTAGAATCAGTAATACTTAAAGTGCAGTCAACCTTTGTTAGAATTATTTCATTCAGATTGGTGTATGACTTAGTGGTTTATAATAAATATCTATGGATAATTTATTGACTTTTAAAAGATACTATAAAATGGACATATCTCAAAATGGAGTTAACTTATATTTACAACAAACCAAACAAAAGCAACAATCATAGAATTACAGGGTCACATTTTAATTCCTGAATTTTACAGGTCAGCATTAATATCACCACATGTATACAAATGGTGTAAAACAAGTACAGTGGTATTTTTTAATACAAAATAAACATCTGTTTTATGGAAAAACTATACTTCATATCTACACAGACAGCCCATCTTTTCCAAACAATAGCCAAAATTAAAATTAACTACAAAATCTCCAAAACAGGGGAAACTGCTTCAGTTTAAGCTATTCCAGGAAAAATGGACCCATAACACATTACAAGGGTGATCTGAAGATTGTAGCTGGAATTACTATTTTTCACTTTTTTTCCCAATGCATTAAATTGTAGTTTGGGGGACGTTTTTCTCACTTCAGCATGATCTCAGATCATAGATGAGCAAAACTAACATTAAAATATTTACAGTTAACTTGCTGTTCTAAAAATAAAACTTCTTAACTGTTTGCCTCAACTTACTATTTTAAGTTCATTTACGTACATGGAATGTGCTTTTATTCTTTAAAAAAAAAAGCAGCTTTCATATTACACCCCTGTTTATGGAAAAACTTCATGTGCTGCATACTGACTTTGATACTGAAGTAACTTCTTGGATCAAAATGGCCTCTAGATATGCCACTTAATTCAGCACTATTCTTTGTATGGAAGTCTTTATAAATTACACTTTAAAACTAGCTTGCAGCTCTGGACAGAGACAACTTAACCATCAAAACAGAAAGTGACTTCAAAGTATCCTCCACCAAAGAGTGACTGGGAGGGAGACAGTTGGAAACATTCTGTTCAACCCACTCCCAAGTTTCTAGAAAAAATCATTTCGAAATACTACTGTACTGATACTTGGCATCAGTTATCTCTAAAAGTGCTGATTTTAAAGTTCTACTGACAAAACTCTCCATTTTGAATCCAGCTTGTTTTCATCAAAATACATACTGAAAATTCATGGTGTAGAAAACTCAACATGTACTGTAACACAGAGTGTACTTCCCTCCAACTACCTATAAGGCTGAATTTGTTAAAACTTCAAAAAATGGTCCCAACAGCATAACTTCACTTTTATGATAGTTGAATTTGTTTTCCATAAAAAATTTTTTAAAAAGAGGCAACTGATTAAAAGAACAACATGGCCAGCACCATTATACAAGTAATGTTATTGGGTTTGTAACTAAAGTTCTGCAATTGTTTCTAGATCGGATACCCCCCCACCCCGGAGCAACCCTGCATTTAATATTTTATCAACCTTGTCCCTCCCCAAGCCATTCCTAAACCTGAGAGTTTCCTCACTGAGAGGCTATCTCCCAGGTTCAGGTCACTAACCTTTTTTTGACAGCCTGAAAGGCAAACCCCTTAATTACTAGCAAGCAATCAAGTTCCTGGGAAGCCTTTTTTTTGTTTGTTTTTCTTTTTACAGAACTAAACTCTCCTAGCTGATATACTGAGTATCTTTTGCTACTCCTTGTATATTTATAAGTTCAAGTGAGAAAGCTTTCTGATTCAGATTTTCAGCTCATTGAACAGATGCAGCATTTTAGTAAGACCACACATTTGAGGGTCCCCAGTAAGTATTTTATGAGCCAAGACGAGGTCTTTTCCTGGGAGATGTTTCTTCTTCTTCATCTTCCTCTTCATCATCTGGATAATCCACTAACCCAACCAAACTGCCCTATTGAAGAATAAAACAACTTTTTTTAAAATACATAACTTAAGGGAAAAAAAGGTTATTAGTGCAGTTGCTTTTAAAGACATCACAACTTTTCTAATCATATATATCTCAAACATAAATTTGATACAGTAACTGATTGAAAATTATGAACACTTGGTACTAGTTGGTGGCACTCTTAAGTTATTACCCTCAACTTTTTTATTCAGCCCTTGGATTTTTAATGACACCTCACAATTCAATTCAGCAAAATTTCACTGTGGAAAAGTATTATCTCCAAAAAGTAGGACTCACAAATCATCAGGATACTGGAAGGAGTGAGCTGGAAGGACCTTGGAGATGAACTAGTTCATCTCTATGTTTAAACTATAAAATAGTGACAAGTAGCCTCCTTTTCGCCTCTGTTCTTCATGTATTTCATGTGCACACCACTGTTTTCATTCTGCTTTTGATGATAAAGAACACATGAAGTGGGTCATACAACTAATAACTAAAAAATTCAGGGCTACCTTTCTCTAACCAAAAGAAAAGATGAGGTAATTCAGGTCTTTGGTCTTTTAATGCATAATGGATCCCTTTGAAAATCGTATTAAAGCTCTACACATTCTACCCAGAAAATTACATGTTCTCAGGTCTGTGATCATTTTGAACCGACACCATGAAGTTAGTATGTATGTCCCACAGGTTAAAAGGCTGCTGTAAACAATGAATTTAGTTTAAACCCTTCAGACCTCAAATACAATAGAAATAACTCCTACTTCACAGCTACGTAGCTTCATGTCTAAAGAACCCAGACATCTGGCAGTAACACTTTGCCAAAATATAACTGAACCACTGTAGTGTTAATCAACAAAGGTCTCTGAGCAGCTAGAAAGAAGTTATCAGAAAGTGTGGGAATTAAATCAAATTTCTTTGTAACATATATTTACGTGAGCATCTTTCTGCTGTCTTCTCAGCTTAATAACACACAAGTCTTAAGTTTGATAAGCAAGAGGTAATATGGCTAAATTGTTAAGAATGTATTTGATTGTAGTCTGCCTGACTTCAAATTCCAAGGCCACCATTTTTTAGGTACATGACTGTGGGCAAGTGATTTAGTATCTCTATGCCTCATTTTCATTATCTGTAAAATTGGTATTAATAGTACTTACACCTCACTGAACTATTTTGAAAATTAAATTGAAAATAAAACATAAAAAGCACTGGGCACAGTGGTTAGTATGTAGTTAGTGTTCAGTAACTGCTATTAGCTGCTATTACTAATATCATTCTTATTTATTTGGTTTCAAGCCAAACAAGTTAGATGAGAGGAGATAGAAGACATTATTACCTTATAAAAAGACACCAGTCTGATATTCACAAAGATAACAAGTTATCGAGGAAAGTTTTCATTATGCTTAGGGATTACAGATTATATATCATAATGCACAAACATTTCAGTTCCCAATGGGTAACATTTAAAATGACTTCTTAAGAAATAGTCTATCTGAAACACTCACCTACATAATTTCAATTTTATCTCTATACCATAAACAAACTCCTATATAGAAAAAAAATCATGTTTACTGAAAAGAATAAAAATATAAAATGTGAAATATTGGAAGTAAAAAGACCTGTAATCCAGAGGTGTACCCTGTAAACAATTTGACAGTTTCTGGACTTAAACTATTAATATAATTCATCATGTTAAAAAATTCTAAGGAGAGAGAATTCAAGAATTATCCTCTATGCAAAAAACAAAGGACAGATCTTCCATAAACATGATTAATAAAATTTTTAAAAATCATCAGCAGGAGTGATAGCTTTTACATCTTCTAATTTTTATAGCTTTAATTTCTTTATCTCACCTAACTGGATTGGCTAATACCCAGGAACAATGGTTAAATTACAGCAATCATAGTGGCATCCTACCTTGTCCCCAACTCTGGTAGGAACACTGCTAATATTTTCTTAAGCATAAAGCTAGCTTTTGGTATCAGCCATACATACCATGTTAAGAACCTACCTACTTATTTGCATTTTTACTGAGTAAATTTGATAAACTGTAAATGTACATTCTATACAGAAATACGTATAAGGGGGTGCCTGGGTGGCTTAGTCAGTTAAGTGTCTGACTTTGGCTCAAGTCATGATCTACTGGTTCATGGTTTTGAGCCCTGCTTCAGGCTCTGTGCTGACAGCTCAGAGCCTGGAGCCTGCCTCAGATTCTATGTCTCCCTCTCTCTCTTTGCCCCTCTCCTACTTGCGCTTTCTCTCAAAACTAAATAAACTAAAAAAAAAAAAATACACATGTATATGAAATATTTTGTGTAGAAAGTCACATACAATTGTTTTAACTGCACAAGGCTGGAAACAAGTTTAAAATGCATCAATGGGGGGCGGGGGGCGCCTGGGTGGCTCAGTCCGTTCAGGTCATGATCTTGTGGTTTGTGAGTTCAAGCCTTGTGTGGGGCTCTGTGCTGACAGCTGAGAGCCTGGAGCCTGCTTCGGATTCCCTCTTTCTCCCTCCCTCCCAAATTAATAAACATTAAAATTTTTTTAAATGCGTCAATAGGGTTAGTTATAAATTGAAGTGTATCATACGCTGGAATTCTATGGAGGAAGTTCTTTTATATCCTGATATGGAAAGCTCACCCAGATAAGTCTGTTATGTGTTATGTGAAAAAAGCAAGAGCAGTGTTCTCTTTTGTTAATCTGGGGCAAAAGAAGTGTTTGTTTTGGCCACCTACTAATAGTTTCCCATTCTGATTTCATTTTTTTTTTTTTGGTAACTATTTTTCTTCAAGGAAAACGTGCATGTTTTATAGCTCTACAGCTAAAAAAAAACTTTGTAATTTCATTAGTAGCTAATGTCTTACCAGCCTTGAAAACTATCAAGTTTTCAAAGAATGCAATTTTTTAAAAAATTTTTTATTTCTGAGAGAGGGAGAGAGAGAGAACATGGGAGGGGAGGGGCAGAGATAGGGAGACAAAGGATCCAAAGCAGGCTCTGTCCTGACTGCAGAAAGTCCAATGTGAGGCCCGAACTCATGGAACTGTGAGATCATGACTTGAGTTGAAGGTGGACGTTTAACCCACTGAGACTGAGCCACCCAGGCACCCCTCAAAGAATGCAATTTTAAAAAATATATTAGAACTTTAGGATGCCTTGCAAAGGAGAATTAGAAAAGTTCACATCTGATCTATTTAAGAACCAATCAATTTGATTACAGCAATAAACAGACAGTGAAAATGGTTAAACAGGGCACTGCTGATAAAGAACCTGCCACCACTTAGAAATGTGGTTACACTTTGATGAAAAAGGCTGAGAGCCAATTTAACTAGTTTCACTTCCGTAAACTCCTATCTTGCTTAATTTCAAACTTTTGTCATAGCCTAGAGTGACTGAACAATTTATTTTCCAAGAACAATCACTGTTTTCTCCTTGTCCCCCAAAAAGATGTAGACAGATACGGCAATCTGCTGTTAGTGTCGAAAGGGTAAAAAATGTGTTAGTGCTTGCATTTCATTTTGCTCGGTCATAAGTAAAAAATTATCTGGAAGGATAATAAATTAAGAACTCTAAGAAATAGCCCAGAAAGTAGAACAAGAAGATTTAAAAAATGAGTAATAAGCAAGGAAAATTATGAAAACTTTAAGCTAAACCTAGAAGGCCCAACATCCAAACAATAAGTTAATAGTGAAATAGCACAAAATGTCCTCAAATTGAAGGACATGACTGTTTGGCTGCTTCCAAGAAGAAAATAAAATAGCACACACAAAGGATCATAAATAAGAATGTCTTCAGATTACTTGATAGCAGTAACTTCAAATTTTTAAAAGAAAATTATTTCCAACCTGATTCTATATTCAGTTAAACTGTCAGTCAAGTATGAAGACAGAATCAACATATCTTCATACATGAAGGTCTCAAATTTTACCTCTCATGGCATTTTTTTTTTTTTTTTTAGAAAACAATTATTAGAGGATATGTTCCACCAAAATGGGAGGGAAAATCAAGAAAGAGTCCAGAGACATGAGATGCAGGAAACAATCCAAGAAAAAGAGAGGCAAAAGAAGTACTAGGATGATGGCTGAGGCAGCCATAAGACAAAAGCTGTGCAGCAAATCTAGACAGCAACCGATCTAAGCTGGAACTGGAAGGGAGGCTTCAAGACAGAGGTCTCCACAGGGGATACTATGTGGAAACTAACCTGAGAGGTAGTGAAAGAATTAGTGACAGGCACCTAACTACTGCAACAAATGAAAAAATGGTGGCCATTATTTACTCTAGAAAGAGAAAAGTTACCAAGAAAAATACAGTATAGGAAAAAAGACCAGGAAAAAATTCACAAAGAATATTTATATTGTCATCACAGCAATAAAATTATCAATTATTTAACCAAAAATTGTGAGAGAAGAAGTAAGGGTGAGGGTGTGGTAAGGACTGTTCACATGCTAAATTCTTACCTACCATAACAAGAATAAATTAGGTCTAAACTTGGCAAAACAACCCAGAAGTATTAACATATTACTTAGAAATAGAAGGTACAAGAGTTTTAAGCTATCTCTGTGGAAAGGAAAAAGGACTGATTTTTTCCCTCAACATTTTAATACTACTTTGACTTTTGACAGTAAGTGCATGTATTGCTTTGATTAAAAAAAAAAAAAAAGTCTATATTGAGAGGGTGCAAAGAGTGTTCTAAGCTCTTTACACTTATTAAAAAATTTAATATTTACAACATGCCTTTAGAGTAGGTGCTCTTTTATCCTTGTTTATAATGAAAAAAACTAAGGTTGTGAGAGATTTAATAATTTACTCAAGGTCAAACAGCCTAGAAAGAGGCAAAGCCAAGATTTGAACCCAAACAATTGAACTCCACAGCAAATATTCTTACTATAGTATCACAAATATTACATTAAATTGTCCTATCAAGAAGGGAAAATTAATTTTAAAACTTCTAGTTAAAAAACATAAAATGTTTCAAAAGCAGTAGAATCTCAGTGACAATGCTACTTCTGTGATCTTTAGTCAATAGCCTACCTCAATGCAATACTGACTAGACTCCACATTTTTGTAAAACAATAAATTCAAATTGTATTTTGTGTTCAAAACTAGATGCATCACTTAAGATTAGGTTTTCTACTACTGTAACATTTCCCTCCTCTTGTCCTTCTACTCTTCTCCTAACAGTTGTCTTGTATTTATGCCTTTTTATTTTATGCCACTCCTTTTTGGGGAAAAGGATGGTTGCGTATAATAACAATATAAATGAAAGAAGAGAGTTTTATATAAAATTTAAACTTGTTTATATAAAACAGTAACCAATGGGAAATACATATGCTATGCAAGTAACAAAAAGGCTAATATCCTTATAACTGAAGATTCATTCCTATTAAGAAAAACATAAGCCAATTTTAAAAAGACAAGACTATGAAAAGACAACTTGCAGAAGAGCAAATTCAAAAGGCTAATAATCAACGTTGCTACTAACACAAAACACACAATTGGGAAAGAGATCTATTCTGTTTATGCAACCTAATGGGCAAAGATTAAAAATAAATTTAACAACACTGGCAAAGCTGCAGTGAGCCAAGCACACTCATACAATGCTTATAGTAACATAAGCTGGTATAGACATTCTGGATGTATCTGATAATATGTATGAAAACATTCCTTTATGCATCTATCCAAGAAAATAGCTTAAAATGCAACAATACCAGCAGTCCCATCAATGAAATAGCAGAATCAACTTATGTGCTCCAAAATATTACTGGGTGTGTTGCTTACAAATATTATGATACAGATAAATAAAATGAAATTCTGTGGTCATCAACAGTATTTAAGTAACAAAGAAAAATTCTTTTAACAAATAAATAAAAGCAAGATACAAAACTGTTTAATTACATGTCTGATAAACCCATATACCTAAAGAAGAATCAAATATTAGCAGTCATGTTCTCTGATGACAGCGTGCAAAACTTTCTTCTTTGAAATTATTTTTATTATCCAAATTTCCTTCCGTAAACATAAAATAATTTTAAAGATGGAAAAAGCAAAGTTTGTGTATAGAATAGTTTCACATACCTTGGTGGCTGTTACTGATGTGGCCAAATTTGTAGTTTTGGAAGAGGATCCATTAGAACTTGCTGGTGGTGTCTGAGCCACTACAGATTTACTGTTTGTACTGTTTGTTCCATTAGCAGCACTGGCAGAATGGGAGAAAGTAAATTTGAAGCCACTAGATGATGTCCTTTTGGGAAGGTTTTCTTTGTCTTCACTTTCTTTTGCTAAAGCAAAATTTTAAATCTTTTTTAGTAAAGATTCCTAAGCAAAGCATCTGAAAAGCACAGTAACTTTAAAACTTATAAATTGTTAATGTGGATGGAACTGGAGAGTGTATGCTAAGTGAAATAAGCCATACAGAGAAAGACAGATACCATATGTTTTCACTCTTATGTGGATCCTGAGAAACTTAACAGAAACCCATGGGGGAGGGGAAGGAAAAAAAAAAAAAAGAGGTTAGAGTGGGAGAGAGCCAAAGCATAAGAGACTCTTAAAAACTGAGAACAAACTGAGGGTTGATGGGGGGTGGGAGTGAGGGGAGGGTGGGTGATGGGTATTGAGGAGGGCACCTTTTGGGATGAGCACTGGGTGTTGTATGGAAACCAATCTGACAATAAATTTCATATATTGGAAAAAAATATAAATTCAAAAAAAAATAAAACTTATAAATCATTGCCTCTGCTTTATAAGAGTACAGCATGATGTGTACAGTGGTAAGTCTTTAATTAGCTGGAATCTTAGAAATCTCAGGATTAGAAAGGATCTTAAGAATTATATACCAGAATCTGTCATCCTACGCTAGAATTCTACACTGCTGTATCTAGGACACATCAAGGATTCATTACCTGCCTGACTTCCTTTTACTGTCTCTTTGCAGCTTCTACTCACTGCACTGATCCTATACTCCTATAGTCCTTGTGAAAACCTGACAATCCCTCCCACAAGTCAGTATTTTAAATGCTTAAAGACGATGATATGATCATATCTATCAGTCTCTTATTTCCTGAATATTCCAGGTTCCTTTATCTGTTTCTCTTATGGCATAGGTATCTACTATCCTTTCATATCTGGTTGCTGTTTTTGTGTATGATTCTTGAGTGGATGTAGTGCTTCAAGCACGGCCTCACTGCCCCTTTCCACGGCAGTCAGGGTAGTGCCTGTAATGAGTAAAGGTAGAAGAATTAGGTCACCAAAAATTACCACCTATTCCTTAGGACATTTTAATGGGCTATTTGCTCCCCCAGGCTGAAGTAAACAGAACTAAGAGCATTAACGAGTACATGATGAATGATGCTGGGAACAACGGTTTCAGGAAAAATGTAATAAATCAATAAAACACTATCTAAGGAGAATTGCCTTTAGAATACCTCACATTCAAAATCACAAACTTTATATGAAGTCCAGGAAATGCTTTGCTTTTCAAAATGTAAATTTGTATTAAACATTTATATGATATATGGAGGTTAGTACTCCAATAATGGTAATTTTTTAGGCCATAGAATTAAAGTGATTCGTTCTTTTGAAAGCCAAGTAAGATCTCAGTTTTCAAAACAAGTTAAACTATTTGAAGGATGGGAAATTTTACTTTCATTTCTCTTCCCTTGATAGCGTATCTTTATTAAATTTTTATAATGATTTTAAAATTTCAAAGAGCAAAGTTACTTCTCTGAGCTTAGTTTCCTCACCTGTAAAAGGCAGAGTGCTCTGGAAAGTTTCTATGGATCTATATGGTCTCTATTATTATTGAGGATTTCAGTACAGAAATAAATCCAAGATTATTCACAGAAGACAATGTATTAAGTAGAAAATATAATAATTTCAGAAAATATAATAATTTCTAAATAGTAAATGAAGGGCATCACAAAATGACAAGTTTCAAGAAAAACATTTTAAACATGAAAATAAGTCCCAGCTTTGGAAAAAGATGTGGAAATTTTAAAAGGTCACATTTCACTATAAAATTCCTATCTTTCATACTTTATATACTATGGCCAAATCTTCACAGACAACTCAATAATTTCTGTATTTAAAAATGATGCACTATTCAAAAACTTAAAATTTTAATACCTTTTTTGGTCTCCATAAATTTTTCATAAGTATCTGGAAAATCATCTTCTGGCTTAGATTTTTCTACTGGTGCCACAACTGCTTTTCCTTCCTCCTCTTCATCTTCATTAAACCACATTTCTTCATCCTCTTCCAAGGCTTTTGCATCTCTGCGAAATCTGTTACTACGCAATATAGATGGTACACTGTAAGAAACATACCACAAATACTAATGACTTAAAGTTTGTAACCAGATTAAATTTGAGAATAAATATGTATAACCAAGAGGAGCTAAAGTAATTTTAACTGAGTATAATTTATATCATAACCACCTCAACTGTGATACAAGATGTAACCAGAAAATATCCCAAAATATTTAAGGATATTGCAAACTAAACTAAAAATTTACCTTGAGTTATGATACAAAGCAGTCATTTTTCACATAAAAGATTCTGGTAAGGAGAATATCCTACCCTTCTATAAGACTCTGTACTATCTAATGATGGAAAGAATGCTCCTGGGTAAATTTATTATGTCAGATCCAAACAAAAGATGATTTTGGATATAATTATATAAACTACAGATGCAATATACTTAAAACAATACCTGTTCAGTTTCTGATTTTGTCTGTCTTTTTCTTGCTCATATTTAGTCTTCAATCCTTTGAATGTCTGAACATATTCAATTGATTCAAGTGCTTTATAAAAGTTTTCAACTATATGTGCAGTAAGAGACTTGATATCTTCCTGTATAAGGACAAAATTTACAATTCAAATATAATTCAATGACTGTTAGGAGAAAAACTTAAAGAAACTTTTTTACAGTTCCAAAGCTGACCAAAAAAGATTTTTCAAAATCGCATTCCAAAAATAAGTGTCCTAGTTTCTTTATACATGAGCCAGGCCTCCTCAGAAAACTTGGAATAAAAAAGAAGCCTTTTTGGGGGGCTACTAAACATCTGAAAGTAAACAGATTTAGTTTATATCTTGTTTATTTTTTCCATTTATGTAGCACTTCACAATTTAAAAAGCACTTTAACGTATACTTTCACTTGATCCCCCTAACAATTCTATGAAATAGGGTTCATTACTCCCATTTTACAGAGAAGGAAAATTGAAGATCTCAGAGGTTAGATGGCCTGATCCAGAGCACACAGCCAGTTAGAAAATCATATTCTTTTTTTTTTAAATTATATTTTCAACAAAATGTTAGGTGTTACTTAATGACTCCTTCTTTAACTGGTAAGAAGCCTTACCTAAATAATAAACACAGACTCCTTTGACTATATTACATGTACAGATATGATCAACTGTTAACTTGAATTCCACCTATTTCCAGTCTTCCAATGGTATAATTTTTGTGAAATAAACTGACAGCAATAACTTCTAAATTCTATATGAACCATTCTAAATAATCATTCCAAATACCTGAGTGTGAAGCAGGCTCATTAAAAAAAAAAGTTTATTTATTTGTAATTTTGAGAAAGAGTGTGCGCCCAAGTGGGGAAAGGGCAGAAAGAGAGAGAAACAGAGACAGAATCTCAAGCAGGTGCCTGAATAATATTTTTATTATTAATAATAGAAGTCGTCATTTAGGAATTTAATATTAGTAAAAAATATACATGCCACTTCTTTAAAAGATACACCATAATAGGGACACCTGGGTGACTCGGTCAGTTAAGTGCCCAACTCTTGATTCTCATGGTTCCTGAGATCAAGCCCCAAGTCAGGATCCATCCTGACAGCACAGAGCCTGTTTGGGAGTCTCTCTCTCCTCCCC
This sequence comes from Prionailurus viverrinus, assembly GCF_022837055.1. Classification (NCBI taxonomy): domain Eukaryota; kingdom Metazoa; phylum Chordata; class Mammalia; order Carnivora; family Felidae; genus Prionailurus; species Prionailurus viverrinus. Next base: position 74,659,099 of record NC_062563.1, read on the forward strand.
TCCCCCACTCAGGCGTGCACACGTGGGCTCTCTCTCTCTCTCTCTCTCTCTCTCGCTTTCAAATAAGCTTTAAAAAAAAAAAAAGATATACCACAAACTGTTTCTTTTAAGGATTTTAAGTCTTTAAATTAGTTCTCCTGTAAATCTCAATTAAGAAATATTAGAAACCCAGGTAAAATGGTTCTGTACTATACCCTGAACAAAATGATGAGTCAAGTTTTGGGATTCAATGTACATTTATCAACTACCCAAAATTATTTTCTGAAAAACAAATTCAATCATAGGAATAGGGATGGGGTTGTTACCCTACAACTCATTTTATCAGTATCTCACCAAAAACTTTAAGGAAAAAAATACAAAAGTCAATCTCTATTCATTAGAACAGTGCACTGTGAACTGGGGTTCAGATACTTGGTGAGCTAGTTAAGTATGTTCCCTCTTTTCTAAGGCTAAAGAGTACTTCTATCCTCTTCATCCTTTTGAAAACCATACTCTTAGCAAGTGACTATTATTAGAAAAATAATCCAGTTAGCCAAATCATCTTTATCTGAGAATAGCATATCATGAGCAGAAATGTGATTTGTAACACACACAACTAGAGAATGAATTTCTAGCTCTGATTTTCTTTTCTTCAAATTCTTTCTAACCATGTGGCTATTTGCCCTGGTGGAATGATTTCATTGTGTGGGAGAGGGGAAATTTATTGTACTGGTTCTACAGTTACCTGTCTTATCCCTGTTGCTCACATACAGTTCTCTCCAGATCTTTTTATGACAAATCTTATGTTGCCCCAAAGCGAGCTGTGACCTATCTTCAAGCTCTGACTGTGCTCCTAACCAAATGGATGCTCTTGAATCAATCACTCAAATCAGTTTGGATGACTCAAATACCTCATCTATAAAATAAGGCAGTTGGAGTGGTCTGCCTACTTCCTGGTCTCTTCAACTTAAAATTCCATGATAAAAGCCTACCTTTTATACATCTTCCATCAAAGTTTACCAAAGTAATTATTTTCAACCTTTCTATATTTATCACTACCTCTACAACAGATCAGAGAGATCACATCATTGAATGGCATGCTTGACTGAAAAGTCTACATACATATGCCAAATATAATCCTAAAACATTTGGCCAATAAAAATAATACACAGTAAACATGGGTTAAAATATTATGCTCAATTTCACAATTTAAAACATTAACATTGTTAAACATACAATTATTTTGTTAAGAAGCCTTTACTATAAACTTACCACTCTTATAAATTCAAATAACTCAATGACAGCTGAATTCAACAGATTGTACCGAGTTCCGTTATCCAGGAGAGCATTTATAACTGGCTCAAAAAGATTTCCCTTCGTGATGTAACGATTATAAAATTCATCTTTAAGGCCAATTATCCGCCTCATAAAACGAAGAGCACCTAATTAAAAATAATACAGGAAACAAATTGATAATTTATTAATAATTATTGGGAAGTATAAAGAATGTATACCTCTAAAATAAAAAGTGAACACTGTGTACTAAAAATAATTGGGTTTTGAGGGAAAAAATAAGTTAGGGAGAGACCACTTAAACTTGTATAAACTTCTCTGGTAGCTAGCAAAAAGTCCAATAATTGGTATTTAGGAGATAAATAAACTATTCAGGCAGGTAGCTCCATGATATAGAGATTAAAAAAACATATAGAAAGCACAGGCTGCCGATGCCGGCAGTACTGGGAGCAGTGCTGGTGGACATGAAGACAGTACAGTGACAGCAGCTCAGGACCAGCGCAGGGCTGTCCGTCACGGAAGGTGGGCGGAGCAGCGGTACAGCCTGTCAAGACGGCCTTGCCTCTCTGCAGGAGGGAGCTCTGAAGGTAGGTACTTCTTTGTGATTTCCTGAAAATAAAGCCAAAGGGGTTCTTGCTGCCAGCTTAAGAGGAGGGCTGAAGGTCTTTTACTTTTCTGATGAAAGCTACAGTTCCACTCCCACCATTTCAGTTCTCTTTGCCTTGGAAAAAGCATCTGTGAACTGACGCTACCTACACATTATAATGTCATTTCCTTGTTTACCAAGTGCTTATGAGCTGTTTTGCCATAGCAGATCAGGCTGTACTTGTAAAAGAACAACAGAGTAACAAATAAGCAGTATCATCTGGCTTTTCACATTTTAGAATACTGAAATGTTCAGTCTCTCATTTCAACCCACTGTTCACAGATGGAAGTCATTAAAAGAAGTTGTGTCTGTCAAAAGAGGTTCCTAATATTATCTGAGAATAAAACAGAAACAGGCCATGTAAGGTCTAAATGTAGGATGACTATAACACTAAACAAGTGTGAAGAGAAGTGCTAGACTTCTAACAACACCTAGTCTTTGGAGCAGAACAAGAAGTACTTACTTAAGATTAAAAAGACTGAAGCACCGGTAAAGATGTGAGCACTCTCATACACTGCTGGTGAATAGTAGGATATAGTAACAACTACACTGCTAATTATAATGGAAATCTTGAAGCAATGTAAACATGTAAATACTGGAGATTTGTTCAATTATGGCACATCCACATAAAGAAATGACTCTGCAGTCATCCCTAAGCACTGGCTACAGAAAGCCACATAAGAACACCTATCATGAGAACATCCATCTTCCAAAAATTAATATAAAAATTTAATGTAAATGTGATCAGGATGAACTAGATAAAATTATTTTTAAGTTACTGTGGAAGAACAAGTGTCCACGAACCAAGAAAATTATGAAAACGAAAAGTGAGGAGGGACTTAGCAGATAATTAATTTTACAACAAAGATGCCATAGTGGACTAAGAATAAACTTTCCCATTTATTTCGTCTAGTAAAGTAACAGATTTAAAAATATTAGTCCAGAAGTAAGACACAAGATATATGTGGTAACTTACTGGATAACAAAAGAGAAACTTTCATTCAGTAAGAAAAATATAGTTTATTTAATAAGAGGATGGGCACAGTTGGCTATCCATCTAGAAGAAAACAAAGCAAGACCCTCCAAACCATATACAAAAACAAACCTCAAATGTATTACATATATAAGTAAAAAATGAAATAATAAAAATATCAGAAGTAAAATGAGGAGGATATTTTATTTGTATAATCTTAGGACATAGATGTTCCTAAGCAAGACAAAATCCTCAAAACTCATAAAAAGAAGACATATTTTTCATCAGGGAGAATTTTAAATTGTTATGTCAAAAAATAAAATAAAGGTAAATGTGAAAGACAAATGAGACTGGGACATTTTCCCCTCCAAACATGATATATTACTGGTATCTCTAATATAAAATGAGCTCTAAGAAAAAGGTAACAGACAATCCACAACAGATAAAATTCAAAAACACTAAAACATGAAAGTATGTTGCCAAAGAAAACATAAATTAAAACACCAGTGGAATACGACATTTCCCATCATCTGCCTCCTAACATTTTAGGAGCCGGTAAAACTGAATGCTGCCAGAGTGTCAAGTGCTTCAATCTTTTGGGAAACTTATCTGGAGGCTGTATGTTAAACTCAAATTTAAAAGGATACATTAAAACTATATAAACATTCTTTTCTGGCAATAGAGTTATTGGGAATCTACACTATGGAAATAAACCAATACTTAAAAGATTCATATACTAGACTACTTACTACAATGTTGTTTGGAGTGGCAAAATACCAAAACAATCCCATAATCTGTACACTGCAGAATGGCAGAATAAATTGTGGAAGAGCCACTCCATCAAATGTTACTCAGCTACATTTAGGAAAACAACTTAGTTGAGACTATATTCAATCACCTAGAGTAAGACTAAGGGACTGAGAAGTATGTTAATATGATCCTTTTTTGGATAAAAATAAAAAATACCTGTAACTGTCTAAATATGTTTATATAAATTTTTACGGATACAGAAAAAAATTGTGCAGGCTGTTAATGGTGGCTACTTTTAAGGTCTTAAAAATAATGGTTGGGGGATTAATATTTTCTCTATATATTAAATGTTTACATTTTATCTATGATTTTTATGCTCAGAAAAAACACACAAAGCTCTTTTTATTTGGAGAGAGGAAGTTGTTAGTTTATCTCTATTTGCAGGTAAAATTGTGAAGAGGAAAGGAAAGTTAAAAGTTTGGCAACCATCAACTGAAGCAAATACTGGCATTTAAGTTTGATTATTACCGGTTCAATTGGTCTACTGAGGGGGACTACTCCTAAATTATTTTTACAAGTGCAATAAATAACCCGAGTTACACAAAAATATTTCAAGGCTATATCTCAAAAGTATAAAAAAAAGTCACCAATGAATGACAGTGTAATGAAGCGGATGTAAAACACAGTAGGACTTGTTCTATTAGTGAAACGCTGTTGTTGTACATGCTATTGTATCATGACTTAAGCCAATTCAATCCAAATGTGAGTAATATGTGGGTGGGAAGCACCATGACCTATTCCTCCTGTCCTTTAAATAAAAGATTAGTACTTCTCATAAAATCATCTTTTTAATAGCATATATACTGCTAAAAAAAATAAAGTCCAATGGGTAACTTCAGGGTTTATCTCTATTAAAAATGTTGTTCCTTAAGATATTTTACAAGAACATTCATTTAAAGTGTTACTTACACAAGGCCAGGAAAGTGTGCTTTGAATTCATCAAGACCAAGACTCTTCTTAGCAAGTCCTTGTTCATAATATAGTTTTTTATGTGGTATGTGTGATGTTCCACGCAAAATGTGAGTAGTTCTAAAATTAAGGCAAGCAGCTGTGCTGTTTGATAATTATCTACAAAGAAAGTCATCATATGAAAATAAAATAAATATCGCAATTCATCTAAATAGAATAAAGCTTATGTCCTAGATTTTAGAGCAACAGTAAAATTCTATTTGCTCCTCATTTTTATATCAATTAAAGAAGCTACGGATTTTTACTTTTTCATTAGCAAACTCCCCAAAAGTATTATCAGTTTTACTGACTAAATGGATACTTTCTAAGGCTCTTGTATAAAATATTTATGAATATTAAGAGGAAAGAAAGTCTAAATAAAAATCTACAAACATGATAAGAAAACCGTCATTACACTGAGATCTTCTTAGTAGTGTTTCCTTAATATGTGCTATTACTATTAATTAACTGATAAAAAGAGTCCACAGTAAATAGCTCAAACTTTTTGCCCATCACATGGTACAATATAAATTTCCCCAGTAAAATAAGTATGTTTTAAAAATTCATTTTTGAGAGAAAGAGAGCAAGTGTGCATTCACGAGTGGGGGAGGGGCACAGGGGAGACAGAGGATCGGAAGCAGACTCTGTGTTGACAGGAGCAAGCCAGACGCGGGGCTCAAACTCACGAGCCATGAGATCATGACCTGAGCCGAAGTAGGGCACTCGACCGACTGAGCCACCCAGGCGCCCCAATATGCTTTCTTTAAAGACACCTTTAAGGAAAGGACATTTTTGGCTATTTGAACATCAAGTGAAAAATATTACATCAATATTTATTTTTAACAATAATCATTTTAACATCAAATCATGATATCCATGAGATGCCTACTGAAATAAACTACACTGTTTTTTTTTCCCTCAAGAGGCTTTGGTGTATACATTCATGAGATTTCAAATTGTTTCCTGAACATCAAAATTGAATGTATGTCAAAGGCTCATGTCAACAATTACCCACACCTATTACAAATGTTTTAGGCAAGAAATATTAAGCCGTGAGGAAATTTTGTAATTACAGCTTTACAGAGTAAATCTAGTCCAACTATTGTATTTTTGAAGAAGATTACAATTATAAATAAATATTTTATGCAACTATGATCCTATCAGGAATAAATCAGCATTCTTTTGATAACAGAATAGCCATTAAAAACTGGGTCACCTGTTCAGTTTTTAAGTGGCTGGTTCAGTTGGTTAAAGTGGCTGATTCTTGATTTTGGCTCAGGTCATGATCTCATGGTTTGTGTGATAAAGTCCTGTGTTGGATCTGTGCTGAGAGTGCAGAGCCTGCTTGGTATTCTCTGTTTCCCTTTCTCTGCCCCTCCCCCACCCTCAAAATAAATAAATAAACTAAAACAGAAATACAAAATACAGTTCTGGTATTTCAAAGATCCTTCCTACTTTAAATGCAAGTAAAGAGTTTTACTTGCTTCAGAGCAATCTGTGTAACCAGCACCACAACCAATATATGAACTAGTCCCTCACCATTAAAAAAACAAACTCTCTTAAACTCTCAATTCCCAAATTTTATTTACAAAGATTTTGTAACAATGATCTGCAGTGTTAATAAATGTCTTGTTTTCACATTTTCAAATTAGGACATGAAATTACTCATGATATCTTGAATCCAACCTCTCCTAGACCTTTGATGAGCCTGGCAGAAAAGATAGGATGCTAGGTGCACACAGCATATTTTCCATACTCCCAGCCCCACACCTGCTATGCATGTTCCAAGCAGAAGCAACAGTGTTTACACTCACATTCATAAACAATACCTAAGCATAATGTTGTCATCAATACTAGTTCCTAACTGGCCTTAGGATTTCAAAGATAAGAATGAACTAAAATCCTCAATTTTCAGATATCTTCTCAAAAAAAATATCAGAAAATAAGCTCTAAATTTACAAAAACAAAAAATTCCAACTGGTTTTCTATCTTTTATATTGGAGAAAGTGGACCCTTTTCTTTATTATAAAGAAAAAAGGAAATATATTTTTTTAATTTCATTTGTTTGAAAATATGCCTTTCCTAGCCTTGTATAAATAAATGCATTATACTCTGAGGAAAAAAAGCTTTCACTTTGTATTAGTTCATAAAATAAGAATTTATACTTACCAGGGCAAATCGTGCTGTTCTTGTTAGATCCAACTATATTATCTAATAAAAAAAGTTAAAGTCAGTTCAGTAATAATTAGATCACATTTTCCTAGTACTTTACAACATACAAAGCATGTCTTTGATCATAATCTCATTTTACCTGGATAATAACCATTAAGAATTAGTTGTGAGGAGAGGGTAAGGGGGTGGGCAAAATGAGTAAAGGCAGATACAAGGTTCCAGTTATGGAATGTATGTCACAGGGATAAAAGGTACAGCACAGGAAACATAGTTAATGGTACTGTAACAGCACTGTGTGGTGACAGATGGTAACTACAACTTGTGGTGAGCACAGCTTAATGTATAGACTCTTCAACGTAGCACTGTGTATCAATTATATTTCAATTTAAAAAATTTAGTTGCTTCAAATATACCTGTATCTGCAATTGTTTACAGAATTGGGTGCAGATGAGGAATTATTAAAAGACAATATCACAAATATTCTGATAAAAGAAAGTGAGGTTACAACCAGAGAAAAGAATGATACTTCTTTTACTTCTCTTAGCCATCTTCCAACAATTAGGACAGGTCTCTCTACGGAGGAGTTTCTTCAACTCCAGAATAACACATACGTTAACAATTAGTCATTTATGCTTTGAATTTTGAGAAAATAAGTAAGACATTATAAGTTCTGATTTCTAGGCACATGGCTTACAGTACATTTGTGTAGAAAAAAATAAGACTATCACACAGCATTGTGTATGATAAAAAATCTGGAAACAAATGTACATTAGAGGCAGAAAGGTTAAATTACAACATACTCGTAAGAGAATATTATGTAGGGATTAAAAATAAGAACTCTAGCTATCAATATGGACAGATTTCTAAAAAGCACTGAGTAAAAGAAAAAAAACTGCAGAATATGAAAAACAGAAATCAATTCTCATCAAGTTTGAAAACATGAAAAATAATACATTATACATGTCATAATAATATAAACAGACATGGGGTGATAAACTTCAAACTTAGCATTTCTTGAGGGATGGGGGAAAAATGAGAATGTGGGGAGAACAGGAAACTCCAACAAATCTGTAATTTATTTTCTTTTCAAAAATATTTGGAAAAATATGTCAGGTTAGTTTTGATAAAGCCAACAGGAAATATATGGGGGTCTGTTATACAATTATCTAAATATTTTTGTATGGCTGGAAGTATTTTAAAATAAAGATTAAAAATTTATTTTAATTTATACATATGAAACCATTCTGCATGAAAATGTTCTGCAACATGTTTTACCCAACTATATATTTTTGGGAACTAGTCAGATGATAGATCAAAATTCAATTATTTTAATTGCTATATAGTATTCCATTATATGAATATACCATACATTCTTCATTTTCCTACCATGAGCAAGGCACCAACATCCTTGTACCTGTCATGCACATGCATAAATGTTCCCTAGGGAAATACAAATCAAAGCCACAATGAGATACTACCTCGCTCATGTCAGAATGGCTTACATTAACACCACAAGAAACAGGTGCTGGTAAGCATGAGAAAGGGGAAACTCCTGCACTGTTGGTGGGAGTGCAAATTGGTACAGCCATTCTGGAGAGCAGTATACAAGTTCCTCAAAAAACTAAATATAGAACTACCCTAGGATCCAGTAATTGCACTTCTAGGTATTTACCCAAAGGATACAGAACTAAAGATTCAAAGGGGTACATGCACTCTAATGATTATAGCAGCATTATTAACATTATTAAATGTCCACTGACTGATGAATGGATAAAGAAGATGTGGTGTGTGTGTGTGCATGTGTGTATCTGTGTCTATATATCTGTATCTATTATCTACATGATAGAACATTACTCAGCCATCAAAAAGAATTAAATCTTACCATTTGTAATGACCTGGATGGAGCTAGAATTAGAATGTATTATGCTAAGTGAAATAAGTCAATCAGAGAAAAATACCATATGATTTCACTGATACGTGGAATTTAAGAGACAAAACAGATGGCTATATGAGAAGGGGGAAAAAAAGAGGACAGGGGGAAACAAACCACAAGAGATTCTTAACGATGAAGAATGGAGGGTTGATGGAGGGAGGTAGGTCGGGGATGGGCTAGATGGGTGATGGGCATTAAGGAGGGCACTTGTGATAAGCACTGGGTGTTGTATATGATGAACCACTGAATTCTACTCCTGAAACCACAACTGCACTGTATGTTATCTAACTCAAATTTAAATAAAAACAAATAAATAAGTGTTCCCTAGGATAGACACTCAGAAATTGAATTGATGGTATTATGTAAGGTGTGCCCAGTTCACAATTTTATTACTTTAGTAAATACTCTCTTTCACTTACTTCTTAACTGACTCATTGAATGTGTCCCCCCTATTTCTCATTTCACCAGATGAGTTGTATGCTTATCAAAAAGTCCTTTGTTTATGCTAGTTATTTTTGGCAGTATGAATACATAATTTAAATACTGCAGACTGATGTAATATCATAAAAATGTAGTATCTATGGCTAAGCTGAATACAGTAGAAGTAGAAAAACCAGAAGTTGTAGCTGATGAATTACAGGTGTAGTTTATGTGTGATAGAGGACATGGAAATATGTTAAAAAGTACATAAAAAAAAAGGCTTGCCCCTCTACAAAATATCAGCAAATGAGTCAGAATTTAGAATAAATATTTACAAGGGTGCATGGGTGGCTCAGCTGGTTAAGCCTCCAACTCTTAATTTTTGCTCGGGTCCTGATCTTGTGGTTCATGAGATCAAGTCCCACGCTGGGCTCTGTGCTGACAATGCAGAGCCTGCTTGGGATTTTCCCCCTTGGGATTCCCGCTGTCTTTCTCTCTCTTTCTGTGTCTCAAAATAAAAATAAACATTAAAAAAGAATAAATGTTGACAGAGTTTTTAACTTTATTTTTTTTTAATGTTAATTAATTATTTTGAGAGACAGAGAGTGAGAGAGAGAGAACCCCAAGCAGGCTCTGTTCTGTCTGCACGGAGCCCAATGCAGGGCTCGATCTCACAAAACATGAGATCATGACCTGAGCCAAAATCAAAAGTAGGACGCTTTCCAGACTGGGTCACCCTGGTGCCACATACATGGTTAATTTTTTTAAACTGTTCTCTGCTTTAATCAACTTTTTTGATTAACTCATCAACTTTTGATCCTTATGTTGTAAAATTAAAGAGTTTTTACTATACTGCCAAATTATCCTCCAAAATGATGGTTCCCTTGGATTTTCTAATATAGGTAATATACTGTCTACTCTTATTCTCGATACTAACTCTAACAACTCTGGGAACAATCTCCTTTTGCTAGGTGTTTATAAATCTCCTCCTCAAGGTGCAATGCTTTTTGGCACATTTTCTGTATCATTCTCTAACACAGACACTCTGAAACAAGGGAAATCATGATTTTATACTGCAGTTAAAAATTTTCAGTATTAATTTCCCTGACATATAAAGCACTGAGGAGACATCTTGTTGTAGATTTAATACTTATTTTAGTCTTCAAAAACAGAAACCATAAGCAGATAAGTAAGAGACCGTACCCTTTTCACACTTGTCTTCTGAAGTATTGGTCAAAAGTGGTGCTGTGAGAACATGCATACAATGGTTGTAGAAGAAATTTAGAAATTCACTTTTTTCAGTTTTCTGAAATATACAGAATTAAAAAAAATACTTTATTATCTTTTAATTAATAAAATGTCTCTAAGAATTAGTGCAGGTCATACACAAATAACAGATACTTTAAGATACCCCAAAAGCAGCAAAAAACTAGTTTTATGTTCAACTTGATATTTTGCAGTACTAAAAAATCAAATCTATTTCGTATTACTTATTAAATTAAAATGAAAGCCAAGAAAATGATGATAAAAAGTTTATCTGAGGAAAATTATTCAGAAGAATTTTTCTTCAAATACACTTGTGATCTGCAATGCAATGAAGAATATCTATCAAGCAATGTGGGAGGAGCAACTTAACTGCTTAAACTTTGAAATTCCAGATTTCATAGCATATCCAAATATGAAAAAACACCAAATTGATTTATCAAACAATCTGAAACAGGGCAGAATTTAGACCTATTTTTTTATTTAAAAAAAAAAAATTTTTTTTTTCAACGTTTATTTATTTTTGGGACAGAGAGAGACAGAGAACGGGGGAGGGGCAGAGAGAGAGGGAGACACAGAATCGGAAACAGGCTCCAGGCTCTGAGCCATCAGCCCAGAGCCCGACGCGGGGCTCGAACTCCTGGACCGCGAGATCGTGACCTGGCTGAAGTCGGACGCTTAACCGACTGCGCCACCCAGGCGCCCCTAGTTTTTTTAAATTTATTATTTGGAAAATAATGCTTTTGATTTTGGCCACTATTTTTTATACAAATGGTCTCATAAATAAGTCATAATTTAAATACAACATACGTATTCTCTAAATATGAGGGAACTTTATAAAGAAAAAACATCCCAACATTTTGAGACAACTATTAGTATTTTGGAATATTTCTGTAAGTCTTTTTTTAATGACTTCTCTCTTACTACGCGGTTGAGACCATTCAGTACATATTAATTTTTAATATGAATAACACATAACATAAAACTTATCATTTTCGCCAATTTTACTGTTTACAGTTCAGCAGTGCTACATAATATACACACTGTTGTATGCTAACTTTGAAGAACTTAAGAGAGGCCAAGGGCCATAAATAGAAAGGCTAAAGTTTTACTAAGGTTTTAGCAGATTACAATCTTGTATTTTGCCAAAAATAAACTGCTACAGGACTGTCACTGCTACTTGAATGCCAAGTGTACAAATACTTGTTTTTCAAAATTGTACAAATTTTAAAATATTTTATATTTACATATAATTTATATGTTTATACATAATTTATTATACATAAAATCATTTAAAACTGACTAGACTAAAACATTTTTATCTCAGAATAATTTCTTACATTAGTTGTAGCCAGCATGTTCTCTGGATCAATTAGAGTACGAAGAAGTCCCATTAACTGAACAGCACCTCCTAGCTCAGGATCAGTATCACAGATCATTTGTTCAATTACTACATTAATGAGAAGGATATCCTGAAAGAAAACATATTTCCATTAGACCTGGTTTGGAGATAAGACAAATATACCAACTGAAAGAATAAAATCAGAATTATACAGAAAAAAACAAAGAATAAACAAACTTTTTAAAGCTTTTACATTCCTAATATTTTGCAAAACATATTTAAACTTTTAGGCACCTAATATCTTTCAAAATTCTATAAACACATGAGTGAAAAAACCTAGTAAAAAAAGCAGAGCACACTACAGCTTATGATAACCTCAGTATAAGGGGAAGTGGGAAACAAAACAATTTACCAGTGATTCTTGTTCACTGGAAATTCTAACAGATGCTCATTTTAGGTTTCAGCCTCAGTTATGAGTTTAGAAGTTGAGTAAGACCACATATCTTGTGACCCTAAAACACAGATTGTCTCAGCTTTTTTTTTTTTTTAATTCTTTAACGTTCATTTTTATTTTTGAGGCAGAGAGAGCATCAGTGGGGGAGGGGCAGAGAAAGGGAGACACAATTAGAAGCAAGCTCCAGGCTCTGAGCTGTCAGCACAGAGCCCAATGCAGAGCTTGAAGCCATTAACTGTGAGATCATGACCTGAGCTGAAGTCAGACGCTTAACTGACTGAGCCACCCAGGTGCCCTGATTGTCTTAGCTTCTAACGAGAAAATCCTTTCTGGCAAAAAAAGGGGAAAACTCAGTACAACTCTCCACAGGAGGCAAGTGGGTGTGCACTGTGTTACATAATAATCTAAAGCTACACAGATTTGTTGTTACATTAGTTGCATGCTTTGGCATCTAGATTATGAAACTACAAAGCAGCCTGCAGATACAAAATCTGCTTTTGGCATATATTTTTAAGAAATCTTGGGAATTAAAATACAATACAAAGCAACTGTTCATGTCAAAGAAAAAAGTTTTCACATCAACTCAGTGGATCTGAGAATATGTTTATAACTGGGGGAAGAAAGGTAGTAACTAAAGGAGATGAACTAGGGAACTGCGTGGAATGAAGATGAACTTAAATTGGGAGAATTCTGTAAAGTAATAAAAAGAAATCTTCAGTATAAAGCACTTTTTGTTATTATTTTGTTTTGCCAGCCCCTCTCAAACTTAATATATTGTGATTTCCAAAAATATTTCCCTGTAAAGTTCCTTAAATTCAGCGAAGAACAAAACCATGTCACAGCAACTGAACTGCTCAAAATTAGAACCCTACCCCTACCATGTTTCAAAATTTGAACACCAATAAATCAATTGTCATGGCATTAGGAACAGAATAAAATATCTTCAGAGAGTTATTATGAAATAAAATTCACAGACCTACATTAATAAATTCAGATCCAAGCCTCATTTCAATTAGAAGGAAAGATTACACATTAATCTGCTGCTCTTATTCTGATATGATCGGCAAAGCATAACTCATGTAAAATATCAAGATACTACAAAAAGGTGTCCGCTAATAAACTTTCTTCAGAACAATGCTATGGTATTTACTTACTTTAAATCTGTCAATATGTACAAATTGGATTCTACCAGTTAATTAGGGCCTCAGATAATTTACTCAATTATATACAATCTTCTTTCATAAATTCATTCATTTAAAACTTGACACACACAAAAATCATAAATGATGAATTTAAGTTACATCTAAATGAAACCACAGTGGCAAGAAAGACTTCTTATGGTATAGCTCATACACTGAAATGTCATTTTAAAATAGTCTTCAAACTTTCTGCTCTTCTCTCTTACATGCAATGTCTAACAAATCCTGCTTCCATCAATATCAATGCCAAACTCTGAGTCGCATAATTTAGTGACTTGTGGAGGTGAAAAAAGCCAATTTATGTATTTCATAGAGAAACAGATGGCTATAGAGAACTATAGCCCTTTTAGGAGATAAGAAAAGAACTGCCTTTCTCAAAGGCCTGTAAGACCTCCCTGCTAGAGACAGGTATATGCACCACTGAATGCTATCTTCAGAATGTTTTAAGATACTGAAACTTCACCTAGGAAGGGCACAGAGGTCAGTAGATAAATTGCAATCTCTAGGTTTAAAGATTATGCTTGGTGTAAGATCTTCAGAATCCATAAGAAGCAAATAGTTTGGAAGCCTACTAAATAGTTGAGGAAGCTTAACTGTCAAGAAAGCTTTAAAATAAAGAACAGTCCATGACTGTTCAATCTCTTAAGACCACCACTGGGCCAGAGAACTCATACCAACAGAAAGTAAGCTATGAAGATTATACAGATGCTTGGAAGAAAGGCATCCTCTACTGCCCATCCCAGATGTAGCCACAGCTGATCATGTCCTGAGAGAACAAAGGCTTTGGAAGAAAACAGGCAAGGGAGATTTTTCAGAGACAGCTGGTTTGGTTAAGAAGTCTGAGCTATTGATATTCTTATTCAACAAATAACTGATGGACCAATGCATCACAGTTGTGAATGAATGACTGCTGTATGTATGTTCTCCCTTTTCCAAACAAAAGCAGTTTAGTTTTGATGTTGGGGGCGATAAATTATCTTTTTGTTTATAGGTCACTGAAACACTAGGAGCCTTATCTGGACCTGAAGGACTATGTAATACCCAAATACTCTGGATGTGGCACTGGATACAAAAGTGAATGGAAACTTGATTTGTCTCCCTTGAGGGAAGGGTGGATGAGGAAAGAAAAATGTATATAAATGTTAGGTAGGTATAGAGGTAGACTGCAGTTGATACTAGGAGATGCCAACTTAGTCTCTACTCTCTGTTTTGTTAGCAGAGCCCAAATTTTGTTCAGAGAGGCAATGTACTTAGCTAAAACACTATTTCCCAGCATCCTTCATTGCTAAGGATAATTCACTTTTGGCCAAAGAAATCCAAGTAGAATTGCTAAGTGGAACCTCCAGGAAAGTGCTTTAAAATGAAACACAAAAGCTATCTAGCCTTCTCCATTACTCTGCCCTCTGCTTTCATATTCTTCTTGCCTGGAGGTGGAATAGTAATCTTACAACCTCAAAGTAACAGACATTAAAACCAGAAAATGAGAATGACCGGCTCAGAAGATGAAAGTGATTGGGCATAACGAGATGGGGATCTAAGGGCATCTTGGAGTTGCTTCTCAACTTATTGTGACATTAACAAAATAAAACCTTTATTAAGTAAAACTATTTTAAGTTGGGTTTTCTTTTTTTGTATGATGAAAACACAACATTTAACATAATATCTACTCTCTTGGCAAAATTTTAAGTATATAATATTCTTAATTATAGGTACTATGCTGTGCAGTAGGTCTCTGGGACTTACTCATCCTGTATAAATTCTATACCCTTTGATTAATACCTTCCACATCCACTGGCAAGCACCATTATACTCTCTGATTCAAGTTTATTTTTTATTCCTCATACAAGGTGTATCATGTATTTTTCCTTCTGTGTCTGGCTTATTTCACTTGGCAAAGTGTTCACTGGGGTTCATCCAAGTTGTCAAAAATGGCAGGATTTCTTGTTTTTGTTAAAACTGAATAATGTTCAACTGTACATGTATAACAAGTTTTCTTTATCCATTCATCTGCAGATGGACACTTTGGTTGCTTACATATCTTGATTATTGTGAATAGTGCTGCACTGAACATGGGAGTGCAGGTATCTCTTCAAGATCTTTTGGATTTATATACAGAAGCAAGATTGCTGGATCATATAGTAGTCTACTTTAATTTTTAGAGGAACTTCCATACTGTTTTCTGATGGCAGCACCAATATATCCTCATCATCAGTATACAAGAGGGTCCTTTCTCCATATCCTTGTGAAGACTTTTTATCTTTTTATTTTTTGGTAACAGCCATTCTAAAAGATGTTATGTGTACTTTGGAGAAATATCTATTCAGCTCTTTTTGCCTGTTTTCAAACTGGGTTGATTTTTTCCCTACTGAATTGCTGGAATTCCTTACATATTCTGAATATTAACATCTCACCAGCAATTGCAAACAAATTCTACACTTTTACTCCCAATCCACATACTATGAAATTGACATCAGAATCTATTTTTCCATAATGTATAGCTATTAAAAATAGATATAAACTATAAATACGGTTATTCTTAATATTTTGTCTTTTACCTTTTATACTAGGGTTAAAACTGATTTATATAACACCAATAGAGTATTACTTATTCTGTATTAATCTACATATTTACCTTCACCAGTGATATTTACACTTTCATATGCTTTCTTGTAGTTGTTTAGTGTTCTTTCTTTCATTTCAACTCCTTTTAGGGGCATCTGGGTGGCTCAATCAGTTAACCATTCAACTCTTGATTTCGGCTCAGGTCACGATCTCACAGTTTGTGAGATCAAGCCCCATGTCAAGCTTTGACCTGATAGCACGGACCCTGCTTGGGATTCTCTTCTCTCTCCATCTCTCCCCACCTCCCACTGGTTGTGTGCATGTGCACTCTCTCTCTCAAATAAACAAAAACTGGGGGAAAAAAAAAGAACTCTCTGTAGCATGTCTTGTAAGGCAGGTCTAGTAATGCCAGGTAAAGTATTCTCAGCAGTTTTTTCTTTCAGCACTTTGAATATATCACCTTACTTTCTCTTGACTTCCATGGTTTTTGCTGAGAAATTTGCTGAGACTTAGGGAGTTTCCTCGTATGTGATTAGAGGTGTTTTTTTGTCTTGCTGCTCCATCACTTTTGACAGTTCTATAGTAACGTGCCTTCGTGAAGACTTCTTTGGGTTGAATCTATTTGAGGACATATAAACTTCATGCACCTGGATGACCGTATCTCTCCCCTGACTTGATGGTATTAGCCATTATTTCTTTAAATATGCTTTCTGCCTTTCTTTTCTCCTTTGAGGTTCCTGTAATGTGTATACTGTTTTTCTCTATAGTGTCCCACAATTGATACAAGTTTCCTCCACTATTTTTCATTCTTTTTTCTTTTGGTTCTCTGACTGGATAATTTGAAATGGCTTATCTTTGAGTTGTATGATTTTTGTTATCTGCTTGAGTTGACTGCTGAAGCTGTTTATTACTTTTTTTCAGTTTAGTCAATGTATTATTCTTCAGCTGTACAATTTCTTTTGCTTTTTTTATAGTTTGTGTCTTTGCTAAACTCTCATTTTGTTCATGTACTGTCTTCCTGATTTCATTTAGTTTTCTGTGTACTCTTACAGCTCACTGAACTTCTTTATGACAATTATTTTGAATTATTTGTCAGGCAGTTCACAGTTTTCCATTATTCATAACTTTTTTTTTGTTTCTTTGGTGGTATCAAGTTTCCCTAATCGCTGTAATCTTGCACTAATGTCTGCCCATCTAAAGAAGTAGTTATTTCTTTCAGTCTTTGCAGAATGGCTTTGGCAGGGAAAGTTCTTCACTAGTCAGCCTAGCCAGAGATTTTGGCTGGGTCAGCTGATGGAGTTCATTACTCGGGTAATGGACCAGTTACTGACATCTGTGTGGTGATGTTGAGAGCCCCTGCTCCTTTTCTTTGTTCTTAGCTATTGTGGGGTGATTCTTCAGTAATCTGGGTAGGACATGAAAGAAATGACCTTCATGGGTAATGTTCTGAAAGGCTGGGGATGTCAGACTCTCACTCACTTTGCTCTCCCTTTCCCCAGAGAGGCCCAGAGGATCTCTTCTGGTGCTGTGCTATGTTGAGAAGTGACAATGGTAAAGTGAAACAGTTCTTACTCTTTCCAATGCATCTTTTCTAATTTCCGTGCTCCACTAAAATGCTACAACCTTTAACTTGGACTCTGGAAGTCTCATGGAGGCATTCTTATCTGTTAATGGTTGTTAAACTGTTTTCTGTTGTGGGGATAAGACCTGGAACTTCCTATTCTGTCATCTTGCTGATGCCATTCCTGGTTTTTCTGATATATGAAGCCAAAGCCATTTTTAAGTAATACATTGATTCCTTATCCTCCTCTTCTGTTACAGGTCTCAACATTTCCATCATCACAGAAACTAGAGAGTACTCTTTAAAATGATTATTACAGTTTCATTGTTAAAGAAAAGGAAAAAAACAATCACACTTAGACAAAAAAAAAAAAAAAGATGCAGGGGAGAAAATGGCAAAACATGGGAATTTCTCAAATCAAGAATACTAATTGCCACATACAATGAAAAGTCTTAAAACAAGTTGGCTTCTGAATCCTTGTGTCAGATGTGTTTATTTTTTAATGCTACCATGTGCCACTTTAATGAAACAAAAATAATTTATTAAAGAAAACACAGAAGAGACATGAATCCACAAATTTTCCAATTCTGTGATAAGGGCCAGACTTTTGCACTAAAATTTGCTCTGAAAATAAAAACAAAACCATACTTCTGCTTTTGGTCAAGATGGAGTGATAGGAACTAAATTTTTGTCTTTTACCTGGAACAACAACAAAAAGCTGGACAAAATATATGAAGCTACAAGTGGTTATACATCAGCCAGTGAAAGACACTGAGAGACAGGGAAAAAAAAGCCTTATGATACAGGTTAGGTTCTATTATTATTATTTTATTATATTACCGGATTCTGCCAAACTAAGTAAAAATCAATTTCTATAATATTAGAATTAACCACAGATTTAGAGATTCTGTCTCACAGAGCAGTATAGAACAGCTAGACAGTCTTATTCCAGAGGTATACCCATCTCAGTAAACAATTAAAATTAGTCTACTGCAGTGCATGACTGTATCCACTCAAAAGTAACAGTATCTTTCAGAAACAATGAACAAATAGCTCCTAGGCAAAAGAATGAATGGTTGAACATTCATCAATTAACTAGAAGTATTACCAACATTGTAAGTTGTCTGTAAGGCATGTTTCATTTCTTAATACAATAGAGCAAGCCCTGGTGAACAGAAGGAATAGCTGAATCAAAGGACCCAGTCTAACTGGGGTATAGCCAATAAGTAGCTATCTAAGTGACCTTATTAACTCTCCCTTATTAACTTTCCCACCAAGGCCCATTATTTCTCCAAACGCAGAACAAAGGGAACAGAAAATCACTGTAAGCTGGATGACTCTTTCAAAATTCAAGCCAGCTAGAGTTGAATTGTCTAGTTTCTGTTTGCTAGAGTTCTTTACTGGCATTAAAATACTGTGAGTACAAATCCATTTTTCCTAAACCTGCTTCTCCAACAATGGCATTTATTAGGTTAGGAAAAAACAAAAAACAAAAAACTCATGCTCAAACAAGTGCAGCAAAATAATGAAGATGTAAAACAAAACAAAAACAAAAACAAAAAAAACTACTGGAAAATTCCTTCTTCAAAATCTAAATGATGACCTGATGCGCAAATAAACCATCATATAGTAACTCCAGTGAATATGTATCAATCTTGGAGCACCAAAATCTATTCAAGAGAACACCGTCTTAAATTTATAGATACACATTTTTTTTTTAATCTGCTCCCCCTTAAACTTATAGTTTTAATTAAGAGGGCCCAGTGACTCCCTCCCCATTAAAACCTGCTTATTCCTATGGTCTTTTTTTCTTTTCTTTTCTTTTTTATTTTTACTTCTTTTTACATTGCCATAGAAGCTTCTGCATTTGTAACCTTCAATTCAAAGTCAGCCTTTAAATGCCACCATCATTGACCTACAATATTCTAAGAAAGGGGTGTAAGTCAGGGGTTGGCAAACTACAAAACTACTTTGCTCGTTGCCTACTTTGTAAATAAATTTTTACAGTAAAACATTTACTAGAATACAGCTATACTATTCGTTTTCAAACCATCTACAGGCAGTTCATACTACAATGGCAAGGCTGAGTCTGCAACAGAGCCCATAAGGCCCACCAAGTCATATTTATGTTTTGGCCTTCTAAGAAAATTTTGCTATCCTTCACCTAAATAGCAACATTTAAGTAAATTTAACCAAGGTTTCAGGGAGATTTTTTCAAGGTTTTAATAATTTCTAAATCAAAGTTTTAGAGAAATGATATCCTCATTGGTTTCATTACCACACTTCAACCTCACACTATTCTTAGAAGCACATACTGGTTTTTAAAGTATGATATTGAAATACATTTTATAATCCACGGTATTAGACAGTCACTATCAGCCAAGTAGCAACCACGACAAAGTCAAATAAATATTTTCCACTAGCACTCTCTGGTAAGATAAAAAAATATTAGCATCCATGTATCTTAGATTCCATGAATATAGTAAACAAGAAAAAAAGAATGACAGGAGTGGGAACATTATTCTGAAGTAGAATAAAAATAACTGATGGATACTGTGGAAACATTTTTTTTAAATGTGAATGTAAGAATTATTAGAAAAAAATGCATGTGAAATTTGTTCTGCAACTTGAAGGCCTGCAAGTATTAGAGAAATAATACTTCTTTTAATCCATTCTGACATGTTAGAAGAATGCAAAAATAGCTCTTCAAATTCTACAGAACTAAATGGTCCAACTCCTTAAGTCTGTGCAATGGCGTAACAGTCTGAACAAAAATACCCGTAAGTTCAGTTTTTAAATTTGAGGGTATTTCTTGATGGGATGCACTGAAGGAAACATTATTTTTGCACCATTCCTGTCACAAATAAATAACCTAACTCGAATCGTGAGGAAACATTAGATAAACCCAAATTGCTGAATACTGGAGCAGAAAGTTTTCATTTTTGTCTTGGCTAAGATGAACATTTTGGGATAATGACAAAATCTGAATTAGGACTGCAGTTAGATATACCACCGTAAAAATATTAACTTCTTGATTTTGAACATTATAAACATTATTATAGATAGACACTGAAGTAGGGGTAAAAAGGCATTGTGTCATCATTTCTGTACCTTATTCTTCAATGGTTTAGAACGAAAAATAATTATGTTTGTATGTAAATGTGTACATATAAACATAAGCAAGGAAAGAATATGATAAAGCAAATTAGAGATAAAATATTAACAACTGGGGAACCTGGATGAAGTGTATATAGGAGTTCTTCATACTATTAATTGTGAATTAATACAGAATTTTAAATTTTCTGTAAATTTAAAATTATTTCAAAATAAAAAGTTAAAAAATGGATGCAATTTTAAGAAACATGATTATGTTCAATATAAAATATTGAACAGTTGGGACGCCTGGGTGGATCAGTTGGTTAAGTGTCCGACTTTGGCTCAGGTCATGATCTCACGGCTTGTGAGTTCAAGCCCCATGTCAGGCTCTGTGCTGATATCTCAGAGCCTGGAGCCTCTTCAGCTTCTATGTCTTTCTCTCTCTCTCTGACCCTCCCCTGCTCACACTGTCTCTCAAAAATAAATAAACATTAAAAAGATAATAATAAAATATTGAACAGTTAATTCTAAGATTAGTTTATGTATTTTTAATTTTATTAAGGCAAATTATATCTCCCAGAATTATTTTAAAGTAAATTCCTTATATATAATTATTTCAGTATAAATCTTTACAAGATAAGGACTCTTAAGAAGAAAAAAAAAACTCAATGCTATTATCATACCTAAAAAAATTAACAATATGAATATATTCCTAAGTGAGAAATACAATGCAAATACCTGCCAAAATAAGTGGTTGAATAATAGCTGGATTACTTACCCAGTCATATCCTAAAATAAGTTTTACTAAATGTTTCGGAGGGCATTAACATAAAAATATGTGAAATCTGTGGCAGAATAAAAAGACAGCAATTATCACTAAATCTATCCTTCTAGCTTAGAAATAATGACTATGGTAAAAAATGTTAATATTTCCTGTGTCTCAACACATATTTTAATATGTAATCCAAGTTCTAAAACCAAATCTGCTCCATAATACTGGAAAGAAAAGTTTGAATGCTGTGCATTTATTTTAAAAGGCCATCAAAATATCAACTGCCCACCAAATACACAGTTTAAGTCTTCTCTTTTTAAAGGTTACCAGGAACCCAATGTAGAATTGTAGAATCCTCAATTTTGAAGGAAAAAAAAAAGAGAGAAATCTATCCTCTTTTGTGGGCTAACTAAACTATTTGGAGGCAACACATTTTTAAACTGTTTGTTAAACTGCTAGATCTCAGAAAATTTGGAGAAATGAAAGACCTTGAAGATTAGGATTCTATCAACATGAAAAACTGAGAAAGGGACTTTTCATAGTTAAAAATCAGTAAGTGCTTCTCTAAGTCTCATCCATCAATTAAATGTAAACAAGGAAGTATTTCTAAAGAAAACAAATAAAAACTTTCAGAGTAAAGAATTCTAAAAATTAGTTTATTATTCTCTTCGTCTGAAGAGATTTTATGATGGATGTCCTTAATCAATGCATATCACTGAGGATGCAGCAATTAAGAGTGTTAATTTCAGAGTTACTTTCTGTAAAGCTGGCACTAAGATACACATACCAATAGTGAGATTATAAACTAATAAACTAGGTATCTGACTTTCTTTAAAGTCAGATTTAACACCTTTTGGGTTTAATAAAAAAAAAAAACCTTAAAATATACTTAAAGATTTTTTCCTCTTTCTTCTACTGCCTAAAACTGTAGCATTAGCTCAAACTGATTCTAAAATAAAATGACTTTAAAAAGAAATAACCTGGAAATATCTAACAAAGAATGTAAAAATCTAAGGAGAATTTAAAAGATTAAACACAAAACAGCAACTGTATTTTAATTCAAAAGTAACTCATGCAATGAGAAATCATACAATGGGAATCAAAATCTTCTTTAAGAAGGAACATAATTATACTCATTTTCTTCTTAATACTAAAATGTATTTGATATGAGAAAGACTACTTTAAATTATAGTTCTATGTTCATTTTGTTCTTAAACAGTTTAAAGGGAAAGTTTAAGTATTTCCATAGTGGGAAAACACATTGGTCTCATTATTAAACATTCATTCACATGGAAAAAAAAAAAAAGACACATTTAAACAAGGGAAAACAATTTGCTGGTTTTACCAGGTAAGTGTCTGAGCTAAGGGTTTGAAATTATACCTCATTAGCACTTGAACTTTTTTAAATAATTCGATTCTGTTGTAATATATTTATCTCAATACGAGTTTGAATACAGTTTGTAAAATAAATCAAATGCCACATATTCTGGGCTTGCTAATGTCACAAATCATCAGAAATCTACTATTTTGCTTCACTGAAGATTAAGACTGTAGTTAAACCTTTTCTCTCAATAGTATGCCAACACTACTCTACAGGTAATTCACATATAATCACAGCATTATTACTTACATCATCACTCTGCTGGGCTTCTTGCATTACAAATTCTCGGACCATAGATGGACTAAACTCTACTAGATAAGAAAATATATCTGTAGCTGCTGATCTAACTTGCAAATCATCCATGCCCTAATAAAAGGAAAATTAGGTTACTTAGAGACTGTTAACAAAAACTGTGCTGTGTTCCTTTTCTTTCCCAAATCTATACACACCAACTTTTTGGAATTAGACATTGTACTGGATTCAAAATGTATAATCTCTCCATCCTATACTTCCTTTTATTTTACAAATATAAAAAACTTTTAAGCAGCTCAATGATTAGTTTGTGCCAGTTTTTACCACCACGAAGATAAATATTCAGGGAATTTAAATGTAAGAATCAACATGGGATTATAAAGAAATACTTTACAAATACTGTACAGAAATTTTTTTCGATTTAAATATATGCAAAATGTGAATGATGTTACCTAGTTAAGACTCCATAACTTTCCAGAATCCATCTTTGGTCCTGGATTTATTTGCCAGTTACTCCTTAGTAACTGATTCTTTTATGACTCTCCTAATAGAGGATGCTTTTGAAAATACTGGGTATTTTCACTCTTTTTCCACAACTTAGTTTTCTAAGGTACTGATCCATAACATGAAGGATACATGACTCGTAAGTTACAAAATCTCCCAAGTGATTCTGAACACATTCCCTAACTCAGCAGTTCTCCAAGTTTTGTCCAGGGAATCCTGGTGAGGTGTCCAACACCCTTTTCAGTAACCACATGAAATTAAAAACTATTTTCATAATAATAAATAATCCTAGGGCATTATCAGCCCTTTTCACTCTCAGTATATCACAAGTATAGTGGGGTTTTCCAGAGGCTATAAGACATATGATATCACAACAAATTAAATGCAGAAGTTGCTATGAGAATCTAGCTGTCTTCTATTAAACCAAATGTTAAAGAGATTGCCAAAAAAAAAAAAAAGAAAAAAAAAGAAATGCCACTCTTCCACTAAAATTTTTTGTTCTGAAAAATTATTTTTATAAGTTATATTATTTATGTTTATCATTTTAAAATGAAATAATATTTTTAATTTTTCATACAATACCAATGGATAAAAATCATAAACAGATATATATGAGGACCACTGCCCTAACCCATATTGCAGAATGAGCTGCCTTGGTCCAGTCTGCCCTTACTCTACTCTCACTGGTCTAAAAAGGAAAGACATTTTAAAAATTTCTATAAAACATACTTAATATTGCTACAGAAGAGATAATAGTCTTGAAAACACACGTGGGATTTTAATTCACTTGAAGCCATATTATATCCAAGTGCTTACATATTAATGTTACAAATTCAAGTTAATAAAAATCTGAAGATGGAACACATTTGTAGTAATTCACTATCAAGTGAATCATGACCTAAACTATACAATTCAATATGCATTACTATAATAAATACTTTCACATATGTAATATAAAGGTACGAGAAATTCACAACTTCAAAAACATGAAAAGAAGTTGGATAATTACCATTACAATTTCAAGAGCAGGCAGAATCCCCAATTTTGCCAAAGTTTTGAAAAATGCATCCCTGTTTTGAGGTTGTAATGTCTGAGAAAATGCACAAAATTCCTTGAAAAAATTAACCTGCAATGTTAGAAAGTATAGTGAGAAGTTGACACACATAACAGCAAACTTGGGCTCACTTTAATGTGATATACCATAGCATGATATGCCCTTCTGAAGGACCTTGCCTCTTCAGGGTATCTTGGCCCCTCAAACCTGTAAAGAACATCTTAAAAACTAGCATCCCACTAACACTAAACTTTGCATTATTTCCACAAAATGAACGATGAACTCTCCCAAGGCATACAGTGTACATGTAGTATGTGGAGTCTCAGAGAGTGAATACACATATAGTATTTTCAATTCATGATTCAGTTGTAAAAATGTCATGTAAGGTATGTATTTTGAATTAGAGCATGTATTTTTGTAGAAACATGCTATATAAAATAAATGGTAGCTGGGTTCTCAGCTCTCAAAAGTACAATTTCATTTATAAGAACTGGAAAGGACATTAAAAGATTCCCGAGTTTAAAGGCCTAATTTTATAAATGAGAAAACTGAGTAGGCTATTACCTACACCAAGATGACTTGGCTAATTTAAACCTGTAATCTCTCATTACTTTTTAAAACCCAAGTACCTGATTATAATGTTTAAAGAAAATGACAAACTGCTGGTAAGTAGCAATCATTATTCTCTTCTCCAAAGCATGGTTCGTATCTCAGAAAATACATACATTCAAAAGAAAAAAACATTTCCAAGAACCAAATTACTTATCATTCATGTATTCAAGAAGTACTGTCCTTACCTTTTGTTTTGTTTTTTGAAAAGAGCCATTCTATAATGTATCTACAACCATAAAAATGTATGAGTTTGTAGTTGTGTCCTAACATAAACC
Organism: Prionailurus viverrinus; assembly: GCF_022837055.1. Taxonomy (NCBI): domain Eukaryota; kingdom Metazoa; phylum Chordata; class Mammalia; order Carnivora; family Felidae; genus Prionailurus; species Prionailurus viverrinus. Next base: position 74,684,600 of record NC_062563.1, read on the forward strand.
CCATATCTAATTTGGGGATTTTTAAGCACATGAATTCCCTCACTGGAGGAAAAAAACACACATCAAAATACTTTAAGAAACTGGCAAATATACAAAACAGTAAGTTTGAGAAACTTTGAGAGTAATCATTTTATAGAATAAATGTGTACTTTTCATCTTAATTATAAAAAATTCTCTCTTAACAAATTCAATATTAAAAGTTGTATTAGCCAAGAGTAAGTGCACTTCAAAGGTTTGAATTTAGGGGCGCCTGGGTGGCTCAGTTGGTTTAAGTGTCCAACTTTGGCTCAGGTCATGATCTAATCGGTCACAAGTTGGAGCCCTGCATCAAGCTCTGTGTTGATAGCACAGTGCCTGCTTAGGATTCTTACTCTCTCCCTCTCTGCCCCTCCCCCACTCACACTTTCTCTCTCAAAATAAACTTAAAAAAAAATAAAGGTTTGAATTTCAAGAATAAATCACTTACCAATTCACGCCGTTTATCATCATCTGTAGCCTCATCCGTTAATTGTGCAAAAACTTCTGACAGAAACTTCTCATCTTCCTACACGAGAAGAAATAATTACTATGAAATAATCTAACAAAAGTATAAAGTTATACTCACTTACATGATTTACACAAATTATAATAAAAGTAGCTGAAAACCTAATAGTTTCATCATAAACCTTAAAATTCCAGGGCATATTCATGTTATAGTTTTCAACCCTGATTATACCATTTATTATTAGTTATACATACACTAATACCTCATTTAACCAGAAACCTCAGCTATGAAGAATCCTTTGGAGACCAAAAATAACCAGTTGTTCTAGGCAATGCATGAAAACTCACTTATTTTAGTTTAGTTTAGTTTTTTAAAATATTTATTTATCTTTGAGAGACTGAGCACGAAGGGGGAGGGATAGAGAAAGAGGGGGATAGCACCCCATGTGGAGCTCAAACTCATGAACCATTAGATCATGATGTGAGGCAAAGTTGGATACTTAACCGACTGAGCCACCCAGGTGCCCCAAAACTCATGCATTTTAACTGAGAGACACTGTAGCTCCTTCTCAGGGTCTATTTATTTATTCTTAATTTAAATGTAATTCAAACAAGTTTGAAGAGTACATTGTCGGTCCACTGCAGATTAGAAAAATGAATTACAAATACGGCACAGGGACAACAGTAAAGGAGACAGAATTCTGGCAGCAGTAAGACTGGACTGCAAAACCTTTTAAAACACAAGAACTCATGAAATATAATTTAGGGTTATTTGGGGTACAGGCTTATATTTTCTTGAGGTCCCCAAGGACACAGTGAAATGATAAAGCACTACAATAATTGCTTTTCACACTGATGACTCTGAGGTATTAAAAGGCAGATATATGTTAATTTCTCTAAGCGCTGTTTACAAGGACAAAAATACAGTATAGTACATACTGTATAATCTTATTTTTAATATAAATTTGTGTCTAAAGTCTAAAAGGGAGAAACATTAGAATGTTAATTGTGATTATCTTTTGGTGATGGATTATGAGCAATTTTTTTGCTTATCTTTATTTTCTAGTTTTCCACAATAAGAGTGGACTATTAAATTACTAAGGAAAAAAATGACATGAATATTGAAATCCACTTTCTGGAGATCCATCAAGATCTGCTAAAAAATATTGTGTTTTTAAATTTCACTTATTTTTAAAATTCACTTTTATGAAATACAATTTGTATTAACTTTAATTAAAGTAGCATGTTCAGGGGCGCCTGGGTGGCGCAGTCGGTTAAGCGTCCGACTTCAGCCAGGTCACGATCTCGCGGCCCGTGAGTTCGAGCCCCGCGTCAGGCTCTGGGCTGATGGCTCAGAGCCTGGAGCCTGTTTCCGATTCTGTGTCTCCCTCTCTCTCTGCCCCTCCCCCGTTCGTGCTCTGTCTCTCTCTGTCCCGAAAATAAATAAACGTTGAAAAAAAAAAAAAATTAAAAAAAAAAAAAAATAAAGTAGCATGTTCTTAGAATTTTTGACTTAGTGGTTGACAAAAAAAATCAAATTATAACATGTTAAGGATGTACCTTAAATACCTGCCTTTTTGCTTGGATTATCTGTGAAGCAGTTTCAATCTCTTAAATAAGTTTAAAAAAAATAAGATAAAGCATATATAAAAAATGAATGAAGACTACTAGATACACTCACAGAAGATGTAACATACTCTCCCACTAACCATCCATCAGTGTTACTTAAAGAATACTGAGAGACAAGGGGCGCCTGGGTGGCGCAGTCGGTTAAGCGTCCGACTTCAGCCAGGTCATGATCTCGCGGTCCGTGAGTTCGAGCCCCGCGTCAGGCTCTGGGCTGATGGCTCGGAGCCTGGAGCCTGTTTCCAATTCTGTGTCTCCCTCTCTCTCTGCCCCTCCCCCATTCATGCTCTGTCTCTCTCTGTCCCAAAAAATAAAAAAACGTTGGAAAAAAAAAAAAAATTTAAAAAAAAAAAAAAAAAAATTAAAAAAAAAAAAAAAAAAAATTTAAAAAAAAAAGAATACTGAGAGACAAACCCATTCATTAGTCTGACTCAGAATGGTGTTTGTTTTGTTCTCTATTTTGCTGACTTCTAGACCTTATATACTATGGCCTGACTCATCTATTTCTGAAAGAATTCAACTGCATATGCAATCTTATACTTATCCCTCAAATCACTTTTTCTAAATACTTTTTATCTCAATATTTTAGGTTTTGGTGAATACACATTTACCTCCACTGAAACCTTTTATAATTTTTTTTCTTCTTGCATCTTTCTCAGATTAAATCCTCCTTTCTTCTCTAAGGATCTTTAACTTTTTAAAGAATATTTTCATAGGAAAATAGTTCCATTTCTTTGAAAAATGCAATTTCTTACATGATTCATTATTTGTGTGCTGAAAGCTAGAACTGCATAATGTATTATGGAGGGAATTTCAAGTATTACCGTCTGCTAGGAGAATGTTTTCTAATTCCTGGTATATATATTTTTTCTGATTTCTAATCTTATTCTTGTAATACTCTACAAAAGCACTCGGTTCAGTGCACTAGTAAAAAAGCAATTAATTGACAGCTTAAAGTGCTTCATAAATATAACTGTAATGTCTCCCCCTAAATACCTGGTTCTCCAATTAAACTAGTCTCTTTAGATCACTTCAGTTCTTTTTCATAAAGGCCTTTGTTTAAAAAAAAATTTTTTTTAAGTTTATTTTTAGAGAGAGAGAGCAAGCAGGATAGGGGCAGAAAGAGAGGGAGAGAGAGAATCCCAAGCAAGCTCTGCACTGTGTGGAGCCCAAAGCAGGGCTCAAACCCACGAACCACGAGATCATGATCTGAGAAGAAACCAAGAGTCTGAAGTTTAACCGAATGATCTACCCAGGCACCCCGAAAAGCCTTTGTAACTATTTTCAGTCAAATTGTGTGTGGCTGTCTTTTTGAATTACACAACAAAACCTTATGGGGAAAAAGGGGGCCTTTTTTAAAAAAGTGAATCAAACTTTTCTTTGAATTAAACAGGCATGCGCTCAAAACTCCCAAATCCCGGGGGCACCTGGCTGGCTCAGCTGGTAGAGTATGCAACTCTTAATCCTGGGGTCGTGAGTTTGAGCCCACATTGGGTGTAGAGTTTACTTTAAAAAACAAAAAACCCAAACCCAGAACCCATCCACCATTACTAGACTCATGTAAAGACAGAAAGTTGGAATTAGATCAGACTTTAAGAGATTACAGAGATTGCCTAGTCCAATTTTAAATTTCAAAAGACTGATGCCCAAAGAGTGGACATTATCTAAAGGGCTGGTGACAGAGATGGATTTAGAATCCAGGTCACGGGGGCACCCAGATGGCTCAGTCAGTTAAGCGGCCAACTTAGGCTCAGGTCATGATCTCACAACCTGTGAGTCTGAGCCCAGTGTCGGGCTCTGTGCTGACAGCTCACAGCCTGGAGCCTGCTTCGGATTCTGTGTCCCCCGCTCTCTGCCCCTTGCCCACTAGTGCTGTTTCTCAAAAATAAATAAACATTTAAAAAAAATTATTAGAATCCAGGTCACCTGTACAATCTGGTTTTTGTTACTGTCACCATGTAAAATAGACTACAGGACAGATTTCTAACTAGTTCAAAGTAATGAAACAAACCAAAGTAAAACACACACACAAACTAGACTACGCCAAATCTAGTACGATAAAATGTAGTATGTTAAATTCTTACATGAATCCAAAAACTTCTGAAACAAAATGAAGAACCGAATTATTGTAAATTTTTCCTTAAAGGCATGAAGAGATTTTACCCTATCTCCTTAGTAAGTGGGATGAAAGTTTAGAAATTTCTTTTTTAGTAAGCTGAAATCCACAAAATATGTTAAACAAGAAATAAAACCACTGATTTTACTGGGTTTGTGTTCAGCTCAACTCTTATTTATGGAATAGTGGAGATAACATGTAATGTATTAAAATGTCAACATTTGAGATACCTATCCTCAATCTTCTAGTGAAGGAAGTTAAAACTTCTTGTTTTGAAAAGGACTTTAATCTGTAGCTGTGTGAAGATAACCTCACTTTATTGGTTTTAGGGATTTAATTCATAAAAAACATTTTTAAGTATAAATTTCAATTCTGGGCACACGGGATTTTGATATGCAATTAGCTAGAAAATTCAGGTTAACTAAACTATTATGGCCTAAGCAAGCTTTAGAGAATCTCAACATGTATTAAAGTACATACTAGGAGCCAGTGACCACAGTAAGTGCTTTCATGTAATTTCTCAGTTAATTACCCTAATTTAGGCTAGGAGTTATGTTATGTACCTTTGCGCTAACTCATTTTGGTCCAGATAGATACAATCTTTACATTTGCACTTGCTTATGTAACTCATACAACAGTAGGCCAATACTCATTTAAGAAGCTATAGATAACGTATCCTAGTTAGCTAGAAGGGTATCTGGCAACATCTAATACTTAGCCAAAAAATTTCTACATGGAAACCTCAGAGTTGGGCTTTAGGAAATGAGCCTTTAGAGGTCACTCACCATAATCATAATTCTTTTCTTTTCACATACTGTTGAGAACAGAAAACAGAATTCAGCATCACTGCTGAAATGAAGAGATAACTAAGTGCTAAACCTTAGATATGTAACAGGTAGTTCACAGTATCTACTTCATAAATGTATCTCACGGACCAGAAATGAGTAAGACTTTCTTTTCTTAAAGCTATGCTTGATTTATATAATTATAGCCTTTACAAATAGATCTATGAGAAAATATATAAACTGACATAAAGAGTTCAAATACTTACAGATTAGTTTGCATAATTTTTAAGCATATAAAGCATTTATGATTTATTATTATGGATTTGGAACCCCTTCTGATGTCAAAGCAGTCATTTGAAAGCTTCTGCACTTAAGCTTCTGTCACTGAGTTCTTTTCTTTACATCAGCTATATTGACTGTAGGTCTATTTCCAAACTCCTGAGACTGTAACTGTTTTTCTGTCAGCAAGTGAAATGGCACCCTGAATTGTATAGTACAAACGGTTTTAAAAAGCAGGTCTCATGTATAACAAATGGAACCCGATGCATAAGTCTATTTTCCCTTATACTTACTATTGTGGAATAAGGAAAACTGCTAGGTGAAAGCATGATCTAAAGAAGTAAACCCTATACAAAAACTAAAATAACAACAGAAAGATGAATGATGACTGTTAACATCATAAAACGGAATCTCACAACTAAGAGCTAAGTACTAAGTCAGAAACTCTCAACTGTTTGTCTCTGGATCTCTTAAACTCTTAAACCTTATGGAGTACCCCAGAGAGTTTTATTATGTGGATTATGTTTGGCAATACTGACAACAAAAACGGAGACATTTAAAAACATTTACTAATTTGTTTTAAAAATAAAAGTTTATGTAAATATATTTATGAAAAATTTTATAAATTTAGAAAAAAGAGTGGCTCTGTTTTACATTTTTGCAAATCTCTGTAATGTTTGGCTTAATAGAAGAAAACTACATTCTCACATCTTCTTTGACATTCAATCTGTTGCAATATAATATTTTGAAGTACAAGAAGAAAATACAGCCTCGCAGTGACAAGAAGTTGGAAAAGGAAAAACCCCACAGAACTCTGAAAGGGCTTTAGGAGCCCCTAGAACACACTTGAGAACCACTACTACACTATGTATATAGAAGCTGCTCAAGAAACTTATTCAGTGATATGGACATAACAAAGACAGTTATGCAGGAAACTGTGGGTATAGTATACTACCACAAGTAAAGGAAAATCTTCAAATTCCTCCTTATTACACTGTTAGCGTATAAAGGATTAACATACTAAACATGGTATAAACTATTTTACAACTCAAGGAGACAGATTAAAACCAACCTCACACAGCAAATAATCTAGTTATCATTTCCTGAAAATTAACAAATGTTAATTTAGATGTGCTGACTACACATTTGAATTATTTGGAAAACTTTAAGCACACACATTCATATGTACTATCCCCCCAATAATAACTAGATCTCACAAAATGGACTAAAAATAATCTTAGAAACAGGTGCTTTGGTTTGGGATGATAAAAAAGTTCTGGAAATGGACAATGGTGATGGTTGCATAACACTGAGAAGGTACTAAATGCTATGAATTGTATACATAAAAAAAGATTAAAATGATGAATATTTTGTCATATATATTTTACAATTTTCTAAATGCATGCAAAAATGAAGTTAAAAAAATTTACATGATAGGACACTTAAAAATTTAAAAGGTCACATTATGAAAGGATTCTTTCCTTTGGGGCACCTAGGTGGCTCAGTTGGTTAATTAAGCATCCAACTCTTGATTTTGGCTCAGGTTGTGATCACATGGTTTGTGAGACTGAGCCCCACGACAGGCTCTGTGATGACAGTGCAGAGCCTGCTTGGGATATTCTCTCTCTCTGCCCCTCCCTCCACTAGTAAACGCACTCCCTCTCAAAATAAAAAATACTTAAAAAAAAAAAATGAGATAAAGGTCTATTTTCTATGCTCAATAGTACATTTAAAGTAAACAAAAGAAAACTTTCAAAAAGGAAAAACACCAGCTTTAACTATTAAGGAGAATACCTAAAATAATAAGAACACTTTCGTTTACTTACCTGCAACATGCTGACTATCTCAACTTTGTTGAAGAAAATAAAAGATGTAAGAGTAGAAAGAAAATTCTCTTCAAAAACGGATGGTGTAGGCAAAATGATGTCCTGAATGTACTGTACCCTGTAAGTCTGATGTATTTTTTGCCTTAATTCAGAGTCTGTTATTGGTATAACTTCCTTAAACTTTGCAGTTTTGGTCAAGAATTCTCTATGCCTTTTTGGCTGAGCCAAAGCAGGGTCATATTCAAGGCATCCCACGACATCCATGATACACTCATCAGAAAACATTACTTCAAACAATGTTGCCTTATTTAGGAATAAGATTCCTCTAATAATTTCATACAAATGATGTAAGCCTTCAGTGTTTTCTAGGTTCTCACAAGCTTGGAACAGCTGCAGTAGTTTTTTAATATAGCCTTCGTTTTCCAAGGCCAGAGCCAGCTTTTCCCTACGGATAGGTGAGGAGAGAACTGAGGTAACTAAGTCAGCAATCTCTTCAAGTTTATTGAGTTCACATGTGGGCAGGTCAATCAGATGACTGGTTTCAGGCATTTCTTCAAATCGTTCTTCTTCTGATTCATCAATGAGGTCCTGTGTGACTTCCACTGATGGATCCTTACCTTGAACCTAAAAACATCCAAGTACAGCTGGTTACCTTAAAATACAAAAGAATTCAAAATTTTGGAAATCAAATCACTGACCACTGGATTTAAGTAAAAAATACCTTGCAAAGAAACATTATTAGCCACATAATCAGTGTTAATTAAAAATTAAGTCCACGGGTACGTGGGTGGCTCAATCGGTTAAGTGTCCAACTTCGGCCCAGGTCATGATCTCATGGTCCATAAGTTTGAGTCCGCATCGAGTTCTAGCAGACAGCTGAGCCTGGAGCCTGCTTCGGATTCTGGTCTCCCTCTCTGCCCCTTCCCTGCTTGCCCACTCTCTCTCTCTCTCTTTCAAAAATAAACATTATAAAAAAAAAAAAAAAAAAAAAAGAAAGAAAGAAAGTGAAGTCTAGAGGGGGAAAACACACCCAGTTTAGAGTCAATTATTGGAAGAGTCTCAATTTCACCTCTAAATTTCCCAACTTATAACTTGAGGTTAATTAACTCTGACCCCTGACAATATATTTCAGCTAATATTACACTGATTTATTTGAGGTTATGTAATAACCATGTGCAGTTTAATAACTTCCCTACATCTACTAATTTTGAATTCTGCTGAAGGCTAACTCTTCTGTGGGGCCCCCAAATTAGGGACGGCTCTTAATGCACCATCCCATTGGCCTGACAAAACACTATTAAGTTTAAACCAAACTAAAACCCAACTTCTTGGATACTCAAGAGTGAGAAGATTTCCTCATATTACTTTTGAAATTCACTTTTGAAAAAATACTTGCTTTTGCTAAGAGCCTGAAATTGTTTTAAAAAACAAAATACTGGGGCACTTGAGTGGCTCAGTCAGTTAAGCGTCCTACTTCAGCTCAGGTCATGATCTCACAGCTTGTGGGTTCGAGTCCCGCAACTGGCTCTGTGCTGACAGCTCAGAGCCTGGAGCCTGCTTTGGATTCTGTGTCTCCCTCTCTCTCTGCTCCTTCCCTGCTTGCACTCTGTCTCTCTCAAAATTAAATAAACATAAAAAAAATAATAAAAAAATTTTAAAAATTAAAAACAAAGATTTTTTTTTTAAATTGGCATTTATTTAACATCTGTGATAAAAGCCTCCAAGTTCTAGTATCTAGAGAACACAATGAATAAACAACTGTTTTATGATTCAGGTTGATAGCTCAAGAAAAGCATGACAAACTTGGGACAAGTTTCCTATAATGACACCTTTAAAAAAAATTTTTGTTTTTAATGTTTTATTTTTGAGAGAGAGAGACAGAATGCAAGCAGGGGAGTGGCAAAGAGTGAGGGAGACACAGAATGCAAAGCAGGCTCCAGGCTCTGAGCTGTCAGCACAGAGCCTGATGCAGGGCTCAAACTCCCGAACTGCAAGATCATGACCTGAGCTGAAGTTAGATGCTCAACCTACTGAGACACCTAGGTGCCCCTATAATGATTTCTATAATGACTCTATTTAACATAAAAACTTTACACTTCATAAATTTTTCCCTAATTCTTAACACAAGAGTGCAATTATCCTCTTTTCACCTCAAAACATCCAAATATCCTGAGATGAAAAAGCTCCACAAATTTCCAAATCTACCAAAGCAACATATGAAAAAAGATCTAAGGACTTATTAGAGAAAGTAGATATACTGATGCATATAAGAGACTTTTTCCTCCTAGAGCATGAGCGTACTTCTTTTATTTCTGAGTTCTCAACAGAGGAGCTGGGCTTAGGGAGAATGACACGTAAATGTAGGAGAAAGTTTAAGTAACAAGGTCATAAGAGCAGTTCAGATAAAATGCCATGGAAATTCAGAGGAAGGGAAATTCCTTCCCACTCCTGGGAGTAAAGGGGGTGGTGAAGAGAGAATATAAGAAGAAATCATAAAAGTAGTGGCATTTGGACCTTCAAAGATGGGTAAGATTCAGATGGGGATAAAGGTATACAAAGTACAAAGGGAATAGAGTCGGAGAGAGAGAAATGTGTGGTATGCATATGGCCAACAGCAAAACTGGAAATGCAGACTAAAGCCAGATTATGGAAAGTCAAGGGAAGTGAATGTGCAGTACTGCCCTTTAGAAAGTAAGGCATCAGTTGTATGGAATAAATTCGAGAATAAAGACAAACTAGGGTGTTATTCTGAAGTCTACATGAAGAACTGAATTTAGATAGTGATGTTGAGACAGATGAGGGACAGTGTAAGAGAGAGGAAGAACCACAAATAACTCTATAGTTTTAAATCTGTCATTAAGAAGATTATGGCTCCTTTAACAAAAACTGGGAGCATGGAGAGGAATGGTTAATAGAAGGTCAGTTTTGTTAAGTTTGAGGTGTTTGAATACCCAGCTGGCAACTAAATCTGTGGGCCTACTACTCAGGAAAAATAGGACAGAAAACAGAAATTTGGTATTAGGGTAACTAAGGGTAACCATAGAAACAGAAGTAGAGCATGAGGTAGGGAGGGAAGAAGAAGAATCAAATGTTACAAGGAAAGAATAAGAAGAAATCAGAGGAAGGGTGGCTGGCTGGCTCAGTCAGTGGAGTGTGCAACTCTTGATCTCAGGGTTGGGAGTTTGAGCCCCAATTTGGGTGTAGAAATTACTTAAAAATAAAATCGTAGGAACAACAACAAAACAAAAACAAAAACAAAAAGAGGAAATAGGAGGATTCAACTTACACTGCAAATGAATAGTTTGCATATGTTTAAGAACAAAAGCAAAGTACAGAAGCATTCACTAGGTTATAGTATGTTTCTCCATTATCTAGTATTATCCTTACAAGCTTCCTGGAATCTCTCCTAAATTTAACTCTCACTGACAGATTATATCAGACAGATCTGTCAATCCCACATACATCAAAGTATTTGTCTGGATATCAACAGTGTTGCTCACTAAGCATTTCTGGTTTTCTCCTTTTTGTGGCACATGAGTTCTTTGCTTCCATGAAGTTGTATGTAGCTGTGTGATTTATTTCGGCCAATGAAATGTGAGCGAAGTGTCATGTGTAACTTCTGGGAAGACCTTCTAAAAGCCATTGTTCTGATTTGCCACCTGTCATTCTCACATTGCAATTAGCTTGAAAGTATCAAAATCAATTTTCTATCAGCCTGGGTCTCTGAGTGGCTCTGATAAGCACAGCCCCCTCTTGTCCAACTCTAACCCTCATTCATCAAATAGCAGTAAGGAAAAACAAACTACTGTTGTGATAAGCCACTATTTTAGGATTTTGTTACTATAACACAATCTGGGGTTGCCTGGGTGGCTCAGCTGGTTGGGTGTCTGACTTTTGATTTTGGCTCAGGTCATGAGCTCACAGTTCGTGAGATCAAGCCCTACATCGGGCTCCGTGCTGAGCATGGAGCCTGCTTGAAATTCTCTCTTTCCCTCTCTCTCTGCTCCTCCTCTGCTCTTGCTCCTCATTCTGAGTAAATATTAAAACAAAAAATGAAAAAAAAAGGAAAGAAAAGCTTTAAAAGAAAAACAAAACCCACAATCTAACCTTAACATTCTTAAAGTCAGTCAACTAATATGCTGAGTGGGTGCATAAAAAATTTACACTATCAGTAGGGTTCTCAACAAAAATATTTTTTTCCACTCTCCTATCCTACATCCTTACATTTGCTGCTTTAATTTTTTCCCCTTTTTAAGTGTCAAACACTATTACTTTCCCCTTTAAATCTCAGAAGAGAGACTTTTCTCCTTTGAAAAAGAGATCACCAGTACTCAACATACTCCCAACATCCTTCTTCTCCATCTTACAACTTATCTTCACTCATTTCCATCATCTCTTTCAAAGAAAATGTCCCTATCCTACCATTTTCTGAGGTTAAAACTTCCATATGCACTTTTGATTTTATGTTTTCTGAAATATATATATATATATATATACACACACACACACACACACATACAGAAATTATCTTTGCTCTTCTTATAATTTATTGCTCTCTGAGCCGTCAAACTTTTCAGAGAGGAGTTCTACTTCCTCATTATAAGGTGTTAAAAAAATAACTGTGTAATGTTTTTGTTGAAATTGTTTTTTCAAAGGTCAGCAATGACCTCTCAGAACTGAAGAGTAAAATATATAGTTCTGTGGAATACCATGCAGTAATGAGGAGCAATAAACTAGCTGTATATTCAGCAACATGCATAGATTTAAAAAGTACAGTACAACTCAGTTGTTTAGCAAAAAATTAAACTTCTTGGACCAGGAGAGTGGCCAAATCTAATGCCCCTTCCAAAGGCGTTTGGCAGAAGTTTCCAAAGGCAGAAAAGCGTGAGTAAAAATCACTGGCAAATGGGTAGAAGAAATAGTAACTAAGGGCAAAGGAATGAATAAATGGGTAAAGCAACAAGAAGCATCCAATATTAATACTACTGCCTCAAGAAAGGATCAGAGCAAGAGATGATATTCTCTTAGCTCAATTTTATCAGATGCCTGGAAGGGTAAAAACCATGTTTGCCAAGATCACCTATTCTTGGGACTTGACAAAGTTGAATGGAGGCCTGTAATTAAACCTGATGAGTTACACCACTCTGGGAGACATTTTGTCATATAATATAATAATACACTGAAACAATTGTTAGTGACCAAATTAATGATTCTAGTAACGTGCCAGACTTGTACTTTTCAGATACATCTACTACCATACCACAATATGGTGTAATACTAGCATTGTTGATCCAACTACCCTATGTACATAAGCCTCATGGTAAAATTAGTATTGATGATCAAATGTATCGGGAGACTGAGTTAAGGCTGCTCAACATGAATGCTGATAGAAAATGACTGGCAGGAGGAAGAAATGGATTTTGTAAACCACCAGTTAATTTCTATGTGAAACACTCCTGTACAAGTATATCATAAGGTACAGATTACAGATCAAGGAGGAAAATGAGTAATCAAATCGGTATAAAAATATAAAAGGTAAATCATGGCTTTATCAGACAAATTAGTTGTTTCTTAAATCCAGCTCTACTCCAGGACTGCTCCTCCAAATACTAGGCATATTCATACTGATAGTTGCTCTGTCATATAAATGCTATACTAAATACAGACATTTAGAGAAATATGATCATTTTGTTGTGAGAGTCTTGGCAATGGACCAAGGGGTGTCCTTTGCAATCAAGGATTAGTCTTGCCTAAAGGGATCTGGCCCTTGCCTAGCTCCTAAGAGGTAATCTCTAAGCACTCTGAATATTCTGTTTGATGTGTACCTGGGAGCCTTGGGCTATGCCAGATATGCTCTGTGTGGGTAACTAGGTGGTTTATAGTGGAAGTCTTGGGCCACGTAGTATCAGATCAACCTCTGGAGGTGCTGGAAACTAAAGTCTGCCACAGGGCAGTCAGCCTGCTTATAGGAATAACACCCAATAAAAATGCTGGACACAAAGGTTTAGGCAAGCTGTTCTGGTCAGCGATACTATGTGCAGGTTGCCACACATCAGTGAAGGGAGAAGAAAGTGCTGTCTGCCTAAGTATCCTAAAAAAGAAAACTGGAAGTTCATGCCTAGACCCCGCCCTATGTGCCTTTTCCTACTGGTAATTTTTTTTTTTAATTTTTTTTTTCAACGTTTATTTTTATTTTTGGGACAGAGAGAGACAGAGCATGAACGGGGGAGGGGCAGAGAGAGAGGGAGACACAGAATCGGAAACAGGCTCCAGGCTCTGAGCCATCAGCCCAGAGCCCGACACGGGGCTCGAACTCACGGACCGCGAGATCGTGACCTGGCTGAAGTCGGGACGCTTAACCGACTGCGCCACCCAGGCGCCCCCCTACTGGTAATTTTAATCTGTATCACTTTGTTGTAATAAACTGTAATGATGAATGTAACAGCTTTGTGGAGTTCTGTGAGTCTTTCTAGTGAATTAGTGAACCTGCCTGGTCGAGAGACCTCCTGAACTGCCTGAGTGAAAACAGTAAGAAATAAATTTCAGCAAAAATTTCTAGGACAAATGTACAAAGTCTTTAAGAATACACGTATATCCAGAAACATATATTACACAGTACATTCTGAGGGGAGGGGAGGAGAGAAATGGAGTATGCATAACCTAATGTGATGATCACTGGAAAATATTATCTACCACACAAATTTATGTTCTAGAAGAAATGTAATTCAACATTCTAGTTCTAAAGAAGATGTTTACCTTCTATTTTATTCACTTATTCTTTAAATATGTATGGAGTACACACATAACATGTGCCAGGTGCCATGCTGGTATACTGGAGGAGGGAGAATACAAAATACCACTTTTCAGGAATTTATAGTAAAAAGGTTAGTTTTTATATACTATTAATATTCTGAACAGTGTTATAAATGTTATAGAAAAGTAATATTGTCCTTTTATTTTGAAAGTTTTATATCCTTTGTTATGCTTTCATTATTTTTATGGATCAGTTTTTTCCTCCATTTTGTGGATGAGTGCTTGCAGGATTCAAATTTATTGAATCTAGAACAGAGCAGCAAATATTAGTGGACTGCATATGTCTAAGTCTGCAATAGAGGTCATTTTTAGGTCTTACATTTCACTTCAAAGAAAACTTTGTAAACATAAAATTCAATCTCAATCTATGGAGCGCACACAAGAAAAAAAAGGTAAATATTAGGACCTTCTCATCATCACCATCTATAGGTTTAAAAATGGGAAAACATGACAGCAAAATATAGCAAACCAATCTGGATTATATTCTTATGTATATTTTACAAATTAAAGCAAAAATCATATTTAGCAGTGTTTTCCTCTATTCATCAAAGGAAATTCTATTTAAAACCATATACCAATAATGCTCCCGTAATACATGATACACACATAGTAAAATATGAGGTGGAAAGAAACAAACCATCTACTTCCAGTTTAGCTTTGTGACCCAGAGCCATCCATCAAATAAGCTTTATATGGAATGGGAAGATTCACATTATACTTTCTTGGGCTACTTTATTGCACTGTGTGGCACTGTTCCTAGGAGGACTAAGGAAAAAAATGACTGTGGTCAGATGCATAAACTAACTTAAGGACCTTCAGGGATCAGAATCACTAGAATGAAAATGTGATAGAAGTGAAAAAGACAATAGATAAAAAACACTGTAAGAGAGTATTATGCTAGGCAACCACTAAAACACAGTGATTCCATTTACAGAATAGTAGTTAAAATTAATGTTATGATTAACTTAAAATTCCAGTTACCAGATATTAGAGACTAGTTTGCTTAAGGAGACATAATTATTAAATGTAATGTGGTATCTTAAATGGGATCCTGGAAGAGAAAACAGAAATCTGAATACAGTATGGCCTTTAGCTAATAAATGTATGACTAACAATAATGAATAATAATGTATGAATATTTGCTCATTAATTGTGACTACTGTATCCTAGTATAAGAGACTACTAATAGGAGAAAGTGTGCGAGAAGGTGTTAGGGAGGGGAGTACATAGAAATTCTGTATTTTCTACTCATATTTTCTGCAAATATGAAACTTCTAAAATAAAAACTTAATTAAAATAAGTTCCAGTTACCTGAGAGTTATCACCTCTTATATTCTGCTATACTGTAAGCTCTTTAAGAACTGAAGTCATGAACACTTTTGTTGCCTTAATTTTTAAAAAATACTTTTAATCTTTATTTATTTTTGAGAGAGAGAGAGTGCGGGGATGGGGGGTGGGGGGTGGGGGGTGGGGGGGTGGGGGGTGGGGAGGGCAGAAAGAAGGAGAAACAGAATCTGAAGCATGCTCCAGGCTCTGAAGTATCATCAGCACAGAGTCCAATGCGGGGCTCCAACCCACAGATCGGGAGATCATGACCTGAGCCACCTAGGCGCCCCATTTTTAAAAATTTTTAAAGTAAATTTCATGCCCAGCAGGAAGCCCAACTCAGGGCTTAACTCACAACCCAGAGATCAAGAGTTGAATGCTTAACCAACTGAACTATCCAGGCACCCCAGAAGTCATGAGTACTTCTGATGATTAGTGTCTGGCACACAGTATTCATAAACATTAGGCAAACAGGTGACCAAATATTAAGGAAAAACCTCAAGGATTTAGAACATAATTAATCTTTTTTTTTGTTTTTTAAAATATCCTGACCTTTTATTATGAATATATACTATAAAAATCTAAAGTGGTAAAACATTCTCTCTCCACATTTTTTTTAAAAGTTTATTTATTTATTTTGATGGGGCGCCTGGGTGGCACAGTCGGTTAAGCGTCCGACTTCAGCCAGGTCACGATCTCGCGGTCTGTGGGTTCGAGCCCCGTGTCGGGCTCTGGGCTGATGGCTCGGAGCCTGGAGCCTGTTTCCGATTCTGTGTCTCCCTCTCTCTCTGCCCCTCCCCCGTTCATGCTCTGTCTCTCTGTCCCAAAAATAAATAAAAAACGTTGAAAAAAAAATTAAAAAAAAAAAAAAGTTTATTTATTTATTTTGAGAAACAGAGAGAGAGGGATAGTGCGGAAGGGGGGAAGGCAGAGAGAGAGGCAGAGACAGAATCCCAAGTAGGCTTTGCTCTGTCAGCGCAGAGCCCAACATGGGGCTCAATCTCACAAACCATGAGATCATGACCCAAGCCTAAATCAAGAGTTGGAGGCTTACCAACTGAGCCACCCAGGCGCCTCTTTCCACATTCTAATATATATCTTCAGGTAACAAGAAAAAAAAATAAAAAATGCACACTTAAGTTAAACATTATTAAAAAACAACAACAACAACAAAAAAACCTTACCTGACAAATTTTTTCCCAAATCTCGTCACAGCCAGCTTTTTCCTGAAAACTTAGAGCCAGATCATAGTTCTCAGCCTCTGACCAAACAATTAACGTATCCTGTTTAAAAACAAAGATTTCTACATCACCATACTAGAAAAGCTAGAAAAGAAATAACTACGAAGTATAAACAGAAATCAAGAGGACAGGAAACAGTACAGCGATGACAAATGCCCTCTGATAAGTGCAAATAATGCATACTCAATTGACATCATGTAACTGTATTTTGTTATCCTTTGAAACTTTAGTAATATACCGGCAATGGAATAGCTTTGGTACTAAAATGATATTGAGCAATTTTCTAAAACAAAAAATATTAAAACGGGTTAGCAATCTGGTTCATGTACTAAGATCATGTTTAATAGAAAGTCTAGCCATTTTTGGCCAAACTGTAATGTAGACATTCTAATCATCTACATCTTTGGTTTCTAGAAAGTCAGCTATTTCACCCACTAACCACCTACAACTTTATCTTTTCCTTTAACCTGGTTGTCAACTGGTTGCAAGCAGACTGACTAATAGCTGAGAACAATTTAGTTTAACCCTTTCTATTTTTGCCCCCCTCTCCTGAATCTGGAAAAGCCTTCAGGATATGAAGGAATTCAAAACAATGATGAAATGAAGATACTCTAAGTCCTACCAGTAAGTTGTTTCTTATTGTTAATAAGTCTAGCACCTATTTCAGCAGCTTAGGTTGTAGAAAAATTAAGAACCCCAGGGTTAGGTGTTTTTCTACAAATGTTCTTAATTGTATACCTACCAAAAAGTTAATTACACTTTTTGGAAAAAAGCTGTCAACCCCTTTATTAAAACTAAAGTTTGGGTTTAAATTAAAACATGGACAAATTTAAACACAAAAATCATAATGCAACACTCAAATGAAATGCAAATTTTTAAAAGATATATAATAATCGAAGTTTAATATGGCTAAAACTTTGATTTTTAGAAAATACAAAATTGAAAAAATACATGAGTTTATATCCCAATTTTCAAGTATATAATGTACAAAAATACCTTATAATTAAGAATTATTCACCTAATACTTCTGATTATGATGTGATATGAAAAAAATGTAAAACTCAAAGTAAGCTGCAGATTTACAAAGTTTTCAGAATGAAAACACTTCAATACTTTGATAGCTCTAATCTGTAAGTGAAAATATCCTTCAACTAACCCAGGCCTTAGGTTTTTTGTTGTGTGATCAGGTAAGAAGAACAGCTGGAAAGGTTCTCGCTTCTGCCTAGCTATGCTTCCTGGAAGTCAAATTTGCCACCGGGTATTCTAACATTTCATCATGTGACTCCTTTCATTTAAAAACCTTCTGTGGCTCCCACCATATACAAAAGAGGTTTTGAAATATTTTAAAAAATCCAGCAGAACTCTTTTTACAAACAAAATTTTACTAAGAATCTTTATGTAGAAAAAGATAAAGACAGAACTCCTCTGGTTAAAGCACTAGGACACACATTCAGGCTCCATGTACTTTCCTCAACCCAAGTCAACTTCTTACAGCTCTCCTCAAAACAGCTTCATGAACAATGATCTCCAAAACTTTTTTGTCTCTCAAATTACTTAAGCATTATATTCAGAAATACAATATCAGCAAACCAATACTTTACAAAATATACTGTAAAACAAATAAAAAGCCTTAAATAAAGATAAAATAAGCAGTATTTTTAAATGTTTGAATGGTTATGGTTCCATACCATTATTAGTTAACATTTTAAGACCCAGTATGTACCTAGAGCACAGTAAACCCACAAATGACAGTAGATACAAGCTCCTATTTAATGTCACCCTTTTAATAATTCTGAATTTTGGGGGAGGAGCGTCTTGTGAGATCTATTTACCACTGTTTCTGCATTGTCACCCTGCTCACAGATTAAACTAGGAGTATAAATGTTAGCTTTACCATTACCATGTTAATTTGCACTTCTATCACTGTTTTCAACCCTTTTTACGACATGTGTTCATTTTGTTAGGGTTACACGTCAGTTTAAATTCGTAAATAAAAACATCTGTGCATACCGGCTACTATAATTCACAGTAGTTACGGAACACTTTTCATGGAAGTGTTACCCTTAAAAGGTATCTCTACATGTATTTTTTACTTCTGACCACTTATCAAATATTAGCAAAACTTAGTTTCTTTTTTTGATTAAAATATATAAACAGGTTTCGTCTAAATTTCCACACTTTATAATGTACATTCATTTTGGAGATCACTAGTACAACAGGATAAAATCCAAAATCCTTTATCCAGGTATCTAAGGAGCTTTCCAATTTGGTTTCAATCTATCTTCTGAAAGAAAGTCTAGGTAAGCAATGAAGTCTGATTTAAGGTAATTAATTGAGTCCCCTTCTTCACTATCATTTTCTTGTTTGTTTCTTCCCCAAGCCAGGCAAAACCCAGAAACTAAATGGGATTTATATTCAGAATCCTTTTTCAATGTAAAGAGGACTGACATCGAGAGATGCTTAAAAATTCAGACTCCCATGCTTCTCCCTCGGGAACAGGTCTGGGTGAATCCCAAGAATTCTTATTTTTAAGAAGGGCCTCAGGTTATTCTTTTGATAAGTCAAATTTGAAAACATCACCTAAGCGCCTAAGCGTATCTCTGGTTGGCTGACAGAGGATGGGAAACTGCCATCACAGCAGGAACCTTCTAGCTGTATGAAATCTACTCAAAGTGAGTAGCAAATCCCATCCTTCCTTCTTCCCCTCCCAGAACCCTACTATCTCAGTCAAAAAATAACCGTAAGAAGTACTTCTTAGAACTGCTTGTTTTGAGTATTATAGTAAAAGCTCTTAGGTGAGAGAGCACAAGGATGGCACGAGACTAGTTAAAATAAAATACAAAGTGTTAAATGGCAGAGTTTTCCACATATCCCAAAAGTCTCCCACATCCAAAAAGTCATGTTCAATTTTTGTAATAACGTCTGTTTTCAACCGCTGCGCTCTTTGTGTTCTAGGTTTTGCTCATTTGTGTGTAGCACACATATCTTTGGGACATTATTAATGCCTGTTTAAACCAAGAGAAGCTTAGAGTTTTCCTCTACCAACAAAACATTTAGTCACCACTATGTCCCTATGGAAATCAGATTTAAAATGAGCCTGCAGGGAGAACAGAAAAAGTCAGTTATACTTGGTTTGGTCCTTTAAAAAAATAAGAAAGGTGATTATGTCTAAGCCAAGATGGAAATAAGACATGAGCTAGAAAGCTTGACAATTCAGCATTTACAGAATCAGATTTTCACAATGTTGTTTTATGAGAAATGCTCATTTTCAATCTTAAATATTAACACATTCTTGAGGTGAATATTGTTTAAGTCAAAATTTCTTAATAATCCAAGGCCTAAATGACACTTTAGAATTCTATCTAAAACTTGGTGCTTAACATCTTTTCTAGGGAAAGGGTTATCAGTTTTTACATTATATTCACAAAGGCATTTGTGACACATTTAAAACGGTCTAACAAACCAATGGATTATTGGTTTGTTTTCCTCCCCAGTACATTAACATGAATAAACTCTGCTAATGAAATATTTGAGATCCTATTGCTTGTCAGACTAACCCTATCTTTGCCCCAACAGCTATGACAAAATTCAATATACACAGAGCTGAAGTTTTTCAAAAGGAACGTTATTTTTTAAGAAAAAGGAGAATAGAAATACCAGATTTGGAGAATTCAATTTGCAGATTTAAAATCAATTTAGAAGTCTGAAAATGAGTGAGATTAACCAGACATATAGTGCAACATAACATCTAGCTCTCTAGTAGTTCCTAACAGTAGTTGACCCTAACTTGTTCTGAGATGGATTTTTAAACTATACTATCGTATATATAACATATAGTCCAAGGTACACATGATGACGCTGCTAAAAAACAGTACTAAAATCTTCCTAAAATCTGTGATATATTTGGATATAATGGGAATAACCCCAGACTAGAATTAGGACCTGGGCATCACTCACAGTTTCACTGTCCGCTATTTCTGTGACTTTCAGCAAAGTATTTAACCCCTTTGATTCTTCTTTCCTCATTGGAAAAGAGGATTATGATGAGATTATTATGACTATAGGTCTTTCATTGAGCTTATGTGTGAGGTACTATGCTAAAGCATTTTTTATACATTAATTCACAACTATTACATGATGAAGGTAGTACCTCCACTTAAAGGATAAGATTCAGAGAAAATCTGCTCAAAATTATAATAATGAAATAAATACCTTAAAAGTATTCATGTTCTTGATACTATGCCCCATAAAAAACGTGAACAATTCTAAAAGAACACAAAGTTCTTAACAACTTGCTTCCCAACCTTTTGCCCTGCAGCATTATATTTATGTAGGTTACCTGTCCGAACCTCTATATAAAATCCCTCTCCATCTGATTTCTAAGGATTCCTTAGTCTCGTTCCAAACCACCACCTAGAATATACCTGTACTCATGACTGCCCAATCTTTCCAACATAATAATTCATGTCCTCCACTTGTGCTCCTGATCTATTGCCAGAGTGGGCTCTATTCATTACACATTCATGCTATTATCTTAACTCAGCATTCAATATTATAGAAATATCCCTTACATTATATACTATACTCCTTACGTTAGTCTATTCCCCACAGTGCCTCTCAGGTAAAACCCCAAATCCCTAATTTTATTGGTTTATTTTGCCAACTAAGAGATACATTGTGACAATTTTCACCTCTACATTTAAAAAAACCTTTTTTTAAATGTTTTTTCATTTTTGAAAGAGACACAGTTCAAGCAGGGGTGCGGCAGAGAGAGGAGGACACAGAATCTGAAGCAGGCGCCAGGAGCTGAGCTGTCAGCACAGAGTCCAACGCGGGGTTCAAACTCACGGACCGTGAGATCATGACCTGAGCCAAAGTTGGACGCTTAACTGAGTCACCCAGGCGCCCCTCACCTCTAACTCTAAAAAAAATTTTTTAATGTTTATTTTTGAGAAAGAGAGAAAGAGAGTGTGAGTGAAAGGGCAGAAAGAGAGGGAGATACAGGGTCTGAAGCAGGCTCCAGGCTCTTAGAACTGTCAGCACAGAGTCTGATGTGGGGTTCAAACCCACTAACTGAGATCATGACCTGAGCCGAAGCTGGATGCTTAACCAACTGAGCCACCCAGGGACCTATCACCTCTACCTTTAGCACAGATGTTCTTCTAACTACAACCTAGAAATAGTCTCAATCTTTCACTTGCAGGATATGAACAGCCATTCATTGACCCTCCTTTTGTTACCAAAATTCTATTCTCCCTTGGTTTCAAGACAACACATTTTTCTGATTTTCTACTCTTCCAATTGCGTATTCTTCCTCTTAACTAGATCTTCTTCCTAATTACCAAACACCTAACCCAGCAGCATACCCTGTCAATTCTATCTTCAATATGTATCTCAAACCCATCCACCTCTTTCTATCTCCACTGACATTACCCTAACCTGATTCAACATTATCTCTTGCTTGAATTATATTGTAATCTCTCAGCTACTCTACCAGTTACTGCACCTCTTCAATTCCATACATTTTTGCTTTAGTTTGGATCATGTCACTGCTCTGCTGAAAATTTTCAAAAACTTTCAAATGCACTTTAAAAATCTAAACCAGTTAGTTAGTTACAAACCCGTAAGCAGCACTCAACCAAGTATTAATTGGATGAGTGAATAAATGTGGACAATTCAACAAGGCTCGGTCTTATGCTTTATTCTTTTCTTGATTTCTATCTACTCCCTTGAAAGAGGTCCCCTCTTACAGCTAAAAGTAGCAATGATTCTCAAATTAGAATCTTTCATACCAACTCTTACTGTCTCTAGTTCAGTTGTTCATTTTAAGACATTTACAATTATCTTATCATCATTTCAAAGCCTAAGTCGGGGGGAGAGAAGGTATAAAACAGTATATAGTATGCTACCAATTATGCCAGTAAAAGGGAAAATATATATGTGATTGCATGCCTACTCATTCACACATGCATAAGACCTCTAGGAAGATATGCAAGAAACTGGTAACACTGGTGGCCTCTAGCAACGGAAAGCATATGGATGGAGTCCAGGGTGGGAGAGACTTCACCAAATACTTTCTGAATTTTTAACGATGTGACTATATTATCTACCCAAAATAGTTTTTTGTTTTTCTTTTTTTTTTTTTAAATAAACAAGCCAATAACCAAATCATTAATGTAAACCTTTCTTCTCAACTTCTCAGTTCCTGGAGAGAACCATCATTTTCCTGGCCCCAAGACTCTAAACACTTCTAGTGACCCTTGATTCCTTTTCTTTCATATTTAATCATTCACCAAATCTTCCAGCACTTTCTTGGAAATATACTAGAGCTCTTTTTCTTCTTTCTAATTCCATTTACTATACTGCAACAGACTTTAATTTTTTCTGCATCTGAATTATAGTAAATAGTCTTGCTACTCCAAAGCTGTTTCCCTTTCCACCCCCAATTCATTATCCACAACACTGCCACACTTGCTTCCCAAACACGGTATCACTTTCATCATGTTAAACCCCCTCCTCAAGAATCTATAATAGCTCCTGTTTAGCTAAACAAATGTAAAAATAAGAAACCTCTGCTGCAAAGAGGCTTAATAACTTTTGTGTCAGGTGTACCATTTCCTTCAGCAGACAGGACCAGGGAGAGTAAAATTTTTCTTAATGATTCTAGCTCAAATCTTCCTTCTTTAATTTTCTACTGCCTGAGTCTGTGGAATAAATTGTTTTTATAAATTTTGTGTTGGCATATACATGCTGTATAATCTCAGTCAAGAAACTTGACCTTTCTGGGCCTTAACTGCCTTATCTGTGGAATGCTTTCATGGGCTTTCAATAAGGACTAGATTAAAACCATTTATCAGTTGTTTTATTATCATAAGGTAAATGTTTCACCTGTTATTATCTTGGCTCCCAAAAAACCCATGGGGACTTCCTTACACTTCTTTCCTAAACCCAATTAACACTCAATGGTATTACATATAAAAGGGTACACATCCCTAGGACTCTGCTTTTGATTTAGTCAAAAGCTGATTCTAAATAACTTAAAGTAGGGCTGATTCTAAATAAAAGTTTTCATATGTATCATCAGGCACTTTATTTCATGTTCTACTGCCTACAGTAATCAAGAAAGTGTTGTGAATCAATGATGACCTATTGATATGGGGTCATTTCACATTCAACTCAACTCATTCTAACTTATTTTGAGCCCATAAATCAGAACTTGGCTCATTTTAGAACTGTGTAATGTTAAAAAAAGAATGTTAAATAATTTTCTTTGAATTTATCCAATGCATTCGGTAGCAATACGTCCTATAAACTATGAGCATGTCATTCACTCTAGTCTTTTTAAAATTAAAAACCCACTACTGATCAATATATTTCATATAAATTTTGGAAATGAATACTTTTCTGGGCCAATTTATTGAATAACTTAAATGATGACATTAAAAAATATAATTCTAGGGGCGCCTGGGTGGCGCAGTCGGTTAAGCGTCCGACTTCAGCCAGGTCACGATCTTGCGGTCCGTGAGTTCGAGCCCCGCGTCAGGCTCTGGGCTGATGGCTCAGAGCCTGGAGCCTGTTTCCGATTCTGTGTCTCCCTCTCTCTCTGCCCCTCCCCCGTTCATGCTCTGTCTCTCTCTGTCCCAAAAATAAATAAACGTTGAAAAAAAAAATTAAAAAAAAAAAAAAAAAATAATTCTAATGAACACAGAAAAACATCTATGTGTTTGGAAATCTCAATTTGTATAATCTGGCAAAAAGTACAAAATGTTTTGGTGAGAAAATGAAAAACCATTATGTACAACAAACTAAGTTTAAAACAATCCCTAAATTGCTCATTGATTCTATTAGAAAAGTGTACTCAATTTAAACAAAAATAAAGAAAATAAAACAAGTGACACTATTTACACATTTTTCAATTTTAGATACAGAGTTTTTCCATATTACTGTCAGTGCCAGTGTTCTCTTATACTTTAATGTTCTTTAGTAAAAGTAATTCACTTAGAAAAAGGTTCTTAAAAATCCTAACGTTATATATTTAAACGTGATGAATTATGGAAAACATTTTCCCAACAGCATGAATTTTTTAAAATAAGTACTTTTTTCTCCAATACTTTAGCTTTCTAGGAGAGTACTATTACAAAGAAAGATATGTTTTAAAGTTTCTAATGAACCATCATGTATTTCTGGACTAATGTTGGAGGACTATTTTATACACAAACCACTATCACATGTGATCTTTTCAACAGCAACAACAGTTAAAGAATCTTATATACAATCTGAAAAGAATCCACATTATAATTAATTTGTAGGGAGTCACATTAAAAACATAGTTCCTGAATATTTTATATTCATACAGATAGGAGGGAAAAAGATTACAAATTGGAATTTCTTTGCCCACAAGCAAAGCAGCAAAAAAAAAAAAAAAAAAAAAGTACAAAACAAGAAAGGTAACTATCTGGTAAAATTCAGTGCAAAGACAATCATCTGCTTGGCTGACTTAGAAATTAAATTTACTTAAGTATCCAAGTTGTAGGAAACATTTTCAAGTGTTCAATACAGGACAAATGTTTGGTTCTCCATCACAAAGACACATAATATTTTCTAAGCAATAAGAAAAAAACATTAATATTGAAAAATTAAGTATTTCAAAGAAGTGGTTAAGAATATATTGCACATGCAAAACAACAGTTTAACAGTAAGATTTTTACTAATAATGAGCTGTGCAACAGACATGTTGTCACTCCTCCAACTGTGAAGTATTTATTTCTGGGCATCCAAATTTTCACTGACCTTGAAGAAAGTAGGTATTGATGGTGTGAATATAATCCTAAAGTAACTTATCTTTTCCTAGAAAACTCTCTGCCACATTCATTTTACACACCACACCACACCCACACCCACCTAGAAATAATCTAAATGTCTAATATAGAATACTACACAGTTAAAAAAAAAAAACAAAAAACCCGAAAAACTAGATCTACATTGTTAATATCAACAAATCTTCAAATTAACTGTTGAATGAAAAATGAAAATCCAGAGTACATGTAAGAGTATGAGATCAACTGTATAAAGTTTAAAAACACATAAAAGACTACATATTATTTATGAGTACATACATATGCAGGAAAGGTATATAAGCATGTACAGAAATAATACATCAATTTCAGAACAGTGGTCACCTACAGTTAGGAAGGAGAATGGATAGAATGAGATGGGGGTACAAAGGGGACTTTAACTCTATCCACAATGTTGAACATTACAAAGATTTGAAACAAATATGGTATAATGTTAACACTTTAAATTTGGTGGTTATACAGACACACATTATATTTTCTGTACTTTTCAGTTTTGAAATATATAATAATAAAAATGCAAATATTCACAAAAGAAAAGGTTCAAGCACTGCTGCCAATTCCAGATTAAATACCTGGGCACACTAAAAAAAAAACACAGGTTTTTCTCTTCCCAATAAGACAATAAATATTAATAGAAAACATTACATGACTGGCAATGTACACTTTTATAAAGTATCACACCACTTTTTATATTAAAAATATAGAATTAAAGAACAGGATTTAAATGCTTCTACTTCAAAAACTCTACTTTTGCTGGAGTCAAACGATCAAATTTCACACCACAAACAGGTTTTCCTCGCTTTAAAGAGTGTCCCTTTGAATTTTCTTATATGCCATTTTCTTTAAATGTGATTGAGAATAAAAAGGCTTAGTGTACAGGGTATAAAAGATACCTGGCTATCTGTAGTTAAATAAGACTAATGAATACACTATATTCTAACATAAACTAACACTGGCTCAATTCAAAGGTAATAAATTACTGCCAGTACAAAAACTTTCACTTTTGTTTCAAACTTTTGACCTACCAGGGAAATACAGTGTGTAACTCTGTTTACCAAACATGTTTTATCTTATCAGGAAAATTTTCCCATCTTTGTAACATTAATACTTTCTTGATCACAGATGAAGTCTTTCAAATTAAAGATAAACTACTTGCCTGTTGTTTTTGATATGCAGTGTTTGGATTTATCTTTGATTCCAAGAGTAGTGATCCTGAAAGATAAAAAATAATATTTATAAGTTTCAATTTATAACACCTGATTAAAGTATCAGAATATAAATTAAAAACAAAACAAAACAAAAACTTCTGTTCTCTTCCCTTATCTAGAGATGTGAAGTAATCAAATGTATTATGATTCACATTTTTCTCTCCAGATCTGGGCTTCATATTTAATTTAGAACACACCATCTTAGGGGCGCCTGGGTGGCGCAGTCGGTTAAGCGTCCGACTTCAGCCAGGTCACGATCTCGCGGTCCATGAGTTCGAGCCCCGCGTCGGGCTCTGGGCTGATGGCTCAGAGCCTGGAGCCTGCTTCGGATTCTGTGTCTCCCTCTCTCTCTGCCCCTCCCCTGTTCATGCTCTGTCTCTCTCTGTCCCAAAAATAAATAAACATTGAAAAAAAAAAAATTAAAAAAAAAAAAAAAAAAAAAGAACACACCATCTTATCCCCATATGCCCTTAAAGGAAAAAAATCCTCTTAGGATCAACATTCAGACCCAAAATGTAAGGAGGCTAGATGTCCATTCAAATTTTATTGAAATGAAAATTTTAAGATCTAAATGACTACTTGAAGCCAAACTCTTTTTAACAAAGTTATTTTATTGCTTTTCCATTTTAACAAATAAAACAAATTACAAAGGACAACAGGAATCTAAGTAGTTAGTACATAAATTACAGAACTGCATTTATCCTTTTCTCCTTAACAAAAGGAAGGACACTTCATGTAGAAATAAACGTCCACAACTATTTAAAATAATAGGGAGAGTGCGAGAGTTCAAAATACAATAAATCTAAGATTGTTATTTTTCTACTATCTGGACACAGCTGGTCAAACCGAGGCGTTCAGATTACAACGAGAATGGTTTTATTTTTTTTTTTTTTAATTTTTTTTTTCAACGTTTATTTATTTTTGGGACAGAGAGAGATAGAGCATGAACAGGGGAAGGGCAGAGAGAGAGGGAGACATAGAATCAGAAACAGGCTCCAGGCTCTGAGCCGTCAGCCCAGAGCCCGACGCGGGGCTCGAACTCACGGACCGCAAGATCGTGACCTGGCTGAAGTCGGACGCTTAACCGACTGCGCCACCCAGGCGCCCCGAGAATGGTTTTAATTACGACTCTACATTTTATAATTTAAAAATACTTCACATGACTCCTACAAAAAAATCAACGGATAAACGTTTACAATCTGCTCTGGTGTCCTAACTTGTTTAGGTTGTAAAGTATCCACTTTTTCATGGCAACCTCTACAAAGGCAGCCTGGAGGGATCCCCGACATAGATATGCTTGTGCGTGCATGTATCGTGGCAACAGTCTGCAATAACTGCAGGAAAAGGTGCCTTTTGGTTTTCCCTAGCACCTGTCGACTGGGGCGAACGGGATTCGTTAGTAAAATGGGTTAAAAACAACAACAGCAACAACAACAACAACAACACTGAGAAAGTAAAGTTTTACTAAGACTTTTGAAATAGACAAGTAATTGGGTAAGAAAGCAAAAATTAACTGGGGGGGGGGGGTGTCGTCAGCTCCCTAGGGCGAGTAAATAACTACTCTGTCTTCTCATTACTTCCTCTCTTCTCACTCGCCCCTTTTCAAAGGAGGCGAGACTGGAGAGGAAGGGGTCAAATCCTTAATAGGGATAGGAGGCGGGGGAACAGCATCAGCGTCTGACTGAGGGTAAATCCGGACAAAGTAGTTTGTTTTTACCGTACAGAAGTGCAGGCACAAAACCAATGCGCTGCCCCAAGATGTGGCAGTAACAGTACCCGGCCCAGGGCCTAAACACCAGGGCTTTGCCCAAACCGGAGGCACTGACTGTCCCCTATTCTATGTTCCAATAACCTTACCGTCGGACTCAGCCCGAACCAGCAGCGACATCCCCTTGAGCTCCTCTACGTAAGTAGAGGAGACGTGCCCGGTGCCTCGGTCGTCCCATTGACGGTCTTCGTTGAGGGTATAGACCTTCACTCGCCGCCGCGTATCCGACATGGTGGCTGCTGTCCCCACCGCTCCAGCCGCTGCCTCCTCGCTCACGTCGTCCGCGCCCCTCACTCTTGAGAGACGGTTGCGGCGGAGGCGGCAGCGGCGGCGGCGGCTCCAGAGAGGCCCGAGTTCACCATGGCTCCCAAGGTTCAGCCGCGGGAAGGGGCAACAAGAGTCACCGAGACCTCTCCGCCCGGAGACCCGGTAACCTCTTACTTCACCCCCGCACACACCCACCCTCCCTCCCTTTGCCCCCCAGAGCTCGTTCGCTCTCCCGCCGCCGCCGCCGCCGCGGTAACTACTACAGTTCCGCCATCTTGTAACCCGATTCTCTAAGCCTTTCTCTTCCTCCTCCAGCAGACTCGCACGGGCTGTCCTAGCAGGGGCTACGGCGGCCGACGAGTCCAACACGCTGCACTTCTGCTTTCCGCACGCTCTTCCGAGCCCGCAGTGCTCAATGTTCTCGCGAGGCGGTTTACTGGACCGAAGTGGGAGGGTCTATGTGCAACTTCCTCTTCTCTCGGCCCTGCCTGATGGCGCGGGATCTCGGCCGGGTGGTCGGCTCTCGCGAGTTCTCTGTCCCCTTTAGTGCCGCGAGACTGCTTTCTGAGCTAGCGGCGAGAGCCGAGTTTTGGGTTTTTCTTGAAGTGGTTGCAGGCTACCCTGAGGGTGTGACGAGCCGTGGGACCCAGCTCTGAGGAAAAAGTAGAGCAAACTTGGGAGGTACGCATCCTCGGGCGGGACTAACCCTAAGCAAGAGGGAAGGAAATGTGCTCGCACTCTTAATTGGAAGCTAACCCTGTCAGCCTATGGGAGAAAAACAGTTTAAATTTCTGTGAACATGTAGGAACAGTGGTCTCTTTAAGGAGACCCGAAACCCACCAAAACTTATTATGGAATCTGTTAAAGTTAAGCATCTCCTCAGGAAGTGTTCTGTGGATCTCCAGGCAATTATAACGTGCGTGGTACGGAGTGTGTTGACAAATTCCTATTTCCCGCCAAAGCGTTTCACTGTTAGGCTTTTGGTAGCTGGCCATTGAAAAGCATCCTTTCCCCCTCACGAAAATACAGTGGCCTTTCCGTGTTTCTAAGCTCGGAAAAGAAATCTTCAGAGAAGTTGAGGGAAGTGGCGCGGACCTACGTTCCTAACACATCTAAAATAATTGTTTTGATATTTTTGAGTTTTTCTTACGGGCATTGCTTGCGTTATCTATCGGGAGGTCTTCTGCGCTGAATAAGCGGAAGGTGAATTCTCTCGGCATTCACATTGATTGTCAAACATTGCCGGGTGGATACCAACCATTTGCTGGGCAGTCGTTTATTTCGGTCCACGTTCGTTCTCGATGGAATCCTTTTATTCGTTTTTAAAGCCTTTCTCAGCTTGTTCTGTCTTTAGTTCTTTCTAACCCATTAGTCTGAAAAGTGAAAAACACGAATTGCACACGTAGCCCCTTTGGCGCATCTTGGGAGTTGTCGTCAGTACTTACCTGTGGTTTTGACAAGATCTTCTACGTAGACACCCTTCGGAGGTGCACTAAAAACGTGAGAAGTCTTAGGAAGAACAGACGCCTGATACAAAATAAATTCTAATTGCAAAATCTGAATACATAGGATTTTTTTTTTAATCTGAAGGAGACCTCAGAAAATGTACTTGAATTAAGTAGTTATATGTAATAATAGGACCCGTTAATTGCTGTGATTGATGTGGACAAAATGCATTTTGAGCCCAGAGGAAATAATATTTCTGTCATGGGTCAAAGAAAGCTTCACAGAAGTTTTGAACCAGATGTTAGAGGATCCCTGAATGGGAATTTGCATTTTGGCTTGGGAAGGTGTTCAAGGCTGAGAGGACAGGAGGAACAAAGTCATTATATGTTACTGGCCTAAAAGAACTTCTCTGTAAGTAATATATAAGTTAAAGGAATGACAACTATGAAGAAGTCTCTTTAATACTATATGTGTCAAGGTTAATGGCCCTACTAACTCTGCATAAAACGGCGAAATAATAGTTATTTCCTGTATTTACTCAATCATTCCTAGTATTTGTTGATCATATACTATGTGCTAGGACACTGTTCCATACAGTGAATAAATAGAAGTCCCTCTTGTCATGGAGCTTACATTCTAGTGTAGGAAGACAGTGAACAAATATATGCCAGATACTGATAAATATGAGTACAAAAAAATAAGAGTAGCAAAAGGTCAGTGAGCTTGGGAAGGAAAATGGTGTTTATTGAGGAGGGCCTCTGAGGGAGGTAGTCAGCCATGCATTTCCTCAAGGGAAGAGAGCATGAGGGAGCCGGACAGCAAAGTACAAAGCCTTGTGGCTGTAGCATGCTGAGTGAGAGGGATAATAAGGAAACCAGTGTCTTTAAACCAAATTTTGTAATACTATACATATTGTTGTACAGATGTACCCCAGTTTAAACCGTCTTCTATGTATGTGTCATTTCCAGTAGTTTCCACCCTTCAACAATAAGTGATTTACAGAAATTATTTCATGTGTTCAAAATATATTTGAAGTTAAATTCCTAGAGCAGGGATTTTCAGCATTGGCACTAACATTTTTGGGCTAGATAATTCTTTGTTGTGAGAGGTTGTTCTGTGCATTACAAGGTGTTTAGCAGCATCCCTTATTTTCACCCATCTGATGCCAGTATTATTGCACCCTTTCGTCCAGCTGTGATCACCCAAATCATCTACCATCATTGCCATTGTCCTTGGGAGGCACATTACATTTTTTCATTCTTTTTAAAATTTTTTTTTTTCAACGTTTATTTATTTTTGGGACAGAGAGAGACAGAGCATGAATGGGGGAGGGGCAGAGAGAGAGGGAGACACAGAATCGGAAACAGGCTCCAGGCTCTGAGCCATCAGCCCAGAGCCTGACGCGGGGCTCGAACTCACGGACCGCGAGATCGTGACCTGGCTGAAGTCGGGACGCTTAACCGACTGCGCCACCCAGGCGCCCCACATTTTTTCATTCTTGAAGGTTTAAAAAATTACGTTGTTAATATATACAATTAAGTTGTTTGATTGACTCATGTCCTTGAAATGTGAGGCTTTCTGTTTTCACCCTTCCCATTCTGTTAAATGTTTTAATAAACAAGAGTTTGCTATATTCACTCATTTTTTTTTCTTTAAGATGATTAAGTCTTTGCCTTTTAAATAAAGCATCAAACTAATAACCTATATCCTCTTCAGCCACATTCCTATTTCTTTTCCCCTTTACAGCCAAACTAAGTGTTGAAGTTGTTTATATTCCCTTCATTTCTTCACCTCTCACTTATTCCTCAATTGAACCTATTCTGATTTCTATCCCTTCCATCCTCCTGCCTTGCCTTCATCATAAAGTTCTTTATAAACTAACTGAAGATATCTATGTTAATAATGCCACTGGACATTTTTCAACCCATTTTACTTGAACTAAGCTAATTTTTTTTGAGGGAGAGAGAAAGAATCCAAAGCAGGCTCTGTGCTGTCAGCATGGCATCCCACTAACCGTGAGATCATATAACCTGACATGAAATCAACAATCAGACTCATAACTGATTGAGCCACCAGACGCCCATACTTGATCCAAGTTAAAATTGACACTTTTTTGTCTGAACTTTTTTCCCTACAGTCATCTCATGACAACTCTTGCTTTATCCTTCAGATGCTGCTAGTTGCCACTTTCATAGAGGAGCCTCTGACTCCCCTGACTAGATAATATCCTCTTGGAATGTTACAGACACCAAAAAACCCAATTCAGAGTAGTTTAAATGATAAGAGAATTTATTGGCTCATGAATGGGAAGTCTGGAGATAAAGGGAAACCTCAGATAGACTCAATTGGTTCAACGTGAACAGCGAGAACTTGTTTTCCTTCTCCCTCTGAATTCTATATTCTGCTTTGTCAAATTCATCTAAGACTTAAGATCTTTTGTATCTTAAGACAGTGGCCAAGAGCTCCCAAGTTTCCACAGTTATTTATTCACAGCAAAAGAGAGTTTCCTCACATATTCCCAGTTGCATTGTAATTAGACTAATATAGGTCACATGACTATTCTTGAACCTAGAGATTTGAAGTCTAGGGTATGTCAAGCACTGATTGGTGGAGGCAAATCAAGGCCCATCCTGGGGGCTGGGGATGGGTTTAATCCCACCCAAATCCCGTGGATATACCATGTGATAATGGGTAAAACAGATGTGGGAAGACAACCAGAGTATCTGTTTTATTTTCTTATTACATATTCACAGGACCATGCACCCTTCCATTGTAGCATTTGTCATATGTGTAGCTTTATTTGTAGGATTTCTGATTAATAATTGTCTCTTCATCTAGATGACAAATTTCTTTGAGTTCTGGGATCTATGTTTTTTCTTATCATTTTATCTGTAGTGCCTAGTGGATGGTATGGAATATAGCATGAACTCAATAAATGTTCAAAGATTGAAGTTTCCTTAGAAGTTTACTACTCAATTTGACATGCTCCCTAGAAGGTAATTTAATAACTCCCCTATCAAATCAACTGAGATTAAATTACATCTTTGAAAGCTACAGATTGGTATGTCTAATTTCTTTATTTTTTATTTTTTTTTTTTTTAATTTTTTTTTTTTCAACGTTTATTTATTTTTGCGACAGAGAGCATGAACGGGGGAGGGGCAGAGAGAGAGGGAGACACAGAATCGGAAACAGGCTCCAGGCTCTGAGCCATCAGCCCAGAGCCTGACGCGGGGCTCGAACTCCCGGACCGTGAGATTGTGACCTGGCTGAAGTCAGACGCTTAACCGACTGCGCCACCCAGGCGCCCCAAGTATGTCTAATTTCTGGGTTTGAGTCTGAACTCACTACATTGTTTTCATTGTTTTAGTTGGCTAACTGTAGTGTGACAGTTTTAATTGCCATAGTTTTTTATTACTTGTTTTGGTATTTAATTGATATGGTGGCCATATCAGTGCATTATTCAGATCTCCTTCAAGAGGACCTACTTTGGGGAACATACTTGACTGACAGCCAGCTGCCACTGCTTTGGGTCCATTGCATTTGAGCTGAGGCCGTAAAAACCTTGAGCTGCTCCTAGCCAGTAACTGAGCACAGCAGGAGTACTACTATACTTGTCCTTTACTGTCCAGTGTAGAACTTCTCTGTGGGCAACTATGGCTTGGGGAACTTCTTAGCAGTCTGGAAGAGACATTCTTGGAACTACACTATAATCTGAAGCTCTTTCCACTCAGTATTTCCTTCCCTTCCTTCTTTTACAGAGGTCAAACTTGTATTATGGTCTGTAGGCTCTCTCTGTCAATTCCTGTCTATTTTATTCTTCACAGATGTTTCCTCCAGTCATTATCTTACATGTTTAGTCCCTTCTTGGCATCTGTGTCTCTGAGGGCTGGAACTGACATATGTGGTACAGGGAGTGGTGTAAGAAATCAGGCAGTAAGATGGGGTTTGGGGAATAGTTGACTCAGTCCTTGGCACAAGGTGGCCACTTGACTAATGATTTGACCAGTAGTGACCTAGGAAAACTTTCCGAAAGAGGGGAATGCTGTTGTCTAGACAGTGATTTAGGCGTTTGAAAAATATGGGGAAAACAATGCCTACAAGGATAGCAGAGCTGGCCACTTAAGTTGCACTACTGCCTTGCAGGGGGATATTGAGTTGACACTTAACACACAGTTAAAGCTAAGTTTGGGAGCCAGGAGGCCTCTTTGGGCTTCATAAAAAGGCCCTTATTTCCTTCAGTGTAAGAACAGATATGGGATTTGACAGAGTTACAGAGCTCTAAAGGTATTTGAATGCTTAGCCCATGGGCGGGGGGAGTGGGGGAGATATCTGCTGTGCAGTTAGGGCCCTGGTTGGGAAATCCTGAAGCTTGAAATATGGGATGGTGTGGTAGAGCCCCTTCCTAAGGAATGTGATGGAAACCTCAAGACAAGGGAAGGCAACCTGGCTATGTGTGCATGTGCAATATTCTTCACAACTTTGTAATATAGACTGCCCATTCAGACTGTATGCTACTATATATGGGAGACACGGGAGCAAAAATTGAAGAAAAGGCAACCCCCCCTCCCCCGCTGCACTCAGGGCTCAGCTTTTGGGTTTTAGCCCACTGAGCCAGTGCTGGCACAAATAAAGTTGCTTCCTGGAAAGAAAAGCCTTGGTGTCCAGACTCTCTGTGTGTGTGATTCACCACTACATCTCGTGGGGTGTACCTCTCATCCAGGAGGTGGAGATGGTGTTTTACCTCTCTTATCGCAGGGGTATGAACCAGGAGAGGCAACCTCACCTGGTGCCAATGGACTGCTTAATCCATGTGTGCTGGGGTGGGGGTCCTGAATGCACAAAGGAACCTGGTGAGGCCCAGGAACCACCTCAGAGACCACTGCCCATCAGACCGGTAAGAGCCAGCATTCACTTTGGTAGACCTGCCCCTGAGAGGCAGAAGGGGAGCCTGATCACCTCCCAGAGTTGCCTGAGTAGCTCCATGAAGAACGAAACCATAACTCCAAGGTGCTGCTGGGCAGTGGGTTGGAGTCACTGTGTGACTGTGTGTGAATGAGACGGAGAGTGGAAAGGTTCTGACCTGACCAATGGGCTGAAGCTAGTGTTTGGCCCTGATCTATGGTTCCGTTGTGACCTCATATGGCTTAGGGCAGCATCAGACTTGGGAGTCTGATCTGGGTCAGGGTTTGATACTGAACCCAACAGTGTCAAGAGGCACCTGAAATATCTCCGAGAGGAGAGCGGCTGGAAACGGACAAAGCGAGTGTGTCCTCTCCAAATTAGTCCCTCCCTTCCCTGCTTTTCCTCTCTTGTGCATGAAAGTTGTCCGATAGGGGAAGGAATGAGTGGAAAGCAGAGTAAACCGACTCCCCTAGAGTGTATGTTGAGGAATTTCAAAAAGGGATATTCAATAGATTATGGTGTGAAATTAACTCCGGGAAAGCTCCAGACATTCTGTGAAATTGATTGGCCATCGTTCGGGGTGGGCTGGCCCTCTGAGGGCTCACTTGATAAGGAACTAGTTGGCTGAGTGTTCAGGGTCGTTGTGGGGGATCCAGGCCACTCTGACCAATTTCCTTACATTGACTGTTGGTAAGACCTGGTCCTATCTTGGCCGCCCTGGCTAAAAGTCTGTATTGAAGAGATCTGTAAAGTTATGATAGCTCATGTCATGGCTTCCTCCAAATGCCAGCCAAAAACTGAAAAATCCATACTGTTGGGAGAGCCTGAGAGAACCCCACCACCATATGCCCACTGTACCCCTCACGGCCACCTGTGCCTCCAGCCACCCCAGCTACTGAAACCCCACTGAGCTTGCCCCTAGTCCTGAGGCCTTGCCACCTCTAGTACCACTGGCCTCTCTGGATGTGACCGGCTCGCCCGGACCACCATTCCTAACCCCATAACACCCCTCCTGGAAGGCAACTAGAAGATCAGGCGGCGGAGACAGTCCTTCCCTGGAGCAACACCAGGGAGCCCTACAGATGCCACTGAGGGAAACTAAGGACCTATTATGATCAGGAAGGCCAGATCTGAGAAGGCCAGCATGTTTTTGTATACCAACCCTTTACCACCATGGACCTCCTCAGTTGGAAGCACCGTGTTCCTTCCTATACAGAGAAGCCCCAGGCTATGATTGAACTAATGCAGTCCAAAATTGAAACCCACAAATCTCCCTGGAAGCACTGCTGCCAACTCCTCCTGACCCTCTTCAACATGGAGGAGTGTCGCCAAAATACTTAGGCAGCCCTAAAATGGTTAGAGGAGAATGCCCCGGCTGGGGCACTAGACACCCAGGCTTATGCTCAGGCTCACTTCCCTGGGAAGAACCCCCAATGGGACCCAAATGACTCAAGTGTAGATGTAGGGCTTGCAAGGACTGAACCGTATCAAGAAGCCCTTCTAAATGGCATGAAGGAATGAGGAAGAAGGGCCATAAATATGAATAAAACATAAGTGCTCCAAGGACCTGAGGAGAGCTGGAGCCAATGCCATGAGAGACTATGTGAGGCATTTCGTTTCTACACCCCTTTTGATCCAGAGGTGCCCGTTAACCAGCAGATGGTCAATGCGACTTTCATAGGTCAGGCCCAAGGGACATCAGCACAACTGTAAAAGCTAGGGGATTTCGCCGGCATGAATGCCAGTCAGTTGCTGGAAGTAGCAACTAAGGTGTTTGTTGACCGTGACCAGGTGGCACGGAGGCAAGAATGCCAGAAGGTGCAGAAAAAGCCAGACTTGTTAGTTGCTGCCTTGGTGGAGTGGTCAGAATGCTCCTGGAAAGACGCCTGCCCTGCAGGGACAGGGCAGGGGCCAAAAAGGGGAATGGCAGGGAGGATCATCTAGCCCAGGACCACAGTTAGGATGGAACCAATGTGGTCACTGTCATCAGGAGGGCCGCTGGAAAAATGAGTGTCCCCTGTGGCTGGGTAATTTTCAACAAGGCCCCAAACAGAAAGAAAAAGGCCATGTGGTCCAGGACCAGTACCAACCAGCATCACTGCCTCATGGGGCCCCCAAAGATGATTTGTGGGGCTAAATGCCATGGAAGACTATGAGTAGGACTATGACAGACCAGGCTCTATTTTATTAGGCCTCCAAGAGCCTATGGTCCAAATGAATGTGGGGGACCGATCCATCGACTTCATAGTAGATACTGGGGCAGAACACTCAGTGGTGACCCAACCTGTGGGCCCCCTCTCACAGAGACAAGCCACCATTGTGGGGTCCATGAGCAATTGGACACGTTGTCCCTTCCTGCTGCCCCAGCGGTGCAGTATAGGCAGCCATGAAGTCATCCGTGAATTCCTCTATCTCTCCAACTTCCCTGTGGCTTTAATGGGCCAGGACCTGTTGGGAAAGTAGCAGGCCAAGAGAACTTTCAACTCCCATGGACAAGCTGCTCTGACCCTACGAAAGCTGGAAGCAAAGATTATGACTGTCATGATTCCCCAAGGGGATGAATGGCATCTCTATAGTCTCGTGGAGGAGCTACCACAGAGACCTGAGCTGCCCTTCAGAGTACCGGGGGTGTGAGCTGAGGACAACCCACTAGTACTGGCCTCCAGTAATTGTAGAACTAAAGCCAGGGGCAGGGCCCATCTGCCAAAAACAGTATTGCATCCCTTGTAAGGCACAGATGGGGATACAGAAGCACCTGGAGAGACCTGTAAAATACGGGATCCTCCCACCCTTGTCAGTCATGTTGGAACATGCCTCTCCTACCAGTCCAGAAGCCAGGCACTGATGACTATCGGTTGGTCCAAGACCTGTGTGCAATAAACCAGGCTGCTGTCACCCTGCAATCAGTTGTCCCAAACCCATACACTCTCTTGGGTCTTATCCCCACCGAAGCTGCCTTCTTCATATGCCTAGACCTCAGTGATGCCTTCTGCATCTGCCTGGCCCCCCAGAGTCAACCGATCTTTGCCTTTAGTGGGAGAATCCTGAAAATGGTGACAAGGGTGAGTTAACCTGGACCAGCTTGCCCCAGGGGTTCAAAAACTCCCCAGCTATTTTCGGCACTGCATTAGCCTCAGACCTAAGAGCCTTCCCAGCAGATCAACATGGCTCTGTCTTGCTTCAGTACGTAAATGACTTACTGCTAGCTGGAAGGTCTCAGGAGGATTGCATGGAAGGAACTTACCATCCTATGGGAAACTGGCGATAAGGTCTCAAGGAAAAAGGCCCAAATCAGTCAAAAGAAAGTCAAGTACCCTGACTTTCGTCTCTCACAGGGGCAGTGCCAACCCGGCCCAGAGAGAAAATAGACCGTTTGTTTGATCCTGGTCCCGTCGACCTGACGTCAGGTTCAGGAGTTTCTTGGGGCTGCAGGCTTCTGTAGAATCTGGATAACTAACTTCTTGGCCTTATGAGGCCACAAAAGGGGGAGAGTGGGAACCTCTGTTATGGGAGCAAGTACAGCAAAGGGCCTTTGAAGGGACCAAATGGGCCCTCACCAACGTGCCTGGTCTGGGGCTCCAAGACATGTCCAAGTCCTTGTGTGTTCATGAACATACTGGCATCGTGGTGGGAGTCCTAACCCAGATGTTGGGGTCATGGCATTGCCCAGTGGCATATCTCTCCAAGCAGCTTGACTCTGTTGCCCAAGGCTGACCACCCTGCTTACAGGCACTTGCAGCCATGGCCCTCTTAGTCTCCATTGCTGACAAATTAACTGTGGGAGAAGAATTGACAGTCCAAGTGCCATATTCAGTATTGACATTAATGGAGTACAAGGGACAGTACTGGCTAACCAACACCTGGATGATCAGATCTTGGGGAATGCTATGTCAGAACCTGTGCATTCACCTAGAAGTAGTGTGGACCCTAAACCCTGCAACCCTACTGCCTGTCGGGCCAGGTCAACCAGATCATGACTGCATTGAAATCATGGATGAGGTGTTCTCCAGCTGACCAGACTTGAGGAACCAGTCCCTCAAGGACCCCAACACTGAGGATTTCACTGATGGTAGCAGTTTTGTGAAAGAGGGAGAATGCCTTGCAGGGTACTCCGTGGTAACCCTGAATTCTATCATTGAGACCAAACCCCTGCCAAAGAGGTCTTTGGCACAGAAGGCAGAGCTCATCATGCTAACCCGAACCCTTCAACTGGCGGCAGGGATAAGTGTTAATATATACACAGACTCTTAAGTATGCCTTCCCCACCCTCCATATACATGGGGCTTTATATAAAGAAAAGGGTCTAATAAACTCAGGAGGAAAAGACAAAGTATGTTAAGGAAATCCTTGAACTCTTAGACGCTGTGTGGGGCCCTGAAAGAGTGGCAGTCATGTATTGTCAGGTACATCAAAGGGGAGATACCATGGCACATGGGGAAACCAGGTAGACTGAGAAGCAAAGCTTGTGGCCTCCAAAGGAACAGTGGAATCAGTGGCTTTAACTGCTGCACTGTTCCCTAGTCCACTGGTAGAATGGGAACCTAATTACTCACAACATGGGGGTACCTGGTTTAAGACTGAAAATGGAAGCTACCTTCAAGGTGGATGGTGGAAATTTGAAGGTGGCAGAATAGCAATTCCTGAGGCCCTGGCTCCAGCTTTTGTCAAGCAGTTCTATCAGGAAACCTATATTGGCCATACAGCTTTTGAGACCACGTTCAGCCAACATTTCTACATCCTTCAACTCTCCATAGCCTGAGCAGTATGCAAGCAATGTGGAACGTGTGCCCGGATTAACCCACGTCAGGGACCCAAGACCCCTGTGCAGAGTGTCGGGGGAGCCCCATTTGAAAATATGATGGTAGACTTCACTGAGCTTCCCTAGGTCCAAGGTTTAAATATCTGTTGGTCTTTGTGTACACTTTCTCAGGCTGGGTGGAAGCCTTCCCTACTTGCACAGAAAAGGCACATGAAGTCCCTCGACTTCTAAAAGAAATTATTCCTCGATTTGTGATCCCTATCACTATGGGGTCAGATAATGGGCCACCGTTCATGGTGGAGGTGGTGTGACTGGTGGCAAATGGGTTAAAGATCACCTGGAAGTTACACACGGCATACCGGCATACAGACCCCAGACCTCTGGGAAGGTGGAATGAATGAACTGAACCCTGAAGCTGCAATTAAGTAAACTATGTCAGGAACCCACCTACACTGGGATCAGGTGTTGCCAATCGGCTTGTTAAGAATCAGGTGTAGCCCCAGTAAGCAAATGGGGTTCTCCCCTTATGAAATCCTTTATGGGCACTCTTACCACATTATCAAGGGCATAAGAGGGGGATCTAAATGAGATAGGCAATCTGACCCTGAGGCAACAGATGCAGGCCCTTGGCTTTACCCTGACCACCTTACACCACTGGGTTAGGGAGCGATTACCTGTTAATCTGACCAGACCCTCATCCCTTTAAACCAGGAGATGCTGTATGCATGAAGGAGTGAAGTGTCCAACCCCTAAAACCCCTCTGGAGGGGCCTGTTCACTGTCATTTTGTTCAACCCCCTACTGCAGTAAAGGTAGCCAAGGTGGGTCCCTCACCACAGCAGAGGGAAGCTGGCATCTCAAAACTGAGAGTGCATTCCTGATCCTTCAACGCTGTGCAAGCTGACCACACAGAGGAAGCAGTCTGCAACGAC
The DNA here is from genome assembly GCF_022837055.1 of Prionailurus viverrinus. Taxonomy (NCBI): domain Eukaryota; kingdom Metazoa; phylum Chordata; class Mammalia; order Carnivora; family Felidae; genus Prionailurus; species Prionailurus viverrinus. The sequence goes on from NC_062563.1 coordinate 74,725,232, forward strand.
AGAGGCTCTGGGAAACTGCAGCCCTGCTTTAGTCACTTTGGAACCTAATTAATCTACACATGGCAGAAGCTTGAGGAATTGACGGTCTGGTGGAACAAACAGACTGTCCTTATTTTCTTTATCTGTTTCCTTACTGTGATGTACTGCTACCCCTTGTTTCTCACTGTTTCTGTGATTCTTGCTCTACTTTTCACCATAGGATTGGCAGAGGCTGTCCCGGCTGGCTGGAAGTGTGAGAGGTTTCTGTTAGCACTCACCTCTTTGTGGATAGGATGCTTCGTTGGTATTGGTTGCTTCTAATCTGGACTTCTTCTGTAGACCTAGATTCTTCATCATATGACCCATGTATTGACAAAACCAGGTCAGGGCAGGGAATCACTTGGACCTTACTATACCATACCCACTTCACATGCCAAGGAAAAGTCCTGGGGACCTGCAGACCACCTATTTTATCTGCCAGTGGGAGAGTCAATACACTTGCTTTGATCCACAATACTCTCCCAGTGAAGATTGGTTAGAAGTCCGATCCTACCAAGGCCCCCTCGGGGCAGGGTGGAGGGGGGTGGGTTGGTCAGTTGGACACAAATTACTAACTGCAAATGACTGGTGTAAATGCTGTTTGACGTATGTGCAGTTATAGGTATTGGCCCAGAGGCATCTGTCATACGAAAAAAGCAGGCACATGTCACAAAGGGCCCAGCGACTCGATATACCATGTGGAGACTTAGATTGGGAGTGGGAATAACAACTCAATGACAAATATATGTGTGAGGAAAATGGTTTATGTGCCTATACACCTGAGTTTTTATGACCCAGCTGGAGGTGTGTTTCATGGGCTACTTGGAAACAAGAAAGCACAACAGTGCTCCTTCAGAAGGGGCTGCTACATCAGGTTGTCAATCAAAGGCCTATAACCCTGTTAATTTTACCATCATTAACCCAGGAGATTCCAAGTGGTGATGGGGCACCCGAAGTGGCATCCGGATCCATGGGCGAGGCAGACACCCAGGGAACTGTGCTATATTTCAATAGAGTCACTACTGCCCATCCAACCATGTCCCATCAAGTCTTCCACTCCTTCTATGAAGAAATAAGAAGTAGCCCCCTTCCCATTTCAGTCACAGCAAGGAACTAACTTGTTTCTAGCCCTAGAAGAGACTTTAGCCCAGACTCTAAAGATCTCTTCTTGCTATGTATGCAGGGGAATCAACCTGGGGGGTCAATGGCCATGGGAGGCTAGAGAATTAGATCCCCGGAAACCTTATAATGGAACAGAATAAGTCCTATTATCAGGGTTTGGCTCCTCAAAACCTGTTATTGAGAAAAACTGCCTTGCTTGATGGGGAAGAAAGTTTACCATCTCTGTTGGAAGGTTAATGTGCCTAGGCCAAAGATTTTATAACGCAACCACCTGGAAAACCCAAATGGTGGGGTCCCCAGATCACCTTGAGCCAAATCCCTACCCCTTGTCCAACCTCTCTCATCTCCAAGAGGCCTGGGACAATGTTGACACAGCCATCAAATGGCAGGCCCCAGGTGGAAGGACAGCCTATACAGTACTTGCCCTAGTCTTGTCAGGGTCATGTGTGCTGGGAACTATTCATCCATCTTCCTGCTCCCACTTGCCAAAGGGGAACATTTGGGAGTCCAAATGTATGGTGACAGGGAGATGATGATGGACAGGGAGATGATGAATGGCCTCCTGAGTTATAATGCAATATTACAGCCCTGGGCACAGGATGGGTCCTGGGGCTACCACACTCCCATTTATGCTAAACTGTGTAATCAGACTACAAGCAATTATAGAAATTGTAACCAATGAAACTGCCAGAGCTCTTAACTTACTAGCCAAGCAGCAAACTGAAAATGCACAATGCTGTCTATCAAAATCGCTTGGACTTAGATTACTTACTTGCTTCTGAGGGAGGAGTTTGTGGAAAGTTTAACCTAAGCCTACAGGTAGGTGATAAAGGAAAAGTCTAGAGGAGATCACAGATCGAATGAGAAAGATTGCTAAAGTTGGGACCCTGGGGGGTTATTTTCAACTCTCGGGGGATTCAAAACCCTCATAGGTATTATCCTCTTGATTTTGAGAGCTTGTGTAGCTCCCCTGGTTATACGGTCTATCTCCAGCCTCATTGAGGTAATGGTTGAAAGGAAAACGGCCGCATGTTAAGATGTTACAGAAATACAAACCTCTAAACCAAGATGATGCTCTTTGACCCAAAATAGGGTATCTGAGCATCTAAGGCGGGGTGGGGGGGGGGGGGAATTCGGTAGAGCCCCTCCTCTTAAGGAATGTGGGGAAAACCTCAAGACAAGATAAGTCAATCTATGTGTGCGTGCGTGACATTCCTCACAATTCTGTAACATAGACTGCCCATTCAGACTGTATATTACCATATATGGGAGACAAAGGGGCAAAAATTGTACAAATTCCTCCCCCCCCCCGCCCAGCTCCACTGTGCTGGGGGCTCAGCCTTTTGGGTCTTAGCCTGCTGAGCCTGTGCTGACATGAGTAAAGCTGCTTCCTGGAAAGAAAAGCCTCAGTGTTCTGACTCTGTGTGAGTCACAGCTACAATGGGAGTACCCCTGCAAAGTTTGTTCTGCAGACACCTCTGGGCTCTCAGGAATTGCAGAAGTGGCTCATACATCCTAGTAAGAAGTAACAATTCCCTCTGCTTACAGAAAGACCTCTTTCTATAGTTGGTCTCATTTTTTCTCCTAGCTGAGAGACTGTGGTAGCTAGGGTTAAATCTCAGCATCATCTGCCCAGGGACTGCTGGGACTGATAAGGGAGGAAGAGATTACACACTGAAGGAATTGAAATAATCATCTAGCATGTACTAGCAAAGAGCCAGAGGAGTACACTTGGGATTGGATTTTGAGGGTCCTTGATCAAGGGGGCTGGAGGTTAAGATTGGATAATTAAGATTTTGTTGACTTGGGATACCTGTGAAACAGAAGACTTAACCCAGGTCAGGACCTGAGGGGATGGGGCATACTTAACTGCTAACATAGCTCTTCAAAGCTTGGAAAATGGGAGAATAGAAATGAGTTTACAACCATGGAAGCTTTTGACTTCTAGAGAAGATAACCTTTTTGTTTTGGCATACTTATCTGATTACTGTTTCCTTATTATTTGTAACTAGTTGTTTTGTAACAATTTAAATGGTTTTTAGATCCCCTGCAAATGTGTTTGTTCTTCTCAACCTCTTTTTAATCTTATGTGGATTATGACCTGAGAATACTAATGATAGTAATAGTGGTGATTCTTGTTTTCTTCCTGAAAACATTACTTAAATGGTAATGTCTCCAGTGTTGTATACAAATTCTTAATTTCTGATAGATACGACTTAAGTTACGGACATTTCCTAATATTTTAAACTCTCTTGTGCAAATTTTATAAATTGCCTCTTCTGCATGTGATCATATAGTTTTTCTTTTGTTATCTTTATAGTGAATTACTGTATATTCTTATTCTTACCATCCTTATATTCGCATAGATCTACTTGGTCCCAATAGATCTTGTCAATATTTTATTACGATAATTTATAGGGCGGAGGTTCAAGCTAGTAACAAAGATCTTAAATTTACCTCCTCCCATGAACACAACAAATTTATAGCTACATATGAAACAATTCTCTCTGAAAAGGACCTGAAAGCTAGCTGAACAGCATCTCTACAAGAAAGGATAAAAGGGCCACATTGAGATGGATAGGAGAGGCAATACATGGTCTTGCAAGAACCACCCCCCTCCCCCCCCCCCCCCCCCCCGCAGGCACAGAGACCACCAACTGGAAAGGATCTCCTAATATAGAGCTTGTCCCTGAGGAGTGAGAGGTTTGTGCTCCTTATCAGGCACCCCAGTATTTGGGAACTATATCAGAGAGATGAGCCCCCAAAGCACTTGAAAATCAACTTCAGGAAAACCAGAGGGTTTTAGGGAATGGAAAATCCATTCTTTTTTTTTTTTTTTTCTTTTGGTTTAATGTCTATTTATATTTGAGAGACAGAGACAGAGTATGAGCGGGGGAGGGGCAGAGAGAGAGGGAGACACAGAATCTGAAGCAGGCTCCAGTCTCTGAGCTTTCAGCACACAGCCCAGTGCAGGGCTCGAACTCATGAACCACAAGATCATGACCTGAGCTGAAGTCGGACACTTAGCCAACTAAGCTACCCAGGTGCCCCGAAAATCCACTCTTAAAGGGCTCATGCACAGACCCACTCATCCTAGGACCCAGCACAAAAGTAAGTTTGCTAATCTTATAGCATCTGCTAGAGAGACAGGAACCTGTTGGGACTCTCGGGACAGAGGTGCTGGCAGACACCATTTTTGCATTCTCCTTCTGCCTTGGGACTGGTGCTGGCCCTGGCCATTTTTGCACACATACCCCCTCCTCTCAGCCAAGGCCTACCCTGCTCTAGCTAGTGCCCTGCCTCCATGGCCCACCCTGCCAGGCAGTGGGCATGTATAACTCACACAAGGGACACTCCTTGAGTACCTGGCTCGGGTGGCCAGGGCGAGATGGTGTTTCTGGACCCCCTGGGACTGAAATAATCAGTCCTTGACAGGTTACCACCTCCAAGGCACTGCACAAACAGCAGACTGAAATATATCCCCAGTGTTCATGTGAAAAAGGCATATTTTCTTGTCCTAGAGCTTTAGCCTGAGGTGCAGGATTCAGGTTTGCCATATATTCAAAAGCTATAGAGATGCCCCCAGAAGATGGGCCGGGAGATAACCATATTAGCGCTCTCCCATGGCCACATAACAGCTCAGTGATACCTCCCAGAAAGGAGCTTATGTAAGTCTATAGCCACGAGTTTTGCAGTTGTTACCCTGGGGTTACCTCCAGATTTCCTGGTCTGAAAGTCAGCACGGTTTATTGATTGCAGACCTACAAGACTATATATTTACATACCTTGAGAGCTGCTACCTGTAGATCTGGCTTATTCTATTCCTAAAAGAAGTAGTAAAAGAACAAATGAAGCCCAAAGTTAGTAGAAGGAAGGAAATAATAAATATCAGAGTTGAAATAAATGAAATGAATAATTGGTTCTTTGAAAAGATAAGCAACACTTATGAACCTTTAGGTAGGCTCACAAATTTAAAAAAAAGACAGGCCTCAAATAAAATAAAAAATGAAAGAAGTTACAACTGATACAATGAAAATACAAAAGATCCTAACAGACTACTATAATTATGTGCCAACAAATTGGACAATCCGGAAGAAATGGATAAATTCCTAGAACTATACAATCATCCAAGACTGAATCTTGAGGAAATAGAAAATTTGAATAAACCAATTGCTAGCAAAGGGATTGAGTCAATAATTAAAAACCTCCCAACAAACAAAAGTCCAGGACCACATGGCTTCACTGGTGAATTTCTACCAAACATGCAAAGAAGATGTAATACTAGCCTTCTCAAACAAGGATACCATAAGAGAAGAAAATTACAGGCCAGGCCAATAACCCTGATGAACATAAATACAAAAGTCCTTAACAAAATATTAGCAAACCACGTTCAACATCATTAAAAAGATACACAAGGGTCGTCTGGGTGGCTCAGTTGGTTAAGTCTCTGACTTTGGCTCAGGTTATTCTCGTGGTCTGTGAGTTTGAGCCCCATGTTGGGCTTGATGCTGACAGCTCAGAGCCTGGAGCCTGCTTGGGATTCTGTCTCCCTCTCTCTCTGCCCCTCCCCTGCTCATGCTCTGTCTCTCTTGCTTTCAAAAATAAGTAGACCAAAAAAAAAAAAAAAATCATACACCATGACTGAGGTTGATTTATCTAAGGGATGCAAGGATGGTCAATATCCACAAATCAATTAATGATAGATACATCACATTAACATTTGCATAGAAGAATAAGCTATTGTGTGTAAAGTACAAATAAGGCCAGGAGACTCCAAAACAACTGTAGAGAGAGAACTGCCTCAGTTCATAATGACTTAGCAGTCCTGGTGCCATTCTGCCACAGGGAGTGTGACTTGGCTTCTGTGAAACAAATTCCTGTCCCTGGGATAAATTCCCTTTTTTGCTTTAGCTTATGTTGGTTTCTGTCCTTTGATACCAAGACATATTCTTAGTTTTTCATTTACATTGTCTACCTACCTGGTCTCAACTCTCATTAGCCTAGAATTTTGTAACAGCCTCTTGAGCTTTAACATGATCTCATTGTCTACCTTCTTTTTGTAAGTAAACAAACATATTCTTGCCTGATTAAATGCTTTGAAGTATCATTTTGCACTGGCCTCCTCTTGACTTGTTTTCTTTAATATAATTTGCGAATTCTGGTGAAGAGAAGGCACAGATTAAGGAGTAAGACTATGTTAAATTGGTTTATAAAATGAAAAGGCTACTCTATAACATAAAATACCGAGTGAATATGAAGTTGTTAGTGCCTTTATCTGGAATTCTTTTTCCAGAATAGTGGCACATCTTCCTCTGCTTCTTTCAGGTGTCTGCTTAAATGTTACCTCCTCAGGCCATTCTGGTTAATTTTATCTAAAATGGTAGCTTTTTTTTTTTTCATCTTTTTAAAAAATTATTTATTTAATTTCAAGTTAGTTAACATATAGTATTGGTTTCAGGAGTAGAACCCAGTGATTCATCACTTACATATAACATCCAGTACTCATCCCAACAAGTGCCCTCCTTAATGCCCATCACCCATTTAGTCCATCCCCTCCAGCAACCCTCAGTTTGTTCTCTGTATTTAATAGTCTCTTATGGTTTGCCTTCTCTGTTCTTATTTTTTCCTTCCCTTTCCCTATGTTCATTTGTTTTGCTCCTTAAATTCCAAATATGAATGAAATCATATATTTGTCCTTCTCTGACTTATTTCGGTTAGGATAATACACTCTAGTTCCATCCACATTGTTGCAAATAGCAGATTTCATTCTTTTTGATCTCCGATTAATATTCCATTATATATATACACATAACACACACCACATCTTCTTTATCCATTCATCAGTTGATGAATATTTGGGCTCTTTCCATACTTTGGATATTGTTGATAGTGCTGCTATAAACATTGGGGTGTATGTGCCCCTTCAAATCAGCATTTTTGTATTCTTTGGATAAATACCTCATAGTGCAATTGCTGGGTCATAGGGTAGTTCTATTTTTAGTTTTTTGAGGAACCCCATACTGTTTTCTAGAGTGGCTATACCACTTTGCATTTCCACCAACAGTGCAAAAGTATTCCCCTTTCTCTGCATCCTCACCAACATCTTGTTTTTTTTCTGAGTTGTTAATTTTAGCCATTCTGACAGGTGTGATCTTTTCATGTGTCTATTAGCCATCTGGATGTAGTCTTTGGAAAAGTGTCTATTCATGTCTTTTGCCCATTTCTTCACTGGATTGGTTTTTAGATGTTGAGTTTGATAAATTCTTTACAGATTTTGGATACTGTCCCTTTATCTTATAGATCATTTGGAAATACCTTCTCCATTCTGTTGGTTGCCTTTTAGTTTTGATTATTTCCTTTGCTGTACAGAAGGTTTTTATCTCAGTGAGGTCCCAATAGTTCATTTTTGCTTTTGTTTCCCTTGCCTCTGAAGACATGTCTAGTAAGAAGTTGCTGTGGCCTAGGTTGAAGAGGTTGCTGCTGCCTGTTTTCTCCTGTAGGATTTTGATGGTTTCCTGTCTCACATTTAGGTCTTTCATCCATTTTGAATGTATCTTTGTGTATGGTTTAAGAAAGTGGTTCAGGGGCGCCTGGGTGGCGCAGTCGGTTAAGCATCCGACTTCAGCCAGGTCACGATCTCGCAGTCCGTGAGTTCAAGCCCCGCGTCAGGCTCTGGGCTGATGGCTCAGAGCCTGGAGCCTGTTTCCGATTCTGTGTCTCCCTCTCTCTCTGCCCCTCCCCCGTTCATGCTCTGTCTCTGTCCCCAAAATAAATAAACGTTGAAAAACAAAAATTAAAAAAAAAAAAAAGTGGTTCAGTTTAATTCTTCTGCATGTCGCTGTCCAATTTTCCCAACACTATTTTCTAAAGAGCCTGTCTTCTTTCTATTGGATATTCTTTTCTGCTTTGTTGAAGATTGGTTGGCCATACATTTATGAGTCCATTTCTGGGTTCTCTATTCTGCTCCATTCATTGATCTAGGTGTCTGTTTTTGTGCTATAAAATAGTACTTTTTCTTAATCACTTTATCCCTTTACCCAGTTGTTTTTCTTTAAAGAACCTACTAGCTGTTATGCTATATACTTCTTTACTGTTGGCTTCCATCCATTAGAACGAGCATTGGAACTTCATCTGTTTTGTTTACTGATACATCTGTAAATGTTTACTGGTTCATCTGTTTTGATACTGATACATTAATAGTGTTTGGAACAGAGTAAGTATTGAATAAATGAATGATTACTATGCTTGGCATAATTGAGCTAAGAAAGATGTATTTATACTACTATCTTAAATCTGGAAGTGTAAGATACTCTATGAGAAGAAAAAATGATTGTATACAAACTGTAATTTATGGGCAAGGGGTTATCACAGTAACTAAAAATATGAAGGAAAAAGTCTTGTACATACCTATAGTGCACGAACTACCAAAGATGGGCACTTCAATTTTAGTTCTTATAGCGTTTTTAGCATATAATTATATGCACTTTCATTTTTTAAAATATCTTTCAACTTTTCCATTTTTTTAATGTTTATTTTTATTTGAGAGAGAGAGAGAATGAGAATGAGTGCCAAGTGGAGGAGGGGCAGAGAGGGAGGGAGACACAGAATGTGAAGCAGGCTCCAGGCTCCGAGCTGTCAGCACAGAGCTGGATGCCAGGCTCGAACCCATAAACCATGAGATCATGACCTCAGCCAAAGTCGGATCCTCAACCAACTGCAACCAACTAAATGCACTTTTAGAAGTACTTCATGGAAAATAGAGAAAACTATCTGGGGCGCCTGGGTGGCTCGGTCAGTTAAGCATCCGACTTCGGCTCAGGTGATGATCTCACAGTCCATGAGTTTGAGCCCCGCGTCGGGCTCTGTGCTGACAGCTCAGAGCTTGGAGCCTGTTTCAGATTCTGTGTCTCCCTCTCTCTCTGGCCCTCCCCTGTTCATGCTCTGTCTCTCTCTGTCTCAAAAATAAATAAACGTTAAAACAAAATTAAAAAAAAAAAAGAAAATAGAGAAAACTATCAATATTTGAAGACAAAAATAAAAGTTCAGACAAAGTGTAAGCTCTTGGTTTAAGTGGAAATGGAATCTTTTTGGAGATTTGTTAGTGGGCTGTATTGTCACTTTATGGAACCAGAGTTTTAAGAACTAGCTTCATTTTTCTCCTAGTAGTAGTAGTTGGGAGTCCCTCTGAAAAATAGAAATTTAAGAAAAACATAAATTACTATTTTGAAATTCTACCATTAAAGTTTAGGTCTTAGAAGGCAAAGTGAGAAATGAAAGATTTTGGTCACTATTAGAGAAAAATCAAATGTACAAAGCATATAGTTTATATTTAATGTCATTTTCAATTAATCTTAAGTATTTCAGAAAATGTGCCTACCATAATTATATATTATTTAATATATAATAAATATTACATAATCAGTATTTATGGACTTAAATATTTAAAAAATATTTGACTAAATTTTCAGTATTTTATAAACTATGTATGAGTCATGAATATACAAACATTTTATCAGAATTATAAAAGGATTGCATATTCTAAATTATGGCTTCCATCAGCTATTCACTTTTTTGTGGATTATGTGATAAATGAAATCATGGATATGAACATTTTATAGCTATTACTAATAATTATGTCAACAGCCTTTATATAGGACTGTTTCAAATATTAACTGAAAATAAAGGTCTTTCCATCCTTTATACCAGGAACATACCTATGTGAGTAACATACACAAAAAATGACCTAGATCCTTTTGATGAGTAAATGATTTTCCTGTCTTTTCTAAATATTCTATTTGCTAAATTTGAAAAATGTACTCCCTCATTCTAGTTAGGATCCCATTTATAATATTTATTCCACTACATTTATGGTTTTGTGACCAATTTGAAAGATGGTGTATCATTAAAAAAACAGATCAAATTAGCTTCTTCAACTCCTTATTATATCTGGTAACTGTACTAAAGAAACTGGCTTTGAATACGGCAAGTCCCAGTCTGTGAAAGTTGTAGGCAAGTACAGCACTTGTGCAGAGGTGAGCTATTACATGACCAAGGGTAAACTGTCACAACTATACACAAAGAAGGAAAAGAAGATATGTAGGAAGAGATCCATTACAGTAGCAAATGTTACCTATTATTTCTAAGGTTTTAAGCTATTTTGGAATTATAGGAAATGAAGGGCAATCTTTTTAAAGATGTATATAAATGGTTTAGTTTTAATATTTATTCATTTATAACATAAATAAAAATAAGAATAGAAGTAACTCAAAATAAAAAAATAGACCACATAAAATGAGCATTTTAATACAAATCATTAGAATATATTTATACTATATATAAATCTATACATTAGAAGACACTACTGAAATTTTGCTCTACAGAATATCATTCTAGAATTCTCTTTAAAACAACCAAATCACTGGGAAGAATTAGATGACTGTGAAACAGATTCTCCCATTACAATACTACTTCTGTCATTTAGAGTTTTGACAACAGTTGTAGCTGGAGACTGTAGCACTTTACGAGAGAGCCTCATTCTTCCATCAGCTGGATCACGTCCAAAGTATTTCACCTATATTAAAGAAACAAATTTACTTTGAAAGTTATAGTACAGTGATTGACATCCAAATTAGAAGATATTTAAATTTACATAGTGCAAATAAAACACTGATTAATGTTTTTACTTGTCTGTTGAAAGCATAGCTCAGTGCTAAGTAGAGGTATATGCTAATAAATATAATTTGGTTAAACAGTGATTATAAAAAAAGAAGAGACCAGCATTTAGTTGTCCAATTATAATCTTCTGTTAGACTCATCTGTGCCTTCCAGGTCTCTACACTGGAAGAACAGTGAAAGCCATGGTCAATGATTCTAGATAAGGGATTTCTGAGCCTAATGGTGCTACAAACTATATAGGATTATGCTTGGGTCATTTACACTATTTCTCAAAAAGGACTATCACACTGGAGATTATTTGGCTTGACCTTAGACAACACAAATCAGGGGGAATTGTGGCAGTTTTAAAGTCCCTTCCGATGTTGAGAAAACAATCTTATACAGATATATCTTAGTTTTTATTCTTCTCCAGAGGCTACTTGAACAATGGGACTACAGGTTGGGAATAAACTAGAAACCTTAGTTACCCGGGTCATGGATGATAGGTGTAGCTGGAATGTGGTATGGAAGAACAATAAAACAAAAGAAACAAAACCAAACCACACCAGACTGGCAATGACTTCCTTTATCCACTCATAAAAGACTATAGAAAAGGTCCAACAACATGGCTTTCATCAAACTTAAAAACTTTTAGCCTTAAGCAGTGTAGAAGCAATTAAAGTCTCAACTCTTCAAATATGACATTCGAGGCCTTCAACAGAGTTATTACATTTTCAGGGTTCTCCTGTCCTGTCTGCAAATCACTGCACAGTCATCATTGACCTCATGTATTTTTAAAAGCTCTAAAGGGGACTACTGTTCTAACTAAACTATAAGCTAGGGTAAAGAATTGCATCTTAAATCTTTAGTGAGTCTATTTAAGAGCAAACCTAAAGTTTAAAAAGCACAGCATATAAATAATGTAAATCACAGATGTTGCTTTGATTCTTTCAGCTTACTTAAAAAAAAAAATTCAAACTTCGGATATAATTTACAACATTAAGGGTAAAAAGTTGAATACAAGTACCTGAATTTCTTGGCCAACTTCTAATCCTAAGGCAGTAGGATGTTTAATCTGAAAGAGAACATGTTAATCTATTAGTTGTTGTATATAATTTCCTAATATCCATAGTAGTACACATTTTTTAAGTAGAAACAGCTTTATTGTTTTTTTTGATTATAAAATCTGTTGATAAAGACTTAATACATAAGTATTCAGATGATAGCAAAAATTACTGAAGACCTCTATACTTTTATTTTTTTATTTTTTCAACGTTTATTTATTTTTTTGGGACAGAGAGAGACAGAGCATGAACGGGGGGCGGGGGGCAGAGAGAGAGGGAGACACAGAATCGGAAACAGGCTCCAGGCTCTGAGCCATCAGCCCAGAGCCCGACGCGGGGCTCGAACTCCCGGACCGCGAGATCGTGACCTGGCTGAAGTTGGACACTTAACCGACTGCGCCACCCAGGAGCCCCAAGACCTCTATACTTTTAGATCACTACTGCTAATACAAGTATTCCAATGTCTACTTAGTGTGTATTACATTTGTAAAAATGGACCTTACTGAGCTTGTCTCATAGTATGTTAATTTTTCATTCAATAATATGTTGAGGACATCTTTTTACAGTGGTGAGAATGGACATCCCTGTTTTGTTCCTGACCTTAGGGGGAAAGATCTCAGTTTTTCCCCATTGAGGATGATAATAGCATTTGTCTTTTGTATATGGCTTTTATGATCTTGAGGTATGATCCTTCTATCCCTACTTTCTTGAAGGTTTTTATCAAGAAAGGATGCTGTATTTTGTCGAATGCTTTCTCTGCATCTATTGAGAGGATCATATGGTTCTTGTCCTTTTTTTTTTATTGATGTGATGAATCATACTGATTGATTGGAGGATACTGAACCAGCCCTGCATCCCAGGTATAAATTCCACTTGGTCGTGGTGTATAATTTTTTTTAACGTATTGTTGGATCTGGTTGGCTAATATCTTGTTGAGGATTTCTGCATCCATGTTCACCAGGGAAATTGTTTTCTTTTGTAGTGGGGGTCTTTGTTTGGTTTTGAAATCAAGGTAATGCTGGCTTCATAGAAAGAATTTGGAAGTTTTCCTTCCATTTCTACTTTTTGGAACAGCTTTAAGAGAAGAGGTGTTGACTCTTAACTTAAATGTTTGGTAGAATTCCCCTGGAAAGCTATCTGGCCCTGGACTCTTGTTTTTTTTTTGGAGATTTTTGATTACTAATTCAATTTCTTTACTGGTTATGGGTATGTTCAAATTTTCTATTCCTGTTTCAGTTTTGGTAGTGTGTATGTTTCTAGGGATTTGTCCATTTCTTCCAGATTGCCCATTTTATTGGCATATAATTGCTCATAATATTCTCTTATTATTGTTTTTATTTCTGTGTTGGTTGTGATCTCTCTTTTTTCATTCTTGATTTTATTTATTTGGGTCCTTTCCTTTTCTTTTTGATCAAACAGGCTAGGAGTTTATCAATTTTGTTAATTCTTTTAAAGAACCAGTCTGGTTTCATTGATCTGTTCTGTTTTTTTGGTTTCAATAGCATTAATTTCTGCTCTAATCTTTATTATTTCCTGCCTTCTGCTGGTTTTGGGTTTTATTTGCTGTTCTTTTTCCAGCTCTTTAAGGTGTAAGGTTAGGTTGTATATCTGAAACCTTTCTTCCTTCTTTAGGAAGGCCTGGATTGCTATATACTTTCCTCTTATGACTGCCTTTGCTGTGTCCCAGAGGTTTTGGGTTGTAGTGTTATTTTCATTGGCTTCCATGTACTTTTTAATTTCCTCTTTAACTTCTTGGTTAGCTCATACATTCTTTAGTAGGATGTTCTTTAATCTCCAAGTATTTGTTACCTTTCCAAATTTTTTCTTGTGGTTGATTCTGAGTTTCATAGCATTGTGGTCTGAAAATATGCATGGTACGATCTTGATCTTTTTGTACTTGTTGAGGGCTGAGGACATCTTTTTATATCAATGTATGAAACGATAGAGTATTCAGTTATGTAATTTGTTTGATATCCTAAAGATGGTCATTTAATGTTTTCAATTCTGGTGTTGCAAATGTTAATAATTACTGAATCTAGGTGTAAGGTATATGGGTGTTCAGTGTACTATTTTTTCAACCTTTCTGTAGGTAATTATTATTTCAACAATTGTGTATTCATTTACTCAAATTATCCTCTCAAAACAAAGTCCTAATGTTGAACTTCTAGGGCCAAAGGTACTCATACACATTTACCAAACACTCTCCAAAATGTTTGCCCGAATCCTGTCAACAGTATCTGAAGTATATGAGAATGTCCATTTGTTTTACCATATATTTACCCACACTGGGAATTTTCAACTATCTGAAAGCTGAAAAATAGTAACTTAGTTTTATTTGCATTTAAAACAATTGCTATTGCTATTGCTCTTTCTTACTGATCCATATAATCCCTTTGTATATGAAACCTCTCTCATGTTATATACATTTTTTCCCCTAAGTTGCTACTTGCCTTTCAGCTTAATTTTGCCACATACTTTTTCCCCCTTAATGTTTGTTTTTGCGACAGAGTGTGAGTGTGAGCAGGGCAAGGGCAAAGAGAGAGGGAGGCAGAGGATCTGAAGCAGGTCCTGCACTATTGGCACACAGCCTGACACGGGACTCGAACACACAAACAGTGAGATCATGACCCGAGCTGAAGTTGGACACTTAACTGAGCCACCCAGGCATCCTTCTGCCATATACTTAAAAAAAAAAAAAAAAAAAAAAAAAAAAGTCAAATTTAATCAATTTATTTACATTTTTGGCTTTGATATCATGCTGAAAATTATTTCCCCAGTCCCAATATTATTAAAATATCCCAATATTCTGCTAGTGTCATTCCTCAACCCCACTCTCCCATGCCCAGATTTTCTTTTTCTTCCCTCATCACCTTAAAATGTTTTTTTTGTTTTTTTTTTTGTTTTTTTTTTTTTTCAACGTTTATTTATTTTTGGGACAGAGAGAGACAGAGCATGAACAGGGGAGGGCCAGAGAGAGAGGGAGACACAGAATCGGAAACAGGCTCCAGGCTCTGAGCCATCAGCCCAGAGCCTGACGCGGGGCTCGAACTCACGGACCATGAGATCGTGACCTGGCTGAAGTCGGACGCTTAACCGACTGCGCCACCCAGGCGCCCCTGTTTTTTTGTTTTTAACAGCTCCTCAAAGCAGATGGGATTTTGGTATTAAAAAAAGTAGACATCAGGGGCACCTGGGTGGTCAGTCCATTAAGTGTCTGACTTCGGCTCAGGTCATGATTTCACAGTTCACAATTCTGAGGCCTGCATCAGGCTCTGTGCTGACAGCTCAGAGCCTGGAGTCTGTTTCAGATTCTGTGTCTCCCTCTCTCACTGCTCCTCTTCTGCTTACACACTCTCTCTTTCAAAAATATACATTAAAAAAAAAAAAAGAGTAGATATCAAACCAGCTACTCCAATATGAATTATTGAATAATCTTTGTTTCTTCACAGACTGAAAATGCAACTTTTAGAATGTATTATGTTCCCATGCATATACCTGGATGACTTCTGGTCTCTATTTTGTTGCATAAATTGTCTATTTCTGGGTCAGTAATACACTGTTTTATTCTGTATAGCTTTATATTTCAAGGTTTGGTAAACCAAATACTCCTATTCTCTGCCCCCCCATAGTTTTCTTGAATAGTTTCGTATTTTTAGCTTTATCCTGCCATGCTTGGTTGGCCAAGAAAAGTGGCAAGACAGGGCTACAACTAGATATTTGTAGTTAACTGCCACGTGTTAACTCTAGATGTAATACTCAAGAATGTTTCTATTCCATCATGAAAGAACAAATATAAACATCTGTGTTAAAGAGTATAAGAACCTTCTGTCATTTTTAGTTTTCTTTATTTAGGCTAGTATTGGAGAAAGTACACAATCCTCATCAACCCAGGTAATTTCACTATGATTATTTTAAGGCAGTTTTATATTTAAAAAAAAATTTTTTTTTTTAACGTTTATTTATTTTTGAGACAGAGAGGGACAGAGCATGAATGGGGGAGGGTCAGAGAGAGAGAGGGAGACACAGATTCTGAAACAGGCTCCAGGCTCTGAGCTGTCAGCACAGAGCCTGACGCGGGGCTTGAACTCACGAACCGTGAGATCATGACCTGAGCCGAAGTCGGACGGTTAACCAACTGAGCCACCCAGGCGCCCCTTTAAGGCAGTTTTAAAAATAATCAAATTATTTATTTTTTTTTACCTTTCGTTGATCAAGTTGTGTGTTATGAAGCAGTACTGCAGTCATATTTGGATATAGTTTAACCATTACTCCAGTGTCTCTGAAAAGGAAATAAGCCTAGTTAAAATAGTAATATCTGTGTATGTACTGATAATCAAACTGATTATGTATTCATATGGGAACAAAGTAAACACACACACAAATAAAAAGTAGGATTCTCTAACTTATATTTTCAATTGAACATACAACCCATATTTAAATACTTGTGAATCAAAATACAGAGAAAAGATAAAAAGGACAAGCTTTTAGACTGTATTTTTCTGTATTTCTTTTCATAGTATTTCCCAAAACATTTTAAAATGACATTAAATATTTTATTTTACTTTTAAATGTTTATTTATTTATTTTGAGAAAGAGAGGGAGAGAGAATCACAGGCAGGCTCCATGCTGGCAACACAGGGGCTTGAACCTATAACCGTAAGATCATGGCCTGAGTTGAAATCAAGAGACAGACACTTAACTGACTGAGCCACTCAGGTGCCCCTCCTTTGGTTTTTATTCTTTATTATTCATTTCATATCACTTTGAACATTCAGGCTACATCTGATATAGTTTTTTTTTCTTCTTAGATAGTGGATTTTCTCATTCTGAAAATCAATCTTTTCAGCTGATGTTGAAGCTGACATTTTAAAAAATGTGCTCCTTAGGCATTAAGTAATACTATCTTTACAACAGACTAACAAGAAACTACCAGAAAAAGAAGAAAGAAAAAGGAAATATTGCTAGGTCTTTTCTGGGCCTGTTTACTATTAGAAGATTTAAATGGTGGGAAATTTGGTTTAAGAAAACAATTCAGATATAAGAATATATTAGTACAATCACAGAAACATCTTATTGAAAACAAACTAGTATAGAAAATAAAATATACCTTAAAAATAATTAATAATTCTATGGTAATTGACATAAAATCTAAATACCTTATACTTTCAAAGTACATAATGCAAATGTGATGTTAATGTGCACTTAAAAATCTTATAAAAACCAGAAAAGCATTACCTGATTTCAGTTATTGTGGCAGTATACACTGCTCCAAATTCTAGTTGGTGCTCTTGCTGTAAGTGCAAAATAAGTCATAAGATTAAAAAACAGCAACAGAAAAGAAAAAAGTATTATAAGATCTATACTTACATCATCTCTGCAGATTTCAGTAATGAAGTCTCTTGCTTCATGCATAGCACTGGGTGTTGGTGCAAATACAGAAAATGTTTCTTCATCCACCTGACTAATAGTTACTCCTTTTAAAAAGATAATTTAACATATTAAAGTTAACTTGCTCATGTGAGGGGTGCCTGGGTGGTCAGTCAGTTGAGTGTCTGACTCTTGGTTCTGGCTTAGGTCATGATCTCATGGTTTTTGAGTTGGGGCCCCACACTGGACTTTGTGCTGACATCACAGAACCTGCTTGGGATTCTCTCTCCCTCTTTCTCAAAATAAATAAATACGCTTAAAAAAAAAAGTAGATGTGACAGCAAGGGATTGACCTGTAAATAGCTGGGCAGGGTTGTGTTATATTTAGTCACTGCTTTAGGAATGATAGGATTCATTCACCAATAAATACATATTGCACACCTGCTATGTATCAGACATGGTGCTAAGCCCTAAGGAAACAACAGTGAGTCACTGTCCCTGTGCCCTTGGAGCCTACAGTTTGGCAGGAGAAAGCATATATAAGTTCTAATTTTGGAAGGTTTGGCTTTGCTCTCTTAATTATGAGTAGAAACTATACTATAATGTTTTCCTCACCTTTTCTTCTTTCTCTTACCCTTTAGAGTGATGAACAGACAGGTAAGGGATGAAATTATGTCAGTTTATCAACTAAAAAGCTGGTTAAGGCAACTCTGCTTCTCATTTTCCCTCAGTAAGTTCAAAGCTGGTAAGTACTAGGTAACTTAGATTGTTTCCAGAAAAAACAAAGTATACTATTTCTATACATACTCTTTAAATAAAATAGCTTAAATAAGACTAAGTGAAAAACAGAATAGAAGATTACAGCAAAATCCTCTAAAGTTGAAAACTAAACATTTTTCTAAATGTTCAATTTTAAAATGTTGCAAAGAAACTGATGAATTCTAGGTGATCCTTCTTGAATACAGTTAAGGATGAATGCTGATTTATTAAGAGGCATACAGAAAACGTAAAGACATGTCAATGTTACATTCTTTTCTCTTGTTCTTTTCTTAAACATATTTTTGGAGCATCACAATAGAGATGAAATGGACCCTTACATGGCCTAGCATTAAAACCCCCAAACTTCATACAACTCTCACCTGTTTCAGCCTGAAGCTTTTTTAAGTGATATCCACCTGGTCCAACAAATTTTGCCCGTTTTGATAATGGAACCTGAATAGTTTCTGAAATATAGTACAGACAAAATTATAAATAACTCAAATATGTATATGAATATAAAACATGTCTTGATCAGTCAAGATTTTTTTTTGACTTAGACACATGTAAAAATATTTCATGTAAAATAGAAAAATAGTTATTTGACTAAAGTTTTTGAAAGTTCTAATGTCTAAAAATATCTCTCCAAATTTAAAGCATTTTCACTATGGAAGTATTTATAATATTTCTGTTTTATGTATGGAGTTAAAGGAAATTTAAAAGTAATAACATACTTTTATATATTAATGTTTACCTTATCACGGAATAAATAATTTTAATGCGTTACCTACAACAGGTCCATTTTCTTTTCTAGATGCTCGAGGTTTTGAAATAGTTTTGTTCATAATCTGTAAGATCTCCTTCTTTGCCACTACAAGAGATAAAAACATGATAAAAATTATAACTACAGTTGACCTTGAACAACTAGAGACTAGGGACATCTACCCCTGCTTAGAAAATTCATGTCTAACTTTTGATTCCCCAAAACTTAACTACTAATAGCCTATGTTGCCTGGAAGCCTTATCCATAACAAAAAAGTTAAGTAATACATTTTGTAGGTTATATATATTACACACTGTATTTTTACAAAGAAGTAAGCTAGAGAAAAGGAAATGTCATTAAGAAAACCATAGGATGGGGTGCCTGGGTGTCAGTTGAGCATCCGACTCTTGATTTTGGCTCAGGTCATGATCTCATCATGGTCCATGAGTTCAAGCCCCAGGTTGGGCTCTATGCTGACAGCATGGAGACTGCTTGGGATTCTTTCTCTTGCTCTCTCTGCCCCCCTCCCTCTAAATAAATAAAAAACATTAAAAAAATTAAAAAAAAGAAAACCATAAGGAACAGAAAATACATTTATAATACTGTATGTTTGTTTATTGAAAAATATTTGTACACAGGCATATCAGGTAGCTTAGCTAGGATGGGGGCTCCCTGTAGAATGGCAGAGCTTCATAGCCTGATTGCCTAGGCTCAGTAGTGGCAACCTCTGGGTGGCCTGCAGGTAGCAACAGTTGTGTGGAGACAAAGTATAGCTGCCTTATCTGCCTGGGCATGTACCACAGTCCCATGGCCATTCACCTGACACCTGTGGCCACTTGTGAGTGCACTGGTCTCCAGGGGTTCCTTGAGGCCAAGGTGCCATGGTGAGGAGTGGGTCCCTCCCCAACCCCACAAGCACTGAAGACTTTGTGCAGGGACTCCTATGCAGTGCTGTCCTGCCCTCTGGGCATGTTCCTCCTTTAGCTGAGGCTTCTGCCAGCCAGCCCTGGGTGCTTGACAGGACCACCCTCTCAGCACATTGGGTGATCTTCAGCCCAGCACAATTATGGGCCCCCTGGGGGGCTGCTGATGGCCTCAGAAGGCCTCTCAGGATAGTCAAGAGTATAGCAGGCATGACCTTTGTGTGAGATGCCTTTAGTTGGTTGGATGGAGACTGGGATGGGCAGTAGAAAATAAATGCCTTTGCTGTAAACTTAAAAAAAAAAAAAATCCACATATAAGTGGACCCATGCAGTTTGAGCACATTGTTCAAAGGTCAACTTTATATAAAATAAATGAGATCAGATATAGCAGCATTCTTAGTTTTTCCAGAGTAAAACCCAAATTCTTTAACTTAATAAACCAAGCTCTTCATATCCTAATTACCTTTACAAGTCTACTTATAATCCCCCTTCTCCATAAATCCTATAAAAATTGAATTTTCTCTGGTCTCTCATAAAGGTTGTTACGTGAAATTTCATTTTCTAAAATGGTATTTTATAAACAAGCCCATTTTTAATAATAAGTTTAATGGGAATTATAGTTGCCATGAACAAATGAACAATGATGGAAAGAGAATCAGGCACACTGGGTTAGCTTACCTGAGGCTTGTTGAATGGCCTCCATTACAATTTTTATTGGTATTCCGGGTAATTTAATATCAGCCTAAGATGGAAAAGCCAAAAAATGATATAAGTATTACTTCATGACATTATTTAAGTATTATACAAGTGAAACAAAATAGGTTTTAAAATACCTGTAATGCAGTTATTCCCTTATTAGTGCCAGCTATTTTGAAATCCATGTCACCATTGTAATCTTCGATTCCCTGAAAGAATTTAAGAAAGTATGATATGGTTTTAAACAAAAATAAAATTCACCCAGTTACTGTAGAAGAATTAAAAAAAATAGCTTTAGAAGTAAACCATGTCTTCTGAGACTAAAAACAAAGAAGTGTCTTCTACAGTAACTACTGCTTCTCATTTGTGACTTTAAGTTGTAACTATTTCATCACAAAATCACTTTAAAATCATGTTCCTCACATAAATGCATAAGGATTCATTTACAATCACCCTAAAGTGAGCCATTATAAATATTTATAGTGTAAATAAATATATATTTATATTGTGTATATATATATATATATATATATATATATTTACTCACATCCTATAAAATTCAAGGCTAGTATTCAGAAGAAGAAAGTAAGCACAAGGACCTTTATTTCTCAAGTAATTATTATTCTTCTAAACATACAATGTTTATAAAATGTTTATAAAAATGCACAATCTTCACTCTTAAATATTTGAAAATGTGGATATACTTGCCAGAATATCTGTCAGCAATCGATAATCTTCTATTTCATCCTTGTCAGGATTGTTTTTAGTGACCAATCCTATTGCCACACCTGCGACAGCAGATGAAATTGGAACTCCTATAGTTGAGAAAAAGAGCTTGTGTGTAATGTGTATATCAGCCTAACACACATATCTATCATACTCTTGACATTTATTTTAATGTAGGTGAATAGTGTTTTAAATTGACAATCACCAGAAGTAAGTTGGAGAGGTCATCTGACTACCTCATTTCTTTTTAAGCATACGATAAAAGCCCCTTAAGACAATTCTAACAGGTAATTACTGTTCTCAGCAAAAACCTCTATAAACATAGCAACCTTAACTCCTAACAGAATCCATCCATCTTTTTGCTTTTGGTGTGTTTATCTTTTTTTTTTTTTTTTGAAAAGTAACCATGTATTTGGTAAATTCTTCTAGCTTGAACCCCTCAGTTTACCTTTCCATGAAAGCCATCATTAGGTTTTGTGTATCCTCCCAGAAAATTTCTGTGCCCAAATATGAATTGTAGTGTAATCTTCTTTACTTATGGAAGCATACTGAATGCTCTCACTATCCTGCACCTTGTTTTTTTCACTTAATAACATACCTTGGATATTGACACATAATGCCACACAAAGCTCCACCTTCTTCTTTTGAATGGCTGCAGAGTACTCCCCCCATAGGTTTATAGGCCACATAACAGAAGTGGGATTACTGAGTCAAAGGGTGTGTGGGTTTACATTTATTATAATTCTGTCAAACTGCCTTCCAAAGAGTGTAGCATTTTATATTTTTACTGGCAGTATTTGAGGTTCTACATTCTTAATTCCCATCCAATCTCCTGACCTTTGTTCAGATAAAGGGTAAAAATGTAGCTTATTGTTTTTAATTTGACTTGTTTTTATGAGAAGGGCTAAACTTCTTTTGAATGTTTATAGGAAATATAAAAATAGATTATTTCCTAGTCAGTTGACTGTTTATTGTGATTTATTTTCCTGTACAGATTTTTAAATTTATATGCAATGATGGTTCCTGGATTCTGCCTAAAATGGTTTTTCCTAAGATTTTGATACAATCTTCAATGTTTCATTTTTATATAAGCATTAAAAAAAATTTTTTTTTAATGTTTATTTATTTTTGAGACAGAGAGAGACAGAGCGTGAGTGGGGGAGGGGCAGAGAGAGAGGGAGACAACAGAATCTGAAACAGGCTCCAGGCTCTGAGCTGTCAGCACAGAGCCTGATGCGGGGCACAAACCCACGAACCGTGAGATCATGACCTGAGCCGAAGTTGGATGCTTAACTGACTGAGCCACCCAGGCACCCCAAGCATTTTTTTTTTTTTTTTAATCACTTGGAATTTATTATAAAGGAGTGTGGCAGGGGAATCTCATTTCATATTCTCTAAGTAATGTCACTTATGCCCATGGTTTTTAACCATCACCTATAATGCTGATGACCTAAAATATCCCTCTCGCCTGCCTACTTCTCTTTGCTAAAGCCTTACATCTGTATACTCAATAATCTGCCTTGGACATCTCTTGCTAAATGTCCCAAAAGCACCTTAAATATATATACGTATATTCAAAATGTAATTACCCCCAATAAATCCTTTTTGTCTTGCCTTTCTTATCTTGGTTGAATGCAACTAAGACACTTATGCCAGAATCAACACTTCTTTCCTCATGTCCTATATCCCATGAAGTCACAAAGATCTGATAGTTTATCCTTTAAATATTTTTTTTAGAAAGTTGTCCTTTCCCCTAAATACTGAAACATCCATTGCTACTCCTTTAGTCCAAGTTCACATTATTTCCTGCTCTGACAGCATTCTCCCTGTCTGGTTTCCCAAATTTTAGTGTCTCCCCCCAGCTCTCATTCTCTCCTACTTCATCCTCCAGGGCTAACATCTAAGCTGGGAAAAACTACCAAAAAGAAAAAAAAAAATCAGATTAAAAAAAAATCAAATTCAAATCAAATCTACATAAAATTCTCTGAGTTCCCCATTATCTCCTTTCAAGAAATTTTTATGCATTTCTATGGTCAAAAAAGTTAGGGAAATTGTATATATCCTATTTCTAGAGATTCAGAATTCATACTAGCATATTAAAGTTTCTTTAACTCATATTAAATAAACCTGCTTAACCCTGCTCAAATGTACTTTAGAACAGAAAAATTTTTAATAATCAATATCCAGCAGGAACACTAGTTCATAGAACACAATACGGAGTTGTTAAATACTAGCTTTAATTTCAAAATCCTTAGCATAACAATAACCTTTAAAATCTGGTCCCAATTTAATATTTTTTTCAAATACATTTCAGAAACACGCTATACTGCTTTCTAACTTTATACATGTTGTTCCCTTCAAATGAAATATGGTCCCTGCTCCTAATGACAGATCAAAAACTACTCAACCTTTGGAACAAGATGAAATGTAGCTGTCTCTATGAAGCAAATCTTCTTCAATCTAATTCTTCATCCATATTGTACATATTTATGCCTTTTACCTATTTGTATTATCTTTCTGATTTGTTAGTGTCTTTGGGTTTTTCACACCTGTAAGATTAAAAAAAAATAGGTACCATTTGTATCTCTGGAGCACAGGACAGTGCCTGATATAGGGCGTGGCAAGCACTCAGGTTTTGAGTTGAATTGTATACACTTTGTTGGCTTTTCCCACAGGACTTGACATTCCTTCTTGTCAAATTTTTTTCTATTTGGCTTTTTTTTTTAATCCTGTTTTTTACATTTTTTAGAGATCAAAATTGTCATTTAACATATTGGTTACCTACTCCTTTTTAGCAGTATCCTTTTTATCAGCAGGCTAGTTTTCTCAGTTCAGTAACAAAAACACTGAAAGGGACAGGGTTTAGAATGAAGTATCCTCAAGCATTCCACTTGAGGTCTCACTCCAACATACTGATCTGATTCTCTTATCTCCTCTGCTCATCCTTCCACCAGTTATGAAGGTGCACCTATCATCCACCTCAATTTCTGCATCATTTACAGAAAGATCATAAACTGTGTATCTCTAGATACACAGCATAAGCAACATTCCCCACAGCCCCCTGCTCCAAATCTAGTACTATTTTCGAAAAATGGAACGTTAGTTTACTATGACATGTTTTAAGTCAGTCCCTTCTGGTCCCTTCTCTTCACAGTCCCCTTCCTTCCTAAAAACACTTATACACCTTTCTTTTCATAATCTATTTAAGAGTCTTCCACAGTCAAGTTCACTGAGTTATGCTTTACAGAAAATACTTTCCTTTCTTTCAAAATTAAAAGCTTTTTGTGTCCTTGGTATACCACGTTCTGATTTTTCAAATACTGCCAACATAGGTCAGTTTTCTCATCCTGAAGATTGGTTTTTTAGGTTGGGTTTTTGTCTAGACCAAAAGATCTGAATTCATTTAATGCAGTTAAAGGCTCTTTTTACTTTATCTTTCAGTTCACCTTTTTGAGAATATGTTGTGTTTTCCAATATGAAATTGGAAGACTGATGAATTCAGGACCCACAAGGACAAGGACTTCATTTTGTTCATCTCTGTGTCCCAAGGGCTTAGATTAGTACTTGGCACAGGAGTGACATACAGTAAAGATTTGTTGAATGAATGCATGACGGTGAAAACAGCAACCTTAAATATCAGATTCTGTTTTCCTTCCACTAAACACAACTGAAAATTGCCTTTAGCATTTTTTTTTTTTTTTTGCTTTGGCTTAAGTTTTCTCTTTTTAGATAATGTTATTACACATTCACACCATTCTTTCATCTCATTCTTGGTTATGGTATCCTTTCTATCCATTTCTCTGTACTATAGATGTGTGAACTTAGACGGAACTCCTTGTATGGCCTCTCGAGTATCTTTAGGTTCCTTTTTCTTCTGAATGGCATCATTGGTGGGATGCAGGAATTGTTTTCAGAGCCTCTTAACATGTTGACTCTTTCCCTTTTGGTGTTTTAGACCCAGAGATTATACTGAACCACCTGCAGTCTTCCTTCCTAAAATTCTGTGTACCCTTCTATGGGTGGTATTGTTCTTCTTTTATCTTGCATAAATTGACTAGAAGATTACATGGTTACTTTCTTTTATGGGTCCTAAATACTTCTGCTTGGTGATCCAAACTTCCTTAGTGAATGGAATCAACTGCAGAGCTCTTTACCTTTTGGAAGGTGAGAAAGCTCACTGCATCCCCAAGGCAAGTAAATAATTTCAGTGTTCTGCTTTTTGCCAAAGATAAGAATTCTAGTAGATATCTGTATAGTTGAAGGTGTACTTTGATCTTGCTCTAGTTTAGTTTGGTAATCTGTAATCTGACTTCTCCAAGTCTTAGTAAAACCCAATTTTTTTTTTTTAAATTTTTTTAACGTTTATTTATTTTTGAGACAGAGAGAGACAGAGCATGAATGGGGGAGGGTCAGAGAGAGAGGGAGACACAGAATCTGAAACAGGGTCCAGGCTCTGAGCTGTCAGCACAGAGCCCAACATGGGGCTCGAACTCACGGACCGTGAGATCATGACCTGAGCCGAAGTCGGATGCTCAACCGACTAAGCCACCCAGGCGCCCCAGTAAAACCCAATTTTAAAGAGATCTATATTTAATACTAATCAAATCCATATAAAGCGTTAGTAGTTTTGAGACATAATCCTTTTACCTGCATCCATTAATGCTAAGCTTCCACCACATGCAGATGCCATTGAAGATGATCCTATGGAAAGAAAAATACTTGCTTTATAATATACTGATTTTTTTAAGTGTTGAAAATTGTTATATTGGTTATTTCCTTGTACATATTCAGTTATCTTTCCTTCTTTCTTTTTATTTATTTTTTATTTTTTAAAATTTACATCCAAATTAGTTAGCATATAGTGCAACAATGATTTCAGGAGTAGATTCTTTAGTGCCCCTTACCCATTTAGCCCATCCCCCCTCCCACAACCCCTCCAGTAACCCTCTTCTCCGTATTTATGAATCTTTTCTGTTTTGTCCCCCTCCCTGTTTTTATATTATTTTTGTTTCCCTTCCCTTATGTTCATCTGTTTTGTCTCTTAAAGTCCTCATATCAGTGAAGTCATATGATGTTTGTCTTTCTCTGACTAATTTCACTTAGCATAATATGCTCCAGCTCCATCCACGTAGTTGCCAATGGCAAGATTTCATTCTTTTTGATTGCCGAGTAATACTCCATTGTATATACATACACCACATCTTTATCCATTCATCCATCGATGGACATTTGGGCTCTTTCCATACTTTGGCTATTGTTAACAGTGCTGCTATACACATGGGGGTGCATATGTCCCTTCGAAACAGCACTCCTGTATCCCTTGGATAAATGCCTAGTAGTGCAATTGCTGGGTCGTAGGGTAGTTCTATTTTTAGTTTTTTAAGGAACGTCCATACTCCTTTCTTTTTAAAAGCAATTAACACAAGCTCTGCTAAACCACAAACTACAGGACTACACAATCCAGTATGATAGGTACATGTAGCTACATGTAGCTACTAAATTTAAGTTAAATGAAATAAATTCAGTCCCTAAACTGCATAGCAGAGATAACTTTCATCATCACATAAAGTTATATTGGGTAGCAATGCTATAGGAGATTCTAAGAAACCTCCCACAAAAACCAGCACACCTCTTTTGTTGCTTAATCAGATGTCAATTAAAGATACAGGCTCTGGCTCTCTCACTGGACCCTAAGTCACACCCAGTAGAGAACAGAAAGTCTCTAATTTAAATTCAGAGGGTGTTTTTGTTTTTTAAAAATATTATCTGATCTATGTCTGATATATCTTTGAGATCTCTGTGATCTTTCTATCTCTAATGACCATACCTTGCCTTGACCTTGGTACTTAGTTTTAATTTAAATTTGATCTTATAATTCAGACTCTCTCTGCTATTTACTTGTATCTGTGATATATGATAGGTGTCCCCTACCAAATGGATCACTCTCTTCTGGTGCTTTCTTGCTGTAAGCTGGCCTTGTTTATTCTAAAAATAAACATCCCCAACTGGATAAGTTATAAAAGATAAAGAGAAATATTCACTTTATATTGCTTTAGAAACATCTCATTGACTAAGAACAGAGATTTAGACAGTATATGATTAAACACATTTTTCTTTTGTAATGGACTTGGGCACTGTAGTTATAAGCATAATGTAACATTAATTATGAAAAGAATATATAGAGAGAGTTCTGGTCTTTTTGACTAGAAAAAATTTACATTAATACTCTACCATTTGACTCTAGGACTTCAGATGTGACTCTTACGGTGAAAGGAAAATCCTTGGGGATAACAGGATACAAAGCTTTCTCAGCAAGAGCACCTAAATTAGAATAGAAAATAATAAGGATAAATGTATTAAGTCTCTGTAAGAATACCATTTGAGTTTACAGATTTGTACTCACCATGCCCAAGTTCTCTTCTGTTCACACCAGTGACTTTGCCAATTTCATTAGTTGCATAAGGAGGAAACTTAAAAAAATAAAGACATATATATAAACAACCAACATTGAAAGATATCTAGCCTATATTACCAAAATAATAACAAAAGTTACAAAACAGTAGAATCCCATTTTTTTTTTAAAGTACATTTATACATGTAGAAAACGTCTGAATATCTGAAATATACAACAAACTGCTAAAGGTATCTATTTCTAGTGTGTATATGAGCCAGAGGGGAACATGGATGGTTATGGGGACTTAATAACAATGACAAAGTACTACATTTTTATAATAAAAAAAAATATACAAATTAAAAAAAATGCACACTGAGGAAATAGAGATCTTTTTCAGTAAGGGTTTTCTTTTAGTCAGAGGTTGCAAACTATTTTATTTGACCAATACAGTATCTCAAAGGAATATGAATTAGTTGCAGTCATCTAAAATATTGGGAAATTTCCCACAAAAATTTGGAATTCCAGTTTCTTAAACAAAATATTTTTATTTAAGGGGTGTCTGGGTGGCTCAGTCCGTTAAGCATCCAACTTTGGCTCAGGTCATGATCTCACGTTTTGTGAGTTCGAGTCACATTAGGCTCTCTGTTGTCAGTTTGGAGCCTGGAGCCTGTTTCAGATTCTGTCTCTTCCTCTCTCTCTTCCCCTCCACCACTCAGTTCTCTCTCAATAAATAAACATTGAAATTAAAAAAAAATTTTTTTAATAAAATTGATTTTGAGAAAGAGAGAGAGAGTGCAAGTGGGGTAGGGGCAGAGAGAGAAGGGACAGAGAGAATCCCAAGCAGGCTCCACACTGTCAGCACAGAGCCCCATGTGGGGCTCAAACTCGTGTGTGCAAGATCATGACCTGGGCTGAAATCTAGAGTCAGATGCTTAACTGACTGAGCCACCCGGGCACCCCTAACAAAGTATTTTTAAAAAGGAGTGATGAGGGGCGCCTGGGTGGCGCAGTCGGTTAAGCGTCCGACTTCAGCCAGGTCACGATCTCGCGGTCCGGGAGTTCGAGCCCCGCGTCAGGCTCTGGGCTGATGGCTCGGAGCCTGGAGCCTGTTTCCGATTCTGTGTCTCCCTCTCTCTCTGCCCCTCCCCCGTTCATGCTCTGTCTCTCTCTGTCCCAAAAATAAATAAACGTTAAAAAAAAAAATAAAAAATAAATAAAAATAAAAAGGAGTGATGATGGTACATGAATCTGATCAAGCCTCTGGATCTAGCCATCAATTTTCAGGAATGCAGTCAATTTTCAGGAGATAGAAGGACAGAGAAACTTGCTGGACTGCACCATGAGTGTGTAATCAGCAACATGCAGACTGTGGGGAACTCTACAGGTCAGATGGCTCTGGGACTTCAACAGACAGACTGAAAAGAAAAGAATGTACTGGAGGAGAAACCTATAGATTAAAAGAGAAATCCCAAATTAAAAAAAAAAAAATGGACAAGACTATAGTGTCTAGGGATGTACACTAAAAATGCAAGGAAGTAATTACTATAAAACTTAGCAGAGTGGTTATTTTTAGGGAAAGAATGATACTGAGACTAGGATGAAAAGCATGGAGAAGTTTCTGGGGTGACTGGGAACATTCTACTCTCTACCTTGGGTGGTAGTTTGTAAGGGTCTCTGCCTTATAAAAACTCATTATGCCATCCTTTTATAGGTTTTTCAGTATCTGTGTTTCATTTTACAATAAAAAGTTTAAAAAAAATGAAATGATATAGCAGGGGCACCTGGGTGGCTCAGTTGGTTAAGTGTCTGACTCTTGATTTCAGCTTAGGTCATGATCTCACAGTTTGTGGGTTTGAGCCTCACATTGGGCTCTGTATTGACAGGTGGAGCCTACTTGGGATTCTCTCCCTCTCTCTCTTCTCTGCCTCTACCCTGTTTGCTTTCTCTCTCAAAATAAATAAGTACACTTAAAAAATTTTTTTTAAAAATCAAATGATACAGCAATAACAGCCTATATCCTTTTCATGCCCCACTTCTTTTCCCAGTAATCAGCTAGAGCTGCATTTTTCAGAACTGCCCTTTTAAAAAGACTGTCATGTGCTGTGTAGCTCACAATGAAGGATATGCTTCACTCAGTTATAATTCCTCTCTGCCTTCTATAACATCTGGGTATATCCAGAACAGGGTATTTATCAAGGACTGAAAACCTGTGAAAATCTCCAGGTTTCTGGATATTCTCTAGCAATTACTGTCTACATGAAGTGTTCTCTATTATTTATAGCAGACTCAATAAAATTGACATGTTGGGATTCTGGGCAGCCAATAATGGTCACTCAAAAGTGAAGAGACTTGCTACTTTTATACCAGCCTCCCTGCATATATGCTTCAAATACTAAAATTAAAATGCTATATATAGTGTCTGGTTCCTTAGGATTAGTTGTAAATAAAGTCAATCACAAACTCATTATAATTTCACATAAAGTAATTTAATATCAAATACCTTAGAGTTCTTTTACTATTTATCAACTGAGTAAAAATATGAACATTTAAATGAACTAAAGGGAGAAGGTGATTTGTTGTTTGAGGTATTTGAAAAGTCCCAGTTTTGCTTGACACATGTGAATGGGTATGACTTTTTCTTGACTAAAACAAAGCTGTCTACTATACTTTAACTTTTATGTTTGATTCAGAACATGGAGTTGTTGATTGAAGACTATGGCTTAGCTCTCTAAATTCCGTTCTGCATGTAAGAAAACAATAGTGCCCAAATCCACCTTTTTGTATTTTATTAAAAAAAAATTTTTTTTTTACATTTTATTTATTTTTGATAGAGAGAGACAGAGCACAAGTGGGGGAGGGGCAGAGAGATGGAGACACAGAATGTGAAGCAGGCTCCAGGCCCTGAGCTGTCAGCACAGAGCCCGACACGGGCCTCGAACTCACAAACCGCAAGATCATGACCTGAGCCGAAGTCGGACGCTTAACTGTCTGAGCCACCCAGGCGCCCCCCCCAAATCCACCTTAACAGATATATAAAACGAGCACCGTAAAATATTAATAGAACCGAGGTAGTGGGCATGTAAGTATTCACTATAAAGTTCTTTCAACTTTGTTATATCCCAGACATTTTTCATAGTAAAATACTGGGGAAAAAATTTATCTTACCTCATAGTGCAGCATGAAATTTTTATCTTTTATCCCACTACAAACAAAAAGCATAATATTAAAAACATCACATAGATACAAAAACATAATTTCAAAGAACTTAAAAAGATTTAAGGGTATCTAAAAAATAACTAGGTATTAAAGAGTTGGTCTGAAATTGAAAACCAGAAGAACGAGAAGGATGAATGTCAGAGACAGTATTTTTTTCTGGGACTTATAAATGAATTTTACACAGATTTAGAAAATAATTTTGCTTTATAAGCACTTTAATATTCAATTTGAATACTAAAGACAGTAGACATTTATTTTTAAGCATTTGTAACTACTGAGAGAATCTCAAACGTTTAAACACATTAGTTAAATCTCAGAATTATGATCTTTCTCCCAGTCAACATGTGAAATGAAGATCAATAACTGAAATGATATATGGGAGAGCAATCAGGAGATCAGAGAGGCAAAGATTTTTTCAGGGTTTGAAATGAGAACTGTTATGACTCTGTCTAGAACAATGGGGGGAAATAAGGATGAGAAGAAACACAATTCCTGAAGTAGGAAACCAGATTTATCTTTAACTGAAGAAAAGACTAGCATATATAGGGTCTTAGCTCAAATAGTGTCCCCTTTGGGTGGATGTTTAATTACAAAAAATACCTCTCTCCCCTGAGTACTTAAAAAGTCCTGGATTAGGGCTAAATCTGCATAATCATAAGCCACAGTCTTGGGAAAAGAAATATAAAAACCTGACTCTAGAAGACTAAAGGAGTAATAGATTTGGGGGGCTAGAGAGAAGGATATGGATCATTAGCCCAGCACCTGCATTTTACAAGTATGAAGAAACCAAAAACCAGCATGGCTGACTGATGTGTGCCCTCTCACTAACATAGGTTACAGACCTAAGACTAGAACATAAAGAAGTGCCCTGGCCAAACACAGTGCTCTTTCTTATGAAGCTGTGTTGCCTCCTAGAAGGGAAAGGAGTCAAAGTGAAAAAGGGCAGGGCAACCAAATTGGGGCTCAGATGGGAATTTAAAATACAAAGTATAAAAGCTCCCCCCCAAAGGATTATGATTACAATGAACAATCTCACCTTATACACACAGCTGCATTGTCAATTTTATCAGAAAATTGAAAAACAATTAGCAATGCTATTCTGAAAATACTGGGGATTATCCTCATAGAAAGAGTGCAACAGAGTCTTGTGGTCTTCTGAGACCCTTACCAAGGGAAAGGGAAGCAATGCTGTTAGGGACTGAGGAAAGAAAAGAACTGTGGCTATGAGTCCCAGGACTGATGCAGTAACGCTGGTGAAGACTGTAACACAGATTCTCATCATCTAAAATTGATCAACAAGATATTATTGCTGATTTTTTAGGAAAAGAGGAGGAGAGCCAAGTATTTCTGAACACAAATTCCAACGTGGCTTGGGATTAGATAAAGCTTTTTTTACTTATTAACAGCCTCCAGATTCTTTTTAGCAACTGGGACTCTTGCTTATTTATTTGCTCTCTGGTTTGTAATAGAAAAACCTACTTATATCTCTCCTGAGAAATGGTTCTAGAGACAGAGAATAAATGTACCCATGTTAAAAATACCTTAAAATCACTATTAAGTAAACAGAAAAATAAAGTACAGATATATAGGTTTAAAAAAGTAATAATGAGGGGAGCCTGGGTGGCTCAGTCAGTTAAGCATCCAACTCTTGATTCTGGCTCAGGTCATGGTCTCACTCCTGTGAGATGGAGCCCCATGTTGCGCTCTGCACTGGGCATGGAGCCTGCTTAAGATTCTCTCTCTCTCTCTCTCTCTCTCTCTCTCTCTCTCTCTCTCTCTCAAAAAAAAAAACATAAATAATAGTAATGAATAATATACTATGAGCTTCAATTATATGCTGTAAGACCACAACTTCAAGACATATCAAACGTATGTTTTAGAACATAACAAATGTATGTTTTAGAACATACCAACATACTTATAACTTACCAAAAAACTTAACTTACTTTATGGCTGTTATAATTCGGTCTGACTTAATACTGGATTCTAATGAATCAAACGTAACAGTACAAAGTACCTAAAATAATAAGAAAAAAAATTGTCAGGCTTTAATTTACTAATAATGAGAAGAAAATAAAGTATCTGAAGAACCCAATTAGTTATTAAAGAAATGGGACAAATTCTATACAAAGCTTGTCATGCTACTTAACACAGTAAACATTTATTCATTTTATAAATATTAGAGTTATGTGTAAATCTCAATAATGCAAAGGTGTAACATCACAGACTACTATGTAAAGCATTGTACTAAAAGTGCTGGGGCGGGGGGGGGGCGCCTGGGTGGCGCAGTCGGTTAAGCGTCCGACTTCAGCCAGGTCACGATCTCGCGGTCCGTGAGTTCGAGCCCCGCGTCAGGCTCTGGGCTGATGGCTCAGAGCCTGGAGCCTGTTTCCGATTCTGTGTCTCCCTCTCTCTCTGCCCCTCCCCCATTCATGGTCTGTCTCTCTCTGTCCCAAAAATAAATAAACGTTGAAAACAAAAAATTAAAAAAAAAAATAATAAAAGTGCTGGGGGAGGACAGGAAGAGGAAGGTATATTTGACCATATAGGAAGCCTCAATAAAGGTCTAGCCAATAAAACTGCCTACTTAAAAAAAACCCAGTCTCATTTAGAGGGACACAATGTAGTCCAAACTCTACAGCACATCATTCACAGCATCCGAGATACAATGTACAAAAACATAAGAAATGGGAATCATTCTTCAGAGAAAAGACAATGAATAGAGATTGCCCCAAGCTAATTGAGATCCCGGATTAACAAACAAGGATCTTTAATAGCTCTTATAATTACACTTAAGGACATAAAAAAGAACCAATAGAAATTCTAAAACTGAAAAACACATTATCTTATAATGCAAACGAGATGACAAGAGTCAATAAACATGTAGATAGATTAATAGAAATTGCCAAATCTAAAGAACAAAGAAGAAGGGGTGTGGGACTATTTCAAAAGGACTAACATATATACTTACAATCCCATAAAGAGAGATAAGAGAGAATAAGGTAGAAAAGTATCTGAAGTTTCATTAACAATACAAATTTACAGATTCAAGCTCAGGAAACCCTTAGTATGATAAATACAAAGAAAACTACACTTTTTATAGTTATATTGTTGAAAACCAAGACAAAAAGAAAATCTGGAAAGCACCAAGACGAAGTCAATTGGAACAATGATTTGAATGCATCTTGACTTTTTATTAGGAGAAAAAATAAACAGTGGAACATTTTTTAAGTGCTAAAAGAAAAAAAGCATCAACTTAGAATCTATACCTTGCAAAAACATTCTTTGTATTTGAAGGCAAAATAAAGATATCTTCAGATAAATGAAATATAAGAATTTGTTGTCAGAAGACGCACAGGACAATAGCAAAGGAAGTCTTGTCAGATTGAAGGTAAACAATACTAGATGGAAACTTAGATCTTCAGGAAGAAATACGAAGCATCAGAAATTATATATGTAGGTCAATATAAAAGACTATCTTTGCCACTTACCTTCTTAAAATACATGATTATTTAAAATTCAAGTTGTAATATTGCCTTGTGGACTTTATAACATGTAGATGTTACTCATGAGACAACTACAGCATAATGTGTGAAATAGTACAAAATTAACTCTAAAATGAAAAGTTAATGATATATACCGTATTCTCAATAGTCACCACTAATAATGTAAAGATATAGCTAAAAAGCAAAGAGACATATTAAAATGGAATTCTAAAAAAATATGCAGTTAATCCAAAAAGAAGGAAGAATAGAAAAAAAAAAGAGGGGGCAATCAGAAACAAATAATAAAATGACAGGCTAAATTCAATCAAATCAGTAATTAAAACCAAACATCAATGGACTAAACACTCCAGTTAAAAGGCTGAGGCTGTCAAAATTGCAAACAAAAGTATGCAGGATATCTTAATTGAGTTATTTTTAAAATTTTATTAAAAGGCATAAAAGAAAACCTGAATCATGAGTGAGGCTATTTACTGTAAAGACTGTGATTTAAATTGTAAAAATATCATTTCTCTGTCAAGTTAATTTATAAATTTAGCACAATACCAATCCAAATCTAAGGACCCCCCCACCCCCGAACGTAATTTAACACTGAAATTCAAATGAACGAACAAATGCACCAGAATAGCTAAAACAATTTTGAAGGGCAGAGGAGAATAAAAAGGGAGGATTTGCTGGGTGCCTGGGTGGCTCAGTAGGCTAAGCATCTGACCTCAGGTCAGGTCATGATCTCGTGGTTCATGGGTTCGAGCCCTGTTTTGGGCTCTATGCTGATAGCTGAGAGCCTGGAGCATGCTTCTGATTCTGTGTCTCCCTCTCTCTCTGCCCCTCCCCCGTTCTCTCTCTCAAAAATAAACATTAAAAAAAAATAAAACAATTAAAAAAAGGAGCATTTGCTCCTCATATATTAAGACAAACTTTAAACCATAATAACTAAAACAGTTTGACACTGGCCAAGGAAATTCACAGAACAGAATATAGTTCAAAAATATATTTATAAGCTCAGAATATATCAACATTACAAGTCAACAGGAAAAATGAATTAGTAAATAAGTTGTAAAATTGGTTCATTCTGGAGGTTTCCACCTCACACCATATGTAAGAGTAAACTCCAAGATAGATTAATGGTCTAAATTTGATAGCTACAACCAGAAAGTTAACAGAAAAATTAGGTGCACAATTTTGTGACTAGGAGGGTAAGGAAAGATTCCTTAAATAAGACTTTAAAAACACAAATCACAAAATAAAAAAGAGGAAGGATTATCTACATCAAAACTAAAGATTTCAGGTTCACTCTTCACAAAGCTAAAAGGCTTATGACAAAGAGGGAGAGGATATATACAAATTCTGGTTACTAAAAAGGATTAATATAAGAAATCATTAGAAAATAGGAAGAAAAAAATAAACCACAGTAAAAAAAAGAACAAAGAAAAAAAACTGGCCAAAGGATATGACCAGATAATTCACAAAAGAGCAAACCTGAACCAGGACGAGCACGTTGCTTAAGTTCAGGGACCACTATCTAAGTGAAAAGAATGTCCTGGAGGGTGTGATTTATGCAGTGACCACACTGATAGGCTATTTATATAAAGAGATGCTTAGACTCATAGGGAAATACAAATGAAAGCAAGGACATACCACAGTTTGTACCAATTAAACTGGCAAAATTAAAGTAGTGATTAATATAAGAAGAGGGAGGGAGTATAAAGCAAATATCATACACAAAACAATGGATACACCTATATGTTAAATATAAGACAATGGGTGCCTAAGTAAAGGAAAAGAATAGGACTGAGGTATAAGCTAAATAGAGAAAACAAATGAGGGCCTTGAATAGACCAAAAATGACACTATGCCATAACTGAAGAGCATGGGTGATTCAATTCTGTGCATGAAAATTAAAAGAAAAATATGATAGAGATACCAGGTAATTCTAGAAAATGCAAACCAATTTACAGAGACAAAAGCACATCAACAGTTGCCTGAGGAAAGGGAGGGCAGCAGGAAGAAGGGATTATAGAGAGGCAGGAGGAAACTTTGCAGGGGTGATATGTTCATTATCTTAACTTTGGGGACAGTTTCTCAGTTGTATACACCTGAAAACCTATTAAACATACACTTAATGTGTAGTTTTGTGGATGGCAATTATACCTCAAAAGCCATTAAAAATATTTTTAAAAAATCAGGTATTAACACATTCCATACGATAAAAATCTATAGTGTCTACATAATGTACTTCTAATAGATCTAATTAAGCAATCCTGAGTTAGCAAATACAGCTTTTCACATATATTACCTGTGTTTGTCCCCTCTGAAATAATGCTGATCCATGAAGAATTTTAAACATATCTACCTCACAATTTATATTCCTAAGTGAAGTCAAATCTCGACCATCACACCTACAGTAATAAAGGAATAAGTATGTAAAGCAGTGTTCAAAATCATAAATATCACCTATTATCTCTTTATTCCTACCAGAAAGTTCTCAATCCCAATTGTGTCATATCACCTATGGAACTTTAAGAACTTTAAAAAAAAGAAAAAAAAAAAAAAAAAAAAAGAACAGTTCCTTGAACAAGTTGTCACTTTCAAAGCACCTTATAGAGACAGCACATATTTCATTCAGTTCCATCAAAAAAAGATATATTGGGGCACCTGGGTGGCTCAGTCAGTTAAGCATCCTATTGAGCTTGGCTTAGGTCATGATCTCATGGTTGACCCGAGTTCGAGCCCTGTGTCGGGCTCTGTGCTGATAGTGTGGAACCTGCTTGGGATTTTCTCTCTTCCCTCTCTCTCTGCCCCCTTCCCCGCTCATGTTCTCTGTCTCTCTCAAAATAAAAATAAAATAAAAAAAAAAAAAAAAAAAAAAGATATATTTACCTTTTGTATTCATTCAAGATAATACTTCTAAAAACCTCCTTTGCAACAACATTGAAGGATTCTATTATTTCATATGTATCAGCCTCTGGAAACTTTTCTGTAGAAGAAATACAAATCAAAACAGAGGTTTTCTCCCTTTGGAAGATAAGATTTCTCTTCAATTCATAGTATCAAATCAGTTAACTGTGGGAGTAAACCAAGGGGGAGGTGAAGCTGAACATTTTGTCCCCAGGCAAACAAAGTAGATGAATCAAATATTCTGAAGTAGGAGAGACACAAGTATTATACCTCAAATGTATTGTTATTGAGAACTCAGTCTGCTTTCTACAAGAAAAACCGTGCTTTGTAATTAGCTCTCTATTGTATTACATTAATAACAAATCCAGCCATATTATGAAAAGGTCTGAATGACACTCTTTAAGACTAATCACCTTCACTGTTTTACCTTAGGAACTTGTATCTTAGTCTGCAAAGAGAAATAATTTTCTTTATGTTACAAATCTATAGTTACAAATCTTTTTAGTTAACATTTATCAAATTCTTTCATGATCCATGTACTATATATATATATTTTAAAGTCTTTAGTCTTTGAAACAACTTATGAGGTATATTCTATTATTATCACCATTCTAAAGAAGAAAACTCAGCTTAAAGAAATAAATTGCCCGAGATCACAGAGTGACTGACACAGCTGTGACACTGTTCTTTAAGGCATTTGGTTTCATAATTATAACTTTAACCAGAACTAAGAAATGGACACAGAGAGATATATTAAAAACTGTACCTTCATCAGGCAAGAATAATTTTATACACTTTAGTATGAACTTTTATGCCCTGACTTGCACTTGGAAAAGAAAATAATTAGTAATTAAATATTTAAAAATCATCCTATGTGGGGCGCCTGGGTGGCTCAGTCGGTTGGGCGGCCGACTTTGGCCCAGGTCATGATCTCGCGGTTTGTGAGTTCGAGCCCTGTGTCAGGCTCTGTGCTGACAGCTCAGAGCCTGGAGCCTGTTTCCGATTCTGTGTCTCCCTCTCTCTGACCCTCCCCCATTCATGCTCTGTCTCTCTCTCTATCTCAAAAATAAATAAACGTTAAAAAAATTAAAAAAAAATAAAATAAAAAAATAAAAATCATCCTATGAACTCAAAATGTCCTCAAGATATTCTACTACATATAATATTAACACAAAATCACTTTTCTGTTTAAATAAGGCAACAAGTGTTATACAGCTCATTTTTAACAAATAGGATGAAACGTAATGAGAAAAGACTATACATTTTCAATGGCAATTATAGGCAATGGCCTTAGTATCAATACTAACAGCAGAGTTACAATCTTAAAAATAAGATAGGAGAGAGGACATTTATCTCTTAACTGAAAAATTAATAAGTATATGTCATTCTTGGTATACATTCAGTTTGTGATTGATATTAATATAATAAGATCCTTTGCTTAATAATTTCTGGAGAGCTAAATTCTCTAAAATCTAAATTTTACAATCCTACATATTAATAACAGTGTCAGTTAACATTTTTTGGACAGTTGGTATGTGGCAGGCACAAATGCAAATGATTTACCTATTTAATCCCTATAAACCAGATATTATCAGTATTATAATTTCACAGACTAAAAAGTCAAGAATTTTAAAGAATATTTTTCAGATGTTCAAATGACAGGATACAAAATTTCCTATCACAGAGGTTAAGAACCTGATCCAGAAGAGATTGGGAGTATTTCACATTCAACATTTACTGGTGATCA
Source organism: Prionailurus viverrinus (assembly GCF_022837055.1). Lineage (NCBI taxonomy): Eukaryota > Metazoa > Chordata > Mammalia > Carnivora > Felidae > Prionailurus > Prionailurus viverrinus. The sequence goes on from NC_062563.1 coordinate 74,764,079, forward strand.
CTCTGTATCAGGTACAGTGCTGACCACATTCACAGAAGTTAATTTAACAGTACCCCTGGGATGCAGCATTATCCTAAGTTTAAAGTAAGTTTAAGGTAAGTTTAGGTATCCTGAACATAAAACTAAGGAACAATGAGAATAACTGATTCTTTGAAGTCTTAGAGTAAATTGAAATTTAAAAAACCTATTTCCTTTAAATATTTTCTTAAACTGGGGCGCCTGGGTGGCGCAGTCGGTTAAGCGTCCGGCTTCAGCCAGGTCACGATCTCGCGGTCCGTGAGTTCGAGCCCCGCGTCGGGCTCTGGGCTGATGGCCCGAAGCCTGGAGCCTGTTTCCGATTCTGTGTCTCCCTCTCTCTCTGCCCCTCGCCCGTTCATGCTCTGTCTCTCTCTGTCCCAAAAATAAATAAACGTTGAAAAAAAAAATTTTTTTTAAATATTTTCTTAAATTAAAAAAACCAAAATTTACCTTTTAGTTGTTCCTCTGTATCTAATCTTATCTTGTTAATAGCTTCATCTCTGGAAATCTAAAAGAAAGATGAAATTCAGTATACATGGCAATATTTACCATTTCTATTTTTACATTATTATACAATTAACACAATGCAATAGTACTCAGATTTTTCTACTGATATTCTTCAGAAGATTAGAGCTGGTTATTGATTTACAAGAGCTATTAGCTGTTTAATTCAGTCAAATATATTTGCACGCTTCCCTAAAATTTGCATTAATCAACAAAAGGACAATGGAGAAGCAAATTGCTATGCTTCTATTTACTTAGCTGTTTAGAGATTTTTAATAAAAATAGGAATAACATTCATAAATAAGATTATGTGAATTATGACAAAAAAGAATTCCCAGAACAAGAAGACAAATTTCGGGTACACCTACTTTATCATGTTCATAATCAGTAAAAACTGCGTAGAGTCTTTCCATGGCGAGTCTATTTGAAGCACAAAATAAATGTCAGAATAAAAATACTTAGAAACATGAGGCAGTGTCTATTATAAACAAAACAAATATTTAATAGTAAGCTAAAATACTTAATAAGCATTTCATAGAGAATTAAAAAATATATATTTATTATTCTTTAACACAGCTCATCTGTTTACTGTTTATGATACACAAATTTCTTTCTCCCCACCTGTCAGGGAAATCGCTCACACATGGTGCTATGCCTTCCCTTTTTCTTAATTGTTCAATTTATTTCAACTTAGATTTTTTCTTACACACAAACTCTCTCTCCAAAAACACTCTCTTTTAACTTCTTGCTTTTTTTCTATTCTGTCTACGTTGGCTGTTACTGCAGGCAACTGTTTTGTTGGGGACAGTTTACATCTCTTTACTCTCTCACTGATGGCTATGAGATTGATACTAATGGAAATATTAACTTTTTCAATTTATTTGAAGTAAAATGAAATACTTTTTCTGGTGATTTCATTTATATTACTGAGTGCTTGCCTATGTACTGGCACTGCTGTAAGCACTGGGCATAAAGAGGTGGTCATACTTTTTTTTTTTTTCCCCAAACTTGATTTCTTTTCAAGAACCTCAGCAGTTTCCTTGGATAGATATCCTATACTTTCTTTTTACTTTTTGACACAGAGTTATGTGGATTATATGAATCTTAACCAATAAATTCCCTCCCCCTTGCATTTGGGATTCAAGCTTAGGCCCTTGAAGAGCGAAGTGGGTTTATCCTTTTTAAGGCATTAATGACTGATACTTATGGCACTCTTAATTTTGGGGGGGGGGGGGTGGATAAGAGTACACAAGTTGGGGAGAGGGGTAGAGGGAGGGAGAGAGAGAATCTTAAGCAAAGCATGGAGCCTGACATAGGGTTCAATCCCACAACCCTGAGAATCATGACCTGAGCTGAAATCAAGAGTTAGACACTCAACTGACTAAGGCACTCAGGTGCCCCTGGCACTCACTTTTAAAATAGAAGAGTACCATGTTAGTAATGCATGGACAATGCTTCCATGGGAAGTTTTTTTCTGAGAGAAAATTAAATCTGATAACAATTTCAAATTTTCTTTTGTACAGATATTCTTACTTATGAGTGTGTTCCACAATCTCTGGTGAAGGGGTAAATAACTTCTGAGGTGTCCTCTTGGTAACACCAATTTCTTTTACCAACTGCTGGATGCCCTGAATTATTTGTTGGGTATATTTTACCCCCACTTTAATAGCATGGCAAAAGTCCTGTTGTAAAATGTTCTCTGCAGAGGCTTCCATCATAACTATTTAAAGGGGGAAAAAAAAAAAGACTGTCATTGAACCTTTTACCAGTATAGCATTGTCAGTGCTACATATGACATGCATGTATATGACATGTATACATACATGTATACATGACATAAATACTACAGATCAATTTTATTAGTAGTATATCTACTTTTTAAACTTCTTCCCTTAAAATCAACATACTTCCAAAATGTAAACGGCAATGAATAAAGAAAACTTAATATCTGAAGTTAGGTTTACATTTTTCTTTAATTTAATAAGGGACTTCTCATAACAAGTGAAACGAATTATGCATACTTATTTTTTAAATAAGTTCTGAGCTATAATTCAAATACCATAAAATTCCACTTTTTAAAGCATACAGCTGCATTTACTTTTAATATATAGTTAAAATGAAATTTAAGAACAACAGCATAGTAGATATCCAATAAATGTTTCCTGTTTAACAATTATTTGCTGTGACCTCCTACTTAATTTTGTCATTGTCACATTGTCTACTGCTTGCACAGGTGGGGGGAAATCTTTTGAAGTGATACTGTTTCAAGTAAGCCAACTAGAGGACAGTAGCTATTACCATAAAAAGGCTGTTTATGGTTTTGTAATAGTAAAACTCCTGTGTAAAGCAGAAGAAACCCCAAGCAGTGCTTCTAGCATGGTATCTAGCTAAAATCTGCTATTCATGTTTGGCTTTGGTTTCTGCTAGGCTGACAGACTCTGGCCTGCTTGTGTGTCATTCCTGGCACTTCTCCATTTGTACCAAGTCAAAGATCCTGTAATGCAAAGATATGATAGTAACTACCACATCTAATATGTTTAATTACATCGTGTTGTCATTAAGGTCACTTGTAAAGCTTCTAGTTATAATCTAGAATGAAAAAAAATCTTAAGTGCTTTGTATGTTGGAATTCCATCAGTCAGTTGAAGGAGACCTGTGAAACTAAAACGTTAAAAACCTAACATTTGTTGGGAATACAAGCTGGTGCAGCCACCCTGGAAAACAGTGTGGAGGTTCCTCAAAAAACTAAGAACAGAACTACCCTATGACCCAGCAATTGCACTACTAGGCATTTATCCAAGGGATACAGGTATACTGTTTCGAAGGGACACATGCACCCCCATGTTTATAGCAGCACTATCAACAATAGCCAAAGTATGGAAAGAGCCCAAATGTCCATTGATGGATGAATGGATAAAGAAGATGTGGTGTATATATATACAATGGAGTATTGCTCGGCAATCAAAAAGAATGAAATCTTGCCGTTTGCAACTACGTGGATGGAACTGGAGCATATTATGCTAAGTGAAATTAGTCAGTGATAGAAAGACAAAAATCATATGACTTCACTCATATGAGGACTTTGAGACAAAACAGATGAACATAAGGGAAGGGAAACAAAAATAATATAAAAACAGGGAGGGGGACAAAACAGAAGAGACTCATAAATGTGGAGAAGAAACAGGGTTACTGGAAGGGTTGTGGGAGGGGAATGGGCTAAATGGGTAAGGGGCACTAAAGAATCTACTCCTGAAATCATTGTTGCACTATCTGCTAACTTGGATGTAAATTTTAAAAAATAAAAAATAAAATTAAAAAAAAACAAAAACAAAACAAAAAAACCCTAACATTTGTGTCATCTGAAATCTGGAAAGAGAGGCTAAAGATGGCAGGCTGAAAAGTACTGGAAAAATAATAGCTGAAAAGTCCCCAGATTTGGCAGTGACATAAACCTACAGATTCGAGAAGCTGAGTAAACCCTATATAGGGTAACCCAAAGAAAAACATATCATAATTAAACTTCTGAAAATCAAAGACAAAGAAAAAAAATCTTGAAACCAGCCAGAGAAAAACAACACCTTACCCGTATGGGAAAAGCAATTCAAATAACACTAGATTTATCATTAGAAACCATGGAGGCCAGAAGGAAGTGGCATAATATTTTTTACGTGCTGAAAGAAAAGAACTGTCAACCCAGGATCCCATACCCAGTAAAAATATTTATGAAATAAATAAATAAATGAAGGAATGAATATTTAGGAATGAACTGATACTCTTAGATGAAGGAGAACTAAGAAAATTTGTCACTGGCAGCCCTACCCTAAAAGAATGGCTAACAGAAATTCTCTAAACAGAAACAATAAAGAAACCATGGAATATCAGGAAGAAAAATACCTGTTAAGCAAAAATGTAGGTAAATACACTTTCTTTCTCCTCTTGAGTTTTCTAAATTACATTTGATGGCTGAAGCAAAAGAAAAAATTGTAACAGCCTGTTGTGGTTCTAAATGTAGAGGAATATTAAAACAATTATATTACAAATGGGGGAGGGTAAGGCAAGGTAAAGTTTCAATACTTCCCTTTAGATATGAAGCAGCTTTTTTGTCACCATGACACTGAAATGGTTATATTCTTCTTCTTATCAGTATTCCCATGACATCCTCTCTCACTTTTCAGATTAATTTGAACTGTTTTTTTTTTTTTTTTTTTTTAACATTTATTTTTGAGAGACAGAGACAGAGCATGAGCAGGGAAGGGGCAGAGAGAAAGGTTGATACAGAATCTCAAGCAGACTCCAGGTGCTGGGCTGTCAGCACAGAGCCCAACGTAGGGCTCGAACCCACAAACCGCGAGATTATGACCTGAGCCAAAGTCAGACGCTTAACCGACTGAGCAAGCCAGGTGCCCCTGAACTGAAGATTTTTAAAAATGTATTTGACAAATGTAAATTATACCTCAATAAATTCATTTAAAAGAATATGAAAGGAAGAATATAATAAATAAAATTAATGGCACAAAAACAGACACATAGACCAATGGAATAGAATAGAAACCCCAGAACTAGACCCACAAACGTATGGCCAACTAATCTTTGACAAAGCAGGAAAGAACATCCAATGGAAAAAAGACAGTCTCTTCAACAAATGGTGCTGGGAGAACTGGACAGCAACATGCAGAAGAATGAAACTAGACCACTTTCTCACACCATTCACAAAAATAAACTCAAAATGGATAAAGGACCTGAATGTGAGACAGGAAACCATCAAAACCCTAGAGGAGAAAGCAGGAAAAGACCTCTCTGACCTCAGCCACAGCAATTTCTTACTTGACACATCCCCAAAGGCAAGGGAATTAAAAGCAAAAATGAACTACTGGGACCTTATGAAGATAAAAAGCTTCTGCACAGCAAAGGAAACAACCAACAAAACTAAAAGGCAACCAACGGAATGGGAAAAGATATTTGCAAATGACATATCGGACAAAGGGCTAGTACCCAAAATCTATAAAGAGCTCACCAAACTCCACACCCGAAAAACAAATAACCCAGTGAAGAAATGGGCAGAAGACATGAATAGACACTTCTCTAAAGACATCCGGATGGCCAACAGGCACATGAAAAGATGCTCAACGTCGCTCCTTATCAGGGAAATACAAATCAAAACCACACTCAGATACCACCTCACGCCAGTCAGAGTGGCCAAAATGAACAAATCAGGAGACTATAGATGCTGGAGAGAATGTGGAGAAACAGGAACCCTCTTGCACTGTTGGTGGGAATGCAAACTGGTGCAGCCACTCTGGAAAACAGTGTGGAGGTTCCTCAAAAAATTAAAAATGGACCTACCCTATGACCCAGCAGTAACACTGCTAGGGATTTATTTACTCAAGGGATACAGGAGTACTGATGCATAGGGGCACTTGTACCCCAATGTTCATAGCAGCACTCTCAACAATAGCCAAATTATGGAAAGAGCCTAAATGTCCATCAACTGATGAATGGATAAAGAAATTGTGGTTTATATACACAATGGAGTACTACGTGGCAATGAGAAAGAATGAAATATGGCCTTTTGTAGCAACGTGGATGGAACTGGAGAGTGTTACGCTAAGTGAAATAAGCCATACAGAGAAAGACAGATACCATATGTTTTCACTCTTATGTGGATCCTGAGAAACTTAACAGAAACCCATGGGGGAGGGGAAGGAAAAAAAAAAAAGAGGTTAGAGTGGGAGAGAGCCAAAGCATACGAGACTCTTAAAAACTGAGAACAAACTGAGGGTTGATGGGGGGTGGGAGGGAAGGGAGGGTGGGTGATGGGTATTGAGGAGGGCACCTTTTGGGATGAGCACTGGGTGTTGTATGGAAACCAATTTGACAATAAATTTCATATACTGAAAAAAAATAACATGATAAACAATAGATGGGATATTTCAAGCACAATGTGAGATTTTAGTAAAATAAACATGAGAATGAAGCTCCTTAACAACAACAAAAAATTCCTCAAACTTTGTTTTCACTAAACTTCAAAGCAATTCATTTTAAAAAATACTTGATAAGAAAATTCCTTACAGTTTTGTGTCTATAGACCCGTGCTGTCCAATATGGCAGTTATTACTTCCATATGATTATTTGCATTTAAATAAATTAAAATTATATAAAATTTGAAATCCAGTTCCTTAGCCATTCTAGCCACATTTCAAAAGCTCAGTTGCTACATATTCAAATATAAAACATTTACTACATTGCAGAGTTCTACTGGTCAGCACTGCCATAGAGGCTAAAAATTTACACAAAAATAGCTTGTCTAAATGCTTGCTCTAAACTGTTAACCATTTTAAGTAGTTGAAGATTTTTGAGATTAGTTGAAAACTATAAATTCTAGATATAAATTTCTTAAAAATTGTTACTGGTATACTTTTTCCTAACTTATATCCTAGCACATGTAGAAAGATCAGTGATATTAAGTGAACCAGTTGAACACAAGCAGAATGTGTAGAATGATGGCTGCTGAAGTCATCTGGCAGCTAAAAGCACAAAGAAATTATTCTTCCCCTATAAGGTCATGCTTTAAAGATTTGGATTACTAAATTTTTAAGTAATGGAATGGCAGTAATTAATTACTTTTCTGTATTTTTGTATCCCAGAAGTTCCATGACTTGGGCCCAATATTAACTTTAACACATGAAACATGAAGTAAAATGTGTATCTGGTGCATCGTTATCAAAGTAGAGAACTGGCTGAATATCTTCATGGAGACAGTGATGGCAAAAGACATAAAATGGAGGCTGGTAATTTCTGAAACCAGTCCTTTAAGAGGTTGCTTCTGAATCACTCTCAGTCTCCTAGTTACTCAAGATAACCTTCTGATGGTTTCTTCAGTCTCTAGACTGCAAGAGAGCAATCCATCTAGAGAGCAAGAGGTAAGAAGAACAAGTAGAAGGTTGCCTATGAGGTTTCTACAGCATGCCATAGATGCAATAAAGATCCTTAGTTCATTCCTCTAACAACTACATAAAATTAGAGGAGTTCCAAGTCCAAAGTAGGTAGAGGTTATATATATGACTATATATATGACCATTTATATGTTATAAATTTTGAAGCAAGTTAATTTCTGTGTCTGAATGATAACAGCAGGTATGAACGGTATGCCTACTAGGTACTAGATATTATGTTAGGTACTTTACAAATCCTGACTCTAATCTTCACAACAACCCTATAAAAAAATAATTTACTAAGTAATGAACACTACTTGTTCACTTGTAACACTATTTTTAAGCAAAAAAAATTTCAGATTCAGACCAAGTAAACTTTAGACCAACACTTTGCTCAAGGCCCCTTCTGAGATGTTCAAGTATGTAAGAGTCATCTGTTATTCATGGCTTCCCCAAATCTTTGCAATGTTCTCTCTACATTGTAATAGTTCCCTACAGTATGAATCTCACCTTCTGGAGGTAGAATCCAAAACATTTCCTTGCTTCCCCTATAGTCAAGGATGCAGTCATGTGTTACAGTTCTGCCTAGTGTGATGTAGGTGAAAACTGCTATGTCGGGGCTCTAGGAAAGCTCCTTGAAAGGGAAGGTGACTTACTCAGTTGGCATACACCTTTTTGTTATTCCCCTCCTTTTTCCTTCCTCTTGCCTACAAATCAGCTAAGTTGGTCAGAGCTCCAGTAGCCAGTTCATAAGCATGAAATAAGGGCCACACCTTGAGGATAGCAGGGCAGAAAACTGAAAGGAATCCAGATTTCTTAAGATCTCATAGAGCCACTATAACTGTCATGGACCCACTTGTTATTTATTTTACCAACACAATCTCTAATATGTAGATAACATACAACTCCTATTATATGTGTTTTATCTACCATATAGTACCAGATTCCATCTCCATTACTGACCAGTATTCCAAAAGAAGCTGGAAATGAGGTATTTCATATGTTAATTGTACAAAAAAGTAATAAAAGCTCAGTAGTTTACATTTCATCAAAATATTCCCACATCAGAAGATCCCATATCAGAAAGTCCCAGATATCAAATATCACACAGAATACACTGATATGAGACCTTAATTAATTTGTCCAAGGTTACAGAGTTAACTGTGTGGCAGCTGTTGGGTTTCAAGCACAGGTTATTTTGACTGTGGAAGCCAATTCTCCTTCAACAGAACTATGCCACTTTTCATTCATACAATTACATTTTTGTTACGAGGAGCAAGGGTAACCTATGGTCAGTGCATTTCTTCATTAGTTTTCTACCTACTAGAAATAGGTCACCTCTTTTTCAGAGGACATTAAACAGGTTTTGAATGATGAATTAGCTAAATTAACATATTTAAACTAATAAAACAATTTATTACCAGATTTAGAAATTCAATTTTTAGACTAGCTTTTTAGTCTAAAAATAATTACCAGAACTGTCGTGGAAAATAAAAATTTTTGTAGATTTCAATCAAACTTGTACAACATTCTATAATTCTAGGAATTGTTTGATATGTAGCAAGAGCACTACCACAATAGGGCAGCAATATAACAAAACAAAAATCTTTATGGCTAATTGACAAAACAAATACACAGAAGTATACAAATGCATTTTTAAGGAGCCAGAATTTATAAGTAAAATCCAGAACAAATGTAGTAAACTACTTACCAATTTGACTTTTAGGTGCTCCAGCAACCACTAGATTTAAAGTACTGGAAGACATTTCTTTCCGTGTTGGATTAACAACACACTCTCCATCAATCATTCCTATTCGGACTGCCCCTAAGATATATCAAAATACAGGCAGTTGTAAAATAAAAACTCAGTTTTCAAGACATTATTTCAGTGATAGCTTCAATCCCTATCTTTAATTGTGACTACAATAAAATCCATATTTCTACCATGGTATTTAAGGCCCACAGAACATCCTACCCCACCTTACCTTCTGGCCTCACTGGAGCACTCTGAATTGCTCAAATACACTATTTCTTCCATACCTCTGTGATTATGCTCATGCTCTTTTCTTGGGCTAGACTGTACTTTCTCCAAGGCAAATGCTTACCATCTGATCCTACTAAGGTTCAGCTTTAATGGTGAGTACTCTGAAAAGCCCTCCTTGACAACCTGACTTCACAAGACTAAACCTACCCTTTTCTATCATTTTCTTACCATTTTTACTATACTTTTATAATGCTGTTTATAAATAATTGTTTCCCCTGCTTACACTGAAAGCAAGAATTGTGCCTAGTCTGCCTTTATTCCTTCAGTTTTTACCTTAGTATCTGGCATTTAGGATATTCTAAAATTACTTACTTGGTGAGTCTTTTTTATATTGCATGAATACAACTTTTAAGAGTCATTAAGTTCTAAACATGTTGTTTTATCCTGAAAGACTATGTACTCTAACAATTTCCTATTCCCCCGCAAAAAGTCCTTAAACAGAGGAGGCAACTAAGAAATCAAAGTATCTAGGAACATAAAAGTCTCTAACACTATAACTTATTGCTATCAGAAATAAAACTCAAGGCAAGGATGAAAATATCTCAAAAAGGAATCTTAGATGGTCATCTAACTAAACTCCCTATGAGATTTACAGAGCCAGTAAATCTATGCCCTTGCTATATATAGCATGCTCACTAGTAAAAAACATGTTTCTTATTTTCAAATCCTAACTTACCAATAGGTCCATTCCAAGGAATATCTGATAATGAGAGGGCTACAGAAGCTTAACAAAAACAAAGAAAAAAAATAAGAGCTGAAATAGAATTATTTCATACCTTTAAAAAAAGGTGATAATTTTAATCTCGATTTTTAAACTTACCACCATTAATTGCTAGAACATCAGGTTCATTAACACCATCTACTGCTAACAGATTACAAAGTACCTGGTACAAGGGGAAAAATTTAAAGCACTTAAAAAAAAAATCTACTTGATTTAGGAGGATTATTATTTTTGTTAACATCTTGAACTAAAATAAAGGATCACCATGTGGTTAAAATATGGACTTTATAGTCAAACCCTTATTTCTGGCTATCATTTAACTACATGCTTGACTATGGCAAATTACTTAAGCCTCAAAAGGTTCCTTATATTTAAAAGGGAAAGATAATAACACCTCCCTAAAAGATATTCTGTAAGTTAAAGGTAATATTATTTGTAAAGCATTTACAATACTGGGCATGTTGAAAATATTCAGTAAATGTTAGCTATTTCTATTACATAAAAATACTGTTTTCTATTAACAAGCATATAGAAAACAAATGAGTGAATTACTTTATTATTATACTGCAATAATACGCCTATGTCATATATGAAGAAAACAACTTGAGATAAAACTTCTTGAGGCATCCTTGCAAAGGCATATTTATTTTTGTCAAATAAATAAAAGTTAATTAAAGTAAATTAATGGGTCATTATTCTGAGAGAGAATAATATTCACAAAATATTAAAATATAATAAAGTAGAAGAGGACACAATAAAAATAGGTAATAAAAACTAGTTGTAGTGATTGTCCTAGCCTCTGACACTAATCTGACTTTCAGGCCCCAGCCTGATCTGTCCCCGACCTCCTTAATTGCTATAAACTTTTGCTCTAAACCCTGTTTCCTGCATCAGAGCTTTTGTGCTTCCCCCCCATCTGCTCAGAATGCTTCCTCCACACTCCTAGGTTGGCTAACTCCTACTCATAATTCGGTATCAATTCAAATTGACATCAGATTAATATTTTTAAAATTATTAGTATGTTTTTTAAAAAAAATGTAAAATAGCATCACTAAAAATTCTTATTTTGTCCTCTAATATTTAGCCTAAGTAGTATTATAGAGATTCATTACGTAATTTTTGATTAATCTGGAAACAAACGTAAAACAGAATCTACCTGGGTATCATAAAAGTAGCCAGCTGGAAAGAGAGGTCTAATTGAACGATCTGCCAAAAGAAAAAGAAAAGTAAATAGTACTGACAAAAGCTGCTTTATAATTCAACCTTTTCACTCTATTAAACACGAGGCTGGAAAATAATATAGGTAGCTGTTCAGATGTTAAAAAAAAAAAAAATCCCCTTGGACTGACTTACTGAGAGGGGTCATGGATAAATGTCAGTGCTTCAATTAATCTATACCATGCCCTAATAACAAAAAACTAGCAGGGCTGGAGCACACAAGTCTAAAATTGGGGAGCAACTTTTCATTTCTGTTCCAAAGGCATCAGTTACATATATAAGCAGAGGAAAGAGACTTAAGGACAATAACAGACCAAAAGAAAAGTATACCAAGTACCCAGGATTCAGTAGTGAATAAACAAAATTTTTTCTTTCATGGACCCCACATGAAAGTAAATAACCTCGGGCAGTGTTAACTTAATGGAAGAACATTTAGGGGAACTGTAGAATATAGATAGAAGAAAGGCTAACACAAGCATATCAGAGAGAGTTAATGTCTCTTAATATCTTACCTATTACTCGACTTGTAAGAATTTCTTTATCAGAAGATCCAATCTCTCTTCTAAGATAGTTTGTGGGAATTCTACCTGCTGCAGCAGCCTTCTGTCTATAGTCAACCTGAAGTAGTAATGAAAAAAAAAACGAAGTTCATTTAACTCCTTTTTATGGCAACTATTTCCCAAGAACCACTATTCAGATACTAATTCTTCTGAGGTTGCTAACAATATGGTCCAGATTAAGAATGGAGAATATTTTATTTACTTTTAGTGTTTTGTATGTCTTTGGGAAGTGAAAGCTGATACAAGTATTTCAGTAAATTGATTTTTAAAAAGCCCTCCACTTAGCAGTGAGAGGACTATGTAGCCTCACTACTTCCCAGAGTGGCTTATTCTACTCAGATTAAACATTCCCTTTTTTATATCAACTCTGTTCAATAAAACTGCATTCCCCTTTTCATAATAGAAGGAAGCCATAAACTCCTAAAGAACTCTTTACTCTTCACCAAACATACTTGCAGACTCATACTGAAGGGAAACCTATGAAAGCAATGAATTCATTGCTGTTCAACATCAAAGTATTAATGCACTTCACTGTTGTCAACCTGGACATTCTGAAGTATGCTTACTACTAATACGAGAATTGGTTATGAAGGAATCAGTCTAAATTCTTTAAATGACTCAGTATCAACTAAGGAAAATCCTTTACTGTGCAAAGTTTACATTGTGCACTCACTAGACACTAGACAAAAATATTGCAAATTCTACATTTGTGCCATATTACTGTTTAAATAAATCAGCAAATACTTACCACCAAAGGCATGAACTGGGAAGGTGAAGGTTTTGTTTTACTGACTGCTGTGACCATCACTGCAGTGTCACCTGACTTAAACATAAACAACAACACTGGCAAATTCCTTAAAAATCAGGCATTAACATATAAGTAGTGACTGAATGAACCCTTGCTCCAGTTCAGTACAAGAGAACAGTTATCCCAAGACACCATAATGAAAATAATCACAACTAGTCCAATCTTGATCCTTTCTACAAGATCATGATCTGTTTTATAACACTTGCTGAGCTTTGCAAAAGCAATAGAACTAAAACAAGAGGCTTACTGATAGCTTAACCACATCCAATCATATTTTCTACCTCTTATGAAGAAATTTAGGCTATATATAAAGATTTCTCAATTATTACTATTAAAATAAAAAAGTAAAATCACATTCTCTAGAAAAGCATTACAGAATATATTAACAGAATAAAACAGAACCCTAAGTTTGGAACACATCTTAAAGGTCATTTAATATATCCAGCCTTCTGACTCCCTACTTCTCTGGAATGGTTCTGAAACTAGAAATGGTCTGCATTAATTTCCAATACCACAATTCTAAGAAGTTATATGATGCTGTAAAGACAGTACCAGTCTCCATAACCATTTTTAAGATGAAAATTTTAAAATCTGGACTTTTTACCTGTACTACAGCAGAGCCATCTGCAAATCTGGCCAGTTTTCCAGAGGATATTTCTAACTTTCTGTTTAAAAATAAAAATTCAATACAAAAGGACTTAGGTCATCAGTACAAATTCCAGCTTAGTATAAAATACTCTAAAATATCTAACAGAAGAACCAAGCCACACAGGCTCCCACCCAGCAAAAAACAAACCAAAAAGGGATAGAGTTCACAATTATTATCAAAAGTACTAGGGGAATTTAAGAGCTGCTTAAGGAAAAATATAGAAACCAAGGCACAGAAATAATCTGAATGAAAGATAAAGTATTTTGGGGGTGCAGAAGCTAACTGCATTCCTAAATGTTAACTCCCGTTTACGACCTTAATCTGTCAACCTTAGTTTACAACCTTTGTCTTGTTGATAAAAGTAGACTCTTAACTCACACACTGAATCATTTCCCTACTTACAGTCCTTTAAAATATTCTCCAATGCTTTCAGGACAAAATATAATTTTTAAATATTGCCTACAAAGACCTTCATGTTCAATAATGGTGCCAAGACAAGTCAATAGGGGAGAAGAATAGCCATTTCAACCAATGGTACTGGGACAACTGGATATCTATATGCAAACAAGTTAATAAACTGGACCCCTTCCTTTCTTCATACTATAAATAAAAATTAACTCAAAACAGAGTATAGACCTAAATGTAAAAATTAAAACCATAAAATTCTTAGGAATACACATAGGAGTAAATCTTCAAACTTGGGTTAGCCAACATCTTCTTATATATAACATCAAAAACACAAGTGACAAAAGACAAAAACAGACAAATAGAACTTTATCAAAATTAAAAACTTTCATGTTTCAAAGGATATCAAGAAAGTGAAAGAAAATCCACAGAATAAAAGAATGTATTTGCAAAGCATGTAATTGGTAAGGGACTTGTATCTAGAATATGTAAAGAATTCTTACAACTCAATAGAAAGACCAACAACATTAATTTTTAAATTGGCAAAGGATTTGAAGTCTATCCAAAGAAAATCTACTAATAGCCAGTAAATACATGAAAATATGCTCAACATCGTAAACCGCCAGAGAAATGCAAGTCAAAACCACGATGAGATAATGACTTCACATGTACAAGGATGGTTATAATAAAACAGATCCATAAAAAGTGTTGGTGAGGATATGGAGAAACTATAACCCTCATACAGTATTAATGGAAATGCAAAATGGTACATCTCCTTTGGGAAATAATCTGGCAATTCCTCAAGAGATTAAACACAGAAGTGCCATATGACCCAGCAATTCTACTCCAAGGTATATAACCAAGAGAAATGAAAACTTGGGTGGTGCCTAGGTGGCTCAGTCCTCTAAGCATCTGACTTCAGCTCAGGTCATGGTCTCACGGTTTGTGAGTTTGAGTCCCACATCATGCTATCTGCTGTCAGTGTGAGGCCTGCTTCAGATCCTCTGTCCCCCATCTCTTCTCCTCTCCCACTTGTGCACATGCTTTCTCGCTCTCAAAATAAATAAATAAACTTAAAAAAAAAAAAAAAGAAAAGAGGAGCACTTCAGTCAGTTGAGCATCTAACTTCAGCTCAGGTATACGGTTTCATTGTTTGTGAGTTTGAGCTCCACGTTGGGCTTTGTACTGACAGCTCAGAGCCTGGAGCCTGCTTCAGATTCTGTCTTTCTGTCTGTCTCTCTGCCCCTCCCCACTCGTGCTCTGTCTCTCAAAAAAATAAAGAACATTAAAAAAAAACCATAAAGAACAAAAAAATAATAATAAAAAGAAATGAAAACCTGTATGTCCATTCAAAAATTTGCATATGAACGTTCATAGCCACAGCATTTTTCATAATGGCCTCAAAAAGGAAACAATCAAAATATGTCAATGAATGAACAAAATGTGGTCTAATACACACAATGGAATATTATTCAGCCATTAAAAAAATGAAGTACTGATACATGTTACAACATGGATATGCCTTGGAAACATAGTAAGTGAAAGAAGGCAGTCACAAAAGACCACTCATCATATTCTATTTATATGAAATGCTCAGAATAGGCAAACCCATAGAGACAGAAAGTCTGTAGATTAGTGGTTGCCTAGGGCTATGGAGTTTGGGGAGAAATGGAAAGTTACTGCTAATGGGTCTGAGGTTTCTTTTGGGGGCGATGAAAATGTTCTAAAATTGTGGTGATGGCTGCAAAACTGTGAATACACTAAAAACCACTGAATTGTACATTCTAAATGGGTAAATTGTATGGCATGTAAATTATATCCTAATAAAGCTGTCTCTATATATAATAAACACTCAGTATTATTAGCATTATTTCCCAGCACAAAAAGAGGTTAATGAAGGCTTGAAACAGATCAGCAAAACTTGTCAAAGAAACTAAAATTCATCAGAGTATTGTGAAGCCTAACCAACTCAGTGACTCCTGAAGATACGGAGGAAAATGTTCTGTCCCATGAAAGCAGCTTCCAAAACTTTCTATCAAGTCCCAGTGCTGAACACACACACACACACACACACACACACACACACACACACACACACACAATGCCCTGACTCTGTACTTTATATACAAACAGGATAAAGAGATCACTCAATATTTCTACTCATTAAACACTTCTGTCAGAAGTCTGAGTTCATGAAAAGCACATTTACCTATTCAGATAGTCTCATTTTGTTAAATTTGAAAATCAAAAAAAGCATGTACACTTGTGTTATCAGTCTTGAAAAACTATGAGGATTTTTTTTTAATCACAAGAAATATTTGAGACATTCAACACAGATGTTGCAATGACAGCCTATAATAAAATGGGTTTACCTTGAGAGATGGAATAATGAGATGCAGAGATAAGAATGAAGCTGGAATAGAAGGTGGAGGGAATGAGATGCTTAGAGCCAGTAACACTGGAGCCTTAAGCAGAGCCCCACCAACCTATAGCTGAAATCAGTATTAAGGTTTTATGTGTAAAATGTAAATTTAGGATCTTGAAATTTTGTTTAATCTGGGATAAGAATACGTTACCACTGTTTCTCAAGATTTATCAGGAATTGGCATCCCATCCAATAATGCAAATTCTGAGTATCTGAGTGATCCCTGTGAAAGGGAGAGTATCTCTAAATAAATTGAAGTGGGCCCAAAACAGAAGAGCTGTGAAAGCTACAGTTCTATTCCATTCATAGGGCTCTTGCCCCACAGTTTTTGAGATTGCCCACAGTGGCATATTCTTTTGAGTATCTTCAGCGATGGTTAAGTCTTTATTCTTAAAGGGGATATAATTTGTATAGGGGACGAAGAGAAGGCAGTAGAGAACAAATGTTAAAACATGGGTTCTCTCTGAATGATGGTAAGCATCACTGGAATAAAATAAATACTTCAGTCTGTGGATAACCTGTATCACTTCATATTAGGTTTTGCTGGTGAAAACCAGTCACATAGCCTCACCTGTGTAGGGACTAGCAGTGTACCAAAGAGAGCACACATACAAAGAAAGCTTGAGGCAAGGAGTAGAGGACCCACTCCTCTCCTAAGAACCAGCCTTTCCCAGTTCTATCAGCAGGCAGAGAAGCAGAGAGAAGGCAACACTGTTAAGCTTCCAAAGCTAACCTGTTTACAATGGGAGCTGAGTGAGAAAAACAAACGGGTCTGCAGTGTCCCTAGATCTTAGACGTGCACGCTTGGATTTATGTATTTATTCAAACATCCCATCTTCCTGCTGTCTTTGTTCCCTCTCTTGAGTCTACCCAGTGTCTCCATTAGCGGTCCTAACCCACACACCAGACAGTCCTGTAGTCCTGCCTTGATGATTTCCCTCATTTGAACTCTTTTTCTTCTAGGTGTGTGCAATTTATATTACACAAAGAACCAGCTGGTTACTTTTCATTATATCTCATGATCTCAGCTGATGTTACCTGACCTTGTAATTTTTTTCCTATTCATGCAGTTTTGGTTCTGTTTTTAGTGCAAACTGGTTATTACTTTTATACTTCATAGTTGGTTTTACCTTTTAACAACTTACTCTCCAGTATTTTATGTGTAAAATATCTCCAGATGCATACAAGATTGGTAACACAAGTGGCCTTTGGGAACTGGAATTAGGCAGCTGTGGAACCATATGGGAAGGAGATTTTTGAACTTCTTAAAATGCTGAATCATGTGAATGTTTACCTAATTAAAAAAAACACTTGAAAAAAATAAATAAAAAGGATTAGAATGAGCAAGGAGATTCTGTTGGCAGGGAGAAGAGTGGGTAAAGGTAGCTGAGGAAGAGAAAGGGAAGAGCAGAGCCAGCTGCTACAGGGAGTAGAACTTCAGGGAGAGAGATGCTTAAAGAACATTTTTAGGGGTGCCTGGGTGGCTTAGTTGGCTAAGCGTCCAGCTTCAGCTCAGGTCATGATCTCATAGTTCGTGGGTTCGAGCCCCTTGTCGGGCTCTGCGCTGACTGCTCAGAGTCTGGAACCTCCATCGGATTCTGTGTCTCCCTTCCTCTTTGTCCCTCCCCTGCTCATGCTCTCTCTGTCTCTCAAAAATAAACATTAACAAAATTTTTTTAGAAACATCTGCAGAATGATGTGGAATGTAACCACCTTGCTCCAACTTCCACAGAGAAAAATTGAGTAATACAAAACTAAAAAAACAAACATCCTTATGATTTGGATTCTGCCTATGTCATTTGACCTTTGATGCTAAACTCCCATTTTACCTTTTGCTTCATCCACATTGAGTTATTTGTAGTTACTCAAATACACTCTCTCACTTCCCTGTAATTGCACTTACCTCTTTCTCCTTGCTAATTCCTCCTCCTCCTCACCCCTCAAGATTCACCTTCAATGGAAAGCTTTAGAATGGAATATGCCTTTGCTCTCCTTTGGCACCCCATCCATACCTCGACCACAGTGATTTTCCCAGCACCAAACCTGTGTTTATCTTACTCCCTCATCAGATTCTGTATCTACAGTGCCCTGTACACAGTAGATTCTCAATAAAAGCTTGTTGGAATGTGGGGCACCTGGGTAGCTCACTCAGGTAGGTATCCAACTCTTGATTTCGGCTTAGGTCATGATCTCATGGTTCCTGAGCTCAAGCCCTGCGTTGGACTCTGCGCACACAGTGCAGATCCTGCTTGGGATTTTCTCTCTCCCCCTCCCCAACTCATGTGCATGCACTTTCTGTCTCAAAGTAAACATTAAAAAAAGAAAAAAAAATGTTGAAATGAAAATTAAACAGTTGCCTCAAAGGTTACTCTGAGTATTAAGTACAGCATTTGAAAAACACCACAACAGTATATAATCTATAGTGTATTGTAAATAATACACAAGATAACAAATATAAAGTGAATGGTACATAGTCAAATTTAATAAATGCTGCAAACAAACAAACAAACAAACAAAAAAACAAAAAACAAGACAAAGATGAAGGAACTAATTTACCCAGCGGGTATGTTATTTATGAATCTAGTTGTTACAACACATGACACAGTTTAAAAGAACTTTCAGGCTGACTAGTAAATGAAATATTTAAAGTAGATTGTTTGTGGAAAATTTGCAAGTCAGGGACTAATACTGTTGCTTTTGTGTCCGTTAAAGGAGTCTGTATACCACACAGTAGCTGTCTGTTGAATGAAATGCTTTGAGGCATTTCTTTTTATTTATTTGAGAAAAAGAGAGAGCACGTGCATGCAAGTGGGGAAGATGGGCAGAGAGAGAGAGAGAGAGAGAGAGAGAGAGAGAGAGAGAGAGAGGCGGTGAGAGAATCTCAGGGAGGCTCCACACCCAGCGCCAGGGCTCAATCCCATAACCCTGAGATCATGACCTGAGCGGAAATCAAGAGTCTAATGTTCAAACAACTGAGCCCACTCAGGTGCCCCCGCTAAGGCACTTCTTCAAAGAATGTTAAGTCCTTGAATAATGGAAGAGATATCCTCTCCCTCAAAAAATCAGAATCAAAGAATGTCAGAAGTGGAAAGGGTGCTCAGAGATCATCTAGTTTAGGGATCAACAAACTATATAGCCTGTTTCTGTACAGCCTTTCAGCTATTTTTTTTTTTTTTTTTTTTTACATTTTTAAAGGATTTGTAAACAGGAATATGTGACAGTATGCAGTCCTCAAAGCCTAAAGTATTTACCATCTGGCCCCTTACAGAAAAAGTTTGACCCTTGACCCAGACCAGTCTCATTTTGCCACAAAAAACTTAACTTGTTCAGGATTCGGTGAATTAGGAAACAAGACCTGTAATCCAAAACAGATTTTTCAACTTTTTGCACGAATGAGGGTCAAAGAATTTTAAAGTATATGTAAAAAAGATAGATATATAAAGTAAGTAGCAATTTAATTTATTCCAAAAAGGATCCATTTTGTTATTTTAGACGTGAATTGTGACAAACGGACCCCTAGTAGAAGCATGGGCTTGGAGAGAAACATAAAATCCACCTAGTCTCAAAGTACTGGCTTTGTTGACTCTGAGAGAGTTACTAACCCTTTCTGAGCCTCTGTTTTAACTATGAAATGGGGGTAACAGCACGTTTACCACAGGTTTAAAAAGAGTGTATCACAAAACTAGCGTTCAATAAACTGACGTTTTCCTTCCCTTCCTAACCAGGGTCATACTGGCCACCCATTTAAACAATAAACTGGATTGGATGACGTAGGCATCCATTATCAACTCATTATCCCGAGGTGGAATGTTACCCACTTAGGAGTCCAGGAATCCAAGCAAATAAAGGAGATGAAAGCCAAGTACACAGACTCAGCTGGAGAAAGGAAACCGGAACAGGGTAAAAGGGAGGACCGAAAGGCAAAGGACATGAGGCTGAGACAGCGCGGCAAAGGGGAGGGTACCAGGAGACAGACTCCAAACCCGGAAAGGGAAATCCAGCATTTTACGTTTGGGGTAAAGAGGGGTAAACGAGACTTGTGTTGCCGGATTTCTAGCCTGGGAGATGAATATACATGCGATAGCTAGACAGGATGCCTTGTGAAAGGACAGAGAACGTACACCGTTACTCACCTGCTGCCTAAGTCCACGGCCACGGCTCGGAACCCCGCGCCACCCCACAGTGCTCGCACTTGCAACTGGGTGAGCGCCCGGTCCCGCCCAGGCAAGCGGAAGGTACCATCGCCGAGCGGCCGAAGCCGCAGGCACGAGCAGCAACGCCTGCAAGCCGCCATGACACCCGGCACGCGATCACCCCGGGCTGCACCCTGATTGGCTCACTCTGCAGACGGTGGGGCGGAGCCTTATGCAGTTTTGTTTCCGTAGTGCCTGGGGGCGGGGAACGCGGGGTTGCGGATTACTTGGCCGCTTCCTACGAAGACTAGAGAGGGTCAAACATAACTGAACGCAGTTGTGACAACCTGTTTTTCCTATTGAGGTATCTACCAGTGAAAGACAATTGGAAACGTAATGCCGTGTGTGTGTGTGTGTGTGTGTGTGTGTGTGTGTGTGCGCGCGCGCGCGCGCGCTCGGGCGCTATCGTAGTTTAAAAAAGTTCTAGAATAATGTATATGTTTAATAAGTAAAGTATAGTAATAAGAGAAGCCACCAGACAACTCATTATTATTTGGCTTCTGTGAACTGGCAATTACAGAATTTGTGTTGTGGTCCATGGAAAGAGATCTCGCCGCTTCTCTGCCCTGGTTTTTACTTTATAAATTTCACGCAAATATTACTGCAAAGGTTTATGTTAATTTATTTCTAGTAAGTTAATTTCACTTCTTATTGACCTGTATCATTTTAGATATCTTTAACATCATTTGTGATTCATCTTCATTTCCATTGTTAATATTTAGCAATTCATTTCTCTGCCCCTTTTGATCAAATGTTAATCTTTTTTAAACCAACTTTTATTAAATGCAAAATGCCAGCGAGTATTTAAAGGAAATGTTTCGGAAAATGAAGAAAAAGAATTTTTGGAATTCGAATTTGGTAAATTTTTAGGGAGTAAGTAGATAAATCTCTCCCACTCCTCTTAATCTTGTCTGTTAGAAAATTTTTATAATGGTTCCTTGAATGAACCAGTGATTTTTTTAATTATGAGGGTCATATTTCTCTTTTAAGGTCGTAACTTCTTTCCTCCAAAGAAATCCAAACAAAAAAATCCAACACACAGTGGAACATGGTTTTAAGAACTAAAAATGTTGAACTTCAAACAAATGATTTAGTGGCAAAGCAGCTCCCTGACACCTTAGTTTCCAGGACTGTTATCACTGATTTTGGAAGGGATTACTACTAACACTGCTTAGGGGTATTTAGTGTTAAATAAGTTTTTTGCCTCTTGCTCTACATATGACTGTACTTTGTGTTGCCACAATGTTTTCAAGACCAATCTATTAAAACCTGTCCTAATGACAAATCTGTCATAATCTACTTGCCACAATACAACATGACTTTGGATTTATAAAATAAGAATACTAAATCACCTTTTGGTAAAGCACTTAAGTACTATAAAATCTTTCATTTAGGTGGTGTTGCCTCCTAATTTAGAGCATAAACTTGAAGTTAGTCTTGAGTGGTCCCAATCTAAGCTCTGCCATTTACTAGTTGTCTGACTCTACCTTTCTAAGCCTCAGATTCCTCATTTATAGAAATGGTTACTAATATGTATCTTCTGGGGTTTTTGTAAAGGTTAAATGTGATAGAGAATGTAAAATGTTAATCACAGTACCTGGCACATTGTCAGCACTCAGTAAATGGCAGATTCAGCTTTGATCCATCCTTTTCTTAATTTTCCCTCTAGTTTCCTCTGAAATACTGAACAACCCTCTTTCCTGTAGATCCCCATGGATCTATTAAACTTTCATACATCTGGAAATACTGGAAAGCAATATTCACACATTAAGTCCACCTGTTTCTTCACACCCACCCAAAATAACTGATATGGTAGTAATTGGATCATAAATTTAAACGTAAATGTGGGTATCGAAATTTGTTATAAAGTAGTCATAAAGATGACCCAGACTATGTTTATATTGAGTGTGGTGTCTCTCTTGATCAGATGAAGGCCCCCAAATGTGGGGTGACGACTGGGTGAAAAGTTTCACCCAAGGCAGAACAAAGGAGTTAGTTTACTGAATATACTACAAGGGAGCAGTGGGCAAGACGGCAGAGGAGAGGCTGTCTGCAATGAGGCAGTGGGGGCTGTATTTAAAGGGAGAAAGTGAGGAGGTATGGCAACGTTGGGAATTTTTTTCTATTTTGGTAACTGCTGTCCACTGGTTAGTTAGGGTCTATGGGTATTTTGAGGTGAGTCGCCTGATGGTCCTGTCTGTATTCAGCCAGAGTGTCGCTGTGGGCCCTTTCTACATTCTATTGCTCAAGCCTGCTTGCCTAACAGTGGCCACTACATTATGTATCTTAAGATTAACACAGAAACAGGGTGCCTGGATGGCTCAGTCGGTTAAGCGTTCGACTTCTGCTCAGGCCATGATCTCGTGGTCTGTGGGTTCGAGCCCTGTGTCAGACTCTGTGCTGACAGCTCAGAGCCTGGAGCCTGCTTTGAATTCGGTGTCTCCCTCTTGCTCTCTGCCCCTCCCCCACTCATTCTCTGTCTCTCTCTTGCTCTCTCAAAACAATAAACGTTAAAAAAAAAGATTAACACAAAAGCAAAAATATAAAAAGTTTAAATTGTTTTGGTTGTGAGATAGGGAACCTGAAGAATTCCTTAAAAATGTGGCTTTTGCTCCTTTTCCTGCTCCTGTTCATGCTACGACCTGCACCACCACTTTACACGTGCCTCAGAATGTAGTGTGTGTCCCTCTTGTAAGGGACAAGGAGTTAAGGATTTCTTTAGAATATAGAACATCTACGGAAGGACCAGATGAGAATGATGGGACAAAGCTATTATATGCATATTCCAGACAACCAGGAGCTAGGCTTCTCAACGCCAAGACCTGCTGGCTCCAAGGAATGACACCTGGGCCCTGTCTTTATTCTAACCAGTCCCTGGATGCCTGAGAGGACAGGTATACCAGGCCACAATCCTCAGTAAAAAAACCCCAGACCTCAAACAAAGACAAGACTCACACTCCTTTCCTTTCTGAGTCTCCCAGACACTCCATCTGTATCTGCTCTCTCTATATCTTCAGTTAACTTTGCTCTCACTTCCTGCTGGCTCATGTTTGATTTCCATCCTATGTGAAGCCAAGGACCATTTTGGCTGGTCCTGGAGGACCCCCTCTGGGTCCCTGGACCCGGCCTGCCAGCATCATTTGTATTTAAAGAAGCTATGATTCACTGAGGTTCAATCTGAGATGTCACATTCTAGAAATATAGTTCTGCCAAGTATAGTTCAATAGCCAAAATACAATTTAAGAGGAAGTTCTTTACCTATAACTCCTGAAGGACATTAAAGATGATCTAATTTAAATCTACCAGCAATATTTTTCAGATCTCCTTTTCTCTTTTTTTCAAACTCCAACGAATGTGCATCCAAATAGTTAATACCACTGCCTGCTCTGAGTGGCAATTTCATTTAAGTAAAACATCATTGCATTAAATTACTGTTAATTAAAATTTAATTTGATTT
Source organism: Prionailurus viverrinus (assembly GCF_022837055.1). Classification (NCBI taxonomy): domain Eukaryota; kingdom Metazoa; phylum Chordata; class Mammalia; order Carnivora; family Felidae; genus Prionailurus; species Prionailurus viverrinus. Next base: position 74,788,013 of record NC_062563.1, read on the forward strand.
GTAGTTTGGCTTATGAAGTATATACAATTGTTTCAGTTTGATGACTGTATAAGAGGTACCAGACTAAGGAGTTTGTGTCTTCTTATGTATTTGTACAAAAAGTATCAGTGGACACCAAGTCCACTGATACTTTTTTCTCTTAAAGAAGTGTAGGCTGCTCAACTTTAAGAAGACTGCTCTATGTCACTGCCAGAGGGAGTTTTCTAAATCACAGCCTAATTGTATCTCCATTCTGGTTAATTTTCTTTAATCACTTCCTAATCTTTAATCTACAGGATAAAAATCTAAACTTCTTTGTGTTGACTACAAACTTTGCCTTTTAGACTCATCAGTTTTGACTTTCTACCTATTTTCTTCTCTTCTCATTTTATAATCCAAGGAAACAACTACTTGTTCCCCTCCTAACATACAACCCTCTCTTCTGCCTCTGTGTCTTTGCATGTATGAGTCTCTGTGTTTGGTACATTTTCTCTCCTGTCAGTCTGGCACACTCAATCTTCAGGTCTTAATACTGGAGGTCTTCAATATTAGCCTCTCTGACTTCCGCATACTGACTTGTGGGTACAATCTATGTCCGCCCTTCCACTTTATTAATTAATATGTGTAGTCATTATTTCATCCGTGGAAATGAATGTGGGAGTAGGTATTGCACAGTGGTTTAAAGTGCTGGCCTTGGCATCAGATTCTCTAGGTTTGAATTTCACCTGTTACCTCCTAACCATGTGACTCTTGTTAAGCTGCTTACCCTTTCTATGCCTCAGTTTCCTCACTTGTAAAGTAAAAATATCTACCTCTTAGGGTTGTTAGGCAGATTTAAGTGCAATCTTATTTTTATGCAACTTAGCATAGTCTTTGGCATACCTACTTTATGCCAGGCAGTATGCTAGGCTCAGGGCATACAGGCGTGTAAGACAATCACAGGGCATAATAATTCCTGCATTATTAGCTTGAAGTTTAGTATGAGAGACTGACAAAAACACAACCAAACAAATAAAAAGAAAAAGTAGAGGGTGATGGTAAGAAGAAAATAAACTAGGTGAGAAGATAGGGAACAATGAGATGGAAGAACTTACTTCAAATAAGGTGGCCAGGAAAAGCCATTCTGCAGAGACATTAAAGCCACCCTGAAGGATGAAAAGGAGACAAGTTCTGAAACATGGGGCCAGGTTGGAGCAGTGACTGGGAAGGGGGATGGTTGCCCCTGAGTCTGCAGAGAGTTTGGCTTTTATGAGGACTTGGAAAAGTCAGTGTGGCTAGAGAGTAGGAAGTCAGGGTGTGGCAAAGATGAGGTAGGGGAGGACTATACTGTAAAGTTTAAACAGAGAAATGTCATGACCTAGTCTACATTTTAAGATGGTCCCTCTGACTGCTGAGTCTAGAATTGATTGGAGGAAGATAAGAAATAGGTGTAGAAATCAGAAGTAATATGGTGACAAGGGTGACAAAGAGAAAGGATGGGCAGATCTGGAATATATTTTAGCTTGTTGATGAATTGGATACTGGCAGTGGTGAATTAAGATAATTAACAGGATCAGATGAGCCAGAAATGCAGTGTAGGAGACACCCAGAAGTAGCTGTCAAGGCAGTTGGATCTGAGTGTAGAACTCAAGGAAAGGAATGGTAATTAGGTGCCTGAGTGGCTCAGTCCGTTAAGTGTCTGACTTCAGCTCATGTCATGATCTCACAGTTCGTGGGGTTCGAGCCCCGCCTTAGGCTCTGTGCTGACAGCTCAGAGCCTGGAGCCTGCTTTGGATTCTGTGTCTCCCTCTTTCTCTCTGCTCCTGCCCCACTCATGCTCTCTCTCTCTCTCTCAAAAATAAGGAAACATTAAAAAAAATTCAAAAAAAGTAATCAGCATACCAGTGATATCACAAGCCATGGAAATGCATAATATCACTTAGAAAGATGGTAGAGAGAAGAAGGAAGGTTCAGGTTTGCACCCTGAGGAGGGAGAGGCTGCCAAGGTTATGGAGGTGGATCCCGTGGTGATGCAGTAGTCAAGCTAGGATGATTATGCTGGGTATTGTCCATTTGCACCCACTCCATCCATACCCTTGGCTCTTCTCTGTGCCCCCATAGGTCTGATGTATGGATAGCAGCACGCCAACTCCCTGGCTCTTTTTTGGTTTGGTTAGCCAATGAGAGACACCAGCAGCCGATGAAAGGGCAGGATGAGGGAGAAACTAAAAGTATAGAACATAATTACTTATGATGTGGCATTGACTGCAGCTGCCTGCTACCTGCTTGCTGGGCTCTAGCTATCACTCCAATTGCTGTTTCTTCTCCTTGCCACTTTAAGTCTTTACAGTTTCCCATCATTGGTCATCACTCAGTGCCTTCAGCATTCCTCATCATTAGTTCCACAATCTGCCTTCCCCACCAGAAATAGTCTCTTCATTAAGTTCTCTTTAGAACTCATCTGAGTGTGCCCTCTGTTCCCTGTTTCCCTTGGCACTGCTTCTCTGGGAGCACGCCCTGGCCTCTCTCCCGGCAGTAGACCACCATTACTTGTTAGGAGTAGCTTGTTACCCTGGAGGTGGGAGGTGAGGGGTGTGCAGTGCTATCTGCTGTTCTGACTAACCCTCAGTCTTAGGAAGGTAATGTGTCCATGGATTCTCAGTGCTCATGCCCCTCTCCCAGCTGTAATTCTGGGCCCAGCATGTATTCTACCCTTTCCCCTGGGGTAAAGCGTTATGTTCTATTCCTTCTTCTACCTGGGTTTTCACAGCGCGTTAAGATTAACAGTATTTGTCACATTCCCACAGAGCGTAGAGCTTTGATTCCTATGGAGAGATAGGGGAGGAGAATCCACTAGGGCTTTTGCTTTCCCCACAGCGCTGCTGGGTGCCTTCCCCAGACCTGCACCTTTGTCAGGAGTTTTGCTTTTACCCCAGTCTTTTTTGTGAGTGCTCGGTGAAGTCCAAGAAGAGCCTGTGAGAGGTTGTGAATTCCTGTGTCTGCAGTCTCCATGGGTTCTATATACTCTCATTCGTCCACACTGAGCCATTAGCGATTGGTTAAAAAATCTAGTTGGATTCTTTTTACCCATGTCTGTTGGTGACTATGTTGGGTGAGCAAGAGCTCATGTCCTCTTTGTCTTTGGAGACTCTTTAGATTTCAGATTCACTGGTTTTTCTGTCACTTTTATCTCTCTGATGGGTTTCAGAAGAGTTGTGAATTTTCAGACTCTCTGGCTTTGTTGTAACTGTTGTTACTATTACTCTTGTTATAAGGATGGGATGCTCTTTCCAGATTTCTGAATCCTAAGCAGAAGTGGGTCTCACATGCATTTGAAGACCTCTTTTCTCCATTAGTCTGGAGAAATGAAAAAAGGGCATAATTCGTTCTTTCACTATTTTTTGTAGCTTGCTTCTGCCTCCATAATTTTTCTGGTTCTTAAGAATTGGGACACAGGAACAGGGAATAGAAGAGGGATGAAAGAATTCAAATTCTGGAGCCAGTGGAATTTTTATTTGACTGATGCTTGTTGGTTTTCATGTCCACTATTACTGCAGACGTACAAAAGCTGGCTATGATATGGCGTGGATGTGGGAATTGCCTGGTGACCTCTGCTGGGACATCCAAAACGGCATAGTTTCCTAATGTGGGTACTCTTGGGGTGACCTTTTGTGACCTTCCCAGCTTCCACTCCTGGTGGTCTGTTGCACAGCTTCTTAGTGCTGAGATCCTCTTGTCTTGGCTCTTATCCTTTTTGGGTGAAATACCATCAAAACAGCTTCCCTGGGTTCTTTTGGCCCACATATTCACACATCTTTGCCCCCAAAACAAGTGGAATTGAAGCTTCTCTCAAACACTGATTTCTTGCCTTGTCATTGTAGGTGAATTCAGTAAGCCTCTACCTTCCAAATTCTCTTAAATGGGAAGCAGGCGCTGGTGTCTATATTCTTAAATGCCCCTGTATGGCCATTTTGTAGTAGCAAAGTGGACCCTCATCCAAAATTTGGCTTGAATGTCAAGACTGATGTTCTCTGCCCTCCTTTTATCTGCTTTAAAGCTGAACACAAATTTCCCTTTGTGAAGGTGGCGTAAATATACCCCATCTCCTGTACCAGGACGAGGAAAGTGACCATTGTCTAGAAAGGGAAGGCTGGCATTAAGGTGAGTCTGCATCAACATACTTTACTAAAATAACTCTTCCATTAGTTTCCCTCATTTATTTCCTACTCACTTTCCCACAATTTATCACCAAACCTCCCTTTACTTTGTCTAGTTTTTTTCTACAATTTATTGCCCTTTGTTAAAAGGTACAACCTCTGAATCTAACTACATCCTTAGGTTTTCCCTTTTTTCTGTGAAGCCCCTATACATGTAAAAATATTAACATCAACAATATTTGCATGCCTTTTCTCCTGTTGATCTGTCTTTTGTCAGTTTAATTCACAGGCCTCAGTACTGAAATAAGTGGATAGAGCAAAAGCTTAAGAAAACACCTTTTCATCATTGTCATGGATTCATTAAGAAAGCCATGACTGGATTCAACCACTGGCTCACATTTTCTGCTATGAGGAAAGCAGTAAAGGTTTATTCCTTTCGAATGGGCACCTAGCCTTGCTAGTATAGATAGTAGGCATCTCTTATGTATCTTCACTGGAAACCAAGTGACCTGAGCAGTTTTGAAGTTCTGGGTCATTTGGATAACTGAAAACTCCCACCTTCAGAGAGAGGGTAGGAGCAGATTCGGTAACCCATGGTAATACTTGCTACTACATATTTGGACAAGAATTCGGGATAGTGAAAACCCCTTCAGCTTGTTTCTTGGTGTACTGAAAATTTCCTCCATCCCAATAAAAGAGAATCAGAAAGACATCTGCCCCAGTAAGGGAATCATCCCTAATTTTTTCATACCTTAAAATAGCTAGGGTTCAGTATTCAGACCCTCAGTCTATAGCTCTCTCCCTCTTGTGTCAAGATACCTCCAATCACCATTATGGTTATTTATTTTCTTCTGCCACCACTAGTCATTGTAATTTTTCCTAATAGATTGATTTTCCTGTACTGACTACACTCCTGATGCCTTCAATTCATTGTCACAAATTACCTCAGACAGAGTGTTACCGAATTGTGATGAACAGAATCAATTTACAAATAGACTTTTGCATGAGTTGTGTGTCTTTAGAATTCTAACTGCAACCTGCATTAGATTATTTAAATTTTCATGTTGGTTAGTTGTTTGTAGGATATTGGGATCATTGTTCCTTCCCACAAAAGTTTCTTTAAAGTCAGCTTGAATGAACAGTAATTGAGCACAAAAGCCTGACCTTGCCAACACTGCATTGCATGCTCAGTCAAATTAGTTCAGACCATTATGGTTTATATTAACTATATTTGTCATTTGTAATTAACATGGATTAAGATTTGGAGGAGAGTTCTGGTACTTGTTTTTGGTTGATTATGCTAGTGGAAATTTCAGACCATATTAACATTTTCTCTTGCTTCTTAAGTTTGTTTTGTGTTTTCTTAACAGAATAATTATATCTTTGATCTGATTTTGGAATAGTCTGGCTAATGTTTGCTCAGGAAGAAAATAAAACCATCCCTTACCCAATTTTCTCATTCTCCCTTTGACAAATATATAAAAGGTTGATCGGGAGAGAAGCAAACCATACGTTTGAGTTTTGGCTCATTGTATAAGATGATGATAATGATCCAAATTTAGAATGTCATGAAATCTCTTAAGGTTTTGTTTTAAAATGCACTTACCATGTCTTGGATATGAAACAGGTGGTTCTGCAGACAGGCCTGAGTTATCGCCAATGAACAGACTATTGTGTGCAAAGTAGCTTTTCATTATCATTGTTAACCCTCATTAAAATCACAAACCTTTAGCTTTTCACAGCTTTGTTTTCTTTTAAAGAGATGATGTTCAAGGTTTTTGAAATGTCTACATTTTCTTGAAATGTTTTCATTTAAAATAAAACTTCTTTTGTGGTTATACACATGCATCAGTATTATGAGAGAGGAGGGTTTGAAGCTGAGCAGTAATATTAGTTTTAATATTTTATTGTCTTTTTCAGTCTTTCATAAAACTTTCAAAAATTAATAAATTCATAAAAATTTCATTTGGGCATCTGTATTTGCATTTTCTCTTCCTTTAAACAATCCCTGTGTCTGCTGGGAATATGCATCATCCTCATTACCACTAAACATTTATGGAACAATATACCATTATGTAAGAAAACAGCAATTTCTGTAGCAAATGCCTGCACATTTTTGCTCTTTAAACACAAACTCCCATGGACTCATTGCAAGGTAATATCAGGGTGAGGAGGGCATTTGAGATTTCTTTTAGGCTTCAACCTACTTCTCATTAGGCCTCCTTTAATTTGGTTTTGGCCTTAGACATAGCTTAGTTTAATTGTTCATAGCTGGTTTGCTTCACTTTCCCCCTCAAAGTTTAACTCTTCTAGTCCTCCCAGTATTTTCTTATGGAAAATTTTAGATTGAGTTTTTATCTCTTGTAAAGTTTGGTTGCTTTGATGGTTAAGAAGGTACACTTCAGTCAAACCTTGAATTCTATGCACATTCAAATTGTTGCTCTTTTTGATGAAGATGTAAATTTTGAAATGGTACTTAGAGTATTAGGGTTCAGTTTCAACAATAATTTATTGAGTGTTGGGTATAGGCACTATGCTATTTTCACATTTGCTGTTTTACTTAATTATAAAGAATAAGGGATCATGGCTGTAAAGACTTGCCCTAATATAAATTCATGAGCAATGTGTTATGGGGGAATTCAGACCATATGGAAGACTATCTTCTCTTAAGAAATTTGAAAGGAGGTATACAAATGTAGTGAGATTACATTTTGAGATACTTATTCTTCCTTTCCAATATTTTCTGCTATCCTACCACTCTCCCACACTCAGGAGGTGACCTGAGTGTAGTATTCTCACTGCCCCTAAGCAAGGTTGTTACAAGAAAGAAAATAATAAATACTTGGTTTATGACTTTAAAAATAGATGCAGACAATACTTTGAAAGAAATTATTTGTGAGATACAGGGCAGAAAGTTCTGCACATCATACAAAACAGATTAGGAAGAATACAGGATGATGTAAATTCATTTTTCCAGTTTTTAAAAAGATGTCCGAGAGAGAGAGGCTAAACACAGGTGTGAGAGGGGCAGCAATAGGAACTTCATGGAAGCTTGAATATCTGTGAGAAGAGAGGACTGCAGCCATATGAGCTATTTTCAGTCCCCTAAAGAGCCATGCTGGCATATGCCTTGATGATTTTGTTCATCATCATTTTTTGCCTATATTTCTTCTGACTGATGTGTGTCTTTTGCTATACAACTCCAGTGTCATTTCTGTTGGGAGGTCTTCCTAAGCGCCCCCACTCTACTGAATTTCTATAAGTGGTAAAGGATTAACTTACTAGTGAAGGATTAATTGGTTGGATTAATTTATCCAAACCCTGCACATTCTGAGGATCTTCAGGACTGGTCTTGACCACCTCCTGGGAGATAACCTCTGATCCCTTGAATATTCTTCCTGATAACTGTGTCTTTGTATACCTGAGACTTTGTATCACACTAGATAGCTTATGTATGCTAACCCTGTTGGTGGCAAACACTTGTTTTTTTATGCCTTGGGCTTTGGGTCATTCTGCATCAGTTTGACCTTTGGGTGGGGAGCTGGCGACTGTCATATAAGACTTCATTGCTTCATGCCTATGTGATTAGCCCAAATAAAAACCCTGTAACAAAGATCTCAGGTGGGTTTCCTTAGTTGGCAACACTTTGCATGTGTTTTTATGCATCATTGCTGGGAGAACTAAGCACTGTCCATGAGACTCCTCAGGGACAGAACAATTGGAAGATTGAATATGGTTTCTCTTGGACTCTGCCCTATGCCCTTTTCCCTTGCTTATTTTAATCTGTATCATTTTGCTGTAATAAACCATAACTGTGAATATAATAGCTTCTCTGTATCCTGTGAATCTTTCTAGTGAATCCTAGAACCTGAGGGTGGTCTTCATACTCCACAATAATTTTTGGTTATAACACTTATTATACTTCTATTCATTCATTAGTTTATTTATCCATCCATGCATTTGACTAATTAACTACTGAATGCCCACTATGTACCAGATATTGTTAAGCCCTGAAGTATGAGAATGAGCATGATAGGCAAAATTCCTACCTTTGTGAATTTATAGTCTGGTGGGACAAAGGGAGAAGGAAACAGATAAAACAATTTGGTATGGTAGCAGCTATTATGGACATAGTACAAGATGACATGAAGAACAGAGACCTCAGACTCCAACACAATCTGGTGGGGAGGGGTGTCAGGTAAGCTGCTTGATAAGTAGGGAAGTGGCAAAGGGATAGAAAAACAGTGGTTATGCAGATTCAACACATATACAAAAGCCAGAAAGTAAGAGACAAGTGAAGTGAATTCATTGTGTCTGGATAAGCCTGTTTGAGGGAGAAAGTGACAAGAGATGAGGCTAGAGAAGGGGCCAGATGATGCAGGGTTCTGTTAGCTTCATTACAGAGTATGGTTTTTATCCTACAATGAGTGAGAAGTCATTGAAGGATTACAAGCAGGTGAGTGACTTGATTGGATTTGCTTTTAGAAAGAACACTCTGGCTGTGGTTTGTAAGAATGCATTGGTAAAGCACAAGCATAGAGGGGGCAGACTCATTAGGAGACTATTGCAGAAATCCAGATATGAGACGATGGAGGTCTAAACTGGGGTGTTGGGAGTTCATTGGAAAAGAGTGGATAGATTCACAAGATGCTTAGGAGGTAGAATTGATAAGACTAGCTGATACGTTGGATACTGGGTAGAGGGCATGAAAAGAGTTAAATATGACATAGTATGCCCATTTTAAAGAGGTGTGAGCAGCTGTGCCTCTGTTAGGTGTGAAGAAAGTCAGATTTAGGAAAAAAGATGAATTCAAGTTTGGTCATGTTGATGTTGCTTAATGTTTTTTTTCTCCTCTAGTCTGTAATCTCCATTCGGTCAGCTAGTTGTCCCAATGCCATTGTTAAAAAAATATAATCTATTTTGCTATAATTCAATAGTATCATTCCTAAGATACTTTTCACAACATGAAGTATGTTATCAAAACAATTGTTTCAGTAGCAACAGGAAATTAGGGGTTAGAGAGTTTTAGATTGGCAATAACCAAGTTATTTTTGCTGCAGGGATTTCAATAATAAAGGAATTTTGAATATAAATGTATTTAGTTACTAGATGCTAAAAATAATAAATTATATTAAAACTGACAAAACACATTTCATTTTCTTTACATTCCACTCACTCCAGAGCCTCATTTTGCTCTTTAATCTTTGGCCTTACCTGGCAATTTTGCTTGCAGCACACTTCATGAATATCAAAGTTAACATAAGAACAAACATATACTCAAATAAATATCGGACACGCCAACAGAGTAGGCAGCCATTCCAGGAAAGTGGTTCTGTGTCCTATGTCTCATACACATTTTCTCCGCTCACTTAGCATTAGCTCCCTATCACAATCAAATTATTAAACTATTAGTCACATTGTATCATATATATATATATATATATGTATATATAGTGAAAATTAACACTGTTGGAGAAATGGTTGCTATCTCGCCACCCCCAATGATGTGATATGCCACCTTTGAAATATGCTCAATTCCAACTAATTTATGTTTAAAAAAAGCTCTCCAGGATATGCTGATAACTCAGTCAGCTTTCTGTATGATGTCTATGAAGAATGTAAAGATATGGGCTGTAAGCCAGAATTCCTTCTCTCTACCAAATCACAGTCCTGCAAGTGAAATGGCATGAACATAACATTTCAGTTTAACTAACATTTATTGAGGGTGTGAGGCACTGGGCTAGGAGTCAGAGCTACAAAAACAAGTCATGGTCTTTGCCCTCAAGCCTGGTAATGGGAGAAGCAAGTGCATAACCAGATGTTTGTTTTAAAATATGGTAAGAAGCCATGTGCAAGACTACTGAAGAATTCCAGGAAAGCTTCTGGGAGAGATGAATTTTGAACTGGACCAAAAAACAGGTATGAGTTCATTAGGTAGAGAAGAGGGACTGAGGGTACCAAGGGCTATTGCTGGCACAACAAATTGTATCCTGTGTGAATGGTATCCCCAAGGGTAATGCAACGCAGAACCCTGCAAAAGGAGTGTTGATGAGAAGGTTAATCCAGGCAAGAACAAAGGCAGACAAGTGTAAAATAACAGTGTGTTCAAGGAACTAGAATCAGTTTGCAGTTACTCAACTGTAAAGTGAAGGTGGAAAGTAGTAGGATGCAAAGTGGAGGATGGAAGTTTCTCTGCTGTGGATCTTGGACTGTGCTCTGTGGGCAGTGGAGAACCTACAGATGGTATTAAGCAGGAGAGTGGTGTGGAGTTTTGAATTTCCAGGAGATGTCTTGTGTGGTGAGTTGATGCATTTGAGGAAGTAAGTAAGATCAGATACTAATTGCTATAGTTCTGTGAACGATAAGGGGGAACCTAAACCAGGACATTATAAGAGTACTCAGTGGGAGCAAATGTAAGAGATATTTGGGGAGTACAAAATCTGGACCCTGATTTACTGTAAGGGGTGAGGCTGAGGGAAGGAGGAGGATTCAGGATAACTCCCAGGTTTCTGAAAGGTTTAGACTTGAGAGATGGTGACATCAGATGTGAAATTTGAGGTACTTGTCAACCACTCCCGTGGATTTGTCCTGTAGCACAAGGTGAGAAACAATAAATGGCACAGGGGAAGTAGAAATAAAATTTAGAGGAGCAGAAGTAAATTCTAGTTTGCATAATCAGGAATGATGGAATCATAAAGAAAGTAGTATTTGGATGTAGGCCTTGAAGGATTGGTAAGGTTTGCATTTAGCGACTTGATGGGGTGGAAATGTCCCAGAGAAGGCATGGATACCCTCAGGATATTGTTTGAGAAGAGCTGAGACTTCCTGTTTGTGACTGGAGTAAAGAGTTTGCTAAGCATGATAAAGAGGATGTGGCTGGAGTGGTGGGTTGGAACCACGTCATGAATGCCTTAGGGTTCTATGCCTAATGGGCCTTGGGCTTTGCATTGGGCAAATGTGCAAGCAGAGCCATGCTTTGGGAAGAATGATCTCAGGTAGTAAATGAGACAAAATAGAGGCAGAGAGATTGAAGCCAGACAGAAGAGTCAGGATGGTGCACCAGAATGCTAGAAACAGGAATAGAGAGGAGGGGACCAGCAGTGAAAACGATTCGGTAGTTCACTGCATTTGGTAGTGTGGCTTAGGTCAAATGTTATAAATGGTTGGATTACAAGGGATTGAGAACATGCTGCTGCCTCCATAGAAATAAAGGAGTCTAAGAGGAACAGATTTATAAAGATAATGGGGCACCTTCAAAGAGAATACTACTTGTGTCCCCACTTGTCTTTTTCTTTATTATTGGCAAAAAGATTTAAAGAAAAGGAGGAGGTAGTATGCCTCCTTATACTGGTTGACTATAGTTAGAAATTCTTGGCTTTAAATCTCTGCTCTGTTCTTTATTAGCTGTGTGCACTTGGGTGAGAGTTCTAAGCACTTTAAGTCTGAGTTTCCTGATCTGGAACATGGAAATAGGAAGACATCCAGTAAGCTTGTGAATAACACATAGTTTACATTGAATAAATGCTAGCTGCTATTATTAGAATTCTAAAAAGAAGGAAATGCAGAATAGAATTCTAATTCAGTTACTATGTTCAAAAATACAATTTGTTCAAAATTTTCATCAGCTCTTCTGATGGACTGAAGGGTTGGTAGGAAAACATTGATGTCATGTTATAATAATCCAGCTGGTGGTTACTAGCAACCATGCAAACTCTAGAGATTACCTCTTCGACTTAATATCTTAAAGATGTCCTGACCTGAATCCCTTAGACCTGGCTCTGAACCTATAGCTCTGTGCTGTGAATTTAGAGAGATCCACGCAGTGGGTCAGGATACTTTACAAAATACAAAAGATTGTTTTATATAATGTCAAGTAAATGGAAACAAGGCTGATGACTTCAGTGAAAGTCATAGGCATTTTCAAGTGAGACCAGTAGAATTTATTTATTTATTTATTTATTTATTTATTTATTTATTTATTCTCTCTTTCTGAGAGAGTCAGAGTGTGAGGGCGGGAGGAGCATAGAGAGAGAGGGAGGCACAGAATCCGAAGCAGGCTCCAGGCTCCAAGTAGTCAGCACAGAGCCCTGTGCGGGGCTGGAACTCATGAACTGTGAGATCATGACCTGAGCCGAAGTCGGACACTCAACAGACTGAGCCACCCAGGTGCCCCCAGTAGAATACATTTATAACTTGAGATAATTTTAAGAGTTTTCCAGAATCCTAGTTATGTGTATTAACGTGCTATTTAGGTGCTTTGGAGTCTATAATGTAAATAAAAATATTTTCTGTCATCATCATAGTAATTGATTCTTGCAAGAATCATCAATGGAGCTAAAACTAGTGGGTAAAAATCTGAGGAGTAACAGATTTGATTTAGATCAATCTCATCTAAAATTTAGCTTCCTTCTGTTTTCATAACAGTTCCAAAATATCTCTCCTAAAGTCAGTCTTTTTTCTTACATTTGCCCTCAATACACAATACATTCACTGACTTCAAAGAGTTCAAAAAGTAATGGAAATCTCATTTATTGCTGTTTAGCATGGGAAACACTCCTGCAGCCTTTGGACCATGGAGAATTCAGTTCCCACCAGAGGGCGCTCGGTTGTCACTTAAGTCACCATTTTGGGTTTTGGGACTTCCTTTGTAACTCAAAAAGTAAAATGGAATTTTTATTTTGTACATTTGTAGGTGAACTTAGAGATTTGAGGATTAATGTAACTAACATTTTAAAGCTTGGGTAGGTCTTGCTTTTACTTCCAGGTTAAGGACAATTACCTAAATGACATATCAATCAGAATCCCTTACCAGAAACCAAAAACCCAAAACCAAAAACCAAACAAAAACAAAACAAAACCACTATAGAACACAAAGCAAAACAAAACAAGTGAACGTCCATTTTTTGTTTTATTTTGCTTGTTTTTTTCAGCAAACACTTCCAGTCTTGGTTCATTGCAGGTTTGAGAGCCATAGTTTCTTCTTCACCTCACTCACGTACTCTGGAATTAGGTCATTAAAGGAGAGGTGGGGCCAGGATGGGAGGAACTCAGTTTCAGGGCCTACGTGCAAGGTGCTGACACTCCCGTGAGTCTTGCTTCTTTCCCAGAATGGTTTTGCCTTCCTTGAGACTGTGTTGGGTGTTCTCAAAGTCTCTCCACCAGCAACATCAGCATCACCTGGGAGCTTGTTAGAGGGCAAATTCTTGGGCCTTACTCCAGACCTACTGAGTCAGAACTTCTGGGGGTGGTGCCCAGCAATCTGCATTTTAGCAAGTTCTCTGAGTGATTCTGATGTATGCTACAGTTTGAGAACCACTAAGCTAGACACTTTGTTTTTGCAAGGCAAGCTGCTTTTGGGCAATAGGAGCCTCAGGATTATTGTTTAGTTTTCATTCCAAGACTTAGGAGCAGACTTTCTCTAGGCCAGGTGTCAAAACTTTTAGGTAAAAGGTAGTATCAAAGTGGTTTTCTGCCTGCTTCAAGCTTCCAGAGAAGCTTGTTTTTCACCAGTCTAAGCAGAGGTACCAGCCCATGGAAGGAAGTTTTGGAAATAGATCACTCACATGTAGAAGGAACCAAGAGAATCCGTTAAGAATTTAGGAAGGAAGTGTAGTGTGATGGTTAGGCCTACAGATTCTGGATCCATCTTGCCTGCTGTGACAGCTCTGTGTGATCTTGGGCAAGCTGTTATTGTTTTACCTGTCTAGAACTCAATTTCCTTATCTGCATATTAGGGATGATAATAGTACCTATGTCATATGCTTGTTATGAGAACTAAATTAGACAAGATTTCTAATGTGATTAGAACAGACCATTGGCACAATGTAAATGTTTAGAAATACTGTGCTCTCCACAGCACAGGTCCCCCTACCATCCTACCAGCACAATACTGTCCCTTTTGGCTAGCAGCAAAACAACCATAATCATACTTTTTTCCCAATTCTTAATGGGAAAATCTTAATGTAAACAATCTCCATCACATTTATACAGGTGACAGGAGTCCTAGGAGCTCCTTTGGAATCAGAACTTTTCTTTTAATTTCAGCCCTCCTACCTAATAGATGTTCAGCTTTGAGCAAATTACTTAACCTCTCTTTAAATCTCACTTTCATTTTTATTTGTAAAATGGGATTATAATTCACATCTTATAGGGTTTAGTGTGAGAGAAAGGAACACAGTCAGTGGGCAAATTGTAGAAATAAAGCACCATTATCTGTATACTACTGTTCCCAGGAAATGCCATAAAGAGAGTAGGATAGTTCTTGGCACATAAGAGGGCTCAGTACACATTTGTTCCTTTTCATTCACAGCTTATACATTTTGAGTATTTAGGGACCTTTTAAATCACCAAAGCACTAATTATGTTCTCGTACTGTTTACTTTTCAGCTTCACACTTCAGCTCCTGAATTTCTGGCCTGGAGTGACTGGGAGAGTCTTGTTTTCCCTTCTTCTCACATGGGAACCTTTTGGGCTAGATTTTCTAGTCAGCTCTTTCCCATTTCTTTAGGCTGACTTGCCCCCAAGATCACAAAACTCATATTTTTCATTTTAGAAAATTTGGAACATTTCAATAAAGCATAAATAAGAAAACGGACATTGCCAATTCCTCTCCAAAAGAAAACATCATAAATGATTTGGTATATTTCCTGCTAGACTTTCCTACCTTTGCTTCAATAAAATTGCTATCATAAAGTATGTTCAATTTTCCTTCTTGCCTTGGGGTTTCTACAGATGTGATCCTCCTGGCCTGGCATGTCCTTCCATGGCCTAGGATGCTCCTTATTTTCCTACCCCTTCATCCTATCCCAGCCACCCCTGATGTTTCAGATGAGGCCAGGTTTCTGTATTAGACATTTTTAAAGCATGCTATACTCTTTCTGGACTTACTTCTGGTTCTTAGTGATACACAGTATTTACTGTGTGAGTATGTGAGCAGTATTTATCTCTATGACTAAACTGTAAGCTCCAGGACAGTAGGAACCATGTCTGGTTTACTTACAACTGCATTCCAAGTGTCACCACAAAGCTGGACACATAGTATATCCTCAACAAATGGTTTTCAAATGACTGAATGAGTAAATGAAATGTGTTGTAAGCATTTCTCCATCCGGGCATGATCTTGAATGTCTGGGTTTAAGTGGCATGATTTTAACTTGTACATGGCAGGGTGATAGGTAAGATGGTCTTTTAGAATTTCAGAGCACTCCATGGATTTCTAAAGCAGCCTGTTATGGTGAGAGGGATCTGTAGGCCAGGAATCAAGAGACCAATGTATTCCTTTCTGCTTTACCAGTTCCTGTGACCTTGAGTAAGTCACTGACCTTCACTAAACCACATTTTCTTTTTTCTCCTCTATTTCTCTCTCAAGGAAACTCATACATAAAATAAAACAGTGTGTGTAAAGACACTTTTCAAATTATAAAGAGCTATATAAATATGACCAGACCATTCAAAAGATATTTTTCTTGATAGAGCCACTTGCGATTTTGCATAGAGGCTCCATTTTCAAACTTGAAATTGACTCTGTTGCCAAGAAAATCTCCTATTTCAAAGCTTAATGGTTAGAAATAATTGTGAGTCTGAATGTCTTAAATAGCCAAAATACATTAACTACTATTTTATTCCTTAAAGACATACATAGCAGAGTTTGTTTCAATTTCATACTTGAAGATTGCAATAAAATAATTATGGTGAGTTGTGAAAACAGAAACTTAGATTTACGTTTCTTTCAAATTTCAGTTGGCTGATGCAGTCAAGATATTTCTGACAGACTAGCCAATGCATGTAACTTAAATAGATTAAAAAGAAACTTTAGTTTTTGAATATACTTTATACCTTATTCAACAGTCAAGGAATATGATAAGATTTGGAAATTCCAAAATGGAGTTAACATCTCTGTGACAGGATCAGTGTTCATATTTGAAGGCAGGATGGAAGAAAGAAAATTTCCCACCAGTGTGTTACATGTTAGGAACTGGAATAGGTCATCCCATGACTAAATTTTATTGGCTGATTCTTTGGTAGTTTTCCACTGCCTCTTAAGCAATTTCCTTTCCATTTTAGGTTATGTGAAGGTGCTTGAAATGTACACATTGAGGAGGTAAAATATTTCAGAGAACAGATAAAAATTGAAAGTATGATAGAAGAGAACAGTCTCTTACACTCTGTGGAAATTGTGAGTTCATGGATAGAATGAGGCAGTGTTTGCTGCTTTTATTTATTAATGACTCCAACACACCGTATTGAAAGGTGAATTTTTTTTTCTCTTTCTTCATAGTACCAAATAGTAAATGCATAGCATTTTAGAAGAGGAAAATCCTTTAAAGGTCTAATGTCCTTGTTTCATAAATAATATCTGACATTTACAAAGAAATTTACAATTGCTTCCAGATAGTATGGTTTCATAGACTCTTCACAACTCTGTTACTATCCTCAATTAAAAATGAGGAAATGAAGACTCAGAGAGCTTAAATGACTTGTGTAAGGTCACAGAGATGATGATAATAATGATGGGTAATATTCATTGAGTACTTGCCTCTGTGCAAAGCCATCCTCATGCATGATCACACTGAATTCTCACAAGAGTCCTAACACCTTATACATAATACATTACAAGCTGAAATTATAAATCAGTGCTCAGAAACTGAAAATATTTTTTCACTGAATGCTCTTCTATAGACACAAGATAAATATTGAATGAAATTAATGTGATTCTCTTTTTAGCTTGTGTTGTATATGAAACTGATCAATCAAGTAAATAGTATTCTCATTTTGCAAGTGAGAAAATATGGAGAATTAAGACTACCATAATAGCATTGTGGTAGCTCATGCTCACAAGCTGAGGCAAGAACCCAGTTTTCCCCAACAGACCAAGTTTCCTTTCTTTGCCATGTATTTCAGAGTATTGAGTGGGCAATTGGCAACTAGGAGCAAAGTTAAGGACAAAGTACACCATATTCTGAATATTGAGACCAGATATTACCTGTAGGATTTAATGAGTCAGACAAATGACTCTCTCTCCCTCCAGGAAACTCCTCCCTGTACCCTGCCCATCATCATCTGAGGCTGAACCACTCCTCAAACCCTACCTACTTTTTGACTAGATAAGGGGAGGTGGACATGTTGTTAGAGTCATGAATTTTGGCCTACTGGAAAGCACTGTGGCTTCCCCTTTGAGGGTGCTCTGAGGACCATCTGCAGAAATTGGGATTAAAAGAAGATAATGATATCTTTTTTAAAAAAAGTTTATTTTGAGAGAGAGAGAAAGAGAGAGAGCAGGGGAGGAACAGAGAGAAGGAGAGAGAGAATCCCAAAAAGGCTCTGTGCTGTTAGCATAGAGCCCGACACAGGGCGCGATCCCGTGAACTGTGAGATTATGACCTGAACCGAAATCAAGAGTCGGATGCTTAGCTGACTGAGTCACCTAGGTGTCCCAGAAGGTAATGATATCTTATTTCTTTGTCATCAAACCATATGATTGATCCTAGTGGTTGTATCAGTGAAGGAACAGAGAATCGAAATGAGACAATAGGGCAGAGAGAAGTGAGCTAGCAGAGCAGCCTGTGCCTACCTTGTGACATGGCAGTGATATGTGAGCCTCCCAGAAGTCAAGAAGCCTCCATGAAAAGTAGCTGGACTTGAGCTGACTTGCCAGTACCCTCCATAAGAGGCCGTAGCAACTGGGGAGTATTAGATCAAGGTGAAGACTTTGTCCTGCGGACACCCCTCAGTGAGACCCCTCCTGAGAGACCTCTCAGAGAGTCTCTAAAGAACCCTCACATGTACCCCATGGAAGAGCCAGTGTCAGGATGTCTGCCACCCAGAGGCCAATAAGCAGCATCAGCCAAGAGAAAGCCCTAATGCAGCACTGAAAGAGACACTTGTCCCTTTCTATCTCTGCTTCTATTAGCAGCTCCAACCCTCAAGCCCACCACTCGAGAAGGAAGGATGCAAAAGTGAAGGGGAAACCAGTCCCCTTTCCCGTTTCAGGCCCTAGTCACAAATGGCCTGGCCTACAGGAAGGAAGGGGCTGCAAGTAAAGTTTTAAATTGGACTGGATTTCTTTAACATAGTCGTTTCAAAACTGTAGGAGCTGTCCCAGAATGTTGTTAGTGGTTGGAAATTGTACTCTGAATTCAGGCTGTTTAGAATGGCTATTACATTTGCTACAAAAATATATGTAATAGTCATGGCTTACCTGGAGAGCTATGTATCCTTTTCAAATACACAGAAAGTTTTATGAGATGATATTGTCAGGAACCAAGTAGAATCTTTAAAATCCTTCATTATTGTATGCTCAAAAGGAATGGAATTGAGAAAATATGGACCAGTAAAAAGACAACCCCCTCCTTTCTTCTGATTATTCCTTTTCCTACAGCAGGTATCTTGGCATCTGTCCTGCCAGAATGAAGATCTTTGATTCCAAGTCAGGTAGTTCACTTTTGCATAAGAAATCCTGACTGATACAGTCAATCAAACAATATTTAACAAGTGTCTACTATCATGAGAATTATGGCAATTAAAAGCGCATAAAAACGGTTCCTACTTTCAAGGAGGTTACGATCTAGATAAACATATACTCATCAAAGATACGAGAGTGTATGACAAGTGCTAAACGAACAGAAGTGACAGCAAAAGTACTATCTGAATTGAGATGACCTGGATACCTTCTTGCAGTGGTCATCAGATCAGAAAAGGTGAGACTTGAGCAATGCCATGAAGAATGGGTAAGAGTAAGTGGGCAGAGACAAAGGGCTGCTGTATGAGGAAATGGGCAGAGATCAGGGTGGTTTGGAGGTCGCACTGGAAGGTATTGAGTCCCCTCAAACAAATTCTTCATTAGCCAACTTTTCTTTGCAAATATTGGAAACCTAATGCAAATTGGCTTAAAAAATAAAGGACATTTATTTATTGGCTTATGTAGCTAAAGAGAACTAGAGGTAAAGGGGGCTGTAGGGTGCATTAATTAGGGCTGTAGCTCCATTTCTCCACTGTTCTCATAGCCTTCTCTTTATTATCAGCTTGGTGTTCTTGTTGGTTGCAAGATGATTCCTCAAGTGTATAAGTTAACTATTGCTGCATAACGATCACTTCAAAATTTATGAATTAAGCAGTCAACGTTTCTTATCTCACAATTTCTGTGCAACAGGTATCTAGGCATGGCTTAGCTGAGTGGCTCTATCTCAGAGTCTCTCACAAGGCAGGAGTTAAGATGTCAGCCAGGCTGTGGTCGGTCATCTGAGGCTTCACTGGGGCTGGAGAATCTACTTGCAAATTCACTCATTTGGCTGTTGGCTGGAGGCTTCAGTTCCTTATTAGATGGGCCTGTGTATGGGTTTCTCATGTTATAGCAGTTGGCTTTCCAGAGAGCAAGTGATGAGACAGAGAAAGGGGTAAGGAGAGGGAAAAGGAGGAGAGAGAACCCTGTATGTTATAATGTAATCTCTGAAATGACATACCATCATTTCTTCCCCACTCTATTGGTCATACGGACCAATTCAGGGACACTGTGAAAGGGGTATTATTCAAAAATGTGAATATCAGGAGGCTAGAATCATTGGGGGCCACCTTAAAGTCTGATTACTACATCTGGCTTATATGATTCCTCGTTCATATCCAGGAGAAGAGGCTTGCCTCTTTTAGCCACTGAACAAAACTTCTCGGATTTGCTCTGATTGTACCATCCTTAAACAATTACAGTGGCCAGGTGAATAACAGCTACTGAGTGACTTAGGTTTGGGTTATGAGCCAATGTTAGTTTCAAGGAATACAGGATGACAATGATTGGCTTAGACAGATTAAGGTCCACCTGTAGTGGGAGATGTGTTTTGCTGCCAAACAGCATGGTTGCTCCACGAAAGGAGTGGGTGATATGTTTGGGAGGCATCCACAGCATCCTCTACAGTCTGCCTCTGGCTACTCTCAGCATCCATACATATCTTCCTCCCTACCCATACACTGTTAACATGCATTTACAGCCTCTGTCTAAAGGGAGACAATCCAAAGTTCAGTTCAAGCTCCAAGTCCAGCTTCTCTGGGGGTTGTCTATCTCTATCAGGTATGGATACCATTCTTCACAGTTATTATCTAAGGGGTCCACTTGTAACACAACCAATATGGAATTGTGGAGAAAGAACAGGATAACTTCAATAAAACTTTCATTGGAAAAAGAGAGGCTAGAATACAATACATAGCTTTCCCTGGTCCACAGCACACATCATAATCCACTGGACAGGAATTTTAAGCTCCTTGCCCTGGTTAGAAGAGAGAGTCTGTGTAGGGAGGATAGGAAGTGAGGTCCCAGGAACTAATTGCTGCCAGATTGTTGAGAGCCTTTTAGAACTTTAGCCTGTAGGCAATGTAGAAAGAAAGAGGATCATTGAGCATTTTTGAGTAGGGTAGTGAAATGGTCAAAATTGCTTTGGTAAAATTAATTTGGAGACATTATGCAGTATAAATTCACAAACTCCTTAAAATAATGCCCTGGGGACAAGTTTCCTCACATAAACTGAAGGTGATGCTTGCAAAAGAAATGTTAACAGATTCCACAGTAAAAATCCATGTATAACCCAGGTTTGTCTCTTTCCAAATAGAAACTGTAAGTTGTTTCTAGGCACCTACATGAAACAAACAGGGTGGTTCACGTTGTGTCACTTCCCTGGCATTGATTCCAAATTAGAATGAATGAGCTTTTAAGACTGTTTTATGATAGAAAGGTAGAATTGGTAGGTAGAGAGTGATTGGGACTAAGTTTAACTTGAAAAAGTAAGAAAAAAATTAGTAGGGAAAGCTTTTTAGATAAAAATAACCCTTTGTGCATGGTGAAGTAAATAAAAAAATTACTGTTTTGTTTTTTAAAGATTTTATTTTTGAATAATCTCTATACCTAATGTGGGGCTTGAACTCATAACCCCAAGATGAAGAGCTACATGCCCCACCAACTGAGCCAGCCAGGCACCCCTAAAAATTACTGTTTACATTATTTTACTACTGTAAGCCCAATGCAGTTAGCTGGTTAAAAGTTTGTGTAGACTGTGAAGCATTTGTATTTTAAAGAATCAAGCTGGGGGTAAGTGAGGCTGTGAGCACGCAGTGTCACCTGCCATTGTGAGAGGTCTTTACTAATTCAGGACATTAAGGAATATCCTCTTCATAGTGATAAAGCCTGTGAGATTTCTCTTCAGATGGTCTGGAAGGAATCCAAGAAGGGAAGTGGTGGAAAAATGGATTATTCCTATTCGAAACTTCAGATTATTAGGATTGAATTTGTATTTTGACTTATTCCTAAGAAACAGATGATAGAACCTCCCTCCCAACCCCAACACACACACACAACACAATAAAGTTGTTATTTCTCTAGTCTACAGCCTTGAGTGAGTATGAGTGAGTGAAATGTATAAAAGAAAACATTTTTTGAGGTAGGAATAGATTCATCATTGAGTTTCCCTGCCAAATTCAGAATTAGATAGTGGAAAAATACTATTTATTTTGAGTTTGTGAATCTGCCAGCGAACTGTTGGGAAAAATAAAGACAAGCCAGATGAGGACTTGGGTTATGGAATGAACCATAGATGACATATGACTGAACTTTTTGAAAGGAGAATATAGTTTTTCCTACTTTTATTTCCCAGTTTTAGCTTAGAGTCCTTAATAACTTTGATTTGCTATTGTACTGAACTATAGCAGCAAAATGGAAAACACAGCATACTGCAGTGTTGAAATCGACCTTAAGGGTTGGGAAATTGAAAAATATCAAGTTTCCATAGTAACACTAATTTAGTCAGATCACACATGTTGTTTCTGAGCCATTAGTTTACTCTTATGATGTTAAAAGAACATAATATTTACTCTGTAATGTGGTTAAGTTAATGTTACAATGCAAAGCAATTTCATATTTTCTGCATGTACATTTTATTATGGTAGGCTTGACATTTGATTGCTTGTAATATTTTAGAAAATGTGAAAATGTTCTAAAAGCTTTTTTAAAAAAGTATCTTAAGATAATTAAACAGGAAATCATGAACATATCATACTTAGAAAAATAAGGTAAAGATTAACTGAATTTTGTAAGTTTGCATCAGCATTTTTTTATGTTTGTTTATTTTTGAGAGAGTGAGAGAGGACACAGAGCATGAGTGGGGGAGGGGCAGAGAGAGAGGGAGACACAGAATCCAAAGCAGGGTCCAGGCTCTGAGCTGTCAGCACAGAGCCTGACACAGGGCTTGAACTCTTGAACTGTGAAATCATGACCTGAGCCGAAGTTGCATGCTTAACCGACTGAGCCACCCAGGTGCCCCTTGCACCAGCATTTATTGCTGAATTTCTGAGAATTTATTTGGTCTTCCAACTGGGTAGCTTTTACATGATCTGATTATAATTCTCACAGTTACCACATTCTTTATGATATATCCTTCACATCTACTAGGAATTTGTCTCAATTCCTTTTAGAATTCCCAAATTCATGAATACTACTATAGGCTGTTTGTGGGGGCCTATTATTCCACAAAGAAGCCTTTTCCTCCACGACTTTATAACTTACTACAAAGATAATGATCTAGAGAAGGGCAAAGCTGCCTTCTCAGTGGGCCCTCCTCCAGTGCACACACCAAGCATATCTTTATGACTGGTCCTCATATATTGGTCTTCTCTTGTGTGTGGTTCAAATCTGCTTCTCAATAAAATGACAAAATGCTACATATCATGTGTTCAAGGCCACTCATGATTGAGGATATTTATGCCTGTGTTTATAAGCAAAATTAGTCTGTAGTTTTATCTTCTGCTGCCATTCATGAATATTAGGGTATAAGCTACCCAAATTTCCATTCAGTTTACTAAAATTAAAAAAGAAAACAAGTAAATTCAATGAAAAAAAAATAACAGTCATGCTTTTTGAGAGAGAATTCATTTGGTTGACTGGACTGTTCACTTCTTGCCTAACTGAGTCTAAGTAATGCTGAGAAATTTAATTCAATACAAGAAATAGCTACTGAATGCCTATTATGTTAGGCATTGTGCTAGGTACTGGGGATATATTGATAAATATGTATGGTAGTAGCAGTAATAAGTTGCATAGTGGGTAATAGTGCTTGGCACTTGGTAATCACTAGATACACTTTAGCTATTATTACTATTATTATTATTATTTTGAAAAGGAGAGAGAGAGAGAGAGAGAGGGAGAGAGAGAGAGAGAGGAGGAGGAGCTGTAGTAGTATTCATGGGAACAGGAATAGAGAGAGAGGGAAAGAGAATCTTAGCTCAATCCTGCAACCGTGAGATCATGACCTGAACTGAAATCAAGAGTTGGACGCTTCATCAGTTGAGCCACCCAGGAGCCCCTATTATTACTATTATTATCACTATTTGTATTCCATGTGCCAGTACTTACTTACTTCATTTGATTCTTATAGCAACCCTGTTGAAGTTGTAGTGAATTGAAGTGGTATTACCTTCACTTTTATAGCTCAGAAACTGGGGCTTTTAAAGGCTAAGTAACTTGCCTGAGATCACCAATATGATAACTGGTAGAAGCAGAATTCACACCCAGAATACACTTGACTGCCAAGCCAGTGTTCACATACATTACTCTATCTAGCCTGTCCCTGGCTTAAAGAAGCTCTCACCTAGTTTTTCCAGGAACCTCTGTCCAATAACTAACTTATTCTGAAAGTTTCCAGAGGAGGTCTTCTGGGGCTGTATTCCAGTAACTTATTCCCCTAAAGTTAGTTAGAAAAAAAAGTCTAACACAAATTTCATGTATTACACTTGAAATCTATTCCTTCCTTAGTCTAGAGAAGAAAATATATCTACCCATGTTGCTACCCAAAGTCAATACGTTCTAGTATTTTCTCTGATGTATACTTAGAAAATTCGTTGTTCAGTGAGGGGGAGGGCACAAGTTATATTATGAAAACTTTGTCTTTCTGGATTTCTCTTTAATGTTAAAAAGCTCTGTTAAGGAACTGAATCTTTTGTTGTCTATTTGGATACTCTTTCTGCCCTTGACTTTGATCGTGTTTCAACATTATTTTCCAGAGTCTTCTGACTGCCTGCTCATGGGATACGTTCTCACCTTGTAGTTTTTAAATGCTGTGTTTTCACACCAGATGATGGGCATAAGAGGTCATGAGAGGATGGGAAGAGAGTCAGTAAATAAAGTGAAAGCAAAGGTATGAACATTTAGGGCCAAGTTTAGTGCATAACTTCTCTTGTGTGAAATAGCTTTTTTGTGGTTAAAAAAAGCTATCATTTTGGGGGAACCATGACAGAGTTTTGGATGCTGAGGCACCAGGGGAAGGAGTTTAAGTAGACTGAAACATAGAAAAGATACAGAATGAAGGTAGGGTAATTATTGTACTTCTACTAAGAGGCATCCTAGGACTTGACTATAGTCTTATATGCCCTTCAGGGTAAATGACTTTGTAGAAAATCAACCTGTTTCTTCCAAAAGGAGAAATTGTTCAACATTTCCTCTTTTTTCTTGTCCAATGGCTCTTATAAGTAATGTTTTCAAACTCTAGATTAGGGGATTGTGCTCATATTTCCCCTAAAAATAAAGCCTTATGAGCACTATATACTTATAATTGAAGTTCTTTGTGAAAGATGGGTGAATACCTAAAAATCAGGCAACTTTCTGAAAGGAAAGTAGTCTTTATTTTAAAGGAAGAAAATTCCAGTGCATACCAAGTATGACACAAGGCTAATACCCACCCAGTGGCCAGATATATTTTCCTTAGGGATTTTGTTGTGTTTATTCCTCTAGCATTTTTTCATTCCTGACTTTTGGGGTGGCCCTTCTGTGAAGAGTTTCCTCATCCCAGCTGTTATGATGTTTAATATAGAGTTGCCAACTTCTGATCTGGCGGTTCCAAGACACAGGGTGAGGAAAACAAAGCTTTCCAGCATTTTGAATCCTATCCCCCACCCGCACTGGAATTAGTGCTTTCATCTCTGGTCAATCCTGAATTGTTTTCAACCCTAGCTTCGTCTCTGCTCTCCCCCGGAATAGCAGAACAATTACTAATCATAAAGATCCATGTTCATGTCCGGAGTTCAAATTACTTATGCCTCACACAAACCTCAATTCATTTCTCTTTCCTCTTCTATCTCTCCCCTCTCCTCTCCTCCACCCAAGTAAATTAGCTGATTTTCTTTTGGGGAAATATTTACTTTAAAGAGCTGTTTTTTTGTTTTTCCAAGATAAAAATTAGATTCTGGTTTTTAAATGAAGTAGGGTGTAATTTTTTCTTAGGAAAAACAGGATAATCATCTGGTTTTGATCCTAATGTTAGTCCATGGGATGGCTTGACATTTCCAATATGGAAAGTCATGGTATTTCGTTTTTGAAATATATAAGGGTGGCTATTCCCTGCTTCTCCTTCCTGCTCTCTAGCCTTAATTGTTTAATGTTAAGGTAGAATGGTCCTGACTGGTCTTGTGTTTTATGCCTGGCCTGCAGATAAGGAGTTTGGGATAAGCAGAACTCAAACTCAAAGGTAGAAAACAAAGCACAGATATATGAAGAAACAGCCCATTTTACCAAATGTGGAAACACATAAATCTTAACAGTACTGTACCTTGTTGCTTTCTTCTGATACATTCAACATGCTATTATACTGTGAATACTTCTGGCAACAGAAGGTATTTAGGAGATCAAATGGTGAAATAGGAAAATGTTGTTCTTTGGTTTTCCTACTGCCCCCAAGTGTCTGGTACAACATGGCTGTTCCCATATGGCTGTGTTTAAGGACCTCACCCTCAGAACCCTCACAAACTTGCTTTTAGACAATATCTCATGCTCTGGATCTTTTCTTCATTGTTACCATCCAGAGGAAGGATGGGATTCATTGACCTGAAATAATTGTGTCTACTTCCCTTATACACACCTGTTCCTAGACACGTACAGGAAGGTAGACGGTTGGGAAAATATTAGCATCAATATAACATTTTACACTTTTACAATAGGAATGTTTTAGAATTAATTCCTTATCCCCAAATAAACTCTACTTATATAACAAATTAGTGGAAATTTCAGAAGATGTCAGGATAATTGGATAGGTATCTGGGAGCGGGCAGACCTTCTAGTGTTTTACAGGATTTTATGCATAAGGTCAAAGCTGCCTTGGAATCTTCACTTGTTTTCTATTGAGAAAAGTCCCTATTACTTCCATAAAAGGGTCTTAATGCAAGCTTCAAAGAAAAATGCACATTTGTAATGAAGGAAGAATGGGTCCTTATTCTAAAGATATTTGGCCAGGGGTGCCTGGGTGGCTCAGTAGGTTAAGTGTCTGATTTTGGCTCAGGTCATAATCTCACAGTTCATGGGTTTGAGCCCTGTGTCAGGCTGTGTGCTGAGAGCTCAGAGCCTGGAGTCTGCTTCAGACTCTATCTCCCTCTCTCTCTGCCCTTCCCCTGCTCATTCTCTCTCTCTCTGTCTCTCTCTCAATCTCTCTAAAATAAATAAGCATTAAAAAAAAGATGTTTGGCCAAAAAATACAAAGATTAAATGGTGTCCCCAATATTTCATAGCAGTCTAGATGAGGACAACCCGGATTCCTATACTGTTTTCACTGTATTATTCTAGGACTTTTGTATGCTTGACAACTCTTGTTCACATTTCTTCTCTTTTTCCTTTTCTGCCTCATCGGTATTATTTATACTTTGTTTCCATATATGAAAAAATATTCCTTCCAAACAGTTAAAATTCCTATAAAAGTGCTTTTTTGTTTTTTAAGGAATGAAGGTAGGTACGAATCTACTTTTGTAGGATGGAGAATATTTAGGAGATCCAAGTCATATTTATATTATTATTGATATTGACATTATACTTGACTCATCCCTCAAAAATCACATATGGTGGAAACCTTTTATAATTGCTTGTGTTGAGTGGATTTGAGTATCTCATTTACTGATGAGGCATGATTTCTTTGGAATTCTTTTGTTTGTGAAAATATGCTTTGTATATCATCTACCTGAATTTGTATAATAATTAACTTTTGCAGAACTTAAGAAAATAATTCCTTCCTGTTTAAGCACTAAAATGTGCTTTTTATTTTAAAAAAAAAAATTTTTTTTTTCAACGTTTATTTATTTTTGGGACAGAGAGAGACAGAGCATGAACGGGGGAGGGGCAGAGAGAGAGGGAGACACAGAATCGGAAACAGGCTCCAGGCTCTGAGCCATCAGCCCAGAGCCCGACGCGGGGCTCGAACTCACGGACTGCGAGATCGTGACCTGGCTGAAGTCGGACGCTTAACCGACTGCGCCACCCAGGCGCCCCTAAAATGTGCTTTTTAAATTTTATACCACTATAAAGCATAATTTTGTTTAGTATTAAGGAGCTGCATTGGTCAAAATATTAAACTATTTTTGGTTTGTTTACTCATTTTCAGTTGTCAAAATAAGCATAATTGGAAACAGCTGCCTTGAGATTGTTTTTGACAACTCTTCACATTCAGATCTAACATGGATAACTTTAAGGAAATGAGCCTTATCTAATTATGATTTTTCCTAGAGTATATAGTCAGATTGCTATTCTGCAAATTAGAAGATAATTAAAAACAGAAACTGATCATTTAAAAAGTAGTACCACAGTTTTATAGAAAGACATTTTCCATGGCTTTCTCATTTTTACATAAATTGATTAGCTTCATTTGGCTATTTTATACACATCAACATTTTACTAATCTTTGGGATGATTAAAATGTAAGATTAATAAGATTAATGAAGTGTTTCCCTACCCTTTTATTCTTGTCCTCAAGCTGTACTTAAACTTTTTGTAATTTCCAGGACAGCTTAATAATATGATTTGATATTAATTAGTAAGAGATTTAGAAATTTTCAATATTTTAATACATTCTGTGATTAAATAAGTACATTTATTTTAATAGTTCCTCGGGTTAATTTATCTCACTCTAAGTGAGCTCTTGATTAAATTTAGAAATTAGGAAGCTATTGGAAATTTTTTTTAAATACCAGTTTTATACAAAATCCTATACTATTAGATAACTTTTTATTCTAAATTTATCCCTATAGTACTTACAATTTATTTTTGGAATTTAAAAAAGAAATATCGTGTGCTTAGATATTCTCTGGTCTCTCCTAGACCAGAGAGTTTGGCAAAGATCAGAATAAGGATAATCAAAGACACCTACCATGCATCTGAAGGTATGGGAACTGATAATTTTACTGTTAATGCTAGGATTCCATTCCTATGTGCACATTAACATAACTCAAAAAAGAAGGAATTGGGCTCAAAAAAACTTTGATTTTACATGGCAATATGGTAAGGCATAAAGAACACTGGACTATGGGTTGATGGTCCTGTGTTCCAAACTTTGCTTTTCTTTAAGCCATTTCTCTAGGCCTCATTCCCACCCCCCCACTCCCGGATGTAATGATGACGGTGGATTAGATGAGTTTCCTGTTTTCACCCTCTTTGATATTTTGGAATATTTGGAATGCAGGCTACAACTGACTCCCTCTCATGTTTCCTACACTGTCCAGCTCAAACATTTTGCATTTTCCTCAAGGTCTACACTTTATCACACTCATTGACTGCAGATGACTGTAATTCTGAGAACAACAAAAATAGCACGTCATGAACCACAGTAAAAACAGAACCAAGGCAACAACACTTTGTTTAACACAAGCCCCTAAGTAATGAAGACGTTCTGAGTCGTTACTGAGAAGTCCCTCATGAAAAAAATAATTCATCTCCAACTTCTGCCATCTATATGTAGTAGGTGGTGATCCTTGCCCATATGGTAACCATATGAGGAAATGACTGCTTTTGCCCGCCATCAACAGAATTCCTGTTACCTTGGTAACCTTGCATTTTTTTCCCTTCAATACCTGCTGTATTCTTTGTTTGGGGAATCAATTCTATTAATGATTGGACTCCATTATAAGACTCCATTATAACATTAAAAGTAAAAATACTTTCTTTTTTTAAAAAGATCTACTCTTTTAGCAACTTTCAATTATGCAATATAGTATTATTAACCATAGTCACGATGCTGTACATTACATTTCTCATTACTGATTTATTTTATAACTGGAAGTTTGTACCTTTTGACTTCCTTCACTAATTTCTCTGACTGCCATTTCCCCTTTCCCACCTCTTCCTTGCCTCTGGTAACAAGCAATCTGTTTTCTGTATCCATGAGCTGGGTTGCTTTTTTCTTTTTCTTTTTTTTTTTTAAGATTCTACATATAAGTGAGAACATCTGTATTTGTCTTTCTATGACTTAATAGGTGACTTATTTCGCTTAGAGTAATGCCCTTAAGGTCTATCCATGTTGTCACAAATGGCAAGATTTTATTTTTTATGGCTGAATAATATGTCATTCTCTCTATATATATATTTATCCTTCTATCTATCTAGATCTATCTACATATCTATATCATATTTTCTTTTATTTTTTTCTTTTAATGTTTTTATTTTTTTAGAGAAACTATGAGCAAGAGAGGGGCAGAGAGAAAGGGGGACAGAGGATCCAAAGTGGGCTCTGCACTGAGAGCAGTGAACCCAATGTGGGGCTTGGACTCATGAACTGTGAGGCTCAACTGACTAAACCACCCAGGTGCCCCTCTGTATTTTCTTTATCCATTCATCTGTTAATAAATACTTATGTTGTTCCCATGTCTTGGCTTTTGAAAATAATGCTGCAATGAACATGAAGGTGCGTGTATCTTTTTGAGTTAGTTTTTCCATTTTCTTTGGATAAATACCCAGAAGTAGAATTGCTGGACCACATAGTTCCATTTTTAATTTTTTGAGGAATCTCTACACTGTTTTCCATAGTGGCTGCACCAATTTACATTTCCATCAACAGTGCACAGAGTTTTCTTTTATTAATGTTTTGGTCTCTGAGTTTTTAATATTGTACACTTTGCTATCGAAGATCCTTCTGCCTCAAACAGGGTGTGTTCTTCCTCCTTTCAAAGACTAGCTCCTGCACTTGTGTTCTTCTGTCTCTCAGAACATTGTTCCCTCTACTCTGAACACCATCTTGCATCTTTAATATTTCCTCATTGTAGTCTATTTGTCTGAAATCATGGTACTCTTCTTTATCTGGAAAAAGGCCCTTTTCTTTTGATTTACTACTCATGTTATTTCCCTTTTACTACCAAAAGTCTTGAAAGGACCTTATTCACTTTCTCTGCATTAGGGTGATCCAGAAAGTCCAAAACTGTTTGTAGCCTGACTTCTGCCTTCAACAATCTGCTGAAGCCACTCTGTTTAAGGTGACTAAAAATTTTTCCATCACTGAGCACAATCACTTTCTCTCAGTCCTCCAAACCACTGCTGGAAAAATACTGAAAATCTTTCCTCCTTTGGTTTCTTTACATTATGTTTTCTGTTTTCCCCACCTTTCTGCCAGCAATTATTTGTCTCATCTTTCTTCTATAACTTCAGTGTTTCCTCAAAGATTTGATCAATTTGATCTTAGCATCTTTTTCTTCATTAAAAATGTTTTAATTAATTAATCTATCTATTTATTTTCGAGAGAGAGAGAGAACGTGAGGGAGGGGCAGAGGGAGAGGGAGAGGGAGAGAGAGAATCTTAAGTAGGCTCCACACTCAGCGTGGAGCCTGACACAAGGTACTCTCCCACAACCCTGGATCATGACCTGAGCACAGTTTAGCAACTGGATATTGGATATTCAAATCTTTTCCCTATTTTTATTCCTGTGTACTTTTTCCTTGTTATTTATAGCAGTTACTTATATTCTGGATAATAATTCCTTATTAGTTATATGCATTCCAAATATCTTTTCCTATTCTGAGAGTTCTTTATACTCTATATTGTTTATAAGCAGTTCTTAATTTTAATTCATCAGTCATTTTTTCTAATATGAGTACTTTTTGTGCTTGTTTAGAAAATCCTTCCTGGAGTGCCTGGGTGACTCAGTCAGTTGAGCATTATACTCTTGATTTTAGCTCAGGTCATGATCCCAGGTTGTGGGATTGAGTCCCATGTTGGGCTCCACACTGAGCATGGAGCCTGCTTTGGAATCTCTCTCCCTTTTTCTCTCTCTCCCCTGCTTGCACTCTCTGTCTCTCAAAAAAAAAAAAAAAAATCCTTCCCTTGTCCAAAGTCAAGAAGAAATAATCCTGTATTTTCTAAAATTTGCTGGATTTCAGTTTTGTGCATGATATAAGAGTCCAGTTTCATTTTTTTCATTGTCCCAGTATCATCTTTTGGAAAGTTCATTCCATCCTCACTGCTCTGCAGTGCCATCTCTGTCACAAGCCAGGTGTCACACAAACCTATTTCTATGGTGTTTCTCAGATCTCCTGCTCTATTTTTCATCTACTTTTCTGTCCCTGTGCCAATACCATAATGTTCTGATTACTATAGCTTTGTAATATGTCTTATTGTCCAGTAGAACAAATTTTCTTCTGGATGTTTTCTCTTCAAAAGTACTGTTATGAGCTGAATTGTGTCCTTCCCCCAAAAGATATACTGACATCTCTAAAACTTCAGAATATGACTTTTTTTTTTTGAAATAGGGTGATTACAGTAGTAATTCATTAAGATGTGGTCATATTGGAGTAGGGTGAGCCCTCATTCTTTTTTTTTTTTAAATATTTATTCATCTTTTTTTTTTTTTTTTGAGAGGGAGAGAGACAAAGTGTTTGCACTCATGCTCATGCAAGGGAGTGGTGAGAGGCAGAGAGAGAGAGGGAGAGAGAATGATGTGGGGCTCAGTCTCATGAACTGTGAGATCATGACCTCAGCTGAAATCAAGAGTCTGTTGCTCAACCTACTGAGCTACCTAAGCGCCCCAGGTGAGCCCTTATTCTAATATAATGGGTATTCTTATAATATGCTGGCCATATAAAGACAGAGGCACAGGGAGAAGGCTATGTGACCATGAAGGCAGAGATTGGAGTTATGCAGCTGCAAACCAAGAAAAGCTGAAGATTTTCAGGAAACCGCTGGAAGATAGGAAGACACAAGGAAGGATTCTCTGTACAGGCTTCAAAGGAATCCTGTAACACCCGGATTTTAGAATTTTCGCCACCTGAAATATGAGACAATAAATTTGTTATTTTAAGTCACCCAGTGTGTGGTACTTTGTTACATAGAGCATCTCCAGGAAACTAATACAAGTGCCTTGATTGCTTTGGCCTTTTGCATCAATATAAATTTTAGAAGTAGTTTGTCAAGTACCATAAAAGCTTGTGATTTTGATAAGATTGCATGAATCTACAAATAAATTTGGGGAAGAAGTTACATAGTTTTACTATTGAGTGTTCCAATAGTTGAATATAGTATTCTTTTCCATTACTTAAGTTGTCTTAAGTGTTCTGAACAAAGTTTTATGATGTTTTTTGGGAATGTTTATTTATTTTTTAGAGAGAGAGCACACAAGCAAGGGAGGGGCAGAGAGAGAAGGGACAGAGGATCCAAAGCAGGCTTTGCGCTGACAGCAGAGAGCCTGATATGGGACTTGAACTCACAAACTACAAGATCATGATCTGAGCAGAAGGCAGATGCTTAACCGACTGAGCCACCCAGGCACCCCTCTAAGATTTTCTTTATAAAGGTCTTAGAAATCTTTCATTAGATTTATTCCTAAGTAATTGGTAATGTTTAATTCTATTGTAAATGATGTCTTTTATAAACTTAGGTTTTCCATTTGTTGCTGGTATAGAGAAGAAATAGAGTTTTTGGACATTGAATTAATATTCAGTGACTTTACTAAACCTTCTTGGTCTAAATTATAACAGTTTATTTGGGTTTTGTATAAAATCATTATCATCTGTAAATAATGATAGTTTTTTTTCTCTACTTTAGTTTCTTATTTTTAATTTTTTAAATTTCTTCCTGAATGGGTCCTCCCCTACAATGTTGATTAGAAACAGTGATAGCCGGGTACTTAGGTGGCTTAGTTGGTTAAGTGTCTGACTCTTGATTTTGGCTTAGGTCATGATCTTATGGTTGTGAGATTGAGGCCTGGAGTCAGGCTCTGCACTGGGTGTGGAGCTGAAGGCTGCTTAGGATTCTCTGTCTTCCTCTGCTCCTCCCCCTCTCTTTCTCTCTCTCACAAAACAAAACAAAAACAAAAACAAAAAAACAACAAAAAGAAACAGTGATAGCAGTCTTCCTTGTCCTGTTCCTGATTTCCAAAGGAAAAATTTTAGCATTTAAATTAAGTGTGATATTTGCTGTATGTTTTGTAGATATCCTTTATCAGATTAAAAATATTTCCTCCTGTTCCTTGTTTGCTAAGAGTTTTATTTGGTTAAATCATAAGTGAGTGTTAAATTTTATTAAGTGCTTTGATCTGCATCTATTGAGATGATCATATTATTTTTCTCTAATTTGTTAATGTGGTGAATTACATTACTTAATTTTTTAATATTAAACCAGCCATGAATTTCTAGGATAAATACACCTTAACCATGATCTATTATTATTTTTACATGTTGCTAGATTAGATTTATGGATATTCTATTAGAATTTTTGCATCTCTCTGGTCATAAGTGAGTTTGGTCTGTAATGTATTTTTCTTTTATTTTTTTCTCACAGTTAAAATTTTTTAAATAATAAACTTTGGTTTTCAGAGTAATTGAACAGAAAGTTGAGTTTCCATTCACCCTTGCCACCATCCACAATTTTACCTATTATTAAAATCTTGCATCAGCATGATGCAGTTATTACAATTATTAAACCAGTACTGACACATCTTTTTTTTTTTTTGTAATAATCTTTCTTATATTGTCATTGTCAGGTTTTGGTATCAAAATTATGCTAGCCACATTAAATGAATTGGACAATATTTCTTATTTTTCTATTCTTTGGAAGAGTTTATGTAAAATGGGAATTATTTATTCTTTGTATGTTTGGGAGAACTTAAGAGTAAAGTCATCTAGTCCTGGAATTTTCTTTGTGGGCAGGCTTTTTTAAAAAGATTACTGACTTAATTTCTTTAACAGTTATAGGACTTTAGAGTTTTCTATTGCTTTTGATGCCAGTTTGATATGTTTTTCTATGATTTTTTTTCTACTTCATTTAAATTTTCAAAACTTACTGGCAAAAGATGTCAATAATATGCTCTTATTATTTGTTTACATGTGCAGAGTCAGTAGTGCTGTTCTCTTTTTTACTTCTGATATTTGTTATTTGTTCTTTCTTCCTTTTCCTGATTAATTTCATAATAATTTTATCAATTTTTAAATGTTTATTTTATGTTTTGAGAGAGAGAGAGAGAGAGAGAGAGAGCACAATCAGTGGAGGGGCAGAGAGAGAGGGAGACACAGAATCCAAAGCAGGATTCAGGCTCTGAGCTGCCAGCACAGAGCCCAACATGGGGCTCGAACCCACAAACCGTGAGATCATGACCTGAGCTGAAGTCAGAAACTTGACCTGAGCTGGAGTCGGACACTTAACCAACTGAGCCACCCAGGTGCCCTAAATTTTATCAATTTTGTTAGTCTTTTAAAAAAGAAACTTTTAGTTTTGTTGGTTTTTCTTCATTAGCTGCCCTCTATCTTTATTATTTCTTTCCTTCTGCTTTCTTTAATTTTATTTTTCTTCTCTTTGTCTAATCTCTTGAGATAAATACCTAGCTTATCAATTTCCATTCATTCTTTCCCTTTTTTAAAAAATTTAGATTCAAGTTGTTTAACATATAGTGTAGTATTTGTTTCAGGGGTAGAATTTAGTGATTCATCACTTACATAAAACAGCTAATGCTCATTCCAGCAAGTGCCCTTCTTAATACCCATCACCCATCTATCCCATCTCCCACCCATCTTCCCCCCATCAACCCTCAGTTTCTCTATATTTAGGAGTCTTATGGCTTGCCTCCATCCATGTTTTTATCTTATTTTATTTTTCCTTCCCATCCCTTATGTTTATCTGTTTTGTTTCTTAAATTCCACATATGAGTGAAACCATATGATATTTGTCTTTCTCTGACTGACTTATTTCACTTAGCATAATACATTCTAGTTCCATCCACATTGTTGCAAGTAGCAAGATTTCATTCTTTTTGATTGCCAAGTAATATTCCATTGTGTATATATTATATACTGTATCTTCTTTATCCATTCATCAGTTAATGGACATTTGGGCTCTTTTCATAATTTGGCTATTGGTGATAGCATTGCTATAAACATTGGGGCACATGTGCCCCTTCAAATCTGCATTTTTGTATCCTTTGGATAAATACCTAGTAGTGCAGTTGCTGGTTCATAGGATAGTGCTATTTTTAACTTTCTGGGGAACATCCATACTGTTTTCCAGAGTGGATGCACTAGTTTGCATTTCTACCAACAGGCAAAAGGGTTTCCCTTTCTCCACATCCTCGCCAACATCTGTTATTTCCTGAGTTGTTAATTTTAGTCATTTTGACAGGTGTGAGGTGGTATCTCATTGTAGTTTTGATTTGTTTTTTGGGTGTTGAGTTTCATAAGTTCTTCATAGATTTTGGAAACTAACCTCCAAAGTAGATATACACATTCAATGAGTGATGTTGAGTATCTTTTCATGTGTCTCTTGGCCATCTGCATATCTTCTTTGGAGAAGTGTCTATTCATGTCTTTTGCCCATTTATTCACTGGATTATTTGTTTTTTGGGTGTTGGGTTTCATCAGTTCTTCATAGAGTTTGGATACTAACCCTCCAAAGTGATACACAAATTCAATGCAATCCCTAGAAAAATAATGCCAGCATTCTACACAGAACTAGAACAAATAATTCTAAATTTAGTTTGGAACCAGAAAAGACCCTGAATAGCCAAAGTAATGTTGAAAAGAAAAACAAAGCTGCAGGCATCACAATTCTGGACTTCAAGCTGTATTACAAAGTTGTAATCATCAAGACAGTATGGTACTGGCACAAAAACAGAAACACAGAGCAGTGGAATAAAATAGAGACCCAGAAATGGACCCACAAATTCATGGCCAACTAATTTTCAACCAAACAGGAAAGAATATCCAGTGGAAAAAAGACAGCCTCTTCAGCAAATAGTGTTGGGAAAACTGGACAGAAACATGCAGAAGAATGAAACTGGACCACTTTCTTATACCACACACAAATAGATTCAAAATGGATGAAAAACCTGAATATAAGACAGGAAACCCTCAAAATACTTCAGGAGAAAACAGTCAGCAACCTCTTTGAACTTGGCCCCAGCAACTTCTTACCAGACATGTCTCCAGAGGCAAGGGAAGTAAAAGCAGAAATGAACTATTGGAACTTAATCACGATAAAAAGTTTTGCACAGCAAAGGAGACAATCAACAAAACTAAAAGTAGGGCACTTGGGTGGCTCAGTCAGTTGAGCATCCAACTACAGCTTGGGTTATGATCTCATAGTTTGTGGGTTCGAGCCCCGTGATGAGCCCCATGTTGGGCTATGCACTGACAGTGTGGAGCCTGTCTCCCTCACTCTCTGCCCCTCCATTGCTCTCTCTCTCTCTCTCTCAAAATAAATAAACATTGAAAAAAACAACAACTAAAAGTCAACCGACAGAATGGGAGAAAATCAACAAAATTAAAAGTGATTATTTTCTAATGCATTCAGTTTATATATTTCCTTCTAAGTACTATCTATCATAGCTGCATCTTAAAGTTCTAATATTCAGGTTTTTATTTTTTATTTATTTTTATTTTTTATTTTTATTTTTGTTTTTTAAAATTTATTGTCAAATTGGTTTCCATAGAACATCCAGTGCTCATCCCCAGCAGGTGCCATCCTCAATGCCCATCACCCACCCTCCCTGCCCTCCCACCCCCCATCAACCCTCAGTTTATTCTCAGTTTTTAAGAGTCTCTTATGGTTTGGCTCCCTCCCTCTCTAACTTTTTTTTTCCCCCTTCCCCTCCACCGCGGTCTTCTGTTAAGTTTCTCAGGAACCACATAAGAGTGAAAACATATGGTATCTGTCTTTCTCTGTATGACTTATTTCACTTAGCATAACACTCTCCAGTTCCATCCACGTTGCTACAAAGGGCCATATTTCATTCTTTCTCATTGCCATGTAGTACTCCATTGTGTATATAAACCACAGTTTCTTTTTCCATTCATCAGTTGATGGACATTTAGGCTCTTTCCATAATTTGGCTATTGTTGAAGTGCTGCTATAAACATTGGGGTACAGGCGCCCTTATGCATCAGCACTCCTGTATCCCATGGGTAAATTCCTAACAATGCTATTGCTGGGTCATAGGGTAGGTCTATTTTTAATTTTTTGAGGAATCTCCACACTGTTTTCCAGAGCGGCTGCACCAGTTTGCATTCCCACCAACAGTGCAAGAGGGTTCCCATTTCTCCACATCCTTGCCAGCATCTATAGTCTCCTGATTTATTCATTTTGGCCACTCTGACTGGAGTGAGGTGATATCTGAGTGGGGTTTTGATTTGTATTTCCCTGATGAGGAGCGATGTTGAACATCTTTTCATGTGCCTGTTGGCCATCCGGATGTCTTCTTCAGAGAAGTGTCTATTCATGTTTTTTGCCCATTTCTTCACTGGGTTATTTGTTTTTCGGGTGTGGAGTTTGGTGAGCTCTTTATAGATTTTGGGTACTAGCCCTTTGTCTGATGTCATTTGCAAATATCTTTTCCCATTCCGTTGGTTGACCTTTAGTTTTGTTGATTGTTTCCTTTGCAGTGCAGAAGCTTTTTATCTTCATGAGGTCCCAGTAGTTCATTTTTGCTTTTAATTCCCTTGCCTTTGGGGATGTGTCAAGTAAGAAATTGCTGCGGCTGAGGTCATAGAGGTTTTTTCTTGGTTTCTTCTCTAGGGTTTTGATGGTTTCCTGTCTCACATTCAGGTCCTTTATCCATTTTGAGTTTATTTTTGTGAATGATGTAAGGAAGTGGTCTAGTTTCATTCTTCTGCATGTTGCTGTCCAGTTCTCCCAGTACCATTTGTTAAAGAGACTTTTTTTCCATTGGATGTTCTTTCCTGCTTTGTCAAAGATTAGTTGGCCATACGTTTGTGGGTCCAATTCTGGAGTCTCTACTCTATTCCATTGGTCTATGTGTCTGTTTTTTGTTCCAATACCGTGCTGTCTTGATGATTACAGCTTTGTAGTAGAGGCTAAAGACTGGGATTGTGATGCCTCCCTCTTCAGTCTTCTTCTTCAATATTACTTTGGCTATTTGGGGTCTTTTGTGGTTCCATACATATTTTAGGACTGCTTGTTCTAGTTTCGAGAAGAATGCTGGTGCAATTTTGATTGGGATTGCATTGAATGTGTAGATAGCTTTGGGTGGTATTGACATTTTAACAATATTTATTCTTCCAATCCATGAGCACAGAATGTTTTTCCATTTCTTTGTATCTTCTTCAATTTCCTTCATAAGCTTTCTATAGTTTTCAGCATACACAGCTTTTACATCTTTGGTTAGGTTTATTCCTAGGTATTTTATGCTTCTTGGTGCAATTGTGAATGGGATCAGTTTCTTTATTTGTCTTTCTGTTGCTTCATTATTAGTGTATAAGAATGCAAGTGATTTCTGTACATTGATTTTGTATCCTACAACTTTGCTGAATTTATGTATCAGTTCTAGCAGACTTTTGGTGGAGTCTATTGAGTTTTCCATGTATAATATCATGTCATCTGCAAAAAGTGAAAGCTTGACTTCATCTTTGCCAATTTTGATGCCTTTGATTTCCTTTTGTTGTCTGATTGCTGATGCTAGAACTTCCAACACTGTGTTAAACAACAGCAGTGGTAGTGGACATCCCTGTTGTGTTCCTGATCTCAGGGGAAAAGCTCTCAGTTTTTCCCCATTGAGGATGATGTTAGCTGTGGGCTTTTCATAAATGGCTTTTATGATGTGTAAGTATGTTCCTTCTATCCCGACTTTCTCGAGGGTTTTTATTAAGAAAGGATGCTGAATTTTGTCAAATGCTTTTTCTGCATCGATTGACAGGATCATATGGTTCTTATGTTTTCTTTTATTAATGTGATGTATCACAATGATTGATTTGCAAATGTTGAACCAGCCCTGCATCCCAGGAATGAATCCCACTTGATCATGGTGAATAATTCTTTTTATATGCTGTTGAATTCGATTTGCTAGTATCTTATTGAGAATTTTTGCATCCATATTCATTAGGGATATTGGCCTGTAGTTCTCTTTTTTTTGCTAGGTCTCTGTCTGCTTTACGAGTCAAAGTAATGCTGGCCTCATAGAATGAGTGTGGAAATTTTCCTTCCATTTCTATTTCTTGGAACAGCTTGAGAAGGATAGGTATTATCTCTGCTTTAAACGTCTGGTAGAAATCCCCAGGGAAGCCATCTGGTCCTGGACTCTTATTTGTTGGGAGATTTTTGATAACTGATTCAGTTTCTTCGCTGGTTATGGGTCTGTTCAAGTTTTCTATTTCTTCCTGTTTGAGTTTTGGAAGTGTGTGGGTGCTTAGGAATTTGTCCATTTCTTCCAGGTTGTCCAGTTTATTGGCATATAATTTTTCATAGCGTTCCCTGATAATTGCTTGTATTTCTGAGGGATTGGTTGTAATAATTCCATTTTCATTCATGATTTTATCTCTTTGGGTCCTCTCCCTTTTCTTTTTGAGAAACCTGGCTAGAGGTTTATCAATTTTGTTTATGTTTTCAAAAAACCAACTCTTGGTTTCATTGATCTGCTCTACAGTTTTTTTAGATTCTATATTGTTTATTTCTGCTCTGGTCTTTATTATTTCTCTTCTTCTGCTGGGTTTGGGGTGTCTTTGCTGCTCTGCTTCTATTTCCTTTAGGTGTGCTGTTAGATTTTGTATTTGGAATTTTTCTTATTTCTTGAGATAGGCCTGGATTGCAATGTATTTTCCTCTCAGGACTGCCTTCGCTGCATCCCAAAGCGTTTGGATTATTGTACTTTAATTTTCATTTGTTTCCATATATTTTTAAATTTTTTCTCTAATTGCCTGGTTGACCCACTCATTCTTTAGTTGGGTGTTCTTTAACCTCCATGCTTTTGGAGGTTTTGCAGACTTTTTCCTGTGGTTGATTTTAAGCTTCATAGCATTGTGGTCTGAAATTATGCATGGTGTGATCTCAATTCTTGTATACTTATGAAGGGCTGTTTTGTGACCCAGTATGTGATCTATCTTGGAGAATGTTCCATGTGCACTTGAGAAGAAAGTGTATTCTGTTGCTTTGGGATGCAGAATTCTAAATATATCTGTCAAGTCCATCTGATCCAATGTATCATTCAGGGCCCTTGTTTCTTTATTGACCGTGTGTCTAGATGATCTATCCATTGCTGTGAGTGGGGTATTAAAGTCCCCTGCAATTACCACATTCTTATCAATAAGGTTGATTATGTTTGTGAGTAATTGTTTTATATATTTGGGGGCTCCTGTATTTGGCACCTAGACATTTATAATTGTTAGCTCTTCCTGATGGATAGACCCTGTAATTATTATATGATGCCCTTCTGCATCTCTTTTTACAGCCTTTAATTTAAATTCTAGTTTGTCTGATATAAGTATGGCTAGTCCAGCTTTCTTTTGCCTTCTAGTAGCATGATAGATAATTCTCCACCCCCTCACTTTCAATCTGAAAGTGTCCTCAGGTCTAAAATGAGTCTCTTATAGACAGCAAATAGATGGGTCTTGTTTTTTTATCTATTCTGATACCCTATGTCTTTTGGCTGGAGCATTTAGTCCATTTACATTCAGTGTTATTATTGAAAGATATGGGTTTAGAGTCATTGTGATGTCTGTAGGTTTCATGCTTGTAGTGATGTCTCTGGTACTTTGTGGTCCTTGTAACATTTCACTCATAGAATCCCCCTTAGGATCTCTTGTAGGGCTGGTTTAGTGGTGATGAGTTCCTTCAGTTTTTGTTTGTTTGGGAAAACCTTTATCTCTCCTATTCTGAATGACAGAAAAATGCCTTTTTCCTTCCCCAGATCAGGGAAGTTCTCAGCTATGATTTGTTCAAGTACACCTTCAGCCCCTTTCTCTCTCTCTTCTTCTTCTGGAATTCCTATGATATGGAGATTGTTCCATTTGATTGCATCACTTAGTTCTGTAATTCTTCCCTCATACTCCTGGATTTTTTATCTCTCTTTTCCTCAGCTTCCTCTTTTTCCATAATTTTATCTTCTAATTCACCTATTCTCTCCTTTGCCTCTTCAATCCATGCTATGGCTGCCTCCATTTTACTTTGCACCTCATTTATAGCATTTTTTAGCTCCTTATGACTATTTCTTAGTCCCTTGATCACTGTAGCAATAGAATCTCTGCTGTCCTCTATGCTTTTTTCAAGCCCAGCGATTAATTTTATGACTATTATTCTATATTCTTGTTTCATTATATTGCTTAAATCAGTTTTGATCTATTCATTAGCTGTCGCTACTTCCTGGAGTTTCTTTTGAGGAGAGTTCTTCCATTTCATCATTTTGGGTAGTCCCTGCGGTGGCTCCAAACTGCAGGGCACTTCCCCTGTGCTGTTCAGAGTAACTTGTGTTGGTGGGCGGGGCCGCAGTCAGACCCCATGTCTGCCCTCAGCCCACTGCTTGAGCCACAGTCAGACTGGTGTGACCTTATCTTCCCCTCTCCCGGCGCAGGACTCACTGTGGAGTGGTGTGGCCCCTGTCTGGGCTACTTGCACACTGACAGGCTTGTGGTGGTGCTTCTGTGGGATCTGGCGTATTAGCTGGGTGGATCTGCAAGGTGCACAGGGGCAGGAGGGGCAGGCTTAGCTTGATTTGCCCTCGGTGGTCTCCTGCGGGAGGGGTCCTTCAGCACGGGGAGGGAGGCAGACCCGTTGGATGAATGAATCCACAGAAGCACAGCCTTGGGTGTTTTCGTGGTGCAAGCAAGTTTGGTGAGGGGAACTGGTTCCCTTTGGAATTTTGGCTGGGGGATGGGAAAGGGAGATGGCCCTGGCCAGAGCCTTTGTCCCCCCGTGGAGCTGAGCTCTGTCTTCCAGGGCTCAACAACTTTCCCTCCCTGTGTCCTCTCGCCCTCCCCCTCTCCAAGCAGAGCTGTTGACTTTTAACATTCCAGATGTTAAGTCCCGCTGGCTGTCAGAACTCACAGAGTCTGGCTCCTGTGCTTTTGCAAGCCAGACTTTGGGGGCTCTGCCTTGCTGGGCGGGCTGCCCCTCCACTGCCCCGGCTCCCTCCCACCAGTCCATGTAACACGCAACGACTCTCCGCCCTTCCTACCCTCTCTCATGGGCCTCTTCCATGGGCCTCTATGCTTGGCTCTAGAGAGTCCGTTCTGCTAGTCTTCTGGCAGTTTTCTGGGTTATTTAGGCAGATGTGGGTGGAATCTAAGAGATCAGCAGGACGAGGTGAGCCCAGCATCCTCCTACGCCGCCATCTTCCAAGCTCCCAGTCCAAAAGCTATTCAGGTTTTAAAATTTTGATTCAGTTCAAATTATTTTCTAATTTCTCTCATTATTTATTTTTGACCCATTTGACCCCTTTTATAATTTCTCAAACAAGTGGAGATTTAAGAGTTTATGTTCCCACATTGTATGGTGGTCAGAAACCATTACCTGTATGATTTCAATCCTTTGAAATTTGTTACGACTTGCTTTA
The DNA here is from genome assembly GCF_022837055.1 of Prionailurus viverrinus. Taxonomy (NCBI): domain Eukaryota; kingdom Metazoa; phylum Chordata; class Mammalia; order Carnivora; family Felidae; genus Prionailurus; species Prionailurus viverrinus. The sequence continues at coordinate 74,830,653 of NC_062563.1, forward strand.
TGACACAGTATATGGTCAATTTTTTTGCAAATGTTTCTACATACTTGATAATAATATGCATTCTACAATTTTAGAGTCAGTATTTTATATATTTCTATCAGATCAGTTTGTTAATTATATCCTTCAAGTATTTTGTCCCTATTTTTTGTTTATTTGTTTTATCATCTACTGACAGAATTATGTTAAATCTTTCAACATAATTGTAGATTTGTTTACTTGTCCTTGTAGTTTAGCTTTTGGTTTACATATTTTCTAGTCATGTATCTAGTCATGCATCAGGTGCATATAATTCTAAAATTATGTCTTCCTGGCAAAATGAAGTTTTTATTATTCAGAAGCCTCATTTCTTTCTTTCTTTCTTTCTTTCTTTCTTTCTTTCTTTCTTAATCTTTATTTATTTTTGAGAAAGAGAGATACAGAGTGTGAGCAGGGGAGGGGGAGAGAGAGAAGGAGTCACAGAATCCAAAGCAGGCTCCAGGCTCTGGGCTGTCAGCACAGAGCCCAACGTGGGGCTTGAACTTATGAAACTCGAGGTCATGACTTGAGCTGCAGTCGGATCCTTAACCAACTAAGCCACCCAGGTACCCTGGAAGCCTCTATTTCTAGTACATTTTTTCATTGAAGTTTATTTTGTGTGATATTAGTATATACACACCAGTTTTACTTTGGTTATTATCCTCATTGTTTCCTTCCTTTTACTTTAAACTTTTCAGTGTTCTTTAAAATCCAGATTGAAAATCTTTGTTTCTTAAACTGGAACATTTAATGTTTGCATTAAGCATAATTACTGATATATTTCATTTAGTTCTATCATTTTATTTATTTATTTATTTATTTATTTATTTATTTATTTATTTAAATTTGACCTACTGATCTACCTCCTTGTTTGCTTCTCTCCAGATTGACTATGTATATTTTTAAAAATCTTTTTTTCCCTTTATTATCTTGGTTGTTTTATACTTCAATTTTATTTATTTAGTTATTGACCTATTGATTACAATAATTTGCTTATTGAAGTCTAAAGTTAATACAAATTTGCCCTTCTTTCGGATAATACAAATAATTTAGTATGGCACTTACCCTACCCCAGCTTTATTTTTCCCTCCATTTTGACTTTCTGGGTTATTTCAACTTTATTACTCCACAGAAATGGAGAAGGCATTTTAGGAAGACATAATAAATTTAATATTGATAGATATAATCTTATAACGGTTTTAACTAGAAATTCTAAATTTACTTTTATGGGTCTTTCTCTGAGTTTCAGAGCTGTTAAGGAACTTTTTAGTTAGCACATAAATTCTTATGTTTAAACTTCTAAGGATTTTTAAATAAACAGTACATTCTAGAAGTGGATTTTTTACTTTAGCATCTTTATTGCAATGGAACAATTCCAGGCCAAATACAGCAACTTACCCATGTAGCACTTGGTGGGCATGTTTAATCTGAAAACTTCTGTATTTCTTCTATTTTGGAAAAATTTTTAAAAAATGTTTATTAATTTATTCTGAGAGAGAGAGAGAGAGAAAGAGAGAGCGAGCATATGTGTGTGAGTGGGGAAGGAGCAGAGAAAGAGAGAGAGATGGAAAGGGAGAGAATCCTAAGCAGGGTCCCAGTGTGCTGTCAACATAGAGCCTAATGGGGAGCTCAGTCGATCTAATCTCATGAACTGTGAGATCATGACCTGAGCTGAAATCAAGAGCAGGATGTTTAACTGACTGAGGCACCCAGGCGGCCCTATTTTGGAAAAGTTTATGTCATGTCCTCAACAATCTTTTTGTGGCCATCCCATTAGACATATGTTGGAGACTCCTAATTGAGTCTCCATGTTTTTAAACTGCTTTTTCATAATTATGATTTTACTTCCTTATCTCACTGTCAGAGTTCTAGGTAAATTCCCCAGTACACTTCCATTTTATTAATTCCCTCACCACTATCTATCTCACTTACTAAAGTTGTTAAAAAGTTAAACCCCAAAATTTTTTTTTAAAGTTTATTTATTTTGAGAGAGAGAGAGAGAATGTGCAAGCAGGGAGGAACAGAAATAGAGGGAGAGAGAATCCCAAGCAGGCACCAAGCTACTAGTGCAGAGCCCAACACCAGGATCGAACCCATGAAACTGTGAGATTGTGACCTGAGTGGAAACCAAGAGTGGGTAGCCCAACCAAGTGAGCCACTCAGATGCTCCATAAACTCTAATTTTTATTTCAGAACTTCTAACTGGTTTTTAAATTGCCTGTTCTCATTTCATTTTTGCTTGTTTTATTTTACAATTTATTGATTTTTTCCATAAAAGTGTTATTACTTTATCTCTTTGAATATCCTATAGTCATTTAAAATTCCTTTTTAATTTTCATTTTTGCTTCTTAGTTTTTCCTCATGTGTTAATAAACTTTTGATTTGTAGATTCATCTTGGGAGTAAGCATTTTTCCCTTTGTCTTTGCTCACTCCCCTTCTACTTTGTTGCAATTGTACATAGTCTTTGTTGTCCCCTTTTCAGAATCAGGTGACAGGGACAACTCAAGGCATTTATCACTGGTGATTTAGGGACAGAACAGATCTAATCTTAGCCAATGGCAGTTCAGCCCAGATGCTGACTCTGAGGCTATCTGTTTTGTCTCAGGAGGATGGGTATATAGCTTTATATAAGCTGTAGCCCCAGGAAGCTGTCAGGTATAGCTCTTTCAAGCCCCCTTTCCTTTCTAGTCGGTTATGTTAAATAGTAAGACTAGCTCTGGTCTTCTGCCTCAGATAGGGCACTTTCAGTCATCATGATTAAAAATACAAGTTCCTGGCTGCCTTTGCCTACTGTGTCCTTCTGTATCTATCTGCTGTATCTTGAGAGAGACAGAGACAGTGTAAGTTGGGGAGGGGCAGAGAGAGAATCCCAAGCAGGCTCCCTGCTGCCAGCACAGAGCCTGACACGGGGCTCCAACTCACCTCGAGATCATGACCTGAGCAGAAACCAAGAGTTGGATGGATACTTAACTGAATGAGCCACCCACATGTCCCTAATATTTCCACTTTTTACATTTTAATTTTTCATTGCTTATTTGGGGTGGATAGTGAGTGGCTTACAGCATGAATTCTCAATGCCTTGATCTGAGGTTGTGGCCAAAAATATATGTTAATACAGCCAGTCATTTGCTTATTAGGGATCAGTAGTATGTACTGCAGTTATTACTACTTATATCTCACATAGCCAAATATTTTAACAATTTAAGAATTTGAGCTTCACAAACTCAAACTCATTTCCTAAGCACATCTTGATTTAATTTTCCTCCATGCTCTAATGGTGGATAGCATTAAAAATTTTACATTATATTTGGCTTGATGGAAACCTGCCCAAAATAATCATTGAACACAGCTTGTCTAATTAGCCCTTTTCCGCATGACTGTAATTGTAAAAGTGGTGGAAAGTTCTGCAGAATATAATATGCCCAGATAATTAATTAGAAACAGGCCACCAAGGAGGATTTGGCATATGTATTAGTTTTCTCTTGCTGCTGTAACAAATTGCCACAAATGCAGCAGCTTAAAACAATATCCATTATTATCTCATAGAACTGAAGATCAAAAGTCTGTCATGGCATAGCTGGATTCACTGTTGAAGGACTCGAAAAGCCAAAATCAAGGTGTTTGTAGGGCTGCATTCCTTTCTGGAAACTATTGGGAAGACTTCCATATCTAACCTGCATTAATTATACCTTTTTGGTTTTGATGCTTTGACATCTGAGACGTTGCTGACCCTGAAGAGACTGCCTTTCTACAGGCTAATTTCTAGAGGCAGTAAATGACTTACCTGCAAATGTACCTTTAATATGCAAATTAACCAATCCAGTCAGGATAGCCCCTGTGCCTCAGAGCCTGTGGAAATTATTCCCGCTAGCCAATCCTAAAACTACCTACCCTGCTCAGTTCATTCCTTCGTTGGAAGCCACAATAAGGAAAATTGCTCACATTTTCCCCACCCACTCTGCCTTTGACTGACACTAGCACTTCCCTGTGCAGTCTTGTGCGGTGAGCCTACTCTTCTTGCCAACAGGGAATAACAAACTATCTTTTTAATTGCATCAGTCTCCTGATTCCTTGGCCTCACCATATCTGAACAATAATAAAACCTGCATTTTAAAACACAAGCTTATTCAGGTTGTGGGCAGAAGCCAGTTCTTTTTCATGCCTTCCACTTGGCTCCTCTACCTTCGAGCCAGCACGTCAAGTCCTTCTCATGCTTTGACTTCCTCTTATCCTTTTAAGGGCTCCTATGATTACACTGGGTCTGCATTAATAATCCGGAATAATTTCTCCACTAATTTAAGGTCAGATGATTAGTAATCTTAATTATGTCTGCAACATCCTTTTACCATGCAATGTAACATAGCCACAGGACATATACCAGGGGACATATATCATGGAGGTCAAAATTCTGCCTAACACAGTGTTTTAAAAGTTAAATAAGAAAAATACTGATTTCGGGGCACCTCGGTAGCTCAGTTGGTTAAGTGTCTCTTGATTTCAACTCAAGTCATGATCTCATGGTTTGTGAGATGGAGCCCTGAGTCAAGCTCTGTGCTGACAGCCTGGAGTCTGCTTGGGATGCTCTCTCTCCCTCTCTGTCTGTCCCTCTCCTGCTCTCTCTCTCTCTCCCAAAATGAAAAAACAACATTTAGAAAAGAGAAAAATACTGATTTCAAGATTTGCATTGGGAAGACATCATGAGAAGTTGTAATATGACTGTATCTGTTCCCATTGCAGACTATAGTCTCTGAGTTCATCTGCTTAAAATTTCTGTGACTGAAATAGCTTAAATAATAGTATGATTGAAAGAATTAGTCTGGAAAGAATTACTCAGCTATGAGTCTGGTTTTGCTCCTATCATGCATAAACCTTGCATGACATTTTGTCATGAAATTCCTTAAATTTCTCTAAGGGGGTATCTAGGTGTTTCTGTGCTCCTTCATGTGCATTCACTGTCATAAGACACCTTACTACTTTCCCTATTTTTCCATCACAGTATCTTTATTTGGATATTGTTTGTTTTCTTATACACTCATTGGGGGAAAAGTTCTGAGGCACAATGATACACTGATAGTTTAAAAGGTCTGACTTAGACTGTCTAGTACAAACACAGTTAAAAATACCTTATCTTCTGCAATTAATACAGGACCAAATAATGCAAATGTAAAGCATCTCAGAGGCAATCGTTTTCCAAGATAACTTTACTGAAACCCAGAGGCTCTTTGAGATGGTCACAGATATGTTCCTCTTGCCATGTGAGTGCTCATTCTCACTTCCTCTAACCCTGTTTTACTATACTTTCTGTTTTTTTCTTCTTTCTCCATTCTTCTTTTCTTATGTCTACTTCTTGCTTTCTCCTTTCTTCTCCTATATTCTATTTTTTCCTTGTGTGCCTGTCCCGATCCTGCTTTATGTATTTCATTACTATATGATTTCATTACTCACTTTATCCTAGTTTTCCAGTTTCTTTGGATTACTCTCTTACTTTCTTCTTTTCATTGTGTTTTTCCAGTAAGCATTGTTGTCTTATATCTTCTGTTCTTCAAACAGTTATTTCCTTGCAAAGTGCACTATTTCCTTGGCAAATAGTACCCATAGAAGTCTATTTCTAGGTGAGGAAAGAGAAATAAAACTAATAAAAAATTAATGGTAAACAAAAATAATTATAAATTAAGAGAAATAAAATTAATGATAAATTAAAAAATACTGATAAATTGTGTGACCCTGGTTTTAGACATAGGGTCTTCCTCACCCATAGTGATTAATCCCATTTTCTCAAATTTTATCTTTAATGTTCTAACTTGAGAATTTAGAATAACATGATGAGGACAGGTAACCACTTGAAGGTTAAGCATTTTTCAATTTCTTGCCAAAACAGGAGGGCATGGCAAACTTATGAGTTGGCTCAGGTTCAGAGACATGCTTCTCATGTTTTTCATGCCTTTAGAAAAGAAGTTCAGAGTTCCTCCAGCTCTAACATCTCATATGCCAAGAGTTCTGAATTTATCCCTGTAGGGTATACTGTGGTTAGTACACTATGTGCTTAATGAGTCTCTGGGGATAAAGCTTGACTCTGAACTCTCTCAAATCTGAGCAGTCGTTATTTTCCCAATATAAGTAGATTTACCATAACTTTGCCATTTGCTTGGTATGTAGCTATACTGCAGCTTTAACTCCTGAAAGATTGGTGGAGTTTTCATTTGGTTGTCATAATTTTAACAAAGTCAGAATTGGCCTTTGCAAAATTATTTTGCTTTCAAGAAATCAGACCTGGTCTTTGAAAACCCTTAGAACCTTTGTGAGGTTTTTAAGAAAAATATTTTGTGACAGTCAGTTCCAGTTGTTTTTTCCTTCTTTTAAAAATTTTTTAACTTTTTATTTCATTTTGGAGAGAGAGAGAGTGCGAGTGGGGGAGAGGGGTAGAGGGAAAGAGAAGGAGAATCTTAAGCAGGCTCCACATCCAGTGCAAAGCCTGATGTGGGGCCTGATACCACAACCCTGGGATCAGGACCCAAGCTGAAACCAAGATTCAGACACTCAACTGACTGAGCCACCCTGGTGCTCCTTCCTTCATTTTTAAAAAACTGCTGCTATCATGAGAAATCTGGGCAGATGAATCAATTCCCTCTGTTTTGGAGTTAAAGCAATGCCATACATAATACAAATGTTAGCATTTTGCCTGTGCTAGAATATTTTTCTCCTGCTACAAATACAAAAACAAATAAAAAATATGCTATTTTCTTATTTAACCAAATGATTCCAGTCACTTCTCTTTGTTTCTTGGTTATTCAGAGTATAATTTCTTTCTTCAGCAGCAGAAATGGGATTCTTTCCTTGTGTTCTCATTATAATTAGTGGAACAACTGCTGTAATTATGAAACTTCTAGGGGCGCTTGGGTCGCTCAGTTGGTTAAACATCCAACTCTTGGTTTCAGCTCGAGTCAAGATCTCCTGGTTAGTGAGATTGAGCCCTGCATTGTGTTCTGTGCTGACAGTGTGGAGCCTGCTTTGGATTCTCTCTCTCTCCCTCCGTCTCTCTGCCCCTCCCCCTCTCTTGTGTTCTTTCTCTCTCTCAAAATAAATAAATAAACTTAAAAAAAATTAAAAAAAACGAGGCTACTATAATTGTGGTGCTTGAGAGATGCTTCTCTGTAAGAGTTCTGTAATACCATACTGTCTACAGTAAGCTAATGATCAAGATCACTAACTTGAGGGTAGGATTGATATTCAGATTTTCCCCCTTTCATAGTCTAAAACTTGCAGTACATTGGTGCATGAAGATTATATATATAATATGTCTAATATATATAATATCTATATATCTGTGTTATATCTATAATATATATAATATATAAAAAATAAAATATAAAATATAAAAAAAGCAAAATAGTATATATATAATATAACATTTTTTACAGTGTCAAAAGACATAGAATATAAAATGTAGCAGGAAAAATTTAAGCTCAAAACAATTTATTCAATGCTGAAATTGTTAAGGAATTTAGCACTGATTGAGAGTCCACTATGTACCTACACTTTAAACATATCATCTTATTTAATTCTGCTAACTACCACATGAGGGAGGTATTATACTCTTCATTTTAAAGATAGAATAGGGACTCATAATTAGAAGTATTTAAGGTGACTGAAATTGAGGAAGCCAGGATTCAACAGCAGGTCTGTCTTCCTCCAAGTTTTTTGTTCTTTTGAGCACAAAAAGAGGTAGGACAGTTTTTGAGGTTTTATTTTCCTCCCTGAAAGTCTTTAAATTCTTATTCCCAGGGTCATTTAACTGAGATCTGAAGGTGAAAATAATGGACGGAGAACTCTCCTCAGTGTCAGGAGATCTGGGTTCTAGTGCTGTCCCTGGTCTCCACATGTGGAACTAGATGTACAGCTGCTGGCTTTGCTTGGACTTTGTCAGTTGCAAAGCACTGTTGACAGGCAAGGTGCTATTAATGAATAAGAAAATGTCATCTCTGGTTTTCTTGTGGTAAAGTAAGAACATAGTTTGGGGCTTTCCCATTACCACTCACTTTACTTAATCTCCTACTCTTCGTCAGAGCAGTTAGTTAAAATTAAAAAGTGCGTGAATGAAGAAGACTGGGTAGTCAGCATAACTCATGCCTGCTACCTTGCTTAAAGGTGTCACAGAACTAGTAGAACAAGAAAAGAATGTAAGTGGATCCTGTTTTGTGGCAAGAAAGCAAAAACATAATGGCTTCTGGATTCAATCCAGGATCATAGGTCTTGTCGACTTTTGAATTCAATCCAGCATCACAGGTCTTGTTGCCAGTCAGATCCTAATGAAATGAATATTCTGGCTCAGTCTATTTTTGGGCAGGCAAGGTTTCATTCCTACTTTCTGGGTGAAGCAACAGTGACTGAGAGGTTATGCAACTTGCCCTAGGTTATAGAAGTGTCCTGCAGAGAGGAATGAGAGAGTAGAACCACCTTTGAGTACAATGATCTTCCTGCTGCAAAACAGTAAAGCAAGTTTTGGTTTTGGAAATGTTTCTTTTCTGTGGGAGCCCATAGTTTTGTATTCTACAGCGGGGGAATGATCTCTCTCCTCACTTTTTTTTAAATTGTTTTTTTTTTAACATTTATTCATCTTTGGGAGACAGAGAGAGAGACAGAGCGTGACAGACACAGAATCCGAAGCAGGCTCCAGGCTCTGAGCTGTCAGCACAGAGCCCGACGCAGGGCTTGAACTCACAAACTGCGAGATCATGACCTGAGCCGAAGTCAGACACTCAACCGACTGAGCCACCCAGGTGCCCCTCTCTCCTCACTTTCTAAATCAACCACTGTGTTCAGTGATATATCTAAAATGATAACTAAGACTTTCTGAAGTAAAAGGATCTTACATAATAGTTCCCTCCAACAGATGCTAAAACATATGCATTGCATCTACTGGCTCCATGTCTCCACATCTTAGATCATCCAACAGTTGGATAAATCCTCTGGTTTCAGAACCAGGCTGTTCATCACTTTTTGACAAAACTTACTTCAGCAGCCTCAATTTTCACTTCAGGTGTTTAGAGCCTTCTCTCTTATTTGTCATTCAATAAACTAAAACATCAAAAAAAATTGCCAGTCTCTGATTATACCTGGTATATGTATTTCTATGCACCACTCCAACATTAATGTTGCTCTGTGCCAGAATGGTCCTCATTACTGCATGTTATTTACAGCTTCTTGTTGGGGAAGCTGTGGAGAGGATCCATGCATCAGAGTAAGTCTTAGGTGAATTTTTGGACTCTTTCAATCCTGTGAAACTATGGTTTTGTAATAACAACATTGGTCAATTCAGTGCTCATAAAGGTAAGTGTACTCTTAAACCCCTTCACCTATTTCACCCATCCCTCCACCCACCTTCCTTCTGGTATCCATTCGTTTATTCTCTATAGTTAAGAATCTGTCTTTTGGTTTGCCTTTTTTCATTGTTTTGTTTCTTAACTTCCACATATGAGTGAAATCATATGGTATTTGTCTTTATCTGATTGACTTATTTTGCTTAGCATAATATTTTGTAGATCCATCCATGTTGTTGCAAATAGCAAAAACCTCATCCTTTTTAATGACTGCATAATATTCCATTGTGTGCATGTGTGTGAGCATGTGCGTGCGTGCGTGCGTGTGTGTGTGTGTGTGTGTGTATACCACATCTATATCCATTTATCTAAAGTTGGATACTGGGTTTCCTCCATATTGTGGCTATTATAAATAATGTTGCAATGAAAATAGAGGTGCATCTCTTTTTGAGTTGGTGTTTTCATTTTCTTTGGGTAAATACCCAGTAGTGGAATCATTGGATTATGTGGTGTTTCTGTTTTTAATCTTTTGTGGAATCTTCACACTGTTTTCCACAGTGACTGTACCAGTTTACATTCCTACCAGCAGTGCACAAGGATTCCTTTTTCTCCATATCCTTGCCAACACTTGTTATTTGTTTTTTTTTTATATTAGACATTTTTTATATTAGACATTCTGGTTTAAGGTGATATCTCATTGTGTTTTTGATTTTCATTTCCTTGGTAAATAGTGATGTTGAGAATCTTTTTATGTGTCTGTTGTTCATTGGTATGTATTCTTTGGAAAATGTGTATTCTGGTCTTCTTCCCATTTTTTACCTGGATTATTATTATTTTTTGGTGTTGAATTATATAAGTTCTTTATATATTTTGGATATTTAACCCTTTATTGGATGTCATTTGCAAATATCTTCTCCCATTTGGTAGATTGCCTTTTAGTTTTGTTGATGGTTTCCTTTGCTGTGTGAAAGCTTTTAATTTTGATGTGGTCCTAATAGTTTATTTTTGCTTTTGTTTCCCTTGCCCCAGGAGACATAGTTAGAAAAATGTTGCTAGAGCCAATGCCAGAGAAGTTACTGCCTGTACTGTCTTCTAGGATTTTTATGGCTTCATGTCTCGCATTTAGGTCTTTAATCCATTTTGAGATTATTTTTGTGTATGGTGTAAGAGAGTGGTCCAGTTTCATTCTTTTGCAGGTAGTTGTCTAGTTTTCTCAGCACCATTTGTTGGAGAGACCCTCTTTTCTAATCCATAAGTATGGAATATTTCCATTTGTTTGAGTAGTCTTCAAATTATTTCATAAGTGTTATAGTTTTCAGAGTACAGGGCTTTTGCCTCCTTTGTTAAGTTTATTCCTAAGTATCTAATTTTGTGTGTGTGCAGTTGTAAATGGGATTTTCTTAACTTCTCTTTCTGCTACTTCATTATTAGTGTATAGAAACACTACTGATTTCTGAGTATTAATTTTGTATCCTGAAACTTTACTGAATTCATTTATTACTTCAAATAGTTTTTAGGTGGGAGCTTTTGGGTTTTCTATGTATCATATCATGTAATCTGCAAACAGTGACAGTTTAACTTATTCCTTACCAATATGGATGCCTCTTATTTCTTTTTCCTGTCTGATTGCTGTGGCTAGGACTTCCAGTACTATGTTGAATAAAAGTGGTGAGGGTGGCTATTCTTGTCTTGTTCCTGATCTTGGAGGAAAAGCTCTTAGTTTTTCACCATTAAGGATGGTATTAGCTGTGAGTTTTTTATGTATGGCCTTTACTATGTTGAGGTACATTCCCTCTAATCCCACTTTGAGAGTTTTTGTGAACAGATATTAAATTTTGTCAAATGGTTTTTCTGCATTTGGTGTGGTGATCATATGATTTTTATTCTTTGTTTTGTTGATGTGGTATATCACGTTTATCAATTTTCAAATATTGAACCATCTGTGCATCCCCAGAATAAATCCCACTTGTTCATGGTGAATGATCCTTTTGATGTATTGCTGAATGTGGTTTGCTAATGTTTTATTGAGGATTTTTGCATATGTATTCATCAGAGGTATTGGCCTATAGTTTTCTTTCTTCCTTCCTCTCTTTTTTTCTTTCTTCCTTCTTTGTTTTTTGTTTGTTTGCTTATTTTGTTGTTGTTGTTATTGTGTCTTTGTCTGGTTTTGGTATCATGGTAATGCTGGCCTCATAGAATGTGTTTGGAAACTTACCTTCCTCTTCTATTTTTTGGAATCGTTTGAGGAGAATAGGTATTAACTCTTCCTTAATTTGGTAGAATTCACCTGTGAAGCCATCTGGTCCTGGACTTTTATTTTTTGGTAGATTTTTGATTACTGAGCCAATTTTATACTAGTAATTGGTGTATTCAGATTTTTTATTTCTTCCTGATTCAGTTTTGGAAGATTGCATGTTTCTAGGAATTTATCCATTTCTTCTAGGTTGTCCAATTTGTTGGCATATAATTTTTCATAATAGTCTCTTATAATCATTTATATTTCTGTGATGTCAGTTGTTACTTCCCTTTTGTTTCTAATTTTATTTATTTGAATCCTTTCTCTTTTTCTTGATGAGTCTGGCTAAGGGTTTATCAATTTTGTTTATCTTTTCAAAGAACCAGCTCTTGGTTTTATTGATTTTTTTTTTTTGTCTCTTTTTCATTTATTTCTGCTGTAATCTTTATTATTCCTTTCCTTCTTCTCACGTTGGGCTTTCTTCTTCTTTTTTTAGTTCCTTTAAGTGTAAGTTTAGGTTGTTTGAGCTTTTTTATTATTTCTTGACGTGGGCCTGTATCACTATATATTTCCCCCTTAGAACTGGCTTTGCTGCATTTTAAAAATTTTAGACTGTTGTATTTTCATTTTCATTTATTTCCACATATTTTTTTATTTCTTTGTTGACCCTTGGTTGTTCAGTATCATGTTGTTTAACCTCCATGTGTTTCTTTGTTTGTTTTCTTGTGATTGATTTTTAGTTTCATACCATGTGGTTGGAAAGGGTGATGGTATGACTTATGTCTTCTTTAATTTAGTGAGACTTCTTTTATGGACTAACATGTGATCTATTCTAGAGAATATTTCATGTGCAGTTGAAAAGAATGTGTATTCTGTTATTTTTGAATGGAATGCTTTCATGTTTATCTGGTCTTATGTGTCATTCAAAAACACTGTTTCCATATTGATTTTCTGTCTGGATGATCTATCCGTTGATGTAATTGAGGCATTAAAGTCCCCTACTGTTATTGTATTGCCATCTGAATGCATGTTAATACTTGTTTTATATTTAGTGCTCCAATGTTTGCATGGATATTTACAATTGTTATATCCTTTTGTTGGATTGATCCCTTTGTCATTATGTAATGCTCTTCTTTGTCTCTTGTTATAGTCATTGTTTTAAAGTCTATTTTGTTTGATAGAAGTATTGCTACTTTGACCTTTTTCCACTTCCATTTGCATGGTAAATGTTTTCCATCCCTTTACTTTCTGTCTGTACATGTCTTTAGGTCTGAGGTGAGTCTGTTGCAGGCAGTACTGAGATGGGCCATGTTTTTTACCCACTCTCTCACCCTATGTCTTTTGATTGGAGCATTTAGGCCTAAATGGGCTCATTTTTAAATGCTTCATGAAGTTTTGAAGGGACATTGGGAGCTTTGTATCTTTAAGTTCTATTGGATATTGGCACAGAGACCTGAGGGATGATAGGAATAGGACAAATTTGTCAGTTTCACTGCTTGACTCCAACCATTGCCGTTCTTATTTTCTCATTATCTTCATTGTCTGATAGGTGTTCTATAATTTGGTTATATAAACTTCTCCTACAAAGGGCCAAATAGAAAATATTTTAGCCTTTCAGGGTTTTATAAGGTGTCAGTTACATTTTTTTTCTTTTTCTTCTCTTTCTCTTCTTTGTCCTCTTCAATTCTCTAAAATTGCAAAAATAATTCTTAGCTTGCAGGCAGTACAAAAATAGGCTGAAGCCACATTCAGTTCAGAGGCCCATGGATTTCAAACTCCCGGGCTATGCTGCAACTTTTGTTTGTTTGTTTGTTTTTAAACATCTCCTTTTAACAGGTTGTTTGCATTTTCACTATTTCAACCAATGCTATAGTTAAAAATCCTACTACTTGTGCCTTTGCTCTGTGTGCCAATAGAAGACTAGAAGTGGAATTAGTCATTAAAGTATAATTTCATTTAGCTCTAAGATAGACATTGCCAAATTACCCTCTGTAAATGTATCATTTATACTTCCAGTAATAGTATGAGAGTGCTGTTCCTTTGTAAAAACTTCATATTATCAAACTTTAAAATTTTTTGACCATCTGATGTATAAAAAATAATGCCTCACTTTTTAAAATAATGTTTTCTTCATTCCTAGCAATGCTGGGAATCTTTTTGTGTATTTATTAGGTATTTAAATGTATTTTCTGTGAATTTCCTATAAGTTTGCCTTTTTGTCTTTTGCTATTAATTTGTAGGAGTTCTCATTAATCTTCTCTCTGTTTATATGTTGCAATATTTCCAACGAGACTGTCGCTTGTCTTTTAACACTGTTTAAAAATTTCATGTTTGGGGTGACTGGGTGGCTCAGTCGGTTGAGCATCCAACTTCAGCTCAGGTCATGATCTCATGATTCATGGGTTTGAGCCCCACATCAGGCTTTGTGCTGACAGCACAGAGCCTCCTTGAGATTCTCTCTCTGCCCCTTCCCCACTTGTACTTTCTTTCTCAAAAATAAATAAACATTAAAAAAATTATATTTACGTTTTAATTTTTTTTTACCGTTTTTATTTTTGAGACAGAGAGAGACAGAGCATGAACGGGGGAGGGGCAGAGAGAAAGGGAGACACAGAATCGGAGGCAGGCTCCAGGCTCAGAGCCATCAGCCCAGAGCCGGACGCCGGGCTCAAACTCATGGACCGCGAGATCGTGACCTGAGCTGAAGTCGAATGCTTAACCGACTGAGCCACCCAGGCGCCCCTACATTTTAGATGAACTAAACTTTTTTGGTTTGTGTTTTCGGGGGGTGTTGTGTCTTATTTTTGATGCCTTAATCTCAGGTTAGAAGTATGTCCTTTTTAATAGTACACTTGACTAAATTTCTATCAGAATTTGACATAAGGAAAATAATGGTTTCTTTCCAATAACTTGTATGACTTTTTTTGCCTTGATTGTCAGGAAACAGCTAAATCTATGGTTCAAGTGTGGCAACTATCCTATCTCTTATGCTATGTAGTAGTTACTGTGAGCTGTCAGTGCTAAAATGGTAGCTATACACCTGAAAACAGAGGCTGAGTATACGCTGAGCAAGTTTAAAAGACTAGCCCCTGAATAGAATTCCAAGGCAGAAAAATAGGTCATTAGGAGACCTCAAATATGAATGAAACATCACTGGGAATCTGAGTTTGGCGGACAGAGTTTATCAGCAGTATAGAAGAGTTGGTGGGGAGATAAGACCTGGAAATGGGAACAGATGCATACAATCTGGGAGAATGCATAGCCATGGTTTCTGATCCTGTGAGCTTACAACTTTTGCAGGCTCACAATCCTTTACCAGCAATTCTGAAGTCCAGAAAGCTCTAAAGACCCAGACTTAAAAAAATTTATTGTCAAAATCTAACCCAAATGGATGTAAGACTATTAAAAAATCTTTATTTGACTTAGTTTGGAAATGTGGGACGCCTGAATGGCTCAGTTGATTAAGCAGTGACTTCAGCTTATGTCATGATCTCACAGTTCATGAGTTTGAGTCCCACAATGGACTCTCTGCTGTCAGCACAGAGCCTGCTTTGGATCCTCTGTTTCCCTCTCTCTGCCCCTACCCCTGCATTCTCTCTCTCTCTCTCTCTCTCTCTCTCTCTCTCTCTCTCAAATATTGATAAACATCAAAAATAAATAAAATAAGTAAATAAACATTAAAAAAAGAAAATGCATACATTTTGCTGCATAAATAACAAGGTAGCTGATTTG
Organism: Prionailurus viverrinus; assembly: GCF_022837055.1. Classification (NCBI taxonomy): domain Eukaryota; kingdom Metazoa; phylum Chordata; class Mammalia; order Carnivora; family Felidae; genus Prionailurus; species Prionailurus viverrinus. The sequence continues at coordinate 74,845,954 of NC_062563.1, forward strand.
AAGTTGTTTTGGAGGGTATTGTGTAGTATCTGGCATGTGTACCTCCTTACCTCCTTACCTTTCTAAAATTCAGTAAATTTTGAATTCTGAAACATATGTAGCCTCAAGGGTTTCTGTTAAGGGATTGTGGACTTGTAATAAGTAGCTGAAGGCCTGGATGGAATCAGCTTTCTTTTTGCGTCTTTATGGCTTTTGGTTTCACTTTCTAACATTATTTTTAATAATCCTGTTACATTTGTATTTTTAGTCTATGCTCTCAAGGTTTTGGCAATAGGGATATTGAAGACAGCCTCCAAGAGGACCCACAACAATCCTTGCCCTTTTATAGTCTTCCGCTACATTAACTCAGAGGTGCTCTGTGTATTCATAGAGAATATGATGATGTGTGACTTCTTAAAAAAATTTTTTTTAATGTTTGTTTATTTTTGAGAGAGAGAGCGCGAGAGAGCGCGCAAGTGGGGGAGGGGCAGAGAGAGAGGGAGACATAGAATCTGAAGCAGGTTCCAGGCTCTGAGCTGTCAGCACAGAGTCTGACGCGGGGTTCAAACTTGTGAACTGCAAGATCGTGACCTGAGCCAAGGTTAACTGACTGAGCCATCCAGGTGCTCTGATGATGTGTGACTTCTGAGGCTAGTCCATAAAAGACATTGCAGCTCTGCTTGGGTTTTTTGGATCCTTTGTTCTGGAGAAAGCCAATTGCCATGGTGTGAGGACATACAAGGGGTTATAAGAAGAGGCCCAAATGGAGAGGAACCAACTTGTCAGCCATGTGGGTGACATACCTTAGAAGGGACTTCTCCAGCCCCAATGAAGCCTGTAGATGACCATAGACTTGGTCAACAGCTCACCTGCAACCTCATGAGACACTCTGAGTCACAACTGCCCCACCAAGCTTCTCCCATACACACCACCCACCGAAACTTCGAGAAGAAGAAATAACTGTTGTTTTTTTAACTGCTAAGCCTTTGGGTGATTTGTTATGCAGAAATAGATCACTAATGCAATGAGTGATAAGTAATGAATAATTAATTCTAAAAAACATCTACTGTTTGGAAATTTTTTTCTGCAGGGCCTCATACCACTGAATAGACTTAATGTAGTGCTTGATCCTTGATTATGTTTCCTGCATAATTGTGTATTGACAAAATCTGGGATTTTATCATTTATCATACATTATTTTTACATTTTTTCCCACTCTTTTTTCCCATTCCCCTTTGACAGAACTGGTGATATAGTCATATTTTCATGAAACTCCTTATTGTGTGACTATTCTTTTTTTTAATGTTTATTTATTTATATTTGAGAGGGGAGGGTGGGGTAGAGAGAGAGGGAGAGAGAGAATCTCAAGCAGGGTTTGCGCTGTCAGTGAAGAGTCCTAAGCAGGGATTGATCCCATGAACCATGAGATCATGACCAGAGCCAAAATCAAGAGTCAGACACTCAACCGACTGAGCCACCCAGGTGCCCCTTATTGTGTGACTATTCTGAGTCTGGTTGAGAAATAGTTTTGCACCAACTACCTATTGTTGTGTAACATACCACTCCAAAACTCATGTTTTGAAACAATGACATTTTACAGATGGTCCCCAACTTATGATGATTTGACCTACTGATTTTTTTACTTTACGATGGCGTGAAACCAGTATACATTCAGTACAAACCATACTTGGAATTTTGAATTTTGGTTTTTTTCCTGGGCTAATGATATGTGGGATGATTTTCTTGTGATGCTTTGCAGTGGCAGCCAGCTACAGCTTCTACCCACATGATCACAAGAGTACGTGGCTGATACTTACAACCCTTCTATATCCATACAACCATTCTGTCTTTCATTTTCAGTTTAGTATTAGATAAATTAGATTAAAAAGTATAAAATAAGCTTTGTGTTAAATGAGTTTGCCCAACTTTAGGCTAATGTAAGTGTTATGAGTGTACTTAGGCTAGGCTAAGTTAGGATGTTTGGTAGGTTAGGTGTGTTAGATGCATTTTTGACTTAGGATACTTGTAATTTATAATGGGTTTATTGGGAATAACTATTGTAAGTTGAGGATGATATGTACGGTTTCTCATGATTTTGTGGGTTGGCTGGGCAGTTCCTCTGCTGTTCTTGGCCAGACTTCCTCATGGAGCTTCATTCATCTGCTGGGTCTGCTAGAGCTGAAGAGTCTAGATGGTCTCACCCTCATGTTTGGGGCCTCAGAAGGGATAGTTGGAAAACTGGAAACTCACTCTCCACATGATCTCTCATGAATATTTGAACCCAAGCTTTTCCCCATGGTGGCTGAGCCCCAAGAGAACACAGGTGGAACCTACAAGGATTCTTGGGATTTAAGCACTGGAACTTTGATGGTATCACTTCTGTCACATTGTAAATGTCAAAGCAAGTCACCAGGCCAGCCTAGATTCAAAGGGGTGGAGAAGAGCCCCAGGTCTTTACTGAAGAAACAGCAACATCATTCTGCAAAAGAAAGATAGGCACAGGGAGAAGTGATTCCTTGGGAGACATTTTGATAATGATATACTACATGCTTCTTAGGAGAAATTATAAATATTAGTTTATAGACTTCAGCAACCTGTGTTCCTGAAAATGGAACCAAAAGATCCAGAATGATTCATTCACGAAACATACATATATTGAGAATCTACTATCTGTTGGCCCTAGGGAATAAAAATATGTAATCCCTTTCTTGAAGCAAGAAACATATTTTTTTTTTGTTTCTTCAAATTCAGTCCTTTAGGATTAGGAAATGAGTGTTCTACATAGATAAACACAGTAACAGATATTTCTCAAGTGCCTTATGTACTTAGAATTCTTCTATTTCTCCCTGAGGTGCTTTGCTAGGAGATAAACGTGGCAGCCTCTGTAAGTTATTGATGCTCTCTGCAGATGTGCCTATGGATCCCATACTTTAGACTATAACATCTGCCCTCAAGGTGTTTGATAGGGCATCTGAGTCCTATTTGGCTCCACCTGCCTTTCTGTTATGCACTATACCATATGGCAAAGATGGTAGGATTGAACTCTCATGCCTTAAAATAATTGGAGTAGGTGTCAGAAGGAGGTTATGGAATTGTCTGTTCTGTATTTTATGTACACTACAAAGTGTTGAGAATTAGGTTACAGTGACCTGAATAAGATATAAGACATGGAATCATAGTGCAGGAAGAGAAAAACACAAATAATCTAGCCATCCCTCTCATTTGGCAAATAAGAAAATCGGGACTGAGAGACATTAAGTGACATACTGATGTTAAAATATCTATTTAGCAACAGGCCTGAAAGTACAATCTAGGAATTTTGACTTGCTGTCTTATGTTCTTTTCTAATGGTGCTTTCTATCTTAAGACTTTATATCCTTATGGAAGAGAAGTATTAATATCTAAAATTGATGGAGGGTTAACTTAATGTCTGTTAAGCAGGTTACTAAAATTGTAATTTCTCAATGAATCCTCACAATAACTGGAAGAGTGAGTATTGTTAGGACTTTTATTTATAAAGGAGGAGAGCTTAAATTACTCTTAAATCCCAAGACTAACCATTTCAGAAGCAGGTTGTTGTCTGGGCATTCTTACCTTAGAGACCATGCTCATTATCTTTGTGCTAGTCCTACACTATGAATGAGGCTGACAATAATGAAAAGGCCTGAGGAGCCTGGGAGCCTGCTGAGATTACATGGAAGATCTTCAGGTCCTGAGTAAGGTATTAGGTTGGAGACAGAGGACATGCACATCTTGGGGGTAGAACACAGAGCCAGGCTCATGGTAGAGGCCTAGGCTGAGTTTGAATGAATGTTCAGACATCCCATTTCCTGGTGAACTGACGAGTCAGTAAGATACACATTATTACTGGAATTTTTCTTTTGCACTGAAGACATTGATGATGACAGTCTGGTCATGAATTAATTAAATCTAGCTATTCATTGGGATGGGCAGTGAATCCTTTTTTCTATATTCCAAGTTAGAAATGATAATATTTGTGGTCCATTCATTTATTCACTCACTCATTGTTTTATTCAAGAAATTAAGCAAGAGTTTTTGTGCAAGAAGTCATTGTATTAGGCACTTCAGGGTTACCTTTGGAAGCTGGCTCTACCTTCCTGTTAGCTCTGATTATGTAATCCTATTTATCATGGCTCATGGCTTATGGTGGTCTCTTTTCTTTTTTCTTTTTTTTTTTTTCCTTGAGGCAACAACCAAAGTTTGACATTTTCCTTAAGTTCAAAGCACAAACAAAATTAGAAAGTCATATATTGTGCACGAGTTTTGATTTGGTATTTTTTAAAAGATCCAAGAAAGAAGGAACACATATCTGCCTTTGATCAATTTGAATGAAAAGGTCTTGTACTATTTAGAGTATAACTCACTGATGTAACAAGTCCAATGATAGATGATGGCTAAAACATGAAATGAGTTTGTTTCTTGCTCATATAAAATCCCAAATGGGTATTTATGGTAAATAAGGATATTTTCCAAGTAGTCATTCAGACATCTAGTTCCTCTCAAGGTGGTTGCACACATCCGCATCCAGCTGGCAGCAGAGGGAAGAGTATGGAGCATGTCACACATGTGGGACTTTTATGGGTCAGATATGGAAGTGGCACCTATCTTTCAACTAATGTTCCTTTGACTACAACTCAGTTACCTGGTCAAGACCTAACTGTGAGGGAACCTGGAAAATGTACACCACTGTATGTCCAGAGAACAGAGGGAGTAGTGGAAAATGGGGAAAGGACTGTGAACTCTTCTGACTTACTCCACTTCTCTGTTAATTCATCAATCCTTCTTTAAACCTACCGATTTTTTTGAATTTCATGTAAATATTGATACATTTAAGTTTATCATTTTATAAAATTTAAAAATTGCCTTGTCAAATTTCTTTTGAAATCACATTCAACCCTTTTATTTTATAAATTATTTTAATATTTATTTACTTTTGAGAGACAGAGGGGGAAAGACAGAGACAGAGGTGGGGGGAGGGGCAGAGAGAGAGGGAGACACAGAATCTGAAGTAGCTTCCAGGCTCTGAGCTGTTAGCACAGAGCCTGATGTGGGGCTCAAATCCATGAACCATGAGATCATGACCTGAGCCAAAGTCAGACACTTAACTGACTGAGCCACCCAGGTGCCCCTAACCCCCATTTACTTTATAGATGAGATATATGAGGTCTAGAAAAGTTAAATAATTTGCCTACCATCTTGCAGCTTGTAGATGACAGAGCTAAGACTAAAGCTCGGAGATTTCTTGATTTTCTTTTTTATTTTAATTTGAAATAATATCGATATCTTCCCAAGTTCTTATTATCTGTTTTATATTTTAACATCACATAGAACAGTTTGTTGAATTCATTTTGTAGAGCTTGATGTGAATGTTCTTTTTCTTTTTTTTTTTTTTTTTTTTTTGCTTTTTCAAAAAGGTTCTCACTATAGCCTTTAGGTGGCACAAGTTAGCTAATCCAAGGTTATTTTGTAGCTACAATAATTATAGAAGGTTCAAGAAAAGTTTTTGGAAAAGAGAGTGTTGAATGATTTAAACCAAGTAGACGTATTATCAGCAAAGTCTCCTTGCATTTAGAGTCAGTCTTCTGAATAAGTCTTGATGTACAAGAGGAAAATGTTTGGAAGTTTCTCCACAAGTTCTCTAACTCTGCCAGTGTCAGGAATCCCTAGGAATAGATGACTCTTGGGATAGGTTTTGTGATAAGGATTGGAACTGTAGAAGGTTCTCTGAAAAGTATAGAATATGAATCTGGGAGGTAGGAGGCCTCAGTTTTCCATGAATTCCTACATATTCAGGATGAATTTTCTATGGCTTGGTTCACGCTACTTATTGTGGACCCACATAGCTGTTTGCTAAAGCTGTTTGCCTCACCAGGGTGTTCTGAAGCCGTATATGTTGATGTCTGGAAAGTATTTTATGTACTACTGTAAGATGGTGCTATAGTACAATGCTTTGCCTTTGTTAGGGCTCCAGCAATTATTTGTGGAATATAATTTTCCCACTTGATTTTTTTTTCTCTCATTCTCATCCCTGGAGGGGTTATAAACTTCTTTCCTAAGGTGTCAAGGAGAAGTCGTATTTATTCAGTGCCTCTTATGTTGACCAGCACTCTGGTAGTCAGTGTGAGGAATCCTAGGAAAATCTACTTTTTCTTGAGATCTAATTCACTTCTGAAGACAATATTTAGCTAAGAAAAAAAATTACAGAAGAAGCACTATAAAATCAAAATACTGAGTGATTATGTGAATAATTAGTCCTTCTGCTGTGAGTGTGTGCAAGCAACCATCTTGTATGCCAAATAGGTGCAAATGTGTTGAATTGAGAGAGGAGATGATAAAAATTTCCTCTAGTATTCACCTAGAGTGTGCTCTTTGGTTTCACTGTCTCTAATTTTCTGAGTTATATGATTTTATAAAGAGTATTGGAATCTGAATTTCAGTTTGAATATGCTAACTTCATCTTTTTCTGACAATATCAGTTTCCAGGTCTATGTAATATGAAGTAGGCAAATCTAACTGTTGGTGTTCTTGGATTCAGCATTGTGAGTTCTTTCTCATTTGTGATAGTATTCCTACCTTCAACTCATTCTCAGTACCTGAAGTCTTCTTGTTGTCTTCCAACACTCCTCACAAAATCCATTCTCTCAACTTTCACAGTAAGGCATGTGTGACTGATGCTGGCCTCCATTGTTCCTGATATCCACTGAGTTTTCAATTTTTTTTTTTATATTTTTTTTATTTTTTGGGACAGAGAGAGACAGAGCATGAACAGGGGAGGGGCAGAGAGAGAGGGAGACACAGAATCGGAAACAGGCTCCAGGCTCCGAGCCATCAGCCCAGAGCCTGATGCGGGGCTCGAACTCACGGACCGCGAGATTGTGACCTGGCTGAAGTCGGACGCTTAACCGACTGCACCACCCAGGCGCCCCTGAGTTTTCAATTTTAATGAATCTCAACAATCTCCTAAGTCAAAAGTTAAACAGATGTGCTACTTTTGAAAAAATGTACACATGGTCTGGGCCGCCTTGGTGGCTCAGTCGGTTAAGTTTCCAACTCTTTGTTTTGGCTCAGGTCATGATCTCATGGTTTGTGAGATCGAGCCCTGTTTGGGTCTCTGCACTGGCAGCACGGAGCCTGCTTCTAATTCTCTCCCTCCCTCTCTCTCTGACCCTCCCTCGCTCATGCTTTCTCTCTCTCTCTCTCAAAATCAATAAACTTAAAAATGTACACACGGTCATTATAAAAATTCAAATGATATAGATAAGTACACCCCAATTTCTATTTCCCAAGGTTTCTACTACAAACACTTTCGTGAAAATTCTTTTGTATACATTTATACACGGATACATATACACAAAAATGGAGTATGAGGTTTTGTGGTGAAATTGAAGTCCTCCAGAGGGTAGCCTATTCCAACAACTATGTAATTTGCTTTGCCTACTGATAAGACACCTTGCATAACAGGCTCAGGAACTTAAAATACTTTGTATCCAATTTTCCTCTGCGATTTGATGATGTATCTATCTTTTAAATATTTTGAAATACAAAATATTATTTCTGATGATTCTCATATTGGGAAATAACTTAAGGTCTGATTAGATAGTCCATTTCTATTTTGGTACCTCTTACTTTCACAGTTAAAAAAAATGGTTATTTATTTATTTTGAGAAAGAGGGTGAGTGTGAGTGGGGGAAGGGCAGAGAGAGAAGGAGAAAGAGAATCCCAAGCAAGCTCCATGCTCAGCATGAAGCCTGAGGTGGGGCTCTGTCTCTCAACAATGGTATCATGACCAGAGCCGAAATCACGAGTTGGATGCTTAACAGACTGAGCCACCCAGGCAGGCTCCTCACTGCACAGTTATTGGTAACAGAATGGACACCTGCATTTTGGCCTTCAGCTTTCCATTAGGAGAGATTGCAAGTATGGTTCCTATTGACTGTATGAGGGAAAAGGGTTAGAAAATGTTGGGTATGAGTCAGCAAAAAAATGGCTAGACACATCTTGATTCTAGTCTATCAGTCTAGTTACTATTATGTCTTCTAGAACAAAATTTGATATCACGAAACTACATTACAGCTTCACTATACATTAAATTTCAAAACTTTATTTACATTTTTATATGGAAATAGCTTCTGTAGAATGTAGAATTCTGTACACTCGATCTCTTGAGTACTTTTTTCCCACTCTGAATACCTACCAATCATTGTTTTATCTTTTAGGTTTAGATTTTTCCTTTATCTTGTCCTTATTCTAATCTGGACCACCATTTTTTTTCTCCTTGCTTCCATACTAAAGAATAGGGCTTTTCGTCCAAGCTAAACCATTAATTAGATGAACAGTTAAGCTATTTAATAGTGTGCCTGACACTTTCAGGCACTGTAAAGGTTATGAGAAGAGACAGTGCTGCTTAGTGGTCTAGCACTTGCATTTTGGACTAGGGTTGCATGGGTTTGTACATATGTTTTACTAGCTGTGTGAACATGGGCACTTTCTCCTCTATGAAGATAACAGTAAGTACTTCCATTAAAGATTGTTGATATAATTAATAAAGATAATCTATGTAAACCATTGACCCCAGTACCTGGTACATAATGGTCAATAGATGTCATCAATTATTATTATAATTCTTATTCTTCATTATTATTAAAGAATGTTAAACATGAAGCCTGTCCCAAGGAAATACACAGTTTAACTGAATTAATATTCATATGTACAACTACAAAGAACAGAATAAAATAACAAAATTGAGTGATGTAGATTGTGATATTGGCAATAATAACTATAACTAAGGAGGAATTAATGAAGGATGAAAGAATTTAACAGAGCCTTAAAAGGTAGTCTTGGTCTGCAAAGAAGAGAGACAAAATTCCCTTGTGTAGACAATATGTGTTAAGGTTAGTTTTTCTTGAACATCAGGAGACTTGGGATCCTTCTATCTTTTATGGATAAGCTGCTTCTAGAGGTATATTCTGCCAAGACCAGGAACACCATTGCTTCAAGGCCCCAGGGTTTGATGAATATGTTCTGCGGGGATTAATAGAACAGATGAATGAGTAACAGAAATGGTAATTAAGCAATATGATAGGACAGACTGTGGCATAACGATGATTAATGGGATGCCTCAGGTGAGCACTGAGGCACAAGGCTGAATGAGGGCTCTTGGTGTACCAGAGAAGTGTCATTAATCAGCATTACATCATGCTTGAGAGTAGTTTATTGAAATTTTAAAATAGGTACTTAAAATAACATTAAAAGCACAATTTTAAACATGCACAATTGATTCTAGTGAGGTCCTATGCCAGAAATGAATTCCAGCCTTTCAGAGGACTGTACCCCAAGAAAAAGAAAAAAAAACTATGCTCCTCAAAGCTGAAAGTAGCCCATTGACATAGTGTGGCTCTGCCAACTTTACCTTCTTAAAAACTGTTCTTTTCATTGGAAACCACAGTAGAGACCAGCAAAAACAGAAATGAAATTTTGGCAGTGCTTCCTCCTGCCTCATGTGCCTTGTAATGTCTCCCAAGCTGTCAGCCAAGGCTGGCTGTTTCTTCCACACCAGATCGCCAGGGACTGTGTAAAGGAAGGGGTTCTGGACAATGCACAAGCATCTGTTGAATGTGGGACAAACTATTGCATCTATACATCAAAGAAAAAAGATGGAGTTTGGGGGTTGATGGTTTAGGAAAGACGTCAGGTCTTTCATCTTGAGCTGGTATCATGGGTTTATCCCAGTAGGAGTACAGTTCAGCATCTAGCATTGAAAATCAAGTGGCTAGATAAGAGGTCAACATCCAGAGTCAGATTTGGGTTGCTATTTGGGAACTCAGGATCTGGAGAAGAGCTACAAGTTTGGAGAAGTCTCTTCCAAGCTACTTTGGATAGAAGAAGAAAAGGGAAGCAATGTGGTACAGAGTTGATGCACTTGGCAGGGCCCAAGAGGTGCCATCAGAAGGTAGGAGAGAGGCATGAATGTGTTCTCCCTCAGAACAATCAGAAGGAACCAAACCTTGCTGATGCCTTGATTTTGGACTTTTGGCTTCCAGAACTGAGAGAATAAATTTCTATTGTTTTAAGCCACCAAGTTTGTGGTAATTTGTTACAGCAGCAACATAAAACTAGTAACAGCCTCGTAGAGCTTGCCTCAAGAAACAATTTTGAGTTAAGGAGTTCAGAACCTTGCTATCTTGCTGACCGTAGTATCCAGCAATAAGCTCTACACCTCACTCCTGAAGTCTGGGTTTCTGAGGCCAAAGCAGAGAGCTTTGATATGGACGAATTGATGGATAATTCTGCCAGTTTATTGCAGATCATTTTTTTCTGAAAGGGGTGGAAGACCTTTTTTTTTTTTTTTTTACAATTCATGGCTACCAGCTTGCTTTGATAGCTGTCAAGTTGGATGAGTTTAAATACTTTGATCAATACCTAAAGCACCATCTGAAAATGCAAAATCTTTTTCATCTGTTGAAAGAACACAAATCCACAGACCAGTGTTTTGAGCCCTGGTTTCATTAATTTATTCATTAACATATATAATAAGCACATTCAAAGTCTCTGTCTTCTTGGGATTTACATTTTGTAAGATCCTTCACTTTAGTACAATAAACGTCGTTTGACTTAACTTACTCTTCCTTCAAGTTTATCTCAGTTGATATACAAAGATCCATACTTGCAAAATGGATAAAAAAGAGGATGATGATTTTACAGAAGAATCCTGTGTTTCATAAGAGGATTAAATATGTGATTCATTCATTCATTTAGCGAATATTTATTGAGAACCTGTGTGGCAGACACCTTTCTATGCACCAGGGATACAAGAGTGAACGAGGCAAACTTCCCTTATCAAGCTTAATTTCTATTGGGAGAGACAGACACTGAACAGATAAGCCAATTATATAAAGTAATAAATATATAATGTCAAACAATAATAAGTATATGAAGAAGCCCCTTGCCCTTCAGTTCCAGGACATATTTTGACAGGATGTTTCTGTCATTTATGACTTTTTTCTCGCCCCACCCAAGGAAGTTTGGTTCCTTTAAAGGCAACAGCTTCCATTTTAACTCCTGGTTTCCACTCATGAATGCAAATCTATCCTTCATCTAGCAGTCAAAGTGATATTTCTAAAGCATAAACCAGGTTCTTTCCACCTTGGCTTTGGCCTTCAGTGGCTTCCCTTGCAATTAGAATGGAATCCAGACTCTTGCAAAGTCTTGCAGTATCTGGCCCTGCCAACCTGTAACCTTGTTTCATGCCCGTTACCCATTTGCTCACTTGTTCAGTCACTTTGCTTTTCTCTCAGTTCCTTGAGTACGCACACAGGTAACTTCCTCTGTCTGCAATGCTTTTCACTCCTTCCCCTTTCAATAGGTCCCTCCTGTTATTCCCTATCACAGCATCTATTACAGACTGGAAATACATTTTTGTTTGTTTTGTACTTGCTCCCTGCCAGTCTTCCCCTGACTTTGCTAGTTTGAATCCCCATGAGGGGCTGGGATTACAGTTGTTTACCTAGAACTAGCCCAGCACTTGGCACATAGAAACTATAGGCAAGTATTTTTTGGACAAATTAAAAAAAAAAAGGGAAATGCAGTAGTTGGTAAGTTCTAAACTTTTAAGAAATCAACCCAATGCAAAGAGTTATTTAAATTATTCTTATATTAAATTGTGTTATCCTCTGGTCCTTTTGTGCTTACTGTTGTAGGTCCAGAAAGGAGAAAGTTTACTGGGGTTAGGTGATTTGTTGCCTTCAGAAATACTTTTGTGTTCTTTCCCAGAAGCAATATATTTGTTAAGAAATAGAAGACAGCCATTTAATAAATATTACTGGCTGTGGGCTGTATGTATCACTAATAAAATAGGAGATCTGAGATCATTCTTTAACATATTCTAGCAATCAGGTCCCCAGTTTGCGAGCATTTAATCTACCAGTGACCTTTATACACTAAAGATTACTGTCCCCTTTTTTGGACCAGATGGTTTCATCTTCCTTCCTGCTATGAAAACTTTAGATGCTCTTAGTGCTGCTCGAGGGAGGAGAAGCCCACAAGGCCAGACCCTCTCTCTTTGTAAAGTCAAAGTTAGAAATCACCATTGGTTCATGTCCAATATGCACCAGTGCTGGTGGTTCAGAAATGGCCAGCAAAGTCTCTTCCTTCTAGAAAGAGACTAGAGTTTGGTGGCTTGGTGTCATAGCTTTACCCATCCTATAGTTCAGCTCCCTTATACATTAAGTAGGATTTTGTGGACTGATCTGGAAACCTAATAGCCCTTCATGACATTGTTCTAAAAGAGGAATGCAACCAGAGTGCCAGATAATAAATCTTCAAGGAAAAATTCAGAACTTAATTCACCCACAAAATAAGAGTGAGCTTCACTTTTTTTATTCTCTGGAGAGAATCTGAAACCAATTTTTTTGAAGTTACTGGGCCAATTTAGCTAGTTTGGTGTTACTTAGCCAAGAACACTTGATTTTTATATTTTCTGAATTTTCTATAATGAATATATTCTTTTTATTAATAAAATATTTTTAGAAGAAAGCAAAGACATACAGGGAATACAATGGCATAAATATCATAAATGACATAAGGACCTATCATAGTGGAGGCAAGAGTAAGAAATGTGTACACTGCTGGGAACCACCCACACATGATGCTGGCAATCTTTGACGGAGCTCTCAGCCTCAGCGTGGGGAGGGATGGACATGAATGAACAGATTCGAAACAAGGGTTTACACTGATGTGAACAGCTTCCACTTGAACTGCTGGTTTCCACTCTTGAACTGAAGTCTATCCTTCATCCAGCAGCCATAGTGATATTTCCAAAATATAAACCAGGTCATTTCCCCTTTGGCTTTGGCCTCAGCTTTGATCTTTCCCTTTAGAAGATGAGTCTAACTCTTGAAAGCATATTCTATTCTCTGTTGGACAGTGTAGAAGGTGGCCAGAGAATGTATTTGCCATCAGGCTTGCAAATTGTCAGATTGTCATGTAAAAACCAACATGGACCCACTTTTTCCTACTCATTTGTGTTCTGCCATTGGGGCTGCTGAAATCCAGACACTGTCAGTTTACACTAGGCTTCTCCAATTTCCATAATTTATTCTAGATAGAGAAGGAATAAAAGTAAATCATGTAAAATCCTTTTCTGGGGAAACTGCTGATTTATAAACTATAAAGAATTAAGAACATTTTTAATAGTTTGCATGTGTTTGGCACTTTATAATCTACCAAGTGTTTTCTTTTTAGAAATTAAAGAAAATTAAGTGTGGTAAATACACATAACAACAAAATTTTCATCCTAATCATTTTTAGGTGTATAGTTCAGTAATGTTAAATATATTCAAATTGTTGTGCAGCTGTCACGGCCCTCGATCTCTACAACTTTTCTTGTCTTGCAAGACTGGAACTCTGCATCCATTAAACAATAGTTTACCAAGTGTTTTCTTCTACACTATTTCATATTTCATGCTCTTCTCTATAGCTCTGAAAGTGAGAGGGAAGATATTAATTCTTAAAGCATAGTTGTTAATGGGGAAGGCCCTGGAGTAAGGCTATCTGGCTTAAACTTAACTCGTCAAGTATTAATTGTTAATAATATAGAACCTGTGTTATGAGGTTGTTGTGAGGATGGCATGGGTTATTCATAAAGTGTTTACAACATTATAAACCACAGAAATGCTGGCTATAATCACCCCCATTTTGCAGATAAGAAAAGTAAGACTCAGAGAACCTGAGCAATTTACCAAAACCACACAATTAATAAATGGCCAGTGGAAACCTGAGCTGTGGTTGAGTTAGTGTTCTTTCCTTTCTATCAGTCAAGAACTAATCAAGTCTCAGCTCATAACCAACACAGACAGCATGCAATGATCAGATTTAAGGCTAGCAGAAGGAGGTGATTTCACTTGAGCCTTATTTTATGTTTTGACTTCAGTCAAGACCATGCAAATCTCCTTATCAGCTCTAGAATCCTATTGGAAGTACCACGAAGCCCTGACTTAAGTCATGTTGGGAATCTATGAAGCAAAAGCTGAAGATAGGGAAGTTTGAAGAAAGGTGGATGAAGGTTAAATAGGAGTGAGGTAAATTTAGTCCAGTTCGAAGCTGGTACTAGAGGCCCAAAGGGAGCTTCTTTTGGGGGGACTGGTATAGAGAATGATTTTAAAGTGCAGAATAGCAATGGTGAAGGAACCAGGCAAAGCTATGTTAAGAAGACTTTCTCAAGATAAGGTGAGAAATAGGAGAGATTCCAGACCCAGGCATAGGTATGTATGTGTGTAGTGGAATTTAAGCAGGATTCTCTCATTAGCTGCCTGCCCCACTCTTTGTACTAGTGCCCTGGGAATGTGAGGAACCCTTCTTGTCCCAAGGGAGGCTAGGCGGAAGGGACAGAGAAGTGATCTGGTCATCTTATGGTTTAGGGATTGGTAAGGGTGAGAAAGAAGGTCTGCAAGTTAATAACACTGTGAAAGTGCCTGAGTCTTGGCTCTGAGGCATGACAGGTCTACTAATTATTTCCAAATTCCACTGGTTTAGAGATTAAAGGTTCTTGGTTAGTGTTTCTAGTGGCAAGGTGGGGAAGTCTTTGTACAGCTGGTTGTATCCTTCAGAGCTGGTATGAGGCTAGAACAGGATAGAAGATAATATGGGAAGACTTTCAAGATAAGCTGCATACTTCCTTACCCCATTTCCTGTTTTTCCCCCAGGGACTATCTTCATCAACACCAATCTCCTCCCCACCCCACCTTTTTTCTGTACTTTTAACCTTTTCTCCATGGCACATGCTTTTTTGTGTAGAAGCACATTCAAATCCCTCATTATAATTAAGAATCAAAGAAACAAAACCAGCAGAATAACCCCTCATCCTCAGCTCCCAGTTTCCTCTGGTTACTGCTCTTTATTCTTGACTGTTTTCATGGTCATGTACACTTTTCACTTCTTCTCTCCACTGCAACTGCTGCTGCAGAAGCCACACAATTCTCTGCAATCCCAAATCTCATGGCCACTTTTTCTCTTTTTGATGATAATGACTAGGTCTGTGTTTGTTTTTCCCTGCTCTATCCTCATTGCCTCACAGCTCATACTTGGCACATAGTAGGTGCTCAATAAATATTTGTTGAATTGAATTCACATCTCTGTGGTATCTCATACTTTACTATTCTCTCCTTTCTGTTCTTTATCAGGCTTCTTTCTTGCTTTCCTTCCCACTACTTCCCTAAGGGTCAGTAGGTCCCAAGGCCTGTCCTTTGGCCCCTACTGTTACCACTCCAGTCTTTCTCTGAATGATCTAATCTAAACTGTCTGCTCTGAGATAATGATTTCAAAATCTATGTCTGTTCCTCAGCCCCTGTACTCCTAACTGCCCACTAGAAATCTCTAAGTGAATGTCTGCCATGTACCTCAAAGTCAACATTTTCTGAGCTGAACCCATGATCTCCCTCCTCAACCTGCCTCTCCTGTGATCCCTTAGCTCTGTGAGTTACATTCACCAGACACCCAATTGTCCAAGAAAGAAACCTGGAGCTGGGTTCATTCCTCATTCTTCCTAATCTCTCACACCTAATAAGTCATGAAATCCTACCAGTTACAACTCCTTAATAACTCTCAGATCCATCTTTTTTTCTCTGACACCACTGCCATCAGCAAAGTCCAGGTCACTGTCATCTCCCTCTCCATTATTGCAGTGGCCTTCTCATTGCTCTCTTTGGCCTCTCGCCTTCCTCAGACTCTGTGTCTCCTCTCTATCCTGCTTGGATAACTTCCTGCCATCCTTCAATGTCACTTTCTTTAGGAAACTTCCCTAAGTCCTCCCTACTCCTGTGCTCTAGGATATGTTGAGTGTTTTTATTATGTATGTTCCAAGCACTTCAAGCATCCTATTATAATTTCCTATTTAATTGCTGAATTATCTAACCCACTAGATTGTAAATGCTGTGTTCTGCACTGTTATATTTTTAGCACCTAGCAAAGAGCCTAGGGTGCATAGTACATAGTAGCACATAGTACATAATAGATACTCAACAAATATTTATCAAATGAGTCAGTGAAGAGGTCCTCTAGACTGAAGAAGCACCACTTTGTACTTCATCTAAAAATAAACAAGATCAGTCGTTTGGCAAATAAATCTATGGTGTGTGTGCAAACCTCCCACTCTCAGTTCATGTGGTTGATGAACCTCAACTATGTAAGTAAAACCTTATTTTCCAAACAAACATATTCAGTGTGAATTGCAGTATCATAACTTTTGGTGCTCATGGCAACAAGCAGCTGCAACAAACAAAATTAGCAAAGAAACAAAGGTAACAAAATCTCATTTATCTACTTGAATCTTTTCTGTGTAACTCAGTAGTCTTAACAGTTCAATAATTCAACTGCAAATTTGTTAAGATTCATTGCTTTCCAAGTCCATCACATGCTTAGGCCTATTTGTCTGTGGAGTGGCCCAGAAAACAAATCTTTTCCACGTTAATTACTCAAAGATTACGAAAGGTAAAATAAGAGTTATGTAATAGAGGGTTTGTTTTCCTTGTGGATTACTTGGTAGCAAGCATGCATACTTTTCCTTGGGAATGCTTACAGTGATGTTATTTTATGAATGGTAGGTTTTCTTCTTGTGACTCTATGAATAATTTCCATTTTCCAATCTCCATCAATTAAGTAGATTTGTCCAAACCCTTCTGTAAATTAATTTTTGGACTATTTACTATGTACAGGAATGTGAGAATTGCCACAGCAGTAGGAAATGTATTTTAGGTCCTCAGTACCATTAGGAGCATGTGATTCAAACCCTTATGAAGCACATGGGATGGGGTGTGAGGAGGAATTGTAACCAAAACCTTATAGGCCGGGTGCTTTCCTATGAACCATCACTCAGTGAATATTGAATATTTCAATACTAAGCATGAGTTTTTTACAAGCTGCAAAGTTGTTTTCTTTTGGAGTTGCAGTATCTAGAACTATGGTTGTGTTATTATAATGCTTTTATAAAATTTTTTAATACTATAGCATGTATAGAAATCAGTTTTAAGAAGAATTTTATTATTTTCTTTCTCCTTTCTTTTCATAAGAAATTAATACTTTCATGTTTTTCATCAAAATAATATGAGCACACAGTTTGAAAAGTCAAGTAATACTAAAAGCTTTAGGAAAAATCCAATATTCTCTTTTTAAAATTTTTTTTTTAAATTTACATCCAAATTAGTTAGCATATAGTGCAACAATGATTTCAGGAGTAGATTCCTTAGTGCCCCTTACCCATTTAGCCCATCCCCCTTCCCACAACCCCTCCTGTAACCCTCAGTTTGTTCTCCATATTTTGAGTCTCTTCTGTTTTGTCTCCCTCCCTGTTTTTATATTATTTTTGTTTCCCTTCCCTTATGTTCATCTGTTTTGTCTCTTAAATTCTTCACATCAATGAAGTCATATGATATTGTCTTTCTCTGACTGACTAATTCTGCTTAGCATAATACCCTTCGGTTCTATCCACATACTTGCAAATGGCAAGATTTCATTCTTTTTGATTGCCAAGTAATACTTGCATTGTGTATATGTATGTATATATGTGTGTGTGTGTGTGTGTGTGTGTGTATATATATATATATATATATATACCACATCTTCTTTATCCATTCATCCATCGATGGACATTTGGGCTCTTTCCATACTTTGGCTATTGTCGATAGTGCTGCTATAAACATTGGGGTGCGTGTGTCCTTTCGAAACAGCACACCTGTATCCCTTGGATAAATGCCTAGTACTGCAATTGCTGGGTTGTAGGGTCCAATAGTCTCTTAATGTCTCCAGCCTTCATTGCTTCTTTTTTTCAACGTTTATTTATTTTTGGGACAGAGAGAGACAGAGCATGAACGGGGGAGGGGCAGAGAGAGAGGGAGACACAGAATGGGAAGCAGGCTCCAGGCTCTGAGCCATCAGCCCAGAGCCTGACGCAGGGCTCGAACTCACGGACCGCGGGATCGTGACCTGGCTGAAGTCGGACGCTTAACCGACCTCGCCACCCAGGCACCCCTGCCTTCATTGCTTCTTATCCATCTGTCTTCCCCTGCCTCCCTCCAATAACTATTTTCACACTCTTCAGCATTTTAATGCAGTATTTACTTCTAATATCAAAATACTATGCAAATACTGCTATTGTTTGATTAAACATTTTTTTAATGTTTGTTTATTTTTGAGAGAGAGAGAGACAGAGTGCGAGTGGGGGAGGGGCAGAGAGAGAGACACACACAGAATCTGAAGCAGGCTCCAGGCTCTGAGCTGTCAGCAGGCTCTGAGCTGTCAGCACAGAGCCTGATGTGGGGCTCAAACCCACCAACCGTGAGATCATGACCTGAACCGAAGTCAGAAACAACTAACTGAACCACCCACGTGCCCCTACTATTGTTTGATTTAACATTATTTATATATTATTTATTTTGGCTTTCTTACGGCTCCTATCTCCATTCCATTCCTTCCAAAGTAGTAGAATCACAATTTTTGGTTGAATCAATATTCAGGGATTTATTATAACTGTTATATAGTTATATATGTATATAATTGGTATATATATCACATATAATTTATACTACATATATAATCACATAGTTATACTGTATATACTATATATATAGTTTATACTGTATATACTATATTATTTAGTCAAATACATGTATATATTTTATATTATTTGTAGATTATACTATAAACTATATTACATATACTATATAGCATATACATGCTATATAAGTTTAAACATACTAAAACATAGTATATATGTATGTATATATAGTGTGTATATATCTAGTTTATACTATAATTGCATTTCTTATACAATTTCTAAGTTTTCTTGGAGTTAATTTTTGTTTTATATTTTCATTTGCTCAGTTTTTATATTGTTTGAATCCATGGTTGATTCTTGTGAAGTGGCTCTCAATACAGCGTTCCACATGATGAAATCTGTAACATAATCTGTAAGTTCTATTTTATTTGTTTCCTAGAGAAATCCATCCAACCATCTTTCATGTTCTTTTTTCAGTCAGGACTGGTTCCTTTTTAAGCCTGTTACACATCTGGTTACTAGGATTTGTTTTGACACCATCTTGTGAATTCCTTCTCAAGAAATTTTTTCTCTACTGTGTTGAATCTTCCTTTTTCTTGGTTTATTGCATCATTTTAGTGGAGCACATTTCTCAGGAGCTTCCAGAGAAAGGGTGCTTAAGAGTTTGCATGAGACTTTGTCTGGAAATGGTTTTATTTTAACCTCATGTAGTTGGATGCTGAAATTTTTTTCCCCAGAATTTGTCTTTTTTTAAAGTTAGAACTTTTCTTCAAATATCTGGTAATTCTTGGCTATTATTCTTCATTTTTATTTACATGGTTTCTGTGGACCAGCTTGCTCTTTCTTTCTTTCTTTCTTTCTTTCTTTCTTTCTTTCTTCCTCCTTTCCTTTCCCCTTTCCTTTTCCTTTCCCTTCCCTTCCTTTCCCTTTCCTCTCTCTCTCTTTCTCTCCTTTCTTTCTTTCCAATGTATTCATTATTCCAGTGTATTAATTTATTGACAATTAAAATTTTAAAATTTGTTTAAAAAAAACAGACTTGTTTGAAGGAGAGGAAAAAGACCTGGATCACATAAATTTACAGCTATATTAAAATTAAAAAAAAAGTTTTATACACACATGCACAATCACACAAATTCATACACAAATATATACAGAAACATTTATATACACTTGTAAATGTGTATAGGTGTATCTATATAATATTTTTTACATATAGTGAAATGCAAGATCTTAAATGAACAATTGATGAGTTATGACATATGTATGTGCCTGTATAACCAACCCCTTAATTAAGAAATAGAATATACCTATGACTCCAGAAGTAAGCTTCAGTTTGGAAGCTTTTGAAAACAAAGCTGGAAGATAATTTTAACTAAATGTATTTAGATTAATCAATCTTCTTTTTAAAAAAATTTATTTTTAACGTTTATTTATTTTTGAGACAGAGAGAGACAGCGCATGAACGGGGGAGGGTCAGAGAGAGGGAGACACAGAATCTGAAACAGGCTCCAGGCTCTGAGCTGTCAGCACAGAGCCCGACATGGGGCTCGAACTCACGGACTGCGAGATCATGACCTGAGCCAAAGTAGGCCACTTAACCGACTGAGCCACCCAGGCGCCCCTCAATCTTCTTTTTTAAAAAAACAGTATTAACACAGATATATAGAGCTGTTTTAAAAAACATTATTAACTAAAGACGGCACTTGTGATGAGCACTGGGTATTGTATGTAAGTGATGAATCCTACTCCTGCAACCAATATTGATTGCACTGTATGTTAACTAAAATAAAAAAAAATTAATAAATTCTACAACTGAAGAAACTTTAAATACTGTATAGAAGAGATAAGACATTACGTTTTATTTAGATATTATTTTTTCTTCCTACCTTAAAGTTTCCATAAAAGATTATCAAATTTACTAACTGATTTTGTATTGATTGTATTCTGTTAATATTGTATCCACTTATTCTCAAATTTCTGTCATCTTTTTTGTATTCATTAATTTTGGGGGGAGGGGGTTGATCATTTTTAATATAGTGATTCAACAATTCTATACATTACTCAACGCTCATCAAGAGAAGTGTACTTTTAATCCGTTCACCTATTTCACCCATCCCCCCCTCCACCTCCCCTCTGGACCATCTCTACAGTTCTCTATAGTTAAGAATCTGTTTTTTTTTTTTTTTTTTGCCTTTGTTCATTTGTTTTGTTTCTTAAATATGGGTGAGATAATATTATATTTGTCTTTCTCTAGTTGACCTATTTCACTTAGCATTATACCCTCTAGACCCATCCATGTTGCAAATGGCAAGGTTTTATTTTTTTATGACTAATATTACATTGTGTATATGTGTGTGTGTATATATATATATATATATATATATATATATATATATGTAATCTTTCTTTATCCATTCATCTATCGGTGGACACTTGAGTTGCTTCTATATTTTGGCTATTGTAAATAATGTTGCAATAAACATGGGGGTGCATGTATTTTTTCAAATCATTGTTTTCCTATTCTTTGGGTAAATACTCAGTGGTGGGGTTACTGAATCATATGGTCATTCTATTTCTAATTTTTTGAGGAACTTCCATACTGTTTTCCATAATGGTTGCACCAGTTTTCATTCCCACCCAGAGTGCACGAATGTTCCTTTTCTTTTACATCTTCGCCAACACTTATTGTTTCTGTGTTTTTAATTTTAGCCATTCTGACAGGTGTGAGGTGATATCTCATTGTGGTTTTAATTTGCATTTCCCTGATGATGAATGACGTTGAACATCTTTTCATGTGTCTGTTGACCATTTGTATGTCTTCTTTGGAGAAATGTCTGATCATGTCTTCTGCCCATTTTTAATGGGATTTTTTTTTTGAGTGTTGAGTTGTATAAGTTCTTTATATATTTTGGAATTTAACCCCTCCATTTTTTTTGCATAATTATTGTTGGTGCAGGATGTTGTTGATGCTTTGTTTTAGGTCTGCACTAATTTGAGATATTTTTCGTTCTTATTTGAAAGAGAAAAGTTAATTTGGGTAGATACTGCACTTGTGGTTAGAATTTCATTTCTCTTGGAGAGGGAGTTCAAGAGATCTGATTTGTTTTTCTTACTATATATACTTTATCTTACGTAATTATGTTAATTGTCCTTTGAGGTAGAATTATTATACCCATTCTAAATGAGTACAACAGAGTAAATGAAACCAAAGTCATATATCTAAGACTAGTGCCACTTGGATTTAACTCAAGTCTTTTTAACTCTCTGACCTTTGCTTTTCCAATTGGAAAATTTGGAATTGTTGTCCAAAATGTCAATGGTGCTAAGATTGGGAAATCATGGCTTAGATGATTTAGGAAGTTTAGGGCAGTTACTTTCTTTAGGTGAATAATATTTCCAAAATTACGTATGTCATGCATATTCCTATTAGAGATTCATTTTGAAGTCTTCCTTTTTTATTTTCTCCAGCAACTGTCCAAAATTACATCTGACATTTTTTTTGATAGAATACAAAATATGTATTAGTTCTCTTTTACAGTTGCAGGTATTTACTCTGGCACTTAAAACAAGGCTTTCACTTGAGGCATTTCCATTAGTACATTATTTATTTATAAATCTTAACTATCACTTCTTTTTTCTCTTTATTCAAGAGACTTCATAAATTGGTGAATAAAGAAAGTGATTACATTTATAAAACTAACACAATAGACCTTTATCTTAACTTGGATCTTTTTTAGGTAAATGCTTTTGGATGAAAAATATATTCTCAGCAAAGTCTTTTTAAGACTTGACTATTTTAAAGGGATTCTCAGCATGAACACACCACAACATTTGCTCAAGAAATGATTTAGCATGTATGCTGAAAACTTTCAAGTTGAGAAACTGAACTAGACCAACTTTTCATTCCCTCTGGTTGAATTGCAAGTACTAATAAACACTATAGTATGAAAAAATGAGGCTATTTTGGGTTAGGGTGTTGGTTTGTAGTCTTGGTGAAAGTTTTATTAATTATTATTATTATTAGTAGTAGTACTTAGGGTTTAAACTAAGATAAAAAAGGAAGTAGGAGAGTTGATGCTTTGCTCTGAAGCTTTAAAAAGAGAAAAGGGAGGATTTGTGTCCAGTCGGTACTTGCTGATTAGTGCATCTTAAACTCCAACCAGGCAGATGACTTCCAGACTTCCTGAAAAGAAGTGGAGTCTCCATAACCTTCTCATGTTTCCTATGCACATGGCCTTTAGAACATGGGGGTGCATTTTATTATTATTTAAATCAAGTGTTTACTGACTACATAGTGTGCTAGATGTGGGGAATACAGAGAATTATAAGATGTAGTCTTTGCATTTAAAGAATGCATACATTAAAATATTAGCTGCTTTCCAAATTAGAACCCAATAACTGCAGAAAGGATGAGACAGGCAGCTCCTGGTACCAAAATTCCCTTTCATTTCTCATGTAACCTGTCCTGCCTTGAACTGACTGTGGGGCAAAGTCTGTTCCAGGGATGTGCTGGGCATGACCCTCTTGCTTCTAGTGTGCTAGAAGCACACCCTGGCTCTTGATATCCACATGGACACTGGGGTTTTGTATCTGTGGCTAAGTTTCCTTGGCTTGGTGAATGATGCAGACCACCTTTTCTGGGTTACTGACCTCTTTGCTTTGCCTATCTCTTCCTACTGCAGCCTGGCTTAATTATGTTCCTTAGCTGCTTCTGGGTGGTGATAGCCTAAATTGGGCCCATAGCACCCCAACCAGTGCTGAACAGCTGACACTTCTGATACTCCTTTCTCCCACCCTGGTCATGCTTATTGTCCTGCCAGGGAAGATATCAGACTTCATGGGGGAGGTTGAACTTCAAATGAGCCTTGTGAAAACAGAGCTTTGAAAAAAAATCATCTGAGCGGGGCATGTACACTGGAGTAAAGATGGGGAGACTTCATGGAAGTTTTGCAATAGCCTGAGATCAGGGGATAATTTCCAAGTTGGTGGTAGTAAGAAAAGACATTGATGGTAAAGATGTTACTAAGAAAGAATTATCCTGACTAGGTGGGAGGAGAAAAGGAGAAGGAGTCTTTGAATTGTTGGAAATGCTAGATGTAAAAATTAAAAATTTT
Source organism: Prionailurus viverrinus (assembly GCF_022837055.1). Lineage (NCBI taxonomy): Eukaryota > Metazoa > Chordata > Mammalia > Carnivora > Felidae > Prionailurus > Prionailurus viverrinus. Next base: position 74,869,612 of record NC_062563.1, read on the forward strand.
GCTCTAAAGGTAAAACTGACCACCTGGGGGAAAACATGAGAGACTTTTAATGGATCATCCCTCGCTAGGGTGACCAAATGTCCCAATTTGCCTAGCACTGAGAAGGTTCTCTAGGAATGGGAAATTGGATTTCAAAACTAGATTGGTCTTTGGCAAACCAGGATGAGTTGGTCACCCTATCCCCAACCAGTGCCAGCATCACAGTGTGTGGTGTTGAATTTACCTTTTTTTTTTTTTTTGATGTGGGTGCTTTTTACATTCAAAGTCAACTTTGTGTAGGTCATCTTGGACAGGCATTTCAAACAGACATTGAAAATTTAACCAAAAAGGTTGAGATTTTATAAATGGGGGAGATGGCCACATATGAGAGGCAGGTGCCTTTGTGAGTATGACCAACCTTCATGCTTCCATTTAGATGAGAGGCAAATTTAAAAAGTAAAATCTTTTCTTTCAATGTATTTTCATTTTTCTCCCACCAGCCCTTAACTCCTGCCCCTCTCCTCCGCCACCCCCTTGCCCAAATCAGAGTTCGATTTGTATGGTGTAAGATGTTTTGCTCTTTCCTTTATGATTTCTTTCCTTATGCTGGATAATTGAATACTTACTGAAATAGCTCAAAGCAGGAATCAGAGGGACAAAGGGAGGACAAAAATAGGAAGAAAAAGGAACTCTGAGAGTGAACAAATTGGTTGCTGACTGCTACACTAGCTTGACACTGCAATACCCGAGGGCAAGTAATCTCTCTGCTGTGAGATGCAGATGAAGAGCTGAGGAAGAGCTCAAAGGACTTTGAGCAACCATAATAGATGCTGCACATTCATATACTGATGCTTATGTATTTATGAGAGGGCCGTGGCTCAGAATACCATCCAGAACTAATTGACCTTTAACATAGATGTTGTTTCAACAAACTTGTTTGGCTTCCCAGTCATCTGCGTGCTGGAAGCCATAAACCCAAAGTTTGCTTCTTGGGGCTGACATGTGAACATCAGTGCAAAGTGAATCCTGAATTTTCATATATGGAAAGATGTAGAAATAAAAATAGAAACATTTGCGAAAGTAACCAAGAAAGTATAGTGGCCTGCTGAATGTAGGGGCAAATAATCCTATGCATCTGTCATTGTTTTATTACTGAGTTTAAAGATGACCCTAAATCATCAAGACAAAGTCCAATACATTTAGCATAACTTGTTTGAGACCCAAGAGAACTACTTAACATCTTAGAGTTTCTACCAAACTTTTACATTGGTAAGTCTTCAGTTATCTGAAAAATTGACTTCTGTGGAATACTTTATTACTCCAGGAACTAATAATAAAGGAAATGTTAGTGCATGTTTAAAACAAACAAAATGGAGGAACCTAAGCAAGATTTAGGACTCTATGCTAGAATACCAGGGACCCGGCATTTGTGAGGAAATTAACTTGCAATCTTCCTATTCAGCTGGGGCTGCACAATGGATGCCAACTGCTGGACAAAGCTGGATCTTGCAGACATTCTGTTGCCCCGACTGCCTGCCGGCAGAGCGCCATCACAAGCTTCAGTGCAGCCCCGAGGGGCGCATATATTAAAGAAAAAACAAGAGCCTTGCTCCAAAATGGCTTATTTAAAATGCAAAGGGTAACAAGAGAGTTACATTCGGGGAAAGCCCAGCTCTCAGAAACAGGAAAGTAATACCAAATCTTGGTTAAAGTTGCTTGCTCTTGAACTAATTAACTAGGGATTGAATTCAGCATGAGAAGTCAGAATGTGGGTTAAAAGTGAAGGAAAATGTTATTTTTCCTCTTAGGTACCAGCCTGGCATTTCAGAATGTAGTAGCAGGCAGCACATGACGAAATCCCAAAATTGTGAAAAACACCATGGCTAATTGAAAAGGGGTTCCAGAGATATAATTTGGTCCAGATGCATGATAAAAAGCATTTTTATCTTCTTTGGTGGTAACCTCTTTGTAATAAGATATGGGCACATTTGTCATTAAAGAAAAAAAGAGAGAAATGAATAATACAGGATCCAGTGGAACAACAAATATGTTCTCACCACTTATGAAATACTATTCCTACCTAGCATTGATCTGCTATTGTTTTCTTTCAAATTTATTTTCTTATTTTTCTAACATGGGAGATTTGTGAGAAGATCATACAAAAAAGAAGGAAGCCAAGATCTTTTGCTTTTATTTTACTTGCAAACCTTTAAGGAAAGAGTAGAACCTTTTTATAAAGTCATACTACCCATTGATGGCATCCCTCACTAGATAGCACCCTTGACAGAACATGTCTGCTTATAACAAGATCTTCTTAACAGGCCTGTTCTAGATTCAAAATTTTCATGCCTAATTAGCTGTGTAAACAAATTTGGAATTTAGGGAATTTTCTATGTCACACAGGAGTGAAGGTTTATTACTTATTTTGTAAGTGGGTCCTCCCCAAATTTGATAGTATAGACTCTCTGAAATCCATGCTATCCCCTATGGTATTCCCTTTGACTCTTAAATTGTGTATTCTGTGTTAATTTGGCTGCCGCTTCTGTATTCAGAAGTGCTCACAGTCAGAACCAACCAGTGGACTGTCTCAGGGAGAGAGTTATACTGCCCACAAAGTGCAGGGCACATTTCAGCAGAGGGCACTCAGCCCTTTGGGTCCTGCCCTGCCAAAGCCCAAGAGTTATGTAAGGTTCCCATGCCCAGATCTCTGCCAAATTCGGGAATTCTGTGAATTTCTCATTAGCTCATTGCAGAATGAAAGGAGAGGCAGGTAGAGACCATGCCAAATCAGGGGTCAGTAGAGAAATGCGATAATTGGATGTGGCCATCTATTGACAGACAGCACCCACCTCAGCATCAGCTGGTCAGGAATCCACAGAAAATCCAGGGGGCACATGGTACAGGTCACCCAGAGGTGGCTTTATCTTCTTTGACTGACACTTAAATGGCAAAGCTCATTTGATGCTGTTCCAGGCTCACTGCTGGGTATTTCTAACCATGTGTTTTAATTAATGTTTTTATTGTACTTGGGCCCAGAGGCTGTTTCAACAGACCAGCATATATTTAGAAGTCTCTGAATAAATAAATGTAAAGCAAGGAAAAACGGACTCTGCTGGAATGATGCAAGCGATTGTTTCTGAAAAGATAGATGAAAGTTTCAGACTCTACGGCTTGAAACGAACCCCTCTGCAGTATCATGGCATGTCACCTAAACACCCACTTTGCGTGTAACAGTATGAATTCAGGATCTTATCCAACGTCTGGCTTTAGAAGTCTGTCCTCTGGGTCTTGAGGCAATTGGGGAAACAGTAGAATTGATTGTGTCAGTTTTGACTTTAAAAAGTTAGCAAAGAAATAGTAGGGATGTTGGGCTGGCAGTGGCAGCAAATTTCTGAGGCAACATTTATTTGGACCAGTGTAGACTTCTTCCCACTGGTGGAGGAAGGAACTAGTTAAAACAGGCTAGTTCCTTTGTCTCCCCTTATTGTTTGCTCTTGAATTTTTGCTGTCCTTTAAAAAAAAATTTTTTTTAACCTTTTTTCACCCTCAAGAGACAGAGCATGAGCGGGGGAGGGGCAGAGAGAGAGGGAGACACAGAATCCAAAGCAGGCTCCAGGGTCTGAGCTGTCAGCACAGAGCCCAATGTGGGCCTCAAACTCACGGACAGTGAGATCATGACCTGAACTGAAGTCAGATGCTTAGCCAACTGAGCCACCCAGGTGCCCCTGCTCTTCTTTTTAAAAGGAGCTTTTATTTCTTTGCCATGCATTTTATGTCAGTAGCACTTTAATTCACTTTAGTCCATCTTTACTGGGAGAGGATTTAATTCACTTTAGCCCATCTTTACTGAGCACCTCTTCATTCAAGGCAGGAGCCAGACTTTGTAGGGGAGTGAAATGTTTACAAGGTAAAGAAAATGTATTTATAAGATACATCTTGCTTCTGAAGATGTGCTAAATTTGGAGTAGATAAAGGCATCTTCCTTTTCTTGTCAGGATCCATTATAAGTTAAATTCTCCAGTTGTAGTATTTTGGGGGGGCCCAGAGAACTCATGAAAGTTACTCAAGAGCTATAAGCCTGGAGTATTAGCAAATTGCCTGGTGATAGTAACCAGGTCTGGTCCTGGGCAGAAAGGTAAGGTTCTGCAGTCTGTCTGGTTATGTGCCATCATTTTTCGCTTTTCTCTTCCTACAGTGGCACCCACTTTCCTCCCTTTTGTCCATCTTGAGGGTTCCAAATTTTTCAAGATGCTCTCAATTAGTGGTTCTTGGCTCTGGTTGCAAACAGCATTGAAAAAATACTGATGGCTGGGCCTCACACCCAGAGCAATGAAAAACACTGCAGTGATTCTATTTTGCAGCCAGAGTTGAAAATAGTGCCCTTTGCCCACTGTCAGTGATTCTCCTCCATGTGCAATTTGGCAAACTCGCCCTCAAGAAAGTACTTGTTTAAATTACCCTAGTTCCTTGATTTCAGGACCTAGACAGATTCCCCTAGGCAACCACCTATTCTAGGTAATTGCAGTCAACCTACATGTCCTCCTTACTCCCTGTTTACATTTTTTAGATGGAGTTAATTTTCTTCTTTCTCTTACTCCATTCTCTTCTTTATTTCCTCTTTGTTTACTATTCTTTTCACGCCTCTTTCCTTTCCCTGACCCTAACTATAGGTTTTCTGAATACTTGAAGAGTATATGTTTCATCCTTGGCTTTGTCAATAGACATGACATGTAAAGTTCTTACATATACCATAGATTTAATAACAGCTTTTTTACTAAAAAAGGAAAGACAGCAAGAAAAAGTATCACCACATTAAAAGCATACCTTAATTATAGGGGATAACATGCTTTCAGAAATATTAAACTGTGAAAATCCTGTAAATCATAGAACAAAGAGAATATGGTTTTTAGTACTATATTGTGTGGGAGCAAAAATTTACCTGTAATTTTTTGAGGGCTATTTGCATTGTGAAAGAGGGACTTTTTAAATGAAAATATTGCAAATGTTGCCTTTTTTAATGATACGTTTTCAAATGGGATTGTGGGCTAGATAAGGGTTTCTCAATCTCAGTATTATTGACAATTTGGACTAGATAGTTCTTTGTTGTGTGTGTGTGGGGGGGGGGGCTGCGCTGTGGATTGCTAGATGTTTAGCAGCATCTCTCGCCTCTCCCCACTAGATGCCAATAGTATCCTCGCCTTTCAAAAGTTGTTATAACCAAAATGTCTCCAAACACTGCCAAGTATCCTCTAGGCAGGGGACACAATCATCCCCATTTAAGAACCATTCGGCTAGTGAAAAAGATACTCTGAGAGCGGCAGCTTGTATCAGTGTTCAGTTGCAGAGAACAGACCCCACTCTAGCTAGCTTAAGCTGAAATGTATTAATGACAGGGTATTCAATGTTCTACAGAACTGGTCTGCGGGCTGAAGAAACAGACTCTAGGCTGGTGAGCTTCCAGAAGTGAATCCCAAAGCCACACCACAACTGAGCCATCAAAGGACTGCTGTGCTTGCCTTGATCTGGACGCTGCCTGTCAAATGGAGAAGTGGTGCTCAGGAAGTCACTTCTGCTAAACTAGGGAGTTAACACTCCATCTGCAGCAGCAGAATGATGCCTCATGTCCAGCCTCTCTCTTGTGTCACTCAGTCTTGATTTGCATTCTGAAAGGGAATCTGACGATGGAGCCTACATCGTACCCGGACCCTAGTTACAAGGAAGCATGGAAAAAAAGCAGTTTTTTGTTCACCAGCCTCTGTAATACAAAGGAAGGTTTTCCAGAAGAAAGCTAGAGTAGATGCTGAAGGAGCTCATCTCTCAGGTTCTTCTTAGAGATCCTTAACTCCTACCACTAGGCAACCACCTATTCCAGGTAATTGGATTGGCCCCGGTGTTCTTTTCACTCCTTATTTAGATTTTTAAATTTTATTTATTTATTTTTTTAAAGTTTTTAAAACATTTATTTATGTAATCTCTACACCTAACATGGGGATCAAACTCATGACCCCAAGATCAAGAGTCGCATGCTTTCCAACTGAGCCAGCCAGGTGCCCCTTAATTTACATTTTTTGGATTGATTCAATTTTCTTTGTTTTACTCCATTCTCCTCCCTGTTTGCTCTTTGATTACCATTCTTTTCACAATTCTTCCCTTTCCCTTACCCTAACTATAGACTTTCTGAGGACTTAAAGAGTACATATTTCATACTTGGCTTTGTCAATTGACTTGGCTTTGTACAAAATCTTTGCTGATGGAGTGTGAGCTGAAGCCTAGGATACTCAACTAATATCACCACTCAAGATGCTATGAGAATAGATATTTTCGGGCGAATCATAGAAGGATAGAGCACCAATGAACATAAGCAATCACATTGTCTGATTTGAATTAAATGTTGATCAGTAGCCTTAAGTCCAAGAGGGTAAGAATGAAGCTCTACTTTCTGTCTCTGGATTATAATCTTTTCCAATTTAGAAAAAGGTGACTCCTCATGGCTAGGCATAGTAAATGATTGCTTGCCAAATATCACATATTTTTCTTCTAGTTTGTTGCTGAAAATATCCTAATTATGAATTGGTTTAAGATATGGGACTTTGACCCAAAGGTAAAATGAAGTCGATATTCTTGGGAGAAGTAAAGACATGAGTCATTTACTCTTTAGTATAGGGTTGCTACATTAAATATAGGACAGCCAGTTAAATTTGAATTTCAAATAAGCAATGGTTAATTTTAGTATAAGTATGTTCCAAATGTTGCATAGGATATAATTATACTAAAAATTATTTGTTATTTATCTGAAATTAAAATTTAACTGGATGTCCTTTATTTTTATTTACTCAGTCTCATGTGAATGAGCTGTTCAAGTTATTTTTTGAGAGGTACAGGAGATGAAGAAAACATGAGGGTAATGGACTCCTGAGAGGAATAAAAATGGCCAAATTAGGCTATATACCAGAGGAAGAGGGGCAACTGAAAACAATCAGGCACTAAAACTGGTCCTGGTTGTCACTGACCATTCCCTAGACATGCAAATGAAGCCCTTACATCAAAATAAAGCTTTACTTCTCTGCAAATGTAGTCTGTATCTTAAAGCATTTGGATCTGGTCCCAGTGCAGCATTCGTTGCCCCAGCCCGACAAGCCAAGCTTCGAGGTAAGTGGAAGAGATGAGCCGCACAGGCACTGGATACCTTGGAGCCTTGTAATCTTGCTTGCACAACCTCCAGATTGCATGGTCCTTGGCTTCAGTGCAGCTGGGCACAATTTCAATGCACATCTATGGAGACCATGTCACAACAACAAAACAAACCAACGTAGCTGCAAGTTACATTAACGGCTTGAAAAAACAAGTCAACAGACTTGAAGACTGCTCTGGGAGCCCCTCCCAGGGAGTTAGTCTTTGGCAGAAAGGGAGTTACTGTGTCTCCTTTTTGACATTTTTTCAGTAAGATGATTCTATATGATCTTCAGCTTGTCCCTTTCAAGGAGTTTTTGTTTGTTTTTCGGAGGTAACCTTTATTTGCTTTATTGTTGATGAGCGTTAGATCTTCCTGGGTGCAGAGTGTCCCGTACTGCATAGAAATTTCTTGTCCTAAGAGATGGTTTCCCTACTACAGATGTCACACCCATGCAATGGTACATCCCTTCCTTACACTGCTATTGGTCATAAATACATTGAGCCAGATTTTCCAAATATTCTGATACTTCAGTCACTGCCTGGTTGCAAATTGGTGGACAGGAGGAGTTTATACACCTTGCAGCAGTATCTCATATGACAATTCTGAAGTAATTTGTTGGATACAACTTGCTCCTTGCTCCTTGCTCCTTACAGAAAGTACATGGGTATATGTAAAATAAGGCTGGTAGCACCTTCCTCATTACTCAGCTAAGAACAAATTGGCTTCTTAATGTTAGTGGATCAGGCCCAGGACTATATGTGGATTGGAGTCTTGCCAAAATCAGGAACCTCCTGTGCTCATACAGTTATTATTTCTGATTTTTATGGAAGTTTTGATTTATGTGCCACTAACATCAGGGTGTGTGGGTGAATACACTGTGAGGAAGCTGGTGAAGAGAAGGAAAAATTAAGCATTTTTGAAGGAGTATTCTTAGTTGTTCGATGTGAGTTCTTTAAAAACAAATGTAAGGTATGCTTTACTTTGCATCTTGATTTTTTTTTATCTGGTTTTCATATAACCTTGGACTATTGTATGTTACCTCAAAAAATTCAGCCTGAGACATACAGTGCATTATAGCAACTCTAAGTTTTGCCTTGTATAGTAATTGTAAGCTTCTTTTTGTAAGAGAACAACAACAACAACAAAAACAGCAAAACCATTCTAATTTTCCTTATTTTTCCTTGGTTGTCTTTTTTTAATTTTTATTTTAACCAAGCCTCTTCTGACTCATTTCCTGGGCTATCCCAATTTGTGTATGTTTCCAGAATTTGGTTTTTATTGTTTTTTCATTTTCACTATTTTCTCCAGTTCTTCTGTTTCCTGTTATTCATTCCCCAAGTCCCATCCCCATATACCCTCCCTTTTCTGGATCACCCCTTCCTATTTATCTAGATCTTTGTGGAGAGATACAACTTTCTTTGCTCTTTCATCACAGAACTTACATAAAGTTCTGCTCCACGTCCCCTGAAAGTGTGTGGAACAGTTTGCCCTTGCTTCAGGAACATGTCAGTGAGAGGCACAGAATGACTTGGAGTTGTGAACATGAATGGGAGTGGGTTATGATTTCTCTTAGGTCTATTCCACTCTTAGGATGCCATGATTCCTGGAGAGATACTCCCCGGACTGGTGTATCAGGTATACTCTTTTTGTGAATTTAGCTTCTTCAACTTAAATGTGGTTTGAAGTTAAGTTATGCTAAGCTGAAAAACAAACAATAAGATTTTCAAGACATAAAAAATTTGGCTGTTTTCAGAGAGGCCAAAAAAAAAATCAGTATTGTCAGATAGTCCTCATATTATCTAAGAGGAGATTAATTCACAAAGCAGAGTAACTGTGGAAGGATGAGCTCCTAATGCAGTTAACAGGTCTTTCTCTGTCGTACCTTGGATCTCCTAACTTTTGGTAATTTTAAAGTTCAGTTGGAAAAGCACCACTGCTTTATTTTGTTAAAAAAATTTTTTTAATGTTTATTTGTTTTTGAGAGAGACAGTGCAAGCAGGGGAGGGGCAGAGAGAGAGAGGGAGACACAGAATCTGAAGCAGGCTCCAGGCTCTGAACTGTCAGCACAGAGCGGACGTGGGGCTCGAACCCATGAACCGTGAGATCATAGACTTGAAACGATGTCAGATGCTTAACCAGCTGAACCACCCAGGCACCCCTCGTTTTGGTCTTTAATACTAAAAACAATGGGAAGCCATTGCTTTGGGGAGAGAATGAGAGAGGTGGTCAGACTTACATGTCAAAAATATTTATTTAGATAGTATAATAAGCATCCTATGAATTACTAGAGGACCTCAAATATTTAAAACTGACACATATTTTCTTTTTTAAAAAATTAATTTTTGTCAGGACACTTAACATGAGATTTATATACTTAAAAAATTTTAAGTGTACCATACATTACTGTTGGATATGGACACAATCTTGTACAGCAGATTTCTAGAGCTTATTCATCTTACCTAACTGAAGTTTTATGTTTGTTCATTAATAACTCCTCATATCTCCTTTCCCCTCCCCATGGTACCTACCATTCTAGTCTTTGATTTCATGAATTTGACTAACTTATATATCTCATATAAGTAGAATCATGTAGTATTTATCTTTCTGTGTCTGGCTTATTTACTTAGCATCATGTCCTTAAGCTCTATCTATGTTGTCAAATACTGCAGAATTTCTTTTTTTTCCCCTTAAGACTGAAGAGTACTCTATTATATGTATATTCCACATTTAAAAATCCATTTTTTGTCAATGGACATTTAGATTGTTTCTATCTCTTAGCTATTGTGAATAGTGCTGCAATAAATACGGGAGTGATAATACCTCTTTGAGATTTTGATTTTAAGTTTTTGGATATAAATTTAGAAGTGGTATTATTGAATCATATGGTAGTTCTACTTTTAATTTTTTGAGGAACTTCCATTATATTTTCCATAGAAGCTACACCATTTTGCATTCCCATCAACAGTGTTAAAAGGTTCCAATTTCTATGCATCCTTTCCAACACTTGTTTCATTTGCTTGTTTCTTTTTTCATAACAGTGATTCTAACAGTATCAGATGATATCTCATTATGGTTTTGATTTGCATTTCCCTGATGATTAATGATGATGAAAATTTTTTCCATATACCTGTTGGCTATTTGTATGTCTTCTTTGAAGACTTTTTTTTTTTTTTTTTTAATTTTTTTTTTTCCAACGTTTATTTATTTTTGGGACAGAGAGAGACAGAGCATGAACGGGGGAGGGGCAGAGAGAGAGGGAGACACAGAATCGGAAACAGGCTCCAGGCTCTGAGCCATCAGCCCAGAGCCTGACGCGGGGCTCGAACTCGCAGACCGCGAGATCGTGACCTGGTGAAGTCGGACGCTTAACCGACTGCGCCACCCAGGCGCCCCTGAAGAAGAAGACGTTTTTTTTTTAAAAAAATTAATGTTTATTTATTTTTGAGAGAGAGAGATCAAACTGCGAGATCACGGCCTGAATCAAAGTTGGAAGCTTAACTGACTGAGCCACCAGGCTCTCCTGAAGAAGTTTTTATTCAAGTCTTTAGCCCATTTTTGAAATCAAGTTATTAGTTTTTTTGTTAATGAATTGTAGGGGTTCTTTATATACTTTAGACATTAATTCCATATCAGATACATGATTTGTGAATATTTTCTCCCATTCTGTAGGTTGCCTTTTCACTCTATTGATTATTTCCTTTGCTGTGTAGAAGGTTTTTAGTTTGATGGGATTAAGCCCACTTGTTTATTTTTGTTTTTGTTGCCTGTTGCCTGAAATAATTGTCAATACCAATATCATGAAGGTTTTCTTCTTGGATTTTTACAATTAAAAAGTTTTTTAAAAAGTTAATTTATTTTGAGAGAGAGAGAGAGAATTATTGGGGGGGGGGCGCAGAGAGAGAGAGGGAGAGAGAGAATCCCAGACAGGCTCCACACTGTCAGTGTAGAGCCCAACTCAGGACTCAACCCCATTAACTGTGAGATCATGACCTAAGCTGAAATCAAGAGTCAGATGCTCAACTGAGCTACCCAGGTGCTCTGAGTTTTACAATTTTAAGTCTTATGTTTAAGTTGATTTAAAAAAAAACAAAAAACTTTTTTTAAGTTTATTTATTTTGAGAGAGAAACAGAGCCCATGAGTGGGGGATGGGCAGAGAGAGAGGGAGAGAGAGAGAATGAATCCCAAGCAGACTCTGCACTGTCAGTGCACACAGCCTGATGTGGGACTCGAACCCATGAACTGTGAGATCATGACCTAAGCTGAAGTAAGGAGCCAGACATCTAACTGACTGAGCCACCCTGGCACCCCAAGTTGATTTTTAAAAAATGTTTATTTATTTTGGAGAGAGAGAGACAGCATGCAAGCAGGGGAGGGGCAGAGAGAAAGAAGGGGACAGAGGATCTGAAGTGGTCTCTTCACTGACAGCAGCTAGCCCGCTGTGGGGCTCGAACTCATGACCCATGAGATCAAGTCTGACAAAGTTGGATGCTCAACTGACTGAGCCACTGGGTGCCTGAGTTGATTTTTGTTTATGGTATGAGTCCAATTTTATTATTTTGCATTGGGTATCCAGTTTTCTCAGCACCATTTGTTGAAGAGACTATCCTTTTCACATTGTGTATTCTTGGCACCCTTATCAAAGATCAACTGGCTGTATGTATGTGAATTTATGTCTGGGCTCTATTCTGTTTCATTGGTCTATATAGCTGTCTATACTCTAGTACCATAGTGTTTTGATTACTCTAGCTTCATAGTATATTTTGAAATCAGAAAATGTGATGCTTCCAGCTTTGTTCTTCTTTCTCAGGATTTATTTGGCTATTTGTGGTCTTGTGTGGTTCCATGTGAATTGTAGAATTGTTTTTTCTATTTCTATAAAAAATGTCTTATGGGTTTTGATAGGATTTGCACTGAATCTGTATCTCACTTTGGGTGGTACAGACATTTTAACAATATTGAGTCTTCAATCCATGAACACAGATGTCTTCCCATTTGTGTTGTTTGATTTCTTTCATTGATGTTTTGTAGTTTTCAGTATATAAATCTTTCACCTTGTTAGTTAAGTTACTTTGGTATCTTTATCCACAAAAATGTGGTCAAGACAGCCCAGAGTGAAAACTGTAAGACCAAAAAGTGGGACAAAATTATTTTGGACTTGTTTTTGTATTCTTAGGTATATCTTATCAGCATTTAATATGAGGTTCTGTTCATCATAGGTGTGCTTTGTGTTCATTCTTTTCAAATGAAATTTTTACTTTACCTTATTTGAAAAGTGAGTGAAAAACTGACGGTTGGGGTCCATATACTACTTGGAAAGGAAGAGCTAACAAAAGGTTGATCTTTCACATTTAGGTCAGTAAATAACCCTTTTATTTATTTCTGCCTGCACATAATATGGATACTTGTTTGGGACTGCTATTACATATTGCAGTCACTTAATAAATTATATTGAACTAAATTACTTGACTAAATTATTTTGTGAGTTGGTAGTGAACTTAATTTGTAACTTATGACAGTGATTTATAATTTGACATTTTAGAGAATTCCAAACAGCTTAAAAATATGAGAAGCCATTGCCTATCTTGATCATTTAAAAAGAAATTCAGATTCTGTTTCAAAAAGGGCTCACCTGAGGTTATAGTTAATTTCCCATTGGTAAAATGTGTAGTAACTATTGGAATTTTTCATTTATCCTTAAAGGAAAGTAATCCCATTTATAATCTGCATGGGTTGTTCCCAAACCAAGCATAATTTCCACTGATATGTTATGAACACTAACAGGAAAAAATGATGAATGATGACCAAAAGATACAGATACTAAATGTTTTATTAAAAAAGCAGTCTTCTGGAGTAAAACTTAAAGTTCTTAAAAAATATTAAAATAAATGAATAACTATAGTTCTTAAACTGGATGAAATCTTACATTAATTTGTTATAAACATTATCTAGTGAAATGAAATATGGAAAGGGCATCTTGAGAATTATGAAGATGTTGAATTATTCTGTTGTTTTAGATCAGCAGTTCCAAGACAAACTATAAAAAGAAGAAAAATCTAAAATTTTGTATGTAGAATGAAACTCATCTTTTTAAGCTCTAGGAACTCATTTGCAAATTAGTCTCATGCATGTTGTTTATGGTTGTGCATATTAAGCCTGGTCAATATGGCATAATAGTTAAGAGGTCCACCTCTGGAACCTGACAGTTTAGTCTTAGAAATTCTTGCTTTCTCATTTATTAGGTACAGGACTTGTGAACAATTGGGAAAATTGCTTAACCTCTTCCAGTCTTGGCTTCTTCACTTCTAAAATGGGGGTCATACAGAGAAAGACAGATACCATGTTTTCACTCTTATGTGGATCCTGAGAAAGTTAACAGAAGACCATGGGGGAGGGGAAGGAAAAAAAAAGTTAGAGAGGGAGAGAGCCAAACCATAAGAGACTCTTAAAAACTGAGAATAAACTGAGGGTTGATGGAGGGTGGAAGGGAGGGGAGGATGGGTGATGGGCATTGAGGAGGGCACCTGTTGAGATGAGCACTGGGTGTTGTATGGAAACCAATTTGACAATAAATTTCATATAAAAAATAAATAAATTTAAAAAAATGGGGGTCATAATAGTCCTACCTCATAGGATTGTTGTCAGGATTAGATGTATTAATGCATCTAAAAATTCTACCTGTTATTATTATTGTTGTTGTTGTTATTTCTGTTGTTATTGTTATTATTATTATTATTACTGCTACAGGAGAGAATTTTCTGACGTATTGCAAATAGCCTTCTTCTCAGTGTAATACATAGTTGGTGTTTGGAGAATGTTCTTTCCTACCTAGATCATTTCCTATGTGTTCTTCATGAAGGCATTCTAGACAGCGGTGGGCTGTGTGTGTGTGTGTGTGTGTGTGTGGTCAGTCCCTAAGATTATAAAATGCAGCAGACTATTATATTATGATAGGAATCTAATATTGCAGGTATTAAAACAGTAGGAACACACAGAGAATAAAACTATGAGAAGGTATTTATAACTATGTGATGTTGGTAAAACACTTTCTCTCTTGTCTCGGCTTGTTCAAATTTTTTTTCAATTGTGTAAAACGCTGGTATTGGACTAACTTCCTAATTTCCTTCCTAAGCTTCACATCTGTAATACTCTTCCTTCCACACTCTGAAGTGCTCTCCTTAAGCATCACTTGAATGATGCCGTGCATCCTTGGACATGTATAGGATGCACCGGTGTGGAGTGGATTGTCTGTTTTTAACCCACTCAGGGTTGTCAGTGGAATCCACAATATAAGGGGTAAAAGCACCCAGAAGTTAAGTATGCAGTATTGTAAGAACATTAATATGGAGGCAGTGCTGAGTGACAAAATGACAATGAAAACAGGGGTCACCCAGACTCCCTCAGTGCTTAATGTTAATAGGCATTTACTAGCCTCTTACTGAGCTGAAATTTCTTTAGGTACTATATTCCAGATAGAAGCTGCTGGAAATTTTTACCTTTAACTTTCATCTTCACTACTCTGTCTTCTCTCCATTTATAAAAAACTACTGTTTTAAGGGCTATTTGTTACCATTGTTGAGTGTCACCACCATCAAGGACCCACCATTTTCAAGGTACTCTTCTGGGCATTGAGTCAATATTTGCTGATGATCTAAATGCCAGGGCCTCTTGAGAACTTAAGAAGAATGTTGCCTAGGCAGGGGGAGGGAAAGAGCAGATGGATTCCTGGCCATGTAGCTGTGCAGCGAATTTTGGAGGTCTGGGCTGAAGGTCTCCAAAAAATGTACCACTTAGTACCGCTTTAGCTGTCACTGTGTTGGTAGCTGCATCTCCCTCAAGCAGCCTGGAAATACCCTTTCATGTTAACACTTTGGAGGAGAGCAATAATTCTTCTCTTCTCATTCCAAGAGAATTAAGGAAATGTAGGTCTGTGAGGACGTGACAAGGCAAGCCATCAACCTCACAATGAGGGCTCAGCAAGTTGCTTCATGACTTCTATTCATAGATGCCTTTTCTCTGTCAGCAGTTTTGAAGCACCCATAAAACAAAATAGGCTCATTAAATACGTAGGGGTAAGTGAAGTTGGCAGTTGTACCTATTCAAATAGGCTTTCCTATTTAGATGTTTATACTCCAGAAGAAAGAACAGTCAGAAGATGAACGCCTGCTTATCAATGACTTCTCCTGGTGTCTCTTTGGGGTGGATGTTGCTCAGGGTCCAGTTGTGGGTATTTTGCTCCAGATCTACCTCTAATCTGGTCTATGAAGTTAATGTCACAGTGAAAATGCAGGATGGTCTCATCACCGTCATTTCATTCACTAAGTTTGAATAGAAGGGTGAAGACTGTCTCATGTTTCTTTCTAAACAATCAAGGGCATTTCTTCATGATCCTTCCCACATGGACATGGGCTTAGTTGTGCCATCTTGCCAACAGGGACAAGCAATAGTTTTGGCCTGTGGACCAGCTTTCTCATCCATAGATTCTCTTCTTTCACAACATTTTGGCAAATTTGGCTCCCTTTCTGAACCTACAGCATCCACATTTTAATGAGCTGAGGAGGATGCCAAGATACATAAGTGATAGTTTTAACTCTCAAAATCTTACAGTCTGTAAATGAGGTTGAGTGATGATGTTGAGTAAATCACTATGCAAATGTGAGGCAATTTGAGCTGATCCTTGAAAGATGGAAAACATTTCTATGCTCTTCGGTTGCTGGAATAGTTTGAGCAAAGGCACAGAGATATTTCCAATCAGTAGACACTATTTTTGGTCTTTATTTTATTTGGTGTGGGCAATATTTGATGCCGTAGACCACTTGATTCATCTTGAAGGGTTCTCTTGGCTTCTGTGACATTACATTTTACTGGGTTTCCTCCTGCTTTTCTAATGGCTCTTTTCAATCTCCTCCCTAGTCTGTGCCTCTAGCCAGGCTGTTCTCTTAAAGGTCAGACCTGTTTATCTGCTGTTCACACCCATATCTCCAACTCTTACTTAAATACCTTATGTCCAGAATGGCCAAACCTGAACTCACCATCTTTCTCCCCAGTTCTGCATCCCTCAGTCTTTCTTATCTCAGGGAATAATGTACATTCAGTTATTCAAGTCAGAAACATGGTAAAATCTTTGATTCCTCCCTCCCTTTCACTCTCCATATGATCAGCCACCGAGTCCTTTATATTGTGGTTTACATTAATATTTCTCAAATATGTCCAGGTCTCTTCGTATCCACTGCCACCTCCTTGGGTCAGCTCTCTATCATCTTTTGCTTGGATGACTGTAGTAGCATCTACCTTTGATCTTTCATCAGCTAATTCTTTCTTTACGGTGTTGCCAGATGAGCCTTTCTAAAACACAAATATGATCATTGTGATTTTTTTTTTTCCTTAAAGCCCTCTAATAGCTTCTATTTGCCAAAAGGATAGTGTCCGGGTTCCTAAATAAGGTTACTTGCCTTTTTTGTCTTGGTCTTGCTGATTTCTCTTGCCTCTTCTCTTGTCACCACCACTCAAGCTCCCTGAACTTCAGTCATTTTGAAGTGCACTTGCAGTTCACTCACTCACCAGGTGAATTTTCTTATCTCCAGGACCTTGTGCTTACTGTTTCCTACCTAGTACAGGTTTCTCCCTTGCTCTTTCTGTGGCTTCACCTGGGAAATCACTGTTCATACTGATTCTAATGGCCTGTTTACTTGCCTCTCTCTCTCTCTCTCTCTCTCTCTCTCTGTCTTTGAGACAGAAAGAGAGAGAAAGTGAGAGGGTGCAGATGAGTGAGGGGCAGAGAGAGAGAGAGAGAGAGGGAGTCCCAGGAGGGGTAGAGGGAGGGAAAGAGACAGAGAGAGAGAAAGAGAGAGAGTAGCGGGGCTCACCGAAGCAGGGCTCATGTTTTACCTGAAGCAGGGCTTGTGCTCACCTGAATTGGGACATGAGCTCACCCGAAGCCAGGCTCCAGCTCACCCATGAGATCATGACCTGAGCCGAAGTCAGACGCTTAATGACTGAGCCACCCAGGAGCCCTTGCCTATATATAGGCTCTTAAGGTCAGTCAATACCTCTTATAGGGTCTGAAACACTTTAAATAGTCAGTAGACATTATTTTTTGGATGAATAAGTGGCAGTATAGGAAGTATCTTTAAGGAATGGCACGTCACTCAGTTTGACTGGAATGTAGGATATACAAAGGACAGGAGTGAAAGATGTAAAAGAAAGATGGCTGGGTGTCTTAGGTTGGGTTCCTTGAACACAAAATCTGAAATAAAGATTCCAGTGCAGGAAGTTTATTGGGGAATGCTTGTAGGGTCAAGTCTTGTGGGGGAGTTAGGAAACCAGGATAGGGCAGAGGGAGAAGTTGAACTTAATGAAGTTGCAGCAGGGCCCTCAGCTATTCCCACATGACGCATAGAAGTTGGGATAACTGTACAAAGTTGTCTTGAATTGAGACAAGGGGGTTGGCCCTTTATATTCCCACAGTAATCTGTCATTAAATATGGTCTGCCTCTGGGGAGAAAGCAAACCTTGGGACAAACAGCTCCTTTTGGTCAATGGCAATTTCCAGGGAAGAATTCAACTATGACCTGTCAGAAGCCAACACTGCTGTGACACTTGAAGGGGGATATAGATGGTATGCCACATCATCTATGACACTATGCCTAGTTTATGTCAGACTGAGGAATTTATACTTTATTTGGTAGGCCTGGAGATGCCACTGAAAGTATTTACACAGAGTAGTAATGTGATTCAGAGCTGCACGTAGGAAGATTAACCTGGCTAGGTATTTAGATTGGATTGGAGGTAGAGAAACTGGGACAGAGAAGACAGTGGGAACCTTTTGAAATAGTCCAGGTGAGGAAATAAAGGTCTGAGCAAGAGTGTTGGCACTGAAAATGGGAAAGGCAGGTGGTTTGTTATGAGAGATATGGCAATGCTAGAATTCACAGGCCCTAGTGACTGGATCGATATTGGAAGTATGGAAGAAGAAGGATACTCAAAGGTGATTCTGAAGTTTTGAGCTTGGCTGAAATGTAAGAGCAATGGTACTGGTAATATTACTTAAAATATAGGCTTGGCAGTAGATTTGTTGAATTTGCAGGATGGCAGCTACTCAAGTAGAAATGGCCTACAGGTGACTGGAAACTTTTTTCAGAAGGCAAAATACACATAAATGAAAAGTTATATAATGACAGGAGCGGTTATGAAGCAGCATAAGTATTAAATGGATTTATAAATAGTTAATGCTAAGGGAGGTCAGAAAAGAGATAAATCCCTGTGGCCAAGAAGTCATCATAGAGGAGGTGGCATTTGAGTAGGGTCTAGATGCAGATGTGGGACCTAAGAGAGAGGGAGGGAGGAATGATAGCATTCTAGGTGGTTTGAGCAGAGGCAGAGAGGTAGGTAGGAATATATACCACATGTTCAGGGTACATGAGAAGGTCACTTTGACTAGAAGAAAGGATTCATTGAAGGAAATACTGGTTTAAAAATTATACAATTGATTGTGGAGGGGCTTGAGCTACAGGCTGAATGACAGGGAGTTTAGAGGAATTCAGATTTCTTGTAAAACTTTGTTTCTGAAGTTTGGTACTATCTATTGCTGAATGTGGGTCTCCATAAACGACAGAACTCGAACTTTCCACTTGAGAGATACTTTCCGTGTTTTTTTACACCTAAGTGGCTCTGATGTAGAAGACTACTGGTCATTGGCATTCTTTTTCAAAGAGACTATGTGAGGACACGTTAAAGGCAAGTCCAGCCTGCATGTATTTCTGCGGCTTTTATATTCACAGTCTTTGCTTAGATTTAATGAAGTGCAAAGAATCTGCAGCCTAATTGGTCAGCTGGTGTACTGGCTCACCCTGAAAAGTAAATATTGTGTATCTGCAAGTGGAAAGTCAGTTTGTGTAATCTAGCTGCCTAGTCACGCCTGCCCCAAACGCTGTTGAAAACTTTGACCAAGGGCTATAAAACAAACTGTCAAGAGCAAAGAGCTGGGGCCCAAGTTTGCTTCCACACCAAATAGCTCGTTCCTGAAGCTATTGGGAAGACAATAGGGCATGCATTTGACTTGCTGGGATCCCATGTTTGTTACAGAAGCATCTGGCAGAGCTAAATAGCTTTGTTTTACATCATTTTTCATTTCTTGTTTTTTTTTTTCAATGTTTATTTATTTTGGGGACAGAGAGAGACAGAGCATGAACGGGGGAGGGGCAGAGAGAGAGGGAGACACACAATCTGAAACAGGCTCCAGGCTCTGAGCCATCAGCCCAGAGCCTGACGCGGGGCTCGAACTCGCAGACCGCGAGATCGTGACCTGGTGAAGTCGGACGCTTAACCGACTGCACCACCCAGGCGCCCCTCATTTCTTGTTTTTTATTTATCCTCTACTTCGATTTATTTGACATTGCAACTTGACCCACCCTCTTCTAAGTACACTCATAGAATAAAAAGGGTATCTTGATATCAGTGCTGTAACTTCAAAATGGAATCTTCAGATTGACACTTGGACCATTAAAAAATAAAGCAAAACAGAAATTTCTTTGGTGTCTTTGAGCAAATGTTTAAAAATTTCACCCTCTTCAAAGGTGATCGTGGACTGTTCTGAGACTTCCCCACTGCCATTTTGTGACATTCACAGAATCACTTATTTCCTATTTTCTTTGCATAATTTCATCACATAGTGTTTGAAATATCTCTTGGGAAAAGGATGAGAATTACTGTTGAAGGCACTAACTCTGTTTTTTTTTTGAATGATATTTGCTGAAGCTACATGGTTACTTTTAGAATGGTCTGCTAGATTTAGAACTGGTAATAGAGAGTATGAAACTGGTGTGTGAACAGTTACTTGTTAAGGTAAAGTAGCCCAGACATGTCTGTAGCTTTTTGCTCTGCTAATTGTATGAATTTTCACTCAACAGAAGAAAGCATGTCAAATCTTGAGCAATTAAAAAAAAAAAAAAAGCACCTGAGCATGTTATTAGGTTGCAACTGATATTCGACAGGTCTACATTTATCTCTAAGAAGCAAACAAAGGAGTATTTACATTTTTAATCCATCGTTCAACTTTGCACAATTGATTTTATTCTTTAGCCCACAGAAATGTTTATTGCACTGTAAAGATTTTTATACTTATATATTTAACAGTGTCCTTTAGACATTTGGTCTACAAGGGGTATGGTTCAGTGATCCAAGAAGAATCACATGAGAGTTGTGTGTCATGTTTTCAATTTTAACTAGAAAGCTTATTTGCTTAATGCCTTACTTATTCCATTTAGATCCTTACTGAATCCAGGCTAATTTTCATGGCTGCCTTAGACATCCCTAGTAGGAACTCTTCATTTCTTTCCTATTTACTTTGGCTAGAGATGTGAAAGAGTCATCTTGAGACCCCATAGTGTGATCTTAAGGGTGCTGAACATACTTCCTTATTTCCCAAATTAACACTCATAAATAGTATTTTTTAAATTGAGGTATAGTTGACATATAGCATTATATTAGTTTCAGGTGTATAGCATAATGATTTGATGTTTGTATTTATTACAAAATGATCACAAGAAGTCTAGTTAACATCCATCACCATATGTAGTTACAATTTTTTTCTTGCGGTGAGAACATTTAGAATCTATTCTCTTAGAAACTTTCAAATATGTAATAATTTTTTATTAGTAATACTCCTTTAACAGTCACCAAAGATCTTGATGCAATTTAATTATCTATGGTATCTATTAGCCTCATCTCTAGTAGACAGGGTGTTTTTTGTTTGTTTACTGACAGTTTTTTTTTTAAAGGAAGCACAGAAAATACCAATGGCTACACAGAATTAGCCACCGATCAATAATGAGGTAGTTAGGACTACAGGCTTTGGAGTCAAACTGACCTGGGTTATATATCTTCCTTTACCACTTTCTTCTTGTGTGACCTCTATTTCTTATTTCTCTGAGGCTCAGTCTCTTCCTCTTTCAAATGAGATGGAAATGCCCATGTCATAAAATGAGGTAATATTTGTAAAGCATATCAAATGTCTAGCACAGCATGAAGCCACAGTGTATGACATGTAATAGATACATAGTAAATGTTAGCTCTCATTACTATTCAAATAATCTAGGCATTAAAAAAATGCCTTCCTTGGAAAAGGCTAACACAGATTTGCTGACACTAAGCTATAACTTTAAGATTTAAAAAAATTTTTTTAAATGTTTATTTATTTTTGAGAGACAGAGAGAGACAGTATGAGTGGGGGAGGGGCAGAGAGAGAGGGAGATATAGAACATGAAGCAGGCTCCAGGGTCTGAGCTGTCAGCACAGAGCCTGATACAGGGCTTGAACTCATGAGCTGTGAGATCATGAGCTGAGCTGAAGTCAGCCACTTAACCAACTGAGCCACCCAGGCACCCCTATAACTTTAAGATTTTTAAAGGCATACCTTAGATTTTCAACTGAGGTACTAGCCTACATCTCATTTTAAGAATTAATATGAACTGCCCAACATCTGAATCCTTGCTCCTGAACTTCACTTAAAATATTTGAATCCAAACTGTTCCTGCAGTTTTGCCTCTTGCATCTACTTGATACCTGGCACCTGTAGCCTCTGCTGTTGTGGTAGCCACAGTCTGGACTTTCCCCCTGGCTCTCCATTACTGCAAAGTTTGACTTTGTTATACCACCTCCTCTATCCAGGCCTGAATCTCTAGACTGGGTTCTGTTTTTTGGCTTTGCCCTACTAGGTCAACATTGATGGGCCCGTCCCCTGGGCTGTATATAGGACACTAATATGTTAAAGTCCTTAGTTAATGGGACTGGTGGACTCTATACCAAAACACTATTGAACAAGCACTCATATGGAAGATTCTGGTAACCCACTCCAGATTTTGGATTCAGCCTGTAGCTTTAGTTTAATGCCTGGCTGTGATTTTCTATCGTATTTCCAAGTCTCCTAGGGCTTCCTTGCGTTTGCTTTGAATTAAAAAACAACAAGTTCTTAACCTGACATGAAGCTCCTTGTAAAAAAGAGAATAAATTGCAGATATAGGAATGTATAGAGAGGAGAATACAGTGTTCTTTCAATCCTATCCCAGAAGTAACTATAGTGAACATTTGAAATACTTTTTTCTCCTTTATGGTATGTTTTACGTAACTGAGACGGTACCTCTTGCATTTTTCACTTAACACTTATATCATAAAGGCCCCCCATTCCATAAAAATCTTTTAAACATTTTAATCACTGAATAATATTCTACTATATAGATGTGCCATAGTTTTAACTTAGCCATTCCCCCATTATTATGTATTTAAACTCTTTTCATATTTTTGGTTATTAGAAATAATACTAAACTAATCACATTTGCATAAACATTTCCTTACCAATTTAAAACCCAGTTGTAATACCTTTTTCTTAAAGGGTAAAATAATAGCATTGTTTCTTTCTGCCATCTTTGGACAAAATGTAAATAACTAGGCTGAGACAATTATAGTCACTTAAATATCTATTGGATGAATAAATAAATAGGTATTGAAAAGGTGATTTGCCCTCATTAAAAATAAATACATGGAAGTGTGGAACTAAGGAAGAGTTCTACTTACCCTAGAACATAAGAAGTATGTTAAAGAAAAGGGATAGAGAATTTTGAGGGGAGAAAAGAGTGCGGGAAGGTAAGGGAGACATTCCTGCAGCAATGCCTACCAAGGACCAAAAGAGCAATGTGGAAGGAAAGCAAGAAGGAATGCTTCACTACTTTAAGTGAAAAGCAAACAATATGCATATGAGCAACCTAAGATATACCACTCTGCTAGGAAAACCCAAGACAAAATAATTATTGGACACAACAGTTCAAAGCACATTGCACCTGTGAAAATGTCCATCTTGAATAGAAATGAACCATTCCAAGAGAGAAAAGGGAACTTTAGCAAAGTCATTCAGGAACAACAGCTGACTTTGTCTTGTTCCTTTGGCCAACTCCTCCATCTGAGCCATTTAGCTCCATGCTAAAAATTGCCTGCAAGGACAATAGTAAGGTCTCTTTCATTGTCAGGGACAGTTAACACTTTGAAGGTGACACTCAAGGGGCACCTGGGTTGTTCAGTCGATTAAGCGTCCGACTTCATCTCAGGTCATGATCTCACGGTTTGTGAGTTTGAGCCCTGCGTTGGGCTCTGTGCTGACAGCTCAGAACCTGGAGCCTGCTTCAGATTCTGTGTCTCCTTCTCTCTCTGCCCTTCTCCTGCTCGCGCTCTGTCTCTTCCTCTCTCAAAAGTAAATAATAAGCGTTAATAAAAAATTTGAAGATGACACTCAAAAGAGGTAAAAATGGGTCAACAAGCAATTGTTGGGCTTATGCAAGGGCATGTGAAATGAATGGTAAAGCCACACACAAAAATTCTTGATCTTGGGGCGCCTGGGTGGCTCAGTGGGCTAAGCATCTGACTTCGGCTCATATCATGCTCTCAGGGCTTGTAGGTTCGAGCTCCACGTCAGGCTCTGTGCAACAGCTCAGAGCCTGGAGCTTACTTCAGATTCTGTGTCTGCATGTCTCTGCTCCTCCCCAACTCATGCTCTGTCTCTCTCTCAAAAATAAATGCATATTAAAAAAAATTTTTTTTAAAGTCTTCTAAATGAATATTAAAAAAATCAAAAAAATCTTCAACTCAAAGAATTCAATTTTAACCTAGAGGAGGTGTGGGAAGGAAGGAACTAACATGCAATACTGATTTCATTCCAAAGAAAATTTAAGGGGAGGGGATCTACACCAAGAGAATTAGTTAATAGATGGTTTGGGGATAATCTTTGCCATTCCAAACATCTACCTACACTGTGTATTAGAAAGATAAGTGTAATTTGGGGCAAAATGAGAAAAATGTGACTTAAAAATGATGTAAAATATGCAAGTGGTGCTAATTCCACACAGGCTATTATGGTTTTAAGAATTATATTTTCTGGATGCACTTTAGGAAGTATGTGTAGCATTTAGTAAGATGATAAGTAAATGGCTCGGGGGTGGGCATAGGTACACAGTGGTTATAACTTTTGTACAATTCCTTAGATATCCTTAAAAGGAAAACCTAGAAGCCCATCTGAAAAGAGCTGATCTAGAGAGAAGTAGCATGGCAAATTTGAGTCAGCATGACTGGGTGTATGGCCTGGCTCTGCCTTGTACAGGTCACGTGACTTTGGACAAGTAACCTAACCTGGTAATCCTGTTTTGACTTGTGTGGGAGGAGATACCAACAACAGGCCACAGAGATACTGGGAGGATAAACTGAGAGACTGCATCCAGGAAGACATATGCTTACACAAAAACCTGTACACAAATGTTTATAGCAGCATTATTCATAATAACGAAAAAGTGGAAACAACCTCAAAGTCCCTCAAATGAAGAATGGATAAACAAAATGTGGTGTAGCCATGTCATAGAAAATTATTTGTCCATAAAAAGGAATGGAAAAATGACACATGCTGCAACATGGATGAATCTTGAAAAATTATGTTCAGTGGAAGCCAATTACAAAAGATTGCATATTATATAATTCCATTCATATTAAATAACTAGAATAGGGAAATTTACAGAGATAAAAAGTAGATTAGTGATCATTTATTGCTGGGGAACTGAGGGTAGTGGGGAGGACAGGAAGCTGATAGCTAAAGGATAGAAGGTTTCTATTTGAGGAGATGAAAATGTAAAATTGGCTGTGATGATGTGCCACCATCGTCTATGAATATGTTACAAGCCAATGAATTGTTCACTTTAGACAGATGGGTTGTATGATATGTGAATTATATCTCAATAAAGCTGTTAAAAATAAAAAAAATAAGAAACAAAAAAGGGAGAAGGGGTACAGAAGAAAGTAAGTAAAGCTCTAAGTGAAGCTAAAAAACTGAGAGTTAGAAAATTGTTCTCTGTTCCAGTGGAATGCTCCCATTTCTAGGATAAAGAATATACTTATTTTCTAGTTTCCCCATTGAGGCAGAAACTGCTAGCTAGTGACCAAACCCATTTTCTTTTCTTCCTGGACATGCAGCTAGACTCTATTTCCCAGCCTTCCAAGGGAATATGAACATGGCAATGTAAGCCACTTCCAGGCCTGCCCCTAAAAAAGCTTTCACTTTCTATCTGCCATTGACCCAACTCTTTTTAAAAGTTTATTTATTTATTTTGAGAGAGGGAGAGAGAGAGAGAGAGAGAGAGAGAGAGAGAGGGAGAGAAGGAAGGAGCAGAGAGAGAGGCACAGAGCTTGATGCAAGGCTCAATCCCATGAACTGTGAGATCATGACCTGAGCAGTAATCAAGAGTAGGATGCTTAATTGACTGAGCCACCCAGGCACCCTGATACAATTCTTGATGTGGATAAGCACAGTGATTTTGGAAGTCATTTGAAGATGGTAGAGCCCCAAAATGAAAGAAGTTGAGATTTCTGAATCTCTGCTTAGAAACCATTGCCTGCTTATCAGGTTATAGGAGCCAGAAACCTAGCTTGGCTCATTCCTGACATGTCCTTCTCTCTCACTCTCCACATCCAAGCCATCATTGAATTCTTTATTTTGTCTCCTGTGTATATTGAATTTGTTCACTTCTCTTCATGCTTTCCACCAACACTTTGTCCAAGTTAACATATCTTTTCGTGGACTGCTGGCATAACTTTATAACTTGTATACATTTTGGCCCTCTTCCAAAACTTGTTTTTCCTTTATCTACTCTGGTGCCAGGTGCTGTAAGACACATTGTACTGTGATAGGCCCATTGGCCTTGAACCTTTGTACATGCTGCTAACACAGAGGGCAGTAGGAATATTTCTAGAAACTATTTCTACACCCTCTAGGAACTGGACTGTATATATAGAAGTGACTGTGAATTGTATAGATATATCCCACTAAACTCAAACTAAATGTACTCTGCTGACTTCCCCAGGCTGGATTCTCAATGCAATGCTTGTGACCACTCTAGAGGCATCCAACATGAGGAGAGATGTGATGTGACAAAGGAGGAGGGGCAGGCCGGGGGCAGGGGGCTAAGCTGAAAGAGCAGTCTCAATTCAGCTAAAATGTGTTACTTTTGCAAAGTTTAAAAAAAATATGACCATGTCAACACATTGCTAGAGTCTCTTCAGGGCCTTGGAAGAGACTGGTGCAAGGGAAGGGCCTTGAAGATTTAGCTTCATTAGCTTCCCTGAAAATTCACCTTTGAAGGACAACTAATTTTATACAATGGTCTGTAGTTGGACTTGTGATATGCTCTGGAATCACTGAGGTTAACTATATGATTCCACTTTATATAACATCTTGTGTGTCTTTGCATCTAATTTGGAACCATGTGTCTTGGACATGGTTGGTGCCTAATTTGTTAAGTGATACTTAGAGGAGAAGAAAACTAGAGTAGAAGAAGAGAAAGAGGAAGAAAGAAAAAAAAAAAGATGGAGAACCAACAGGAAAAGTCCAGGAAGAGGTTCATGTGATTTGAAGCCATCAGGCCAGTTACATGTGCTTCAGATGTCAGACTCATCACACAGTGTGCTGACCTCAGTCAGCAGATTTTCATGCCTCCCCCAGTTCCCTTCAGCCACATGGGTTTACTGGGGCTGCAGTAGAAATTTCTAGCTCACTGCCAGCGTCCAACATCAAGCCTCCGTGTCTCTTCTTGTCTGCCTGTGCTTTCTCCAGTGCTAGGGAGCTCCCTCTCCTGCAGGTAGTTTTAAGTTATAAGTGGGTGTGGTGTTAGTGCCCCTGGGGGCAGCCCTCACAAGAGGTTGGAAGTTGGTAGATAAATGTCCCAGCCTAGGAAGCTCCTGGTGGGATGATTTTGGGGTGAGTTCCACAGAATTTCTCAGAGGATCCTAAAGGAAATGTGTACCAGTTTCCCACAGAAGTGATCTACTCATTATCTCACTCATTTATTGGCATCTCTCCTTTCCTGGACTCATTTTCCCTACTTCCTTGCCTGTTGTTTCTGAGTTAACCTCTCAAACTACCCACACTCAATTCTTGTGTGAGGGTAACACAAACCAAGATACCTGGCTTAAGTCACATGCAAGTAATTTACCACTTAAAGAAATGGAATCTAAATATTAAAATACAAAAACATGGAATACAGTTTTTAAAGGAAATAAATAATTTGGAGATACCAAAAAAAACTCAACAAAATTATTTATTTGTGTTATATGCATCTGTTTAAAAATAATGCTGAGATTTTGCAGAAATTTGGTTTCTATGGGGAGATAAAAAAAAGAACTTAATTCTTACATTCAGGTCTTTAAAATTCTCTTGAGTTTGTATTCCAACTCTGGCTTATTAAAGAAAGGGGTCTGTGCTCCGTTAACATACACACACACTTACAATATAAACAGCTTAACTAGACATCTGTGTTGACTACATATGAGAGGCAGTTAACTTTTTGCCTTGTTTCTGTTCAACGATCTTGATGTTTTAGTCTGCTGGCCAGATGAAACAAGATTGGTTTTTTGGTACCAGATGTGTCACAGTTTGGGTTTGTATTTTGCAGGTGCTCCCCCCAGCTGGGAGTATGGAAACGTGCCATCCTTCTGAGATGATGATTCGGGATAGAAATATAAGTCTGTTAAAAATAATTCGACATATTAATGGAAGGTTTTGTCCCTTGTGGACTTCTTATGCATACCATATGAGCAGGCCAGCAGCTGTTCTATATTTTAAAAGAAGAGTTAGAAGTTAGAAGCATACATAGCTATTCAAAACATAAGCAACTCCTTGGAGTCATGGAAACAGGATTCAACAATAAACTTGTATTTGTGAGGCTTCCCCAAAAATAATAATCCCACTGGGATATGTTCAGGTGGTCTTTCTGAATGATCTTTCTATTTCCATCATTTGGATTCACCAAAACATCTCCCTTGTAGAGGCAAAGTGGTAGAGACGATTATATTTATTAGACATGGGGATTGGTTTCCAGTTGATTTCTACCCTTCAATATTTACATTATTAAATTACAATAAAAAAGCCCTACTTGTTTTTGCCATTTTTGTTTAAACAAATTGTGAAAGAACTAAAAGCCCCACTGAGGACTGAGTTGTTAATAAAATGAGTCATCTTATCTTATTCCAGGTGATGATGTTCATTGTTTCTTCCTTTAAAAATCACCTAATGAATATTACCTGGTGTCAAGGAATGGCAGTAATCTTTACATTAGCTCCTTATCTTACACAAATCCTATGAAAGGACTCTTACAGAGTCTTTTTGGCTCAGCTTCTGAGCCAGGAGAGCGTCAGCCTCATTCCCTCCTCACCACTGTTGCTCTCAAAGCTCTTCCATGCAGAGAACTACATCTGGATCTTTAGTAATGGACTTTATCTTTTGGGAATTGCTGTCCTTTCCAGTATAGTAATGTCTACATGACTGGTTCTTGATTTTGAGTTTCTAGAGTTTAGGAGTATTTTGTGTAACACAATTACTTCTGCCTCTCTGGAGCTTTTAAAGAGAACAAGTCAGCTAAAGTTTAAGAGAATAAATCAGAATCAGGTTGGTATCTGTGTTATTTCAACACAATTGCACATAACAGCAGTGGTGACAACTGGTCATGACAATCAGCAAAGCTGGTCCATGATTTGGGGTGGATGCTTTGCAGGAAGAAGAGCGATTGCTTGTTGGTGTTGGAATTTGGAGTTTGGCCAATGAAAAGAGCTCTAATCTAAGTCAGAAGACCTGCATTCTAGGCACAGCAGTGTTGCTCAACAAACTGTGACCTTGAGCAAGTCTTAAAAATGAGATGATTTGACTAGGTGGCATCTAAATTTAGATTCCTATTATTATTGTTAAAAAGAAGTGCATGTAATAAGAGATTTTATGTTTGGAGAGGGTGGAGATTGCAAGTTGTCAATGAGATTAGTCAAGAGGGAAATTTGGCACCTGAAGGGAATGTACTCTGTTTTGAGGCAATCTTAACAACCAAGAGGTCTTTTGTAATCACTGTCAGAATGTAACTGTCCATTCGAAGAGCATGGAAGTCTCTGAGCCCAGGTATAATAACAGAATGGTGAAGTGATGGAAACAACTAGTTGTGACCTCATTCCTGAGACTTACTAAGAATATACGTATTTCCCTGGAAGCATGTTTGGAAGTGTGGGAACTCATGGCTGGATGTTTTCACTGATGAAACAAGGCAAAATGACTTTTAATTTAACATGAGTTTTTATATTTCAGTATAGGTGAAAAGGAGCAAAAACATGCATAATTTAACAGCTTGAATAGTAAAAAAAGAATTACTTTGAATTGTAATTTAGAAATTTGTAGCTAATTTGGTTCTTTACCTCCATAACAAACCCACATTGTGAAGACCTGTTGTGGGGAGGAAACTATTAGTTTTCTCTCCCACCAAGGCCCAGTGCTTCCCAGTAGCCATTGCATACAAGGAATGTTCAGATGCTTTGAAAAATTTGGCAAATTGAGCCACTTTATCTCTCAATGCAGCCCAGGGGTGGGGGTTAGTTATAGTTGTTAAAACTGAAGGGGCACCTGGGTGGTTCAGTTGGTTAAGTGTCCGACTTAGGCTCAAGTAATGATCTCATGGTTTGTGGGTTTGAGACCCGTGTTGGGCTCCATGCTGACAGCTCAGAGCCTAGAGCCTGCTTTGATGCTGTCTCCCTCTCTCTCTGCAACTTCCCTGCTCATTCTGTCTGTCTCTCTTTCAAAATAAATAAACATTTTTAAAAAGTGAAAAACAGCTCTTGTTTCGATATCTCAGTTTTATGGGTAAAGAAAAACCCAGGGCCCCAAAAGCGAAGTCTCACAAGTAGTTAATGTTAGAACGGAGTCTAGAAGCCTGGTTCTTCTCTACTACATCACACTCTTAAATGTTGCAAGGGGTTACCATAGAAGTTGCTCAATAAATGTTTGCTGCTGAATAATAATGACTCTGAAGATGAATTTTTCTTGTAATTCCCATCTAGGGGAGCTGGTTTAAATCAGTGATTCTCACAGAGGAAGGGGGGAGGGAGTCATGTGTAGTTTGAAAACAAAGCAGGTCTTTGTCTTACTGCTTTGGTTTGTTTTTAGTGAAGATGTTTACTTTATTTTGAATTTCAAATTACATTAAAAAGAGAACATGAGATTTTTATGTTGCTTTGAATGGTTGTACCTGTAAGGGAGCTCATGTGTTAGCTTTCCAAAGTTCTTTCCAGGATTTTGCTTCTGTGAATTGAAAAAAAAATTTTTTTTCACTTGCTATTTTTTTTTTTTTTAGTTAAAAATGAAACTAAGAATGGGTGATTTAGGCTGTGAAATGAGTGGATGAGTCACCTAGAAATCCGTTTCCTTTTGATAGGTAAGATAAAAAGGAATTGCTGGTGGAAACAACCTATCAGCTGATGTCTATCAACTGATGAATATGAGACAGGGAAAATGAAGGATTCCAGAAAAATTTGTTTTTTGCTCCTTTTTCAACTTTTATTCTTGCTGCAACCTGCACCCCCCCACTTTACATGTGCCACAGGATGTAGTGTATGTCCTTCTTGTAAGGAACAAGGAGTTAAGGATTTCTTTAGAATAGATAACATCTAAAGAAGGACCAAGTGAGAATGACGGGAGGAAGGCATCATATGTATGTTCTAGACCAACGGAGCTTGACTTCTTGACACTAAGACCCCCTGCTTCCAAGGAATGACACCTGGGCCCTTGTCTTTATTCTAACCAGTCCCTGGATGCCTGAAAGGACACGTGCACCAGACCGCAATCCTCAGTAAAAATCCCCAGACCCCAAGCAAAGACCAGATGCTCTCCTTTCTTTTCTGGATTTCCCAGACACTCCATCTGTATCTTCTCTCTCTATATCTTCAATTAACTCTGCTCTCACTTCTTGCTGGCTCATGTTTGATTTCCATCCTGTGCAAAGCCAAGGACCCTCTTGGCTGGCCCTGCAGAAGCCCCTCTGGGTCCTTGGACCTGGTCTGCCAACATCAAATGGATCAAGTGTGGTAATACATGGAATATTATTCGGTCATAAAAGGGATGAAATATGGAAGTACATGCTACAAAATGGCTGAACTTTGAAACACTATGATAAGTGAAAGAAGCCAGACACAAAAGGGCACCTATTGTATAATTCTATTTGTATGAAATGTTCAGAATAGCAAATCCACGGACAGAAAGTAGACTAGTGGTAACTCCTATCAGTGCTTGTGGGTTGGGGAATGAGGAGTGACTGCTAATGGATATGGGGTTTATAATAGGTATGAAACTAGATAGTGTTGATATTTGCATGGCAATGTAATGTACGAGATGGCACTTAGTTGTACACTTTAAAATGGTGAATTGGATGTGTATTTTACAATTAAAAAAAAGGAATTCTGTGACTCTTCACTATATCAACCCTTTTCATGTGTTTATGATTTGTGAATAGGGCTAGGCTTTGGGATGAAAGGGCAGCCATCTTGCCTGCAGTTAATGGTTTCTATATGTCCCAAATATACATATATATACAGTATTATTTTATTATTATTATAAAAACATATAAAAATTATTACATATTATATAATGTTTTATACATTAATTATGTAATACAGAAATAATTTATATATTTATGTATAATATATAAAATATATTATTCTATAATATATAAAATATATTATCCTATAATATATGTTCTATAATATATAACATATAATTATATCATAATATATATAATTATAGAAGATATATGTCTGTTTAGAGGTGGGGGTGGAGGGTCAGGGCTTATGTATAAATATTTCAGAGAAATTCCTGTTTCTTCTATAATCCTCTGTGGAGTCATAGATAAGACCTTGCCTCCTTATTTAAGCACAAAAATCTGTTGGAAGAAGATCTTAAACTTTCTTTTTAAACTCTCACCATTCCCATCACTGACTTGAGAACTGTGACTACATGTAGAAAAATCAATAGACTGATTAAAACAGAAAAGTTTAAATCAAGTCTTAACTTATCTGGACTGAAAGTAATCATGCAGATGGAGTGAGCAACGCACTCAACCATCCTGCTGTGTTGTGGCTGGCTGTTTATTCTGCTTCCTCATATGGCTCTTGGTTAGACCTATTCTCTCATCACTGTTTCTGTGCCCCTTTAACAAAAGCCCATCCTCTGCTCACACAGGAAGTTTGTTTTGTTTCTTGATTTCTTGGTGAACTTTCCTTTTGACAATTACTGCACATTTAGTCAACTCTTTGAGAAACACTTGTTTCAGTGTCGAGGTTACCTGGGGGTCAGAAGTTATTCATATGTGCTTTCAAACGGGATGTAAGAGAAAATTGGCTGCACACCTTTTTGGGGCATGATTTTAGCAGTCTTTTTGTTCCCTTATCTCCTAGATTATCTCTTAAAAAAATCAAATGGTTGTTCTTGCTCTGACAGCTATAACTAATTTTTTCCCAGACAAAATTATATTGGCTGTTACTGGTTACCTTTAAAAAACTTCCAAAGATAGAGTGATCCTCTAAAAGAATATTTATTTTTATTTAAAAAATATAATACATCAAAGAGAAGCAGTTACACTTTAAACAAGACATAAAACCTTTTCATTGAATTCAGAAGGAGGATAATTTGCTTTAGTTCACTGTCACTCTGGATGCCAAGAAGAAGAACAATTTCCATTTTATTCCTCTGTGAGCATCAGAAATAAAGATGAGAAATTTTAGTTATAAGTGAAGTCTTAGAGTTTTAATTTTATTCAGAAACTAAAACTTCCTCAGTACAATACCTTTTCTTCATTTTTTTCCACATCCTGTGGAAGTCCTGAATTCAGGGATGTTCTTACATTTACCGAATGTTAAGGATTGAATGTTTGTGTCCTCCCCAAATTTATATGTTGAAATCAAAATCCACTTCCAATGTGATAGTATTAGGAACTGAGGCCTTTGAGAGATAATTAGGTCATGACGGTGGAGCCCTCATGAATGAGATTAGTGCTCTTATAAAAGGGACCCCAAAAGAGCTCACTCCTGTCTTTATACCATGGGAGGATATGAGTTTGCAACCCTGAGGAGAGCTCTCACCAGAACGTGATCATGCTGGCACTTTGATCTTAGACTTCCAGGCTCTAGGTTGTGAGAAATAAATTTGTGTTATTTATTAGCCACCCAGTCTATAGTATTTTATTATGGCAGCTTGAACTGATGAACACACTGAATTTGCTTCTTCAGGTCAACTCCACTATGGTTTAAAAATAATTTATTTTCTCATCTACTCTCTGCAGATTTCTTCACATAATAATTGTTCTATGGCTACCTTATTCATTTTGGAAATTTTGCTTACTTTTTTGTTTACATTCATAATAAAAAATTCCTGACAAAATTTAAAATATTCAACAGAAACCAGTATATTATACAATAATTAGTTATTACTAAGTAATAAACAACTGTTTACACTGATAATGAAAATAAAAAACCAACACAAATATGGCAGATCCTCATTTTCTAAAGAAATATATCTTTATTGACTTTTTCCATTTTGTTACAAAGCAGTTAAAAAATTCATCCTTGAACTTGCATGCTGTTCAATGTTATGAGGCTGCCTCCTTATGAGACTGTCAGTGGGGCTGTAGTAAGTTTCCTTAAGCACCACAGAAGATAATCATTGCTTTGTCCCACTTTTACAGAAAAGAATCCAAGTTTCATTGGATAGAGTATGCTTAGCTCTCTTGAAGAAGACCAGTTTAGTGGATTAATGTATAATTTACATACAGTAATAAAGACAAACTTTGAATCTTTACAGATTAAATGCCCACTTTATACCATGGTGTAATTGTTTGAATTATTGGTGAGTGTACAGCATATAGATGTAGATGTACTAGATACGTCTATAAATAAAATAGTGCTTTATTGTAACAATACTCTTTGGCTGATTTAAATGCCTATAGTGGACTCTTAAAAGACTAAAAAGAAAATGGCCCCACTATTATTGTCAATCTTAACACTGAGCTTGTGCGGAAGGTTCCTATACTGTTGACTGTTAGCATCTCCAGGTCCACGATATATTCTCTTGGTCCTGATAACGACTTCACCAGCACAAGCATTGCACTTACAGGACTTGTTTGCTAAAATAAAAGAAAAAAGAGGGAGGGAGAGGAGAATTTTTCTTGAATTGCAATTTCATTATTTGTGAGTATACCTAATCCTATAAGAATTAGGGGAAGAATTTTGAGGGTAGAATAAAAGTCACTACTTAACTCCGTCTTGGTTTCAATCTTTCTTGTTTCTTTTTCCCTTGTCCACACAATAGTCATTACTTCCAAGTTACAGGGACCTGCTTTTCTGATAGTTCTGTGTTTTCTATACATCCCTCAGTATTAATTTTTCTCTTCACTTTTATTGATAGTACCAGTCTTTATAGAGACTGTAGTTCAGGTGAGAATGTGATAATGTTTGAACTGTTAAACAAAATTATCATCTTTCACTTCTTAGCATTATGTATTTGTTTACATTCTAGTAGGTGAAGAGACATGTAAATAGTTAATTTCAATAGAATATAGCAAATGCTAAGATATATGAGGTTATGTAGGGTATGTATGAAGATACACTAGGTGAAAAATACAGGGGAAAAGAGGAGGGACCCTAAAGCATTGAGGAAAGGCTTTTGAATGTGTGAGGATAGTCACCAAAGATAACTGGAAGTTTTGTTAAGAAGTGTGTTCAGGAGAACTGAATGCAGTTTCATTCTGATGAAGAATGTGATGAGTGCTGGAGAGTAGAAGCAGATGAGTTTGGAGGGGTAGGTTAGTAGATGTGCGAATCTGAATGCCAGAGGAAAGCAGGGATAGAGACAGAAGATTAGGATTTAGCAGTCACTTCAATGAGTGTACA
Source organism: Prionailurus viverrinus (assembly GCF_022837055.1). Taxonomy (NCBI): domain Eukaryota; kingdom Metazoa; phylum Chordata; class Mammalia; order Carnivora; family Felidae; genus Prionailurus; species Prionailurus viverrinus. The sequence goes on from NC_062563.1 coordinate 74,904,537, forward strand.
CTAAACTAAGGGACAGAATGTATGTGCGATAAGGCTGGATCTGGGAGAAGCCAATATTTAAGGAGTAGGCAGAGGAGAAGCCATTGAAGGAAGCTGAGAAGAAGCAGATGATTAAATGGGAAACAAATGAATGGCCAGCAGTGTCCAACAGAGTAGTGAGGCTGAGGGAGACTGGAACTGAAAAACGCCCCCTGGATTTAGCAGTGTGGATGTCATTGGTGGCTTTTTTTTTTCAGAGCAACTTCAGTAGGGTAATGGGAACAGAAGATAGAAAGGTGACCAGGAGGTGAGAAAGCAGAGACTGTGTTTACAGGCTGTGCTTTAAGAACGTTGGCTGGGAAAGGAGAGGAGAACAATGGCAACATCTAGAGGGAGGCAGGTTGAAAACGTAGGAGGTAAATGGGAGTTCGATGGAGCAAGGTTCTAGAGGAGATGGAAGGAAAAATACAGGTGGTGGATTGGCCTTGATTGACAGAAGTGAAACCTCATCTTGGAAAAACTCAAGGGAGAAGGTAAGAAGGGGACACATGAACTTAAATTTGCAGGGGTGAGTGGGAAATTCAGGTAATTCATGTCTGTTGGTCTCAGTGGTTTCAGAAAAGTAGGGGAAGGATCCAAACTTAAAGCATGTACAAACTGAACTCACCTTCCTCTCCACACTGGTTCCTTCTTCCCTATCTTAATAAATGGCACCACCACCATTTACTATTGCTTAAGGCAGAAACTTATCTTTGGAGGTTATCTTTGGTGATTCCTCCTCCTCCTCTTCCCCATAGCAAATGACTTACCAACTCATATAGTTCTTCCTATATCTTCATAAATCTGTTCACTGTTTTTGGACCCACTGCTACCACTACCACACTAGTACTGCATCTCTTGAACTACTAACTAGTCGTTTCATTTCTATTCTTGTCCTACTCCAATCCAGGCTCTGCATTGGCATCATTTTTAACATGAAAATCCAATAGCAACTTCTCTACCTGAATCCTTAATATGATCCCTAAGGCTCTGCTCATCTCTCTAGGCTTCTCTCAAGCCACTCCACTGACAGAACTTGGAGTTTCAGACCAACTGGACTGCTTTTTATTCCTTCTATTTGCTAGTCTTTAATTGCTAGTCTTCAGCGTACGTCCACTTCTTTCAGGAGGCTTCCAGACCATTCCTATCTTCTTAGCAGTTGACCTGTTAGGCATCCAAGCGCACTTGCAACTCCCTATTGTAACATTCAGCATAACTGAGTGCTCAGTATCTTGACTATGACTTCCACTGGGGTAGGGATTGGCTTGGTTTCATTCACTGTTGTGTCTCTAGAATCCAGCAGGATTACCTTGAAGGTAATAGTAATTCCTTGAAGGCTTTGGTTGAATTAATTCTTTCATTTAAAAATATTTTTTGAGCCCCTGCCAAGTGCCGGGTACATTCCATGTGCTGAGTATAGAAGAGTGAATCAACAGGGGAAGTCTGTTTTCATTACACCCATACTGTAGTGCATGACATAGACCAATGAATACTATGCAAAGTGGTGATAAAGGCTATGAAGAAAATAGGCTCAGTAAGGCATAGATACTGGGTGGTATGGGTGGGGAGGATGGTATTCTGCCTTCTAGTTTGTGTACTACTTCTTTATAATATGTCCCCTTTTCCAGGGAAGAAGGTTTTCTCAGTATTCTCTGAAAAGGAATATAAGTAAAATCCTATATCTTAGAATCTTCAAAGACCAGGTCCAGTATCATGACCACCAAAAAACATTCTTTGTCTATTCCAGCCAACATTAATTCTTTGATGTCTTGGACCACGGAATTAGACATAAAATTGCTCCCTTTCCCTGCCCAAAGGTGTTAACTTTCGCCATACAGCAATATTTAAAGCTGTTTAAAATAAGTGTGTATTACATACACTTCACATCGGTCTGAGGGTACAGTAGGTGCTTAATTAAGGCCTGATGATTGACTCATGCCTTCTACACAGGTGGGTTTTCAGTGGAGAAATTTTGTAGCATTTAACCCCACTACTTTTTGAATTACGTGATAAGAAATAATCTTAGAATGGCTTTTTATTTCAAATAATTTTTGTTTTAAATAATTTAAAATTTAGTCTGGGATTACAAAAATTGGCAATGTTTTATATCACTTATGGGAAAAAAAGATTTTACTTGAGAAAAACACTGTGAGAATTTATATTTGAAAATATCAAGTCGATAAATGCACTGATATGAATCATAAAACATTTAAACTGCTATGTTTATTGCAAGGAAAATAACATGCTGGAACTTTGCTTAACTGTCGATTATGCTAGAAATTTTATTTTCTTAAACTATAGCTGAAAGTTCAAAATGGAAAGTTATTTTTTAAAAAGATTTTGAGATGAACCTGTTTTATTGCCATGGGTTACAAATAATGTCATTTGTTTGGGTTAGAATTATTAAATTGGTATTATCTGAACTGTGTGAAATTCATTTAGAGTAAACTTCTTACAAATATCTAGTATATCTCAAATTGAAAGCATCAAATGTTAAAGAAGTTTATTCTTAGCTGCTAGAAAAAAAGAATAGCAATAGATTTGGGGTTGGATTTTTTCTCTTCAGAAGTTGGTCATAAGAAATTAATCATTTCTAATTTACTGGCAAAGAAACAGAATCACATAATTCTGGAGTTGGAAAGGAACTTAAAATATCAAAGAACAGGATAAACATGTAAACATTAAAAATCTGTAAACTTCACCACAAAGATGAATTTCCCAATTTACTTTTCATGTTCTCAAAATGAAATATTGACTTTAAAATTTGGTTAAAAATGAAGAGTGCCCAAAGGAGTTTTGAGAAAATTGTAACTGGATGAATAACATCCTTAGCGTGAAATAGTTACCGTAACCCTGCAAACTGCTTGGTGGGGTGCCATCATTTTCACATGAAGTGGTGAGCCGTATTTGAAATATGTCAGAATTTTAACCTAAAATGAACTTTTTGAGCCTTTGCAGGGGGCCTGGAAGGCTGAGGCATCAGATTCAGGGAGATCTGCTCGGAAGCCCTTGGAAGGATGAGGGGGTGGTGAGAGCCAGTTTAAAGGAAGAGAGGCAGGGGCATGGGGAAGCAAAGATAATCTAGGAGATACTGTGAAGAAAGAAATAGCAGAATTTAGAGAGAGATTTCATCTAGGCAGTGAAAGAAATGGAAAACACAAAGGTGACCTCACATTGTGTGCCTGGAGGTTTGGCAACAATGGTACAACTCCTGGCACATTTGGTGCAGGGGGTTGGGGTCATTTTTCAGGGACTTCCAGGTTTCAGTTTTAGTGTGAATGGAAATAATTTTGCAGGTGTGACAAGGAATTTATAGTTTCTGAAAAGTTCTCCAGGAATTAATTTTTATATGTACAATTGAATAACTATCACTGATTTGTGGTATCTATTTGGGGTATGTGTGTTTGTGTAGGCTTGTGTTTTGTAGGTCACACACAACTTCATTAGAGTCTTCAACTTGGTTTCTGAGTGACTTTAGAGAAGCTTCTAAATCTGAGTCTCACGTTTCTATAGAGATGGAGATGAAATGTTAGTATCTCTCTGACAGTGTTACCAAGGGGATTAAACGAGATAATGCACACAGGAAGACCTTACACAATGCTTGCACATAAAAACTCTTTAAATGTTAGCTTTCCTTCCAAGTGAATACCACCAAACAGCAACAGCAAACTTGCACTTTTCCCAACAACTATGGCTGCCCTCAGTGTACTCACTCTTAGGTAGAACTCTCCATTTTCATTTCCAGATTTAATCCGAAAAGTATTGATAGTATTGGCATAAATGGTTGTGGCCTGTATCTGGAAGATGTCTGACGGCACAGACCTATCAGATCGGATGCTCATGTATTTGTAGACTATGGACTGGGGAAGTTCTCGGCACACCGCACTTGAGACTGGGCAAACACATCGGCTGCAGAGAAAAACAGAAATATTTCCCAGTTTGGCTGGTAAGACCAGAAGCTTCCTGCTTTCAAAAGTTCTAATTTTCTCTTACTTCTCTGATGTTAGAATGTACGGATCTTGACAAGGATTTCGTGGGTAACAACGGAAGCCACCATGATAATTCCAACACATTTCATCTTCCCGACATTCATTTGTGGTCTCACACTCATTTATATCTGTAGACACATAGGGTAAAAGAATTTACTGATGTAAATAAATTGTGTAAGTGGCAGATTCAGGTTTGTAAGGTAAGAGGTATATGGGGATCTAGGTTAAATTTCATTTGTTTTTAGACACAAGACTGAGTAGGACTTGCATTTAATTCATTGCATTTAATTCAGGACAGATGTAGCTAAGTCATCCTAGACAGATTAGTATGTGTCATTTGATAATATTTTTTATCAAGCACCTATTGTTCATCTGTTGAATTCAAAGCCAAGTGTTAGCCATTGGCCATACTTATAAAAAAGTGAAAGAGGGGTGCCTGGGTGGCTCAGTCAGTTAAGCATCTGACTTCAGCTCAGGTCTTGATCTTGTGGTTCATGAGTTCGAGCCCCACATGGGGCTCTGTGCTACCAGCTGAGAGCCTGGAGGCTGCTTCGGATTCTGTGTCTCCCTCTCTCTCTGCCCCTTCCCTGCTTGCACACACACACACACACACACACACACACACACACACACCCCTCTCTACCTCTCTCAAAAATAAATAATAAACATTAAAAAAAAAAAGTGAAAGACACCAGTTCTTGCCCTTGGGTAGATTGTAATTTAGTTAAGAATACAGATATGGCAATAATTATAAAATAAAATGGAATTAAACAAGAGATAGATAAGTGCACTAGCAGATTAGAAGCGGAATAAATTCTGCCTGGAGGGTTAGAAGGCTTCAGGAAGGAAGAGGCATCTCCGTTTGGCCTTGAAGTGTGGTGGGTAGACAGGATTTTCACGGTTGGGGTAGGGAGGGTCTTCCAGGTTGAGAAAGCAGGAAGCAAAATCTATGGAGAGGGCATCTGAATGTGTGGCTCAGGAGTTCCCAAAAGAGGTGAGGCTTAGAGGTGTGGACATGCGGGTGGAGTACAGCATGCAGGTGGAGACTTGATGCTCTGGGAGTGAATGACACTGTCTGGAGGAAGCATAACACAAGAAGTGAAGCTGTGAAGTGTTCCACCTTGGGCAGCATAGATAGCTATTTAGAGACATTGTGTTAGAAGGGGAAGTAAAGAAGGGGCTCTGATGAGAGGCAACCCAGGAAGAGGCAGTGCGAGGAAGCCAGAAGGGAAGAGAGCCCCAGAAAAAGAGGGCCATAGAAAGGCCAGGCTGGACAAGGACTGGTTTTAGATTTGGGAATTAGGAGCCTTCGTATGACATCTGAGAGAACACTTTCACTGGAGAGCCATTATATTTACAACAACAACAGCAACGATGAAAATTATATTAATGTTAACATCCCTGGCTATGTCTATCTCCTGTTACATTTGAATAATGATTTAGATTTTATTCAATATAAGCCTTTCTGAATCATTCCTCCTCATAATCAGGTACGTTCATTCATTAACTTACTCATTCCATAAGTAATTTACTGAATCCCTGCTGCAAGCCAGCAATGGGCTAGTTGCTGGGATTTAATCTGTTTTTCCTATCAGAATCTCATACCTCATGTTCTTTTGGGGAGGCCTTTGTTGCTCTCTTCTTTGCATTATTGAAATCTACATGTTTGTCTTAACCCTTCCATTAGCCTATAAACCCCTTGAGGGCAGGGCTTTAGTATCCATCTTTATATCCCTTCATCACCTAGCATTAATGTAACTCAGGGGCACCTGGCTTTTAAGAAATATTAAATTGAACTAAGTTGTTCTTCACACAAATCATGTAGACATAGGTGAGAAAGATATTATCTCTATTTGACATGGAAGAAAAACAGATAAGGGTTAAGTAAGTTGCCCAAGTTCATACAGTTAGTGACAGGCATCTTTCCACTGTAAGGTACTGCATCCTCTAAATGCGCATAATTCCATGCCTTGTCTTTGGAGGAAAAAAAAAATGTATTTTTCCCTTCCAAACTGGCCAAAGCTATCTGGAACCCAAGAGAGACTGGAAGTTTCCAAGAGTTTCCAAGAGTCAGTTATAAGAAGTGTCTTCTTTTGGAGTGGCTATGGCTAAAGAAAGAATTTAGATCCCTTAGAAGAAATTACAATCAACTTGTCCTTTCAATATTCTTCACTCCTCTGAAAAATAAAGATTCTGTTTAGCTACAAGGAAAACTAAGACTGGTTTGTTATGTGGAGACCAAGAAGGGCAAAAGGAAACTTTATGTAATAATTTCATTTATTACTTCCATTAATTTAGAGCCTAACATAATTAACACCTTAATCATTCTGGAATGTTTTTCAGAAATTATTAATAGTATTAAAATATTTGATGAATGTGTGTCTGTGTGTATGTGTATTCTCTCTGTTTCTCTGTCTTTCTCCTTCTCTGTGGCCTCCCCCACCCCATCCAAACACACACAGTGTTTTCATTTTTGCAAGGCTGTGGAAATGAGAACAGTTATTTCATCCTCAAAATGAGCTTTTTGTGTAAAGGTAAGAATCTGAACTCTTTCGTTTTTACTTTAGTCTATGGACGATGTTGGGAAGAGATGATTTTAGTGGAGAAAACCAATTGCTTTGTACCTTAAAAGAATGTTAAGTCTCTCTCATAAAAAAATGTTTTTGGCTTAGCCAAACATTCTGGAGCTGCATATCTTCAAGATATAACACTCATGAATCCCTTATTTGCAATTCTAGTGCATTTTTCACCTTTCGTTGTAACTGAAATGTTTTCATATACTAGAGTAGGCAGGTAAGATTCCACTGTATGTTAATTTGCTTCTGTCTTTTGCTGAGGATCAAATCCATTTGTGATAAAAAACACATAGACATTTTTTTGCAGGACTCCAGGGAAATTGGTTAGGACATCCCACTGGCTAACATTTTCCTCCATGTAATATTCATGTTAAAAGTCTCAGTTAGGCTTTAAAAAATAAAATCATTGGAATGCAATGTTTTCCCACAATTAACATTAAAGTCCCCAGTAACCTGGAAAGGGGACTAAAGGAGTTCATTGTGCAATGAATGCCATTCTGATTATGCTCATATTTAGTAGATGGAGTCTAGTTGAATGGCCATATGCATACTATAAAACCGCAGGTCCTGGGTGTTCTAGTGAATTAATATTTTCCTATAAAATCATGATATAGACTGAGAATCCCTAGTGTCTCCTTTCCTTGGTCTTTTCCTTTCTTGAAGGATTTATTGCTCCTGTATGTCCTTTCTCAGTTCTGATTAAAAAGGACTCTCTAGAGAAGATTTGCTACTAGTCACTTACATGGCTAAGTACATGTTACAAGAACATCTTGGGGGTGCCTGGGTGGCTCAGTCGGTTAAGCATCTAATTCTTGATTTTGGCTCATGTCATGATCTCACTGTTTGTGAGATCGAGCCCTGCATTGGGCTCCACGCTATCAGTGCAGAGTCTGCTTGGGATTCTCTCTCTTCCTTTCTTTCTGCCCCTCCCCTGCTCGTTCTCTCTCCCCGCTCCATCAAAATAGATAAACTTAAAAAAATCTTGGATTGTAAGGCTTTATAGTTTATGTAAAGCTTTATAATTTTTATGTATATTATTTCATTTCATTCTCACAACTCCCTTTCCCAAAGTTAAGGGTCAAAGATTTTCATAATTTGTTCAGAATTACATAGAAGACTAGGACTCAGATTTTCTGTCTTCAAGTTTAGTTATTTTTTTTTTTTTTACTTGTTCACTGCTTTATGTAAATGTAGGGGTTTATACTAGCCTTTCTAGGATTATCTATACTTTTGGTTCTATCCAAGCAAATCTTTTCCCTGTTAAAGAAATTGTACGACATTGTAGCATTTGAGGTGTATAGGTGTGAAGATTACCTGAATGTTTATTTTAAAACTGGACCCTAGGATATTAGCTATTTTTGGATCTATAGTTTTTTTTTGCTGAAGAATTCAAGCTCATTTTAAGACACATGAGGCTGATTTTCTCAGTACCTAAATTACTACCCAATTTATAATCTTGGTATTTTAGAGAATTGAGACTAGTTTGAGGTTTGCCTAACCCACATATTAAGTTTATTCTCTGGACTCAAACTCATGGCAAGATATTTTAATAATTGAATCTTTTTGGGTTGGTGATTAAAAGGTGTGTATCATAGAGATTATATAGGCTATATAGAAGAGATATCAGTATTTTATTAAAATTACTTACATCTTAAGAAAGAAAAATAATTACTTTAAATTTCAAAAAAGTCAGTGGTAACTGAATAATATCCTTTTGATGAGATTTGCATAATGGATGATGAGCAAGGGAAAAAAGAGTTCAAATTATATGCAAGATGGAAAAAATGAAAGTCTATGGTAGAGAATCCTGTAACTCTGTCCCTGCTTTTCCTGGTTAAAAATGAACACTTAACAGATAGGAAAACAATAAGCTTACCTTGACATGTTCTACTTCTCACCACTTGGTATCCCTGGGGGCACATACACGAGAATTTCCCAGGTTCATTGACACACTGATATTGACACAGGTAGCTTGAGGTTCTGCATTCATCAATATCTGTTGAATTAGACAAGAGCAAGGACACAGAGTTGAAAAACGTACAGGTCACTACTTTGGTAATATTTTTAAAGATAAGGTAAGAGGGTAAAAATACTATAAACTCTAAAACAGAAATATAATACTTTATAAGAGGCTCAAAGGAAAATTATACAATATCAGCTCATTTCCCCTAGAACTTTGCCACTCATCTTACTCAATTATTGCTGAGAGTTTGGCAAATCTCAGACCTCACAATACTGACTGAACAGACTGAATGAATGAATTGGGAATTCAAGTGAAGACTGCTTTGTATTTCCCAATGGTGATGTCTTTGTAGTTTGCTCAGAAGGGCAGAAGCAGCTGTCCAGAGCCAGGCCCTTTTGGTTTTGAGCATAGTGGCATGATGTGAAACCTCTCCAGGTGGGGTATGACCTCTGTGGCCCCAAGTAAAGCTGGAAGGGAGTCAAAGACATCAAGTGTCAATGGCATTCCCCTCAGGATGTCTTATGCCTTTTGAATTGCACAGTGGAACACTCATGGGCAATGGACTCTGAAGGTCATCCTTCCAATTAAATGGCCCTCTTTTTACTCATGTGGAAAGCGAAGCCCAGGCAACTTAAGAAATGTGTGCCCAAGTCAAACAGTGGCAGGAATAAGACTACAGGACAGGTCTCTTGGTTTATATTCTAATGTTTCTGAATGTGATCATTTCTCCTCAGACTTAAGTGTGTGTACCAGTCATCTGGGATTCTTGTTAAATGCAGCCTCTAACTCACTAGGTCTGGTCTGGGGCCTGAGATCTCTATTTCTTGCAAGTAGAGAAAAGGAAGTGTCAATGCTGCTGGCCATCAGATCACTTTGAGAAGCGAGACACCAGAACACCCCTTCTAATTATTAGACCCAACCTGTATCTAATATTTCAGTTATTTTGTCCCTTCTCCTTTCTCTTGGTGACAAACTAAAAAGCCAATGTTATCACAGAACTTAATTAAAGAATAGAATTTCCATGGATAAAAATTTATTTTCATAAACAGGTACATAATTGGATAAAGCAGCAGAAAATATAGGGATTGAACTGCTATTGCAAATTATTTGGAAAATATTTCACCTTCACAGTTGAGCCTGTCACTGCTTAGTTCGTATCCTTGATTGCACTGACAGATGAATGAACCAAGAATGTTGTAGCATTGCTGAGCACATTGATTGCTGGCATCACATTCGTTTATATCTGAAAGGAAAAGTCATATACACTCATATATCTATGTCTTCAACCATATCCTTGCTCTTTTGTACCTATGTCATCTAACAATAAGTGAATAATTCCCTAGTTGGATTCTTTGCCCTGCAGAAGCTCACTGGAGAACATCCATTCAGGTTTCATATTTGTTGGAATAACTTCAAACATCTGCCATACACTTCTTTTAGAAATACCAGAATATTTCTTTCTGGGGATGACAGTTAGTTTTGTGTTTGATGAGTCTTTCCAAAAGAATTTAATGATTCTAATAAATATACATTCCAGCATCTATTTTCTTTTATTGTTGTTCAAATGCAAAGTGCCAAGTCTATAAATAATTGATATAAGACATTTGTACTGATACAGTCTCTCAGCATGCTGTGGTGAAGATTTATCTGTGCTATTTATTACTTTTTAAATGGGTTCTGTTAAATTCCATTACAATTATAGCATAAGCTGTTGAGACCCATACAGAGTTTTGCAATGCTCCAAGGCACTGAAAATGTTGTGAAAAGGCATTTTTCCTGCACTAGATTCTTTCCATGTCATGCCAATCTTAAAATTTGTGCCATGACACTGCATTCTGAAAGGGGAGAAGAAGCATGTAAAAATCAGATGCACTTTCAGTGGAAAGTTTATGTACTTGAACTTGCAGTAACCCTTTGGCACCTTCAGCATTTATATCACACACTGCTGACTAATTGGTGTGCGTGTATCAGTTGATCTGTAGTTTTTTATATTTTTGATAAACCCACAGAGGACAACTAAAAACCAACATTAACAAAGTTTCCATTCACATCTTGATGTGTTTTAAGAGACAAATTGGTTACTGTCTTTTCAGCTTTGTGCAGGGAAGATGATGGAAATCAGTTCACTCAAGAACACAGAAAAACTGGAAATAGAACAACATGGTATGACGTTTCCTTTTTTTGAAGATAGAAATCAGTCAGTATGGCAGCGCCCCACAAAGCTTACCTACACAGGTATAGTTGTTTGCGGCCAACTGAAACCCAGGACTGCACTGGCAATAAAATGATCCTGGTGTGTTCACGCATCTTTGGTGGCAATATGGAGGGATGGTGCATTCATCTATGTCTGGGTTATCAGGCACACACACAAAGAGAACCAAATTATTAACTATCCATAGTTGTTAGCTCTTAAGTTCTCAGCAGGACATTATCTAGGAAACCTAGCTGGAGAAAATCTCCCTTAAAATAATTGTCCCTATCTTTTTAAATTAGTGTTTGTGTTTTAAATATACTCTGCATTCTGCAGCTGAGTGAGATGTTAGAAACAAAGACTTCATAAAGCTGGTTGAGTGGGTTGAGATTTAAAGACAGAAGAGTAATTATGACTATTTCACATATATATGAGTGTTAGTTTGGGGATCTAAAAAATTATTTGTAACGGTAAAAGTAAAAAACTGCAGAAGAATCGAGCGATGTAGCATCATCTAAGCGACAGGAGGTGTGGTCTGCTGCTCAGCTGGTTACATTGGCGAAGTCACATAAACGTCTGGTATCTCGGTTTTTTCTTTTGTAAAATGTGGATAGTAATACTTGCTATGTGTATCTTAGGAAGTTTCTGTGAGAATCAAATGAAAGAATGCCATGGAAGGAATAGGACGCTACACAAATTACCTCTTGAGAGTGACCTCTGACACATTGATGAAGTGTTCCAGGCTGTGTTCTTCTCAGATAAATATTTCCAACTATAAAATGCTCAGCTGAGAACTTGCAGAGTAGGATTAACATCTTAGAAGCATAATAAAATTTCATTAACTCTATGCTTTGTGACAATTCTAACATGGAGTGTGTGATTTAAAATAACAATTATGCACGTACTATGTAAGACCATGTAGTGACACTAACTTCTGATAAAAAACAAAAACAAAACAATAATGCTGAACCCTTCTACCTAAAACTATGGAAGGCAGTATGCTCAAGTGGCCTCAGGATAACCTGAATTGGAATCTTTGTTCTGGCAATTACTAGCATGGTCTTAACCTCTCAAAGCTTCCATTTCCTCCTCTGTAAGTGATAATACTACAATATGGGTCGACTTGGGAGGATAACATGAAATTATGTAGGCAAACTTTCTTGCGCAAAATGGGTAAAAATAAATGGCAGCTATTATTAATAAGCTGCAAAATAGATTTGATTTCACTTGAATATTGAAATAAAAGGTAATGATATTGACATGGCTTTCTACCTCATTTATTGAGGTGTCTGCTCAAATGTCACTTCAGGGAGGCCATCTCTGCCCATTCATATAAAATAGCTTCTTCTGCCCTATCTGTCCCCTTTTCCTACTTTATATTTCTTTGTAGCCATTGATACTCCTTGGGATTGTGTTATGTGTTTATTTGCCTTTTGTCTGTCTCCCTCACTATAATGCATGGCAAATAAGACCTGTATCCTTTTGAGGCAAAGGTAAAGTATTTTTTGTCTGTTCACTGCTGTGTGCTTAATACCTGGAACAGGGTCTGGCATAGTAGGTGCTCAATAAACATTAGTTGAATGAGTGTAGACTTCATACTAATTAAGAGCAATTTTAGCGTGGTTCTTCCTAGTACCCAGTATTATAGCCAGGTGCCAGTATTGACAGTTAGTTTCTATAAATGGTATCTTCTAATAGCTCCATGAGGGCCGTGATTCTGTAAACTGTGTTTGGTCACCATGATGGCCCAGCACTTAGAACAGTATGTGGTATATAGTCAGCCCTCAGTCAACCCTCAGTAATACTTGATGTATGTCTTCTCAACCAGTAAGCATCTACCGAATCACTGTTATTTGCAAGTGCTGTGTTTGGCACTGATGGTTTTTAATGATGATAAATACATGTACATTGTACCTTGTCTAGCATGGAAGAAAGGCATGAAAACATATTACTGCATGGAATGATAAGATCAACAATAAGAAAGCTACACAAGGTACAGAGAGAGCACCACTCTACTCAAGGTGTGGCCTGCTGACCACTGCTGATCCATGGACTATTTGGACGAGTCCACGACAAATCAGTACAGAAATTCAGAATATGTGTTTAGGAATAGCAATTTGGTATTGCCACAACATTTTTATTGTATTTTACAGTAGTATTGATCTGTAACAGACTAGAAATTTACAAAAAAAGATCCATCAAGGGGCACCTGGGTGGCTCAGTAGTTAAGCCTCCTACTTTGGCTCAGAGGTCATGATCTCACAGTTCATTGGTTTGAGCCCCGCGTCAGGTTCTGTGCTGACAGCGTGGAACCTGGGGCCTGCTTCCAGTTCTGTGTCTCCCTCTCTCTCTCTGCCTGCCCTCACCCTCCCACCCCCCCTCACACTGTCTCTCTTTCAAAAATAAATAAACATTAAAAAAAAAGATCCATCAAAGTTTGAGAAGTACTGACAAAGAGGAGGGAGTAACTAATCATATCTGGGTAAATCATGGAAGACTTCTCAGAAGAAGTAACCCTGAGCTGGGATTTGGAAATTGAATAGGAGTTTGCCAGGGGTGCATGTTCCTGGTGCTGAAAGAGCTTATGTACAGACACTAAGGTGTGACATTGTGTGATGTATGTGCGGAACTATAACTAGTGGACAGGACTGAAGTGTAATATTTTGTGGGGGAGGGGAGGTATTGATACCACAGAGGATCTGATGGAAGAAGATCTTATATGTTCTATTGACGAATGTAGAGTTGGTTCTGTGGGTGAGGGGAACACCAGGGCAGCCCCATGATTAGATCTGAATTTAAGAATGTTTCTTCCTGCCATATCATATAGGGCTATAAGAATACATTTTATTTTTAATTGTTCCCATAGTAGGTTGAGTTAGTTCTGTTTCTATACCTTTTATACCCTAAGGTGTTTATTCTCCTGACTAATCCAGTGGGCAAAACTTTGGTGCCTGTGGAGTTTTCCACACAGTCTTTTCCTAAATCACAGCTTCAGTCCCACAAATTCTGGGCCTTTCTCAGAGGCTGGGCACCAATCCCAGCACCTGGGCACAACCCCATGGCAGGCAGAACTGGGCCAGGGCCCATGAGGAGCTCAGTGTTGACATCCTGATGTCAACAGCCAGCATTCTCAGGCGAAAATTGATGCTAGCTCCCTGTCCCCACATTCTTATCCTCTGTTACTAAGAGAAAAGAAGTACTCTCCACTGATGTATGGTAAAAGCGGTATGTAAATCAATGTCAATATCATATGAATGCAATTGACACAGGGAGTCAATTTAGAAAGTTTCATTCCTGGTGCTGGACCTCATGACTGATCCCAGAACACATTTACTTTTTACTGTTTACTTCTTATTTGCCAGTCAGCCTCCTCATACTATGTTCTTACAGTCATTCAAAAAAAAAAAAATGCACAGAGCATCTACTTGGCAGGCACTCTTCAGAGACTGGGGAGACAGCAATGACACAAACCAGATCTGGCCCCTGCCCTCAGGTAGCTCAAGTAGAGCTCTCAAGTAGAGGCACATGCTATACTTGGCTTTGCGTTCCCAGCACTGCACCCACTTGCAACATAAAGAATGTTTAGTACATGTCTGTTAACTCATCACATAATGATAGTACACAGCTATTCCACCCAGGACCAGGCGCTGTTCTAAGCACTCCCACATGTGAGCTCCTGAGGTAGGGGCTAGTATTATCTCCATACCACAAAGGAAAAAAGTAAACACACAGCCTATGTAAGTCACTTGTGAAGAGCCTCAAAGTGAGTTGGGGGTACAGCTGGGATTTGAACCTCACCATTTGCCCTATAAGCTATGCTATTTTATGAACCAGTGAATAAGGTTCATATCATCAGTGTTTTAGTGCTATGGGCCCCAAACAGCTAATTTAAAATGATCTCCTTGGTTGCTTTTGTGGTCCCATCCATATGCCAAATTTATGCTTTTGCTTAGTCTACCACGTAACTGACACTTTATACCCGGAATATGCTCACCCTTTAGGTTAACTCTTTCTCATTAATGTGGAAAACGGATCAGTAGTTAATGAAAGAATAAGCAGTTGTTAGCCATCATTCTCCAAATAAATATGAGTGCTTTGTTTTGAATGACTGAGGTTTAAGCAAGTAAGAGGTTTAGGACAGGATTTTGCTTATTGTTCTGCTGTACTTACCTACACACTGCTCTCCCCGCTTCTGGTACCCCGGGGGGCACTGACAGGCGAAGGAGCCTCGTAAATTGATGCACACTTGGTCAGCTCTACAGTTGTGAGTCCCTGCAGTGCACTCGTCTATGTCTGTTAAAAGGTAGCACAGAGTTTGAGTTGGTTGGGCAGATGTTGCTATCTCCCCCATTTAAAAAAAACTGAAGTATGGTTGACACGTAAGTTACACGAGTTTCAGGAATACAACATAGTGATTCAACAACCCCACACATTATGTTATACTCACCGTAAGTGTAGCTATCATCTGTCACCATACAATGCTATTATAATACCATTGACTATATGCCCTATGCTGAAATGCCATCATAGTTTCTTTTAAGGAAATAAAGTTTTTGCCCTATTCTTAAGATAATACTCTGTAATATTATTATATTGGGAATGTTTAAAATTATAAATGATTTCAAGTGTTCAGATAACAATTTTGTAGATGCCAGTGTGTACCTCTCAGATTTAACACATGCTAACATTTAGCTGTACTTGCCTTGGCTCACTTTATTTTCAGAAATGAACCATTTGAGATATAGCTAAAGCCTTACTGTATTCTCATCTCTTTACTCACCCACCTGCCACTATCTTGGTAGGTGTGAACCCTTCCCTGAGATGTTTTTTTTTACATTTATTACATAGATCTACATCCATTAGAACACACAATATTGTTTTGTGTTTTAAAGTGTAAATAAATTGTATAATACTTGCCTTTTCCATCCAATATATTGCATTTGAGATCATTATGTTGTCAAATCTCTAAAAATCTGTCCAATAACCAGGTATAAATCAAATTTAATACTATGCATTTCCTGTTGCCTTTCCTTGCAAATTTCAAAATGCAAAGGATTCAACTAGATCATATTTGTCTAGGGGAGATAGACTGGTGTACTTTAAAATACATATTTTCCCAAAGCATTTAATTTCAGTTAAAAACAGATATTTCCCCAAAGCAGTTGTATAATTTACTAAGTGTGCCCTAAGGATTAGGGCACATTTTCTAGTTCTAGAAAAGTAAAAAATGCTCAGTCATAATATAATGAATCTGTTATAATGGATTCCTCTGGGGTCAAAGTGTGATGTGAATTTGTGTGTGTGTGCACTCATATTACAGTAATTTATAAGTGAAATTTAATTTTGTCTTTTCAACATTACCTTCGCATTGTTTTGTTTCGTTTTTTACCTTCTCATTTAATTAACTCTCTTACATTATGAAGTTAAATAGATGAGTTCAGAAGATGAAAGGATTATGTGATTTTGGCATTCCTCAACAACTGAACAGTCTAAGCTTTGTTAAAAACTATTGTACAGCTCAGGGCACCTGGGTGGCTCAGTCAGTTAAGCATCTGACTTGGGCTCATGTCATGATCTCATGGTTCGTGAGTTTGAGCCCCACATTGGGCTCTGTGCTGACAGTTCAGAGCCTGAAACCTGCTTCACTCAGGTTCTGTGTCTCACTCTCTCTCTCTCTCTCTCTCTCTCTCTCTCAAAAATGAATAAACATTAAAGAAATCTTTAAATTAAAAAAAAATTGTACAACTTGGAATTCCTAGATGACAAATTTTGCATAAAAACTGAGACAGGCTTAGAGAGCCTTTGATCATCACTGTGGCAAACCCAGGGTGGTGCTTTGGAGCAAATAGTGGGCTAAAATTCAATACAAAAAATGAGCCATCTGCAATGAGAATGTATTCCTCAATTCCTGACTTCCTTTAAAGAAGCTCAGAGAGTGGCTCCTGGTATGTTGCCTTTCAAGTCTGTTTCCAGGGAGAACTGCTGCACTTACGCTACTAATGTAATAATGTAGGAGGTTCCGGTTAGAAGAGACTTGTCCTCAGATGTTGGCTTTGAATGATAAAAGAGATTCTTTCCAAAAGGAAGAGGGAGGGGAGATGAAAATACTTGGGGGATGTATGTCTGTTTATTGGATAATACCCTATAAAAGCATCTACTTCACATAATTCTTTGAACCTGGTTTTAAAATTTTGGTGACTTTTTGTTACGTTTTTTAAATTTTTGTTTTGAAATCCATCATCATCATCATCATCATCATCATCATCTTCATCATCACCATCATTTTCACATCAGTGATTGTAACTCTGTCCTTCTAAGGTCCTATGCAGAGATGCCACGATCTTGCTTTGAAATTATCTGCTCTTTTTTTGTGTGTCTTCTATTATTTTCTCTTATGCACTTGATGAAAACATTTCTACTGGGGTTTCTTTCAGAGCTTTATGACTCGCTAATGCAGAAATGACAGCAGAATTCCTATTGTTTTATGTCAAGAACATTTGCCAGCATTTGCAGTGATAACAGCCCTGAGAGATACAGAAATGTGAGATTCAGATGTGGCAAGTTCCCTCAGTACACGCTGGCAGAAGATCAAGGACTGGGGCTGGCTGCTGCATTTTCTAAGGGAGGCCTCGCCAGTGAGGGCGGCTTTTCTTTCTGAGACCTCTCTGCAAACCGCCTCCACCCCATCACATTCCCCATGTCCTACGATTTCCTTCCTACTTGCGTTCAGTTCTAAGGCTCTTTGATAAATAGGCTAATATTTCCAGTGGCCTTAATATATCATTAAATAGGTTTTAAACATAAACATTGTGCCACCTGGACCTACTCCATCTTAAGAACCAGGTCCATTTACTTTCCAAGAAAGATTATTGAATAAAAATATTAAGTGAGTTAAAATAATTTAATAGTAAAAAAAAATTCCACTGCCACTATGTTCTATCCTTTCTCTATCAAACAAACAACCAAAACTTCCATAGGACTCACTGCACCTACCACTGACTTGTGATACTTTTAACATACTTTGTACATACTTGGACTCACTTTAATTTTTAATTCTTTCAAATGGGAAACTTCTTGAAATTCAATAAAACACAATTGCATCAAATCACCTTTAAGACATTATTCCAAAGGAGTTGATTGTTTGCTTCATCACATACTTAGAGCTGGATCTGCTAGGAAATGAACTGACTACATTTTTTTTATGGCTTCTCCAACTCAAGCTTAGAATATTTATCCTCTCCTTTGCTCTTAGCAGTTTAATGCTAAAGGACACATGGACCAGATTTTTTTGAACTATCTTTGATTATACTATCAATTCATTAGTTTATAAAAAATTTTTTTTCATTAGTTTATTTAAATAACACAATTTTATGATTTTAAAAGTTGTACTTTAAGACCCTGTTTGTTATTGGAGCACCTGGGTGGCTCAGTCAGTTAAGCGTCCAACTTTGGCTCAGGTCATGATCTCACGGTCCGTGAGTTTGAGCCCCACATTGGGCTCTGTGCCGACAGCTCAGAGCCTGGAGCCTGCTTTGGATTCTGTGTCTCCCTTTCTCTCTGCCCCTCCTCTGCTCATGCTCTGTTTCTCCCTGTCTCTCAAAAAAATAAATAAAACCATTAAAAAAATTAAAACCCTGTCATTACTTATTCACAAAGCATACGTCATATGAGAAAGTCATATAAGAATCGTTATAAATTGTTAAACTCTTTTACTCTTGTTTTTTTAAAGATCTTATTTTAAAGTAATCTCTACACCCAACGTGGAGCTCAAACACACAATCCCGAGATCAAGAGTCACATGCTCCCCTGATTAAGCCCGCCAGGCACCCCTATGCTTTTTTCTACTTGTGTGCATTTCTATATTTCTTAAATATCAGAAAGTTAGTGTAATAGGAAAGTCACTAAAACACACATCTATGTCAGAGACTTGGAGCAGAACATCTATCCTCATGCAGGTGCACCAGAAGACCTGGTTTCCCAGGCTTTTTTGTTCATGAAAGGTCTCTGTGGTGAGAATATCTCTAGTGGCAAAAGCACTGCTTTATTCATATGGGAAGCAACTCAGGTCAGCTATGATTTTCCTGGTAATTTATGAAAAAGTACTTGGGGGAGAGGAAATTTTGTTTTGCTTTTCAACTAGCTTACTTGGTTCTTAAGCAGTTATTACTTAATACATTCCCTGGGCCCTGGACCCAAGCTCTTTGTGGATGGGGTCTACATCTTACTTTTTCCTGTATTCCTTTTTTTTTTTTTTTTTTGAAAGAGAGAGAGTGAGCAGGGGGAGGGGTAAAGAGACTGGGAAAGAGAGAATCCCAAGCAGGTTCCTGTCAGTGCAGAGCCCGATGTAGGGCTCCATTTCACAAACCGTGAGATCATGACCTGAGCTGAAACCAGAAGTCAGATGCTTAACTGACTGAGCCACCCAGGTGCCCCACTTCCCACCCCCCCACCCCCCATATTCCTAGCTCCTAGAAGAGTGCATGAAACATAGTGGGTTTTCAGTAAATGTTTGTTCAATAAATGGATGAGCGAATGATAATTGTTTGATGGGAACTGATACCTAGAGTGTAAGGAAAGTAGGATCAGTGTTTTATCTCATTGAACTAATCATTTACGTGGAAGGGTAACAGGCAAGATGTGAGAAACAGCAAAAGCAGCAAGATGTCAGCAAACGGAAACTGAAGTAAAGCAATGGCGTCGAGAAGGGCGGAAACTAGGAGGAATAAGGCAGCATCAGAGGTGGGCAACTGTGGAAGTTTTGCCAGGCTAGGTAAGTTTTGAGCTTCATTTTGAAGAAGGTGAGGAGGCTATTTCTAGGCAGGAGGCAGGTCACATTAGAAAACATGCCATGAAACAAAGAGGTTTGCATGAGAAGAGTGGCAGACAGCTGGAGTCAGCACGGCTGGAGGGGCAGTGTGAGGAGCCTGGTGCAGTGCCTGCTTGAAGGTGCTCAGAACATGGTGGCTCAAGTCATAAGCAAAAATTCAGGGCCTGAAAGGTGGGATTGGAATTTGAATTGAACACCACAGGGAACTGCGCTAAACTATGTAGACACAGCCTAATGTAAACATAGCCAAAGAACAAAATAATAGAGTGTGCTTCCTAAAATATCACAACACGTAAATCAACTCACATTTCATCGTTCTAATGCATTAAGAATAGCTAATGGCAGTATTTGGTGATTCCCTCATTTTTCAAAAATGTGCCCACACTCTCCCTCCTAGTGATTTATACTGTTGTAGGGCCCTTTCTTGCTGACTTTGGCACCATCATTGCTTCAAATAATGCAGTCTGATCTTTGCTCGGCTCTCACTTCTAGCCTCTTTATCACACTGACCCCCAGTCTATGGAACTGCATATTTGGTTTCCTCTCAAAAGTTAATGGAGGCAACTGTGTCCACATCTCTGTGGTGTCCATTAAGTCCCTGCTTAGGCCTTCATTCTCTATGTTTTTGGCTCCTTCCTGTCATTCTGACTCATATTTCCCAAACCCCTGACTCATGCTGCTTTCTCTCTCTTATGCAACATTTTAATCTCTGCAATGTTCTTTTCATAATTTGATAACTTACCACGACATGGACATTCAGTGTGTTTTCATGGGCAAACATGTTTTCTGTAGCTTAAATGCTTTAGATTACCATTTAGACACTGTTGCTTTAGATTTAAGGAGTAATTCAGAATTACTTTGGAATAAGCCACCACTGACCAAGGTTGAGAACACACTGAAATAGGAGGAAGGGAACTGAAATGATTTTGCATCTGTCACTGCCTAGGTGAGCTAGGACCACAGCATCAATTCTTTTTCTCTGTTTCTCCATCTGTAGAATAGACTGCCCATCCTTAATGATGCATGGATTTTTTAAAGTTCAGAATCTTCAAAATATATCTTTTTGTTTTCCAGGCTGTAAACACCTAGGGTAAAATGGCCATATCTTTACTAGTTCTGTGGGGAGCACTGTGCATGCTTTGTAAATATTACTTGATGGTGCTGTCCTTTGAACTCCTGTGGTAAAAGAAAAGGCAGTGGTTAAATTCAAGTTGCTGCTATTTCTTCATCTGCATGGATTTAAAATCTTATTGTATCTTCTACAACCATACTAATTTAATCTCATAAATGGAGTAAAGTAGGAAAAAAAGGTCAAAGATTCATGTTTGCTATAAGAAGGAGCTACTTTACTCCTAGCCTCTTCCTCTTCCTGGCTTCCTTCTTTCCTGGCTTCCTTCTCTCTCTCCCCCTCCCTTTCTTTGTTTCTTTCTTGGTTTCTTGGCTTCTTTCTCTTTCTTTCTTTCTTTCTTTCTTTCTTTCTTTCTTTCTTTCTTTCTTTCTTCCTTTCTTTTCCTGTCTTTTCTTTTCTTTGCCTGTCTTTTCTTTTCTTTTCTTTTCCCTTCCCTTCCCTTCCCTTCCCTTCCCTTCCCTTCCCTTCCCTTCCCTCCCCTTCCCTTTCTTTCATATTCTTAACAGTTTAAATAGATACCCATCTGCTCAGAATGATTGGTCCTAATCCTTTCTAGTGACAGGACAATAAATTGTTTCCCAGAACTGTTTCTATTTACTGTATAAAACTTTTTCTTTTAATGTTTATTTATTTATTTTGAGAGGGTAGGGGCATGGGGTTTGATCTCATGAACTGTTAGATCATCACCTGACTGGAAATCAAAAGTAGGACATTTAACCAACTAAGCCACCCAAGTGCCCCTAGAACTTTTTAAATAAAAGGGACTCATTGTGTAAGGATCTGTTATTCTGGGTTTTCATCTTATTTTTCAGTATAATCCTGGAAAGCAGGAACCATCTGAATAAGTGCTGAGAGCAGTCCTGTTTTACTACTGCCTCATTCATTCATGGCTCTTAATAATGATAAGCTGAGTAATCAAGACATTAAACCATATTGCTTAAATTTTGATTAACAAAGTGGTGTGTGACATGTTATATAACTTCATATACAAACTTGTTAAAATTCTAACATGAATTGGTACAAAAATAGACAAATACTTAGCAATATTTAAACATCTATTATTTGATTAGAAATTTGGATCTGCAAGCCTCAGATTTAATCCTGATAACAGCTCTATGGAATAAGTGGTCACATCATGCACAACTTATGGATGAGGCAGGAGGACGTCACTGAAATGTAGATTCGTGAGGTGATCTGCCCAAGGTCACACAGAGTAGAAACTGAAATGCTAGATTTCCATTTTGCCCCTGCAGTTTTGGTCTTCAGAAAGATTCATTTCCTGAGTTTTGGATAGCAGACCTTTAATTGTAGTTTTATATATGTATATATATTCAATTTTTCTTAGAATTAAAGAGATGGTTGTTAATCTGTAGTACCTTGATTCCTCCCTTGTGTCTTTCTTCTCTATTAGAATAACATTCATAGCTCTCCAAGTCTTCTGTTTCCCTCCCCAGTCCTTAGCCAATTATCAACAATTTTTGTCAAAGACTTTCTATTTCCCTTGCTGCTTCTTTCATAGTACTGGAATCAGATTTATCTGGGCTAAATGCCCAGTTCTAGTTAGCTTTTCACCCTTCTGAAATTATCAGCTAGAATTCGCCCAAGCTAAGCAGTTCTAGTGGAGAAAATAAATACTGATATTAAGTAACAAAAGAGAACTGTCTTCATCTATGGCCAGCAGTAGATTTATAGTTCTAGATTCTTATCTGTTCTGGCAAAACAGATTGTTAATAATTGGTGTGCTTTAAATGATAAACAAAAATATCACCAAAATCAACAAACATCAGCCTCACTGATAGTTCATTTCTTTGTTTTAGAGGGTGGTGAATCTAGTGTCCTGGAAGTCCTTGTCATTGCCCTGTGTTCTATCAGAACCTTGAAATATGCTGTTCTTATATGGAAAAACCAGGCTACATGGACTTGGAGTTGCTTTTCCAGCAACGATGATTGATTTTCACTACAAATGGACCCTTTCTCAAGCAGTTTCCTCTGTGGCTAGTGGTGCTCATTTGCAAGACGATCAGATGAGGTTAGACACACAGTTCATGAACATGGGGGAGAAAACCAAGTGGTACACATGACCAGTTCAACTCGTGACTCACCTGTACTACACACAGACCAAAGGAACCAATTGCTCACAAGGCCAAAACAGAGCAAGCAAAGAAATGGAGTCCTTAATTATTTTTCTGCTCTTTTTGCACACTTGCAAAGTGAAACTTACTGCTTTCGGAATCTTAAGGAAAAACATTTCTACTTGATAAATGATTGCTAGTCGTCAAGAGTGTTCTCTCACACCTCTGTGAATATGACATTTCTCAGGTAAACTCCCTTTTTTTTACTTCTTAAACTTAATTACCTATTAAAAATATGTTTGGGAAAAGATGACCCTGGTATTTGGATTGATATTACAACCAGTCATCAACCCACAACCTTGTGTAGGTAAAACTGTATTTTGAAAGAAGTGGCACCATTAATCTTTGCTTTAGGGTGGTTCAGTACCAGGAATTAAAGACAGTCTGTGTGAAAGTTCCATACAAGCTGGGGACCAGCTTCAAACTGGATGGCTTTCAGAAGCATTATGATCCCATCTTATTATGGGATGCCTTTGAACTGACATTTCAATTGTGGTTTCCTGGTGCCCTACCACTTTACCTCCCTCCTCCCAACCACCTTCCATCCCCGGCTCCAGATCAAACCCCTGGAGAGTGATGAACTGAATGGAGACTGACTACATTCAGCTGAATCCATCATGCCCTGCCTAAGCACTGTGACTTGATTCCTGGCCCCCTCCTTGAGCCTTGCAGCCAGATTAGTCAGTCTTCCTAGCCCAAAGCACACACATTCTTGGCTTACTCCTTCAGGCCAATCATCGCTTGAGGTCACACAAGCCCCTGGCTATGGCAATGCCAATTATAACAAGCATGGCTTGGTGACCTCCTAATTGTATGAAACCAATTACATTATACTTGTTGTTCATTCAACAATAAACAGCTTTTGTGCCCACTAAATTGGGGCATACTACTAAATTTGCTGAGTGTAATTTGGCAATACTTCTCCAAATCATTAACTGCTTAAGGCTTTTTAAATAAAGCACATCTTTGTGCTTCTTGCCTTCAGAGCATGTTACCTTCTTGTGTATATTTTCCTACCCATTTCATTACATCTTACTTATGATGTTTCTGCACAATGTTTCCCCATATGCCTCAGGGCCCTTATGTTTTTCTGAATTCCAAATGAAGCAAAGAGGTAGGATGAAGGAGGGGTGGAACTCAGCAAATTTGCACTAAATTCCTTTCTCTTTTTGATTCAAAATTCCAGAACAATGAAAAGCAATGAAAGGATAAATATGTGAGTAAATCTAAATGAATACTGACTGTATTTGTTACAATAATAGGAAGGTCTTTGGGGATTTATAAAATATTTGGGGTTTATAACATATTTGGGATTTATAAAGTATTTATAATTAAAATACATGAGAATAATACATTGGCAGGAAGGTAAATAGAGTTTAAGTATTTGAAGGTCCTTGCATTGTCTGGGAAGAAGTAAAACTACTAATTTATTTTAGACTTTGATAAATCAAGGATGCATATCAAAGTAATCCCTAGGGAAAACACTAAAGGAACAGTAAAATAGCATAAAACTACAAATCTAATTCGGGGAGAAATGCCATAATACAAAATGAGAAGGCAAGAAAAGAAAGAAAAGGAAACTAAAATGTGCAGGACAAATAGAAGGCAAATAATAAAATGGTAGTTTAAACCGAATCAAAGCAATTGTTATATTAATATAAGTAGATTAAATGCTCAGGTTCATTACAAAGAAAAAAAACCTAAAAATTCTGTTTTAAGAGAAAAAATTTGTTTTTAATTTGAGAGAGAGGGAGAGAGAGAGTGAGTGGGGGAGAGGAGCAGAGGGAGAGAGAGACAGACAGACAGACAGAATATCCCAAGCTGGCTCCACGCCAGCTTGGAGCCTGATGTGGGGTTCGATCCCGCAACCCTGGGATCATGACCAGAGGTGAAATCAAGAGTTAGACGTTCAACAGACTGAGCCACCCAGATGCCCCAAGAGAAACAATTTAAATATAAGGACACAAGTTAAAGAAAAAAAGATGAAAAAATACTATGCAAACACTAATCAAAAGAAAGTTGGCTTTGCAATATCAATATCAGACAAAGCTGACTTTAAGGAAAAAAAAGATTACTAGACAATAAAAAATAATACTATGTAGTGAAAAAAGTTTTAGTTTACCAGGAAAATGCAGAAATTCAGGACAGAAGTGCATTTAATCACAGAGCCTCCATATAGATAAAGCAAAAATAGGTAAAACTAAAGGGAAAATGAATACACACAATTACACTAAGAGATTTTAACATATTTCTCTTAGTAACTAAACAAATAAACATACATTTTCAGAAATGAATAGAAAATATGAATAACACGATTAAAAACTTTGAACTACTTGATATACATAGAAGGCCACACAAAATACATAATCTATTCAAGCACTGAGAGAATGTTAAAAGAAAATGATCATATGCTAACCTTAAGGCAAGTCTAAATACATTTCAAAAATTACAATATACAGATTTTGTTCCTTCACTACAATGCAAATCTGATAGAAACAACATTGATGACAACAAAACCAGAAAAATCTCCTTCTTTTGGAAAAGAAGACACACACTTTCAAAGATCTCATGGTTTAAAGAAGATACAATTGAAATTTGAGACTATGTCAAACTGAATGAAAATGAAAATATCACATATGAAATCTTGTGGGCCCTTAAGAAGGCCTATAGCCCCTCCTTCCTTCCTTACATCTCCTTATCTTTTTACCCACTGCACTCAATTTACAAGAGAAGAAAATACAAATAGAATTTGTATCATAGATGGTCTGTTATAAAGTGAACTTTAGGGTTTTGAAGGGCCACTTAGAGAAGAAGGGAAAAATCTTGACCATGTCTTTCCAAAGGCAGAACTAGAACATGAGGGTAGAAATTCAAGGAAGGCAGATTTTTTAAAAAAATGTTTATTTTTGAGAGAGAGAGAGAAAGAGAGGGAGGGAGAGAGAGAGCAGGGGAGGGCAGAGAGAGAGACACAGAATCCAAAGCAGGCTCCAGGCTCTGAGCTGTCAGCACAGAGCCTGATCCAGGGCTTGAACCCACGAACACGAGATCATAACCTGAGCCCAAGTCAGACGCTTAACTGACTGAGCCACCCTGGGGCCCCAAGGAAGGCAGATTTTAGTTCAGGGTAAGAAAAAAAAAAACTATGGTCATTGGACATTTTAATATATTAATAAGTAATGAGGTTCCCGTCCCTGGAAATATGCAAATGATGTAATGTGGATCTCAGTGGTGGTGGGGATTTGACAGGTCATCTGTGTTTAAAAACGATGTGAAGGCACTGCATGAAAATATGGCAGAATGTTAACAATTTCTGAATCTGAATCTGATGGCAGGTGTTGAATGTTCATTGTATCACACATTCAACTTTGAGTTTGAAAATGTTAATCAAAAAATCAAAAAACAGATGCTGCAGGAACCCTAATGTAGAAAGTTGTGAGGGTTCAACAAAATTCAATGTCTATGCGTTCTCTCATTTGACACATGATGCACGTACATATATCTCTGTAGAGTTGTAATGTTTACTTCTATACTTTCATAATTTATCCCCTACCATCTGAAAACCTTGCTCTATGATAAAGTATAGCAAGGAAAGATCTCATCTTAAGTGGTTATTTTATTCCTCTTCCTTGAGCAATGTAGGAGTTAAAATCTAGACTTAGTATTTTTTTGTCCTGTATGAATTATTTTTCAGGAAGGAACGCTCTGCAACCTTCATCATATTAAGGCATAAGATTATTCAGTGATCAAAATGTTAAATTTGAACAATTATCAGCTTGTGTCCAAATCTTTAATATACTGTTAAACCAAGTGAGACTTGACTTTTTGGTTTTGTTCCAAATTGATACTACAGTTGCCATTTTCCCCAAGTTATTCATGAATTATCATGCATATTTGAATTTAAGTTGCTGATAAATTGTGTTTGACATACGCAGGATGTGGGATATCCCCTCCTGTCTGTGTTAAAACACGTTCAGTGTTGTGAGGTAACAGCATTCAAGTAACTCCTGAGTATTAGTTCAAGGAGTACCTAAAGGCAATAGGAAACTAAAGAAAATACTGTTCAATATAACTACTGACCCGGTGAGTGTTTCCATCCTAAAGACTTCTCAAGCTAGCATATTAAATAGTCTTCGGACTTTTAAATGAGTTTGAAGCATTTTACCTTACATTTCCATCGGAGGCAAAATTATATTTGGACTATGTATTCTCTGTGCTTGCTTCGGCAGCACATATACTAAAATTGGAACAATACAGAGAAGATTAGCATGGTCCCTGCGTAAGGATGACACGCAAATTCATGGACTGTATGTTCTGAGATCTGAGAGACAGAGATCTGTTCTGAGAGATGAAGATCTCTTTCAGTTTTAAAAATCCAAAAGTAAAGCCTACTTTACTGAATTCCTGAATGCTGTTGTAAAAAATACTCATTTTCCAACTCTTCTTTCTTCTGCCCTCTCTAACTTAAACTATTGGATCCTGGGAAACCTGAATAACATGCTCTTGCTTTTTGATGAACCATGATCATAGGTCTCTATTTCTTCTTCCCTTCTTTTTCATTTTTCAGCAGTGGATTCTGATCTATAGTATAAAAGGAGCATCTAAAAGTGGACTCATCTTTCAGGATTAAATGGCTCTGTTAGCAGAGTGGGATGAACAGAAAGTGCTCCTCCATGTTTAAATGCACTACTGTGTACCTGTAAAGTTACATACTTTCAGGAATTTAGAGTTGCTTAATGCTTGTTTGGCAGCATAAACTCTGAAAAAAAATCTCATGGGGAAACACGCCCCATACACAGTTTCTGTGTCTGTAGAGTACAAAGGGAGATGGACCTTTGCCAGTTATACAGTCAATATGTTAAAGGTAGATGCCAAACTAAGTCAGTCTTTAAGGGAATTTCTTGGCATGAATCAACACAGAAGAAAAAAGAAAGACTGTGTTCTTAGATCTGTTATATATATATATATATATATATATATATATATATATATACTCAAAATGGTTACTGCATGGAGCACATCCGTAGAGTCTATCATATTCCAAGTTTTCATTTTAGAAGAAAATGGAAAAATTGAACAGTTCATATTGTTAATTTTGAAATTAGCCTGGAATTATTTTTCCCTAGAAATGTAATAATTTGTTTATGGAAACCTCAAAATGAAAATCTTTGGCTTCAGGCATGTATGTGGTTAATGTGGATGATTGTGAGGCTGCCAGATAGGTATAAGGACCTATCAGCCAGGGATCTGTTTCAGGGCTTCCAGAGTTACAACAATCATACTATTTTCTCACTGCACAATATTTTTAAATCATAGGTTATTATATTTGAGATTTTTTTTGTTGCTTGTGCTAGCTTTTTTCTAACCTAATTATACCAAGAATTTATTATACCAAGAATTAGAGTTTATGGGAGGACTTGTTGATCTTTTTAGAAAGTCTGAGAGCCCTAGAATAAATTTTTTTTCTTATGGAACTCACTGACAGAATGAATGATATGAAATATGACTGAGACACAAGAGTGGGTAAGATCACAGGTCTTAGCATCGAGTAGGTCTCAGTTCAAATTCAAGAAATACCACATTTTAGGTGTGTATTCAGGGAAAGTTATTTAACCTTTCCAAGTTTCACTGCCACATCTGTCAAGGAGGGATAATACCCATTTCATAATGGTATTGTGAGTACTAATTGAAATAACACCCCCTCTCCTGCAAATGGTACCTGGTTGACACTAAGTGTTCAATAAATTGTATTTAACATTGTGAGATGACTATAAGTCAGTGTATATCAGGTTGGCACCTCTGTTGTCTACAGATGGAAGGAAGCAAAAAACTTCAGAAAGTCAGGGCTTTTAATATAATTTTCTATGCACTTGTCTATAATTACATATCCTATCCTTGTTTCCTTGCTCAGTGTCCTATTTTGAATGTGGTCTGTCATGACTGAAATCCAGTCAGGAGAATGACCACAGCATTGAATGACTTCCCTTCCTTTGGCATAGTCCAGATAAATGGATATGAGAATAGGTAAAATCAGCTTTCTTAAAGTTTTTCTCATTGGGGAAACTGCATTTAAACAAAGGAGATATGGCAAAACAAAAAGAAATCTAGTATTATTTTGTGATACGACAGGACAGTTAATTGCTTCACAGCAATGGAGTATTAATGTTTATAAAGGCTACTTAGCAAACATAGCTTTAATTAGAGCTCTAATTAGAACCTATATGTTACTCTGAGAAAGAACTTTTGTGTGAACAAGTTCCAACTATGAAAAAGCTATGAAAATGTAAATTTCAGCAGCAATTTTTATTATATTGGCTAAGAAGAGGATATTATGGTCATCATCTTTCAAGACAGTGCTGAAGTTACAAATCAGAACCAAAGAACAGATGGGGAATATTTTCAAGTGTAGTGGAAACAACTGCATGTAAAGTCAGGACAAGTATTTCTGGTTGTTTATTCATAAGGACAAGGCTCAGAGTTAGACTCTAAGATGAAAACATTGACATCTGACTTTTCACATGAGGAGTCTCCACAAAACATAATGGTGATCTGCATAATTTGCAGTTGATGAAGCATCCATTCAATCACATCATACAGGAAAGTTTGATTTTGAGGCATTTGTTGTTGTTGTTGTTGTTGTAAATGCAATGCTAGTAATATGGTAAGAGCGTGGCATATTAAAAATAGTCTTTAGGAAGATTAATTTTGGTTTCCTTCAAACACTAAATGACCTCTTCCCAATGCTTTCATTATAGTCGTAGGTAAATTATGTATGTGGATATGACAGACTCTTGTTTCGATATCAAGGGTTTAACTGAGAAAATTAACAGGAAAAAAATGAAAGAATTTCAAGCTTGAAGAAAAACACTGTGCATATGGTTATAGTGTGACAAACCGGCAGGTGGCTAGGCTGACTTCTTTCCGTCATCTTCTTATACTATCTTTCTCTATCTTCCACCTCTGACTCCTTCTTGCTCTTTAAACATTCAATTTTGTATTTGCCCTTTCTCAATATCACCCTGATCAGTCAGACGATTCTTTTTAAGTTTATTTATTTTGAGAGAGAGAGAGAGAGAGAGAGAGAGAGAGAGAGCGAGCGAGCAGGGGGGGAGCAGAGAGAGAGGGAGGGAGAGAGAGAATCCCAAGTAGTCTCTGCACTGTCAGCACAGAGCCTGACAAGGGGCTCAAAGCCTCACAACCGTGAGGTAATGACCTAAGCCGAAATCAAGAGCTGATGCTTAACCAACTGAGACACCAGGTGCCGCAACAGACTATTCTTTTAACTTGAGAGCTCTGACTGCTGTCACATCCAAACTAGTGTTAGGACATCTCTTCCTGGTTTGTAGGCCTTGGGCACTGCTGCTTCACCAATGGTTTGGGAGGGCTGTTTTTCTGGCCCAGCGCTGTGACCCTCCAGTGCACCAATTGGGAGCTCAGCAGGGTGCCCCTGCCATCTTTATCTCCTCAGTGAAGGTGGGCTGCTGTCCAGGCCCCCAGAACTCCAACACCTGCAACTAGTCTCATCATTACTCATGTAGATGTTGATAAAATGCAGAAGGTCCTGTATGATTAGCTTACACCTCACTGCAACATAACAGGTGGTCTAATATAAAAACAAGTCTTTTCCTTAAATTCCAACTTATCAATGCATTCCTATATGATCATCAGTCAGGCTACATACCGCCGTGTGTAAGACACATGTTGCCGTCTGTCTGACTTTGCCCCCCATGAGCCTCTCCCCAGCCCCTGTACTTTAATAGGATAGATTTCTTTTCAAGGTCCAGCTCGTGCCCACCTTCTTTATGCTTCTTTTCCCAGATTACTTTGGGTCAATGTAAGATCACTACAGAAAGCAGCTTGTCCAGTTGACTTTGGGACAGCTGTATCCTCGTTAAGAAAGAACAGTAGCAGCAAACTTGCTATCTCTAGAAAGTCAACTGCCTTGAGAGGTCTTAAATAGTCGCTCCCAACCTCCTCCTTAACCAGAGCCTTCTTAAGGGTAAAAGCATGCCCCTTTGTCTGGTTCAGGGTCCTAAATAAGTTGTGCTCTGACTACCGAATGCTGGCATTCTTTATTAGGAAACCAGCTGCTGGATAACCCGAGGTACACATCAGTGGCCCATATAAATTTTATGGCCCCAATTTGTTGAAGGTACCAACTGAGCTTTCCATTGGATTTGATGAATAAATTCTAGCACCGTTATATTACAATGTGGCAAAACACAATAAATAACACTCAATGCTTCCATAGTATTTATACAATTGTTACGACATTATTTTTTTCTTTTACAAGACTAAGGGATTCCCTGCCAAACAAGGTGAATGTATAGAACTTCTTGTAGCTTCTGCAAAGGCTGAGTTAAATTTTACTTTCAAATTAGTCTTCCAATAAGTTTTAGTACAAGCTTTAAGATGGAATAAATCCCAAGTAGTAAAAATCCTTTACGAGTTACAGTTATATTCTGGGTGGATAAAATCATAATGGCCTGGAACAACGCACTAACTGCTGAGTGGATTTTTAATGCTGATGTTTTTAGCTGTTTCTTGAGCTATTTTCCCTATTGCATTGCATTTCATTAAAAATTTGAGCTCTGCTATTTTTAGAATGAAATCCATACTTAATTTGCCCTTATAGCACTGTTATAAATGGAGACTAGAACCAGTCCTGATTACTTACAATGAAATTATCTGAGTCAACAAAGTTAGGATTCAGAAATGTTTTAAAAGTAAATGATGTGTTTATCTCCTCTGTGAGTGAAGCAAGCAGACTTCCTTTGGGTTTGCAGTAGTCCCATATTTGTACAGGACATCTTTCACTTGGTGCAGAGGAAAACTCACTATGTCCTTTTCCACCATCTTCAGGATGAAATCTAAACTTTTTAATGTGCCGTGCAAGGCCCTTCATGATTTGATCCTTACGTACAGTCATGTGCTGCACACTGAATCATACAGAACACCTGTCCCCTTCTTTTGTCTTTTACTTCTGACCTTAGCAAGTGCTCTTCCCTCTGCATGGAACATTCTTTCTCCTTTCCCCCCTTCTCTTTCTCTAAATTGTTAAAGGCTAATGCCCACAACTTCCTTAGACTGAAGCCTGATGTCACCTTCTCTGGGAAGTCTTTAAAATGCTACTCAAAATGCCACGTTGTCAATGCTGTCCACTTCCTCATAGATGGTGAACTTTTGAGGGTGGGCAGGCAATATAAGCTTTTATCTTTGTATTCTCAGCATCTTTGTATTGTGTGCTCTGCACACAATAGTTACTCAACTCAAGCTTGTTGAATCATCTTACAGTTATAGGATAGTGAGTCTGTGGTCTTGTGCTATCTCCCAAACTGTAATTATCAAGGCAAATGTTAAAACTTTCTTTCCCCATATTATTCCTAAATCAAATGTAAAAGAATAAAGTAAATCTAGACAACTAATACATAATCTCCAGAAGACACCACTCTTGTAAAGGAGAAGCACAGGCGTGACTATTGCTTATGAAGTGTTTTAGAATGGAAGCTTAAACAGATCAATAAACAGACAAAATAGGTGTTTTACCTTTGCAAAGTTCTAGCTGTTGGGTAGGTCTTAAACACACACATGCACGCGCGCACACACACACCCACACACTATCACGACTTAGTGAAGGGAGATCTAAATCTAGTTAAGACTCCTTTGGATTATTTCATAAGGTAAACTATATAGTCTTATGTTCTTAAGTTCTTGCTTTATTAGCTTAGCAGCCCAGCCTTACTCCCACTCTCAAACAGCCCCTTCTTTTTTTGTATTCCATTTAAATTCTTATTTTTAATGAAGATAATTTTTAACTAGGAAATGCATTTCCCCTAGCCATACCAGGAGAACTTTTGCTCTCCTCTGTATATAACCAGATTATTTCTTGGTTCATGCTTACATGCAAAATGGATGATAGGGGGCATATAGAGGAAAGTGGGCCTATGGATAATTACCTCTTGCCATAATTTCCTGTAATTGCGAAAACCTTGTTATAATCAGAGCATGACTCTGCTTAGGTTATGTTCATTGCATTTCACAGCACCACAGCCTTAACCATATTAGAAATAAGAGACGACTATTAAAGGTCTATGTTCAGACATAGTTTATGGTCAGAGACTTACTCTGTATTCCTTCAGCCATATATTATGACTAATGAACATTCTACAGTTTAATGGATGTGAACATGAGGTCGAAAGGCTGATTGTTCAGGAGATCATTTAAGGGCTTGTTTAGCTTCTAACTGGTTATTTCATGGGGTGTAAGAGCTGAAATTATACCAAAATATTATTAATTTACAATTTGATGTTTACCTTTGTAATACTTATGAATAAATATGTTGCCAAACAATATTATAAACCATTTACCCTACTTAGTTAGAGTCATCTTTGACTCAAGATTTGAGTCATCACTTACATGCAAAAATAATGAATGTGTCTGTTAGAAATAGTTTTAAACAAATTACTGTGATCCTGAAAATAGTCCTTGTGGAGCAAACTCTTTTTATGTTTTGTATTAGCATTGTTATTATATGCACAGTACTTGAAAATTAATGCAATTCTTTTTGAGGAACTCACTCACTTTACAAGAAGTCAGATCCATCCCAGTCCTATTAAGATGATTTAACGTATTTAACCATATGTGTATATTTATTTTTCCTCCTCATCCTACAACTGTCTGGAGGCAGTGTTTTCATTATGTCATTCTTTGCTCAAAATCTTTTACTAGTTACGACATTACTAAATCTGAATGGCTTAACCAAGAATTCAGGGTTCATATAAACTGTCCTCCAATGATTCAGTGACTTTTCCTATCTTGTTTCCTGTAGCCCCCACAACAGCCCACCTTTCCCTCACCCCAAACAGTGACATGATATTGTCACCATTATTCTGTATACAGGACATCCACCCAGCAAAGCCTGCCCCTTCTCTTCTCAGGATTATTTATATCCAGTTCATCCTTCATGACTCCGATTACATCCACTACCTCCAAAAAGCCCGTTATGGCCTCTGTTTGCAGCAACCAATTCCTCCTCTGGACTCTACCACTGCTTTTACCATTGACTACATGGGGAATGAGGCTCTCAACTAATGTTTTGTTGACCTGAATTGTTAAGCTGAATTATTTGTGTCATCTAATTTTTTTAAAAATCAGACCTTACTTTACCTCTTCAGCTAGCCTGAAAAGTCCTTGCAAGTAAGGTGGTATGTTTAGGCATCTAGTACAGTTTGAATACATATAAACTGAACACATCGATACATGATTTGGAGAATAAACGACTAAAAGCTGAACAAATGAATGCATGCATGGTGCATATTTCAGGATGTACATGAGAAAATATATTCTAAATTTACATTAACAATTTGGGGTCTAGCCAGGTAAAGGTGGAGTTCTTTAAAGCCAAGGCTCATGATATTTAAATTATCCTTTTATGCCTACAGGGTAAAAAGTAGTGGATCCAGCAAGAATGGCTAGAAACAGACTTTTTTAGTTCCATAATCACTCAGTTGAGAATTTAAGATTGTGTTTGGGAATTTAAGATCAGCATGAAGTTATGGCGACAACCTGGCCACAAAATGTCTCCTTTTCCTTCCATCCAAGGAGGGAATGTGACCTCATTCTCTGAGAAGGGATTCTCCTCCAAAGCACTCAAGGACTATCTCTCTGAAAAATTAAATGAAATGCAAAATGGGGGCAGGACAGAACCAATCTTACTCAGAGCATGCATGAGTTCTGGGGTGGGGGAAGTCATTGTTGAGTTTTATAATTTTTTTCTTTTAAATCTTTGAAAAAAGAAATCAACTCTGGTTTCAGTTTAATTTAAAAAAAAAAAAAAAACCTACATGACCACTTCTTCAAATTTGTTCCAGATGGATTTAGTCATAGAATGATTGATTATCCACTCAATGTGAGCTATGTGGTTAAACTCAGAAACCTACAACAAACTGGTTTGGAGCTGTGTTTCATGGTAAATGGCAGAAAGGGTAATCCTTAAGCTGTCATTTTAGAGTTAGTGATGAGGAAAGAGGAATTTAGTAGGCTACTTATGTCAAGAGAATGTATTAGCAAATGGATGGCTGAATATGAGGAAATCTTATGAGCATAATACTTTTTTTCCCCTTTCTGGATTTCACAGTAAGGGGAACTACATCTGACTGGGAGTCCCCTTGAAGACTGCCCAAGCTCTCACTGACTGCTTCATGAACCAGACCCACTTCCCCAGGATGCTTCAGGCCTGAGGCCAGAGGTTGGCCTCTAACTGGTTTCCTAGTACCTAGGATATCCTAGTACCTAGGATTGTACTCTATCTAGTACCTACTCAACAGGCCCAAAGAGATTTTTATTATTGGCATCAGAGACACCTGGGAAAATCTGGAAACTAATTCTGGGGAAAGTGAACCAAAGAGAAAAGGTACTGAACTCCACACAGAGCTGTTTAATGTACTTTAAAAAGCAATTTAACAACATTTGGTTCATATTCATTTTAAGAAAAAATAAAACACTTCCTTTGGATTTTAATTACTCCTTTTAATAGCCGTATTAGCCTTTTATCTATCCTTTCCATCTGGCTAATTCACAATTTAGCTACTAGAACATTCTCTTAAGAGAGTTTGGATGTGGCTGGTGGCTTTCGACCCATGTCACCATCTGATTTTACAATTTCCTCTATATGTTGTTCCATTTTTTGGTTTCCACCTTCATTGATTTTTCTGTTTTTGCTTATGTATCTTTTCCCTTTTTTTCCCTTCAGAGTGCACTTCATTATTGTCTTCTTATTGAAAAACAAGCCACTATCCTGCCTCCTTATCAAGATACCTACTCCTTAGAATCCCAAGAAAGTCCATGTTACATTTTATGGCTTCTGAATTTTTAAATCTTACATAACCTATTTACTGTAACCTTAGGTTATATTTCCCATGTCTCCTAGTACACTTTTGAGGCAAAAGGTATAAACATGTTTAAACATGGTTAAACAGAGATTTCTATGGGAGAGATGGAGAACATTTTCCACAATTCCCTACCAAACACACAGATATCACAGATGTCTAGGACAAAAGTTAACATGAAGCAAAAAGGATGTTTATTAAATTTATTTTAGGTAACAGGCATGTAGACTTATGCTAATCTGCAAGAATAAAGGTAGTTCTTGTGTTTGCTCACAAAGTTTTTGTTTCAAGGCTATTTATTTGTAGAGTAGATTAAAGGAGATTTTAATTACAAAGTTTTCAAATCAAAGGATATGGTCATAATTACTTAGGAGTAGTTTTGGGCAGGATTGGTAGGATTTTAGAAATTACAAGTCCATGAAGGAGAGAAAGGTCCATTCATTCAAAAGGAGCTGTCAGAAGAGTGAGGTTCTTATGGATAGTACTTTGCCTACTTCAACCACACGTATCAGACTCTATATCTGAATGAGTCATACAGTCTCTTGCACTGCTGTGGAGGTGGGTGCATTTTGCTTTTTAATTCATATTTTGCTTTTTGAAACTATTCATAATTCTAGATGTAACTCTAAAGGTTTGGCTGGAATCAACGAGGGGGGGATTTTAATTACACATTGTGGTAGGCAGCTAGTGACATGGCTCCCAATGATTCCAGACTTCTGGCATTTATGCCGTTGAAAGTGGACTGGATCTTGTGACTGGTTTCTAGTGAACAGAACATGGCAAAAGTGATGGGTTGTCACTTCCATGATTAAGTTACAAAAGCCTGTGACTTCAGTCTTAGTAGCATTCTCTCTCTCTTGCTGGCACTTTCTCTTGCCCCCTCACTTGCTTACTCTGATAAAGAAGGCTGCAATGTTGTAAGATGCTCTATGGAGAGGCACATGCAGCAAAGAGTTGAAGGAGGAAGAACCCATGAGGAATAGAGGCAGGAAATGAATCCTGCCAACAACCACTGGGGAAGGAGCTAGGAGGAGGGTCTTTCCTAGTCAAATCTAGAGATGGCTGTAGCTTAGTGAAAGACCCAAAGCCAGGGGATCCAGCTAAGCCACACCTCAATTCCTGACCCAGGAAAAATGTGAGATAGTAAGTGTTGTTGAAACCATTTGGTTTTAGGGTTATTTGTTATCTGGCAACAGATAACTAGGGCATAGATTTCCTTATGGTTTCTGTGTGATGGATAATAAAACATAAGCTGAGTAAGGACTAGTTATTTTGGTTGTAAACCTGGTTTGAGTCTGAGGCTAAAAACAATCCCAAAATGTGAAATGAACAGATTGTTCTTTGCTGAAAGGTACTTAGGAAGGCAGGAAATCTTAATTCAAAATCAAGAAGATAATACAAAGCCTTTAACATTAAGCGTTGGCACCTTTACATTTTAAAGCAGTTTATATTAATACATGCAAAAAGTATATTTACTGTGCACCAAAGTAAAAACAACTCCTTTCTATGCTAGAATTGAAATGGGAGTCCTGGGCTGTGCCATGAACCACAATAATTACCCCTGTCAGTGCCTGGAGAAAAGACTGCAGTGATCTAGCTTTTAAAGCTTCAGTGATTTGGTCCTGACTTTTAACAAACAACCAGTACAAGGTGTGAACTGTTTTGTCAATAAAGCTTCACGTCATTACAACTGTCTGGCTTTTTGTTTCTGAGTCATTAATGCTATTATAGTCACAGAAGTCACCTGAATTCTTCCCTGGGCAGATTTTAACTTGCTCCGGTATGTTTTCCTGATAAAAATACCATCTGAAAGGCAAAGAAGAACTCCTATCAATAGAACCACTTGACATACCAGGCATGTATCAATCAAGAGCCATATAGCTACCACCCTTGTAAAGCTTATAACCTAGACAAAGTGCATTCTCTTTACCTCTCTCTTACTTTCTCTCATTTTTAAAAATTATTTTCAATAAGAGCTGGAAAGGACAACTCTTTTAACTTTAACATCTGAGAAGACTGAGGCCCAGAGAGGTTAACTGGTTTAACACAGTCTGAGTCACTTAGGGGAAGACCCAGATGGGAACCTTTGTCTTTTGCTGAGTTTCATGGGATTTCTGCCACTCTTGGCTGCCAAAGACTACTTTCTGGGATCCTCCTGAGCATTCAAGCATAAAAACATTCTACTGCAGGAGAAAATTCTATTAATTAGTAAGCAAAGAAAATATCTATGTATTACAGCTGTAGCTGTTACAACGGAATTTGCATTGGAGAAACTGAGTACTAACCAGAGGAGAAAAATATCTTTCTGAAAACAAAAAACAACTCACCACATGCAAATTATCCACATTATACCACATTTTGCTAAAGGCAGCAAGTAGAGGATGAAGAATCACTAGATATATCTGCTTCCTGGTGGGAAGCACAAATTGTCAACTACTGGAAGACACGCTCTGTTATATATCAACAAAATCTGGGGACTTTGTAGAAATGTGAGATCTCGGGTCTCATCCTAGACCTACTGAATCAGTATCTTCATTTTAATAAGATCTCCAGGTAATTCATATTTCATTACAATTTGAGAAGCACTGGTCTATCACACATAGCATATAGAAGATTCTCAAAAAACATTAGACAATTGAATTCCAAATTTAAAATTCCCCTAGCCAATTTTATAAAAAAACAAAAAAAACCCAGCAAACCTGATTTATTCAGGGCCATCTTTCCTTTTTTCCTTCATCAGTTTCTTCTTTGAGGAAAATATGCATTTATATGTATGAACATAAGTGGGAAGTTGGTAACTGTAATACTATTTTATGAGATACTTCAGTAGAACCTATTTTTGATTAGTATAGTCTACACTTGCTCATTGTCCTTAATGTTCCTATCTTGCTCTCCTTTCTCTCTCTTTCTCTCTCTACATCTCTCTTCCAGATGTAGATGTTCTATTCTACATCTCCCTTATTTTTTTTCACCTGCCCCTCAGTCTTCTTACAGCTTCTCCTGTCATCCAGGGTAAGAGGAGACTCCTGGAAGAGAAGGCTATGACTCACCTGTTTGCTCTGTCTTGCTTTTTCTCTCCACCAATGTGTGACTATGGTCCTGGCCTCTACGTGAACAGGTGTTCATTGCAGGTTTTGCTTTTTCCTAGATGAGTGATTTTCATACTGATAAGCGGTGATGGTGGGTGGTGTTGGGGGAGAGTGTCATTGTTAGTTGAGTCACTTAGCAGAGGAGCCAGAAGAAGTCCTATAACAGGTATCGCCATTTCATCCCAGTAATATTTGGTATATACGTTTAAAATCAATCAAAGAGAAAGCAATACTTCAGTCATGAATTATTGGCAACTGATTTACTCAGTTGTGAACTTTGTGGATAAGAGGTTCCCCTAACTGTAACAAAGAAAAGAAATTGTTTCTTCTTGAAGGGAAAGTGGTGTTTTTTTTTCCTGCTGGGTAGTAGAATTTACATACTAGTGATGTGTCATCTGTTAGAATAATTTGTAAATGTAGCTCTCCAAATCAAGTGCAAAGATGTGGTTTGAACTTGAATCTACACGGATTCTTCTTTTTCTAACCTGAGATCTACACTGAGTAACAGGCAGGCCCTTTGCTAGCAGGTAGTTTTACCCACTTAACAGGACCTTTATTTGATTTTTTAAGCTTGAGAAAATTCAAAACACTACTCATACTTAATCAAATAATTCATGTACTCTTCCTTTTAGAGGTCTTCCTTATTTTCTTGTGTCTCTATAAACTGTTCCCTATTTAATATTAGACCAGAAAGTGTATTTTTTCAAAGAAAAATACAGGTAAAAGCACTTTGTAATAGATTCACACTTTTGGTAATGTGTAGTTCTGCCTACTCCTGATATAACCAGATTTTCCAATAATTCTTTAAAACTTTCTATTAGAACCCTAATATTGTTTGTGGCCAGGTTTTTACAATGACAACTAAATAGGTCAAGATCTTCTAATAGAGCGATATTCTGATGGTCTATTTGGGGTATTAACCATCTGTGACAGCTTGGTTTATTGGAAACTATGGCTCTGGTATGGTTACACAATCTATTTTTCTGCTTAAATTGAAAAATCAATGAGAAGATTTTTTAGTTTACTTAGAGTTGAACTCTAATTTACAATGGTTTTGTTATTTAACTTTTTTTATTGAATGAGGTAGTCGCCAAATAATCTTTCCTGCTATTTCAGAACTGTCATTAGCTGTGTAAATCGCACGATGATTAAGTTTCCTTCTTTCATTTAGCTTCTTTTTTTTTATCATTAACTATTTATTTATTTATTTTTTCAATCACTAAAGAAGGGAGGTCATGCAATTGAAGTTCAGAACAAAGCCCTGCATCTTTACCAGCTTGTGTGGGAGGATTCCCCCCCCCCCCACCTCTGGCTACCTCCCTGGATTAGGGTTCTTCTGATATGCCAGGTCATGAACTATTTTTACAAAAAGGGCCCACAGCTTTTACTGGGAAGTTTACTTAATCATGAATTACTGGAATTTTCTGGTTTGCTTGTTGAGTGGAGTTTTATTCCAGGCTACCTCCTGACCATATAATTTGCCAAAGTCTGAAGAATAAAAGGGCTTGGGGATTCAGTGTCAGGTCCAGATAAGTGATTTTT
Organism: Prionailurus viverrinus; assembly: GCF_022837055.1. Lineage (NCBI taxonomy): Eukaryota > Metazoa > Chordata > Mammalia > Carnivora > Felidae > Prionailurus > Prionailurus viverrinus. Next base: position 74,944,877 of record NC_062563.1, read on the forward strand.
TAATCCATTCTATGATGGTCTACATAAAAAGTTTATTTTGTTAAAAATTCAGTTGCCCATCGTAGAAGGCGGGTCAGGATGGAATCCCAGTAAATCTGTGAGAAAGATTAGTAAAGAAATGTGCAGGATGACCAGGACGCTTCAGAAGTGTAAGAGAGCAGGGCCTTTGAGGCTAACTGTAGTGCTTTCACTTCTATTTTGTTGACCCTGACTCTACTCCATCTAACGTAATTACTTGTTGATTAAATAATTCAGTAGCTGTCCAAGGTGCCCTGTTTTCCTGTGGTAGGTAAACACATGAATTTAGAAAGCAGTTTCCAGGTTTGATTTTATAGAAATAATGAGCAAGTAAATGAATCATTTTAGAAGCTTTATCAGCTTTCATCAGCTTAATTTTGATATGAAATTTCCTACCAAAATGATGGTACATCATATATGTCTGTGCATGTGCCCATAAATGGCTGTGAACTTGGTGTGTGTGTGCATATACGTGTGTGAGCTGGAATAAATGCAATCTAGGCAAGAAAGGGGGCACTGGGCCTGCATAGGCAGATTCCTAGGGTGTCTTTTAACAATGTCTTCTAGAATGTCCTTCTTTTTAAAGATGAGGTGTCTTCTGATATCACAAACTGCTCAGGAAAGAACATGGCTAAGTAGAGAAAACCATCTTACACAAAAATCTCTCTTCAGCATTCAAATTATGAAAAAGCAGTGACTAGAAAAAAATTCATTGGTGGATTTAGTAAAGTTAAATGATGCCAGATACCTAAATTGCTCCTATATTTTAGGAGAATAACTAGAGTTGAACTAATTCTCTAAGAAGACTCTTCAACAATAGTTTGAAGGTTCAGCAGCAGACTCTGAGAAACAGACATACTGCTCTTCATAATTTTGGTAAATTAAAAATACTGAGATATTTAAGTTTTTTACTAAATAGTAAAAAATTCAGCCACAATTTAAAGGCATACTCATTTGTGAATATATGTATGACAAGAGAGCTTTGCTGCAAAATATTTCACAAGTGAAATTAACTAATCAGCACGGAACACAAAATCTTTGAATCCAGATTGTGATAGACCTGGTCTCCAGTGAGGACACAGAATACAGCCCCTTGAGATGTTTCTCATTCTCGATCATGTTCTACACCTCTACTCAAGGGAGTAGGATTAGATTCCTTGCAGCACACCTAGCTGTTTAGGGTGCAAGGCTTATTTCATTATCATGTATCCCATCATGATTCTTGTTTTACTTGGAAATATATAGAAGCCATACACTCTGCTTTTATGCATGTCTCTGGTTCACACTCTTATTTCATCTACAGTTCAAGTATAAGCTAGTCATAAGTTCCCAAGAGGCTCTCCATAAACTGGGTTCTTTCTTCCTGGGTCCTTGGGATCCATGGCTTTTCTTCTCACCTCTTAAGCAAATCAGCTCTTCCTCCCTTGGGGCCAGCTCAGAACTACACGTCTTTAAGTCACCTATACCCAACTAAGTGACTTTCCTGGATTCTACCCTTCAGCACTTGAACAAAATTGACTTAAAAAAAGAATTTCTGGGGCGCCTGGGTGGCTCAGTCGTTTAAGCATCTGACTTCAGCTCAGGTCATGGTCTTGCGGTTAGTGGGTTCAAGCCCTACATCAGGCTCTGTGCTGACAACTCAGAGCCTGGAGCCTGCTTCAGATTCTGTGTCTCCCTCTCTCTCTGCTCCTCTCTACACTCATGCTCTCTCTCTCTCTCTCTCTCTCTCTCTCAAAAAAAAAACATTAAAAAACAAAAAAAAGGATTTCTGGCTGGCAGTTGAGGAAAACAACCAAGATGGATTTCTCTGATCCTTTTTTCTTACCCTTGTTTTAGAGAGCTTTATCAAGTGCCTTGAGTTTGTTCACAGTATCAGAGAGTTTACCTATTTTCTAGCCTTATGATTATATCACTTCAAATATTACAAATAATATTTTCCCCAAACAACTGTATTTTCACTATTCACCATTAGATTTCTGAGGAATTATACATTTGATACAAAGATGCATTCACTAGTTAAATGACTTGCCAGAAAGCAAAAAACAAAATTTTTTTTTTGGTATATCCAATTACTAGTCTTGCTCTAGGAATAATAGAAACCTGTTTATTCACCAATGTTTATTGAAAACCTGACAATCCAGGATATAAAGAATAGACTTTATAGCTCCTTTCAAGTGGCTTAAGCTTAAAATGGGAACAAGATATCTAAGCCCTCCATTACTAATGAGAAATTTGATAAAATACATAGTTGGGAAATATACCTCATATACATATGGTACTTAATAGTTCATTTACAAGGATGGTTTTAGAACTCAGAGTAAACCATAAGCCTGAGCTCCCTGATGGTTAGAAACCATTAATTTATTCAATTAAACACACACACACACACACACACACACACACACACACAAAGCATTTGCTTAGTGTCTACTCAAAATAAGTAAAACAGGACATAGTTCAGGATGATATTTAGGCAGAGCTGGAGGAACCTACTAGTATTTTGTTGGGGAGAGTTGCTGAGGATGGAAGCAGTCACAGATGTTTGCTGTGCAGTGGCTCAGTATCATGAGTATTTTCTGATTGGGTTTTCCTCCCCTCCACCTCCCACCCCTTTCCTCATTAATGTTCCCATCTGCAGCACTGTGTTGCAGTGCTCCCACTGGAGGACTCCCCTGGGAAGCCATTCTAAGGTAGAAGGAACATGGACACAATGCTGATTCTTACCAGTTCCGCTTGACTACATGATGGTTACTTCCTCTACTGTTTGGATTTTAATTTCCACTTTATACCTCTCAACTTCCCCTCATCATTCCTTTCTAAATGGTCCATTTGAGGGAGGAACCAGACTTTTGTTCTTGACCAAATTTCTGGGGACATGTTTTCTTTTTATGTCCAAATATGGATTTTAGTAACTTGGAAGGATGCCTAAAGCACACACTAGTTTTACTTCTGCTTGTGGCAGTTTGTTATGCACTTCTTGTGATGTCCCATGTGCTACTTTGCTGGGCTGTTGTTGGTTTCTTTTATTGCTTTTTTATTTTAATTTCTTGAAAAAAATTTTTAATGTTTATTTATTTTTGAGAGAGACACAGAGTGCAAGCAGGGGAAAGACAGAGAGAGAGGGAGACACTGGATCAGAAGCAGGCTCCAGGCTCTAAGTTGTCATCACAGAGCTGGACGCAGGGCTTGAACTCACAAACCATGAGATCATGACCTACGTTGAAGTCGGACGCTTAACTGACTGAACCACCCAGGTGCCCCTCTTTTGTTACTTTTTGGTAACTGAGGGGTTGATGATGCCAAGTTCCCCAAGGACAATTACCACTCATTCCATCCACTCCGATTCTATCCAAGTGCCTCGCAACAGAAAGTGGTTCTCAAACTTGATTGAATTTACTGAACATGAACTGAATGGGTTTATGTTCTGTTTGATCAATTTCACTTGTGGTATTGCCCGGTTACCCTTGACTAGTACAGGTGCACAATTATTTGAAAAGTAGTTCAAGTTTTAGAAATTGATTTTGCCCAAATCTCAAGTTTTTTAGTCTATTTAGTACACATTTACATAACATTGATTCACTGTCTCTCCCTCCTTTGAATCTGTGGTCATATGAAATTGACAGCAATAAGCTATCCATGCTGCTGCCAGTATCTTGCTACTCAGCCTTCTTTTCATGTCATTTCTTCACTTCATTTTTATTAAATGTTTACAAATCATTTAGGTTCAAGCTACAAGACCGAAATTGTGGCTAAATGCTTGCAATGACAGCTGTAGTTTTCTGCCAGTATTTGAATGCAGTTTTCTTGATCAGTTTTGTTTTTGAGTGTGCAATTTGCAGTTACCTCCTGGAAAAAGAAGCATGCTAATGGATTTCAGATGTGGCATGAATTACTTATTTGTACATTCGTGCAAAATCAAACACATTTGGGACAAATTTTGTTTACTCGTTGGTTTCAAAGAATAGAATTGTGCCAGTAATTCAGCAAGTGCAAAGGCAATCCTTACAAATGGGGCAACTTGTTGATTTCAGAGAATACAGTTTGAGACTTTCTGCTGGAGAAAGAAAGAATGAGCCAGTACCAGTGCACATTCCTGAAGTTACCGAAGCTTGCAATTCTATTCTAATCTGCTTCTTTTTGCTGCTATGGGGAGAGGGAAATTCATTCCACAGATTAAGTGTTAACTAGTTTTAACAAGAATCTCATCTTTGATGAGAAGTAAATCTTTGATCAAGTTTGAATTGAACAGAGACACTATGTGAATATTCTTCTATTATCTGGTGATAGACACAGAATCTACATAGAATGAGATGTCAGCTGGGCCTCTGTTATTGGAAGGATCTCCTATCACTTTGGTGAAATGAAAGATGCTTTTAAAGCCAAAGTCAGGGGGTGCCTGGGTGGCGCAGTCGGTTAAGCGTCCGACTTCAGCCAGGTCACGATCTCACGGTCCGTGGGTTCGAGCCCCGCGTCGGGCTCTGGGCTGATGGCTCAGAGCCTGGAGCCTGTTTCCGATTCTGTGTCTCCCTCTCTCTCTGCCCCTCCCCCATTCATGCTCTGTCTCTCTCTGTCCCAAAAACAAATAAACGTTGAAAAATAAAATTAAAAAAAAAAAGTCAGAGTCGACCTCCCCTTTTGTGACTCTGCATGAACTGAACTTCCAAAGAGCATTACCTCATCTTGCCAGTTTGTGTCATGAGCATAAGGGTTATGCCTACAGGAGGTATGAGTATCTCTTAGCACCAATTATTACCACAGCCAAAGCAGAACTTAGAGCTTCTGCTGACAATTTAAGGTCCTACTGGTCCTACTGACAATTTAAGAACCATTAGAGTATTTCACATTTGCAGGTTTTATAGAGAGATGCAAGGTCTCTTCTTTTCTTTAGATGCCTCCTTTCCCTTTCTCATGCCCTACTAATGAGACTCATGACCTCTCATGTTTAGGAATTAGAGTACTGGTGATGACAGTAACAAAGGTAAGAGAAGTAAAAGAGAAATATTATAATATCCTAGAAATAGAATATATATTTTTGATGGTTTCTCTTTTCTACTGCACGTTTTCCATGTGAAGTATTATGACCCTGCCCTCTGATTTTTAGAGCTGAATGCAATTTCCTGATGTTAAGATTAAGTTAGGGTATTGGTTCTCAAACTTGAACACACATCAAAATCATGAGATTGTTAAAACACAGGTTGCCGAGCCCCATCCCCAGATCCAGTAGGTCTGACGGGGCCCAGGAATGAGCATTTCTAATAAATTATTGGATGATGCTTAATGCTTCTGGTCTAGGGACCACACTGTGGAAATCGTAGAGTTGGGTAGTTACATAGCATAGTCTTTTGCTGCAGAAGTGTGATCATACTGACTTCTTTCATCCCTTTACCTAATAGCTGCCATACAATTTTTATGAACCAATTTTAAGGACACTTTTTGAGTGTGCATGAATCAGATACATATATACACTGTTCACAAATGTATATTAGAAATAAGTCCAATTTCTAATATGCATTTATTAGGGGAGGGGCAGAGACAGAGAGGGAGGGAGAGAATCCCAAGCAGGCTCCGTGCTGTCATCACAGAGCTCCACATGGGGCTTGATCCCATGAACTGTGAGATCATGACCTGAGCCGAGATCAAGAGTCAGACGCTTAACCAACTGAGCCACCAAGGTGCCCCTAGAAATAGTCTTAAGTTAACTGAACAGTCAGTGGTTATGGTATTTGGAGAAGTAAAATTATGAAACTATACTAGATTTTTCAGGAGAAAATCAATTACTTCCATCCACACAGCATCAGCTTATTTAAAATGTAATTAAGGTATCACCATAAAATCAACTCCTATCCATTTATATGGCTTTAGAGAATTTTTATTTTTTTTATTTTTTAAATTTTTTAAAATGTTTTTATTTTTACTTTTGAGACAGAGAGAGACAGAGCATGAGCAGGGGAGGGGCAGAGAGAGGGAGACACAGAATCTGAAGCAGGCTCCAGGCTCTGAGCTGTCAGCACAGAGCCCGACATGGGGCTTGAACTCACGGAGTGTGAGATCACGACCTGAGCTGTCGGACACTTAACCGACTGAGCCACCCAGGCGGCTGGCTTTAGAGAATTTTTAGATACTCAAAGGCAATTAACAACTAAAAGCAATGAAAAGCAGTAAGCAGACTAAATACCCATTTTATTTTCTGCTTGAAGTATTCGTTTCTGTTAATATCATAATTTACTCAATTATAGTCTTCCTTTAGCAAAATATCTATTTTCTGTGATCAAAGTCCTTCACTGGGCTGTATAATTATACATAACAAAAATTAGACATTTCCTCACAAAACTAACCAAAGCAATGAGAAACCTTAATGACATTAGTGAGGATTAAAAAAAAAAAAAAAAAAAAAAAAGGTAGTGTTTGAAAGCTCTTTGGTAATGACAATGTCAGGTATGCTAAGACAGTTGATTACACTATAATTTCTAAATCCACCTTTGGATATGCAATCATTTAAATTTCAAATGAAAGAAGTCAAGGAAAGATGTTCCTAGCATCTGAGAATCTGTACATGTTAGCTCAAGTTTCTCTTTTTTTAAAAGTAGATGTATAGATAATAACTTCTTTCCTTTTCAAAATAGTATTTTAGTTATCCTTATGTTTATGAAGAAATGTGCAAAATAGGTGATCCCCAAGAGCGTAGAGATTCTTAAACCCTGAGCATATTTTTTTCTGTTCTTAAAGGCTTTTAAAAAATACAGTTTTTTCTTTTTAGTGTTTTAGTTGCTCCTGCATCACAGACAATAGTGATAAAAATCAAATTGAACCATTTAAAATACAGCTAAAAATAGAAAAAATATTTTGACAAACAAAACTTTATAGTTGAAGCATGGTATTTAATTTGGCCGTGTGGTACGTTTTTCCCCAGTAGAAATGTGAAAGATGAGCCACCAAGGTATAACATGTATCTAAGTATGTAGGTGCTAATGACTGGGTATTCCACACATGCAAAGTCTAGAACAATGTGGAAAACAGCTCACTGACAAACTGGCAAGTGGGAGCCTGTCAACTGTAAAGAAAGACTCTGTCCAGGTACTTAAACATCAGTGAAGTTTGGTTTTTAAAAGTTCAAAACAAATTGAAAAAACAATTTCACTGGACAAACAATGCCTTAACCTGAAAAAATGGCTTTAACATTAGGATTTCCTTACTCTTGGCAGTGAGGTGCAAGAGATTTGGTTGTTGAGGATGTGCTAGGGTGATCAACCATCCCATTTGCTCAGGACTGAGGCATTTGCTGGGTTGTGGGGCTTTCAGTAGTCAAACCAAGATAGTCTTGGGTAAACAGGGACATTTGGAAACCCTAGGTTGTATTTTCGCCTCTCAGTTATACCTTATGTAATACAAGCTAGGTGCTGCATCCTGGATTTGGCTCCATAATCAGCTTTATTAAGCCCTTATATCAAGTTCATTTTTTGATGTTTCAGTTTCTTTAGCAAGTTAGTAATGATACCTGTAAATCCTGACTGATTTTAGTAATGGCATAATTACCAGCTAAACAAAATGCCCTATGTTTAATTTTTTGAAAGTTCAATTGAGTAAACAAATTCCTTCAAATTGGGCAATCGATGCTTTCTCTTACTTGCCAGTTCCCAAAAGACTTTTTTTTTTCCTAGAAGAATGAGGCTTTTAGAAAGTTGTATATGATTTAAAAAAAAATCTGGGGCTCCTGAGTGGCTCAGTAGGTTGAGCGTCTGACTTTGGCTCAGGTCATGACCTCATGGTTTGTGGGTTCGAGTCCTACATCGGGTTCTGTGCTGACAGCTCAGAGCCTGGAGCCTGCTTCAGATTCTGTCTCCCTCTCTCTCTGCCCCTCCCGTGCTCATGCTCTGTTTCTCAAAAATAAATAAATGTTAAAAAAAAATTTAAAAATCCTTTCTTAACTCAAACTAGTGATTTCCAAAGCCATTGCCTTTGAGGAAGATTACACAGAGACTATGCAATGAAGTTGTAGAAACAAAGTGACACATTGATGGGTTATAATATATTTCCCGTTCATTTAACTTCCTTTTGGAATAGATGAATATCTGTTGTCTTATAGGTAGGTGACAGCTCATAGAGAAATAATTTCTAAAACTTTATTTATATATGACTCCAAGTATGTGGCAATAAAATGATATTCATGTAGTTTTATGGCTGCCAAGGATGGTGCTGCTCATTTGAAATTCTCAGGGCAAACTGCTCTTTCAGCATCACCCATGGTTAGCAAAACTTGTTTGAAAAAACTTGCTCAGTGTGAATTGATATTTGCATGTTATGTTACTCTTTTAACCCCTTTGCTTTTGCACTAAATTGAAAAGTTCTGGACAAATACATGAAAAGGAGTAAAAAAAAAATCATGTTTTCACTGAATGTTAAAACATAGACAGTTGTTTAAAGATATAGGGGTGCCTGGGTGGATCAGTCAGTTAAGCATCGGACTTCAACTCAGGTCATGATCTCACAGTTCGTGGGTTTAAGCCCCACATCGGGCTCTGTGCTGACAGCTCAGAGCCTGGAGCCTGCTTCAGATTCTGTATCTCCTTCTCTCTCTGCCCCTCCCCCACTCATGCTCTGTCTATCTTACTCTCTCTCTTTTAATGTTTAATAGAACATTAAAAATATAAAAATAAAAATATATTTATAAAGCAGAACACACTTAAAAATACCTACTGGTATTTAAATTATTGGGTGCCAATCTGTGGCTAGTAATAGTATGTTCAAAGGTACAGTTGAATTTAACACCAAAGCACAGTACACATTTCAGCCATTAAATAAAAAATGTCCTTAGCTTTAGGTTATGTAATGATAAACTGTACCTGTTGAAAAATATATGTGGAAAAAAGAAATAATTTTAATACAAATATGACTCATCTGCAGGCATTCATTTATTCCGATCCAGCAACCATGGTAAATGTGTTTGGATTACTGGGCATAGTACGAAATATTTAAAAGGGAGTGGAGGTCTTTATTAAAACAGAAGGCTCTTCAAACTCCACAATGATGTCAGAAATATAGGTCCTTGGAGCACATTATTGTTTTAAGCGGAGGTCCCCGTACTTTCACATTGGTTATAAAACATTATTTTGTGCTGCTGGCCTGGACTGGGAATGTCATACATCTGCAGGCAATTAGAAGAAGCTGGACTGCATGTTTGATTAGCTCAATAATAAACGGGCACAAGTGTGACTCGACTTATGTTAGTCAGATTCCCCAGACAGATTATCCTGTTGTTATCATATGAAATAACCCCCTTTTATCAACAATTAAGTAAATCCACATTTATGGGCACTTTGCAAAATTGTGAGGTGGGAAGAAATCCAACTTAAGCCTTAAGTCATCCAAAAAACTTTTAACCCTGCTTTCAATGATACAGACCCCAATCCCAAGTTTTAGAAATTGGTTGAATTATGCAGAACAGTTGGGCTGGGAATACTCTGTGTGCACACAGTAAGTGTATGTTTTTAGCATCTATTATAAGCAGGGCATTTAATCGTTTTAGCTTATATGTAAAGAAAAAAATTCTCATAGAAGTAAAAATTACAAATGTTGTAATATGTGAAAAATAACTTTGTAAGGTAGTCTAAATCTTTTTCAGAAAAAGTAAATAGGATTTAATTTTTATTATTCACACTTTATTATACAGCTTCTACTGTAACCAGTACATATTCTAAGTCTTGAATATGCTTTATCCTAGAGCTTCTTCACTTGGTTCTAGGCTTTGTTCTTGAAGTCAACCATAATCATCAATGATAGACTATAAGCTACTTTGGGAAATGACCTATTCATTTATGTTTTTTTTCTCCTAAGTACCATTTAAAATATACATCTGAAGCATGAAAAATAATTCAGTACATAAAAGTCAATGCTTAAAAAATTTCAGCATAACTTTTCAGTTTCAGGAAAAATTCCACCAACCCTTCCAGTTCAACTATGTATTTAAATAACACAATTAAAAAGTTGGTATCTTCAATAAGCTCAAGATACCTTTCACCAATATTCACTCAAATATGTATACATAAAGTAACCTCGTGAGGGTATCTCCTTGACATAATCCTTAAATTAAATATCAGAATATCAAGCAGATGCTGAAGCATTCATCATCAATATTGGAATTCTGACTCATGACAGTAACACGAAACAGATGCTAATATGATGCGCCCTCTGAAAAGTGACACCATCGCAGCACGGGTTAGCTCTTGATGTGGGGTACTTAAAAATTTGAACACAAAATATAAAACAATAAAAGTCAGAGCGTGATAGGTGTCCTTACTTCATTTATAAGCCATTTGAAATCTATCTCCTACAGAAGATAAAACTCAACACTAATGAAGGAAAGGCAGCACCTCAGGGAACCAGAAGATGCTTCTTTCACTTAATGTAGCATGTAGGTGATCCCAATTGAGCCCCTCAGTGCTGAGGGAGGAAGGTGCTCTCTTCCTCACTCATGAGCAGGTAGAAGGTAAGAACTCCTGGGCCCTTTCCATTGGCCAGTGTGCACCAGGCACTTGTGGTGTAATATGGGGTCTACTGTCTCAGCCCCTGGCAGTGAAAAAGGAGTCTGGGGCTCCTATGGCCCATCTTAGTAACAGTCTCCACACCAGGCAGATCTGAAAGGGTTTGCTAAGAAGGAAAAGGGGAACAAAATCTCTTAGCACAGTCCAGTTAGCTAATATCCTACACATCTTCAAAGCCCAAGATTCTTATCATTTTGCTAGCATGAGTCTACAGCTGTTTCTAGAATAATGCACAGTGATGTGTACTCTTTGTGAAAATAAACAGAAAAACCCAAGTAGATGGTGCTATGGTGCAAGTGATATAAGTGAAATGTACTCCCATGACAACTTAAAAAGACATAAATGTGAGTGGGGGAGATTCCCTCAAAGGTAACAAGAAACAGAAGTCCCATCTCTTTATCCCTCAGTGAGGAAAATAAGTTAGTGGCAAGTGAAATGAAATCTTGAGAACCCAAAGGACATTTATGGAGTAGCTTGACAGGCACAATTTCAAATTCCGAATGAATAACCTGACTGCTCCTGCTGACAGCTGTGACTCTGGCCCCACTGCTGGGGTTTTCAGGCTAGCTCTGCTCTCACCACCTGTGTGACCTCTGGTTCTCAAACTTGGCTATACACTGGAACCACGTGGGGAGCTTTAAAAAATACTGATGCCTGGAACCCACCCCCAGAGACTGTTATTTAATTGAGCTGGGGTGTGGCTTGGATATAGAGAAGTTCTAAAAGCTCCCAAGAGACTCTAAAGATGTGTAGCTAAGGTTTAGAAGCCCTGATGACCTCTCTGAGCCACAGTTTCCTCCTTTGTAAAATGATGACCATATAGGCAGCAACCACCTTTTAGGATTATTACAATGATTAATTGTTATTATTAACGATGACTAATTATTCATAATGATTCATTATTGCAATGATTATTGGCATGTGGGAAGCTCTCAGCAAATGTGAGCTGTTATCGTGCTCACCACGAGGTGCACCTGGACAAGAACTTTCTCCTTAGCATAATCAGTCATGCTTACCTTGACACACGTTATGCTCACTCTGCTCATAGCCCGTTGCGCACTGGATCCGGTGAGAAGGGTTGGCTGGGATGCGCTGAGGGTCAGCTGGGTTCCGTCGGATGACAAAGTTATTTCGGCCAGTCTGTACTTCAGGGCCTGCAACAGCAGCAGCACTGGCGACGAAGCCACCCCCAGGCATCACTGCACTGGCTGCCATGCCACTGGCTGCCATGCCCCCAGCGCCTGTACCTGATGTGGCAGCAGCATTTGCAGCGGCACCCACACTTTCCGCTGCCGCCGGTGTTTCTTGCTGAGGCTGTTCATTATTAACAATAATCTGGGCTGTTTTAGGAAGACAGAGGTATCCTCCGTAGTGGTTGACACATTTCATTCCACCTTTGCAAGCGTCTGGGACAATGTCACATTCATCAATATCTGTGGTCAGCAATAAAAGAAATCAGGAATCTTCTCAGAGGGAAATCTGAACATGTAAATATATACTCATGCCTTTTTGGTAGAATATAAACAGGGCAGGAAGAGTGACATGAGATGGAGACAGAAAGCTATGTTCAGATGGGAAGTCTTTGAAGTTGGCTCACCTTTGCACTGCTGTCTTACAGGATCCCATTCATATCCATCTGTGCATTGCTGTGAAGAAACATCAAAGATGGGGCCAGGAGACAGTTAATTTGTGTATCCAACTTCCTAAGAAGTCACTCTAAAAGCTTCATTCTTATGGCAACAATCCTTGCTCTAGAGTCTTAGATACATGATGTGATAGGTAGTTTAACATTCTCTAGATTTTCTTTCTTTCTCTTTTTTTCTTTTTCTTTCTTTCTTTCTTTCTTTCTTTCTTTCTTTCTTTCTTTCTTTTTCTTTCTTTCTTTCAGACATATCTGTGCATTGGATCACTTTAGGAGGTCCCTTCTCAATCACCAGCTGCCTCACCACTTCTGTTGTATTTAGAACAATTGCCCATCACCATGTTGGAATTCTTTTCTCTGTCAGGATACTCATCTTCTCTAATCTCCCTGAATGCTCTTTTTGCTTTATTTGCCCTCCTTCCACATTATAAATTTTACCAAAAGAAAGAAAGATAGATTCAACCAAGTTCTTTTTTTCCTTCACTTGACACTTCCCCTCCTCTCTCTATTGTCTTAGAGCATTCTAGCAGCTGGCTTTCCTTATTCCTGTTCAACTGAGTCCCAAGTCTTGCACTCACACCTTGACCTGTCTCCTAGCTTCAATTCCTACAGGTCCTCTCTAGTTCAATTACTGAACAAACCATCTACTGAGTACCTTCTCCTACCAGCCACCATTCTAGTACTTCAGGATGCAGAGGTCATGAAGACCTTGTGCTTGTTCTCAAGCAGCTCACAGATCAGAAGAGACAGACAGGTAGACAAGTTGGAGCAAGATGTCAGGTGCCGTGACACAAGCATGTATGTGGAAGAAGTGATGAATGCTATACAGGGTAGCGTGTGGGCATGACAGGGTGGCAGAGAAGTTTTATGGGGGAGGCCACAAGTGATTGGGCCTTATATGCTGTTCCCAGGCAAAATGAGGGAATTCTAGGGGTGAGGGACCATGTGAGCAAAGGTGTGACATTGTTAAAGAGGAACTGGGAGTAGTCTGGGTGGGGGGAGGATGAGGTTAGAGGGGTAGGCAAGAACTGAATTCTATCTTGAATGTCAATGAAACTCAAGCTTTATGATCAAGCTTAAGAGTCACCCAGGGTGCTTGTTAAAATGCAGACTCAAAAGATCTGATTCTGTAGGTCTGGGTAGGGGGCTTGGAATCTGAATTCCTAACAAGCATCCCAGGTGACCCTGTCACAGGTTGCCTATAGGCTACTTCCTGAGAAACACTGCTGTAAGTGATAAGAGGCCCCTGAAGAATTTTTTTAATTATTTTTTTTTCTCTCCACAATTTTTAAGCTCAGGAAAACATTTGACCAGATGCAGATTTGAGGGAGATGCTTCAGGAAAGATTGAGCAAAAGTACAGTGAACAAACAAATAAACTTGAATTCTTTTAATAGAGCTGAGAGTTGCTCATGCACACAACAGATGCTTGGCAAGTAAATTGCTAAACGGAGACAGCTCAGTTTAAATATTTTAATGATATCTGAAACTTCACAGGGTGAAAGTTAAACTCGTTTTATCTTCTAAGCTAATTCTTTTTAGTTTCCCCAACCTGTCCAAGGCACTGCCACCTTTCTTAGGACCCAGGATTACAACCTTAATATCCACACTGACTTTTCCAACTGTTCTCCTGCAAGCTCTGCCAACCTTGTGTCCATTTCTAGATCTACCACGTTGGTGAAAGCCTTCTTGGCTTCATGAGTAGGCAACGCTCTTGGCAGGTCTCCATAACTCTGTGTGCCACACACAGCTTCCATGACAGCCTTTCTTGCTGTCTTGGTTATGTTACTCCTGCATTTAAGAGCTCACACTGGTTTGCAGACCTCTCAACTCTGACTACTGCCATCTGCAGGTTCCCTCCACTACCCAGCTCCAGCCCATCTAACCTTGACATCTCCTCAACTTGTCTTGGTTGTTCTTACCTCTAGACTTTAATTATGTCACTTTCGCTGATTCAGGGGCCACTTCAGCCTTTCTAGATTAATCTGAAGTCATTACTTCCTTTAAGGTTCAGCATGGAGCTCAACCTCTTCCAATATGCCGGTACTGACATTAATTGCTTCCTTGATTTTCTATTTCTTTAGCAACTTGTATAGTCTATATAATGATAATATTTGTACTTGCTCAGGAACTTTGTAGTTTTCCACAATATTTTCCCAGGGTAAATTCTCTAAGATGAAGATCTGAATTTTCTTAATAAACAAAAAAACTTAAATTATTTTGCTAGTGGTAAGAATTGCTTATGCACATGGCAGGTACTTGGTGAGTAAATGGCTGAATAGACTTTAACTTTAAAATGGAAGGGGGATATGAGGTTGTCTTGTGGATATGGGCTCAATCTTCTACCTTTCAAGTCAGGCACAATGACAGTTCACTTGAATAATCTGTATGCTAACTAGAGAAGACATGCAGATTGTTTTAGGTATTTAGTTCCAGTACATTTAATATGGATCTACTATTAAACAAGCCTGGACTGAGTTTAGCTTCACCACTTGCTGGCTGTGTAGCCTTCAGCAAGTTAGATACTCTCTCTGGTCTGCGGTTCTCCTATTGGTGAAAGGAAGATGATACCACTTCTCTCATACTTCACCATGAAAATGAAAGGAGATGGTGTCTCCACAGTGGGGTACTCAAAAAGTAGTTACATCTTATTCTTTAACCATGAATCATTAGGCATACACACTTCAAGAGAGAATAGACCCAATCTTAAAACAAAAAGGATGTCATATCTGGAAAATCTGCTATAATAATAATAAACCCTTGTTAGTGGTCTAAAATTATAGTGTTTAATCCACAAGGAACTTTCTCTGCTAAAGATGAATGTGATTTAGCTGATTAACCAAAGAGAAGGGGGTATAAGACAAGCAATTATAGCAATAAAATATTTTATTGGATGAATATAAAAAATGTGTAGTTAACTTCATTCTAGCTTCCTAAGAAGGCAGTAAGTTTAGCCTGAATAATAAAACATTCTCATTTGAAGATAAACAATCATTTCTTGTGCTTTATTTATCTTCAGCAGAGGAAGCAACTACATTTATCATTAAGTTAACAAAATATTTATGTGAAAACTTATTTGATTTATAGTTGATTTGAACAACAACAAGGAACATTTTCCAGATGAATACTAACATTCTAGGGATAATAGGATACCAAAAAGTGAGATAATGCTTATTATCAGTAATTGACATTAGCTCACTTTTAGGAGTTTTATTTTCAAAAATTTTTCACATTCTTTTGAGTAGGATTACTTAATTTTAAATTGGGAGAAAATAGAAAAATATGTTTTTCATATTATGATCCAGGACAAATACCACTTGTCTCACAACACAGGTTAAAGAGTAGAAAACACAAAACAAAAGCAAACAAAAAGAAAACACAAAACAGAGGTGCACAGAAACTCACCAGAAGTGAGGTTAAGTATAGCCCTCTGTTCTCACCACATTCATTCCTGATGGTGGGATGGGTCTGATGATGTTTTCAATATTTTATTAAACATTGGTTATACCCATGCAATTCACTAATTAATCAAATATTACTTGGAAATAATCAGATGTAATTAATTAGAAAATGCAAAACCAAATTTCACACAATGCATTTTAAGACCACTTTAGCCAATGCTGCATCCTGGTAGCACATAAAGTTTACCTGAAGGGCATTTATATGAATTATTATTTATACTATAAATGAATATATAGCCTTTATAAATTCAATACAGGCCATTTACATGAGAACATAAGTCACACACCCAAATGAGGCACATGCTTTCTTTGTGATGTTTGTTTTTATCCCTGTATATAGGGATCCAGGCTTTCCAATTCCTTACCTCCATTAATTTATTGCATGTTTTGGAAACATGTACCTTACTTAGGTTTCTGTTTTTAAAAGGGTCTCTCTCCTTTTTTGGTTTTGCAGAATCATTACATTTTGCTCCCTATCTCAATTGGTGATCTAAATGAACTTTTGGAGGAACCATGGGCAATTTAAATAAATCTTAAAATGTGAACTATACTAAAGTGTTGTTTAATTTATTACCCTGCACAGCCTACAGCCCACATACACTGGCAGGAGTGGATAAAGTCTCTCTTGTGTCACTGAATCCCGCTGAACCGCACTTATCTCAAATTCCATCACCCCTTACCGTGTATGTGATGGTTTCTTCGGTGTCCTGTGACTTGACCAGAGCCAGAGTCAGCATAGTTAGGAAAAGGGCTTTCAACATCATGAATCTCAAAGAAAACACAGGACAAACCGGTGCTTAGTATCTGCTGGAGGGGTTGGGGGGCGGAATAACAAAAGTTTAGCTGTGAAGTATCAAGTAAGGAAGGGCAGGAGGGAGAGGTTTAGGTTCCATCATACCCAATTTCCAATCTACTTTCTCACTCCCCCTCCCCCTCCTCAACCTTCGTGGCCAAACGAGGCACCAAAGACTGTAAAACGGCTGCAGAATTACATTTCACTTTACTCCATCCAGCTGCACTTAACATATACAAAGGATATTCAGCAAGCATTTTATACTGTACCTACACAACAGGCTCCAGAAAGGGGGTGGAAAAGAAAAGAGAGGGTGCTTAATTTCAAAGGAGATGGTGCATTTGTGTGTGTGTGTGTGTGTGTGTGTGTGTGTGTGTGTGTGAGAGAGAGAGAGAGAGAGAGAGAGAGAGAGAGAGAGAAGGTGGGGCGGCAAATCTCAGATTCCTTGAACGTTAAGGCTTTCCCTGTGTGCTCACCTCCAGCTAGTAAAGGAAGTTCCTTGCACAGCTCAGCTGAAATACCTGTGAATCAATATGAATTACCTTGGCTTCAAGCTATTTTTTTTTTTTTAACAAAACACCAAAACAAAACTCGAAGAGCAATCTCATCCCCTAGTAGAATACCTGCCCTTCAGAGTTCCTTCTTATAGCCTCCAACACAAACTCTCTAAGTGGCATTTTCACGCCAGTTCTCTGCCTGCAGCTTTGTGTAAAAGCCCCAGGTTTGTGGAGAAGCAGCCCAAAGCTTCTGATTCTCTGCGCATTATCAGTCCTTTGGTATCAGAATCTAGCTGCCTAGGGCCAGAACCGGGGAACCGCACCGCAGCCGGGTCCAGTTTCGGGGCAGCGGGCCTGCCCCCGGGGAGGTGAGGTCCCTCTCGCAACAGAAAGTCCACATGCGGCAGTACCCGGGAGCTGCTCAGCGCTCCAGCTTCAAACTAGCTCCTGTGGAATCCAGGTGTGGCTTAAATCTCGTACATTAGCCCCCTGAAACTTTCAAAGCCTCGTTTATGGGCAAAGCCCAGTCGGCTGATTGTCGGCGCGCACACACTTGCCCATCCAAACAGATGTCACCCGGGTACTCGCACATGCTGACAGATCGCATTCCGAGACCGCACACCTCCACCTTCCTCTCTGCGTGAGAGATCCTGCTCAGTCTGGGACAGTTCTCGGGTATCCCTGCACCCCTGAGGTCACCCCACTTATTTTCCTTAGCGCTGCCCGGCGGGCACCGGGTGCACCGGGGGCTCCTACCTGTGCGGCCGCGCTGCGCTCCGGGCCTGGGCAGCAGGGGGAGAGCGCAGGGGAGGGCAGCCCGGTGGGTCTGAACTGGCGAGGTCTGGCAGCGGCCGCGGCGGCAGGAGGAGGAGGAGGAGAAAGGGAGGGAAAGGGGGAGGGCGAAGGGGGGCGGAGGAGAGAGCGGAGGGAGGTGCAAGAGCTGAGCCCAGCACTGCAGGCCGGGCGGGAGAGCGTGCTGCGCTTCTCGGTCCGCGCCCCCTCCTCTTAGCGCACTCTGTGTCCGCGCCTGCCCTCTCCTGTCAGCCCCCACCCCAGTTCCCAGACACCCGGAACCCCAGGCCGAAGATGGCACGTTTGGCGTGTGAGGTCTTGGGTTTGAATCAGCCTTGGTGATGCTCCAGCCTTCCGGACAGTATCTTGTGCCCTTTAGAGGGGAAACATCTCTCCCAGAGAGCTGCTGAGGGTCCTGAGGAACTGCTTAATCTTTTTTTTTTTCCCCCCCCAGTAAGTGACTCCTAGGACAGTAAATTAACCCATTCATTGAACTGGTTCTTTTGCCTTTTCTCTCAAATGCTTTTTTTTTTTTTTTTTGCGCGTGGGGGTCTGCTTCCTCAAATGTAGAAAAAAGAGAATCCATTCATTCCACAAATATTGTTGACCTACTATGTGCCATGGTTGGCAATGGGCCAGGTATAACACACACTAACAAAATTGTGTAGCCAGCTTTGATTTTGGTCTCACACACCTCCTCTTTTTATGGGCCCTTTTTCTTATCCACTGCTTCTCTTTTCTGCACTGGTTCACTTGCAGGAGTCCCCAGGATGGGTCATTCAAAGTTGGGCATTTCACTTTCACCTTTCATACTAATGGTGGAATTTCGGGAATCTGGAGAGCAAAAAAATTTTTTTCTGGCTTCTTCAAATCATACCACACAGATTGCTGTTATCTCTGAAGGCTCCAACTCTACAGTCAGATTAATAGTTTGCTTCCAAGGCGGTCATGTCTTCTAAGAAGCAAACGGCCAACTACAACTTCATGAATGAGACAATGTGCAAACTGAAGATACTAAGGACCTTGAACTGAGCAGGAGAGAGAGGGTGGGAGAGAGAGGATCTGCTCCCTTTCCTGCTGGCCACAGGGGAGAAGGTGGTAGACAGTGCCAGAGTGAGAGGCTGTTGGGTAGAGGCCTCACTCCTTATCTCTGGGATATGCAGTGGGTTGCCCAGACCTTGCCAGATTGGTTACAAGACACACAGCATTGGGCAAGATCAAAGGAGCTTCATGGCCCTGAACCTTACATAAGTATGTGAGGTTTTGCTAATAGTACTGAAAATTTTTACTATCAAATTCAAAAAGTTTGTTTTCTTAGTCATTAATGACCTCCAAACTTAAAAAACAAAACAAAAATTTGCCTTTGTTTAGTAAAAAAAGATCTACCCAGACATTTTCTTCTGTTATTATTATTTTTTAAAATTCTATCTATCCTCTGCTCTCTCCCCAGAAAAAGTGGGTTGAACCTCCCAAATTTCTATCTCCAGCCTGGAACTCTTCCTGCCGGAATATCCAACTGCTGACATTGTTATCTTCATCTCACCTAGTGGGCATTTCAAACTTAGCAAGTCTGCTGGGTCTCACCCTCTCCCCCAGCCTGCTCTATCCACCTGTTTTACCATCCCAATTAATACCAATTTCCAGTTTGCTCAGGTCCAAGATCATGGGTCATCCTTGATTTCTCTTTTTCTCACACACCTTGTATTCAATTCTTTAGAAAATTCCCTTGGCTCTGTCTTCAAAATATATCCAGAATCAGACCACTTTTCATCACTTCTTTTCTTAACATCCTGGTCTGAGCATGCATCATCTTCCACCTGGATTATTATGACAGCCTCCTAATTGGTCTACCTGGAGTTTTTTTTTTTTTCCTCAGCAGAAGTTCATATAAACGGATCCTAGAATATATGTACTCTTTTGTGTCTGGCTTCCTTCACTTAGCATGCTTTTGAGATGCATCCAGATGTTCATTCCTTTTTATTGCTGCATAGTATTCTAGTGTGTGGCTATACCCTGACTTGTTTATCTGTTCACTTGTTGCTAGATTTTGGGTTGTTTATGAATAAAGCTGTCATGGACACTCATGCAGACATTTTTTGTGTGGCCATATGTTTTCCTTTCTTTAAGGTATTTAGGAGAGGAAGTACTAGGTTATATGCTAAAATATGTTTAACTTTAAAAGCAAGTGCCAAACTTGTCCCACTTCAAATGAATAAAAGCTAGAAGGAAGTATTTCCTTTTCATAGTTAGGGGAAAGGCCTTCAAAGCTCACAGTGGACGGGAACAATGGAGCCCTTTGCCTGAGTTGCCAATGACAGCCATGTTATCTCCTGGAGGCAAGCCAGCCTGTCCACGAATGTGGTACATGATGTGGGTGGCCAACCACGAACAGAACCTAGATACTTTATGGATTCTTCATAGGGATGACTGATCTTAGGACCCATGATACTTTTAGGGATTCTCCACAATGTTTTATTTTCTTATGAAGTCAGAGGAAAAAGTAAATGTCATACAGCCGGGATTAATTTGTCTTAATTCTATTGCAGTCATGAACTATAATTTTTTTTTTTTAATGGAGGAAGGGGCCCATAAAGGCAAAAGTGCCCAGGGACCATGAAAGTCATAATGTGGCCCTGATTGTTGCACTTCCAAATCAGCCATACGTGGACTCTGTTCTACCTCTGCACTCCAGTTTTGTGAGGTAATATATTTTCTTATGATTCAAGCCAGTCTCAGTCAGGTGTTCAATTACTTGCGGCAGAAAATATACTCACTTGCAGCGTGACAAAGCCTCCTACCCTGGGAGCTCAGGCCCTCGTGATGTCCCCTGCTTGCATCCTGCACTCCAGAGTGACAGCCTGCGAGTGTTTCTTGGGAGAGGCTGTTGGGAGAGATTCCCAGGCTTTCTGTCCTTGGGCAAGCTGAGTGTTCAAGCCACTTCTGCTTGGATCAGCTTCTGAATTCCTCCCACCACCCACTGGCATTTTAAAGATTTAAGATTTGAATTCTCCCTTTAATTCAAGAAGGTAACTCTGGCTTCTCTTCATGTGATTTGAAAAGTGATTAGTGACTAACTTTTATAAGGGAGACTTCTGCTTCCTAGTTTACCAACTATTACACTATATGTATTGCAAAGAAAAATTTATATTGTATTTTAATATTTCCCTTTTAAAAATTTTCCTAAAAATAATTAGAAGTATCGAGGACTCACAGGCTCTTTCGTTAACTGAGTCATGGAGTCAACCAATCCTGTGGTTGAAACCTGATTAAGAATATTCACTGGTGGGGTGCCTGGGTGGCTCAGTCCATTAAGCATCTGACTCTTGGTTTTGGCTCAGGTCATGGTCTGATAGTTTGTGAGTTCAAGCCCCACATTGGGCTCTGTGCTGACAGAGCAGAGCCTGCTTAGAATTCTCTCTCTCTCCCCCTCTCTCTCTGCCCCTCCTCTGCTTGTGCTGTCTCTCTCTCTCTCTCTCAAAATAAATAAATAAATTAAAAAAAAAGAATATTCACTGGTGTGTGGGCAATTGGAGAATGAAATGTATTAAAAATAATGAATTCAGGAGGAAGGTAGTAAAAATGAAACAATTACATAGGGATTAATAGCAGGGTGCTCAATTCACCCCAGTTTGTCCAGGGCTTATCCACTTTCTGCACTGAAAGTTCTGTGTCTTGGGAGAGTCTCCAGTTCTAGACAAATTTAAAGGTTTGTGTAGTGGAAAGAAAGTAGGACAAGTAGCCAGGACTTCCTGCCTGAACTTTGCTATGCTCTAGCTGGGTTACCATGGCATCACTTTGAATCAGTTCTACACAAATGTTGACCAGGGTAACAACATTTGTAACTGCAGTTATTATATTATACTTTACCTGTATCTGTCACCTTGTTTTTGCCAGCTCCTTTTCTTCTGGTAATAATATCTTGATTTTCCCTTGGATACCAACTCTTACAGTGATAGGCCATAACCAGGCCTTCCCGTAGAATGCCACTAAGTATACATAAAGGGAAAATTCGTAGGCCCTAAAAATAAGGGGAAATGGTCCAATGCCAGCACAAAAAGAATGTCAAGGCCCAGAACATGGTTATTGGGTCTGGTGATGTGGCACAATTATTGTCTTAAGTTATTTCCACGTGCTGATAAGACTGAAGATATAAAGAATGCAGGCCCATAATTCCATGCTCCTCTGCCTGGAGAGAGCCCATTCTGCAAGGACTGTCAACGCTTCTAGGCTTTAGGCCGGCCTCTATGAGCTACAAGGCAGGCAGGGCACTGGGGCATCCTCCAGGAGCCCTTATTTTATTGCTTCCTTTGCTGGATGATTCTTTCTATCTTTGAATCCAGACACCATGATTTAATCCTGAACATTTCCAATCTGTGTGATTTGCATGGAGCTTATGTGACCCAGGCTCTGCCAGTCATAATATCAAGTCTCCTATATCCAAAGTAATTGGGTCAGAAATGATAGATACACCCTAAGACAACCCCACTGAAGACTAGGATTCCAGAGAGTCTGGGTTCAAGTCCTGACTGTGCCATTCACTGGTTGTGTGAACCTGGGAAAGTTCCTTAACCTCTCTGGGCCTCAGTTTCCTCATATGGAAAATGGGGATAGTGATAATTCCTATCTTATAGAGTTTTTATGGTATTAAATAAGAGAATGCACATAAAGCCCTTTGTACAGTTCCTTACACATAGCTATTGCTGCTGTTGTTATTAATCACAAGGACCTATCACTCATGGGTCTGTGCTGTAAGCTTAGTAAATCAGATTCATTGTATAATAGGATAAAAGAAGTTACTAAGGTTGAAAATTGTCTTCATATTTTCATTTGTAACTATTTGTAGTGCAGAGGATATTTAGAAGAAGCAGGGTCTGGACACTTAGTCCCCTGCAGTTTTATGACTGGGTCATGGAAATGTGTGGCCCCATACTGAGCAACATCCTGAGATGACAGTATTTTTGGAATAAGTGGCTCTGAGATACCTAATATTCTGAATTTCAAATGGCTTATAAAATTATACTTCCTTACTGATAATAAATAGTAATATCTAACACTTATGTATTATTTACACTGTGTCAGGACTATAGTAAGCAGTTCATATGTGTTAACTCAATAGTACTATTACTATGCCTATTTTATTAAAAAGGAAATTGAGGCACAGAGTAGTTTAGTAACTTGCCCTCATCGTACAGCTAGTGAGCAGCAGTGTGGGGGTTCAAAAGTAGGCTGTCTGGTGTCAAAACCCCTGCTCTAAATTCTCCTTTATGTCACTTACTCCCTGCCATCAACTGAATCTAGGTTTGTAGGGACAGAATAGGGTCATGAATGATTTCTTCAATGTAATGCAACTCCAGAGATTCAAACTGGATGAATAGATTGAGAAGACTGCACTTAGAGTCTGCAATGAATTCACTTTGCTAAATTGCTATGAGCTCAAGGGAACCTGAGATTTCAAAGATTTGAAGATCTTGTTGGTGGGGAAAATATCATAATTTCAGAAGAGACTCACAGATGTTGATGACCATGCATTGTACTTTAAGTTTCCACATGCTTTAGAATGTGTATCTGAATCAAAGATGTCCTCACAGTGTGGCTCAGTTCTAAGAGTGACTGACTGAAAAGCATAGGCTAACTGTGCCCAGCAAGAACCCACAGTGAGTATCCCTGACATTCTAGAGACCAAGACATGAATTGTAGAATTTGCCTACAATTCCTGGCCATGTTGCCAAACCAGACAATAGTTGGGTCCAGTTTGTAAAAGTATATTCCCTTATGAAGCTGTTGAAGGAAAAGCCAACACTGGAGCCAGAATTGGCTGTAAAAGCCTCCGCCTTTCATAGAAAGAGTTCATTTGTTAAATACTAGGTTCTTAGTGACATGATAAAAATTGATCACTGACTAATGATAGCCCTGTAACATACTCTTTCAAGAATAATGTTGATTAAATTATGTATTTTCTTGGGCTGCTTTCATATTGATGCTTAAAAATTCAATACTTTTGAATAGCTAAGTTTACCATTATTATCCGTGAAAATATTCTCATGGTGAATACACATATGGATTTCTGATATACTTGCCATTATTGAAACAAATCCTTGGAAGAGATAGCTTCTAATACTCTTTTTAGTTCTAAAATTCTTTGATTTTAGCTTGTCTTTTGGAGTCAGCATCAGGTCAAGAGAAAAGATGAATTTAAGTGGGCTTTCAGAAGATGTGAAGTCTTTTCTAATACACCTCCCCCCAACAGACACACATACACAAACCATTGTATACAGAAGATGATATGTATTTATTAAACTGATTGCTAAAATACCCCAAACATTAAGCCATGTGACTGGTGGCTTGCGCTTTAGAAGAGAACTCACTGAAATACATGAAGGTTGGATTGCAGCTCTGGCCTCGAAGAATATTGGCAAATTTGTATTTATGTGACATTAATTTGCCTCAAGTATGTCATTGGTGAGTTTTTTATTTTAGTGAATGCCAGATGTATTCTTCTTCAGAATGCATTTGGTGAAACTCTTTTCCTGAATGCCAAACTGACATGAGAAAACTTTCAGTCATCTGGAGCTTGTAAATTGTTCTGAAATTTTTGGAATTTTATTGAAGGCTTGATTTCATCACAGAGCAGAGGATACCTTGGATGAATAAAAAGCAAATCAATCAGAAATGATTGGAACCAGTAATTAAAATTTCCTTGGAGAGATAAAATGTATGATGTAAATCCACTGCCTTGCAAAAAAGATTGCTTTCTAACAAGTTATCAGATCTTACAGAGCAACTTCAGATGCTGACACAGATGTGAAACTTTATTTTGTTTTCCGCTCTAAGTTCCTCCCTCTCTTTTCAAACAGTTTTTCCGGAAACTTCATTTGGCTAATCGAGTCTGATGGGGTTTCAAGATGATTGCATATGGGGCATGGAATTAGAAATAGTACCTCCTGAAAATTAGTAATTTGATTTCAATATGTAATTTAAAGAAATGGGCCCTCACTCTCCCACTTTCGCCAGTTTGGAATCCTTACATAATATTTTGTGGGCTTTTAGAATTTCTATGTTCTACTTTCCAACTTGATTTTACCTTATGTGCATTATTTTTTCCCTCACTCTGTGGGTTTTTATTAGAATAGAAAATTCTTCTTATCTGTCCTTTTGTGAAGACTTAATCTATCTTGATACTGACAGCAGATAACAAAATGGGTTTTAAAATCTCTTTGAAAATATTTAAATTAACTTTTTAGGAAGCAATGGTTCAAACAAAATTGAAATGTTTTTGTTGAAATCTAGAACTTGAAAAATGTAATGATATTTTTATAACATTAATAATACTGATTTATGACTTTTCCCCTTAGTATGTCATATCCTATACAAATGGAACTGCTGAGACCAGAGCCTACATTGGGATGGATATTATTATTTTCTCCTTGCTCTTTGAGGAATTTTAAAGCATAAATTATTTTGGTTAACTATTATTAACTTCTTTCTTACTGTAGAATGTGCAAGGGCCAAAAAAAAAAAACAAACACCAAACCCAAAAAACCTTTTGTACTTGGAATTTATAGTATGCTGCTAATGCAAAAAATATAAGGAATGACATATCTGACTTTTATTGTTGATTAAATAGGACAAATGTGGAAACTCTATCTAAGGTAAGAGGTTGAAAGTTTACATATCCACAAGGGAGATATCACAAGGATATTGCTTAGATTTAAGTGTGTGTGTGTGTGTGTGTGTGTGTGTGTGTGTGTGTGTTTTAAATAACTGTTCAAGCAGATGCTTCAAAATGTAGTTGATTTTTAAAAGGACCAAGAGATATAAAACACTCAGTTGGAAGAATGGCAAAATCAGAAAAGACTTTACAATCTGATTTAAGATAGATGAATTCCTTTTATGGTAAAAAGGAAATAGAGGAAAAGGGGGTCTTTGCAATCATCTGCTCCAACTCCCTCATGAAACTTGGAACCTAAATAACTTGTCCAAGTTCACCCTAGTTAGTGGCAGAGCCAAGGACTAGAACCAGGTGTCTTGATTCCCCGACTTGGGAGCATTCCACCTCCCTGCCCTCTTTATCTACAGCCTTCTTTGGGGCCCCTGGGTGGCTCATTGGTTAAGTGTCCAACTTCAGCTCAGGTCGTGATTTCATTGTTCGTGGGTTCAAGCCCCACTTCGGGCTCTGTGCTGACAGTTTGGAGCCTGGAGCCTGCTTCGGATTCTTTGTCTCCCTCTCGCTCTGCTCCTTCCCAGCTTGCATTCTGTCTCTGTCTCTCTCAAAAATAAAAATAAACATTAAAAAATATGTACAGCCTCCTTTGTCTGTTTGACAATCTTCATTATCATCATCCATTCATACAACACAAATTGAGTGTTTGGCTGAGGTGTATTTCTAGAACTGTTGGGTGGCGCTGACACATAGAGAATGAAATGAGTGTTATCTCTCTTTTCTGCCAAGCTGTGATCTTGAAGGCAGGGATTATGTTTGTCCACTTCTTTCCCATTCCACATTGCAAATATATTCTCTATGCAGAAAGCACTCTGCCTCAGGAAATTTCTCCACTTGTCCCTATCTTGTGAATCCTCTTGTCTGTTTTGATTTCTGTTCCACTGTCTCCTACTAGGAGTCCTCCTCTCTAGTACCCCTTTAGGACTGACAATTCACTTGGTCAGCCTGAATTTGATTTTTGTATATCTCTTAGAAATGACCTTTTATATTCTTTCTGCTTAACACTATGCTCTGCAGACCTTGGGCAAGTGATCCACCTACTGCAAACTTCTGGGGCACTGCACCCAGCCCAACCTACTGCCCATGCCCCACTTGTCTGGGACCTGAAATTATCTTATCTTTGGGACCTCAAATTGTCTTATCTTTGTATTGCTGAGGAAATGAAGATAGCCTGTTACATGGTAGATACTTAATAGAGTTTGTGGAATTAACAGTGAAGACTCGTCATAGTGTTATCTTTGTCCTCATCCTTTTCATCTTTCTATTGAACATTTAGCTTGGAGAGATGATGTTAAGCACTGTGTGCGGTGTGAAATGGCCCGTGGTTCAATTGATCCCACTCAGATACATATAATAAAACCTACTCTTAGTCTTGAACCTCCAGATGTTTTGTTTTAAATACTTAGAGAATTCTATAAATAACTGGTTATTTTTCTCCCTCTCTGAGTATTGTTAAGACTTAGTTTGGATAGAATTTTGTGCTATAGTAAGGGATTATTTTCTCTTCCCTGTCTAATCAGTAAAGATTTTGCTATAAACACATGCTGAATGTCTATCACTTAGTTTTCTTTTAAACACTTTCAGAACTTCTAGGTTGGAGGTAACTAACAACTAGCAATTAAAAAATAATGTGTGAATCAGGGGCACCTGGGTGATTCCGTTGATTGGGCACAGGCTCTGATTTTGGCTCAGGTCATGACCTCACAGTTTGTGGGATCAAGGCCCATGTAGGGCTCCACTGACAGCTTAGGGCCTGCTTGCGAGTCTCCCTCTCTTTCTCTGCCCTTTCTCCACTTCCCCACTTGCACGTGCGTGCAAAATAAATAAAATAAATCAACATTAAAAAAAAATAAAATGTTTCAAAATAAACATTTTAAAAAATAAAAATAAATAAAATATAAAATAATGTGTGAATCAGCTATATCTTAGAAAAAATAAACATATTTTTCTTCTGCAGAAGTATATGAAAGGAGAGAACAATGAATTTAGCAATTGCAATTTGATTAGAAGCTTCTTTTTCAGTGATTTGCTAACATTTAAAAATGAATTTATTATGTTTCTAAGCATTTTATAATTTTCTTCTTCCTAATGACTGTTTTAAATAATAGTATTTTTTTTCTGGTTATAAAAGTAATATATGCTCAATGTACACATTTTACAAAATATAGGAAAATATGAAGCTATAAAATCATCCATTATCCATCCGTAAACAACTTAAATATTATCTAAAAGAAGGGCGCCCGGGTGGCTCAGTAGCTTAAATGTCTGTTTTCTGTTCAGGTCATGATCTCGTGGTTTATGGGTTTGAACCCTGCATTGGGCTCTGTGCTGACAGCTCAGAGCCTGAAGCCTGCTTAGGATTCTGTGTGTCCCTCTCTCTCTGCCCCTGCCCCACTGGTGCTCTGTTTCCCTCTCTCTAAAAACTAAATAAACATTTTTAAATAATTAAGAAAATATTATCTAAAAGAGAACCAGTTAACATTTTGTTGTATTTCTTTCCATATTTGTTTTTATATATATGTATATATACACATACTCAGTCTTCCTTGATTTCTCTCTCCTTACACATTTATTAAGTATATGTGCAAATATAGACAATGGTGTTATTTTGAAGCATTATACATTATACACGTGTACAAATGTTGTTTATTGTTTTTCCTTTATCAACATTATATTTATTTTTTAAAATGTTAGTTTTAATATTTATTTAGTTTTGAGAGGGAGAGAGACAGAGTGTGAGTGAGGGAGAGGCAGAGAGAGGGAGAAACACAGAATCTGAAGCAGGCTTCAGACCCTGAGCTGTCAACACAGAGTCTGACGCAGAGCTCCAACTCACGATCCATGAGATCATGACCTGAGCAGAAGTCGGACGCTTAACCGACTGAGCCACCCAGGCACTCCTCAACATTATATTTAGAACATTTCTTCATATTTTGTAATGTTTTGTAAAGCTTATCTCTTATTTTCTCTATGAGCAATCTCTAGACCTAGGTTCTGGTCATTACTGAATTGTACAACCATAATTTCCTGGATAATAATCATGCTCCACTTTCATAGATTGAAAATCTGGCTTTCATGGGAAATTTTCCCTTCCATTTTATGACACAGAGTGGGTTAAATACTTACTTGTCTACACTACAACAGCACCACGTGTATTTCCCTTTTCATTATACTGACCTACAGTCTATGATTGCCCTGTGCATATATGTCTGCGTGTCTGTGTCCCCTGTGGGAATAAAATCTCCTTGAAGGGTCAGGTTGTTTTAATTTTGATATTCTCAGAACTCAGCAGTGTGGCTCCAGTTGGTGCTCCATATATGCTTATTAAATAAAAATGAAGAAATGGAGGCCCAGAGACATTAAATGATCCCAGTGAGCAGAATTAGTCTAGGTCTCTTTGCTAGAGGGCGGGGCTGATCGCCCTAGTTTCTTTGCTACTGAAGTTACTGCAAACCACAGCGGCCTGCACTGAGAATAATAAGTTGTTTTATGGCCTTTGTATCTGTTTGTTACTGCAGGACCTTTAGTTCTAAAGTCTTTTCTTCTGGGCAGGTCAGGCCTGGGAATGGTGGTCCCACATGGGTTCATGAATGTGTCCTTCTCACTTCTGCTGAGAGCTAAGGGCTGCTGAGCCTGCCATTTTGCAGGAGTAGCTCTTCTGGGGATGTAGTCTAAGGCATTATACTGGGCACTGAAGCTCCCATGTTTGGATTGGAGCCTTTAAGGTTTCCAAAGTGAACTGTTTTCTGGGACCTCCAATGCTCTGACACTGCCCTGGACCCATGGTAAATAAGGGAAATGTCTTTTACTTCCTCTTAAGCTACATTTTATCACATGGGTACCAAAGTGGCATTTCAGTGGACATCAATATTTATACACTCAATAGCAGAAACAGTTTCTTGAGTCTAGGAATCAATGTGGGAGGCTTTGGCCAATGGGACAAATCTCAGTAATGACATGATACTCAAGACATGCTGCTACCCTCCTGTCTTCCTCCCCAGCAACTGTGTCTTTGCTATTGAGTCAAACTGGGTTTTCTCCAGAAGACTCCTCAGTCTCCCAGTGCAAATCATCTTCCAGCAGGCCCACCCCACCAGTTTACCAGACAAACTCATATGTCTGGATTTCAGTGGAGAACATGACATATGTATCTCTATATCAAATTACACTTCAGTCTGCAAAGGTGATCTGTAGGTTGACAGAAGATAATGAAGATAAAAAGGATTTTGAGCTTCCAGCACAGAGTGAAGAACCTTTGAACATTTGCTAATTCTAGAATTCCTTTTGGATTTTTCTTGACAAGTTTTGCTATTCTTGCTACATGCTGGCTCTTACTGGTATGCCTAATTGCTATTACTGTTCTTTTCTTCCGCATAGTATCTGCTATATGTCTTTCTTCCCCAGCACCTTTTAGCCCTTCATTTATTTTTCTACTAACTGCTGAAGAAAGCCAGATTTCTTAAACCAACATCATTGTATTGACATGAAATAGGTAACAACTGGGTCACAAAAAATAAGGGTATCCTTGTCCCTTTCACTTTTATTCCTTTTTCTATAAAGAGCTTTGAAACTTGAGTTGAGCAAGTTAAGAATTAGTTTAAATAAAAGAAAACATTTCAGAGTTATATAAAAGGATCTGTCTTCTAAATTTCGGCCTGAGAATCATTTTTTAGACCTTTCTCGTTTTTCATATTTTCATATTTATCAAAATTCTGCAACATTAAATAGGAACTAGATCTTTAATCCTTTGACATCCCATGCCATTCTTGTTCCTTTATGATTATACTTCAGAGCTAGAGCTTAAATCCTACTCTGTTATTGATGAAGAAATTTACACATACACATGTACACACACACACACACACACACACACACACACACACATTTAACAGCAGAGCTGGGTCTGGGATTTCTGTTTTCTTGATTCTTATTCTATATAATATTCATCTCTTCATTCATTCTTAAGGGCTTTTTGAGTGGTTGCTATACTCCAGGACCTGGGCTTGGTTTCAGGGATACAAAAAAGAAAGTCCAGACTGTGGCCCATTCTAATTTGGATGAGGGAAGACAGATAATGCTTAATACTTTCTTAAAGAATCAAAGATATTTTTTGAGACACACAATACATGTTTATAAGGTAGTTATCCAGGTCTGAGAAGTAGTTTATAAAAACAAAGTAAAATTATAAATGCATTGGGGCTAAGACTTAAGAGATTCAGATTTTTTTTTTTTTCAGTAAAAAGCTGCTGTCAAACATAGAGTACAACTGAATCTAAGTGCTACAGGGTGGAGGCTGTTTCTGTCTGTCTGATTCTGTGTCAATGCTTGCCATGGAATAGGTTCTCAACAAAAATGTTTTGGATGAATTATTGAATGAATAGTTAGTTTTTTCCTGGAAGCTGTAACTTAGTTGAAGAATCTCACAGAACATTATGAGGATATTATCAAGAATATGGCTTCCTTCTTTCCACCTTCTGCTAAAGAGTGATTGGCTTCAACAAATGTTTATCAGTTTCCTTTTCAACTCTGTTTTGCTACTATTTAAAACAATTTTTTAATGTTTATTTATTTTTGAGAGAGAGAGAGAGACAGCACAAGTAGCGGAAGGGGCAGAGAGAGAGAGGGACACAGAATCCAAAGCAGGCTCCAGGCTCTGAGCTGTCAGCACAGAGCCCTATGCAGGGCTCGAACCCACGAACTATGAGATCATGACCTGAGCCGAAGTTGGACACTTAACTGACTGAGTCACCCAGGTGCCCCTGCTACTATTTTTTTAAATATTGAAAAACCTGAAGAGACTGCTTGTTTGACAGACCTTAGAAATACAGTAGAGTTAATTTGAATATGTCTTAGTCCTTCCAATTAGTTTTCTTAAAGTACAAATTTGTAGAAGTGAAGGTTTATGTCCTTTTTTTTCAATTTCCTATTTTTTTTGGACAACAGTGAGATTTTAAAGCACCCAAACTCAAAAACTCCTTTCCAAATGGAAATGAATGTGTATTTCCGTTATTTATAAGTGGTAATGCTTTAAGTTTGACTAGCTTCTAATCTGTGGAAATAATGTTTATGTGAGGAAACTCCTAGTCATGTATTTAAACCTGATCAACAGACTATGTACAAAGTACCCAGTACTATGTCCTAAGCATGGGTTTACCACCATACCTCTAAGGATATTATAGTCTGGAGGAGTGTGAAACACCTAAGCAGGCAATTATAACACAATGTGTTAGGGCAGCACAGAGAGGTCAAGGAAGAGGCAACTAATCCCTCCTTGGGAGGTCATGGAAAGCTTTTCTTTGGAAGGAGAGACATCTAAGGGGAGTTCTGGAGAATAAATTGGGTTAGCCAGGGCAAGGGAGGAAACAGCCCTTGACAAAGACTCAGAGAGCCTCCAGAGAAGCAGTAAGCAGTAAATTATAACCAGGGTAGAGAGAACAAAGAGGGGAGTTGGGGCTGGAGAGATAAATTAGGGCTAGATTATGAGGCCTTTGTTTGCCAGGCTAGGCAATCTGGACTACATGGTCCTATGTAAGTGGGTTTCAAGTATATTTGTCATGAATTGGTAAATATTAACTGGATTTAGAAATAGAGGTTATATTTGACTTTGAAGAGAGCAATTAATGGGAGGGGTGGGAGTGGAAAGCAGAATGTAGCAGGTTGAAGAATGGATTAAAAATGATGCTATAGAGACGGTAGTTGCTGTCAAGAAGTTAATTCAATTTATGAAATAGTTAAACTTTGTAAGTCATTAAATGTATGGAGTTAGTATGGAACTTTAGGTTGGCTATAATAAGAGAGGATAGTATTACTATTATATATCTCTCTTGATATGTGTTAATTTTATTTTTCAAGAGTACCATGAAGAAAGTAATGTTAGGTGATAAAAATGTTTCCACCAAAAAGAAGTCTTCATGATCAAGGTTAATGCCTTCTACTTAAGAATTATGGTGCATATGAGGGGCACCTGGGTGGCTCAGTCGGTTGAGCGCCTGACTTTGGCTCAGGTCATGATCTCTTGGTTTGTGAGTTTGAGCCCTGCATCTGGCTCTGTGATGACAGCTCAGAGCCTGGAGCCTGCTGCGGATTCTGTGTCTCTCTCTGCCCCTCCCCCACTCATGCTCTGTCTCTCTCTCTCTCTCTCTCTCTCTCTCTCTGTCAAAAATAAATAAACATTAAAAAGAATTATGGTACATATGAGATCTGAGAAGTTTCTACAAAGTTTCATTTCATTGTGACTAATTGAGAGAACTTAAAGTAGATTATATTGTGTGTGGAATCTAATTTAAAAAAACTGAGCTCATGGAAACAGGGAAAAGATTGGTAGTTTTCAGAGGCAGGGGGTAGGAGGTGAGTACAATGAGTGAAGGTAGTCAAAAGGTTCAAACATCCAGTTAAAATAAATAAGACATGAGGACATAATGTACAGCATGTTGACTATAGTTAATAGTACTATACTGCATATTTTAAAGTTGCTAAGAGGATAGATCTTAAAGGTTCTCATTACAAGAAAAAAAATTTGTAACTAAAATTTTCATAAGTCTAAATTGGTGATGGATAGACTTATTGTGGTTATCCTTTAGCAACATATACAAATATTGAGCCATTATGTTGTACATATAAAACTAATAGAATCTCAGAAATTTTAAAGTAGTTACTGCTATAAATAAAGCAGTTAACAAGAATTTAATTTTTGGAAGTAAATTTTTCATTTCATACAATAATTCTTGACATTATAAAAACACTGGTTGTAGAATTTCCTGGGCTATTTTCTGCATGTAATATTATTTTTTTATAAGAATACTCTATTCAAAATATCATACAAAGCAGTCCACCTGTCCTGTTAAGTACCATGCTGCCTACCTTCCAATAAAATTTTTTTTCAGGCTATCAGCATTAAAAATTAAGCCAAAAGATGATACTTCTGTTGTTAAAACTACTATCAAGAGTGGATTTACCATGAAGTTAATGAAATTTCAGAGCCCCCTCACTTGCACAGCCACCTACCTAATTTTGTATATCTAATTTCTAAGGTCTTATACCTACTCTTGTATTTTTAATTTCATATTCTTTTTCATAAAGAGGGCCCCCAGATTGTATAAATTGCAAACCAACAAAAATCTGGGTCATCTTTGAGTTCTCTGTAATAGATAATCTCTAGAAAAAGAAACCCAGTACCAGAGACATCACTACAAACATGAAACCTACAGACATCACAATGACTCTAAACCCATATCTTTCTATAATAACTCTGAATGTAAATGGACTAAATGCACCAACCAAAAGACATAGGGTATCAAAATGGATAAAAAAAACAAGACCCATCTATTTGCTGTCTACAAGAGACTCATTTTAGACCTGCGGACGCCTTCAGATTAAAAGTGAGGGGATGGAGAACTATTTATCATGCTACTGGAAGTCAAAAGAAAGCTGGAGTAGCCATACTTATATCAGACAAACTAGGCTTTAAATTAAAGGCTGTAACAAGAGATGAAGAAGGGCATTATATAATAATTACAGGGTCTATCCATCAAGAAGAACTAACAATTATAAATGTCTATGCGCCGAGTACAGGAGCCCCCAAATATATAAAACAATTACAAACATAAGCAACCTTATTGACAAGAATGTGGTAATTGCAGGGGAGTTTAATACCCCACTTACAACAATGGATGGATCATCTAGACACATGGTCAATAAAGAAACAAGGGCCCTGAATGATATGTTGGATCAGATGGACTTGACAGATATATTTAGAACTCTGCATCCCAAAGCAACAGAATACACTTTCTTCTCAAGTGCACATGGAACATTCTCCAAGATAGATCACATACTGGGTCACAAAACAGCCCTTCATAAGTATACAAGAATTGAGATCACACCATGCATAATTTCAGACCACAATGCTATGAAGCTTAAAATCAACCACAGGAAAAAGTCTGCAAAACCTCCAAAAGCATGGAGGTTAAAGAACACCCTACTAAAGAATGAATGGGTCAACCAGGCAATTAGAGAAAAAATTTAAAAATATATGGAAACAAATGAAAATTAAAGTACAATAATCCAAACGCTTTGGGATGCAGCGAAGGCAGTCCTGAGAGGAAAATACATTGCAATCCAGGCCTATCTCAAGAAATAAGAAAAATCCCAAATACAAAATCTAACAGCACACCTAAAGGAAATAGAAGCAGAGCAGCAAAGACACCCCAAACCCAGCAGAAGAAGAGAAATAATAAAGATCAGAGCAGAAATAAACAATATAGAATCTAAAAAAACTGTAGAGCAGATCAATGAAACCAAGAGTTGGTTTTTTGAAAAAATAAACAAAATCGATACCTCTAGCCAGGCTTCTCAAAAATAAAAGGGAGATGACCCAAATAGATAAAATCATGAATGAAAATGGAATTATTACAACCAATCCCTCAGAAATACAAGCAATTATCAGGGAATACTATGAAAAATTATATGCCAACAAACTGGACAACCTGGAAGAAATGGACAAATTCCTAAGCACCCACACACTTCCAAAACTCAAATAGGAGGAAATAGAAAGCTTGAACAGACCCATAACCGGTGAAGAAGTTGAATCAGTTATCAAAAATCTCCCAACAAATAAGAGTCCAGGACCAGATGGCTTCCCTGGGGAGTTCTACCAGACATTTAAAGCAGAGATAATACCTATCCTTCTCAAGCTGTTCCAAAAAATAGAAAGGGAAGGAAAACTTCCAGACTCATTCTATGAAGCCAGTATTACTCTGATTCCTAAACCAGACAGAGACTCAGTAAAAAAAAGAGAACTACCGGCCAATATCCCTGATGAATATGGATGCAAAAATTCTCAATAAGATACTAGCAAATCGAATTCAACGGCATATAAAAAGAATTATTCACCATGAACAAGTGGGATTCATTCCTGGGATGCAGGGCTGGTTCAACATTCGCAAATCAATCAATGTGATACATCACATTAACAAAAAAAAAGAGAAGAACCATATGATCCTGTCAATCGATGCAGAAAAGGCCTTTCACAAAATTCAGCAACCTTTCTTAATAAAAACCCTTGAGAAAGTCGGGATAGAAGGAACATACTTAAAGATCATAAAAGCCATTTATGAAAAGCCCACAGCTAACATCATCCTCAATGGGGAAAAACTGAGAGCTTTTTCCCTGAGATCAGGAACACAACAGGGATGCCCACTCTCACCGCTGTTGTTTAACATAGTGCTGGAAGTTCTAGCATCAGCAATCAGACAACAAAAGGAAATCAAAGGCATCAAAATTGGCAAAGATGAAGTCAAGCTTTCGCTTTTTGCAGATGACATGATATTATACATGGAAAATCCGATAGACTCCACCAAAAGTCTGCTAGAACTGATACAGGAATTCAGCAAAGTTGCAGGATACAAAATCAATGTACAGAAATCAGTTGCATTCTTATACACTAACAATGAAGCAACAGAAAGACAAATAAAGAAACTGATCCCATTCACAATTGCACCAAGAAGCATAAAATACCTAGGAATAAATCTAACCAAAGATGTAAAGGATCTGTATGCTGAAAACTATAGAAAGCTTATGAAGGAAATTGAAGAAGATTTAAAGAAATGGAAAGACATTCCCTGCTCATGGATTGGAAAAATAAATGTTGTCAAAATGTCATACTACTCAAAGCTATCTACACATTCAATGCAATCCAATCAAAATTGCACCAGCATTCTTCTCGAAACTAGAACAAGCAATCCTAAAATTCATATGGAACCACAAAAGGCCCCGAATAGCCAAAGGAATTTTGAAGAAGAAGACCGAAGCAGGAGGCATCACAATCCCAGACTTTAGCCTCTACTACAAAGCTGTCATCATCAAGACAGCATGGTATTGGAACAAAAACAGACACATAGACCAATGGAATAGAATAGAAACCCCAGAACTAGACCCACAAACGTATGGCCAACTCATCTTTGACAAAGCAGGAAAGAACATCCAATGGAAAAAAGACAGCCTCTTTAACAAATGGTGCTGGGAGAACTGGACAGCAACATGCAGAAGAATGAAACTAGACCACTTTCTCACACCATTCACAAAAATAAACTCAAAATGGATAAAGGACCTGAATGTGAGACAGGAAACCATCAAAACCCTAGAGGAGAAAGCAGGAAAAGACCTCTCTGACCTCAGCCGTAGCAATCTCTTACTCAACACATCCCCAAAGGCAAGGGAATTAAAAGCAAAAGTGAATTACTGGGATCTTATGAAGATAAAAAGCTTCTGCACAGCAAAGGAAACAACCAACAAAACTAAAAGGCAACCAACGGAATGGGAAAAGATATTTGCAAATGACATATCCGACAAAGGGCTAGTATCCAAAATCTATAAAGAGCTCACCAAACTCCACACCCAAAAAACAAATAACCCAGTGAAGAAATGGGCAAAAAACATGAATAGACACTTCTCTAAAGAAGACATATGGATGGCCAACAGGCACATGAAAAGATGCTCAACGTCACTCCTCATCAGGGAAATACAAATCAAAACCACACTCAGATATCACTTCACGCCAGTCAGAGTGGCCAAAATGAATAAATCAGGAGACTATAGATGCTGGCGAGGATGTGGAGAAACGGGAACCCTCTTGCACTGTTGGTGGGAATGCAAACTGTTGCAGCCACTCTGGAAAACAGTGTGGAGGTTCCTCAAAAAATTAAAAATAGACCTACGCTATGACCCAGCAGTAGCACTGCTAGGAATTTACCCAAGGGATACAGGAGTACTGATGCATAGGGGCACTTGTACCCCAATGTTTATAGCAGCACTCTCAACAATAGCCAAATTATGGAAAGAGCCTAAATGTCCATCAACTGATGAATGGATAAAGAAATTGTGGTTTTTTTTTTTTTTTTTTTTTTTTTTTAGTGTCTCATGTGTCTCTTTATTTTTTTTTTTTTTTTTTTATGAAATTTATTGACAAATTGGTTTCCATACAACACCCAGTGCTCATCCCAAAAGGTGCCCTCCTCAATACCCATCACCCACCCTCTCCTCCCTCCCACCCCCCATCAACCCTCAGTTTGTTCTCAGTTTTTAAGTCTCTTATGCTTTGGCTCTCTCCCATTCTAACCTCTTTTTTTTTTTTTTCCTTCCCCTCCCCCATGGGTTCCTGTTCAGTTTCTCAGGATCCACATAAGAGTGAAACCATATGGTATCTGTCTTTCTCTGTATGGCTTATTTCACTTAGCATCACACTCTCCAGTTTCATCCACGTTGCTACGAAAGGCCATATTTCATTTTTTCGCATTGCCACGTAATATTCCATTGTGTATATAAACCACAATTTCTTTATCCATTCATCAGTTGATGGACATTTAGGCTCTTTCCATAATTTGGCTATTGTTGAGAGTGCTGCTATGAACATTGGGGTACACGTGGCCCTATGCATCAGCGCTCCTGTATCCCTTGGATAAATTCCTAGCAGTGCTATTGCTGGGTCATAGGGTAAGAAATTGTGGTTTATATACACAATGGAGTACTATGTGGCAATGAGAAAGAACGAAATATGGCCTTTTGTAGCAATGTGGATGGAACTGGAAAGCGTTATGCTAAGTGAAATAAGCCATACAGAGAAAGACAGATACCATATTTTTTCACTCCTATGTGGATCCTGAGAAACTTAACAGAAGACCATGGGGGAGGGGAAGGAAAAAAAAAAGAGGTTAGAGTGGAAGAGAGCCAAAGCATAAGAGACTCCTAAAAACTGAGAACAAACTGAGGGTTGATGGGGGTGGGAGGGAGGGAAGGCTAGGTGATGGGTATTGAAGAGGGCATCTTTTGGGATGAGCACTGGGTATTGTATGGAAACAAATTTGACAGTAAATTTCATATATTAAAAAAAAAGAAAAAAAGAAAAAGAAACCCAATGTAAGTTTTTAAAGCTTTTAGTTTGAACAAGAAATTGGGAGAATAGGCTACTGAAGGGATAAACACTCACATTTAAATTTTAAACAAGTGTCAATGAGTAGAGAATATTCTTGGAAACCAACAAAGCAAAACATTTCTACAACTAAGTAATTTTATATTATCTTTGGGTGGCTTTGTTATCCAGTAAGAGGCCACAATTTTAGGACTCACTGTGAACTAGGTTTAAATTAATCTCCACAACAAGACTGGGAAGTAGGACCTATTTCTGTTTGCATTGCACAAAGATAAAACTGAGGCCTACACAGCTGAAACTGATCTGAATCTGCCTATTAAGAAAGCGTATAACTTAGCCATATATTGTTCAAATAGTCAATACACACTATTCAAGTGGTCAGGTTTTTCTGTGTCATACCTCAACAAATTTAACTCTTCCAGACAAATATATATATATATATATATATATATATATATATATATATAAAGGCAAATTCCCTTGGTCATAAGGAAACTGTTTGGGGCTATGGCTGGTCAGGGCACATCCATGACCATATAGGAAAAGGGAATCTAAGCTTATGTCTCTTCAAGAGTGAATCTGTCTATGGCATCGTTAGCATTGATGAATGATGGCTTATTGCTTTGGTATATTTTAGGTAGTTGTTCTACTTAAAGTGTTTTATTTATTTTCCACCCCAGGAGAGCACTAAACCACTCAAAACCACTGGTTGTCCATAACAATTAACAAATGGTGCTGGGACCATTTGAATGGCTAACATTTGAATGGCTATCAGGAAATTGACTTTTTTTTTTTTTTTTTTTAATTTTTTTTTTTTTAACATTTTATTTATTTTTGGGACAGAGAGAGACAGAGCATGAACGGGGGAGGGGCAGAGAGAGAGGGAGACACAGAATGGGAAACAGGCTCCAGGCTCTGAGCCATCAGCCCAGAGCCGGACGCGGGGCTCGAACTCCCAGACCGCGAGATCGTGACCTGGCTGAAGTCGGATGCTCAACCGACTGCGCCACCCAGGCGCCCCGGAAATTGACTTTTTAAGAAAGGAGGGGTAAAGATATAGTCTTCTGACAAAATAAAATGAAAGAGATGGGCCTAAATTAGCTATGGCCATGGGAAAAAGAAACATTCAGTAAAAATGTTCAATAAGAATACACTTGAATAGTTTCTTATATGACCCAGATACGTGTTGTCATACAAACAGTTAAGATTTATTTTGTCACTAAAATACTCAGTGCGCACGGGGCTTGTGGTAGACATAGCCAGAGTCAGGAATCTCATCCATGCTAAAGCTTTCCATGAGTAGCTAAAGAGCAGGTCATTCCATTTTTGTACCCAGCTGTCAAAGCATTTATATTACCCAAATGGAGTCGTGTTATTCCATAGAACCAAGTGTATGTTTAATTGAATCCTCCTGTGGTAATTGTGTTTTCAATCTGATCCCTAATCTTCAGAATTCTTTCTAGAAGCCTGCAAAGGGTTTCATTGTTTATTATAGGCTTTTCCAGACTAGTAAGGCCTTCCTTACTTCCCCCCACACTCCAGCAATATTTTATTTTTAAAGAGCACCTGGTACTCTGAGCAT
Organism: Prionailurus viverrinus; assembly: GCF_022837055.1. Classification (NCBI taxonomy): domain Eukaryota; kingdom Metazoa; phylum Chordata; class Mammalia; order Carnivora; family Felidae; genus Prionailurus; species Prionailurus viverrinus. The sequence goes on from NC_062563.1 coordinate 74,984,841, forward strand.
AGTTTATTTTTATGTTTCAAATCTGAAATCTGGTTTTTAGAAGAAAAAAAAAAGCTACTGAGATCAGGCAGAATCTACTAGTTTTAGTAACATTTTTAGGGTCTCTATATATTTGTTAAATTACAAAATAAAAATCTCCTGTTAGAAATTTACCAAATCATTTTATAGCTGAAAGTGCTGCTTCTGAATGTTATGTTTAACCTGAATAGCTGACAGATTTATCCTTTCAATAACTTCCCACTCCTGCCCTTCTAACCCCCTACCTACTAATTTTGTCTTATTTAGTCATGAATAAATAACATTTATGATTACAGTATGTGATAGCCCTTGGGAACTGTGAGATGGTCTCAACTGGAATTTAAATTTCTATAAGCAATAATCCAGTTTGTCAGATTTTGGGATCTTAGCCATGTGTACTTAGCATTATTCAATCACCAGAGTCATATCTCTAGAAAAGAATTGGTCTCACCACATAAATTTAGTCTCTGAATGAAAGTCAGCGTGAGTTAAACAGACACAACTAATTGGGTCTTCACTGTAAAGAACCATAAAGAACAATTGTTAGTAAGTTGTGGCATAATTGTTCATTATTTGATAGAAAACTCTTCATTGGGAAGACATTTTGCTATGAAAATATAAAATATATGAATTGAGGGTACTTTTGGGGAGGTAATTATTGGGAGGTTTAAATCATGCTTTAAATGTAACAGAAGTCTTTGCAATTTGATGCTAGGGAAGCAAATTTGAAATGAAATTTAAGATATTTTTGGACTGATCAAGTTTGTCTTCTAATTACAGCATGGTTTAGTTTGTTTAACAAAAAGTTACCAACACTTGGGTGAAAGATAGAGCTGGATGATTTTAGGTGGAATTTAAGCCACCTGTTTCCCTGAATTTTTCACTTTCTCATTACCTCTTTTATACATACACAGTAATTTAGAGAATCAGTAAAAATCAGGATTGATCTTTAATTTCCATAGAGTTTGCAGGGTCCTAGTAGAAATGCTACCTCAGTAGGTAGCTTTTTGTATTGAATACATTTTCTGCAGGAAAGGGGGCTTGTAACCACTGGGAATGAAGTGTAGGTTGTAATTCTGAGTTATTTGTTGATGTAGGCCAAATTCCAAACAATGAGCTAGAGGTGAAAGTCCCTAGGTCCAATTACAAATCCCCATGGCCTCTTTGGTTCCTTTTGTTTTTCTTCTCATTACATTATTAACTATAGAATGTCAGGGGATACATCAAATTTCCATAATGGAAGCACAAAGTACAAACAATTTATACCTTAGAAAATTCTTTATTTTAGATGTAGGGTCCTCATATTTAATGTATACCATTATTGAACTCTAGATAACTTTTTCTTTGTTACATTTCTGCAGATTTTTTCATTTTTCCCCCTGATATTGGATCTTAATTTTTATGACTTCTTTTCTTCTCTTTATATTAAATTTGTGTCCACATCAAATATGGCGTTTGAAAATAATTTCACCTGTGACTTCCATTATTTTCTTTAGTTGAATAGTCTTGTATTAGATTCCCTTGTACTTCTTTTTTTTTTTAATTTTTAAATGTTTATTTATTTTTGAGAGAGAGAGAGAGACAGAGAATGAGTGGGTGGGGGGCAGAGAGAGAGGGAGACACAGAATCTGAAGCAGGCTCCAGGCTCTGAGCTGTCAGCCCAGAGCTCCATGTGGAGCTTGAACTCACCAACTGTGAGATCATGACCTGAGCTGAATTTGGAAGCTTAACTGACTGAGCCACCCAGGTGCCTCATGGATTCCCCTGTATTTCTTGAGCTTCAGCATGTTCCCTTTGGAAAGCATTAGATTTACCGTAAAGAAAAAGGCGAAGTTTTAAGAAGTGGCAATATTATCTCTGGTGCTGTTTACACACCATATTATTTTTCTAAAAAAATTTTTTTAACGTTTATTCATTTTTTGAGAGACAGAGTGTGAGCAGGGGAGGGCCAGAAAGAGAGGGAGACACAGAATCCGAAGCAAGATCCAGACTCTGAACTGAGAGCACAGAGCCCGATGCGGAGCTTGAACTCACAAACCATGAGATCATGACCTGAACTGAAGTCAGACACTTAACCCACTAAGCCACCTAGGTGCCCCACTGTATTATTTTTCTAAATACCACATTTAAGCTTTTTTCTTTTGAAGTTATTCATTATACATGATTATTGTACAAAATAAGAAAATAATGACAGGCAAAGAGGCATAAATGAAAATCACTCAAATCCTATCACCCAGAGGTAACAAGTGTTAATATTTTCATTTTGATGTGCTTTATATCTTTTAATATCTTTTCATTTATACACATACATGTATTATGTATCTATAATGGGGTCATACTATGCCTACTTAGAGCACAACTATTTTTTCCCATCTAATATTTTTATAAACACATTGTCCTGTCCACGATTAGGTATTAATGCTATCATCTAATAGTTGTTTAATGGTGTTGTTGTAGACTCCTGTGGTTTATTTGGCTAACCCCTAATAATTGGATATTTAAATTGTTTCCAACTTTATACTGTCATAAAGAGTTTTCTAATGTATAAGAGTGTCCTTATACATGTATCTTGTGCATTTGACTATTAAGATGAATTTTTGTTTCTTTTATTATTTTTTAATGTTTATTTTTGACAGAGAGAGAGTGCAAGTAGAGGAGGGCAGAGAGAGGGGGATACCAGATCCAAAGCAGGCTCTGCGCAGACAGCAGCAAGCCTTATGTGGGGCTTGAACTCGCAAACTGTGAGATCATGATTTGAGCTGAAGTCGGACCTTCGACTGACTGAGCCATCCAGGTGCCCCAGGATGAATTTTTAGAAGCATCATTTCTGGGTCAAAGGGTAAGCACACATTGATATCTTTGCCAAATTGGTCCCAAGAAATATTACATCAATATATAGTTCTTCCTGTTGAACATAAGTGATATTTTATCCCATACTATCCCTTTCTTTTTAATCTTTGGCTCTCTTACTATTGAAAGTGACATCACACGATTTCTATTTCAGTGAGGCTGAATACATTTTTATGTATTTAGTGGTACAGTTGTGATTTCTTAAAACGGATTGTCTGTTTCAGTGTTTACCCTATTTTTCTATTAAGTCTATTTATAGGATTTAAGAAATGCAATAACTCTTTGTTTATTAGATATGATACAAGATTCAAAAAATTTTGTCATTTGCCTTTCAATGTTTGCAGTATTTTTGATATGCAGTTTAGACCTTTAAGTTTTATTTAAAAAATTAAATATTTGTACAAAAGAACATGCCTACATACAGTGTTTGAAACACTAATTATAATAAAACAAGTAACCCTGTACTCACATCCCAGTTTAAGGGTAGTACATTTGCCAAACTCCTATCGTATCACATTTTCCCTTCTTTCAGAGGCAACAGATTTCTTTAATTTTGACTTCTTTTCTTTATAGTTTTGTCATATATGGATAATTCCTAAATAACGTATTATTTAATTTTGTATATTTTTGAATATATACAACTAGAATCACACTTTATAAATTCTTTTGTGACACTATTTATTTATTTATTTATTATTTTTTTAAGTTTATTTATTTATTCTGAGAGAGACAGAGACAGCACAAGTTGGGGAGGGGCAGAGGGAGAGGGAGACAGAGAATCCCAAACAGGCTCCATGCTGCCAGTGCAGAGCCTGACGCAGGGCTCCATCCCACAAAGTGTGAGATCATGATCTCAGCCAAAACCAAGAGTCAGATGCTTAACTAACTGAGCCACCCGGGTGCCCCGACACCATTTATTTTTTTAACTAAACATGACCCATTGACACTCACCCACATGGAGGCACCCTTTTTAATGCATGTAAAGGCATTCCATTATGTGGCCAGATCACAATTTATTGCTTAATTCTGTTATTTCTAGTTTTTTTGTTATTAGAAAATAATAATGCTACCTTGTACACTGCTGGTGCTAGTACAAAATGGTACAAACCCTTTGCAAGACAATTTGGCTTTTTTTTAAGCAGAAAATATGATTACCCTACAAACCAAAATTCCAATACTGAGAATACACTTTTTAAAAATTTTTTTTTTTTCAACGTTTATTTATTTTTGGGACAGAGAGAGACAGAGCATGAACGGGGGAGGGGCAGAGAGAGAGGGAGACACAGAATCGGAAACAGGCTCCAGGCTCCGAGCCATCCGCCCAGAGCCTGACGCGGGGCTCGAACTCACGGACCGCGAGATCGTGACCTGGCTGAAGTCGGACGCTCAACCGACTACGCCACCCAGGCGCCCCTTTTTTAAAAATTTTTTTTTCAACGTTTGAGAATACACTTTTTGTACATAAGCACCAGGAGATATGTACAAAAGGTTTACTTTTGTAAATATTACTGGTGAAGTGAGCATCTTTTCCATGTGTTTATTGGTCATTTGTGGATACTCTTCTGAGGAACGCTTTTTATTTATTTTATTTTATTTTTTTGTGTTTTGACCATTTTTCTGTTGAGTTGTCTGTTTTTGCTTCCTTTTCTTCATTTCTTCCTTCCTTTCTCTTCTTTCTTTCTTTCTTTCTTTCTTTCTTTCTTCTTTCATTTTGAGGGGTTCTTTACATATTTTGGATACTAATCTTAAATAAGCTTTATTTGTGAAAAGCCTTCTCTCAGTTTGTGACTTATTTTTTCCACTTATTTTTATGGTATCTTTTGGTGTCATCATAATTTAATTTATCAAGCTTTCCTTTCATGATTTGTGCTTTGTAATTTCTTGCTTAAAATTTTTTTCTACTCTAAGGACATAAAGATATTCACTTATTTTTTTTTCCTGAAAGATAAACAAGTTTGTTTTTCATATTTATGTTCCTTTATACATCTGAAATTGTTTTTTTTAAAATAGCACTTGATGACAGTTAACAGTCACCAAGTGGTAGGCACTGTGGTCAACCCCTTTGCTGCCTCCACTGATCACAGGTATCATTTTTTTAATGGTTATTTATTTATTTTGAGAGAGAGAGAGATGGAGCACGAGTGGGGGAGGGGTAGAGAAAGAGGGGGACAGAGAATCCTGAGCTGTGACCCCACAAACTGTGAGATCTTGCCCCAAGCTGAAATCAAGAGTCCCACACTTAACTGACTGAGCCATCCAGGCACCCCTGAAATTGATTCTTGTGAATGGTTTCACTGCGGTAGGTTATTTTAATGGTCCCGGTTCTTCACCTCTTCTCCTATCCTCTTTGTGACTTCAAGTTCCTCCCACAAAGTTAGATGTTAGTTAACCAGCTCTTGCATTGGGATCAGTCTCTGGCTTGTTTTGGCTAACAGAATGAGCAGAAGAGACATTAGCTTCAAGCCTAGGCCTTAAGAGGCCTTGTGTGTTTCTGCTTCTTCCATTGCTACGAGAAAAACATGTCTAGGCTTGTCTACCAGTCCCAAGAGGAAGAGAGCTATTCTAAGCAAGTAACCTGAGCTGAGCCTAATGGATTTCAATAGAATTCCAAATAATTAGGACTTGTCACTGATGATAAACCATCACTGTTTTAAGCCACTGGGTTTAAAGTGGTTAGTTCTGTAACACTAGTTAACTGATACAGGTGCTGATTCAATTTCTTTTCTTTTCTTTTTTTTTCTGGATGAAAACCAATTGTCTCTCTTTTCATTATATATAGTGATATCTCTAGTCTTTTGGTTTTCTTCTGGTTAGCATTTTCCTATTAAGTTTTTTTCCATCTTTTTACTTTCAGCCTATTTTTTAGTCCTTATGGGTTAACTGTATCATTTTTTTAAATTCCATCTAACAATGTTGCTCTTCGAAGTAGAAAGCATAGTCATGTTTATTTATAGTGATTATTATGATTTTGAATTCATTTCTACCATCTTAACTTTCCTTTTCTCTTTGTCTTACATTTTCTATGTTCTTTTTTTCTCCCTTTTGCCTTCTTTGGGACTTGTTTGTTATTATGTTTTTTTTTTTCATTCTACTTTTTCTTCTAGTTTTTAATTAAATATACCCTTTCTATTAAATTTGTGATTATCTTAAAATTTTAGTATGTACATTTAACTTAAAAATGTTCAAAAATAATCACTATCTTAATCCTCTTGAAAATTATATGGACTTTAGAACTCCTTAACCATATTCTTGATAACCATATTCTGTACTATTGTTTTCTTTTACTTTTGTTCTTTTTATTTATTTTTATTATTTTTTAAAAGTTTATTTACTTAAAAAATTCTTTTTAATATTTATTTATTTTTGAGAGAGAGAGAGAGCTAGAGCATGAGCAGCAGAGGGGCAGAGAGAGGGAGACACAGAATCCGAAGCAGGCTCCAGGCTCTGAGCTGTCAGCACAGAGCCCAATGCAGCGCTCGAACCCATGAACTGTGAGATCATGACCTGAGCCAAAGTCGGACACTCAACTGACTAAGCCACCCAGGCACCCCTAAACTTTATTTTGAGAGAGAGAGTGTACACAAATGTGAACAGGGAAGGGGCAGAGAAAGAGAGAGAGAATCCCAAGCAGGCTCTGTGCTGTCAGTGTGGAGCCCAAGGCAGGGCTTGATGCCATGAACCATGAGATCATGACCTGAGGCAAAATCAAGAGTTGGACATTTAACTGACTGAGCTACCTAGGTGCCTTTGTTTTATCTTTTTAAAAATGCCACAAGTTAGACATTGTTATCATTGCATTCAATGTTTATTTAATTTGCCAACATATTTACTATATTTTCTCCCAGTATTTCCTCCTGCATTTCAGATCTTTGGGGCTTTGTCTTAGAGTCCTTCCTTTAGAAGTTCCTTTAGTAAGCATCTGCCAATGATAAAATTTCTCCAACTTTGTCTGAAAATGTCGTTATGCTTATCTTGAAAGTTTACTACACAATTCTAGGCTGAGAGTTATTTTCATTCAACATGTTGAAGGTATTATTTCCATAATCTTCTGGCTTCTATGATTACTTTCAAGATGTTAGCAGTCATTTTAATTGGTCATTTGTACATATTCTTTCTTTTCTCTCTAACTTCATTTAAGACCTCTTTAATTTAGGTATGCTGCAGTTTCTCATGATGTGTCTAAATAAGGATTTATTTACACTGGCATTGTTGTAATTCTTGAATCTGAGGATTTAAATCTTTCTACAGTTCTAGCAATTCTCTGGCATCTCCTCATTCTCTTTATTATCTTCTTTTGGCTGTCCTTTCAAATATATTTCTATCTCTTCTCTCCGCCAAGTCTCTTGACCTCTCTTTTTTTATGGTCAGTCTTTGATTCTCTTTGCTGCATATGGATACTCAGATTTACCTTCTGGTTTACTGGTTTGCTCTTCAGTTTTGTCTTATCTGATCATTAATTTGACAATTAAGTTTCTAACCTTAATTATTGTAGTTTTCATTCCTAGAAGTAACATTTCATTTAGAAAAATATTTATTTATTTTGAGTGAGAGAGAGAGAACACAAGCAGGGGAGGGGCAGAGAAAGAAGGAGAAAGAGAGAATCCTAAGCAGACTCCATGCTGTCAGTGAAGAGCCCAACTTGGGGCTCGATCTCACAAACCCTGAGATCATGGCTTGAGCTGAAATAAAGAGTTGGACGCATAACTGACTGAGCCACCCAGGTGCCCCAACATTTCATTTTTTAAAATCCTGTCCATTTTTTTTCTCATTTCTTATTTCTTCATAATTTTCAGTACTTTTAAAAACACATTAAACCCACACTTTTTTATTGAATATACTATAATTCCAATATCGGTAATTTCCATAGTCTGATTGAATGAATCGATTTTTCTGCTGACTCTTGTTTATGGTGACTTGGTTCCTTCTGCGTTTTGTGGTTTTTATTTGTAAACTCACAGTTATTGGAACTCTGTCCATGGGAAGTCTATGAGGCCTGGTTTGAAAGTGTCTTCTGTAAGAGACAATTTTCATTTGCTTCTGTAAGCCAATTAGGGTGTTACAAAATCAAGAGCTATTTTGGTTTAGTTTAAATTTGTTTTGTTTTGTTTTGTTTTTAGTCCACTTAGATAATGTGAAGTCTGTTATCAAATCAAAAGGAAAGTTGACTTGAAGCTATTAGTTTTCAGGCATTCTCACCATCTTTTCCAGAATCCGGAATCCAGAGCCCTTCTCTGTGTGGCAGAGGATAGGGATTTTTGTTTTGTTTTATTTTGTTTGTTTTTTTCAGCTTATCTTTTTTCACTGAGAATGTTTCCTTTCATGACTTCAGCTTTGTGGAAGTATCTTAATCTTAATTTTTGCCTTAAATTGACTCTGTTTCCTTTTCCTTATTAAACTTGAAATCTTCAGACTTCTAGAAATCAGAAAATATCAGCAAGTGGCCTCAGAAAACTCTGTCCTTTAGTGCTTGACTCTCTTTTTGCATTCCAGCTATTAAATAATTTTTGCCTCTGAAGAATTCCTTTATTTTCTTCCATCGAGGCTATGGTTCTAAAAGGTTTTAAAAATGTTTTATTCTGAATTTTTCTGGTACAGAAGCATTCCTTGGGGGTACACCATGTTGCTGGAATTGTAAGTCTAGAAATTTAAATATTTGATGTAGTCAAATCTATCAACGTTTTCTTTAATGGGTTTTGGTTTTGGTATTAAACTTAGGAAGTCCTGCTCCATTTCAAGAATATTCAAATATGTGCATATATTTTCTTTTTGTAATTTCATGGTTTCATGTTTTAAATGTTTAAATATTTAATTCATTTAGAATTTATCTTTTTTAAAAAATTTTTTAATGATTATTTATTTTTGAGACAGAGAGAGACAGAGCATGAACAAGGGAGGGTCAGAGAGAGAGGGAGACACAGAATCTGAAGCAGACTCCAGGCTCTGAGCACAGGCTCTGAGCCTCAGCACAGAGCCCGAGGCGGGGCTCAAACTCACGGACCGTGAGATCATGATCTGAGCTGAAGTCGGACGCTTAACTGAGTGAGCCATCCAGGCGCCCCTAGAATTTATCTCGGTGAAACACAAGAAGTAGAAATCTACTTTTATTTTTTCTTAGGCAGTTAACTTGTTGTCCCCAAATCTAGGTAATTTGTCAAAACATAAAAATATGAAATAATAAAGGCTGAATTAATTATCACCAATGAGAAGGGGTACTTGTTAGCTGCATAATATGGAAGACCAATTATGAAAATGAATGGTTTTGTATTTTTTAAAGTATCTTAATTTCCTTTGTACTCTTGCAAAGATAATGGACTTTGCCTCCTTGGTTTTATTTGCCAGTGCCTATTGTGGAAGATATCTTTTTTTCCTTAAAAATTCCCAGGATACTATAAAATGGGGCATTAAAATAAGGAACTCAGGGGAACTGAAGATTTTTGCTGACCTCATGTATAGATTCTGTTTTTCTGAAATCAGAATCTTGCATATATTGAATTTCATGAATTGAATTATTTTGTGACATGATTATTGGTGGTCTACTAGAGAATTAGAAACAGATACACATTAATTTAGAAGGGGAAATTGGAACTTGAGAGGGGTGCAGGGATAACCTCAATGGAAGAATATTAGGCTCATTTTCATAGATTATATTGTGCTTTCTAGTCAAGTTTCCCTGTATCTATAGATTCATTTCCATGCAAACTAGAAATTTGCTGTTCTATGAGGACTTGCATTATGGACATACTCTCAATCATTCAGCAATTATTTGTTGACCCTTTGAAATCTCATGTTGGGTTTTGTGTAGGATACAAAGAGACTTCATCCCTCATTTATTTATAATGTAGGAGAAGAGGCTATTTTTATTAATGGAACATATGAATTATTAGCCACGTTTTTTCCCCAGAAAGTCAAATAATAGGGGTATGTTTGAAACTAAAAGTCCATGGAAGAGACTTGACTCTGTTTCATGCTTCCAGATGTTATAGTGTTTTCCACTTACCATCAGAGCATTGGCTGCTATTGGCCTGTGGTTAGAGATGAACAAGGCAGTTTGGAATTGAATTAGGATTCTTTTTGATGTGCTAGAAGTTGCTTTGGGGACTACATTACTTTTTGATGTGTTAGAAGTTGCTTGTTTACTTGTTATTTTTTTCCTTATAAAAGGGAAGTTATGCAATTCTAAGCAACATTTGTTACATATACCATAGAATCCAAAGCAGTGTTAGGAACATAATAGGCATTCAATAAACACCTGTAAATTAACTGAAAAGGGAGCATAGACCATCACCCTATTTATTTTAACATTCTGGTTGATTGCATTCTAGATAAATGGCAGTTTATTATAGAGAGAAAAACAGGACCTGATAGAATCTAGGAAAGATGTGGAAAGGGAAGGTTGTTCAGCAGGTCAGGAAATTTGAACCCGTTGTCAAGAGTTCTGAATGCTTTTCCTGTCGAATGTTATGAGGTGCTTACCCATCATCAATTTTAGTTTGTTTTTATGTGAACCTAACTTTGAGTGATTTCTTAACTAGTGCTTTTTTATTTAACATCAGGTTTTTTTTTTAATGATTTGCATTTTGTTTCATGACAGTTGACCAAAATATCCTTGAAAAAGGAGGGCTGTGTTCACCTTTAATGCTTAAAAATCACTTGGAGTCAGTTCAATTGAGCATGGGTATGTGTTTGCAAGAAAGTAAAACATAACCCAAATGAGTAACCTCTGTTCTCTGAGGCTTATTGCATATCATTTATGCTTGAAAAAACAGAGTGAATTTATTTGTTTTAATGTCCAAAAACTTTGACCCAAGAGTTAAAAAGAGCTAGCTGACCAATACAGTAAAAATAGCTGCAAACTTACTTTTTAACTGGGGTGATATTTAACCTCACATCTCTTTATCACAGAACATGTTGAAAACAGTTTGAAATAATTTTCTAGTGTGAGAAGCACATTTAAAATATCTACTATGGTAATATGAAGTGTAGGTTGGCCAAATTATCTGGATAACCCAGGTCACCAAAACCACCCAGGAGATAAAGGAGAGTTATTTTTTTTTTAGTTTAAATTATCCAAATAGCTTATCTTTATAATCCCATGACACTAAGTAATTGCTCAATCTTCATCGGATCCCTGCTGCCTTGTGGACACAGTTATATTAATAAAATGAAAGGAGTTAAGGAAATAGCATGTCAGGAATCAGAAGCAAAAGCCTTATTTTACTTTAAAAATGTTGTTTTTAAATTAGAAATGATACATAATAATTTAGTTAAACCTGAAGAAATCCTGATTAATCTCTTCATATATCTATATTTTGTTGATTAATCCTGCGAGATTTTGCTCTGTTGTTTTCTATTTTCTCTCAAGGAGTGGGTGGATCTTAGCTTGATTTGATGTTCCCTCCCAGGCCACTAATAAAGGCAGGCATCTTTCCCAAATGATTTTTTTTATTATCTCCCTAGAAAATATTGCTGATGACAGTATATTTTTTATTACCTTTTATACTGAACCTCTTCATTCTTCCCCAAATGACTATAACAGTCAATTATTTAATATTTAATGAATAATTTTGGGGGTGCCTGGGTGGCTCAGTTGGTTAAGTGTCCAACTTCGGCTCAAGTCATGATCTTGCAGTTCCTGAGTTCGAGCCCAGCACCGGGCTCTGTGCTGACAGCTTAGATTCTGGAGCCTGCTCTGGATTCTGTGTCTCCCTCTCTCTCTGCCCTTCCCCTTCTTGCGCTCTGTCTCCTTCTCTCTCTCAAAAATAAATTAACATTAAAAAAATTAAAAAAAATTTTTTGGATCAAACAAAGGCTTTTCCCCTCCTGCCGGGTTTTAAAAAAATTTTTTTTACTGCTGTTAAATGTACCCTAGAAGGCACAATAGAGAATATGAAAATCACACATTTGGTTATCTTTTAGACTCTGAGTTTGCCTATAGAGACAGTGATGCTGATAAAGTGACCTGTCAATAATTAAACACTTTTTTCCATGGTACTGTGCCTTGCACACTGTGGGGTATAAAATTTTAAGATGTGGTTACTGTCAACAGCTTACAGTCTGGATGAGGTGATCATATTTACATCTGAGTGGCAATTAAATAGCGGCATAAGACAGCGTATGACTAACTGTGAAAATAAACAGTGTAAACAGCATGTACTGTAAGTGCTTCTAATGGAGGTTAAGTATCAGTAGAGGATATATGACTTAGCCCATGGAGTCACATCTTACTTGGGGGAGACGTGCCAAAGTCAATACACAATATAAAAACTACGTGAAGTGCATATTTTTGAAAGTCTCTTAAATCACTCATAATTTCACTATATATAGTCATAAATAGGTACTACACTGGATACCGACACATACTCTCTCTTAGCAAGTTCTGTTCAGTTAGTGTTTTGTTTACTGTATAAACAGATCCTTAAGGAACCTGGCTTGAATTTGTATTCAAAGCCCCAAAATCAGCCTCAGCATCATGAGCTGCTTATACAATGAGGGGTGCGTGGGGAGAGCATCTGACTGGTTCCGCATCGCTTGCTCCTTTACTGGAATAGGTGACAGAATTGTCCACACTTTATAGCTCTTTCTCCCTCACCCTCTCCTATCAAGTCTCTAGAGGTAACTTTACACAAGTTAAATGTGTATATGATATGTTCCCTTGTATATAAGTTACACATACTCTTGCCATCTCTTTATCTACTCGTTCATGGTAATTTCTGCTTTGTTTTTGCTTGGCTGCATTTAACATTTGTGTGGCATACTTAGCTTAGTATATTAATTTTTCATGATTATTTTTATAAGATTGAGGCTCTCTTACTAAGGACTTTTGTATTCTCCTTTATCATTTTTCTATTTCTTCCCTTTCAACTGTTTAGTTTAGCGGGAGGAAATATACTCTATATTTCCATAAGCTAAAACCACTACCTGTTCTGTGTCCCACTCACTTCCTCTAAAATTCCATCCCCTAAAAGATCTACCAAATCAGCCAATATTAAGGAATACCTACAACCATGTAAATATTGAAGTAAAGTTTAGAAAAGGAGCTTTGAAGTGCAGTAGGAGGGAAAACAGAGATATTTAATAGTTCAAAGCATCGTGTTGTAAATGTCAAGCTGGTGATACAGAAGGTAAGTGGTGTAAGAGGGAGACACTCACTGCCTGGAGTGAGTGCCCTGAAAAAGTCTTTGAAAGTGCTGGGACTGAGTCAAGCCTGGAAGCTTGAGTAGGATTCAGATAAGCAGAGGACAGGGTGCATTCATAGCCACATTCATTTAGACCAAGATAAATGAGTATTCTCTGGTACTAGTCCTCTGTGAGTTCACGGTGTAGTGATGGAGACAAACAGGTAAAAAGATAAATTTCAATACAATGTGGTAAATGTGCTTGTATAAGGATTGGAACAAAGTCCTGTCAGGGCACAGGGACTGTTAGATTCTGATGGGAAGTAAGAAAGGAGGAGTCATTTGAATTGTACCTTATTTTTAAAGAAAATTTTTTTTTATTTTTTTTTAATTTATTTTTGAGAGAGAGAGAGAGAGAGAGAGAGAGAGAGAGAGAAAGCACGGATGGGGGAGGGGAAGTGAGACAGGGAGACAGAGAATCTGAAGCAGGCTCTAGGCTCTGAGCTGTCAGCAAGAGCCTGACGCAGGGCTCAAGCTCATGAATTATGAGATCATGATCTGACCAAAGTCGGATGCTTAACCAACGGAGCCACCCAGGTGCCCCTTGAATTGCACTTTAGAGGTCGGTAGGGGCTTCTCAGGGTGCAGAAGGAAGAAACACATAGTAGATCAAAGAAAGCACTCCTCCTAAGCATGGATCTGGAAAGGAAAAGAAGCCACCATGGCAGTGACAAAAGGCTGGGGGTGAGGGTTGCGGCACCTGGGAAAGCAAATTGTGAAACATCTCTTATGATAAGGGGAGGTCTTATGTTTCATCTTGAAGAATAAAGGAGTCAAAAGAGAGTTTTAAGTCACAGCATGACATCAGATTTTATTTCCTATAAGAAAATTCATTAAGCCTGTGGCTGGGAGACCAGCTAAGATTGAAAGCTACACAGGGCAAGGTTGTGTTTAACCCCTTTGGTATCTATCACATGGTAGGTAGCACCATCACATGGTAGGTGCTCTATAATATTTCAGTGAGTTAAACTTATTTGGTAGCCTGAGTAGTTTAAGGAAAGGTTGAGAGCCCAGTAAGACTGAAGCCTTAGTAGTAGAGATGGAAAGAAGAGATCAAATTTGAACAATGTTTGTGAGATGGAATCCATAATGGCTATTGTCTGATCTGATGTGGTGGGAGGAGATGAGGAAGAAGAGAAAGTTGAAGATAATGTTAAAGCTTTTCACTTAGAAGACCAGATGAATTTATCATGAATTAAAACATAAACCATAGGAGGCGCTTCTCTTTTGGAAGTGGACATATTTTGTGTAAAGGGCCTATGGATTTCTTGCTCATCTGTGTCCAGTTGGCAATGGGAAATACAGGCCTGGGAAGTGGGGTTGTGATTACAGCTGAGGATACAGATTTCAGAGTCATGAGCAGAGATTAGATGGGTTGGAAGTAGATGAGACCATACTGGAATGGCCATTGTCTGAGGAATGGTTCAGAATTGTACGGAGTTGAGTAGTATTCCCTCCCCCACCCAATTCATGTCAACCTGGGATCTCAGAATATAGCTCTATTTGGAAATAGGGTCGTTTATGATGTCATTAGTTAAGATGAAGTTATACTGGACTAAGATGAACCCTAATACAATGACTAGTCTTCTTCTTCTTCTTCTTCTTCTTCTTCTTCTTCTTCTTCTTTTTTTAAAGTTTATTTATTTTGAGAGAGAGGGAAAGAGTGAGCATTCATGTGCAGGGGAGGGGCAGAGAGAGAGGGTGAGACAGAATCCCAAGCAGGCTCTGCACTGTCAGTGTAAAGCCTGATGCGAGGCTTGATCTCATGACTGCAAGATCATGACCTGAGCCAATGTCAAGAGTTGGATACTTAACCGACTGAGGCACCCGGGCTCCTGGACTCATGTCCTTTTAAGAAGAAAAACAGAAGCAGAGATGGTGGAGAAGGCCATGTGAAGACAGAAATAGAGATTGGAGTCATGCTTATGTAAACCAAGGGATGCCAAGGATTACCAGGAACCTAGGAAGGGATAAAGAAGGATCCTCCCCTAAAAGCTTCAGAGAGAGCAAGGCCCTGATGACACCTTGCTTTCAGACTTCCAGTCTCGAGAACTGTAAGAGAGTATATTTATGTTATTTTAAGCCACCTAGTTTGTGGCACTTTGTTATGGTAGTCCTAGGAGACTAATACGAAGACTAGGGATGGACCCTGGAACCTGGCAATTGAGGGTAGCTGGGGACCTGTGACAGAGGCAGAGAAGGAAGGGTCCCAGAGGGAAGGAAGAGCCATGTGAGTGCAGGTGTGGATGAGTGCAAGCATGGTTTCATCAGAAGAGACAATTTGTGTCAAGAGATGGTTTCGAGATAGAGTCCCAAAGGTATTTAGAACCAATCTGAAGTATACTTCTGTGCTGGATGCAGGTATGTGGTCAGGCTCTGACTGTTGTGGCTGAGCAAGGAGCAGAATGGTTCTGGGTTATTTCCACATCTCAAATCTTCTGTCTCTCAGGGTCATCCATTCCCTCTCTTGCCTCCAAACTCACACTGGTCTCCCTATTCTGTAAAGGACAGAACAATTTACCCTGTGTCTAGTCTGCCACCCCCTCCCATCTCTCTTTGCACTTACTGCCTCCATTTCCTCACCACTCACCCTCTGGGATTTGATTCTCTCCTTACTTTCCTGATTAGCCTTTAACTTGTTAAATCCAGTGCCTTTTCCCTCCTCCTCATTTTCCTTGACTTCCCTGCATCTCTGCAGCGTTAACATTTCTGATCTTCTCTGCTTTGTTGAAAGTTTCTCTTCCTATGAATTCTCTGCTGCTATATTATTCCAGTTCTACAATTACATCTTGGTCTCCCCAGGGTTCATTCTTCCTGCTGCTGCATAATGTGGGCTACATGATTCTTTTGGTTTAACTATGACTTCTGTGATTCTCTTCCTCCCTCCCACAGTCAATTTATATAACTATTTATTGAATGAATTAATTATGAGTTAATTCAATACATATTAATACCACCAAAATCCCTTCTCCACATCTGACTTCCCTCAGGCCTAATCTAATTTTGGTCAGGAATATTGAGCATTAACTCTAATCTGTGCCTGTTTTGTCCCTCTTATTTTATTTAAAATGTTTCCTAAAGGAGCTCATTGAAGAAAATTCGGAAGATATAGAACAGGTGAAAGGAGAAAAAATTACCCAATCTTTTCATTTTTTCTACATTTATTGTTTTTATAAGCATAGTTAAAAGCAAGTGTTTTTTTTTTATCTATGTGTATTGGTAATATATGTTTGTCTTCTGCTCTTAAATTTAGTATGATATAAGCATTTTCATGTCATTACTGATGTTAACAAATATTTCTTATGGCTTCATAGTATTCTGTTGAGAGGTTATATTAATTTTTCCTTAACTATTTTCTTAAGTTCAACATGAGTTGTTTCTATGTTTTTCTGTTATAAATAATGCTGCAGTAAGTATCTTTGTGCATAAAGCTTTACATTAGTCTAGATTTTTTTAAATGATACGTTCCCCAAAAAGGACTTTTTGGATCCAAGGTATAAATATTTAAAACCTTGATATGTCTTGTCAAGTTGCTTGTGAGAGAGTTCTACCAACACGCACACGAGCAATCTATAAGAGTCCCTATTTACCACAGCCCTGCTAAAATGTTTACTTAAATTTTCTGCTCTTTAAATACTTGATTGTTTTCCTCCGAGAACACTGATGGTGTGTGTCAGTGAATAAACCTACAATTCTGATACTTTTCGTGATACATGTGTTTAAGGACTGATAGTAGAAACGAAGTTGATGACAAGGGTTTGCCTTTCACTAACAAAAGCATGTTTACTTGGAAAGCAGAATCTCAGAAAAAGAAAGATCTGAGAAGAGAATTTGATATGGTTTTAGAGGCAGTCTGTTTGAATCTGTGGGACAGTATTTTGGCTTGGATTTCTCTGTAATTCCTCTGCAGAAAAGAAAATATTCTTAATTTCTTAATTTTAAGCAGAAAAGCAGTTCCAACAGAGAGGGAATAGCTTTCTCTCTGCAGATATGGGGTTCACATATCCTCACAGAAATCGTCTTCCCACAGGCATGTGCAGACGAAGATTTTATCATGTGCTTGTTATCTGCTCACCAAATGAAGTGATTCTTCAGCAAAACTTTTTGAGAAAAACATATATTACCTGAACGTAGGCATGTGTCGCTTGTGATGTGTAAGGTCAGCTCAAAACATTAATTAAATTCTTGCTAGCTTATATAGATCATAGTGTCAGTTCATGGAAGGGATGTTTATGTGTTTGCAGAATTCTTTCAAAGAGTCTAAGATCTGATACATTACAGAAAACAACTCATGTCTTACCAAGTCTGATTTCTGAAATCACTTTTTTCATAGCTTCCTGAGTTTCTGGTTTGTGATACTTGAATAAAAGAGAACATATAGGTGCTTGATAACATGCAACTGTATGTTCTGTAGTCTTTTGGGGAAACCAAACCACTATTAATATGTTGAAAGCTAAATTTTGTAGAATGTTAAACATTCATAAAAGGAATGATGAAAGAAAGGATAGGTTTCCTGCCAGCTTTGCGGTCAGCAGCAGGGCTCTGGCCTGATTACTTAAGCCCATGTTTTTCCTAAATCAGTCATGAATCAGTAATTATCAAGTTTTGCAATACCAGGCGATTCTCTTGGGAATAGCAAATGATTTGTAATGTTAAGTTGATAGCTTTTTTTAAAAAAAGAAATAATTTGGCTCCTCTTGGTGGGTTTCCCTGGGCACTGGGCAGAACCCTTATTGATTTAGTGGAACTTTGTCTCTGGAAGCTTTGTAGATTGATCTTTCCTACACAATCAAATAGCACATACATGTTTTCCTTCCCCGAAAAAAAAAAAAAAAGAATGCTGCTGGTGTGTGGTATGTTGATTTCACTTCCATTCATTTGGCTTAACTGTTTAAACCACAATTTAATCCCAAAAGGAAAAAAAAAAAAAAGAGGTCACAGATCAAAATTCAGGAATCACGGTTTTTGCTTTATTTAGTTTCTTCCGGCATATTATGTGATGACCTGTTTTCTGTTTTCTTCAGCTATAAGATGTTCTCCTTTGCGCATTGGGATTACAGATCTTAGAGCTGGAAGGGGCTTCATGAAAGTCTTCTCTTTCACTGTCCTCTTTTCTGAAGCTCATAGGAATGAAACTGCCTCAGTCACAGAGCCTAGAATTAGTTAAATAGGGTACTTTCTTACTCCATACTGCATTTCCTATCATGCCCACATCAATGCAATTACCTTGTTTAGATACAGGAAACCTGGAGTTCAGTGAATTACACTCTTTGCAATTTGTCCTGATGTGTCAAGTGACATCAGGATTTTAAACAGCTAGTTCCTGGTTTCTAGGACCTTCAAACTGTTGTCTCTCTTTTTACACCCACCATCCTGTGCCTACATATTTCAGCCAGGAGGCCTGTATAACTTTGCTTTGTCCACCCCCTGCTGTGTCACTTTGGAGATACTCTCTTCCTGGGCACATCTCTAGCAACACCTCTGCTTAAATGTTCCCAAGAATTTTGATGCCTTAATGTCCAGGAAGGCCCCTCAGTGTGGGGACCAGGAAAGCCTGCATCAGATGATACTTTCAAAATACTCTAGAGTCCTACATGTATTCTCCAATGGGCTATATTTTTCGTACTTTGTCTTGGGGTGCTCCTTGTCCAATAGCCATTATCTCCTTTCAGTACTAATGACTTTTGGTGTTCTGAGGCTCTCCCAGACACTCTGACCTCAGGAGTTTGGTTAGGCTCTTGGTAAAAGTTACACGTTCCCATTTTCTCTGTTTCCTTATCACTATTCACTCTGGGCTCTGGTGCCCTGAATGAGCCTAACCCATGGCTAACCTTCAACATTGTGGCTGTTGTGTGGTGTGGGTTCCCAGACTCGTCTATTGTGCTATCAAATAGGAGCTGCAAAAGTTCACACAATCACAGGATTGGAAGGGAGCCTAGTGGTCATCGAATGCCTGAGTCACCTCTACAAATTACAGCCAACTAATTATCTAGCCTGACGGGAAACTTATTACCTCCCAAGGCGGTTCATTCTAATTCGGACAGCTCCGGCTGGTGGGAAATTTTTTCTCATACCTACTCAGTGTTGATGGGTTTCCCGTATTGAGTAAAACAGAATTCCTATTAATTAGTGCCCCACCCCCCCAGAGTCTTTCCAGAGTTGACTTAACCCAATACCTTTGGGAGGAAAACTTATTTGCATTTACAGAACCTGGTGGATGCTGCTTGTGAAATTCAGAATGCAGCCTTACATCATCAACAGACCTGTAGTGGGCATTTAATATAAAACACTTGTTGAACTAAACTGAATTATTCTCCGAAGAAAGCAGTGATGGCTAGAAGTACGGTGCTTATAGCATGCGTCATTCTTTTGGCAGCTACTGCCTTGGGCTCTTAGTTACTTTACATGCACGAATCTTGCCTATACAGCTAGTGGTTAAACTCCTGGGGGTACGGACCTGTGTATTATGTGTAGTCTCTAACAAGCTTTACTCATGACCTTGCACTCAGCTCGTGTTTTGCAAGAAAGTAAAAGTGCAAGAATTACTGTTTCTGTCACTGAATTGCTTTTCTTTCTTGTCCCACATGATGAGTGGTGGTGGTGGTGGTGATGGTGTGTGTGTGTGTGTGTGTGTGTGTGTGTGTGTGTGTCTGTGTGTGTGTTGGTATGATCCCAGGACCAATTTTGTCTTATTGAAGGTTTTAGAACTAATCTCCCAACAGAAACACATTTTCCTAGACCATCCTACAAAAACGTGTTCCCTTTCTGTCTCTGACAGTGCTGTGGCATTGGCAGAGCTACATTAGGGGTTAAATTGACACTTGGGTGTTGGCCTGGCAGCCTGACAATCACATACCAGGAACACCCTTCTCCACTCATCTGCCCGGTGCACATTTCCTCATTCTTCAGGCCTCATCAGGAATGTCTCTTTGTGGAACCTTGTTGATCTGCCCATGCAGAGGGATCGCCTTCTCTTTCTTGTCCTTGCTGTGCTGTGGACATTCCTCTATTTTTACACATGCTGAACTGCATATATATTATTTACTTCTACCACTGTCTCCTTTGTTATTTTGTGAACTTCTGGAAATGGGAGATTGAGTCTCATTTCTCTTTGTCTCCCTGTGCCAAGAGCAGTGACTAGTGCAAAGTAGGGAGATAATGAATATTTTTGAAGGAATGACTATTAAAATAAGTGAATTGTTTATGAAGACTCGGGAAATGCATTCTCAAGTGCTAGAGAAACTATTTACAAACAAACTTTTGGAACATAGCATTTTTCAAGGTTGGGCATTGCTTGCCCTGTTTGTATACTCCTAGGGCTCTACCCATGATAGGCATGACTAAATAGCATCCTTTCAGTTAACTGTAGTGAGGGTCATTTAGTCTGGGGTAAGCCATGAGCTGCATCAGGAACCAAGAGAGGCAGGCCCTCTTGGGGCCATCTATGAACCACTATAGATGTCCTGAGGGAGTACAGGGTGGCAATAGAACATGGTGTCCCCTGGGTATGGCAGCCAAGAACATACAAGGCAAGCAGTTGACTTTATAGAGTCGACTGGAATCAGTGACAAATCCCAAAGGTGGTTAAATAAAGTGGTAGGAGTTGAGGAAGAAGTGAACCTCATTAGTGTTGAGTGCTAATTGGTCAACCAGCATCAGAGAATCTGACAGCAGGTAAGAGGTGTTGTATACGAGGGGAATATTGGCAAGTGCCTGGCAGAGCTCTAAACCTAGGGGAACACTGGCATAAAGCCTTTTATCATTCATTCAGCAATATTTATTGAATATTTGTGTCTTCCCAAATTAAATGTTGAAACCCACTCCCCATTGTGGCAGTATTTGGAGGTGGGAGTCCTTTGGGAGGTGCTTATGTCATGAGGGTGGAGTCCTCATGAATAGGATTTGCATCCTTCTGAGACAGACACCATGTGAAGACATAATGAAAAGACAGCTATGAACCAGCAAGTACATTGTCACCAGACACTAAACCTGCCAGCACGTTGATCTTGAACTATGAAGAATTAATTTCTGTTGTTTATAAGCCACCTGGTCTAAAAGATTTTGTTATAGCAGCCTGAATGGATTAAGACAAATGCCTCTTGAAAATACTTCCAAGAGGAGGTGAATTCCTGATCTGGTTGTCTTGGGAAAAGAAGGAAGATACCTAGTTACCAGCATCGGGGCACATGATCAGGGCTGGACTGAATACTGTGACATGTGTGAATTCCTTGTTATGGGGCCAGAGCTCCCTTAAATTCCTTCTGTTTTGATCAGAATGTATCCTGGAGACAGGATGAGGTAGAGAGGCCAGGGCCAAGTATGCCCAGCTGTGGCAAGAAGAAGGTCTGGGGGCTGGGTACCAAGGAGGGCCTGACAAATGTCTCTTGACTGAGAGAACTGCGTCTAGCCTATAACTGTCTATTAAACCATCATATATAATTCTTTGACCACACCAAATGTTGGCATTACATAGCAGAGAGAAAGAAACACTGATTTTAAGATCATCTTGCACTTGAAAAATACTCCATACTTACCAAAATACTTTCACATTTCACTATTTCATGAGACTCCAAAATTCTTTGATATAGACTGGGATGGTGTTATACCCATTTTCTTGGATGGATATATTAAGGCACTAACAGTTTAAATGAACTGCCTTACTCCTGTTTAACTAATGGCCAGGGCAGAACTAGAACTATGAACCCCTTATTGCTCTTTTCCTTATGCCACTGCTTTGCTCAAGTGATGCTGTGATATCTCTTAAAGGATCAAGTTCACTGAGAATTCAGTCCTGCTTTAATTGACTTCTGGGACAAGAGGGTACTCTCAGCAATAATTGTGAACCCAAGTATTGTTTAAGATACCTGCTTAAGAAATATGCTTCAATTCTGATTAAGTGGGTTATTATCTATTTAAAGGCGGTCTATTTAAATGTAGTACAAATTAGGCACTACTGAAGATTTTAAAATGCCAGTTTGTAGTAACATGTTCCCATTTTTGTGTGTGTGTGATTTCACCAAGCTGCTGAATTACTGAGTACTTATTGATGTTCTAAGCACTGTTTAAGCTTTGAGAACATGGCAATAGACAAAAGAGACAAAATTTCCTTTGTCATAGGGCTTTTGCTCCAGTTGGGGAAAGGGCGTTGGAAGAGGAGACTTACAGAAACCAAGTAAAATAAAAAGTATGACAGATGTTGATAAATGTCATAGAGAAAAATACAGCAGGGAATGGGGATAGAATATGTGGGAATTGGGAGGGACTGCAATTTAAAATAGGATGCTTAGGGAAAACCCCTCAAAAAACTTGAAGGAAATACCTATCTGTGTACAAATTCAAAGTAGTACACATCCTATGTAGTTATTATCAGTAATTATTAGTGAGTACACACATGCACACACAAATGCACACACACACATTTAAAAATGTAACCTAGCATTTACTTTTCAAATTAATTCTCAACTCTATTCATCTAAAAAATGAAATAAACTTGACTTTATGTTTGTGTAGAACTACAAGGATACGGAATTTAGCTATCACTAATCTCTGATTTTTGTTTGCAGACCTCCCACTGTTTAAAAATGATAAAATTCCACAATAAATTTTGACTTGAAAGATTTCAGGATATCACAAAAATGAGAATGACGAATGATGGCTGTGAGATGGGGTAAATACTTGGCAAATCCTATAAAGCACTTAGGACAAGCTTTATTAAGTGTAGAGGAATCAAATGATCATTATTGTTTTTATTTTTATCTGGGGTCAAGCATAATTAAAATAAAACCTCTTCTGTGGGTTTCCAAATTAGCCTAACGATTTATTGGTCTCCAAAGATCTTTGTAGACGGTCATCTTGGCACAGAGTTCTAAAAGAGGGCTCTCTAGATCTGGAAAGAAGTTGGAAAATAATTTGTTTAAAAACAAAACAAAAAAGTCCCAAGAAACACCGTGAAAGAATGTTTTGTGACATATTGAGGATTCGGTTGAAAGTTGCTATCAGTGATCTATGGCAGGCTGGGCCCTTGAAATAACGTTTGTCCTTGGGTTAGAACTGCAAAAATCAAGGAGGAAATGTTGTAGCTGCCCTCTTGTGGCCAAATTGAAGGTTTTTGCTCCTCTGTCTCAATACATGAGGGACAGGAAACAACAATATCTGCCCCACCCCCAGCCCCTGAGCTATTCATGAAGTAATGTAAGAGTATTAAAACATTTAAGGTTTTCAGGTGGACTCAACAGATCTTTCCCCCAAAGCAAGACCCTGCAAGTCAATCAAACACCTGTTTTTCAGTTGAGCAAAACCCCTGGCTATTGGTACATTATATTAAAATTGTGGCCTATTCCACCACGGCTTAAGGGGAAGCCATATGCGATTTCTGGGAGGGTATTAAAGATGAAATCCTCAAGTCTACAAGTATTTTTTTGGGAAGTGAAGAGGCAGATATAGGAAATAACAAGATGGGCTTTGGCACCTCTCAGCTGGATAATAAAGGATAAGTCACTTAACCTGAGAGCTTAGACCTCACTTTCCTCTTATGTTAAAGAAAAGAGTTTAAAGGCAAGTTCCAATATCCCAATAGCTCTAAAACTCTATAAATCTGTGAGTTAATGAACAGAGCAAACTACTGTTCAGTCTCTGGGGTTTCTTTCAGGTCAGGTGGCTTTATGGTTAGTGAACTGAAGAGCCATGGAAAACTGTATGATGAAACCTTTGAAAATTGCAGGGCTGCAGAGAATTTTTCAGGTTATTAATGTAAGCACTGAATTTATTAAGTATCTTCTATGTGCTCTGCATTATTTTAGATGCAGGTAATACAACAGTGATGGAAGAAAAGGAGAATCCTTATCTTCAAGGAGCTTACAGTTGGAAAAATAAATTCAATCATTTTTTATGTAGCTTTACATAGTTTGCTTTTTTGTTCATATGCTTCTGAAAATAGTAAGAGAATTTACCTTAAACTTTGCATGCCTCCAAAGATCTTCTAAGTGAGATTAGCTCAAAGTTTAAAAAAACTCCCAGTAAACTTGGGCAAGAAGTGGTTCTGGAATCGAAACTTTGAGGTAAGGGGAAGTGTGTCTTTTAATGAAACTTCTAGTGGAAGAGATGCCTGGTTATGCTTTGGTCAATTGGAAAACTGTTCTTCCATGGACCACTTTTTTTTAACATAAAAGAAATTTCTAGTGGGTCCCATATTATTTTGGAAAATGCCTTTCTGCGTCCTATTTTCACATTTATGCCATGCTGTGGAATGGTTTAATTAAAAAACAATGTTGTATTTTAAATGACTCAAAATTTTATTTTACCAGGATATTTTTATTTTCCTTGTTTTTTTTTCCTCCTCAAGTCTTTGTGCATGCTCTCATGTTTACAGAAACAATAATAAATTTTGTAATATTAATTGAGAAATCTTGAGTTATACATTACTAGGATGAAAGTTGACTTATGTTATTAGTGTATTAGGATATACACATATGTGGTATGACCAGGTTAAAGGGTCCTGATAGAAATTATTATTTCAGATTACAAGAAATTCTGGGAGGACCTCTTGATGACAGAGATTTTTTTCCTGTTGCCTTGGTATTTTTGGAATATCTTACACATCATCTACTATATGTGTCTTTGTTGTAAGTTAGAGTCTGGTTAGATAGAACATTTGAACTCTATTCAACTTGGCAGTGTAAAGAGCCTGGAGTCCAATGATTTGTCTTTAGGGCGGTGTTTGGGGAATAACAAAATATTTCAGAATCATTAAGGGTATCAAGAGGGAATTTGGGAGTGGTTGAAATGCTTTGTGTACTTCTAAGAAAGCAGGATGGGAGAGATTAGAGGAAGAAAATGGTTTTTAAAAATTTCACTTAGTGATTTGTAAATAATAAGCCTTACTGCAGGTTCATAATAAAATGATTATAAACTGGTAAAAAAAAATGAGGTTTATTTTGATCTCAGTTTAATAAAACTGAGAAGGTAAAACAAAAAAAAATTCAGATGTTACAAAGCCAGGGTTATTGATGAGTAATATTAGAACTCCCTCTTGGGCAAAGATAGATTTGTTAGGAAGATATCACACAGGGTGTGTGATATCATTTTGGTACAAATGGTGATATCATAGATCACTTCTTTAAACATGATTTTTAGGTTGATAGACTCTGAGAAAGGTAGTATTAAGTCTTAGAAAGAACATAGACTCAGCTCAGAATATGCTGGGTCAGCTGGCTGTATGGTCTTGGATAGCATTTTAGTCTCAGTTTCTTTCCTTGTAAATTGAAGTGATTCCTTTTCTCTCATAGGCTTATACAGAGAAGGTTCCATGCCTTTTCCTCCCCACATTTTCCAGGTTTCTAGGAGAGTTTTGCTATATATCTGTCTGTTCTCCAAGATCGTGCCAATCACCAAGGCCCAAAGAGCTAAAAGAAGAAAATGATTTAGAAGTTATTGTTTGAATTAAGCAGTACATGAAAATTTAAGCTACCTTATCCAGATATGCCAAACAAAGAATGATGTTTTTAACATTGAAGGCAAATGGTTCTTAGCCCTATGGCCTAAAAGAAAACCTGCATTTTTTGCTTTTGGTTTAGGTGTGGAAATGTGTACAGTCTTGCACATATGGCTCAAAGGCTAATCCAAGCTTAAATAAGTGGTTGTGATTTGAACCTGATTGTTGATTGCTTTTTACTCAGACTTCTTTTCTGCATTCATTTGTGCTTTCATGTCATTCAAATATTTTGACCATTGGGTGTACATTATTGAACATAGTTCTTGTATCTTTATGGACAAGAGTATGTTTAGTGCATTGCCTAATTCTGGATCACAAGCTCAAATGCATGTGCAGGTCAGAAGTGAAGCTGGGCCTACCTAATAAAACTGTGAACACTGGTAACTGTGCTGAACTAGAGAACATGTGTTTAGTCCAGAGAGTAGTCACCAGTCAGTGGCTTATTGCCACAAGGATGGCTGCATATTGCCAGATCTTCCAACTTTTTTTGCGAGAAGTCAGAAATATAGGCTCTAATGTGGACTCTCTTGATTTTTAAAACACTGCCAAACAAATAGAGCCCATTATCTGAGGACTGCTGGTTTGTGTACTCAGATTCCAGCCGCAGTTAGCTTTTTTCTCATGATCTGCCTCCTGATAGCATGATGGTTAAGAGCTAGATAACTTGGGTATGAATCACAGTGTGTGTGACCTTGGCAAGTTACTTGGCATCTCTGTGCCTTAGTTTCCTCACTTATGAAGTGGAGATGATAATAATAGTGCTTATCTCATAGCATTTTGGGGGGAAGTTAAAATATGTAAGGAGTTTAGAATGGTGCCTGGGACGTAGCAGGTGATATAGAAGTGTTTGATATTATTAAAGCCTCTTTCATGTCCTCTCATTAAAGAGGCCACACCCCTCTTCCTGTGAGGTCTGGGAAGAAGGGAGGAAAAAGAAAAGGGAAACAAACCTTTATTGTGTGCTAGGAATTATGCCAGGTGCTTTGTATGACATTTTCTCACTTAATCCTCATGCAGACACTTGAGGCCAGTTTCATTCCCATTTTATAGTACAGAGAACTGAGACACTGTGAGACTCAGTAGCTTGTCCAAGGAAGAGTTGGGATTTGGACTTAAATGGGTCTGATTCCCAAACTCATCATTTTACACCAGAAATCTTACCATTCTCGACCCAGGAGATTTGTGAATTTGATGCCTGACAGGACCTTCTTCATACAGGGTTTTAAGAGAAATTGCCCTGTAAATGAATCTATTTGGGTTCAGATAAACTAGGGAGAGCTTTGTTACCCATAAACCCGCTCACCTCTACCCAGGCAAGCATGAGCTCATTAAGGGCAAGGAATAGGTCTTGGCTCTTTCTGGAGCTCCCAGCACATTGAATGAGCTCAAATGCTTACAAAGGAGCAAAAGAGGGGCTCAAAATAGGAGGCTCTCAACCTACACAATTTGGGAAGTCTGGACATAGCCTGCAGTGACAATTGATTAATTAATTACTGCACTAAAAACCTCCCCTGGATGTTATAGAACCTTTACCTCCCTTTCCAGAGGGTTCCTTCTGGTGTCAGTGAATAGAATCAGAGTGGATGGGCAGAGTGAAGGTATGCGTGAACGGAAGGAAGAAGGGGGGAAGAAGTATGAAAGTGGGAAATCTGTCTGTTTAGATAAAGGGAGCAGGGGTGTGAAAGGCAAAAGCCATCAAGCAAACTTCCTGTCAGCTGCACACGATGATCTTAGGCTCAGATGAACTTCCCAAACCAGGACAGAATAAAAAATCACACACAACAATTTCTTTGGAAAGCCCTTTTCACCTCCACATGCTCTGCAGAAAACAGCTTTTGTTTTTGGTAGATGGAATAAAAGAGTATGGGAAGTTTACTTAAAAGAATATCTGCTATTATAAATCACACAGTCTTTCCCAATTAGGGCTTAAGTCACATCCATTTACAACTCTGAAGCAGAAAAACACGGACGTCTTTCTGCTGGCTGGTGATATGTTTTTAAAGGATTTCAATTCCTCTTCCATATGAGAAGTTTGAATGTCCACAGATCATGCTAATCCTCGCCTCATTGACTCAAATGTGTTAGGAGTCAGTGAAGTTATGAAAACCACAAACTAAATGATTACTAGGTTTATTTTCAAGAATCAAGTGGAAAACAGGGGCGCCTGAGTGGCTTAGTCAGTTAAGCGTCCGACTTCAGCTCATGATCTCATGGTTTGTGGGTTCGAGCCCTGTATGGGGCTCTGTGCTGACAGCTCAGAGCCTGGAGCCTGCTTCGGATTCTGTGTCTCTCTCTCCCTCTGCTCCTCCCCACTCATGCTCTGTCTCTCTCTCTCAAAAATAAACATTAAAAAAAAAAAAAAGAATCAAGTGGAAAAAAAATAGGCCAATAGAATTATAGTTCCCAGTCTGTCCCTTTATCACTTTGGTCTCTCACTAGAGCGAGGGGACTGTCAGATCTGCTGCAGCATCACACTGCTGCTCTTCTTCACTCTATCCAGATGGAGTGCCAACGCTATGAAGGCTGCACCGTCCCACCCCAGGCGTCAGGCAGCCTCACAGATGGGCCTTTGGAACGAATCCAGATGTAGAGCAACACTGAGCCCATCCATCCAGAGTCAAGCATCCGTGTCTGAACAAATGTCCAGCAAATGTTCTTTAATAGGCTTAATCTGGCAAGTTACTAAACCTATCTATATCTCAATTCCCTCATCTGTGAAATGGGAATAATCCTAGAACTGACCTCACATGTTTGTGATGATTAAAGGAGCTTTACTACATGTAAAACACAGCAGGACTAGCAATGCTCATTAATATTTTTAATCAAATGCTTTAGAGGTGATACTGATCACATGTGTAGGTGATCGTAATTGCATTGGCAATAACCTCTATCAAAATGCTTTGGCCTTTCAAATGATTTTAAAAGGCCTTGACATGAGATCAAGCTCCTTTATTCACCTCTCTCTGACAATTAGCCATTTCCATTATAGTCAGACTTCTATCTCTTTCTGTAAACTATCCAGACTTTCAATATGGTCTTGTTCCTCAGAAGGAAAAATGGTGTAACTATACAGCAACTTCATGGAGATGAAGCAGTGGTTGATGAGATGAATTAAGCATGATTTTAAAAAAATAAATCAAAGGGGTATGAGCTTCACTTTTTAAAAAAAGAAACTTTGTTCTGTACTGTTTCCTATACTAGCTTATTTCTCATTTTCACTAAATGAGAGACAAAATTGTCAGGCCCAAATTAAAATTTCACAAAGCTTGGTTTCCTAGTTTATACCACAAGGTGTTTTTTTTTATCAGTGGAATGCATCATTGTCAATTCTCAGGGACTGTCCTTCCGACATTTCCCTATATCATATTACTGTAGGTAGGAGAGCTGATTAGCATTATAGTGGCAAAGCAGAATTCAGAATTATGCTCTGCAGTCACACTTCATTTAAAATGTTCAGTCTTCAAGATCTTCCTTTGATAAGGTTGAGATGGGGCAGTATCATTTAGAAAAAGGCTTTGACACCAAGTAGACCTGTATTTGAATCTCAGATATACCAGTTATTATTGAGTTTTGAATATATTAATTATTCTAATAAATTTATGGAACAAATTGATCTCAAACCTTAACATGACCCAGAATCACCTAGAAGGCATGTTGAAACACAAATTGTAAACACCATTCCAAGAGTTTCTGATTCAGTAGGTTTGTTTGGCCCAAGAAGTTGCATTTCTATTTTGTTTCCATGTAAATATGGCAATGATGCTGGTCTGAGGACCATACTTTTAGAAGCACCAGGATACATTATGTGCAATAAATTAGGTTCAGATGGTTCCTGAGTTAGGCCAGAGTTTCTGTATTTGTAAATGGGAAGAATACTGACTTGCAAGATTTTCTGTGAAGATTAGAGATATTGTGTAAATTCACCCAGACCTTAATGGACGGTCAATAAATAGTAGATATTATTCCCCAGAATCAGACAGCCCTGGATTCAAGTTCAAGTGCTGATTGTTGACTGAATGATCCATTATAAACTCCACAACCTCTCAAAACATCATTCATTTGTAATGTGGATGCTATGGTCTTACTTGTATCCCCCCCCCCCCCCAAATTCATATGTTGAAGTCTTAACTCCAATGTGACAGTATTTGGAGTTGGGGTTAGGGGGAGATAATTAGGCTTTGGTGAAGTCATGAGGGTGGTGCCTCATGATGGGATTAGTCTTCTTATAAGAAGAGACCAGAGAGCTCACATCCTCTCTTTCTCCACCACGTGAGGACATAGCAAGAAGGTGGTCATCTGCGAACCAGGAAGAGAGCCCTCATCAGTCTAAATGGCTGGCACCTTGATCTCATTCTTCTCCAGAACTTTGAGAAATTCCTGTTTTCAAGCCACTTTATGTATTTTGTTATGGCAGCCTAAGCTAATGCATATAATCCCTACCCTGTAAATTAGGGATGTATAGATGTGTGTGTGTGTGTGCATATGCTATGTGTACAGCACTTCGAACAGTGCTGGCTGGCTATCTGTAATAGGAGGAAGCTAATGTGTATTAATGGTACTATTTAATAATTGCACTCATCATTGTGCCCTGGCTTCCAATTCCTTTGCAGGATTTCTCCTCACGTTAACTTTGTTAAGAACTCCTCAAATCTGATGGTAAAATTGTTGTAGAGTGAGAATTGTTGAGGGCTAATTTACATCATTGCCTTTCAACTTGGTTGCTACAGATCAATTTCTGTCCCACATCTCATCTTTGGACCAGCACATATTTATATAAGAACAATACTATCAACCTTCTTTCTGGGTTCGGCCTATCCAAGAGAATAAGTCCTCTCACGTGGCTCATTTTCTGGTGACGTTCCTTTTGTCAGAGCACAGTTGTCTCCTGGGTGGTATCTTGCACATGTGTTTTCCATTAAAGTAGCAACTAAAGAGTGGCAGCTGTGAATCTTTTCTGGCTGGAGCTCATGTTCCGTTTTCTTCTTTTGCAATTAGCCTAGGGTGGAAGTTTTTGAAGGAAGGGAGGGGGAGGTTTATTTGTGAATTGAAAATTGGACTTCATACATATGACATTGGGTTAAATTGCTCAAACTTAGCTATGATGAAAACTTTCCCTCAGTTCTTCCTCTCTCATTAAAATTTCCTCGTTTAAAAGTAGATTCCTCAGGCTTTACATTGCTACAACTTTCAAGCATCTAATTTTGTTTAAAACATCATGTTAAAGTATTAAAGATTGATGCCTTAAAAGTGAAAAGAAAGAAAATGAAGTCAAATGCTTCTGATTATTTTAGGGACAATATTTCATCATGGTGAGTAACATTGTTGTAATCACCTAGATATGAATGAGCAAGCTATCAGGGGGTCGCTTTTAACTGGTTTTAGTAGTTTACTTGTGAAAAAGATATTGTGTGCAGCCACTCTGGAAAAGGTTGGGGAGTTTCTTATGAAGTCAAACATACATGTACCATGTGACCCAGTAATTCCACTCCTAGGTATTTACCCAAGAGAAGTGAAAGCTTATGTTCACAACAAACCTTGTACACAGATTTTTATAGCAGTTCAATTAATAATTGTCCCCAAACTGAGAAAAACTCAAGTATCCTTCAGTGCGTGAATGGATAAAGAAACTGTGATACATTCATACAGTGGAATACTACTCAGCAGCAAAAAGGAGCAAATTATTAAGAGAGGCAACAATTTGGATGAATCTCGACGGCATTTAGATGAGTGAAAAGTTTCATTTAGATGAGAACAAAGGTTATATGACATTTTTGAGAGATAAAACCATAGTGACAGAGAACAGACCAGTGGTTCGCCAGTGGTTAAAGGTACTAGTTTATAAATTAGTGGCACCAGAGAATTAAGGGGGTGATAGAATTGTTCTGTACCCTGAAGAGCAATGGTGGTTCTATGTCTCTATACATGTACTAAAATTCATAGAACTATACATCAAAACAAGTCAATTTTACTAAGCTAATTAAAAAGAAAAAAGATTGGGTGCCTGTGTGGCTCAGTTGGTTAAGCGTCTGACTTGGGCTCAGGTCATGATCTCATGGTTCATGAGTTTAAGCCTTGTGTCAGGCTCCATGCTGAAAGCTCAGAGCCTGGTTTCGATTCTGTGTTTCTCTCTCTCTCTGCACCTCTCCCACTCATGCGCTGTCTCTCTCTCTCTCAAAAATAAAAAATAAACATTAAAAAAGAAAAAAAGATTGGTGAGGTGGGGGGAAAGACATTATGTCTCTTTAAGGAATACAAAAGACTGTCCCAGTGTGCTATGCAGTGAGGTATTTAAGTGTGTATTGATTTGAATCTGTTATGGAATTACTGTACAGGTAAGAAATGTCACAAAGAGATTTATTTTTTATTACTACCCATAATGAAGGGAAGAAAAAAGGATAGGTTCAATTTTACCCATAGTTTCACGTAAAACAACAGAAAATCATAAGACAATACAATGAGTTAACAATACTCATAGATTGCTTTTTGACATCTCCAATCCTCACCAATTATTAACTTTCTGATCTTCATTGCATTTTCAGCATGAATTGCATCTGGATTCTGAGATGCTCGAGATGGGAAGTAGTTGGGTCAAAAGTGGGAGTTCACTTTCCTTTATACTGTACATCAGCTCTTCATATCCTACCATCTGAAACTAATTTGTTTTGTGTGATTTATTCCATAAAGTTGCTGGAATAAACAAGGCATGCACAGCTCCTCAGATGTGTATTCAACAGGGACTTGCTTGCTGTGTATGATTTTTAGCTTTCTCAGAGCTTTCGGAAATACCATCCAGCACATGGGATGTCATGTGGGTTCTCAGAGGGCCTATGATTTATTAAACTAGGGTACTTGTGTGTGTGTGTGTGTGTGTGTGTGTGTGTGTTTAAAATCTGTGATTGATATGATATGGGCCATGGTCTCCATTCCCAAATTGTTCGTAAGTCCAGTTCAGTGAATTAATAATGGGGAACAGACTCGTCCACTCTATGTCTCTGGTCCAAATAAGCACAACAGGATTGGGGTTGTTTAGTTAAACAGATGAGAAATTACAGCATTGTGGTCTGTCACTTGCCTCCTAAGGAAATGAAAGGTTACCTCAGATGGTACATTTTCCATGGTGGCATTTGGTTGCTGGCTGTGCCTGACTTTACTTCTGTGATACGGACACAAAAGGATTTCACAAAGTTTCTCAAACCCTTCCACCTCCCATTCTTACTGCCAGTAGCTTTTCTAAGTGATGGCATGATAGAGAGGAATAAATCACAGTCCTCATGGACCTCACAAATTTCTTCACAGTCCTTGTAATGTAAGCAAGTCCTTATCACACTACACATTCCAAACTGCATTTTGCCTCTTTTAAAGAAAGACTATAACAGGACAAATATGGGTCACATCTAGTGCTCTTTTCCCCCTAAATCCATATTTTTTTGTCCTCATAATAAATCCAAGCATTACTTGAATATTTCCCTTCTGAATCCATATGCCATCATTGTCACTTTAAGATAGAGAGTATGAATAGTATGAATAATCACAGAATATCTTAGAATGCTTTTGTCAGTCCTAGAACTATACTTTTGAGTTTCTCCATGTAGTGAAAAGACTCCTCTAGAAATCTTCTGGCGTGAGGTTCTCTCTTGCTTTATGATCTTAGAGGTCATCAGTCTTTATGTTATGCAAAAGTATTTTGGGGGCATCTTTTAAAAAATTTTTTAAATGTTTATTTATTATTGAGAGACAGAGAGACACAGAGCATGAGTAGGGGAGGGGCAGAGGGGGGGGAGACACATAATCCGAAGCAGGCTCCAGGCTTTGAGCTGTCAGCACAGAGCCCGATGTGGGGCTTGAACTCACAAACCACGAGATCATGACCTGAGCCGAAGTTAGGTGCTCAACCAACTGAGCCACCAAGGCACCCCTGGAGCATCTTTTATACACCAGGCACTGTTCTAGCTATTGAATAAATAAGACAAAGTCATAGGCTTGTTGGAGTGAGGAAGAAATAGAGTCGACAAGGAGATAAAAATAATTTCAGAGTGTGTGAAATGCTAGGAAGGAAATAAGACATACCTAAGAGTGAGTGTGAGTATAAGGGTGGGGAGAATGCATTACTTTAGAAAACAGGTGGTCACGGATGACCTCTTTGAAGAGGTCACATCTGAGCTGAGTTTGGAAATAAGAAGCCAGCTGTGTAAAGATTGAAGGAATAACATTCTAGAGCAGGTTGTTTAATCCATTAGGCACTATTCTCTTCATGTTTGAGATAGGGGGGTGGGAATTGCCTCTCTTACATTTTACTTAATATTCCACCTAAGGAATTACTTCCTCTCCTTAAAGCCTTGGGATGGGTGTTTTTGGAGATCCTAGTATCCAAGAGAATATCCACTTCCACCAGGGCACCGAAGTCAGAATTCTGTGAAATCGGAGGTTGCTGTAGTTCCTGCTTCTGTAGCTGGTCACAGGCCTATGTTGATAATCATAACATCAATTGTATTGTATTCCTTACCCTCTGCCAGAACTTTGGCTCATCAGGAATTTTTACCTGGTGGAGCAAATCAAATGTTTGCACCTAGAGAATAAAAGTCCCTGGTGGTCTTGTCTTTATTGGGTCACCACTATTTCCACTGACCAGTATTTCTGTGTTTGGGAGTACTATGGTGTATTCCAATGAATCCCTGGGTTCTAGACATAACCTTTCTTGCCCCTACTGTGTAGCAGCAACCCAATTTCCCCTTGGTAATTGAGGCCAATCACTTTGGACAGTACAAAGAAGTGCCTGTTGGTGTAGTGGTTTGAAAAGCTCACAGGAGTCTCAGTTAATAGAACTGTGTTTGAACATTAATTGTTTCTTTTCCTTCCCATCTTCTGCCACATTTGAAGAACACTGGTGATGACTAACTTTGCAATTTAGGTTCGAGGTAGGTGTAACTGAATTGACATCATACCCAGCGTCAATAAAATGGGTACAGGATCTTCTGTTTCAAGGTACATGCGTTTTTCATACAGATAAAGGACAGAAGAGAATGTTGAGAAAAAACAGTGATGAATTGTACTGGAAATTTTGCATTTACCTTTCCATATATACTTTCTACTCTTCTGTGTACCAGTAGGCTCACCTCTCAGACTATATAATCTGGGCTCTTTTGCCTTTTGTCTTCCAGGTGAGTTTAACCAATGGGAAACACTAGATGGAACTCAAAAGGCAAGAGGAGGAAAGAAGTTAGAATATTTTTTTCTGAACTCCCACACCCATCTAGGCTATGATTTCATAGAGACTTTTTCTCTCTGCCTTAAGACATATATATACTTGTCAGTGGCTCCTTTCTTAGGGCCAATTCTGGTTACCATTCTTTCTACTTTCATCCCTCCAAGACTAGTGGTAGTGGATCTCTGCTACTGCCACAGTTAAAAGTCCTTGGGTCCTTCAAAGACTCTGAGTCCTTTAACCCTGTCTAGGCCTTTGTGAAGTTCCTTAAGTTACCTTTTAGAGTGTCTATCAGGTTTCTGCTGGAACCTGGACTCCTAAATACAGGGAACAAATTATCTGGCATAACCTGGGAAGGGTAGGTATTAATTAAAACATGCAAAGTAGGCAGCAGTAACCAGCATTTATTGTATTGCAGTTGATGTGAAGTTGAGGATTTTTGGCAGGGGAATCATGCCCCTTGTTTCTCCACTCCTCTTCAAAATATTTATTGTTCATATGTGTATGGAGGTTCTCTCAGTTGTGGTCAAGCCTCATCTCTAGGTGGCCAAGAGCAATGACATCATTACATATATTTGAATTATATTCTGTATTTTAAAAATTGAGGCATAACTGACATATTATTTTATATTAGTTTTAAGTATAAAGCATAATGGTTCAATATTTATATATATTGCAAAATGATCACCACAGTAGGTCTAAGTCATGCCCCCTCCCTTTTTTAAAATATAATTTATTGTCAAATTGGCTTACATACAACACCCAGTGCTCATTCCAACAAGTGCCCTCCTCAATGCCCATCACCCACTTTCCCCTCTCCCCCAAACCTCATCAATCCTCATTTTGTTCTCTGTATTTAAGAGTCTCTTATGGTTTGCCTCCCTCCCTCTCTGTAACTATGTTTTTTCCCCTTCCCTTCCCCCATGGTCTTCTGTTAAGTTTCTCAAGACCCACCTATAGGTGAAAACATATGATATCTGTCTTTCTCTGACTGATTTCACTTAGCATAATACCCTCCAGTTCCATCCACATTGCTGCCAATGGCAAGATTTCATTCTTTCTCATTGCCAAGTAGTATTCCATTGTCCCCCCTCCCTTTTTTATTTATTTATTTATTTATTTATTTATTTATTTATTATTTATTTTTATTTTATATTTTCTTTCAACGTTTATTTATTTTTGGGACAGAGAGAGACAGAGCATGAACGGGGGAGGGGCAGAGAGAGAGGGAGACACAGAATCGGAAACAGGCTCCAGGCTCTGAGCCAACAGCCCAGAGCCCAACGCGGGGCTCGAACTCACGGACCGCGAGATCGTGACCCGGCTGAAGTCGGACGCTTAACTGACTGCACCACCCAGGCGCCCCCCACCTCCCTTTTTTAATGATTATTCCGGCTATCTAGGGAGAAAATGGCTTTTAGAAACACACACACACATAATAGTAATAAAGTAATAAATGAATAATTATTATGTTAATAGCTAATATTTGAATGCTTATTTTATCCCAGACATTGTTTTAAGCACTTAAATGTATACTCTTCTCTCATCATCATAAGCTCCTCATGAGTTTATTATTTCCATTTTGGAGATGGGAAAACTGAGGCACGTGAAGTCAAGCCACTTTCTCAATAACACTCAGTAAGTAGTGGAACATTCCGACTCTAGAGTCTTTACTCTTAACAATTAAGCAGTGTCTCCCTGGGAATGGAAAGGGGGACCTGGAGGAAGTTTTTACAGAAATACAGGAGACAGGGGAACTTGGACTATGATGGAAACAGTAGTAATGATGAAGGTTGTCAGATATGGTCTATAGTTGGGATGAGCTGGAGGGAATGATACAGAGAGGGGTCAAAGTAAATCCTAGCATCATGACTTGAGCAGTTAGACAGATGCCAGTGCTTTTAGCTGAGATGGTGAAGATAGGCAAAATGCAAATTTATGAGTTCAAAAAAATAATTTATGTTCTGGTGTGTTAATGTTGTCCATCAAAATGGGGATGCCCACTACATTAGGGTTCTCCAGAAAAATGAAACCAAAAGTATCTATCTAATCTATCTATCTACCTACTGAGAAAGAGAGAGCTTTTTATAAGGAATTGGCTCACATAATTATGAAGACTGAAAAGTCCCTAGATCTGTAGCTGGCAGGCTAGGGATCCAGAAGAACCAATGGTGGAATTCCAGCATGAGGGCAGAAGACTGATGTCCCAGCTCAAGGGAGTCAGGCAAGTGGAGCTCCCCCTTTCGTGTGAGAAGTTCAGCCTCTTTTTTTCTATTCAGGCCTTCAATTTATTGGATGAGGGCTACCCTCTTTACAGAGGGCAATATACTTTACTCAGTCTTTTGATTCAAATGTTTATCTCATCCAAAAATATCCTCACAGACACACCTAGAATACTGTTTGACTGAATATGTAGATACTCTGTAGCCCAGTCAAGTTGACACATAAAACTATCACAGTCCACTCTTTGTCATCTTAGCCACCCAGCAGCATCTCCTTAATCCATACTTAATCTCCAAATAAATATAATAACAAGGTTATCATCCCACCTAACATGATAGGACTATCCTGCATATAACCCAAAATGCACAAATCCCTTCCCCAGAAGAAGGAGGTCTTTGAGTAAAGTCTACTCTTCTTGATATTCTATAACTTATGTACTATGATTTAAAATTAGCAATACTAATATGATAAGGGAACAAGAGAGAAAACAAAGATATTTGCTGTGTATGTGTGCACACACATACACAAACATACTCATTAAAAATAAGGAGAACCCCTCATGACAATTGCAGTGTTCATTCCTGTACCTGGTTATGTGGCTAAACTAGTATTTATAATTTCCACTTTCTCCTATCCATTCTGTATTCTCTGCCTTCAGGAAGCACCTCAGCTGATCATGGTTCTTTACCTGGTGGGGTGATCCAAATCTTCACACCTAAAGGGTCTGAGCCATTGGTAGTCTTGCCTAGATTGCATTGTTGTAGTTTTCCATTGACTTTAATCATGGGGCATGGCAATAGTAAAAGACACACTAAAGGATCTCCTGTTTTCCAGATATACTCTTCCTTTCCTTTACTGTGGAGTAGGAGCCCCATTTCTCCTTGGGAGTGAGGATCAATAACCCCAATCAGCCCAGTAACTCTCTTCTTTGCCTGTTGATTCAGTGGCATGAGATGTTCAAAGTGGCTGGGCAAGAGTCTTAACTTTCAGTTCAATGGAATCATTGTTGTGTCTCCTGGTGGAAGCATTCTTCCCTTTGGAACAAAGACCTCTAGCTTAAGGTCATGGGAACAGGAAACAAAAGTTGTGCTAGTGAGTTGCTAGGGGTAAAAGTGAGTGGTACCACTCCCATTTCCCCCCCCCCCCCCTCCTTGATTCCTGGACCTGCAAATCCTGGCTATGGGAGAAACAATACCATATATGGATGCTGATTTAGAGTATATACAGTCTTCTAGAGAACCTTGCCCCAATCCTACAAGGTATTACCAGTTGAGGTTGTAACTGAGTCTTCAAAAGGCCATTCCAACATTCTGTCAGGAAAGCTGTTTTGGGATGGTGGGAAACATAGTAAGACCACTTAATTCTATGAGAATGGGTCCATTGTTATACTTCTTTGTCTGTGAAATGAGTTCCTTGCTCAGAAAAAATGCTGGGTGGGGTAATATGATGGTGGATAAGGCATTCTATAAACCCATGCACATAGTAGTTTTGGCAGAAGCATTGCATGCAGGGAAGGCAAATATATATCCAGAGTAAATGTCCATTCTAGTGAGAACAAAATGCTGCTCCTTTCATGGTGGAAGTAATCCAATGTAATCAACCTGTCACCAGGTTCTGGCTGATCACCCTAGGCAATGGTGCCATCCTGGGAACTCAGTGGTGGTCTCTACTGCTGACAGATTGGGTACTCAGCAGTAGCCAGATTGGCCATGATGAATGGAAATCCATGTTGCTGAGCCCATGCAAACCCTGCATCCTTGCCACCATGGCTACTTTGTTTATTAGCCCATTGGAGGATAAAATGAGTGGCTGGAGAAAGTGGTTGACTGTTATCCATGGAATGGGTATCTGATCCACTTGATTATTAAAATCCTCTTTTGTTGAGGTCACCCTTTGGTGCATATTCACATGTAACACAAATATCTTCGCGGTTGTTTTGCCCATTCAGAAAGGTCTATTCCCATACCTCCTCCCCAAATTTCCCTGCCACCAGTTTTCTAACCATGTTCCTTCCAAACCCTTGACCATCCAGCCAAAACATTGGCCACAACCAATGAATCAATGTATAATTATATTTCTAGCCATTTCTTCTTCCAAGCAAAGTGAGCAACCGGGTAAACTGCTTGAAGTTCTGCCCACTGGAGGATTTGCATTCATTGCCATCCTTTGAGATATCCCAGAAAGAGGCTGTACTGCTGCAGCTGTACATTTTGGGTGATGTCTACCTATCATGCATAACAACCTGTAAACCGGGCCTGAGTCTTTTCTTCCTCTGTCAACTGGTCCTAGAGAACTCTCCATGAGGCCATAGGAGCAGGCTGGGAGAGAAAAGGCAGTGTAGCAGGAAGGGGGACCAAGGGCATTTGGGCCACTTCATATAACTTACTTGTGTCTTTAGAGCCTGCTTAGGCCACATCACATATATGCTTCTTCCATTTGATAATGGAATGCTACTGTGCATGCCCAACTTTATGGCATGCTAGATCAGATGACACTCACTTTTTGAGGGGCATCTCAGGTCACATGATAACTTAGTGGTCCATGGTAAAGCATTCAGTCTCCAGTCAGGCCCAGTATCAGGCCAAGATCTGTTACTCAAAGGAGAATAGTTATTTGGTGAGGTTGGTAGGGTTTTGAACCAAAATCCTAAGGGTCTGCACTGTGACTCACCTATAGAGACATGCCAAAGGCTCTGAACAACATACTTATCTGACATTCCAAGCCCCATTGGATCT
The DNA here is from genome assembly GCF_022837055.1 of Prionailurus viverrinus. Lineage (NCBI taxonomy): Eukaryota > Metazoa > Chordata > Mammalia > Carnivora > Felidae > Prionailurus > Prionailurus viverrinus. Next base: position 75,024,534 of record NC_062563.1, read on the forward strand.
GGATTAGAAATCTGTGTAAGTTAGAGAACTCAAGTAGTTCTTCTGGAGGAGAGCACATATCCTTATGGGTCACATTTTGTACTTCACCTTTAAGGGCCTGCTGGGTGCTGGGACTGTGTCTTCTTACAGGTCTAGAAGCAAAAAAGGTGTGGGGATTGGGTCCTGAGGAGACTCAGCTTTGTCTGGCATGGAAACTACTGTAGTAGAGGTCATTACAATTTTCTCAGGCAGTGCAGGGTTAATTCCCTCAAGTTGGAGGGAAGGAAGAGGAGGTAGAGAAGCCACTTTCACTACCAAACTCCTCAAAATTTAGAGGTTCAACGTCCCCAGCTTCATCATGGACTTCCGATCTGTCCTCATTTCAACTTTCAGGATCCCATTGCATCCAATCTATCCAATCCAAGGGGTGCCTGGGTCACTCACTCAGTTATGTGTCTAACTTTTGCTCAGGTCATCATCTTGTGGTTTGTGATCAAGCCTCATGTAGGGCTCTGTGCTTACAGCTCAGAGCCTGGAGCCTGCTTCAGATTCTGTGTCTCCCTCTCTCTCTGCCCTTCCCCCACTCATGCTCTGTCTCTCTCTCTCTCTCTCTCTCTCAAAAATAAATAAACATTAAAAAAATTTTTTTAAAGTACAATCTATCCAATCCAAGAGTTGTATATTTTAGTCTAGAGCTCAGGGAATAGTCAGGGCTATAGATACGAATTTGTGACTCATCAGCATATGGATTGTATTTAAAGGTATAGGGCTTGATTGTAAAACCTCTCACCCTCCCACCACCCCTTAGGTGAGACTAATTAAGGGTCTTTCTAAAATTTCATATTTAGATATGCACTATTGTTCTGAAAAGAAGAAGTGATGATTTCCAGTACAAAAAACACATTTATTCAAACAATTACTAAAAGCCCACTAGATGCCAGGGAATCTTCTACGTGCTAGGGATACCTCAGTGAACACTACATGGTCCCAGTCCTCAAGCTACCTAAACTTTGATAAGCAAGACAGAGAATAAAAAAACCCAAACAAACAAAATATAATACACTAAATGTCAAGTAGTGATAGATACTATGAAGAAAAATCAAGCTGAGTAAGTAGGGAGTGACAGAAATTAGAGTTGCTATCTTATTTTTTTTTAAGTTTATTTATTGATTTAAGTCATCTCTACACCCAAAGTGGGGCTTGAACTCACAATCCCAAGATGAAAAGTCACACTTTTGTGACTCTTCCGACTGAGTCAGCCAGACACACATGTTAGTTTAAATAGAGTAGTTGGGGAAGGTGTTTTTGAAGAGGAGTAGAGACTTGAAGCGAGAGAGCTAGCTATGTGAGTGGTGGGGAATGGAGTAACAAGCAAGGAAGAATGGAAGGAACTAGAAGAGAATACAGGTTCTGTTGGGTCTTGAGAGGGAGAGGGGAGGGGAGAAGGGAGGTAGAAATGGGGAGGCAGAGGGAGACAACTGGAGATGGGAGGAAAGGAGAGGAAGAAAGATACAAAAAGCCAGGAGGGCTGGGGTCCTGCAGTTGGCAGCTCTTAGAGAGTTGAGATTCAGAGGCTCTCAAGCAATTGTGGGGCAGTAAGAACAAGAGAGGAGATTCCTGTAAGTATGGCTCAAGGTTATGAATTGCTTTCCCTTTAAAATTTTTTAATGTTTTCTTATTTACTTATTTTGAGAGAGAGAGATAGAGAGCAAAGAGGGGAGGGACAGAGAGAGAGGGAGAGAGAATCCCAAGCAGGCTCTGCCCGGTAAGCATGGAGCCCGATGCAGTGCTTGAACCCACAAACTATGACATCATGACCTGAGCCAAAATTGAGAGTCAGATGCTTAACCAACGGACGCACCTAGGGGCCCCAAATTGCTTTTCCTTTAATGGTTTTTGTCAGACTAATGACTAGAATTGGGGATTATTTTTATAATTACTTATGGCCATTAGCTTGTGTTTCTTTTAATAGAACACTCCACTGGAAGTGGGCTGTATGACCATATTTGTTTTTTTTTAAATGTAATAAATGTTAAATTTATATCTCACACTACCTGTAGGAATGACTATTCAGCGATCCTATGCAGTAGCCTTTTTTCTCTTTGGGGAACATATTCAGCTGAACATATGAAAAAAAAAATATATATATATAACAGTTTATGGTAAGGAACTTATTACATTGCTTCTGAAATTTAATAAGTATGTATCCACAAAATTTGCATTATTGCTTGTATACAATATTGTTCCAACCATGTTAAAGCCTATCTATTTCAAGACTGTTATTTTTCTGGAAACTCTTTTTTTTAAAATAAATATATATATACACACACACACACACATATATATATATATATATATACATACATATATATATATATATGTTTATTTTTGAGAGAGAGAGAGAGAGAGAGAGAGAGAGAGAGCAAGCGGGGGAGAGGCAGAGAGAGAGAGAGAGGGAGACACAGAATCTGAAGCAGGCTCCAGGCTCTAAGCTGTCAGCACAGAGACTGATGTGGAGCTCAAACTCACAGACGGCGAGATCATGACCTGAGCTGAAGTGGATGCTTAACCAATTGAGCCACCCAGGCACCCCTCTTCTGGAAACTCTTGATTTCACACAGAATGTCATAAATTAACTTTTAGTCCACTCCCTTCACTAGTATGGAAGGTATCCTTCATTAGGATAATGATTTTACTCACTCCTATATCACAAGTGCCTAGGATAGTAGCTTCTATACAATAGATGTTCAGCAAATGTTTGATAGGTGAATTAGTAAGTGAAGTAAAATGAACTAGTTTGTCAAACTGCCTCAACCTTTTAACTAAAAAATGCTATAAGTACAAATGGCTTTAGGCTAATTAAAAGTAGAATTTAACTAACAGGTTATCTTTTATAGGAATTTCTTGGTAGCATTTTTCCCTATAATTACATTTATTTCAGTGGTAGCTGTGGGAAATAATCCCAATTCAAATAGCAATACCTATTTAAACCCCATAGACCCTTAAGTTTAAAAACAAAGCAAAGAAAACCCAAAATTTGTCTTTAATTTTTTCCCCAAGTTATAAAAATGATCAGCAACTTTAGGCTGCTTTATTTAGTTATATATTCAGCAAGGAAAGTACCAGTGTGTTATAACACAGAACCAGATTAAGTTATTTGGTTTCAGTGATAAATCTGTAAGAGTGGTAGGCTAGTGATAGGTGATTTAGCATTTTGGGACCACTTCTCTGAGAAACATTTCTCTTCAGGGGTCAATTAAGAGTGCTTATTTTACTGTCTAGCCATAAACACATCATGCACATCTAACATGAGGTGTTCACTGATGCTTGTTTAGATGCTGAAGGCAATGCATTAGGAACTGATGGTGACCCATTCTTATCCAATCAGTTCCTGATGCAGTATCTACGACATCAAAAACTCTATAATAATTATATAAAGTATTTATTTCCAAATGCAACAACTTTGTTCCCTTTGTTCCTACATATAAAATTTGCCATTAAGTAATGCTTCTTGTCATCTGATAAAATCAATCTAATGTCGCACTAATGAGTAATTTCCCGTTTACCAAGAGACACATTGCAAACACGATGTGTATAAGACTCGTGTAGTATAATCATGTATTTCATGGCAAACTAGTGTGGGTAAGTATTTTTTAGAGAGGATATTTTAAGTTTTTTTTTTTTAATGTTTATTTGTTTTTGAGAGACAGAGACAGAGCACAAGTTGGGAGGGGCAGGGAGAGAAGGAGACACAGAATCTGAAGCAGGCTCCAGGCTCTGAGCTGTCAGTACAGAGCCTGATGCCGGGTTTGAATGCAAGATCATGACCCCAGCTGGAGTCAGATGCTTAACCAACTGCACCACCCAGGCGCCCCTTAGAGAGGATATTTTAAAAACAGCTTGCCTTAAGCCACTTGTTTCTGTTTTTTGTTTTAAAGGATAATTTAAAAATATTAAAATCCTAAGGAGATTTGAATGAGACAACCTGGTGAGCATTTAGTTTTGGATTCATTGATTAGGATAAGTTGCATGTACATGTTCAAGATAGATTTATCATGTCTTTTATTCTAGAATTCTAGCTCACTGAAATGATAAGGTTAGAATTAGAATTAATAGATATAAGAGGCATAGGATACCAAGAAGAACATAATGGTCAGATACACAATTTCAAGAATGTTACTGGTTTCCTATCTTATTGATCATTTTGCAGGTCAGTTTTTGATGATCTCATCAGAAAATTCTAATTAGTCTTCTAAAATTCCTCCAAATATAGAATTAATTAAGGGCTCTAGTATTACCTAGAAATCCTGCCCTTGTGTCAGTGGAACTTTTGGTTTACATGGGATATTTTAGACATAAAGGTAGGGGATTTGGAAATAGAATCAAAGTGGAGATCACAGAATGGAGACTGGAAAGTCCACTGATTGCTCTCTGTCTTCATTTATCTGAATACCAAGTAGGCCTAAGAGTTAATACTTCACCATGTTTTAATTCTATCAGTGGTTTAATTTTGGAATACACCAAAAAACTCTATCTAGCTTATCATAAAAATAAGTTCCACCTTATTCTCTTTCCGGAGTTCTTATCTATGATCAAGTACGTTATCTCAATTGTTTAACAGGCATTTCCTTAAGGTTTATATAGAGGTTTATATAAGGTTTATATATTTTCATAGAGAGTATTTCAGTAAAGCCAAAGAACTTATAAAAGAATGGTTCTGGGGACCCTGAAGACTTCTGTTGGAGAAGCAATCCCAGGACCAGGACCTGAAAAGTCAGCCCATATTTTCCTATAGCTCTCATGGTCTCTTATAATTTTGGTTTAGCAGGTAGATTTGACAGATTAGGGAATTAAGTTAACAACTCTAGCAGTGTCTGGGAAATTAGGTGGTATTATGTCACTTGTGAGCTAGAAGGAATGTAATAAGGAAATAAAAATAGGTGAAGAACAGGATCCCTCAAGATTTGATTGTTGCAAATATCCACTGTAATTTTCAAATAGCGTCATTTATCAAAAGTAACATAAGTCCATTTGCCCACATGTCATGATTCTAGGCTATTGGTTATTTGGAGTACCTAGTATAGTATTGCAACAGGTTTTGAAACCCCTCAGTACTGGGACATGGTGGCTGGGATGGTTGACTATGGGAGTATCATCTTTAATTACAAACTGCTACAAGGAATTTGGTGGGGAAAGAGGGATTCACGGAGTTGGGTAAAAGCTCCTATACAGGCCAGTGGTTATCAAACTTGAGCATGAAGAATTGTCCAAAGGTTTATTAAAAGACTTCTGGGATACACAATCAGTTTCTAATTTAATGGCTCTAGGATGGGGCCCAAGAATCAGCATTTTTAACAAGTTCCCTGGTGATATAGTTCAGAGACTATAATTTGAGAACAACTGCTCTATCCTGGTCTGAGACTATATGGGCTATTGGAAACAAGTGATCAACGAGGACTGTGATAAAATGAGTGTGATGATCTAGAAGGAAAAAGGACCAGAATGAAGCATCTACATAAATTCAAATCCTAGTAATTATTGGAGTTCAGGAACGTTGCTCTTTAGACATCATATTACTACAGATCTTTTAGGAATACATTTGCAACTTTCTCTTTTCATTTCCTTTCACTCCAGAAAAAAATCATAGATTAAAAACTCTTCAGTTCTCTGGATTACTTGAGTTTGGAAATAGAGCTAGTCTGCCTGTAGATGGAGCAAAATGATAGTAAGGAAAGACAACTCAGAGACAGGCTGCTATAAAACAGGAGAATGTCAAAATCTAGGCTACAGTTTTGAGCAATCTTTGGAGCATTATATAGGCCAAGGGCATCTCCCAGTAATTGAGGTGTCTCTAATAGAACCAAAAAGAAGAGGGTCACTTTTTCTGGAAGATCTCCCAGAGGTTTTTTTAGAGAGAGCCTCCTGGTATGTCCATTCCAGGTGACAAAAATGTTGTACAGCTAAGTGGCAGACTTATCTGTTCCTAGAGTTGATCAAACTCCTCCCTTCTCCCAAGGTTTTCACCATGCTGTTCCCACAACTCCTACCCATTCTTCGAATCTCAACCTCACCTTGTTCAGATGAGGTCTCCCCATCCTTTGCTCATAGCAGGTAACCATCTATAATTACAATGGAGATATTTACATGATTGGTTTCACAATCAGCTCCCTACTAGGGTAGGGATGGTTTGTTTACTGCTGCATTCCCGATACAGGGCCTGGTACCTCACTGGCATTAAGTACTTGTTGAATGAAACATGAAAAGCAGCTGTACCTTACACAGAGAACTTGAAACCAGGTTTTGTGGTCAAGCATGTTGGCTGAGCTTGGAACCTTCTCCATCCTTACCCCCTCCAGACTATCAATGTTCATTGCTAGTAGAGTGTGGGATACAAGTGCAGCAGGTTTTGAGACTATAAATTAAATAATGCCATAACCCCCAAAAGAAAGTGTGTTTTTAAGGAGAAGTTTGGGCTTCAAAAATGATTCAGAAAAATGGGTTATACAGGTACAAATTGGGTACCTGGCAAGATTACTAATATCAAAGTGCTCTAGCCAATAGAGGATTGAATCTGTAACCAGTAAAGGTTTCTTTAACCCTGCTCCACCTTCATGGAAGACAGCTCTGTCTTAGATAGGATGGACAGCTGTAGACTTCCTGAGATCTTGCAATCATCACTGGACACATAAACCCTCTTTGTTCTGTTGTTTAGTTTTGATTTTTTAATTAATTAATTAAAGGAATTTAATTAATTGACAAAGGAAGATAAAGATGGCCTTTCTGGGCATTCAACTACTATTTATTCTCCAGTAGTACAGCCTGGAGAGGGCCACAGCAAGTTCTAATCTGGATGTACAGAGAAGACAGACATTGTGAGCCTGGGGTCACTTTTAGCTTGCATAGGGGTGCTGCTAGGATGCCTTGGGCTTTTTGACTTTGTCAGTGACTTCAGAGGCCTTCTTGGTGGCAGATGGAATTTTTGCTGGCTGACTTGAGCCTGCCCACATTCCTTACTACATACATTCAGAAGCAGAGAACGATAAAATCCTTTGAAGGCAGAAGGATGACCACCATCTAGCTAGCTTCTTCTCATTAATGGAATAAATAAAACATGCTGTCAAGTTGGGCTTACAGCATGGGGCTCCCTGCAGTACCTGAAAGCCAAGGTCAGCCTCCTGGGCCAGCTGAACTGCTAGCACTAATGGTCTAAGGAAGGCTGGTAATCTTACTTCACTTTTTGGGCCAGGACTGAAATGTTGATTTCTAGCACTAAGAAGGTTCAGTCAAGAGTTGTCCAGGGGAATGAGCTCAGGAGGAGACCTTCGCTCATTTGGGGAACTGAAGGTAGTATGAAAACTAGGAAATCAGCGGGGAAATCAATGGATCTCTGGACTTCTGTCACTCTGGTAGAAGCCAGGGCTGGGTGGTGGTGGGACACCTGCAAGCTCGAAGTGTACACCTGAGGACAAAGCCAGGGATGCATAGAGAATGCTCAGGGCAAGTTTTAAGCACCACAGGTTTATGTGCAGTACATGCTGGGACACAACTGGTCAGGGAAGAATCAGGCAAGATCTAAAGAAGCAGCCTTGGGATGCCCTTTACATGGGGCCCCAAATAGTGAAGCCTGTAGGCGACACATGGTCACCATGGTTCCTATGTGCAAAGCCAAATCCAGGTGTAGAGGTGAGGTCTGACCTGAGTAATGCTTAGAGCCACAGTGAGTTGCAATCTGTGATCAGACAGGAACACACAGGCTGGAGGATGAAGAGAGCATGGTCAGCTGCACTGAGCAGGAATAGAGTTCAGGTTTAGTGCAGCAGATCAGGATCACAGGTTCAGCACACATTTAAGGTGCAGGCCTGAAGACTGGCAGTAGGCTCTGCTTGCTTGCTCTGGGAGAGAGACCAGCTTCTTCCACTTTGATGTAGATAGTCTTCATGGTATAGGTAGTAACAAGGAAGAACAAGGGCCATACTATAGGTGCTGGCGATTGAGGTGAGGACTTGGTTCCCAGGAGCCCTAACAAGGTCTCATATAGTGAGCAAGACAGAGCCTCCATAGGAAAAGGCTGGGAACCCTGTTGCACTCTATCCTCTATTAGCACTGTCATAAACTAATCCCATCCAACAACAATATTTTGGGTGTCTCATTGACAGAGATGCCAAAGCCTTCCCTTATTTCGATGCTAATTATCACCAGGGTGATAAAATTTTTAAGTTTTTTTTTTCAAGTCAGATTCTATGTGGCTGAAAAGATACGTGATTTCCCCCCCTCCCCCCCCCCCCCTTAAAGCAGCAAAAAAGCTAATTAGTTTTCAAAAGGAGTTGGGACTCCTAATTCCAGAGCCAGTTTTCTCTTTGGTCTTTTATACTAGCTCTCCTCTTGGTAGGAACCTGCCTGTCCTGTGGTCTATGCTTCTCAAGTTTAATTGCAAGGTTGCTATTTGGAGCCCACAACACATGTTTTTCCTTAGAGTTTATAAGTTATTAAGTTCTGAGAAAATCCTATTCGATCTATGTTACCTAGTAAACAAGTCATGCTACTTCTCTAATTAAAAAACTCTCCCCCAGTGCTTCTCAAGTCATTCACATTAAAACCCCAAATCCTTACCATGGACCACCCAGTTATTGCTCCAATTCCATCTCCTACCAGTTTCTCTTTCACTCCACTCCATTCACAGCCTTCTCGTTGGACTCACATACACTGATTCTCACCTCTGACTGCACATTAGAATCTGCTGGGCAGCTCTTAAATAGTGATGCTCAGGCCCCACACCTAGTCATTCTGATTTAATTCATCTGTGATGAAGCCCTTGCCTTTGGCCTTTCTGAAAGCTCCCCTGGTACTTAGATGTGTAGACAGTACTGCAAACATCTACAGTACTTACCGCATGTACCAACATGACCACAAACACAATTCCTGAAACATAGTATGTGCTCATCTATTTGAAATTTTTTTCTTGTCCTATTTAATTACATTAATTTTCTTTCCTTTTGAAAAAAGAATGTATCTTTTTTGAAAAATTGTCACCAAGAATTGGAATTGGTAATTTTTTAATGTTTCATGGGGAAAAAAGGCTATTTCAACTAGCAGGAAGATACAGATGATATCTGGAGAATTTCATAGCTTTAAAGGGCCCTAATGAGTGATGCAGATTAATATGAAGCCCTCTTCTTATGAGAGGTAAGTTATTTTCTGGCTTATATTTCAGTATTTGTCCTGTTAGTCTGGGAATAACTGGTCCTCAAACTGACTTCCTACTACCCAACATCACTTTCTGGCAAGGAAACCTAATAGGTCAGAATAGCAGATGTGTAATCTAATCAGATAGACACACAGGCTTCTTCTCTTCCTGAAGATACCCAAGGAACTACATGTCAGCCAAGACCTTTGAAATAGCATGTTTAATACAATTTGTTGCTAAAGTTAATCTTACATTAATTACAAATTTGTTCCATCTAATTGGTTTGGTGCTGCTGGGTGAATGAGAAAGAGAACTGGCCTTGATTTTTTTATCCTGAGGAATCACATTTGTTCTCAATCTTTTTCCAGAATAGTCTTCTGCCCCTGTTTCCAGGGGTCACCAAGAATTGGAGTTAGGCATGGCTCAAAAAAGTCTTTGAGGCCAGAGCCACAGTTGATTCTAAATTTCAGTATCAATTAGGACAGTTGAATGTGAAACGTTCATAGTAGGAATGAGGAAGAGACTTTCAGTGTGAGAATCTGGGCAGTTGAAGTTTGAGTAGGGCCTGGCAGATCATCCTCTTTTGGACTGCTTGGAATCTGACAGCACCCCCAGAAAGAGTGGGAGGAGCTTTCAGAAGGAAAACATTTTAGGTTTAGCTTCTAACACCAAACTCCCTTGGTTGATTTAAAAAGAAACAACAAACAAAAAACGAAGGAGCCTTAAAGGAGTGCTATAAATGGAACATGAATCCAATAAAGACAAATTAATTCCCAAGGCTGGTTGCCTTTCTCGTAGAGCAGGACTTCAGAAAAGACTTTAGTAAGATTAAAAGAGGTTGAACATGAAACAGTAACCATAGCAACTTTGCTTTTTTTTTTTTTTTTTGTCATGAACTAGTAATTCCGTACTGTAATTTGGGTTGCCTACAAGTCTTTTGATCCATGAGGGCAAGGAAATTGCTCTGTTTAGCATAATCCCAGAGACCACTGTGGGGGATTGTATGAACATCTCACAGTTGCCAGCTGAGATTAAGCCAACTCACAGCCATCCAGGTTAGACCTGCAAGAAGAGCATCATGTGAGCAGAGGCACATGGGTGCCTTGGGTAAAAGCACAGCGCTATTCACTGAGCACATCGGCTAAAGAGTTATGTCTCCTGGCTTTTTTCTTGATGAAACATTATCAAGCTACTTCTCTTGGTGAATTGAAACCTATATTCACACGTTGCTGGTATGTGCAGCATTGCATATCATGTCCTAATTTTTGCATTTAGAAAGGATTTATTCTATTTAATCCTTACATAATAAGAAACACAAGTAAGTATTGGAGGATATAAAACCAATCACTCAAAAACCATTTATAAGCAAGCTTTATAAGGAATTTGGGAATACCAACAACACCCTAAAATAGTTCCTCAGGTAAAAAAAAAAAAAACAACAACAACCAACAAACAACATTTATGTAAGTGAAAAAGGTAATGAGCATATATATACTCACCAAAGGGGCAGGTGTGATAATGGGGGTCCAGGTCTTCACCTTTTTTAGATGGTAGTTTCTGTGTCCTTCCCTTTGCTCATGCTGCTTTATTCAGTTACATTGGATTGGGCCGTGAGCCTCCGCCCTTCTAATTCATTGAGTGGGGCTGATCAATCATAGGGATAATGATCAAGAAAGGAAGGAGGGAGAGACTGCAGAGGTTCTCCATCATCTGCTGCGGGGATTCTCAGCTTCAGGGAGTATAAGAAGCATCAGAGGACCTTGTTACAAACATAGATCCCCAGAGTCTGTGTCCAGATTTTGATTTTGTATGTCTGGTTTAGGGCAAGGATTTGCATTTTGATGGGGATTTTCCCAGCCTTTCTCTCTAGTTTCATTTCATACTAGTCCATTTCTTCCCCTAAACTGTAGACTCAAGCTATAACAAACTGCTTGAAGTTCCATAATCCAATGAGCTGTATTATGCCTTTGCACATACTTGGGACAGTTTCCTCTTCCTCCCTCCCTCCTTGAACAAACACATACACACACATATGCATACATACATACCTTGTGTGACTGACACACACATTCAATCTAAGACCAACACCAGACACTTTCTCTCTTCTGTTTCCCTTCTCTGTGTTCAATTTGTACCCTCTCTATTTTCACACCTGTTATACACAATGATGTTTTCTTGCTTACATGTTGTCTCCCTCATTAGACTATGACCTCCTATATGTAAGGACCACCCTTATTCATCTTTATAGTCTCAGCCATACAATTCTCTGTATGGGCTCTACTACTTAAAAGTTACACAATAAAAGTTTGTTGAGCTAAATGAAATGTTTGTTGAAGCAAAGTATTATAGATTCCAGCTCATAACTTGTCCCTAAATAACTGAGACTTGACAGAATTAGGATAATGATAATTTGCTTGGTTAGAAAAAAAGGCTTTTCAAGGAAAAAATTCAGGCAGATATGAAGTTACAAAACAATTAAGAAAGAACAAGAGAATATAATCTTGCTTTTCATATGAACTCCTAAGTAGAAGGCTACTTGTTGAGAAATAAAAATGTCTTCTCACTGAACTTTAGCATTTAAAATATAGTCTATGTCTATTTTCTGGAGTCAAATTGCTCAGGATCAAAAAGAAATAGAGGATTTTATCCTAAGCAAAAAACAAGGGCCTATCATTTCTCATGTCTTTCTTCTCAAGGGGTTAGGATAAATCAGATCCAACTCCAAAGCAACATGCAGGCTTGTTCTTTTTTTCTTTTCTCTTAACCTTAGATTTGATTTCCCTTTCTTCCTAGAAGGTTTAACACTGAAAGTGACTGTTAAGAGATAGCAAGAATAAAGATGTAGTTCTTCTTCCCTCTACTGGAAAACATTAGAAAAAGGTCATAACTGGAAGTACTGTACATTGATGAGGAAAATAAAGAGCTACAGGTGAACCCAAGACATAGGGTATATCATGCCCACAACTGCAGTGGGGAAGGCACTAGGGGGAAAGTATAGACACATACTTTGCTGCCTTGCCCACCTTACTGGGTCGTTGTCATGGGCACTTAAAAGGGAAAAGGAGGGCAATGATATAAAGAAGTTTTGGTAACAAAGCTATGCTAATGTGGCTGGTTAGTCCATAGGCCAGATAAACTAAAAAAATAGTAGCAAAGTATCAAGAAGTAAGCTATTTCTAAAACCATACATCCTGTTCAAGGATTTTAGGGATATTACCAAAGGAAGGGAGACTCTAAATCCATAGTAAAGTATTCCTACAGGCATCTTTGGGGGCATTGCAATGTATGCATTTGTGATCTTAATTCTGTAAACTCTTAGATCTTACTCTCTATAGATTTGTATTTGGATGTAACAGAAGTTTCTGTTAGGTCATTGGATCTGTTTAGACAGTTGCAATTTCAATATTTCTCTTAAGATCATGTTATTTACTCAGAGTCAGAATTATTTAGATAACTTCTGAAAACTCGGAAGGATTAACCCTCCTGCAATTGACTGTGGAAGATGGCATAAGGGGTTGGGAAGCACATGAGCTTTGGAGTGAGGTAGAGCAGGGTGTGATTCCTGGTACTACACTTACCAGCGTGGTGCTTTAAGGTGAATCATTTTGTTTCTTGGAGATTCAGTTTGTGCATTGTTAATACTTGTGGGTGACATTATTAACAACTAACTGAGATAATATTGTGGAAATGTCTACCTGGTACAAAATCTGATACATAGTTAATAAATTCTGGTTTTATTTTAATTTTACCATGATGTCCTTTGGTTAACTCAATTACTTGTTTTTTCTTTCCAACCTCTAGATTTTAGAAGAGGTGCCCAAATTCCACTCTTATATTTATGCTTACGTTATTATCTTCCTTCCTAGAAGTTTTTCTTTTCTTTTTAAAAAAAAATATTTATTTATTTTTTTGGGAGAGTGCAAGTGACGGAGGGGACAGAGGATCTGAAGCAGGCTTTGCGCTGACAGACTGATACCAGTGAGCCTGACATGGGGGTTGAACTCATGAACTGCAAGATCATGACCTGAGCCGAAGTCGGACCCTCAACTGGCTGAGCCACCCAGACGCCTCCTTCCCAGAAGTTTTTAAAATCTGCTTCTGTGCCTTGCTCAAGTTACTGACTTATTAATGATGTACCAGGGTGCTCTAGGGTGTTGGCCAAGAGGTGTATCTATTTCTACACTGAGGGGCTTCTGAGTTTGCATGATGCTTATGGTTTCTCTGAACCAATGGTATCCAGAGTTGACATAAGCCATTTTATAATTCAGTTTTCTCTTCTTTATGGATACAAGTGTTCTGTCATTTGAGACATGCTGCTTAGAAATCTAGTTCTCCCTTAGCCTTCAGGTCAGAATTCTGAAACAGCTCAGGTCTTTGGGTACTCAGATTCACACTGGTGCTGGAGTGGTACTAATTTTGTTATATTTGAGTGTCTTTTGCAATCCCTCTTTTGGAAATTAACTCAAAATAAAGGCAGAAAAGTCTATGAAAACCAACTGAAAAGGCGCTGATGGGTGAGAGGACTTATAAGAACCCCTTCAACAGGGCTCTGTTCTATATCCCAATTTCCTAGCAGATGTGGGGACCACTTCAAGTTTCTTCAAACAAACTTCCTCTCTCTGATTTCTGGGTGGGAGTCACTCTCCAGGCAATAATCTTTTTCATGTCTGCTTCCTTTTTACCTTGCCTTCTTGTTCTTTTTGGGATTGGGACTCTGAATCCCCCAAGGCTTGAAAGATAGCCAAACATTATTTATTATTTTTGTAGCTTTGTAGGCATTCAAAAAATGTTTGGCTTTGAATTGGTTTCAATAAAATAGTTGGCTAGAGTTACAAATGAGCATTTTGGCTGGAATTTTGCTAAATACCAGTTTGAAGCTGAATTTTGGTAAAGCTGCCCTGAATACATCTATCTTTGTCAATGGATTTGTTTGTTTATTAAGTGCATACTTTCTGGATTTTTGTGGGAAGAGAAGGTCAGACAGAGGAGCATGAGGATTAGAAGTGATTACAAATAGAGAAAAGGATTCATGGAGAATGGTGTCTAGAGATAAGGCGTTACGAGAAGGGAGTCTGAGTCATACTGTGCATAAGTGGGTGTCCAGCCCAAAGCCAAAGCCAGAACTGCCATTGAGCTGAGCTTCCCATTGGCATGTTTTCCACATTCTGAATGGTGGAGACATTCTTAAATAGGTAGTCACAATTAATGACAGAGCAAAAGTGTAATTGATATAAAGAATGGTTCTCATAAAAAAGGGCTTTTTCATACTCTTCTAGTTTAAGCTTCTAGAAAATCTTAAAAAGAAGCCAGCCCTAGTTCAAGGGACACAGTGCATCTTTCATAACTGAAGCAAAGCAGATGAATAAATAACCTCTTCAAGGAAAGCCATTAGCAAGTTGGATAATGATATTGACATGAGTAATTGGAGAGAAATAAATAAACTAGTTGCTATTAGAATATTCACTAAGGATTGCCTGTGTATAATTGGGTGTAACTCTTTTTTTTTTTTTTTTTTTTTTTTTTAAAACGTTTATTTATTTTTGGGACAGAGAGAGACAGCATGAACGGGGGAGGGGCAGAGAGAGAGGGAGACACAGGATTGGAAACAGGCTCCAGGCTCTGAGCCATCAGCCCAGAGCCTGACGCGGGGCTCGAACTCACAGGCCGCGAGATCGTGACCTGGCTGAAGTCGGACGCTTAACCGACTGCGCCACCCAGGCGCCCCTGGGTGTAACTCTTAAGACTTGGTGTATGCCACCTTCCATTTTTTAAAAAAGAAAGAATATTTTGAAGGTCCTCTTTTTGGAGACCAAAGACATGAGGCATTGATGACTCAGTGGGGTTGTAGTCTTAGTGTCTGAATCATTTCAAACCTACCTTCTTTTGTAGAGTGCACCTATAGTAAAAGAAGGAGGGAAGTTTATCCTGGAAATTTTTAGGAGACAGTGTCTAGAATTCCAGACGTCTCAAGATTCTTACAACGGAGAAGAAACTTTAGTCTATAAATTTGTCACAATTTTCCAAGATGATTCTTCATTTGGGATGATGGAGGAGATGCTAAAGGCAACAAACACAAAAGAGTAGAAGATGATTAGGTCCTTGAAGCCTGCAAATCGTTAGGTCTCAAAGATGAAACGCTGGACAAAGTTGGGACAAGGTTGACTTACCCATTGTCTGCTCCTTAGAGGCAAGGGTCAGGTTTGAGATTTCTTCTGTAGTTGGAACCCAATGGCTTCTTATTGAGGGGCCGAGTGTCATGCCACAATCTGGCAGGATGCACATCCTGCAAGAAGGTGGTTTTTTCAGAAGAAACACATCTCCATGTTCAGTTTAATTGGAAGTGACCCGGAAAAATGGTGTAACCCCTACAAAACTCAGTTTTCTCATTTTAAAATGGGATCCCCAAATCTATTTCATACTGTTATTAGAGGCTTCAATAAGACTATTTGTGTAAAGTGCCTAACAATGCCTGATACACAACATGTAATAAATGGTAGCTGCTATTTTATTTTTCCCTCGGCATTACAATTTTCACAGGTTAAGAATTTGAGTTGACCCTACTGTTATAACAAACAAAAAACATCCTTAGCTAATCATACTATTACTAACAATAACAAAAGCTGCTATTTAATGAATGATTACCATATGTCTGAGTATTTTACTTAGTATGTATACTAAGTATTTTATGTAGATTATTTCATTTGATTTTGACAGAATCTTATCAGGGAGGTTCTTACAGGAACAAAATTGAGGGCGGCTGGGTGGCTCAGTTGGTTGAGCATCTGACCCTTGATTTTGGCTCAGGTCATGATCTCACAGTTCATGGGATCAAGTCCCACATCAGGCTCCACGCTGAGCCTAGAATTCTCTCTCTCCCTCTCTCTCTTTGCCTCTCCCCCACTCAGTCTCATTCTCTCTGTCAAAAATAAATAAACATTAAAAAAAAGAAACAATTGAAAATGGGAGAATGTCCAATAGTAGTACTTTTCAATGGCGTTGCAAAGAAACATGGGATTCAATCTGCTGGAAATACAAGTTCCAGAGGTATAGTGAGAAAAAGAGAGAAAGAAAGTAGGAGGCACAGTAATTTTTAATCCCATGAGCTCATCTTGAAGACAAGCCTGAGAAAGCCACCCAGCCAGCACCCGGGAAAGGACAACTGAAGCTTTGTGGGCATTGGCAAGGGCAGCCGGATAACATACTGTGAGCAAAAAAGGAAGAACACAGAAATTATAGGGACCTATTAGAGAAGACAGAGGCCCAGTCAACAGAAGAAATTCCTTGAGAAAAAGAAAAAAAAAGTGTAAAGGGAGAATATCTGATGAGAGGGAGGCCCTACAAACAATCTCTTGGATTGAAGTTGAAGAGTTAAAGTCCCTGGGGCAAGAAATGAGGACTCCAGGAAAGGGAAAAATAAATACTCTCCTGTGAAATCAGTTCTTCTGATTGTGGGCTTGCATGTGTTTGGGGAGGGGATGTCAGGACTCTTCATAAATATGTATGTCTAAGTTATTTTATTGAGGTAAACACACTTATAGAAAAATGTGCAAATCATGAGTGTACAGCTTGATGAATTATCACCAAGTGGACACACCCATGTAACCACCACCCAGGTCAAGAAAGAGAACATTACCATATTCATAAATATTTACTACTCCTAGTTTTCACATGCTTAGTTTCTCAAATGAGTCTGTGTCTTTCTAACATAGATATTTAAAGTCAAATGCAGCCAGTTAGGATGTTTTGTATATAAAGTGAGAAAAGAGAGCTTGTTCTAAAAGCAAGTTGGGCAAAACACTTAAAATCCATACAATTCCATAAAAGTGAGGTAATAAAATCTAAATGAAGTATAATTATATGTTTAAATAAGGAATAATTCTATGCACCCTCTCAAACCATTGGGGCACTGAAAATTAAGTTTCAGAGGGGAGTCCCCACTAGAAAAAGGAATAGCCTGTCTTCCTTGCCTGAAGCCTTCAAAAAATATAGCATTTGGCACTGTTGCAAGCACATGGTATGCTCAACAAATATTTATCAATAACGATAATGGTGGTAAGTTACCTTTTTCGTAAAATACATGGTGATCCCTGGTTTCCTTAAACCAATAACTGGGCAAAGAAATATGACTTTTAGTTCTTCTGAAGCTCCTGGTTGAAGCCTTAGGAGAAAGAATAATCTATGAATTACTGGTGATATGTTTTAACCCCAATTGAAATTATTTTGCCCTTCACCTTCCCCCTTTCCCACAACCAAACACAGCTCTGAGTTTTGCAGAGATGAGGGGGAAGATAGAAGGAAGGAAAGAAAATGAGAAGCAAGATGGTGAGCAACAAGTATGGGAGGGAAAAACAAAAGCTGAGCTAAAGCCACTCAGGAAATATCCCTTGTACTTCTATTTGCATCAAGTAATTAATGTTATAATTTGGCATAGCAATTAACCACACTTTTTATTAGATCAGATTTCATTACGTGCTACTTTAATTTTGGTAGGTAGTCATTTGTGAGATGAAGGAAGTTATCCACAGCAGCCACTGCTGTGGGTGACCACTAAGACAGAAAATTAAAAGCCATTTGTCAAATGGAAAGGTTATCTATTTTTTACATATTGTAATATCCTTAATGGGTCCTTCAGGTGAAATTTTACAGAAGACAGAGTTAACAAGTGACATGGAAATTGGAAGATGAGTAATGAATTGGTAACATTTACCTGTTTATGAGTGCAAATTCAAGCCTGGTCTTACAAAACCCCAACATGATCCCTGCTGTGCTACAGATAGATCTTTCTTGACTTATGATGGGGTTATATCCCAATAAACTCACTGTCTGCTGAAACTGCTATAAGTCAAAAAGGCACTTAATACATAGAACCTACAGAAAATCGTAGCTCAGCCTAGCCTACTTTAAATGTGCTCAGAACACTTAAATTTAGCTCTACAATTGGGCACAGTCCTCTAACACAAGGCCTATTTTATAACGAAGTGTTGAACATATCTTATAATTTATTAGATACTGTACTGAAGTGAGAAATAGAATGGTTGAATGGGTACAGAATGGTTGTAAGTATTTAGGTTGTTTATCCTCATTTATCATATGCTATTGCCTACCATCATGGGAGGGTATCGTACCATGTATCCTTAACCTGTGAAAACCTCAAAATTCAAAATGCAAAGTATGTTTTTTACTGAATGTGTATCACTTTTACACCCCACCTAAGGTTGACAGATAGTTAAGTTGAACCGTTGTAAGTTAGGGACCATCTTTATTAATGATTAGTTTTGCCATGCCTTTTAGGTTAGCAACAGAAATTAGGAAAAGCATCTGTTTCATAATGATGTGTGAATTTGATGGTTTGTCATGTCCTCAGGAATATAAAGGCATGCTTTTACAACTTACCCACTGGGGTTAAAGTATAAATAGATGCAGAATTCATATGAAACTTTCTTTCTTTTTTTTTTTAATTTTTTTTTCAACATTTATTTATTTTTGGGACAGAGAGACAGAGCATGAACGGGGGAGGGGCAGAGAGAGAGAGAGAGACACAGAATCGGAAACAGGTTCCAGGCTCTGAGCCATCAGCCCAGAGTCTGACGCGGGGCTCGAACTCCCGGACCGCGAGATCGTGACCTGGCTGAAGTCGGACGCTTAACCGACTGCGCCACCCAGGCGCCCCTGAAACTTTCTTTCTTGATGCCCACTCTAGTGGTGAATTATAACTTAGCAGCTTTGATTTCGAGTCAGCCATTGGGTTTGTATGAGAAACTGAATAGTTTGACACTTTTCTAGGAATATAGACGGTTCAAGTAGCAACAAGTGTCATATGGTACAAAGAAAACTGAAGTCTAGTTTCAGGCTTACCACTAACCAGTTGTGTGACCTGGGGCCACTGAACGCCTCTGGGCCTTAAAATTGGGTGGTTAAAATGATGGGCTTTGGAGCCGAACAGATCCAGTTCAAGGCCCTTATTAAACCTCTAAGAGCTTCAGTTTCTCATCTGCAAAATGGTACCATTAATAATACAAGATTGTTAGAAAGATTAAATGGGACAGTGCATGTGAAAGGCCCAGCATGCAATCAGTGCTCAATAAATAATAGAATTGGAATAAGTGGTCTCTATTTTCCATTCCAGATCTAAAATATTAAGAGTCTATGATAGAGCTTGTAAAGTGTCTGTCAGGATTGGATCTGTTAGCAATTACCGGTTCCTGAGGGGGGGTACGTTGTACCATGTTGCAGCCAAGCTCTACTTCTGCATAGGCTTTTAGGCACTGGTGTTTTTCAGTTATACGTTTATTGAAAATCCTGACATCCCTTGAAAGCAAAAAGGAGGAAATCTGCTCCCTTGTCAAAAGAAGGAAAGTCTATGGGATGCCTGGGTGGCTTAGTCAGTTAAGTGTTTGACATGGGCTCAGGTCATGATCTCACAGTCTACAGGTTCCAGCCCAGCACTGGGCTCTGTGCTGACAGCTCAGGACCTGGAGCCAGCTTTGGATTCTTTGTTTCCCTCTCTCTCTGCCCCTGCCCCACTTGCGGTCTGCCTCTCTCTCTCAAAAATAAATGTTAATAAATAAATGAATTAATTAATTTAAAAGGAAGGAAAGACCATGTGAACTTGCCTGGCACAGCCCTTCAAGAGAGGCTGTTTGCTTGCTTTAAAGATGTGTGGCCTTGGGATCACCAGAGTGGGACAAGGAACATGGCTGGGCCTGGGAGGGAGAATGATCAAAGACAGAAGGCCAAAGTTTTGGGAGGGGCTAATGATAGGGGCAAATTAGTATTTTCAGCAGCATCCTTTCTCTTGCAGTTTCCACAGCTAAGGATGTAGTTTATGGTGGGGGAAATAGCAAGAGACCAGGCCATCCCCAAAGCTTGCCAGTTCACCCCAAGCATAATAACAATGTCCTACATTTTTCAGTTCTTTATTATTGGCAAGTGTTTTCCAAGCCGTGGGCAGTAAACAGGAAAAGTGGATACTCAGTTTGTTTTAACGATGAGGAAATTTAGACCCAGAGAGGCATAAATAAGGGAGTCAAATATTCCAAATCCAGTTTCCTGACCCGTAGTTCCCTGTTCATTCTCCATACTCTTTTATCTCAGATGTACAGTCATGCAGGTTCAGGTATTTCTTTTCTTTCCATTTATGTTTTTCTGAACTTTAGTTTCTTTGCTCACAAAATGAGATGGTTAATAATACCTCCCTCATCAGGTTTGTGTGAGGACTAAATTAGACAATATGTATAGAGTGTTTCATGTAGGAATAGCTATTAGTTGTTGCTATCAGAGAGTTCTAGCTCTCCTACCGCCAAGGAAGATGCTAAATTCCTAGCATCACTTCTTACTGTTTCCTCCAATGAGCCCATGTTTTGAAAGATTTTGCATATCAAATTGCTTATATTGGTTAATAATTTTTTTATTATCAAAGGCATTTAAGATTGCCAGTTGGGATTCCCTGATCTGCAATTCCATCAATGCTGAATTGATTTAATTATAATAAAAGCAAAGAAACCTGGTATTTAGAGAGCCTTTTCATCCTCATCTAAGTAAATGTACTTCTTTCAGGGTGTTTGAAGTCTCTGAAACATCTTGCTGTTCTCCAGCACTGTCTTTGCAGATTCTGGACATAGCTGGGCTCTCACTTGTCAATGAATAAGCCAAATCTTATTATTATAATCTGAGTAGGTTGTCGTTTTGTGTGTGATCTAATTCAGTTTTTGAATGTTACAATTTTTTCCATCACATCATGGGAAATTGGTGTGGTCCAGAAATAATAAAAATGAATTCATTATGAATGAAACTGAAGATGAATTTTTAACACGCTACCAGAAGTTACTGATTAACAGGCATACTGACACTTCAGATACTCCATTCTGCTATACAAGAACTAATTTGTGTATTTCATTCATTGTCATTAAAGGCCAAGTTCAATTATAATTTTTAATTTGTATTTTTTTCTTTACCCTTCTGCCATGCGATTCTTATATCAGAAAGTAAAGAAAAATCGTTTTTTTAGTATACAGAAATTAGATCTTTTATAGAAAAATTTAACTGTTAAGATGGCAAATGATCAAAGATACTGAAAAATACAAATTTCACATAAACTCATCTCTTATTTTGAAAAGATATGTTACACAGAGAATAAGTCTTGAGGCTTTCAAGATATTATTGGGTCAGGCTAAAATAATTTCATTGTGAGAGCATTTTCCTTCTCTGTGTGCAGTCTAAGTGCATATTTTGTGCTCTTAGGAATAACTTTCCAAAGCTGTGTAAAGAATGTAGCAATAAAATCTAATAAGAATTATGGCTCATGACTTGAATGATGTCAGTACCCTTTTAATCCTCCCAAACATGAAAACGTTTTCTCCTAAATAAGATTTCTTAACTCTTTATTTCTAAGGAAAATTGCAGAGCTCTGCAATTCTACTGGCAAAGTAAGAGTTAAAGGAAGGTGTTTTGTTCCATTGTTAATACTTAGGCTTGTTATTAAGATAATCACTTTAGAAAAGAAATGTATCCTAGACAATACTATTTTTGTGAATACATATTCTTTTATCTTTTTTTTTATATATTACATAACATCAGACGATTTCTGAGTTCAGTGTTTCAGCAATAATCCTTTGTTTTCTCTTTAAGCCTGTGGTTCTCAAACTTGAGTGTGAATCAGAATCACCTGGAAGACTTGCTAAAGCATAAATGACAAGTGCTCATTCTCAAAGTTTCTGATTCAGGAGGCCTGGGCTGGGCACGAGAATGTATAGTTCTAGTAAGTTCCCAGGTGGCACTGATACTGCTAGTCTGGGGATCACACTTTGCTATTAGCAGCTTTATACCATTTAACCTTCTTATCTTACAACTTAATTTGATGGGATTCAGTCATCCTGAAGCATGTATGTCCCCTTAGTTTGGAAGAAGCCGAAGTTCAGTAAGTTATCTATAGTTTGGTTATTTGGCCACTCCAGATTTAGTTCAAGTCAAAGGACTGCATACAGAAAAGCATAGCTGATGAACAGTTCGCTGCTTGAAGATGTCAGACTGTAGAATCTCTACGGGTAAGTGTGTGATTTCTTTAGTGACATCACATTTGCCTGCAGAGATTTTCCAGTCTGTCACTTTTGAAGTTGTATTTAAGATGGAAAAAAGTTGTCTTCTTTCTACAGTGATCTTTCCAGGAAGGCTAGATTTTAAAACTACTTTGCCCAAGATTAAAACTGAATGGGAAAACAGAGTTATGGTTGGGGTTCAGATAGGAGTAAGTGAGAATAGATACTCTCTGATTCTGGCACACATCTCCATGGAGAATGAAGGAAAATGGAAAAGTGAACCTTCCCAAACCACAACCAATCTCATTTGTAACAGTGTTTTAGCCACACTGAAATCTTTATGGTCAATCCAAGTGAATATCCTTGAATTTCAAGCAATTTTATCTAATGGTTAGACTGTGCAATTGGGTTTCTCAGTCTTTCTTAATTTGCACACATGCCTAGCTAATCTCATGAGAGATAAGTGGAAAGAGGGGGTGTGCTTCTCAATTATTTTCCCCATCTCTCTTCTACTTAGAATAGCTGTTTTAATAAGTAACATTACCTGCTGCTAATTTTTAAAATGGTGGAATAAAGTGTAATAAGCAATGTTTACTTCAGAGGCTCAATAATCTGTGAATATCATGATATCATAAAGTTTATCTACATTGTTGGGATTTTTTGAAGTTGTTCATTTGTCAGAACATACTTTTTGATCAATGTTAGATGTAAATTTATTTCACCATTTGGCTACAACAGGGACTTTGTATATTTTTGTTCCCTTCTGTATCCTGGCACATAACAGGTACTCAATAAACATTTATTTAATGAATGGACATCAATTTACTTTTTTTTTTAAATGCTTATTTACCATTAGAAAGGCAATAGAAATATACATCAAGTCACATTTTATTAATATCAGAGTGAACATATTTAACTTCAAACCAGACAAAACCAAAACATTTAAATATCAAAAATCTATCTTGGTAATAAAGAATATTCCTGGGGCGCCCGAGTGGCTCAGTTGATTGAGCGTCTGACTCTTGATCTTGGCTCGGGCCATGATGTCACAATTCGTGAGTTTGAGCCCTGCGTGGGGCTCTGCACTGAAAGTGTGGAGCCTGCTTGGGATTCTGACTCTCCCTTTCTCTGCTCCTCCCCTGCTTACTCGTGCTCTCTCTTAAAAAGTTTTCCTGATAGTCTAATGGAACTTAAAAATTTTCCCTGATAGTCTAACAATGTTATATTATGTTTTTCTGGCATGTAGTTTTATTTCAGATGATTAGTTTTTAGTCCTGGATTATATCCAAATTTATGTAATGAATCACGAAATTAGGTTTGATTTTGTTTATACTACACAGCACAGTGTCTCGATTATCTGTTAATCTGCAATATACACATCCTTTGACCTCAAGATGACTTTAAAAGCATCCTATCAATTGCATTCTGACTTTTCTAGATAAACCATAAATACAAACTTAACCTAAAATCTCTCATAAGTGTGCAGAGGATACAACAGGTGGCTCTGATCTGATGTGAGTGCAGCTAAATAATGTGTTGAAGTAATTGGAGTTTAGAAAGATAAAAAACATCTGGTTTCAAAGGAGAACATTTCCATCCATTTTACTGCTTTTTAGAGAGCTACATCATTCTGGGTTATGTAGAAAGAAAGGGCTAGTGTTAGGAACTCCATGATCCTCATTCTGTTCATCTAAGCTCCAAAGGGTGGGACTAGTATACTTGATCATGGAAGGAGGATAAGGTTTCTTATGCCATTTTTCATTTTTTTCTTTTCTAGTCCTGCTTTTTGTTTTATATGTATTTGCAGGGACTGGTTAACAGTATCACTTGTTCTTTTGAAGGAAAATTGAAGCTGTGAATGATGGAATCATAGTTGCCATGTCCCTGATTGTTGATATCCTGTTTGTTTCTTTGCTCTGTGATAACAGACCTTTGGAAGAGCAACATCATTTTAACCCCATAACTAGGCTCTTAAGGTATAGCCAGCCTATAATACAGCACTCCTGTTAAACACTTCCACAGAGAAAAACTCCTTTGTAAATGCAAATATTTGATGGATAAGCATTATCTGACAGTAAGATATTACAGATGAATTTAGAATACCACACCTACCAGAGATTAAAAGTCTGAAAAAAAAAATCAAACAATATGGTTACATTTTGAAAGATCAGGAGGCCAAGATCTGCCCGGTAGTTCTCAACCTTGACTGCATATCAGAATCATGTTGGAACTTATGGAAAAGACAGATTTCTGTGCCCCAACCAATACCTCCTGAATCTGAATTTCCCAGATGTGAATTTGAGAAGTCTCTATTTAAAAAAAAGAATTTTATTTTTTGGAGAACTTTCATGTAGAAAAATGAGTGAAAAGTACAGAGAGCTCCCATATGCTCCCTATTCTTACACACCTTCCCTACTATGGACTTCATGCACCATAGTGATACATTCATTGCAATCAGTGAACCTGCATTGACACATCATTATCACTCAAAATACATAGTTTAAATTAGGGTCATTCTTAGTGTTGTATGGGTTTTAACAAAGATATGATGACATGTATCCAGCATTGTAGCATCATCCAAAATAGTTACAGTGCCTTAAAAATTCTCTGTGCTCTGCCTATTCATCCATCTCTTCCTCCAACCCCTCATCTTTTTACTGTCTCCATAGTATTGTTTTTTCCAGGTCAGAGGGTTAGAATCATACAGTATGTAGCCTTTTCAGATTTGCTTCTTTCATTTAGTAATATGCATTTCCTCCATGTCTTTTTCTCTATGTCTTTTCATGGCTTGATAGCTTATTGCTTCTTGTCACTGAATAATATCCTACTGTTTGGATGTACCACAGTTTATTTATTCATTCACCTACTGAAGGACTTTGTGGTTGCTTCAGTTTTTGTAATTATGAATAAAGTTGCAATAAACATCCCTGTGCAGGATTCTATGTGAACAGAAGTTTTCTATTTGTTTTGGTAAACACTAAGGGGCATGATTGCTGGATTATATGGTAGCAGTATATTATGTTTTCCAAGAAACTGCCAAACTGTCTTTCAAAGTGGATGTTCCATTTTGCATTCCTACCAGCAATGAATGAGAGTTCCTGATGCTATGCATCTTTGTCAGCATTTAGGGTTGTCAATGCCTTGGATCCTGGCCCTTCTAATAGGTGTGTAGAAGTCTCTCATTATTCTTTTAATTTGTAATTCCCTCATGACATGATGTTAAACATCTTTTCATATGTTTATTTGCCATCGTATATCATTTTTGGTGAAGTGTCTGTTTAGGTCTTTTACCCATTTTTTAGTTGTTTTCTTACTGTTGAGTTTTAAGAATTCCTTGCATATTTTGGATATTGGTCCTTATCAGATGGGTCTTTTGCAACTATTTTCTCCCAGTCTGTGGCATGTCTGCCCATTCTCTTGACATTATCTTTTGAAGAACATAAATTCTTAATTTTAATAAAGCCCAACTTATCAATTATTTCTTTCATGGATTGCGCCTTTGCTGTCGTATCCTCAAAAGTAATTGCCATACCCAAGGTCACTTAGGTTTTCTCCTGTGTTACCTTCTAGAACTTTTATAGTTTTGCATTTTACATTAGGTGTGTGATCCATGTTGAGTTAATTTTTGTGAAGGGTGTAAGGTCTGTCTGTCTCTCTCTCTCTCTCTTTTTTTGATTGTGGATATCTGGTTGTTCTAGCACCATTATTGGAAAAGACTATCTTTGCTCTATTGCTCCACTGTATTGCCTTTGCTCCTTTGTCAAACATCAGTTGACTGTATTTATGTGGGTGTACTTCTGGACTCTCTATTCTTTTTTTTAAATGTTTATTATATTTTGAGAGAGAGAGTGGGGGAGGGGCAGAGAGAGACAGGGAGAGAGAGAATCCCAGGCAGGCTCTGTGCTCCCAGTGCAGAGCACCATGTGGGGCTTGATCTCATGAATTGTGAGATCATGACCTGAGCTGAAATTCAGAGTTGGATAGTTAACCAACTATGCCACTAAGGTGTCCCTGGACTCTATTCTCTTTCATTTTTCTATGTATCTATTCTTTGACCAATACCACACTGTTTTGATTACTGTAGCTGTACAGTAAGTCTTTTAAGTTGGGTAGTGTCAATCCTCTCACTTTGTTCTTCTCCTTCAATATTGACTTGGTTATTCTGGGTCTTTTGCCTCTCCATATGAACTTTAGAATCTGTTGATATCCACAAAATAGCTTGTTGGGATTTTAATTGGGATTGGGTTTTCTCTATAGAGCAAGTTGAAAAGAACAAACATCTTGACAATATTGAGTCTATCCATTACCATGGAATATATCACCATTTATTTAGTTCTTTTCTGAAATCTTTTACAAGAGCTTTGTAATTTTCCTCACATAGATATTTTCCATCTTTTGTTGGTTTATATCTAAATATTACATTTGGGGGGTGCTAATATAAATGGCAATGTGTTTTTACTTTCAAATTCCACTTATTCATTGCTGGTATACAGGAAAGCAATTGACTTTTGCATATTAACCTTACATCTTCAACCTTGCTCTAATTGCTTATTAGCTCTAGAAGTTATTTCATCAATTCTTTTGGGTTTTCTATATTGATAATCATGTTATATGCAAACAAAGACAGCTTTATTTCTTCTTTCCCACTATGTATACTTTTATTTCCTTTTCTTATTGCATTATTTAGAACTTGTAATACAATGTTGAAAAGAGTGGTAAGTAGAGATATCCTTGCTGTGTTTCTTTTTTTTTTAATTTTTTTAATGTTTTTTATTTATTTTTGAGACAGAGAAAGACAGAGCATGAGCAGGAGAGGGGCAGAGAGAGAGGGAGCCACAGAATCCGAAGCAGGCTCCAGGCTCTGAGCTGTCACAGAGCCTGACGCGGGTCTCGAACTCATGGAGTGTGAGATCATGACCTGAGCCAAAATCGGTCGCTTAACCAACTGAGCCACCCAGGTGCCCCAATCCTTGCTGTGTTTCTGATATTAGCATGAAAGCTTCAAGTTGTTCTCAACAAAGTATGACATTTTCTATAGTTCTTTGTAGATTTTTAAAATAGAGTTGAAGAAGTGCCTCTATTCCTAGCTTGCTGAGAGTTTTTTAAATCATGAATTGGTGTAAGATATTGTCAAATGCTTTCTTGCACCAATTAATGATCATGTGATTTTTTTTCTTTAGTTTCTTGATGTGAAAGATGACATTAATTGATTTTTTGAATGTTGAACCAGTCTTGCACTCCTTGGATAAATCCCACATGGTCATGGTATATAATTATTTTTATACATTGTTTATTTGATTCGCTAATATTTTCATGAGGATCTTGTATCTATGTTCATGAGAGATATTAGTCTATCATTTTATTTTCTTTTAAGTCTTTGTCTGGTTTTGGTATTAGGGTAATGCTGGCCTAATGGAATGAATTAGAAAGTATTCACCTGTTTTTTTCTGGAAGAGATTGTAAAAAATTGGCGTAATTTCTTCCTTAAATGTTTTGTAAAATTTACCATTGAAACTGTCTGTGCCTGGTGCTTTCTGTTTGGAAGATTATTAACTACTGATCCAATTTCTTTAATCAACAGAGGCTATTCAGATTGTCTTTTTCATCTTTTCTGAGTTTTGGAAGATTGTACCTTGTAAAGAATTTGTCTGTTTTATCTAAGTTATTAAATTTGTCAGCATAAAGTTGCTTATAATATTTCTTTATCCTTTTAATGTCCACAGGATTTGTATTGATGTCCTTTCTTTCATTTCTGTATTAGTAATTTGTGTTTCTTCTTTTTTTTCATTGGCCTAGCTAGAGACCTATTGATTTTATTGATCTTTTCAAAGAAACAGCTTTTGGTTTTGCTGATCTTTCTCTGTTGATTTCCTATTTTCAACTTCATTGATTTCTGCTCTAATTTTCATTATTTTTCTTCTGATTACTTTGGAATTAATTTTTCTTCTTCTAGTTTCCTATGGTGGAAGTTTAGATGATTGGTTTTAGAGCTTCCTTCCTTTCTAATATATGTATCCAATGCTATAAGTTTCCCTCTAGGCACTGCTTTCACTGCATCCCACAAAATTTGATAAGTTGTGTTTTCATTTTAATTTAGTTCAAAATATTTAAAATTTTCTCTTGAGATTTCTTCTTTGACCCATGTGTCACAAAGAAGTGTGTTTGATTAATCTCCATGTACTGTATTTTGTGATTTTCCAGTTATCTTTCTGTTATTGATTTCTACTTTAATTCCATTGTGGTCTGAAAGCACATTTCTATTATTTTAAACTTGTTGAGCTGTGTATTATGGCCTACAACATGGTCTACACTGTTGAATGTTCCAGTGGGTACTTGAGAAAATGTGTAATTTGCCATTGTTGCATGGAGTAGTCCATAGTTGTCAATTATTTCCAGTTGATTGATGGTGCTGTTGAGTTCAACTATGTCTTTACTGATTTTCTGGCTGCTAGATCCGTTTCTGATAGAGGGGAGTTAACATCTCCAACTAAAATAGTGGATTCATCTATTTCTCCTTGCAGTTCTTTCAGTTTTTGCATCATATATTTTAATGTTCTGTTGTTAGGTGCATGCACATTAAAGGATTGTTGTGTCTTCTTGGAAAATTAATGCCATTATCTTTATGCAATATCCCTCCTTATTCTGGATACTATTCAGAAGACTGCTGTGTCTGAAATTAATATAGCTACTCCTACTTTTTTTTCTATTAGTGTTAACATGGTATATTTTTCTACATCCCTTTACTTTTTTATTTTAGAGAGAGAGAGCATGATCAGGGGAGAGGGGCACAGGGAGAAAGAGAGAGATAGAGAGAGAGAGAGAGAGAGAGAGAGAGAGAGAGAGACTGAGAATCTTAAGCAGGCTCCATGCTCAGCACAAAGCCTGATGCTGGACTTGATCCCATGACACTGAGATCCTGACCTGAGCTGAAATCAAGACTTTGATGCTCAAACAACTGAGCCACCCAGGTGCCGAGAGGCACCTCCATCCCTTTACTTTTAATCTACATGTGTCTTTATGTTTAAACTGGGTTTCTTGGGGCGCCTGGGTGGCGCAGTCGGTTAAGCGTCCGACTTCAGCCAGGTCACGATCTCGCAGTCCGTGAGTTTGAGCCCCGCGTCAGGCTCTGGGCTGATGGCTCAGAGTCTGGAGCCTGTTTCCGATTCTGTGTCTCCCTCTCTCTCTGCCCCTCCCCCGTTCATGCTCTGCCTCTCTCTGTCCCAAAAATAAATTAAAAAAAATAAATAAATAAACTGGGTTTCTTGTAGACAATATATAGTTGGTTCTTATTTTTTGTTACACTTTGAAGTGTCTTTTAATTGGTATATTTAGACCATTGACATTATAAGTGATTTGACATAGTTGGAGTAATGTCTAGCATATTTGCTATTACTTTTTATTTGCTGCCTTTTTTCTTTGCTATTTTTGTCTTCTGCACCTTTTCTGCCTTTCATAGTTTTTTTTATTTTATTTTTTTTTTATTTTCTGAAATTTATTGACAAATTGGTTTCCATACAACACCCAGTGCTCATCCCAAAAGGTGCCCTCCTCAATACCCATCACCCACCCTCTCCTCCCTCCCACCCCCCATCAACCCTCAGTTTGTTCTCAGTTTTTAACAGTCTCTTATGCTTTGGCTCTCTCCCATTCTAACCTCTTTTTTTTTTTTTTTCCTTCCCCTCCCCCATGGGTTCCCGTTAAGTTTCTCAGGATCCACATAAGAGTGAAACCATATGGTATCTGTCTTTCTCTGTATGGCTTATTTCACTTAGCATTACACTCTCCAGTTCCATCCACGTTGCTACAAAAGGCCATATTTCATTTTTTCTCATTGCCACGTAATATTCCATTGTGTATATAAACCACAATTTCTTTATCCATTCATCAGTTGATGGACATTTAGGCTCTTTCCATAATTTGGCTATTGTTGAGAGTGCTGCTATGAACATTGGGGTACAAGTGGCCCTATGCATCAGTACTCCTGTATCCCTTGGGTAAATTCCTAGCAGT
The DNA here is from genome assembly GCF_022837055.1 of Prionailurus viverrinus. Lineage (NCBI taxonomy): Eukaryota > Metazoa > Chordata > Mammalia > Carnivora > Felidae > Prionailurus > Prionailurus viverrinus. Next base: position 75,054,741 of record NC_062563.1, read on the forward strand.
GCTATTGCTGGGTCATAGGGTAGGTCTATTTTTAATTTTCTGAGGAACCTCCACACTGCTTTCCAGAGCGGCTGCACCAATTTGCATTCCCACCAACAGTGCAAGAGGGTTCCCGTTTCTCCACATCCTCTCCAGCATCTATAGTCTCCTGATTTGTTCATTTTGGCCACTCTGACTGGCGTGAGGTGATACCTGAGTGGGGTTTTGATTTGTATTTCCCTGATAAGGAGCGACGCTGAACATCTTTTCATGTGCCTGTTGGCCATCCGGATGTCTTCTTTAGAGAAGTGTCTATTCATGTTTTCTGCCCATTTCTTCACTGGGTTATTTGTTTTTCGGGTGTGGAGTTTGGTGAGCTCTTTATAGATTTTGGATACTAGCCCTTTGTCGGATATGTCATTTGCGAATATCTTTTCCCATTCCGTTGGTTGCCTTTTAGTTTTGTTGGTTGTTTCCTTTGCTGTGCAGAAGCTTTTTATCTTCATAAGGTCCCAGTAATTCACTTTTGCTTTTAATTCCCTTGCCTTTGGGGATGTGTCGAGTAAGAGATTGCTACGGCTGAGGTCAGAGAGGTCTTTTCCTGCTTTCTCCTCTAAGGTTTTGATGGTTTCCTGTCTCACATTCAGGTCCTTTATCCATTTTGAGTTTATTTTTGTGAATGGTGTGAGAAAGTGGTCTAGTTTCAACCTTCTGCATGTTGCTGTCCAGTTCTCCCAGCACCATTTGTTAAAGAGGCTGTCTTTTTTCCATTGGATGTTCTTTCCTGCTTTGTCAAAGATGAGTTGGCCATACGTTTGTGGGTCTAGTTCTGGGGTTTCTATTCTATTCCATTGGTCTATGTGTCTGTTTTTGTGCCATCAACTATACTTTTAAAAAACTTTTCTTCATGGTTTCCCTAGAATTTGCAATATACAACTAATCCAAACCCACTTTCAAATAACAATATACCATTTCTCAGGTAGGTTAAGTACTTTATAATAACAAACTATTTCTAATTCCTACATACTATCCCTTGTATCATTGTTGTAATTCGTTTTACTTATACATAAGCATATATATCTACATAGATATAACACACATAAATGTATATAATTTAATATGTCGTTGCTATTATTTTGAACAACCGTTGTTTATTAGATCAATTAAGAATAAGAAAAACAAAAGTTTTTATTTTGCCTTCACTTACCCATTTTCTAATGCTCTTCTTTTCTTTATTTAGATTCAAGGTTCTGGCTTATATCAATTTCCTTCTCTCTGAAGAATTTTAACATCTTTTGTAAGGCAGATCTACTGGCAACAAATTTCCTGAATTTCTGTTTGTCTGATAAAGTCTTATTTCTTTTTAATTTTTTAAAAATACTTATTTATTTTGAGGGGGGTGCTGGTGGAGGGGAAGAGTGCACTAGTGAGGGACGGGCAGGGAGAGAGGGAGAGAGAATCCCAAGCAGGCTCTGTTCCTTCTGCATGGAACCCTATGCAGGGCTCAATCTCATGAACTTTGAGATCATGACCTGAACCAAGATAAGAATTGGATGCTTAACCAACTAAGCTACCTAGATATCCCTCTTTTTTTTTTTATTAAAAAAAATTTTTTTATTAGTTTTCTTTATTTTTGAGTGGCAGAGAAAGACAGAGTACATGTGGGGGAGCGGCAGAGAGAGAGGGAGACAGAATCCAAAGCAGGCTCCAGGCTCTAAGCTGTCAGCACAGAGCCCCATGCAGGGCCCTAACTCACGAACCATGAGATCATGACCTGAGCCAAAGTCGGAGGCTCAACCCACGGAGCCACCCAGGTGCCCCTCCCTCTTTTTAATTAAAAAAAGAAAAATTTAATGTTTATTTATTTATTTTTTTCCTTTTCTTAAAAAAAATTTTTTTAACGTTTATTTATTTTTTGAGACAGAGAGAGACAGAGCACGAACGGGGGAGGGTCAGAGAGAGGGAGACACAGAATCGGAAACAGGCTCCAGGCTCTGAGCCATCAGCCCAGAGCCCGACGCGGGGCTCAAACTCACGGACCATGAGATTGTGACCTGAGCCGAAATCGGCCGCTCAACCGACTGAGCCACCCAAGTGCCCCAATGTTTCTTTATTTTTGAGAGAGAGAGAGAGAGAGAGAGAGAGACTGAGTGTGAGTGGGGGAGGGGCAGAGAGAGAAGGAGACACAGAATCCAAAGCAGGCTGCAGGCTCTGAGCTGTCAGCACAGAACCCATCACAGGGCTCAAACTCACAAACCATGAGATAATGACCTGAGCCAAAGTCAGATGCTTAACCAAATGAGCCACCCAGACACCCACCTCTTTTTAATTTTTGCAAGATAATTTCACAAGGTACAAAATTCTAGGTTGGTGGGTTTTTTTCCCCAACATTTGAAACAAATTTCATTCCACTCTTCTCTTGCTTGCATGGTTTCTGAGGATAAAACTAATGAAATTATTGTACCTGTTTCTTTTTAGGTAAGGTGATTTTTCTTTTCTGAGATTTTTGAGTTTTTTTTCATCATTGATTTTCTGAATTTTGAATACAATATGCCTAGGTGTGGGGTTTTTTGTTTGTTTTCCTTTGTTTTGTTTTGTTTTGACATTTATCCTGCTTGGTGTTTATCTGGGCTTCCCGGATTCGTGGTTTGGTATCTGACATGAATTTGGGAAAATTCTCCATCATTATTGACTCAAATATTGCTTCTGTTCCCTTCTTTCTTCTACATTTGGTACTCCTATTATGCATGCATTAAACATCTTGTAACTACTCCACAGTTCCCGGATATTCCGTTCTTTTAAAAAAATTTGTTGTTAGAGTTGATGTACACTGTTTTATTAGTTTCAGATGTACACCATAGTGATTTGACATTTCTATACATTATGCAATGCTCACCATAAGTGTAGTTACCATCTGTCACTTTACAGTGTTTTTATATTAAAAAATATAATATGTATAATATTATAATATTATAAAATATTCCCTATGATATACTTTTTATTCCTGTGATTTATATAACTGGAAGTTTGTACTTTTTTTTTTCAGTTTTTCTTTGTGCTTTTCAGTTTTGAAAGTTTCTATTGCCAATGGTGCCTGGGTGGCTCGGTTGTTTAAGTGTCCAACTACTGCTCAGGTGAAGGTCTTATAGTTTATGAATTTGAGCCCTGTATCAGGCTCTGTGCTGACAGCTCAGAGCCTAGAGCTTGCTTCAGATTCTGTGTCTCCTTCTCTCTGCCCCTACCCCACTTACACTTTGTCTCTCTCTCTCAAAATAAATGAACATTTAAAAAAATTTAAAAAGAAAGTTTCTATTGTCATATCCTTAAACTCAGATTCTTTCCTCTGTTGTGTCCAGTCTACCAATTAACCTATGAAAGGCATTCTTCATTTCTGTTAGTGTTTTTTTTTTGAACTCTAGCATTTCTTGTGCATTCTTTATTAAAATTGTCATCTTTCTGCTTATAATAACTACGTATTCTTATATGTTGTCTACTTTTTCCAGTAAATCCCTTATTGTAGTTTAAAAAAATTTTCCTGATCTGATAATTCCAACATTCTTGCCATTTCTGACTCTGGTTCTTATGTTTGTTTAGTGTTGTCAAATTGTTTTTCCCTTCTAGTATGCTTTGTCATGTTTTGTTGAAAGATAGACCTAATGTACTGGGTGTAAAGGAACTGTGATAACTGGCCTTTTATAATATGATGATAACATGTCAGGGGAGGAGAAGCATTCTACAGTCCTATGATTAGGTCTCAGGTTTTTAGTGAGCCTGTGCCCCTGGACTGTGAACTTCAACAGTGCTTCTCAGTACCCCCAACCTCACCTTAGGTGGAACAGGATGGCTAGAAGGAGCTGGAGTTGAGCTTATCCCAGGTCTGATAAAACCCCAGTAGAGTGTAGGCTTTGGTAAAATAGTTTCACCTGTGGGTAGGCCTTATTAAGAAGAATAGAATGCTTTGGCATATTTCAAAATGGTTCCTTTAGCTCCTACCCTAATTGGAAGCACAAGGAGGTTTTTCTCTGGTATAAAACATAAGGACCAGGTCAAGCAACTGGAGGTAAAACTCACAAAAATTTGGGGGCCCCTCTATGACTGAGTCCTACTGGAGTTTTTAGCTCTCAGACTTGTCCATGCTGAGCTTCCAGCAATTCCTCAATAGCAGTTCAGGTTTTCCTACCCTGGGACTGGTTCCCGTGGAGGTTTCTGCTGTGGTAAGTTGCGATTTTCTGTATTCACCCATCTCTTCAATCTTGGGTGCAATGGTTTGTGCTGTGAATTCAGTTCTTTAATGAGTCTAAGAAGAGTTGTTGATTTTTCAGTTTATTCACCTTTTTATTGTTGGGATGCAGTGGTGACTTCTGAGCTCTGTGCATGCCAAATGGGAATATGGAAGTCCGGAAATTTTTCTTTTTTTTTCTTTTTTAAATTTTTTTTTCAATGTTTATTTATTTTTGGGACAGAGAGAGACAGAGCATGAACGGGGGAGGGGCAGAGAGAGAGGGAGACACAGAATCGGAAACAGGCTCCAGGCTCTGAGCCATCAGCCCAGAGCCTGACGCGGGGCTCGAACTCCCGGACTGCGAGATCGTGACCTGGCTGAAGTCGGACGCTTAACCGACTGCGCCACCCAGGCGCCCCTAAGTCCGGAAATTTTTCAAATGAGTGATTGGGTTTGGAGCTCATTGGCAAAAGCCAACTTCAAAAAAGCAATATGATCTTGTTTCAGAGAATAGCTATGAATTTATAAATTTATTTAAAAATACATAAAATATAAAATTGGTAAAAGTGGACACTGTTCTGGTTGAAGTGTGTGTGTTGGTGAGGCAGGCACCCATTATTTTGTGCTCTCAGACCCTTATCTAATGGCAGTCTCAAACTGCCTTGCAGAGTCCTTCATTTACCATTCATATGGGTCTTTCCGGTATGGAATAAGCCAATGATCTCTGAAAGCTCTAGGAGGAGGGGGTTCCATGTGTGAATTTGAGTTTCCTATCAAGGCAAGGAGGGACAGCACCTGAAGGGGCACTGACTTCAAATATTTGGCCTGTAATTGCCATTGGAAAGTGAAGAGGGTAGGAAGGTGATGCGATTGGAATCGAAGTTAGAAATCTATTTGTTGGGCAAAAAGACCTTTTTGCAATTTGCCCCCTTTAAACATTCCTGCCGGTGCAGGGTATTATTTAGTTAATCCGGCCTAAAGGGATGTTTTAAAGGTGGAGGATTGCCCTGGTGATGAACAAATATGAGAAATAAACTTCCAGTGGGGCTGGGTTGCCTGCTGACTGTGATTTCCTGATGATCTATAACAATGGTTATTCACTAACAGCTGGCGCATGTCTCCCTTGGACAAAGCCACTGGGAAGCGCAGGCGCTCAGATTGGTGAACCAGAACCGTTTCCCTGGTAACCGTTAACTAGCACGTGTTTTATTGTTTCCAACTGCTTTTCCTGGGGTATTTGCAGGTGGTGGGAGATGCTTTCTTAAAGAGGGGTCATAACCTCGTGAACTTTCAGATGTTGCAACAAATTGGGGAACAAAACATTTTTTTCTCTTTCAAATATATTAAGTAAATCTTATTACATAGCATTTTCAAGACAGATGCAGCCCAACAGTTTTTCTATTTTGCCATTATTTCCAGATGTTACCAATTTTAAAGTCGGAGTTCTGTTTTATGATCAGGATCTATAGGAAGGTAATATTAGTGATGTGTATGGCAGCAGAATATTATTTTGGCCTTTTTGGGATGTGTTCTGGTTCTATATTTTGCTGTAAAAGGGGAAATCCAACCATACAATCTGAATGTACTTTAAACTGGATTTCTAATGGTTTCTGTATTTTGCCTCTTCATTAATTTAGCTCAATGTGTTTGGCTTTACTGGTACTTTTCTTTCTTGATTTTAATGCACCACAAAGTTTGTTGTGTTGCCATAAAATACAAGACCAAGTAAGCTAAGACTTGATCATGTTAGGATTTCCTTCTATATTTGACATATTTTTGAAAGGATCAGTTAATTTCCAGATGGACAGCTCCCTCTTCTGTCTGGTTTCTAGAATTTGCATCTTCTGAAACTACAGATGGAAGATGAAATATGTATCATAGAATTCTGTAGCTTGGCTGAAGCTTGAATATAGTTACTGTCTATCCAATAGCAAATTCATGATAGAAATATGGAGGGTGTTTCCATTGTAATTATTTGGTTTAAAATAAAGTCATACACTTTGTAAATGCTGGCTGAAAGTAAATGAAACATTCTTTTAAGTTAATATTGAACTTTATCTGCAGATAGCCCTGAAAAAAAAATGCAGCTCTCATTGATCACTAGTATGAACTCTGAAATACCTGGATTTGGTCAAATGAGCATTTGTCACTTGATTTGCCAAAAATCCAAACAGTACTGCAACTCAAGTCTTCTCTTGAGCCTAATTTGCAGCCTTTTCTTGGAAATGTGCTTCAGGGTACATGCAAACATGTACCTACTTAAAAATTAGATCAGTGGCATTCAAATGCTCTTCTCCAGGACCTTACAATGTTTAAAAGGCTTTTTTAAAAACAAGTATTTAAAAAAAATATTTGTTTGCTTGGGTCCAGTTTAATCACTATAGGCAAGAGTTAGGGTTATGCTCTGAAAATGAATACTGAAAGATCTATAACCTAAACTCATAACCATAGAACCAAAAGAGCTAATAAATTATGATGATGAGGGCACTTATGTACAGTATTTGTTTCTAGAGATACAACGAAGTGATAAATTTTGACTGTGAAGAGGAAAATGTCGATTCATTCAGATTTACCCCTCTCAGTCCCTCCAGTGGCAGGGTTTTGGGGATTATATGACCCTAATCATATGAATGTATATGAAGTGAATACTCTTCACAATTCTCCACTTTGTTTTTGTTGGGGCAGGCACACCTAGGGACCCTCTGAACAAGAAACCTCATTTTCCTTCACACATTCCTGTTGGTATCAGGTCATTGTTTTAGTTTCATTCAAGGGATTTAAGGAATGATTTGAGCATAGTGGATTGAAAATCAACAAACTATTGATTATCAGTATTGGGAGACTAAAGCATACATTTAAACATTTTAAGTTACATCCTCATCTCTCAAATGATGTTCCAAGTAATAAAGTACTAGATGGTAAATTTCATTTGGAATGAGAGATTGTCGGAAACCACAGACCATACTACACCCAATTCAACCTCTCCTTCCCTACCCATGGAGCCCAGAATGGGTAGCTGTCTTGCTAAGGGTCCTGCAGCGAGATGGTAACACAAATATTTGTTACTTATTCATATCTGAGTGCTCTTTTGGCCAAACCACACCCTTTGCAGTGGCCAGGGAGTTCTTTACTACTTGGCTGGGGCTCCATAAATAGGACTTCTGTGATTTCTTTCTCCCTACAAGTGCACATACTCTTACACCTACCATTTCCCAGATTTGCATACCAGTGATTTACTGGCTGAGTGACTTTAGACTAGTTAACCAACCTCTCTGTGCTTCAGTTTTCACTTCTACGAAATGAGGCTAATAATAGTGCATTGCTCTTAGAATTAATACCAGTGATAGGCATGGCACTGTGCCTGGCATATTGTAAGCACTTGGTAAACATTGGCTATTTTTATTACTGTATTTTTCAGCCATTCTTCATCCAGTGTGTGCTTTGGTCTTCATCTACTCTGTAGCATGCAGTATTCACTTTCTAAAACAACTGAAGACTGTACCCCCGTGTTTGTAACAGCATTATTTACAACAGTAAAAGTGGAAGCAACCCCACTGTCCATGTGTGGATAAATGGATAAATACAATGTAATTTATACATATACTGGAATACTATTCAGCCATAAAAAGGAAAGAAATTTTGACACATGCTACAACATGGATGAATCTTGAGGACATTATTTTAAGTGAAATGAGCCAGTCACAAAAAGGCAAATAACTGTATGATTCCACTTATATGCAGTAACTAGAGTAGTCAAATTCAAAGAGCTAGAAAGTATAATGCTGATTGGCTGGGGTTGGGGAGGAAAGCGAATTGTGGAGTTGTTAAGGAGTACAGAGTTCCAGTTCTGCAAGATGAAAAGCATTTGACAATGGGAATGTCCTTAATACTACTGAACGTATATTTAAAAATGGTTCAGAAGGTAAAGATTATGTTAGGTTTACTTTATCACAATTTAAAAATTTTAAAAACAAAAACAACTGAAGGGTCTAGTGCAATTAGAACATATTAGTTACATTAGTTAACCCTGGATATTTTGACTTCTTGCTCCCAGAGTTCTTGCCAAGAATGGGCTTAGTTTCCAGGGCCTTATAGTTCATGGACTCAGATGAAATTACAGAAGCATACTTTCCCTACAGACATATGAAGAAACCCCACAGAGACTCCTCAAAAAATGCAGACACATGAAAAGCAAATTTGATTTAATAAGTTTACCATTAACAAAAATGTCTTGGCGGGAGTGGGAGTGGGGGGGAGCATAGGCTGTTACAAAGAAGCTTAGAAATCACCTTATTGAAAAAAGCAAAGGTAGAGGAAAAGAGAAGAAAATTTCATCTGGGTTTAGGACTTCTTTTCAAAACTTTTGTTTAATTATCATCTACAGAGATGATTAAAAGCACTATATAGTTCCAGGATTAAAAGCACAACCAGAAACAAGTTTATGCTAAATTAATATTTGATACTCTTGTAAGAATCTGATGTAAAAGTTGTATCCATTTTATTTCAATTCGTAAATTCCTTTTAATCAATATTTAATATCCTTTTAATTTCAGTTCAGTAACATTTACTGAGTATAGTGTGTCAAGAGACTTCTGGGTTGGAGTTTAAAATAAAACTTAAACCTTTTTAAAAAAATGTTCAAAGTAACTGAATATACTAGAAATAATAATCATCCTTCAAAATAATATCTCTATTATGATCATGGGACTTATATAAACTAAATATTTGTGGAGGAAAATTCATCAACTATATTGTAGCAAGAATATCTTCTTTCAGAAATGCTAGTAAGAAACAGTTACCACATGAGTGGATGGGTCTGCTCAAACCAGCTCAAAAAAGGGACAAGATATGCTTTTATCAGTTTGTCAAAAATAGCAATGAAAATGCTTAGTAACAGGATATCACTAAAGTGTGTCCTACTACATCACTTTCAGAATGCCACATTTTAATTTTACTTTGTACTTTTGGAATAAAAAATGGAAAGTTTTACTTTAAATGTTTAAATTAAACACTAACATACAATTATTAGCTTATTCAGACACACTAGCACAGTCCCAATTTCTGTATCATCTTAACAAAAAGCCTGGCTTTATGAATCTACCAAATGGCCGTTTATTGGAATCCAAAGAGGTCAGTAACAATCTGGAAATCACAAAATACACATGAAGAAAAACATAAGACTTACCAAGAAAAATAGCTGTAATGGTGCAAGACAAAAGGCCAGTTTGATGACATTATTCAGTCTTTCAGCATCCACTACTTTCTCCGACCATCTGAAGGCTCTAGACATAGGTGGGGAAAAAAGGGGGTGGTTTTAATATTAAGAGGTACAAAAGGTGAGAAAAGGACTCTGACAAACACGTCTAAACACATGCTTGTATTTCACAATAGAAACATTTTCTTTTTCATTCTCAGTGTTGCTAGTTGCATAAGTACCCACCACTACAAGGATTTGTAATAGAAACATTTTACCCTTTTGAGAGCCAGACATCATTAAGTACAGTTCGAAAGGTTCACATTTAGCTTTTAGCCAAAAGGGAAACTTTGGTGGCTTTCCAGTCCTTTTCAAGTCATGAAGCCTTAGAGAGAAACTGAAGTGAAAGAGATCACATCTCGGCCTACCTCTTTTCGCCCTTGAGAATTCCTTTTCCAGGTAGTTCCTCAAATAGTGACGCTGCACTGGAACCCTCAGTTCTTCCCCTTGGAAGTTATTAAATCGGCACAAAGACTCACAATAATGGCATATGAAATCTAAGTTTTGTATAGGAAACGGACAGGCGGTCTACACTTTGTTATTCACTTGATAGACAGAGCCATTTTGACAGCCCTAACCTTGGAAACCACAGGTCCTGCTGAGCTCAGCAGGAGTCAAGCGCTGAGTACCATCTGTCAAAGCTTTATTCCCCCTCCTTCTTATCCAGGCCTTTACTAGAAGATGCTGAAAAGAGCACTGAATGAAAGTCTGCTACCTACAGTTAAACTTGTGTGCATCGTAATACTAATGTTGGTGTAAGAATTTCACCCTGTGATCTGCCAAATTTGAACTGAATTAGGTATGCTATGTCCTTTTCTAATGGTTATCTGCAGAAAAAAGTGTGGTTTGAGGAACTGTGTAACTGCCCTCCAAACAACTAACACTATGAAATAAGGAAATTGCACGTAGTTATGGTTTTTGCCAACTCTGTGGCTAAAATCATGGATGACTTGGAAAGTTCTCCATTCTAAAGATTTGTGGGTTTTTTTTTTTCCTAATTTAGTTTAATTAAACCTGTATGAAACAACAAATTTGCTTCTTTCCAAAAAATAGAGATTTTAATGGGCTAACTTCTTGCTTCATAAATAAAATCTTAGAACACATCTTCTTTCTTCCCCTCTCTGTAGCATAATCAATTCTAAAAAATTAACAAGCCTAATCAAAATAAAATCAATTAAATCATGTGTGCTGTAGCTCATCTGTACTTGTATAGAAAATGGTGTATCAATTGATAATATAAAGAAGTTAGAAATGGCATTGCTTTTGATTAAGTGCTACCAAAATGCTACATAATTTTTGAAGTACAAATTTATTTTGCATTACATTAAAATTGTGCATATTTAATAATTTTAGATGTCTATTTAAAATCTTTACATTTAGTATACCATTTCTAGCATACACGGTTCATCAGGGATTTCGAAAGATCCCATGAGCACAGAATCATAAAATAGAAGTTTTGAGTTTAAAAGTTGAAAAAAGTAAGGTCTTTTTTTTAAGCAAATTATTCCAAATTGAAATGTTCAGTTAAATTTTATGCTTTATTCTGACTTATTCTTTGTTTTATCTGATTTTCCTTCCAATTTTCTGAAATGCTAAAAATAATTTAAGATAGTATGTGTCATGATAATAATACTATATATACTAGATATACTATATTATGGTAATTATTCATAGTTTAATGGGTAATTACAATGTCAAAAGACATTGTAAAATATGTATTTTAATTAATTGCTTATATTAACACGAATATGTACTTTTTACATTTTATATTTTGCTCAATGTGCCATATGTATGTTTTGCAGAGATTTAAGAGCCCTTAATATATAAATGCTTGAAATGCTTTATGAAAAACTGTTTTAATACATTACACACCCAGAGGTGATTTTGTTATTTAAAGTGACCAAGAAATGATTTGCCTTGCAATGTCAAAACTAGTTAACTAATAACAAATTGTTTCTAATTATTACTAGATTGAATTTTTGTGCATCCTTTTTGCAAGACCCTGTAGCTGTATATGCATGCTTTGGTAAACATAGGCACAAATGCTTTTGAACAAAGTCTGAATAGGCAGTAGTTGAGTTGGGACTTTGCCCCTTCTCTGAGCTTCCCTCACAGGCCCTTCCTCCTAGGAGGTGCTGATCTCATTCAGAGTCTGAGAAAGGAAGTCAACTTTGCAGGCAGCCTGGGTCCCTGTTCAGTAGATACCTCTTCTACCAGTATGTTCAGCCTGAAATCCTTTCTCCTGGGGACAGGAAACAACTTTGACCACACTGAGAAAGAAAATTCGAAGACCAATGCCTCGAGGGAAAAGCATGTGGATTTAAATTAACCTTGGCTGACCATTATTCTGAGAGCAAAAAGAATAGAGGAGAGCAGGAGGGGAGGCCCTCCAGATGGACAAGAGGAGAGGCAAACTTGGGCTTTCTCAAGGTTTTACCTAGGGAGGGCCAGTTAAAGTTTCCATAGAATTACCTTGCTTGGCATCACACGTGTGTAGGTTTTCTTGATTCTTACTGTTAGGCTGTTAAATTGTCATAGTATCAGAATCTCAGAGTTCAAGGGATGTTAAGGATCATTTGGTGAAATTCTACATTAATAGAGATGAGGAAAGTGAAACACAGACATGCCTACTCTATGGTTTATCCAAAACTTGGTAAAAAAAAAAAAAAAAAGCTGTTTCGATGTGATTTGACTGTTTAAATCCTTCCAGAGAATTTAACTTAATAATTTGCTGTACAGTCTCAGTAACAATTATACCTTGTATTTTATATTTTATGCATATGTTTATACTGTACCTGTTTCTAAAAAGTACTGTTCTATACTGTACCTATAGTGTAGAGGCAAGTCTACACTAAAATTTAGTTTACGAAATGCTTTTTTACATTGATTTTTTTTTTACTTTCTTAGTTGATCTGGCATAAAAGCCTTTTTTTTTTCCTTTCCGTGGGAGAGACGAATCTAAATGTCATGTTTATTATTTCTGTAGTTAGTTCAAGTCTACTGGATTCATGGAGCATGTGCTAGTCACACAGTTCTGTGTCAGTCTTGGGGGTGGGTAGTCAGAATAATATTTAGTCATTCAACAAAGATTTTTCCAAGACCTGCCATGTGCTAAGAATTGGGGATACTAAAAAAAGCCTCTGTGTAGAGGCTACATTATAGCAGGTAGGGTGGAAATGACAGGACACACAGAAACATTAATTAGAGACTCAAGCAAATAGTATAAAATTACACTGCACTAAGGAGCTGAAGGAAAAGAGACATGAAGCTCCGAGTGGGTGCCACAGGGTGAGCTTTTCCTGCCAGATGGATCTTCAAGGCTCCCTGAGGAAGTGGTGAGGGAGCTGAAGCATCCCGGGGAAGGGCAGAAAGGAGAGAGATACCCAAGCAGAGGGCACACAAGTCAGTGTGAGGATCTGAGAGAAAGCTGGTATGAGGGCAGCTTGGAATGTAGAGTGGAGAGCGACAGGGAGGGCCAGACCCCACAAGGTGGTTATGGACTGTACCAGGGATGATGTGGCTTTATCCTAGGGACAACTGAAACAAATGGTTTGCAGCAGGGAAGAAGTGTGGTGACCTGACTATATTGGGTTTTGAGAAGGCCACTTTGGCAGCAGTGTGGGAAAAGGCTGATTGGGTAAGAGTGGAGCCTAGGTTAGGAGGAGCTGACCTGCTTGTTGGGCTATCAGTACCAACCATGTGTTCCCATTGCACAGATGGGGCAGCTGAGGCCTGAGAAATGACACGACCAAGTTCAGAGCTCATGTCTCTTGATTTCTAGGACAGATACTGCTGGCACCTTTATCCCACCTTTATCCTGATAAAACCTGATAGGTTTCACAAGTGTTTTCCATTGTTTTCTAGAAGGGTACCCATCTCAACATAGTTGGAATTGTAATGTACCACAGTTTTATAACTTTCTTTTCCTCTTGACATTATAACAGAATTTTTCATGCTGCTGCCAAGTCTTGGCAAATATCATGTTAAATGAGCAAATGTTCTGTAATTTCATTAGCCATATCCTGAACAGAGCGTATTTTGGTTGCTTCCAGTTTTTTTTCTGTTCTAAGTAATAGTCTCATGATCATTTTAGTACATGTAACGTTTTCTTCTTTGGGAATATTTTCTTAGGATATATTTTCAGAAATTAGATTACAAATTAAATTAGGGCTTGAATATTTTTGTAGTATTTGTTACTTATTATTAAATCATGGCCCTACCCTTCTATTTTTAGTTTCATAACCTTATTTTATAAATGCTCTTTGTTTTATTTGGCCTTTGACCTGTTTTTTAAAGAAGTGATTTGTCCAAAGTCATGAGGGTGAATAAAGGTAGAACCAGTACTTGAAGGCTTCTTTCCATTCTACCAGTGATGCCAGTGGGAAGGAAAACTCTTGTGGCCCAAGTATGAAAGAACCAGCCCTTCCTTAGGGACTATCTGAAGCAGCAGAAAGGGCAAAGATCTAAGATTTGGGAAATTTGAGTCTGAGTTCTGCGACCACCAGTCACCTTCTATTTGACTTTGGTCTTCTCAACTGTAATATAGAGTCACGGATTCTTGCCCCTGTTTCCTGGGAACTCTGAGGCTTACATAATGCCCCAGAGTGCTCTTGGAACAGTGTAAACATTGCATTGGTGTAAGGGCAGCATCTTGCTCTCTGAATCTTGAGCACGGAGTTGCTCTAAGAAGCCGTAGTAAGGTGCTTCTCAGACCCAAATCTACAATGAATCATTTGGGGGATCTGGTTAAATGGTTAAAAGCAGTTTAAATAGGTCTGGGGTAGGGCTGAGATTCTACATTTCAAGCAAGCTCTCAGGCGGTGACTCCCGCTGCTGCTGCTGCTGGTCCAGGGTCCGCACTTTGAGAAGCTGGCTGAAACAGCCACTGAGTGGTTGTTCACTCACACAGGTGACTGTGCCCACTGTGTGGAGCACCCTGCCCACAGAGCAATTTTAGTAAGTGGAAAAGAATGAGAGTTAATATTCGGATGTTCCTGAAGTGGGGTCTAACATGCTGGAGTGTGTGGTATGTGAATATTCCTGACTTGTTTTGGGAGGAAGCATTCTCCGATCTGTTTCCTCTTGAATGCTGGAGAGCCCCTGAACATAGGAATGTCCCTTTTCCTGACATGCGGTAGGAAGTGGAAAGCAGTAACCTGGAATAATGGAGTAATATGGAAAGGTCCTAGCCTTTCATTATTATTTCCCTTATCTGAACGCAAACCCAAGAATGAATTTTCCCATCCTTGTTTTATATTGTTGGTGATCCCACCAAAGTCCCCTTAAAAGCTGGCCAAGAAAATTTGCCAGCAGCAACTTAGGAGCCTTAATGCATTGTTACAAATCTTTCCACACATCTGCCGCATGAAAAAGAAAAGCAAGATCTTGCAATGGCTGAGGGCAAGAGGGCATCTCCGAAGTGGGATGTCCCAGGGCTGCTCTGAGGACGCCCTTTCTCTGTAAGCAGACTGCCCTGGGAGGCTCCAGCACCTGTTCTTACACATTCCTGCTGGCTTCTGTTGTTTGCAATCGCTGTCAAAAGCATCCCAGGAGAGGGCTGGGACGAGCCTTGTCAGGGAATAAGAAAAGCCGGGAGTGTGGCAGTTGGCCTCACAAATGTGAGGATGTTCACAGTCCCAGTAGGGACTCTCATTTCTCTTTTCACATCACCACACGCCTCATGTCAAAAGGAAATCTTTTGAGTTTAGGTACTGTGGCAGAGAACGTTGCTTTGAAACACAGGTGATCTTGATAGCCTAGTTCCATTTTTCTAAACCTGAACCGTCATGAGCAGGACCTGCAGGTACACAGCCATCCGCCTTGTGGGGTTACTGCGTACAGAGCTGTATGGTACATTTTCCAGAAAGAAAGAAAGATTCTGAGGTTGCAGCACAGGAAAAAGTAGTCCACCTGCAAATCAGACTTGAGCCTTGAAAAAAGATTATTGTAACTTTTGAGGGAACAAACATTCAGAGGGAGGATAAAATAAGTATATTTTTATTTTTAATTTTTGCCCTCAAGGCCTCCTTGGGAAAACTGCACAATTACTTCAGTTTGATAGTACAAATGGCTCTGTCCTTAAATGTCATTATATGTCTGCATCTTAGGATGTGTGAACAGTTTTTGATATAATAAAGACAGAACTTTGAACATTTTTTGTATTTATCTTATGCAGTATACAAGTAGGATTCTTTTGTCTCAAATTAAAAGTTTTTCTTCTTGCCCATTGATCATCAAAGTCTCAGTTTAAAATTTAGAGCACAGGTGTGCCTGGGTAGCTAAGCTTTGGACTCCTGATTTCTGTTCAGGTCATGATCTCAGGGTTTGTGGGTTCAATCTGGCTCTGTGCTGACAGTGCAGAGCCTGTTTGGGATTCTCAATCTCTCTCTCTCTCTCTTTCCCTCTCTCTCTCTGTCCCTCCTCTGTTCTTGCTTTCAACATAAACAAACAAACAAACAAACAAACAGTAAAATAAAAAATTTAGAGCACAGAAAATGGTTTTTGAAATACAGAGAACAACTTTTAAGAGGATTCTTAGCCAGCAGATTTTATGCAATTAAAAGTTAACTCAGTAAAAGATACATTTTGGCATGCTAAAAGATAGTGTTTACAATTTAAAAAATGCTGCCTTTGTTTTACATCAACATCCCTCATCCTAATGTCTTTAGGACAAATGGAGATACAACCTGTATTTCAGAATACAACTTATTCATCAAAAGACGTAATCACTATCAGGGTCCCGAAAGTTTGAATTTTGAGTGAACTCAAAATATTAACATGATTGTCTTAATTAAATTTTGATTGCAATAAAAGGTGTTTGAGCCACACTGGTTTTTGGAGGCTTTAAAAATCTAAATAACAGGAAAACAGTATTACAAACTTATCTACTCTATTTAATCTAATACAGTTTACATTTAGACCTATATTCTGAGTAAATCTGCTTTAAGCAGGCAGCAAAAACTCTGTCTGAAATTTTCTTCTCTTTCGTCCAAGGTTAATCACTGGATTTTGGTTAAACGATATTTATTAATCCCTTTGGTCTATGTCAGGTTTTACATACACTTTAAAATAATCTCTTCTATAATTATTTCTTTAGGAAACTATAAAATTTTGTCTTTAACATTAAAATCAGGTAATTTGGCTACCAAATAAACCACTGTTGTTTTCCTTTGTGGTTCTAAAATTCTGTGTTATTAGAATGAGATTAGGGGCGCCTGGGTGGCGCAGTCGGTTAAGCGTCCGACTTCAGCCAGGTCACGATCTCGCGGTCTGTGAGTTCGAGCCCCGCGTCAGGCTCTGGGCTGATGGCTCAGAGCCTGGAGCCTGTTTCCGATTCTCTGTCTCCCTCTGTCTCTGCCCCTCCCCCGTTCATGCTCTGTCTCTCTCTGTCCCAAAAATAAATAAATGTTGAAAAAAAAAAAAGAATGAGATTAAAAAATTTTTTTCTTTAATGTTTGTTTATTTTTGAAGGAGACAGAGTGTGAGTGGGGGGGCGGGGTGCTGAGAGAGAGAGAGAGAGAGAGGGAGACACAGAATCCGAAGCAGGCTCCAGGCTCTGAGCTATCAGCACAGAGCCCCACACGGGGCTCCAACTCATAAACCACAAGATCATGATCTGAACCGAAGTGGGATGCTTAACGGACTGAACCACCCAGGCCCCCTTAGAATGATGATATTTTAATGTAAATTATAAATCTATGATTTTACGATGGTTATCAATTGCTAGTGAATGTAATATTAATTTAAAAAGTATTTTTGAAACTCGTATGATTCATGTCTGATTTTCAAAATGGCTGGTTTTAGCTGTTGTAGAATCTTTGAGAAGTCAATGTAAAAGATACATACAAGGCGAAATTCAGAATAAGAAAATTTGGGTGACTTCCTCATAGGAAACAGTTGGAATACATAAGATTAAAGGGGTCTGCCTAAAGGCCTGTGCCTTTTCATTCTTCTACAGACACAGGAATGTCTTCTGCCAGAGGAGATTCTAGCAAGTTTTTTGTTTGTTTGCTTGCAAGACTTCCTCCAGAGGACATTGCCCTGTTTCAGTTCTCCTTCCCCATCATTTTGGGTGGGAGTCATGGCTAGAAGCTTGGTTACCTGGCAGCAAATGGAGGAGCTCTCCAAATTTAAGGTAATCGGTGCCCTTGTCAAAGGAGATGTGAAATACTTCCAGCGCTTGCTTGCTCTTGTCTAGGGGGCATAAACTGCAGGCTTTGCTTCCAAGCTCCTATTCCCCTTTTTAGAGTTAGCACTGGGACACTGACTCCAAAAAGGGACCTATCATTTTGGGGAAGGAACTGGGGCTGTGGGATTTTGAAGCATCTCTCCATTTTGTCCAGAGGTGGGAGCTCCAGAGATACTGCTGCTAGCCGGCAGCCTGATTCTGGGAGAGAGGTGCCTTCAGGTGCAAAAGCCCCACTAAAGGGATGACTTTTCTACATGGGCAGCCAGACAACCTTCACATTTTTTGATTTTCTTGGAGAAGCTCTGAAAAGAAATAAATCTTTCATCGTAGGAAGAAGTGCCTATACTCCAGTGTGCACTAGTCAAACCAAATTTAGTTTTTAGGTGAAAATAATTATGATATTGTACTTCCTAAACTTGTATATTTTTGAAACATCTGGACAGCACACATATTCATTTGTAAGCTCACGTAGTAATTGACTTACAGAGACCTTTGAATATGGTCTTTAGTAAAATCCTGTTTCATGGCATTTGTTCAGCCTATAGAATAGAGTTCTCCCACACAGTATCCTGGCAATGTGTATATTGTCATTTATTTGAATGTGCTTTATGGGGTTAAGCACTTCTGGTATATTTTTCATGCGAGACAACCTAAGGAAGTGAACAGAGGTATGGCATGATTAAGCTTATTGGTCACAAGATAAATTTGCATGGAGAGCCAAGTTTCCAGCTTTAAGCAAATGACTTATCTGTAATGTGATGCAAGTACAATGACCTTTCAAATGTTTGTTGGGCTTCAAGTGTCCGGAACAATCAATATGTACATTATTGTTTATATTTTATGTTCCTGATCCCATTAATGTATGCCTACAGAGTGCCGGGACACCATTAGTTTCTGATACTTCTGATGCTACTGGGTGGCATTTATCAAACAGAGAGGCAGCACTTATTGACTTGTGACAGTTTTTGAATTTCTTGAGCTCAATGTTTCATGAGCTGCTTATCTAGTTTTGGTAAGCAAGGCTTTTATTGCTCTGAAGCCTCCTCAATTAAATAGTAATGAACCAATTTGTTTAAAACGAATCTTTAAGTTGCAGACTCATTAATTTCTCCATTGTGAGTGTCAGAAGATGTGTTCTTGGGCAAGGGGAGACCAGGGAAGCGCGGGGTGATGATTGCTGGGTGTAGGAGCTGGGGGGATGGGACCATCTCTGACCCACTTGTGACCTTGGACAGGTCTCTTACTGTCCCTGAGCCTCTGGTTCCCCAACAGTGAAGGGAGTGAGGTGGACCAGATAATCACTAAGGTTGCTTCCAGCATGGACATTTAACAAGTAATGGAATATCAATATGCAAATACGTCAGTTGCAGTGCAGCCTTACCAGTAAGTGCAAAACTGAGATGTGAGGAAATCCTTCAACCACCTTGCCCCCGCCTCTGAATAAGGAAATAAGGGAAAACTGCATTCCTTCCTATTTTCCCAGAATAGAGTAGACTCATTATGGGTGTCTGGGAGAGAGGCATTTGTGACGTAAATATACACATAACAAAATACATAGAAGCATAAGCATATGTAAATAAATACATAAAAATATATTTCAACATAAATATACATAAAATAAATACAAATATATAAATATAAACACCTCACAAATATATATATGAAATTATATGCATATAGTTGCACATAGACCTATAATTATATATAGGCCCCTCTTTTTTTCTAATTCACTTTCTCCCATTCTACATACCTTATCCTCACCCCACTCCAAAAATGCTGCAAGGGAAAAGTGCCACCTGTTATTGAGGCAGAAAACAGGAACGCTTATTCATTGAGGAGATAGGAGATAGCTACCCACTTCTGTATTAATTAACTCTCTCTTTCTAAGGTTTTATTATTGGAGAGTCTAATGACTTAAAATTAACCACCCATGGTCCAATTAAAAAATCATGAATTGATGAATTGGTTTCTAAATTCTCTGTGTTATCGACAAGTTGCTGCATCACTGAAGCTATAAGACATGTCATCCATTATTAACTTTGATGGCATTAAAAAAGATAAATTAGATCTTTTAGGTAGAAATGAGTTCTCACAAAGGCTGCCCTTCTAAGGGGACATGCTCTCAATGTTCTCTGAATTTCAGCCCACTTATTTGTTTGAGTTTATTCTGGTTTCACTTAGATTTTATTGATTGTTTAGTAAACATTAACTGATGGTAGAGCCTTCTTAATATGAGCAGATAATAGATAATCAATGTGTAATGCAGTTTAAGTGATGAAATACTTTTGCCAGGAATATAAAATCTGCCACAAGGACCGGAAATGCCTTATTTAAATAATTAAAATTTACAATGAAAATTTTAGAAAGTAAACCTATCTCTTCAATGTGCAAGAAGTTAAATTTACTTTTAAGATGACAATAATAGATACGAACATATAAATAAAGCGTGCTGTTTCTAAGGCACATTGAAAGTATAAGCATACCCATTTAGGAATAAATTAGCATCCTTTGAGCTCTTGTAGTTTGTGCTAGGGCAAAGGCAAAAGGCAATAATAATAAATACAATTCAAAATAACATTAGAAATTTGAGCTCAATAGTTGATTTATTACAGAGGGAAAATGTTCTTACCTTGGCTTTTGCAAAAGTCCTTATTCTTACTATTATTTACTTCTTCAACCTAAAACAATCTTTTGTTTCATAGCCAGAATCTTATTTCCCTAACATTGCCCATTAACGGCTCCACTATCTGCTGCAACACAAGATGTGTTGGGAAAAAAATGACTTAGGCAAGTTTTTAATACCTCAAATTGGACCCGCCCTTTATCCCACAATCCCCTTTGTGTGTCTCATTATTGATCAGACATATGCTGGTTTTTGAAGCCTGGGAATTACCAGGGCAGAGTTTTATTTGACTATTTATCTCTTTAGCAAAATTGTTGCCATCTCTGACCTTTCAAAAATGTTTATGACAAGGTGTTTGCTGTTAATTGCACACAGGAAGGAGTGAAAAGCCTCCCGGTTGGATGTTGTATTTACCGGTAGATGAGATTTTCTTGTAAAATCAGTCTTACAGGAGGTGGATTTGGGATGTTGTTTTTATTTGTACGTAGCAATATACCTTGAGAAAATTACTATTTTCTAATTAGCAGACCAATTAATAGGATAAGTAAAGATATGGCTTTATAGAAAGGATGCAATAGCTCTACTGGCCTAGATCTGTTTTCATACCTAGTAGAAATTCAAGAATAGAAATATAAAATCACAGGCTGGAAGGGACCTTAAAGATATCTAATTAAATCCATTTTATTTCGCAGATGGCTAGACAAATGTAGACAAGTTAAGGTACTGGTCTTCTGTCCCTTAAACTATAAGGACCACTTCAGAGTTCCCTGACTGCCAATCTAGTGTTTTATTATTGTTAGTTAGATGCAAATCTCTACTTACAGATATAAGTAACTATGTCATGACTTAGATTGCCTTTGTGGAGACAACAGCTTGCTAAAAGTCCATGAGGATGGGCAAGTTTTTTTAGTTACTTGCAAAATGGGGAGGCATTCTATATTCTTATAAGGCCCCACCTGATTCAGCCCTGCTCATTGCTTTGCCTTCATTTCTTGCCCCTTTCCCCATCATCTGCCCTTTCTTATATTCCCAGGACCCGCTTGGGTTCTTTCCCATCTTGGCTTTTCTTCAGCCTGGAATGAGTTTCTCCAAATCTCTCCTTGGCTGGTTTCTTATAACCATTAAGGTTTCTTCTCAAATGCCATTTCTTCAAATAGGCCTTTCTTTACCACCCAATGTCAGTATAATGAGAAGTAGTGAACCAGTCGTGAACACTGAGTTTTAATTAATGCCAGCCACTGTCGTATGCACTTACTGAAAGTATTTATTAATTCATTCAACCTTCAAAACAGCCCTATGAGGTATGCTTGTTTGCTAGTTGAAATGATCCTGTTCAATTTTTTTTTCTCACTTATGATCTATCTCCCCTCCACCCCATTAGACTCTGAGTTCCCTGAGAACTGGGACCTTAGCTCTCTTATTTATTGCTGTTTTCAGCCAGGTCTAGAATAATCCCTGAATCTAGCGGTTTCTCAATAAATACTGCGTAAGTGAATGGATGAGTTTGAGAAAGGGCAGCAAGACAGTGAGAATTGAAGAGGCTGTGGGCTGGGGGTTGACTCCCTGGCGAGTGTGGTGTGAGGTTTCTCCCAGGAGCAGAAGCCAGAACGATGAGAGTGGGAATAAGTGAGTTCGTGCATCAAGGATGGGCTCAGTTTTCAAGAAGGTTGGCAATGAGGGCAGTGGGGTGCTAAATGGCAACAGTGGCTTTATGCTTTTGTCAGAAAACCTAGGAGGAAACTTCCACCCTTGCAATTGAAGAATGCCCCCTCACTGCTCGTTAATGATGACAGGTACAAGAAGACCTACCTCTGTCTCATTTTCCCAACAGTATGACCAGCTGAAAAACTGAAATAATGCTTTGACCGCAGTTATTGTCCACTGGCATCATTTCACTGCCGGTGCACCTCTGGGCGGTCATTTCCCAGGATTATCCTTGGGGTAGCAGAGCTTCCCTCCTCTCTTTCTGTGCCATCATCAAGTCTATAAAATACCAGGAATGTATCTTTGAATCCCAGTAGGCTTGTCATTCATCCTTTTCTACATACTCGGAAGTTGCCAAGAACATTACAATTACTTCTTTTCCTTGACTTTACACCAGGAAAGAGACCATAGAAATGGTGAGTGCTTACATGAGTGGCTTCAAACCATTCCCACTCTGGTCTGTGCCCTGCACCGCCAACCAGAAATGTTTCCATTACCTTGTTCTAGTTCCTAATGGGTGCAGTAAGTAGCCCCTCATCCCCTCCCTAGCACTTAACTGCCATCAAAAGGACAGTACCAGCAATGTCACATGTAAAAGCTAACCCCTTTGTAGGTGGTTTTGGGCAGCAGTCCTCTGGTCTCTCTAACGAAACGTTGGTATGAAATCCTGAAACAGCAGTGGGAAGGGACACTTTGTTTTTACAGAGACTCTATTATGAAGCCAGATACCACTACGATTTCAGGGAAGAAAATACTGCTCTCTTTTCAAATGTAGCAAAATATTTCTCTTTCTCAGCATCCGTTACAAATAAAGACTCTCTGTGACATCCTTTTCTTCGTGTGTGTCTTCTCGTTAGTAATTTAGAAAGGTTAATAATTCAATTTTTTTTTTCAACGTTTATTTATTTTGGGGACAGAGAGAGACAGAGCATGAACGGGGGAGGGGCAGAGAGAGAGGGAGACCCAGAATCGGAAACAGGCTCCAGGCTCCGAGCCATCAGCCCAGAGCCTGACGCGGGCTCGAACTCACGGACCGCGAGATCGTGACCTGGCCGAAGTCGGACGCTTAACCGACTGCGCCACCCAGGCGCCCCATAAAGGTTAATAATTCAAACGGAGCTGGTATTATGAATCAGAGAATAAATATTAAGGCTAAAGTGTAAATGTTGTAGCATGACACAGTCTGGCCTGGAGGTGTTCATATGAGGTGCCACAGGCATTCAGGGATCAACAAGTCTTCCTCATGAACAGCTTCCCCAGGTATTGCAGGATGTGGAACATTCTGGGTTCTGGGTCACAACTTCCAGTAGCACCTTCCAGTTACTGTGATGACCAAAAACATCCTCATCCCTTGCAAAAGACCTGTAGGGGTTGGTAATATATCCTCTGGCCATGACCTAGCTCAGGAATCTTTCACACACATGCCAGAGGCTAACATAGCATAAATGTGTTAATCTGGCCCCATGTAAGGCAACAGGGAGAGGTGTTCTGGGATTGCTGGAGAAATGTGCATGGTTTGCTTAGAGGTGTTCAAAATGAAAGTTGAATAGACGTTAACTCCTTGCAGCTTTTCTCAGTGTGTCAACCTCACCCCTTCCATCTCCAGCCTTTGCTTTTCCATCTGCCCACTCTTTGTTTCCATCACCCTGACCATCTCCTTTAACCATGGTCTACCCGTTACACTGTGTTGTAGTGCACTAATGTCATTTTTCTCTGATGAGCTGGGAGCTCTTTGAGGGCCCCTGTCTAACTCTGGCCCTGTAACTCCGGCATCTAAAGTACTACTTGGCAAAGCATAAGAGACTTAAAAAATGAGAACAGGGGCGCCTGGGTGGCGCAGTCGGTTAAGCGTCCGACTTCAGCCAGGTCACGATCTCGCGGTCCGTGAGTTCGCGCCCCGCGTCAGGCTCTGGGCTGATGGCCCGGAGCCTGGAGCCTGTTTCCGATTCTGTGTCTCCCTCTCTCTCTGCCCCTCCCCCGTTCATGCTCTGTCTCTGTCTGTCCCAAAAATAAATAAACGTTGAAAAAAAAATTAAAAAAAAAATGAGAACAAACTGAGGGCTGATGGGGGATGGGAGGGAGGGGAGGGTGGGTGATGGGTATTGAAGAGGGCATCTTTTGGGATGAGCACTGAGTGTTGTATGGAAACCAACTTGACAATAAATTTCATATATTTAAAAAAAAATTACTACTTGGCACATGGTAGGCTGCCTTAAATACCAGTTGGGTGGGTGAATGAATGAATGAAAGAAAATTATTCTCAGCCTTCAACCAATTTCTGAGTTTATGAGTGATATTGATATTTTAAATTTCCCCTTAGTCCACATCAGCTGCGCATCCTTAGGCATATCTGGGTTTCCTGTATGTCTTCTTCCGGCACGTGGACAAGGGGTTATTTTCATGTCCCTGCATCTGTTCTGTTTGTTCGGTAATGCACTGGTTTTGCTGCACAATTGGAATAATGTAAACTTGAGATTGTAAAAACTCATCTCATGAGCTCTCATTGCTGTGCTTTGCCCAGGGTCACATCCTGCTTGCTCAGATATGTGAAGGTGCAGTGGCTTGTGATTCTTCTGTACTAGTAATGTGCTCAGTTTCTTGTTCCAGTTCATGGCAGGGGAGTAGCAGTTGCCTCTGTTCCAGGAAAATGAGCCTCATTGGTGTTGGGTATGATTTCAGTGGAGATAAAAACTTCAAAGTCATGACTTCCCAGAGTGTCTTTTAGATTCCCCTTCCTAACCTCCTTCCTTTTCTCCCTCTCTTTTCCCTCCATCCCTTTTCCTTCTTTCCTCCCTCTCTTATAATTCTAACCTGTTCCTTTGTCTTGGAACTATATGAGAAATCAATTTTGCTGATTCTCCACCCTCTTCCTGCCATTTTCTTTGGCTATAGAGCCCCTAAAAAGAGCAGGATATGAGGCACTGAAAAGTAATGCAGTAGGGTCACTTGGGTGGCTCAGTCACTTGAGTGTCCCACTCTTGACTTTGGCTCAGGCCATGATCCCAAGGCTGTGGGATGGAGCCCCAAGTCCAACTCCATGCTGAGCATGGAGTGTGCTTAAGATTCCCTCTCTCTTTTCCCTTTGCCCCTCTCCCTTGATCTCTGTCTCTAAAAATAAAATAAAAAAACATAACATAGTAAATTTCTCCGTTCCCAGGAGCTGAAGCAACCAATCCCTCAGGATTTTATGTAGAAAATCTTTTTACTAGTGTGTTAAAGATTCCTAGATGCTTATAGCTTACCCCATTTTATTTCCATTCATATTATTATTTCCTGACATTGTTTTTACACATGAAGAGGTATTGTTAATTTAAACACTTCTTTCTCCTCACATGGTCTGCAGTTTGGGGTTTGGTTGGTTTTTAAAGAAAGCACACACTTGACCAGCTGTTGGGTTTCCCACAGCCAACATGCACACGCCCAGGGTGTTCCCCTGTGATTTTCAAGGCCTGGCTTTCTTCTGATAAGGTCAGCAGCATACACAGTTTATCCACATCTGCTGTGTTCCTTGAGGTCAATCAAAATATTCTTTCTTCTGGGACTAATGGGAATCTCCCAGAGAGAAACAATTATTGCATTAGAGAAATCTATTGATCTACATTGTATGGTTCATTTGGTATTTGGGGTTCGGGGATACTTTTTGAAACTGGGAGATCAATTCAGGGGATTCAGAATGAGAATACACTAGCAAATGCATCTGTGCTATCCCCTTGCAAGTATTTGCGGCTACTGCTGTTAGAATGGCAGAATGCCGCATTCGTTTGCCATAAAATGTCAACAATGTAGGTCACCCTGCATTATTGACTTCATTGGGTGAAACTTAAGTTCATGAGAATAGTATCGGGCTCAGTCCCAAATCAAAAACCGATCAATGGAATCATGAGTGTTTCCGTTGGTGTGATTTCCCATTTCCTCTTTCTCTTTGTTTGAATTTAGGGTACTTTTTTTTTTTTGATATATATGTCCTAATGCTGATCTGGATAAAAATACGAGGAACAAATGACTCTGTGTTGCAGAAAGCAAGAGCGCTGGGCTGCCACTCTTTACATTTCACTACTCACATCGCCCATGTTGAAATTTTCAAAAGAAACTTGGGACCAGGACACCATGTTCTGTGTCGCCATCTAGATCCAGGAATTGAATAAATAATTAAAACCCTTCAATAGACTATCTACCCTTTGGCTCTTTGTTTCAATATATTCAATATATTCTTGTATTTGTATATTGCAAAATACTTTCCCCCCACAGGTGCAGGCTGGTTAACTGGTGTCCTATTCTCTTATCCTCCTTTTGGAATTAGAAGTAGAGCTATATCCCAGTCACTGTTCTTATCAGCTGTGTGTCTCTTTGCTCTGGGTTTATAGATGTACACGATGAAAGGCACTGTCTCATAGTTATATTGTGAAAGTTAAATAAAATAATTCACAAGTCACCAGCATGCTATCTGGCACACAGTGGACTCTGAAAACACTGGTCTAATTTGTATCTTTACATTCTGTAGAGTCTAATGAGAAATGAAATGACCTAAATGCTGAAGACGATACTGACTAAGCCTCAAGGTGATATCATTGAAGTTTTGTAGGAAAATACTTGCATATGAACTTTTGTTCCTTATGAAGATATTTTCTGAAGGCTGAAGAGGTGAAAAATTGAAAGCTATTACTCCACTGAGGTAGAGAACTAAAGCAGTTTTCTGAAGATTTTGTGTTGGGGCATTTATTCATTGCTCTAACACTCTTATCTACAAAGGAGCCCATACTGTGTTCATTGATTGGTAGCCACAGTCTTACCATCTGTGAAATGGGGTTAGTAAGTATAACAACCTCATAGGATTTAGTGAGGACTGAGTGAGATAAAGTATATAGAGAGCCTTGCATAGCACCTGCCACATAGTAAGTGTTCAAGAAATACTTGATTTAGTATTACATAATATTAATAATATAATATATAAAATATAATATAATGTATAAAATATATATTCAATAAAATAATAATAATCAGCATTAATAAAGAGCCTGCCTACCACAGAGGCTGTTGCATTTCCATACAGAGGTTGAAAGGATGGAACAGATTATCTTTAAGCTCATTCTAACTATAAAATATACACTTTTGCAATTTTGATAAATCTAAGATGATAAGTACCAGAATAGTGTTGAAGGCTCCATTTTTTGGATTTGGATGATTCTAAATGACATCTCTCAATATGAAAATCCACACTTTAAATCTCAAAATGTTGAAAAGCCCTAAGACCAACACCTAGTAGCTTCTAGCCATTTCTCCCTTTCAGATGGGTGTAATTTAATGACACCTCATCTGTTTCACTTGCAGAGATCCTCAGATCTGTTTTAGGAATT
Organism: Prionailurus viverrinus; assembly: GCF_022837055.1. Lineage (NCBI taxonomy): Eukaryota > Metazoa > Chordata > Mammalia > Carnivora > Felidae > Prionailurus > Prionailurus viverrinus. The sequence goes on from NC_062563.1 coordinate 75,082,065, forward strand.
ATTCCCTTTTTTCTAGAAATATAATAAGAAACAAATGGAAATAAATCAATCTGTATGAATTTTTTTTTTTTTTTTTTTTTTTTGCTTATTAGAGAACATGATGGCTTTGGTTGTTTGCAAGCCAAAAAGTGCTGATGCAGGAAGGCCTAATTGATTAGAACAATATATGGGCTGGCTTAATGCTTTAGGTCAAATCCTTGGGAAGTTTACATTCCTTATGCAAAATTAAATGTGTTGCAAGCATCTTTCTGGTCAAATGCCATTTTTTTTTCCTTTTGTCCACTGGGCTTCGAGTTTGACTTGTGGGAATGAATCATGGTAGCATTGTTACAATAGATTCAGAGGCTGTTCAGAGACAGCAATTAAATTCTATTACTCTCCCTACTATTTTTGTATTTTAATGTCTCCTTTGCCATTTGAACAGCTCAGCATTTCTCATTCTCCTATTTTGGTAGTCTGCAGGTTGTGGTTTGGACCTGTTATAGAATGGGCTTTCTTTTTTTTCCTCTGCGTGATTCACACTTTCATCATGTGCTTGAGCTCCCTGGTAGATAGAGAGTAATAAGGTTATGCCCAACCCGTTCTTACTGTATCGGGTCCTCAGAGAAGTTAGAGGTGACTTCACTCAAAGTGGCAGGTTTCTCATCGCTATTGCCCTTCCTTGTGGCCGTATGTCTTTGCAGCTAACTTCACTGGGTTGGGCTGTTCAGATGAGACCAGGTGACCGGCAAGCCCTTTGTTCCCTCTTTCAGCTCTGCATTTCTCAGAATCTATGCCAGTTCATTGTGGATGGACCCTTGCTGATCTAGAATTGATTGGATATGACAAGTAGATGGATGTGAGGATGAGGGAGACGGGGAAATTGAAAATAACTCTTAGGCTTATATATTGGGATACGGAGTCGATGGGGCTTGCAATACCAAGATAAGGAATGAGGAAGTAGGTGGGTTAGGAAAATGAGAAGTTCAATTTGGATATGAGCTTGCTCTGTGTTCAGATTTTCCTTCAGTGGGGATGCAGTCAAGAGGCCATTGGAGAGAAGATCTATAGCTCAGTATAGGTAAGGCATTAGAGGACCACTGCTCAAAGGGAGCGTCTGTGCCTTCAAGTTATTTTGTTTTTAAAAACGAATTCTTTAAAAATTACAGGAAAGCAGTGTAGGTTGTGTGGAATGTGTGAGCATCCTCATTAATTAAGAGATCCCTCTCAGATGTCACTTTTAGCTGACAGAAGCCGATACCACAATCTCTTTTCCCTTTTATCATGGCAAATTTCAAACATCTACAAAAGAGAGAAACTAGTGTAAAGAACCCCCCCCCCCCTTACCATCACCTGGCTTTACCAGTTTTTAACTCATGCCCTAACTGGTTATGCCTCAACCACTCTACCCATTTCTCTTCTTTTCCCAGGATTATTTTGAAGCGAATCTCAGACATTGTATGTGCTACTGAATCTGTGCACATTTAAGCATGTTATCTCTAAAAGATAAAAATGTATTTTAAAAACCAAGCAATATATAATTATTGCATCTAAAAATGAATAATTCCTTAATATTGTAAAATATCCAGGGGTGTTTAAACTTACTTGTCTCATAATTTCTTTTTAAAGTGTGTTTATATATTTTGAGAGAGAGAGAGAGAGAGAGAGAGAGAGAGAGAGAGAGAGAAATGCATGAATGGGGGAGGGGCAGAGAGAGGCAAATCACAAGCAGGTTCCACACTGTCAGCGCAGAGCCTGACGCGGGGCTCAATCCCATGAACTGCGAGATCACGATCTGAGCCGAAATCAAGAGTCAGACACTCAGCCAACTGAGCTACCCAGGCGCCACTCCTTGTCTCATAATTTTTAAAAGTTATGGGGCGCCTGGGTGGCGCAGTCGGTTAAGCGTCCGACTTCAGCCAGGTCACGATCTCGCGGTCCGTGAGTTCGAGCCCCGCGTCGGGCTCTGGGCTGATGGCTCAGAGCCTGAAGCCTGTTTCCGATTCTGTGTCTCCCTCTCTCTCTGCCCCTCGCCCGTTCATGCTCTGTCTCTCTCTGTCCCAAAAATAAATAAATGTTGACAAAAAAAAAAAAAAATTTTAAAAGTTATAATTTATTGAAATTAGTATGAAGTACGTTCATACATTGTAATCTATTGCTATATCTCAAAGTTTCTTTTAATGTATAGGTTTCCCTTTCCATGACTCCTTTGTTTCTTCCAATGTATGTGTTGAAAAAACCAGAATATAAGCAGTTTATAAATTTCGGTGCTGAATACAAATGGCTCTCAAAAACTGCTGCTGCTCTCAAATAAGCCAGTGTCTCAGAGTTTCAAAGAGTGGGAGTCAAGGACATCCATTCCTAAGCCCAGCAGTACAACTGGGCATTACAATCATGTGGCAGTGGGAAGGTGCCCGTAGATGGGGAGCTTTTCCACACACGAAGTAGAGTAGGTGGGCAAGAGACAGTTCACATACAGGGCCAGGGTGGCTCATCTCATTGTGATTTGTGTGACTCCACTCAACACCTCTCACTCAAATCAACATTAAATGCAACACAATACATATTACATTGATTGAGCTATAGTGTTCTCATCCTAATCACTACCAACATGCATTTATTAAGCTTTTCCTACCTTTGGATACTCAGATTATATCGCTGTCCTGGGTTTCTATTGAGGTCTTTAGTTGTGAAGGTTTGAGAGTGATTTTTTCTGAAAATCTCACTCTCTTACCTCAAGAAAGGGTGACTAAGTGGACATGTCAGTGTGGGTTGGTGTGTTAACAGTATTTTGAAGAACTTTTGAAAACCACTTTTATATTTGTGTCCTTATCATTCATCTTCATTTTTAGGTTAGGGGCATGGACCTTGGGATGCTATGGTCTCTGTAAAACTTACTGCCATTTCTTTGGTTGAAAACAGGTAACACTAACTCCCACAGATTCAGAGGTGATTACTGATTGGGTTATGGGCATTTCAAATAGCCAAGGAGCCTGGGAATCGGCACACTGCTGTGAATTCTTCTGGGCATTAAAGAGTAACGGAAGGATGATGAAGGAATTTGGCAATGCTGCCATTGTATGAAAAGTGTTTTTATGAAAACGTGCAGGGATGGACTTGGGAAATCCTCTTGGGGTCTCTTTTTCGGCAGCTAAAGTAAGAATGTTCTCATTGTACAGATGAAAAACTGAATTAGAGAGAACCTCACAGAGGGCTCCAGTGACGTGGCCAGCATCACACTGCACAGAAGTAGCAGAGGAGGGTGAAGGGAATGCTGGCATGTTGATGCACGGCTCTTGTCAATACCTCATTCTGCCATCCATAAAATACCACTGTCAGGAAAAGGAGAACATGTGCTTCCCTCACGCTCTCTGTTTAAGTTCTGGAAGGGTTGTGCACCCACAGCATTTCATGACTTTATTCTTCTGTCTTCTGGCCCCATTTCAAGCACCATAAGAGAGACAACAGTGGACACTGATTAAGAACTCTGCACTGGAGTCAGCCAGTCCTGGGTTATGCCTGCTCTGCCACCTACCAGTTTTATGACTTTGGCCAAGACACTTAACGTCTCCAATCCTCAGTTTCCTTATCTGTAAAGTGGGGAGAATAACGTCTACTTGGTTTTGTCAGGGTTAAATATGTGATAATCCCTGTAAAGCACACAGCATGGGGCTGGACATAGTGATGTCTAGAAATGCTGGCTGCTGTGGTTGTCATCAGCTTAGCACTCCAGAGAGGTGAAATGAAGTGCTTCATATCTCACTTGTCTGAGTTGTGCTTTACAATATTTAATATGCTCAGAGACTTCTCCCACCGTTTTTATCTAGTTTTCTCTTTCCACAACCTCAGCTCTTGCTAACATTATACACAGTGTAAAGAGAGCAAAGCTTCTTTGCTTTGTCTTTTCACCTTGTATTTCTTCAGCCTTCCTGCCCTACTTTAGAGATGCTCTGGTGTCGGGGGTGGGGTGTTTATGCTCACTCTTGGGTCTCTGGCACCACCCCCTCTGCCTATTTAAAAAAAAATTCTAAAATGTTTATTTATTTTGAGAAAGAGAGAGAGCATGAACAGGAGAGGGGCAGAGAGAGAGGGAGACACAGAATCAGAAGCAGGCTCCAGGCTCTGAGCTGTCAGCACAGAGCCTGACACAGGGCTTGAACCTGCTGACCGTGACCCGAGATCATGACTTGAGCTGAAGTCGGAGGCTTAACTGACTGAGCTACCCAGGCACTCCTCTGCCTATTTAAATCCCCAGGCCCCCTTTTCAACCAATCAAAACTTATCCATAGATACCTTTCACCTAGCAGATATAGTTCCTGGTCTGTAGGTTGGATCCAGCCTCAAAATTATTTTCTTTGGCCAGCACAGTTTAATTTTTAAAAATTTTTCTAAGGTTATTTATTTATTTAGAGAGAGAGAGAGAGAGAGAGAGAGAGAGAGAGAGAGAATGAGCATGGGGGAGGGATACAGAGAGAGGAAGAGAGAGAGAATCCCAAGCAGGCTCCACACTGTCAGTACAGATCCCGATGCAGAGCTAGAACTCCCAAACCATGAGGTCATATCCTGAGCCGAGATCAAGAGTTAGATGCTTAACCAACTGAGCCACCCAGGAATCCTGTGTTTAATTAAAAAAAATTACTGAGGTTTAACAGTCAGGAAATTTCATATAAAAGCCAAGAAATGTTAGGTGTCATGGGGCCCACCCTTCCTAATGGCAGTCAGCAGCTCCTCTCTAGACAGGTTGGTGCTACTCAAGTTCACCACAGTCTCTACCCATCCCTAATGCCTTAAACCTAGTCTGCCTTATTATTTGCCTTCCTCTTGACTCAAGAGTCATTTGCTTTTGTAACCTAACAAATTTAAATCCCCAAGGGTAATAACTGGTGAACTGGCAAAATGAAATACATGACTTTCCAGTGCTCCCCGTATATTTGACACCAGTATATATGAACTGCCTTTTTCATGCTGAGTTAAGATAATGAACAAACATTTCAAGCTGATGTGTAGTTGATACTATCCACTAGTTTAGACTTGGGAATATTACTGTCTCTACTATATCAGCATTTGGATGATATATGAATCTTTGTTTAACTCTTACTTTTTCTATTTAAAATGTTATAAAAATTAATGGAGACCCTAAAAGTGCTAATACCAATGTTAGAAAGCTTGAATCATTCAGTGCAATACTTGTTAGGCTGGTTCAGCCCCGCACTGGGAATTAAGCTGGAAACTGAGAGAGGGTATGTCAAATGTAAAAAAGATATCATCAAAAACCAGGTCTATAAGAAGAGAACTTTTTTTCTAATATTTTAGCTTTCTGAGCATGAAATTTCTCTTAAAGCATCAAAGTCCTAGTCCCCTTTTTCTTTTTCAAGAAGTTTTGAAAGAAGTTTTAGGGGACATTGTATATAGTATGTACTATATATATTTGTTGTTGTCATGTTGTTGTTTTTTAGAGGACTGCTGAAACAGAAGGCATTACCCAAAGGGAACAAATTTCATTGGTAGATTATTTTTTTTAGGGCCTGACATAAGCCATTGTGAAAGATTTGGTGGGGATATTTATTGAGCACCTAGTAGCTATAAGGCCTTCTGTCACAGGAGTCCTGAAAGTAGGTACTGTCTCTGTTAAATAAGGTCCATGTCCTGGTTCCTCTACTGACTTGCTTTGGAAACTTGAGCAAGTAACATAACTTTTCTAAGCCTTTGTTTTATGATCTGTAAAATGGGTTGTTGTGAGTATTATATGAAGTAATACGTGTTAGCATGGTTAGTGCAATTCCTAGCACAAAATAAGAACTCAACAAATGTTGACTGTTGTTGTTATTTAAAGTAGAGTCTTAACTACTTCCATTTTGGACAGCTGTCTACCCTTCCTCCAGGTAGATCTGGGCTTAGCCTCCCAAAGGTAGAGATGGATATTTCTGGTGTCGGATGGCCCCCTCCCCCTATTCACAGACCATCTGTGGAAATTGCTTGGAACTGGTGGCTTGTGCCACTCTGTTTCTAACTTTGGTCCCTCCCTTTCTCACTCTGACCTTGCCACAGCTTGACTTCCCACCTACTGCCTCTATCTTATTTAAAATGAAATTAATTTCCCCCGCTGACACCCTTCTCAGTTGCCTGCTTGTTATTTCCCCATAAAGTTCAAATGATTTCAGTGTTTTGGGGAACTTTTTAAGGTGAAAAAACATGGAACTGATAGTCCTCAGCCTGGCCAGTTTAATTAGAATGACTGTGGAGTGTGCTGTTAATTAAATAAGGAGTTATTTTTAGATGTGGATGTTCATTAGTCCTCCTGAGCATCTCTTTCCTCAGATCGTAGAAAAACAGGTTAATTTATGGCCTGGTGAGAAGTCATTAACTCTTTATCTTCACCTTATTCAGCAAAATCACTCATGAGGCTTCTCTGTTTCTAGAAAATAGTAATGAAGGTGAGATGAACATCACATTTGGGAAGCACAGCTGCCTTTCTTCCTATAGTGCATTCTCCCCAGTGGTGCCTTCCAAAGGCAGTGCTTTAGGCTGTGGAGATTTGCTCCAAATACTCATATTAGGTGCCTTTCAGCTTCATCATAGAATCCAGCTCTCAGAGCTATTGAGCCATTTAAAAAGCACAGAGCTCTGCTATCTGGTGGGGAATGATTCACCCTTCAGACCACACTCTGGCAATTTTGTCCCCAGGGCTGTCTCTAATGTCCTGCTGTAGATTGAGTCAAACTGAACTTAGAAACACTTTAATAAAATTCGAGGCAAGATTATACCATGTAAATTTATGAATGTGGAGATATATATATATAATTATATAAAATATATGTATTTTACATGTTATATATAATAAAGGGAAATATATATAAGACAGGGAATTCTTTGTGGTATGGATCAGTTCTGTAATTTGATTGTGGTGGTAGTTACACAAATGTTTACATGTGACAAAATTTCACACAATTCAATGCACGCGCACACACAAATAAAGAAAAAAAAAAGAAAAACAATCCCAACAAGATGATTATGTGTTATAACATGCATCAAGTCAAATATATATAACTACAACAAATAAAGTAGAAAGAAAATAAAACATGTATTGCTAAGATGTGGAGCAGATGTACTGGCTGTAGCTGGACAGGCAAACGAACACGTTTAACCAAGTCATATTTACACTCAATGTCAGTTGAAATTGTTTCTCTGAAGTCGTCTGCTTTATTGTAGCTTTTAGTACCTATTAATGAATAATAATGCATTTGAGTTGCCTACAAGTATGTTATAATTTCAGTACCTTGCATTTTGCTTTGAGCTTAGTTAATAATTTCATGTGGCTCTATGATCAAGGCATAAAAACTTAAGTTCAAAAAGGGTTTGTTTTTTGTTTTTTGTTTTTTGTTTTTGCATTAGAATAGAATGGAGAAATCTTTGCATGAGTTTATAAATGCTCATTCCTGTTGTGGACATTAGCCTTTGTGTGGTCAGTCATCAATAACAGAATATGGGAAATATCTTTTTTTCTCTTTCCCTTTATCACCATCGCCCCACTTCGATATGACCATTGACTCAGATTGATTTTTAAGGGTGTGATTTTGATTTTAACTGAGAAGACCACCTTTCTGTTTCTGACTCTTGGTTTTCTTGATAACATTAACTCCTTATATACCCCCAGTTTTGATTGATTGTGAGGAGTGTAAGCTTATTTTATGGGATTCTTTCTCCCGCCCTTTGTGCATATTGTCTCCCTTGTAATGATCCTTCACACAAAATTCCCAGTGCCTTTATGGGGTGGGAGTCCTGTTTATCATAGTGGAAAGTGACCTGATAAGTAAATAACATGACAACATGTTAAATCATCTATAAATGATTTCATTTTAACTGAGATGGTCAGAAAAAAATAAAAGCAATCTATTATAGTAATTTAAGTGATTCTTATGTTTAAAATGTCAGCAATTAAATATGCCTAGGAAAATCTAAATACTGACTCATTAGCATTGGAAGGAAATTGGAGCAGTGCTTAACCAAAGTAAATGAATTTCTAAAATATAGTAGAATTTCAGTCACTATGACACCTAGGAAGGAAAGAGAATTTTTTTTAGGGGTACATGAATTTGACTTTTTTTCATACCATTTGTTATGATAAGCAATTGCCTAAATCAAACATGAAGCTATTCTTACCTCTGTATGTTCAATATGTTGAAATTTAGATATATTAAATTTATATACATGTAAAATAGAATTTGGGTACTCAGCACCTCTTAGCATCTCTACTAGACTTTAAGTTCTCTGAGAGTAGGTGTTATGTCTTTGATAGCTTTGTGTCTTAGTACTATTTAAGATATTTAATATACTTAGTATGTTTAATAGTAGACATTTATTTTTTATTTTATTTTAGAGAAAACGTGAGTTGGGTAGACGGGCAGAGGGAGAGAGAGAGAGAGAGAGAGAGAGAGAGAGAGAATTATAAGCAGACTCCTTGCTCGGCATGGAGCACAATGCAGGGCTTGATCCCAAGACCCTGGGATCATCACCTGAGCCGAAATCAAGAGTCAGAGGCTCAACCAACTGAGCCACTCTGATGTCCCAATAGTAGTAGTAATCTTTAACAAATACTAGTAGATTTAATGAGTATGTTGATATCCTCAAAAAATTTAGATGCAAACATACTATTATACAGGTAAGAACAGTCATTGATTGCTATATTCGTTGTTCTCACATCTCTGATTCACCTTAACTAAGATCACATTCAGCAACAATATAGCATTGCTTGCCTTGTATTTTTTGCTTTGATATTATTTAAGAGGTCATTTGGGATATTAATGTTAAAGTTACATACACATGAAAAAAATTCTATATATTCATTTCTCAAACATGCTTCCTCACTTATGAAGAAAAACATCTGTCCTTTGGGAAAATGCCAGTCTGTTCTATAATGAGTATCCATGGTTATTGCTCAAAGAGAAAACTTAATATTGCTTTTCAACAAAAGTAACTGATCTACAACCTATATCATTTTCTATAATGTTTTTACTACATTTCTGGGTTTATATTTCCAAATTTCATTCCTAAGTGTAGAAAGACAACCAGATGTTATTCTGCTCTAAAAAGAATCCTAAATTCTGAATTCTGAAATTATAGAAGAAAAAGGTTTTAATTTAGTAAAAAACAAAAACAAAAACAAAAAAACCCCCACCAGTTTAGAAAACACAGTTCATCAAACTTTTTCTGTAAAGAGACAAGACAGTAATTATTTTTGGCTTTGCAAACCAAATAATCTGTTTCTGGGTTCAACTACTCAGCACTGTCCTTGTAGGGAAAACAACCATAGACAATATGGAAACAAAGGATGTGACTGGTTTTAGCTCACAGGCTTTAGTTTGCATACCTGTTATAGGCACCGTGAAATGGATGTCAAGCAAAAAAAAAAAAATAAAATAAATGAAAATAAGACACTTTTTGTTTTTTGCTTATTTTGTGGCAAAAACAAGTGTTATAGAGGAGATTCACGTGAAATATTTCAAAATACTGGCAATAAATGAATATTTAGGAGATTAATAATAAAATCTGCAGAATCTGCAGGGACACAGTTGGCACTAGTTTCAAACAGAAATATTAGGTCCTCCAGTGCCCAGATGAAAGGAAGATAATTTTGTTCTTAACCTCATTCTAGTACTATCTGTTGGTAAATGTGGATTGCTGCTCTCTCAAGGTGATGTGTATGGAGGAGATGGTTAAGTTCCAGCACAAAGCCAAAGGCTGAGAAGTTTATTTTTGATTGGTTATTCATTGCCACCTCTCTGATACCAAAATGGGTATCAAATGGATATCAAAATGGGTACCATGAACACTCACTTTCTATATTAGATAAAGGAAAAAAATAGCAATCCATTGTTCTTCCATTTAGACCAATCTAAATTGATTATCCTCCTCATCTCCCATTTACCCTGCCACATGTCTCTCTTAAACCATAATTTCAGGAGTAAAAGTATTTATACATTTTTGCTGAGTTCGAGGATATAATGTGCTGAGCAACATATCATTCAAGAGCTGACCTGTAATTTTCTGATGATAATGGAAATGTTAATGTATTATTAGCCCTCTTATTTTTGGCCTAAAGTGAGCTACTAAATAGAATCATTATGTCGTGTCTATAAAGTGTGCAAGTAAAAGGGAAAGCCCGGAAGTTAAGGTGCATTTCTCAAGGTAATTATAATATGGGAAAAATAGAAGGAAGGGAAAATCCAATTTTGGACCCTTTTGCTGGTAAAAAAAAAAAAAAAAAAGGGTAATAGGATAACCAGTTCTGAACTTTGTAATGCTATTATTTGGATAAGTTTATTACAGAAAGTTTTACCCATGAACCCATATATTATAATTTTTATAATTATAATTATATAATTATAGCAGCAACACTTGCTGTTGGGGAATCTGAGATTACACTGAATGAAACCCACCACTCCTCTGGACTTGTCAGTGTCTCTGCCCCGATGCCCTCATGTTGCTGTGGCATTTCTTGGAGCATCACCCAGTCATGTTGGGCCTTAGAGCATTCTGCCTGCAAGATTCATATGGAGTCTAAAGGAGAGTGAGAAAAAGGAAAGAAAAAGGAATCCAGAAATGGTGCCCAGGAACTGTCCTGTTGCTTCTCAATCCATGGGGCAGGTCTGTGACATGCATTCTTGAGGGAGGGGTATTGCCCCTGGCAAGGGCAGGGGTCACTGTGTGAGGGACAAAAAATTGGGAGCATTACAATGTCCTGTGTTCTCCAAGGGGTCACAGTACATACACAAATATACTCTGTATCTGTGGCATTAAAATGTCAAGGGGGAGCAATTCGGAAGAAACGTCTAAAAAGAATGCTTAGTGAGGCGATAATGAAAAAAAAGCTAAGAAATTGCTCTGTGAGGAAGAAGGAGGGGGTCCCTTTCACGTTTTTGCTCAACCTTCCCAAATCACCTGGTTTGATCAAGTGAACAATGGCCACCCGTTTGCTGCCCTCAGTGTCTAAGTCTCAGAAGTTCTCTGTGTCTGTCTTGATGTGGGAGGGAGAGAAGCTTAGTGCCTCACTTCTCCACCAGACCTAATCCCCAGAGTACTGGTCTACCCATAGTATCCTCTGGTTATGCTTCTCCAGACCCATGTGCTAGTAGCCTGAGAAACCAGCCAAATACCAGCTGCAGTGTTCTGAGCTACCATTTCCCATGGCCTACACAGAGCCATTTGTAAGGAGAGTCTGAATAAGACTTGGAAATCTGGGGAGCACTTTTATGCCGACCAGTTTTGCTATCCTTAGAGGAAATGATTGGGGTTTTCCTTTTCACTAGAATAATTTAAACTTTTTTGTAATTGTCAAAATTCCATAATTCTGATATGGGAGGGGAAAAAGAATAAACACATTACCAGTCTTTCCCTGGTCCCACCTTCTCCTTCTGTGGGGATGACAAGTTTCAGTGAAAACTGAGTGCCCCACAGTGGGGACATTATCCCGATCCTGTCTCCTTTGCTCCAAGTCATCCCAGCTCTCTGTTTCTTGGGTAAAACAGCAGCTGTGCCATGTGGACCTTGAACAGCCTAAGGTCCAATTAACAGAGTCTCGGACTGACGTGTTCACACTCAGACACCTCTTGGAGGCAGGCCACATGGCAGTTATCGAAAGGATGTTCTCACCTCTGGGGCTGAGTTCTGTCAGTCAGAAGTTGATTAAGGAAAAAAAGCATTTGGTGAAATTCATGAAAGACATTAGAGTATAATTATCTCTTTTCTTTGCCATATGTTTTTGCAGAGTGAATCCTTTTACAGCATGGGAGAAGATTAATTTAAGGTCAAGCAGATATTTATCAGAGCCAGGCAATGCTCCCAGCATTACCAAGAAGTAAAAAGCAGTCTGAGTGTGAAGGAGATAAGAAAGTATAAGGCCAACTGCAATAAAAACAAAACAAAACAAAACAAAACAAAACAACAAAAGAAGTCAAGTGTGTGTGTCATAAGAAAGGCACAACAAAAAGGCTGTGGGTTATCAAAGAAAAATAGACCACATCTGATCGGAAGGACTAGGCAAGGCCTCCTGGAAGAGGTGGCATGTGGGGTGGGCCTGTAGATAGGAGTAGGATTTGAAGGAGAGACGGGGGGCAACGTGTTCTGGGGGAGGGGAGGATGTGGGCAGAAGTCACTGCTGGGAAAGTAGCAGGTGCATTAAGGGAATAAGCAGCTGCTTTTGGGACCGGGAAGTTACTGGTGATGTTTGGAGAGTACAGTTTCCCTGAGTGGAGGGCAGACGTTATCTTACAAACGTGGAGGAAGAAGGAGGAACTGAGTTGGCAGAGGCTGCCAGGTCTGATGGCTCTTTAAAAGACCCCAAATAGAGGGGCCCCAGGGTGGCTCAGGTGGTTAAGCATCAGACTACCAGGTCATGATCTCATAGTTCATGGGTTCAAACCCCACTTTGGGCTCTGCACTGATGGTGTGGAGCCTGCTTGAGATTCTCTCTCTGCCCCTCCCCCACTTGCTCTCTGTATACCTCTCTCTCAAAATAAATAATTAATAAACTTTAGCAAAAAAATGCCCCAAATGGAGTTCAAGGACAGAGTAGCTCATTCTGCAGTGACCACCCCCCCCCCCCCACCAACCACATGCATCTAAATTTTGAAGGAGGTGCGACCTGACTCCCTTGATTGCAAGGCCAGGCATCTCAGTGTGAGAGACCCCGCACTGGAGAGGCATGGAGGAGAGCCTCAGAGAAAGAGCTTCCTTTCTCTGTCACTACTCAGAATTTGGTGTCTCTCTTCAAACCTAAGAGGCCATCCTAGAAAAAATGTGTGAGTCAGGTTGGAAAGGTTGCAGATGCCAGCCTGGAGGCCCCTGGTCTTGCTGGAGAGTAAGACTCATCCATTGGCTTAGATGCTGGTTTTTCTGAGTGACATAATCAAGTCCTGACTTCTCTGATCTTCCTTTTTCGGGTGTAGAAGATGATGCTATGACCCTCCCAACGTATGCAAGATCCAATTAAAATCTAAAGTGATCACATCTGTGAAAGCACCTCGAAAAATTTTATTTTAATGCTAGTATGAGCTAGTAGTTTTGCTTCATATATTATAAATTTTCGTAAACTCTTTGCTCCATTGGTCTAAAATACAGAATCTGAGCCCTCAGGGGTCATTTGAAACTCCTGGATCAATAGAATTTAAACATTAAGAGGGACTTGAGTACTATCTCCTTACTTGCTGAAAGGCGGCCCACTATACTGCTCTCCAGAGTGTAGATGCTGAAAATAGATTATGTCCAAATCCCATCCCTGCTATGTACTATTTGCACGACTTTAAGCAAGACTATTTTTACTTCTCTGTGCCTATCAGCCTGTAAAGTGGGTGTGAACAATGCTCTCTATCTCACAAACTGGTTGTGAGGATTAAGTGAGCGATTATGTGCAGACCCCTGAGAATCTGGACAGAGAGAGTACCGTATGCACTGTTAGGGCTAGTTCAACTGACTCCTTTTTCAGAGAAGGAAACTGAGTTCTGGAGAGGCGAAGTGACTTGCTCAAGGCATTTATTTGTTTGGTGGCTAGGCCAGGACTTGAACGTGTTTACATGACTTCCAGGTCAGTGTCTTTCTACTTCCTCCCATTGTCTTCTGTTTATTCTTCAGTCAGCAAGACTTGCTTCTCATGAACATTTTGAAATGAAGACAAATCTACCAAAATCTTTCAGGTATTTTCAAGGGAGGAAAAAAATCACATATCTTTAGGGAGAAGGAAGAGCCTCTCAGAAAGAACTATAAGATCATGTCCTAACCCTGCATAAGTTCCCTGAAAGCCCTTCATACTGAATCTGCTCCCCGTGTTGCCTTTTCTTGCCTGCCTGAGGCCCTTACATCACACCTGCTGGTCTGGGTCTCTGGCATAATGAATGAGGATTACACAAGGTTCTCCCTGGGCTATAGGAAGAAATAAATTATGGGCTGTTGCCTTAAGAGTAGAGTCTACATTTCTTCATGCTTGTATTCTAAGACCTAGCACAGCATCTAATAGGGACTCAGCAAATGTCCACTGAATTGACCAGGAACAAAACAGTGTTCAGCTTGTGACACTGGAGAGTTCTGTGTGTACAGCCTCATTGCTGCCTGGTAGAGACATTCGTTTTATATTATTCCTACCCTGTCCTGGGACTCAAATAGGAGGTAGTGAGAGCTCATTTCTGGGTCCCTAGGGAGAGCCTCTTGACCCCTTGGGACCTCAATGCCCATGGGGAATTGACAGGGAAATAACAATATGCACAACATCCTACAGATAAATGAGCATCGTCTGCAAAATGCTTAACCAGCTGAGGTGAGAGATGCTGGGAGGCAAGGGGATGCTGGGAAGCACCACCTAGGAACCTGAAGCTGGGGCCTGGTTGGACCCGGATGCCCACCTCAGATAGGATGTGAGGATGCTGCTCAACTGCAGAGCAAGTGGGGCTTGGGACAGACCTTTGATTCTTCCATTCCCCAGAGACTCAGGAAGGGCAGGTGGCCCTGGGATCCGGGACCTGGAACAGGCATATCCCTGCCCTGCTTACCTATCCCAAAAACAGTACGAAAGCCCTCTAGAGTGCAGGTGAGGCCAGCTCCAAGATCATGTGAGTCAGGGGTTCCCACTCAGATTTGTGTACCACTTGGCATTCCGTGGTAATATTTTCCACATTAACAGTATAACGAGAAGCCTGTGCAGTGTGTGGATATGTATATGTGTGTGCATAGCATGCTTTTTATTCTCCTGATTTGTGTTCTCACTTCTTAATGATAAAATGTCTTTTATTTCATGGAATGTCAGTGTTGATAGATGGTAGACAAAAACAACAAAGCCACTTTATTGAGGAAAAATGTTGGTGCCTGATTTGAGCCTCTTGGGGGGATATATAATTAATATATATAATACATATTTATATGTATTAAAATTTATATGATTAAAATCATATATATATATATGTATATATATATATATATATATATATATATATATATATATATATATATGAATTTCCTGGTGTGTGAAATCCCAAAGTCTGGGTACCACCTATGGAAACAACTTGTCTAGGTCTCCATGAACACAGATATTAAGTAGTGTTGTTACTTTGTGGAGGCTGAAAGCCCTGGGGGTCTCTTTAAGGAGCTGTTAGGGGTCTGGAGTTCAAAGTCAAAGGCAAGACTTATGTTCTAACCCCATAGGGCAGACCTGCATAAAGGGCACTATATTTAATATTGTTTGTAGTAGTCATTGGTTGAGTATGTTCTCGAAGAGTGCTAGGAAGTTTATGTATCTTTATTTTTAAGTCTCATAACAATCCTGGAGGGTGGGTGAATTATCCCCATTTAAAAATGAGGACACTGAGGCTGAAAGATATATTAATTTGTCCAAAATTACATAACAAAGAAGCAACGAGGATGGAATTTTAAAGCCTGTGCCATTTGTTAATAACATGGGCTTTGTACAATAGTACCTACCATTTATCCAGGTCTTACTGGCACTTTGCTAAGCTTTTTTTTTTTTAATGCATTATGTTATTAAAATATTGTCATAACTCTCTGAGGTATGCATGTGTGTATTGTTATTCCCATTCTGCAGAAAAGTAAGTTGAGGCTAAGGAGGGCTAGATTATTTGTCAGCTAATAAAAGACCTGAACCCAACCTGTCGGTCTGGCACTAAGGCCCATGCACTTCCCCACTACATTAAGTAGCCACCCCACAGTACAAGCTTCCTGAGAAAGGATTATGTAACCTTGTGTATCTTGGCAGTCTCTTAGCTCATCTAAAATGGGAGAAGAGAAAGCATCACCTGCGGGCTTGTAGAGATGTGAAGATTTGGAATACGTCAAAGGGGGTTCTGTAGATACAGAAGATTAATGGAGGCAAGGATATTTTTCTGCCTTAATAGCAGGAAACTGGAGTTGCCTTGACGTTGAATAAAAATATGAGAAGTATTATTCTTAAGGGCCCACATAATCCATATAGGCTATGAGAAAATGAAGTGAAAACCGGAACAGAGATGCAGGAAAGTGACAGAGTGGTGTGTAGAGACCACTAGCATTAGCATTCTGAACAAGTGAAAGACCGTTAGACCAGTGCAAAAGTTGTGGTACATTTTAGAGGTAGAAGAGTGATATCCAGAGAAGGGAAATCTCTCTCCTATGCATGCTAAAATGTGAGCAGCCCTGTGCTACCATCTTTTTCCCAGGTCCCATTTTGTGTTAGCCTTGGAAGGGCTCCCAGCTTTAGGACACCACATCCCCCAGCTGTCAATGCTGGACTCCTGAGCACTCCTCACTCATTTGGCACCCAGGCCTGAGGCTCTGGACCATGCCGCTCCCCTCTCAGTCTCTGTAACAACTCAACGGCTGCTAGAGAAATGTCTGCTGCAGGTTCTGTAGGAGATAGCCTTACATCCCACATCTGAAGACATCGATTCGAGGAGATGGAAAATAGCATCTTTTACTGGCACGTGAGGAAGAATCAATTGTGATTGTGAAGATTCCTCTATGTTAAACCTTTCAGTAACATTTTCTCCTCAAAATGGGAAAGAGAGAAGTCAGTGTAGGACACAGAACCCAGGGGCCCTGGATTTCAAGAGGAAGTAAAAGAGCTTTAAGAACTAGTAAGAAAACGCTAAGGCAAGTGCTTGAATTTCTTGCCTAATGAGGAAGAATATTTGTGTCCACTTTGGAATGAATGAAAGCGTGTGACCTGCTGTTCTTCAGGAAGCTTTGACCTTATACATCCCAGACACTTTCCTTTCAATTTGTCACTGGCCCAGAGAGCTCTCAAAGGGTAATCTGGCAGGATCTAGCAAAGCAACACTTACTTCCAGGTATCTCCCTCACCCAAATCCAAATTGCCTGAAATGCCCTCATTAGAGATTCATTGCTTATGTATTTCATCCAGGCATTTTTTTTTTTTACAGATCTAGGGCAAAATATGGCCTGTTGACATTAAAACCTGTGTGAGATGGGACTCTGAGGAGCTGAGGTGTCTGGACATATGATGGCAAGGAAATTAGAAAGGGGGAGAAATTATGCAGAAAGGAGGGGCACCTGGGTGGCTCAGTCAGTTGAGCCTCTGACTTCGGCTCAGGTCATGATCTCATGGCTCATGGGTTTGAGCCCCGTGTGGGGCTCTGTGCTGACAGCTCAGAGCCTGGAGCCTGCTTCAGATTCTGTGTCTCCCTCTCTCTCTGTGCCTCCCCCACTCATGCGCATGCAAGCTCTCTCTCTCTCTCTCTCAAAAATAAATAAACATGTAAACATTAAAAAAAGGAAAGAAAAACACCTTTCCTAAGGTTAACCTGGTGAGAACTCATCACTCTCCCTAATGCTTCTGTAAGTCCCACTGAACCAGCTAACAGTCAGCTTTAGGACTCGACCACCCTACCTTCATTGAGTGCCCTTGACCGGGGAGCCCTGACCAGAGAATGCAGCTGGTCCTTTTAGCTTTGGTCTATAATTGAGGAAAGGACAACTTCTTTGACTAGTGGGGGACACTGTTGTCAACCAGCTGTGGGCAATGATAGATTTTCTCCTTCCCTCCCTCATCTGGTTATATGTCACCAGGTCACATGCCAGATGCTGCCACATGCAGCCTTGAGTTTATCTCCTTTTACAAATATTGTCTCCACCACTGACCATTCCACATCCAGAACATGTGCTCTATGGGTCTTAAAGATGTCAGCAATCCCTTCTAAAATAAAATATCCCTGGGTGTGCTTATACTTTATTATTTTTTGTTAACTTCTTAGTTATCAGTTAAAATCAATAGAAATTAGTTGACAGTCATTGAGAGCAAGAAGGTGATTATTTCAAGGAGCTTGTAATATGATGATGCCAAAATGTTTTGTTCTCAAGAATGACAGTGATGAGGACTTTGTAGACATGCAGAAAGAACAGAAAATAAAGAAAAGTGAAAAAATAGAACCAGCCAAAATAAATACTGAGGGCAATTATGTGATAAATTGCTTTATGTAGAACAGTAATGTTGTAAGAGGCCCCAGAATTTGTAAATGGGGGTAATTTAAGGTTTGGATTTGTAAAAAGTTGCGTAGTAATAAGATTTGATATTTAGATGCATTTTCTACAGCTTTTTCATTGTACAATCATATATATGATATATATAGTAGATTCAATATATTTTTGGTTAAATGTATTTAATTTACTTATATGTAGCAGAGGATAAAATGTGGAGGAATTCCTGAAGGAACTAAATTAAAAAAATATTTTTAAATGTTTATTTTTGAGAGACAGAGAGAGAGAGAGAGAGAGAGAGAGAGAGATTGATTGAGAGCGTGAGCAGGGGAGAGGCAGAGAGATGGAAACACAGAATCAGAAGCAGGCTCCAAGCACTGAGCTGTCAGAGCAGATCCCGACGCAGGGCTCAAACTCACAAAACGCCAAGTTCATGACCTGAGCTGAAATTGGACGCTTAACTGACTGAGCCACCCAGGCGCCTTGAAGGAACTAAATTTTAAACCAATCTTTCAAAGAATCAGGAATTAGAGAGGATTGGGATTTATTTTATTTTTTTTAAGTTTATTTATTTATTTTGAGAGAGGGAGAGCAAGTGAGAGCGAGGGAGGGGCAGAAAAAGAAGAGAGGGAGAGAATCCCAAGCAGGATCCCAGTGTTGTCAGCAGGAGCCTGATGGGGGGCTTGAACCCACAAACTGTGAGATCATGACCTGAGCCAAAATTAAGATCCAGATACCTAACCAACTGAGCTGCCAGCTGCCCCTGAGGACTGGCATTTATTGAGGATGGTCTAAATCCCCAGAGGGTGAAGTCACACACAGGAGGCCATAGGCTGCTTATCTAAGGCAGAGTGTCCTGTGAGAGGAGGCTGAGACATGGAGTTCAAGCCAAAGGAAGGGAGCAGCTCATGGAGCAACCTGCAGCGGGAGCCTTGGGAGACAGATCTGGAGGGTGCCCAGTAAGCTCAGGAGAAGGATGACTGAGTATATAGAATGTGAGGGAAGGGCTGGAGAGGCAGCTAGGTCAATGCTAACATGGAGGTAGCAGACTGGAGGGAAGTAAAATGTCTGGTTGTTCTCAGATCACACATGGGTGAATCTGAAAAAACAGGCAGAAACAATGTCTCCACCTGTCTCTGGGGTTGGAGTCAGGGGTCTGCTCTAGGTTCCCCTGATGCTCTCCTCATCAAGGCAACTTCTCAGAAAAAGATGATGCGACTCAGGGGGAGTCTTAGCCTTTGGCTAAGGCTGAGAATTGGTCAAGTGGCTCTTTCAGATAGATGATCTTAACCCCTCACCTATGAAGGGGCTCAGGCTCCCTTCTGTGCATCTCTATTGAGATGAACCACCAGCAAAGCCATCATGTTCAGGGAGCCGAAAGTCTCTGTCTGATAGTAAAACAATTGCAAATGCATCAAATTGGCTGGTACCTTGGCTCCATTTTTGGAGGAGTCCATAAGAATCATTTTTTGAAAAAAAAGAAAAGATTGGTAAGTAGAAAGAAAAAAGAATCATTTCTTGAAAATTGAAACAAAGAGCTAAAATCTCAAAGTGGCTCTTCAAACAAGGGGCAAAGTGTTTTAAGTATTCAGTGTCAAAAGTCTCCCTCCCCCAAATTATTTTAGAGGCTGTCTTTCTCTGAGAATAGAGAAGCAAAGAACGGAAACTCATTTTAATCTGATTTGCTCTCAGTTCAGAGGGACAGGGCCACAGTTGGTAGTTGAAGGGGCGGGGGGATAGAGCCCCAGATGCTTCTTTGGAGCCAGGAAAGCTTCCATTTTCTTCTCATCTTTATAGAGCACACCCTCAGGAAAATGATTGAAGCCTGGGAAATTATGAGCATCAGATTAACTGACTCAGAAAACCAGTGGACAGCTGCAATTTTCTGCCATGAGTTTTTTGTTTTTGTTTTTGTTATTTCTTTTTTAATTTAAGGGATAGGAAACCTTTTACACATTGGATTTTCCAAATTGCTTCCAAGAGTATATTATGCTAATAGACAGTAGCTTACAAAATAAAAAGATCTTCGGCTTTCTATTCTGAATTTCAGGCATGGGGGTGGCATCACCACTGTTCTATCATACTTATTCACTCTGATGAAAGAAAAGAAGATTGAACATTAAAAGCTGAAGGTCATCCATACAGTTGTCCCAATAGCAATCTGTGTACCTTTAACCCTGTGGAGGAAAAGTAATTACCCTTTGGCTTCTGGTGACCTCAACTAACCTTTGTTGAAGGGCCAGAGAAAATAAAGGCTGACCATCAGCCTGCCCTGGCTGCCCTGGGCTTACCCTGCTGTGTGAATGAAGAGCAACCCAACAAAAGGATGAGAGGTTGTTGCCATGGAAATAGCCCTGGACGAAGGAGCAAAAATCAGAAATTTATCACAATTAATTGTTTTATTAAGAACCTCCCATCTTTTGGATTATTCCCTGGGGAGGAGGGAAGATGCACTCTCATTTAGATCTTGGGGGAGAAAAATTCTGTTGAAATAAATGAGGCAGCCCATACAGTAAAGCCATCTAAGTGGTGGCTAGGACTAGATAGCTTTTCGAGAGATGAAAGGATCTATATCTCCACATAATCTATAAAGATGCAAATGCAGACAACAAGGATGAGGGCCTAGGAAGCTCATGCTACCAGGAAAATTGGCTGAAGTGAGGGTTTGGGCATCTGTCTTTTAATATTTTCAGTAGACTATTGCCTTGTCGAGGTCTGCAAAGGACAGGTACCAACATTTAATAGTGTATCAGTGAACAGAAAGGCAATGTCACATTTTGTTGTCCTTATTTAAACTTTCTGTTAAATAGAAGCCACCCTCTATGTGCTTTTCAGGTGAGCTCATTTAGATTAGAGAATAGAAATTTGCCACCCAATTATGTGCAGATTAGACTAACCCAAGACGCTCTGGCTGCTGCGGACTAATTGAAGGAAAAAGAAATAAAGGGAGTGAGAAATGTCTCTTTTATGGAGAACCTACAAGTTATCTCTTAGGCATAGCAGATTTATTTAGAAATAATAACATTTTATTTTTAACATTAGAAGTTTTCCTTTTTACCTTAATGCAAGGGTGAAATCAGATTTTAGAAAATAAAAATGTGGAATTTTCATTTATTTTTTTTATGTGGATTAAGGAGTTGCTAAGTAAATGAGAACTCGATATCACCTCATCTTTCTTTTTCCTTTTTTGGTGGATGCTGGAATAGTGATGTGAAACGTTCATTTGCTGTATTTCCTAAACAGTGAGTTATTTACATTAATCAGTTTTTAAAATAATTTGAGGTACTAAAACAAAGCAGGTGGTTAAGCTCAGATATTGATTTTCTCTTTAATGAGTATTTCATCAGTGAAATTGTAACCACCAATGAAAGAGAATAAACCATAGCAGGTGTTCACTGAAGACCCTGTTTACAATAAGATTTGCTTTTCTGTCACGGCAGAAGATGCCAACCTGAGTTTCATTGATACATTTTTACCTCCAGATGTTTTAGGATATTAATTTCCTATTGGGCAGAGGGATTATTTGGCTTTTATTAGAAACTGGAAAGTTACGTTTAATAGACATAAACTTCTAAAACAAAAAGACCATCTTGGTGCTCTGTTAACTGACAATGAAATCCAGTTCTTGGGCTTCTTGTTTACAGACCTCCTACCTGCAGTTAGTTTTTCACTCATTTTGTGCGTTGCTCCTATTGTTAGCACCAGGATTTTCTGTTTCCTAACACACCAGGTACCTCTGGTCATACGACCCATCTCAAACAATGTAATAGACGTGGCTAGACTCATTAAACACTCTCTGTGGCCTTTTGCAGGCTTTTAATCTTTTTCTCTGCTCTAGATAACAGTTTTTCCTAAGTGGCAGCAAACATCCCTGAAAATAAACGTGCAACAAAGTCCTGCTTGTACTTACCTTGGAGTTCAGCAGCACCTTGCTTGTCATGGTGCTTCTTCATTTCCATGTGCTTCGGTGTTGGGGTGAGTTCAGACCTGCTTGTAGGTGCTAAGAGCATTCCTCCTGGTTTTGTGGTACGTGCCATGCTGTGCTTGGTCTTCACAGCCCTCACTGTATTTGGATCACATCCAGGTTTTCTGTTTTTATTAACCCTCAGCTGGACAGCTTGGGTGAAGCAGCATAACAAAAAGTGAAGATGGGAAAGGGTTTCTGTTGTTTTACCTGTTTGGGCCAATAGAAGATTGAGAGAGAGAGAGAGAGAGAGAGAGAGAGAGAGAGAGAGAGAGAGAGAGTGAGAGAGAGTGAAGGCCTGGAGCCAAATGTAAAAACTGAGGCTCATCTGTCCTATGTGGAGGCAGCAAATATCTCCTTGGTCTCTCCCATTCAAGATGATTATGCATGGTTTCTGCTGATTTGGGTAATCAGTTTGGTATTACAATTACCAAAAGATATTTCATTACATATAGTTTACTTGGGGAGTGCATTTTTATTGTTCTCATTTTGTTTAGAGGAAAGATACCATGGGCATTTATTTACTTTGCATAGAGAGCTTTCCAAAATTATTTTACAAGGAAAAGGATAGACAAAATCTCTCAATGACTAGATATTTTAATGAAGACATGAGAACATGTACTGACTTAAAACTAACAGTGCTTCAACTCAGCTGCTCCTTAATAACACCCATAAAAATGGTATGAAAGTAGGAAGAGTCATTTAAAAGAGGACGACTGAGAATGGTTTGTTATATTTTTCTAATTTTCTACTCTTCGAATCCTTCATTTTATGTATGCATACTCAGCAATATAAATGTACAACCTGTGCATTGTATACGAGGAACTAAATACAATATGCTGGGAACCAAAAAAATAAGTACGTAATAAATTAAAGAAAAAGTTAGGTAAATATATATGTGGAAAAATGCTACAAATTGCCATCCAGTACACTTTGAATATGTGAATTTGAAAAACAATATGGAATTTTGTTAGCAGAGTTTAAGATAATTTTTATAGGGCTACAATACAAATTTTTAAAACCACATGGAATTTTGTCAACAGAGTTTAGCATACTTTGAATAAGGTAAACATACATATTTTAAAATAACATGGCATTTTGTCACAAGAGTTTATAATAATGTTAGCTTGAATGGATAATTTCAATGAAGGGGGAAAAAACTACTTAAATAGCTTATGGGTGTTAACACTACCAGCTCCAAATTAAGCACACATTAATGGCATGGCATTATTCTGCCATACTCAGTATTTAAAATATCTTTCCATGTATGATGATTCAGTGTAGTGGATCGTATATAGAATACAGGATATTTATGGGGTACACCTAACTGTATATGAGTTAAAGGATGCAAAAACATTATAAAAAATTATTTGGCATCAGTTTTCCTGGTAAATGGACACAATTCAGTCTTCTTCAACAGACTGATGGAAATACGATGCTCTCAAACTTCCTGTGGTTTCAAGCACAATGCTGAAAGAAGGTAAGTTAAAAGAAAATTAGGTCTATCTAAAGACATATCAAAAACAAAGGTATTGCAAAGAAATGGTCACATATGCCTATCACAAAGTCTTGCATGGTTCCTTCTGAGTTTGAAGCAGGAGTAGGAATTTTATAAAACATTCCATTTGAAAATGTATATCATGTCATTCTAAAGCAAATGATTAACCCGGTTTAAAGTCACAACCACCAGAAATCAATATACAATAGTAGCATGTATCCAGCCGCAAAGTAGCTGGGTTTGGTGCTGTTTGCACCTTCACACCACAAGCACATAACTACAGTTAGCATCTAAGCTTCGAGCAAGAGTAGCAGCTACCCTAAAAGTTACCTGCAGGATTAAATACCTTTAAACGCTGCCGCGCCCTGGATTTCCAGTTAACCAAACTCTATTTCCAGCAGAAAGTCCTGAGGTACTGAGTAGTTCTCGTCTGTAAGCCCTTCCTGCAGGTCTTCTCGGGAAGCGGTGCTGGAACGTTTATGTTTTTAATCCTGTTTGATAATTGGACTCTCTGTCAACTAGTGCTAGTTGACTCATTACTAGCCTTGCTTAGGGTTGAGATGGCTGGAAGGTTGAAGGACTGCAGGCCATGCATCATTCTCCCCTTCTCAGTATACCTTAGCGTGAGCATGGCATCATGACTCTGAGGAGAGAAGGAGGAGAGCTGAGCCATCATATAGTCCTCAAATTGCAGGCTTTCCCTATGTCCTGCGGTGCTGGAGAAGGGATTATTGCTGCAGGAAAAAAAAATCTGGCCACACTGTAGAAATAATCACCGCAGTTCAGCTCGCCCCCCACCTCCCTCTGTGCACTCTCTCTTTCTCTGTCTCTCCCTCTCTCTTTCTCGCTCTCTGTGCGAGGCCCCAGCTGATTCAGGCTGCATCCATCCATACATAAATCATTCCCCTTATTCTATTGGTTACATGGTACATGGCAAGTATTGATTTTTTCCGTTGCCTCATTGCTGGAGAACACTTGGTTTTTGTGAGACAGAAAACACACACACACACACACACACACACACACAGACCACAAAACAAAACCTAAACGAACCAACCAACCAAACAAAAAAATCCTCACCAGAGTTTGGTCTTGACAAAAAATAATGAAGCAGATTTATATCATGCTAATGAGAAGCATGTTCTAAGAAAAACATACTTTGGGGTGGTCTTTTACTGTTTGTTTGCATGTGCTCATGGTATATACCCTGTCTCAAAATAAGAAAGAATTGTTCCCAGTCATCAAGAGCTCTGGGTTCAGAAAGTAGGAACCACACACACAGAGTCTCCCTCTGTAATCATGCAGGGCAAGGCGATACCTAATTGATTGCTAACTCCAGGAAAAAAATAAAGTTTAGTTAAGACACCACTCACTCAAAGAACAAGAATAAGAAGGCAAAAATAATGCCTCATGGCCAGATGACATGCACAGGAAGAAAGAGATGTTTATCTAGATTTATTTTGCGCGATGATAAAATGCGCAAGTGTGACTTGTTTGTATCAAGTATCAACATAGAATGTGCCTCAGCTGTCAAAATATTGTGTCTTTTAATACTCAGAGGCAGGACAGAGCAAAAAAGTGAATACATCATAGTGTAGGATTCTGACATTTGAGTATCAGAGATAGAGTGTTCTTCAGAAGCCAACTTAAAACACACAGGAATCTTAATATATGACTTGTCACAAAGACCAATTTGTTTTAAAGTGGGAGTGGCTCTTGGACTCTATCCAAAGGAACGTTATATTCCTGAAATATCAAAATGACTTCTTTATGAAGTAATGCTATCTAAAGAATTGGTCCAATATACAAGGAGATTGTTAAAATGAGGAAATCGTTACAAGAAGGTTATAGTGCGACTATATGGCTTGAAAAGACTGTAAAAAGCCCATTTTAAGTTTTATGAACTTATGCAACAATTATCAGTCTAACAAAGGGTGAAGTTTAGGAACAAAAATAAGTCAGCATGTGACGGCAGGTGACAGGATATTTTTCTTTTAGCTTTTACTTAGAGCCATCAAATAAGAAATTTATCATACACAAATTGTAAATGAGCAGTGTAAAGGCTTCTTTAGCCTACTTCATGGCTAAAAAGAGTTCTTTTCTACTCCAAACACTCTGTGTATGAACAGAGTCTACAAAGTTAAAGAACTCTCTTCATTTGCCTCACACAATCTGTGCTGGGGAGTTCTTTTTGTCCATTTCTTTTCTTTTTCTCTCTCTCTTTTTTTTCTTTTTGTCCTTTTCATCTATCAGTTTACTGTGTGGTCCTTGGCCCTTGGTTCATGTCTGTGACAGGGTGCCCAACGAAGATTCTGTGGAACAGAGCTCTAAGGAGCATGTCCGTGTGGAGCTGGGGCCAGCCTATCTGGGTGATTCCCCTTTCGGTGAACACAATTTATATTTCTGCTTCTTCTCACTGTTAAGTTCTTTTTACTGAAACACTCTGAACATCTCTGTTTGCATCTAAATTGTCCTTTCAAGGGAAACTCTGCAACTTAAGGTGTAGGAGGAGGCCTGGGTGGAATTTTGTCCAAATAAATGTTTTGCTGCTTTGTTTCATTTTGTTTGTGTGGCTGGTAAGAGTTTGGGGCAGCAATCCAATTTCATATCCATGTATGGGGATGGTAAGCTTGTCTATCTATCTACCTACAGGGTGAAGAAGTCCATAAAGGACTTTGTACATTTTAGGTTTAAAAAGAAAACAGAGAAGAAAACAACAACAGAAGCTTTAGGAAACCCTTTGAACATGACCTCTTCTTTTCTCTGCCTCATCCTTTCCTGCTTCAACAATTTGAGCAAATGTTTACGGACCACTTACTCTGGACTGGTGATTTACTGGGGCGATGGAAAGTTGCAAAGCTGAATGCCTGTGCGGCTCCCAGCTCAGGGAACCCGCTGAGCAAACACACAAGTGTCCACCCTGCTCCCCAGGCAGGGGCGGGTCACTCAGGCCGTGAGGCTTCTGCTCTGTCACTGCTTTCTGTTCTCTATAGGCCTGTTTCTCTAGAAAAGTCATATAGTTACATTAAATAATGAACACCCAGAGCGGTCTTTGTTTTAATGTCTGCTCTTCGTTAAACTCCAGCAAGATTTTAAGTGACCAGCATAAAGCTTTGCCCATACACAGTAGGCAATTTATTAGTAGTATTTTAAAACAATGTGGGTCCAAAAGGCGAGAGAGTGATAATCAAAGCTAACAATTTATTGTGCAGTTAGGGTACTAATGCATTAGATTGTATAATTTTCACAATAATCCTGCTCTTAAATAACCTTATTTTATGCCCATTTTATTTCTTTTAGTGTTTATTTATTTTTGAGAGAGAGAAGGAGAGAGAGAGTGTGAACAAGCAAGCAAGTGGGGGAGGGGCAGAGAGTGAGGGAGACACAATTAGAAGCAAGCTCCAGGCTCTGAGCTGTCAGCACAGAGCCCGATGCCAGGCTCGAAGTCAGGAGATGTGAGATCATGACCTGAGCTGAAGTCAGACATTCAACCAACTAAGCCACCCAGGGGCCCCATATGCCCATGTTAAAGATAAGGAAATTGAGGCAGAAAGAGGTCAAATAACTTGCCCAAGATTGCTCAGCTCATAAATGGAGGAATCAAGTTTCAGACTCCTGCTGCTCTTAACTGTTACTCACTGTGGAGGAGCAGTGGCAGCTGGCAGAGGCACTTAAATTCTGGCTGAGAGTCTTGAGAGGGTGTCACCAAGGGAATGGCTTCTGTGCTGGCCTTGAGGCATGGTGTATCCCATAAATTTTGTACCCTATAGATATACTTTGATTCGCTATGAAAAAACAACAAAAAGGAAATCTATTTTAAATCTGCTAGTGGAGATTGCTATTACAAGGAATTTGGGGGAGGGGAGGGGACCTTTGGGGAAAGAAAATATTTACTTGTCCTGAGAGACAGGTCTGGATACTTGTGAATGGAGTTTACCTAAGGTGAGGCTTGCCCATGGAAGTGACAGTGACAGGGCCCAGCAAAGGCAAATCCCAGGCAGAATCCAAACATGGCTTCCCAGGAACAGTGACTTTCCAGAACAACTGGCAAGTATGCTCAGTTGAATTCATAGGTTTTTAAGAGAACCAGGACATGACTCATTTCTTTTCTACTCAAGACCTAACAGGTGAGACTATAAAAATAGTGAGTAGAATTTGCCTCTGATATTCACCTGTGATATTTCCTGACTTCCTCACAAATTTTGAGGTAAGTAAGAAATGTGGTTGTGGAGCAGGCTGATTAGGCTGTTTGCAACGAATCCATTAGAGAGAGAAGCCAGTTCAAACCTGTCCTGAAGGGATTGACCTGAGATTTGTCTGCCTGGATCTCCTTCTCAGAGCTCTTGGTCTCTGTAACACACAGTGATTTACTTAAAAAGCTTTCAGTCAAGTTTTGAAGGCGAGGAAGTTATTTCAAGATATAACATAATAATGACAATAATATTGAGTTGATTCTGATATAGGCAAAACATCATCAGGCACACATTTTCTTTCCTTTCCATGAATCTCTGTTATTATTTTTGCTCTTCTTTGTGCCTGTCTGATATACTGGTCAGTCCCCAGACTGAGATCCAGAAGGTGTGTTATGACAGTGGCAACCAGAGAGCGCACCCCGATAGACCCTGCTCCCCAGTCATTTGCTTGTTCCCAGCCTGCAGGAGCAGTACATAAGTCCCAGCAAGCAAGGGCTGTCCAAGTTATCACACTCATTTCATGGCCTGGGAGAGAAAACAAAAGAGGATTGGGAGCCTGTCAAGGATACAACCTAGCCTATACCCTGTGTTATAAAACTGGACCGATAAGAACCAGGGAAAGGTTGTTTTACCTGAATTTATTGCCTAGCAACAAAGCCTCTACCTCGAGAGAATGCTGTTCTGTGGGTTACCAAGTAACTGGCTGTGACAATTACCAAACAGCTGGCCAACTAATCTACATACCCTTTAACCCCAGCCAGCTGAACAAGGGACTGTGGACAGCTCACTCACAATAGACACAACCTAATATTTTATTTAAGAACTGACAGAAGCCACAGCTGGATGGGTCCTGCAGCCTTGTGGATTTAACAATTTTAATTTGGACATGTGGTTCTTCAGGATCTGGTGTGCTTAAAGGGTTGTTGAACACGAGAGATACCCACACCGGTTTACATCAAAAGGCTACCCTGTAGAGCTTTTGGGGGAAAATATTTCTTATGGCCGAACACAAAGTGCAAAGTTTTGTTGAAAGTGAAGAACTTGTAAAGACGGTCATTTAGAGAAAAGCAAAATAATGTCTTCTAGGTAAATGCTGAGTTGGCCTGGCTGTAGAATATAACACATACACAATGGATTAGATTCTTCCAGTATGGTTAGATGTGGACAAGTATTTTTTGACATGAGGAAGATCGGACTTAGATATTCTTGCTCTAACGGACCCTATTATAAACCATGTTTACTTACCAAATAATTTCTGTTCTGGACTCCAAAGGGGGGAAAAAAAGAAACACAACCATAGGTAGATTTGTTTGCATACATTATTCACATGCATATCTTTAGGATTTTTATTTATATCTGAAAATACTTTCCCCTGTATCTGTGAACCCCCAAAATGTCTATGCCTCAAGTTGCAGGCTTATACATTTTCCACCCACAAACAGCTATGGAAGGTGAATGTTGCACAGTAGAATACTCAGAATAATTTAGAGGAGACTTCATTACAATCCCTCCCTAGGCTGCTTCCACAAGACCCACTGTAGGCACCAGAGAGAGCCCATTTCTAGGAAATGGAATCACGAGAAGGTGAAACCCATCTTTTATTTTTATTTTTTTTAATTAATTAATTTATTTATTTTGAGAGAGAGAGAAAGAGACAATTCCAAGCAGCTCCATGCTGTCAGTGCAGAGCTCAACACGGGGCTCAATCTCAGGAACCTTGAGATCATGACCTGAGCTGAAACCTAGAGCTGAATGCTTAACAGACTGAGCCACCCAGGTGCCCCCAAAACCATCTTTTAAAAACAAACATACCAGAACCTCCACATGCAGTCATGAGTGGTCATTTTTGAAAGCTTTGCTTCTGTTTCAGTTATGCTCCTATGTACTGTGACAGACATTGCCAGAACACTTCAGAATTAACTTACCATCACTTAATAAAGCCCATGGTCTTAATAGCCACATTCAATTTTGGACCAACCAGTTAACTGAGCTCCTAGAATGGTTGTCACACAGCTGTCTTCAATATGCACTTGTGGAATGAACGAAAGAATGAACCCAGTTTCCTCCACTAATCTTAATAACCAGAAAGCTCTATGTGAACGTGGCTGATTCAAAAATTTAAATTGGCATCCACTTGGTGGAGATTTACCATTTTTGAGACTATTTGAAGGAATCTAATGTTCCTAAGAAGGCACATTCTTCATTCTTTTTTTTTTTTTTTTTTTTTAAAGGATGGGCCAACAACCTCCCCATTCTAAGCAGGCAGGAAGCCCAGTCAAGATCTTTTCAACGTTTATTTATTTTTTGGGACAGAGAGAGACAGAGCATGAACGGGGGAGGGGCAGAGAGAGAGGGAGACACAGAATCTGAAACAGGCTCCAGGCTCTGAGCCATCAGCCCAGAGCCTGACTCGGGGCTCGAACTCACGGACCGCGAGATCGTGACCTGGCTGAAGTCAGACGCTTAACCGACTGCGCCACCCAGGCGCCCCCATTCTTTTTTAATTAACAACAAATTTGTTGTTATTTAACAACAAATGTTGTTATTTAACAACAAATGTTGTTGTTGTTCTTATTTAACAACAAATGTTTAAAGGTGTCATCTATGAAGAGGTACTACTCTAACTCTTGGGTTACAGTGGTGAACTAGACAGAAGAGCTCTTGACTTTCAGAAAGGGAGACAGAAAATGATATATGATGAAATATAACAAAATGTCAAGTAATAATATATACCAATGGGAAAAACAAAGACAGCAAGAGAGAGAGAGAGAGAGAGAGAGAGAGAAGGATGGGAGGACAGGTGTCTCTAAGGAGATGGCATTTGAGCAGAGACCTGAAAGTATGAGGGGACAAGACATGTGAAATCTGGGGATAGGTCTTTAAGGGGAAGGAATGGGAAGTGCAAAGTCCCCAAGCTAGCTATTATAATTTAAAAATTAGTGTAAGCAACTTAATAGTATTTTTGTAGTAACTAAAAAAGTATTTACTTTGTGGGAGAAAAATATCTACTGCATGCATAAGTATTAGACATTTCTGTGTAAATCTTATTAATCCAATCCTAGGATGGCTATGGTTGTTATTGAATAGTTTTTCAGTAAGCATACTGAACTTTCTTCTTACGTGATAATCTTTGAGCTGCCAAGAGTCCTTTGAAACCATATAATGTTTTCAGGGTGCTTAAAATTTATGCTTTGTGACATGTATCCTGCATGACCTAATGTTGGAGTTCTTTGTGGATTTGTCATGCTTCCCTGGTAGAGTGGAAACTCCTGAGGGGTATGGACCCCATCTTCACCTTTGTATCCTGTCTACTTGCCAGTGTGGGGTCTTCTGTACAATAGGTGCTCAATAAATATGTATTTTGAAAGTGCATGAATATAATAAAACAAAGTACTTAGCACACAACCAAGCTGACTCCATGCCCCCCCTCACACTTTCCCACCCGAGTGCACCCATAGCAAGTGCTGTCCCATCAGAGCCATGCTTTTGAGAGGATTTCATTTGATCCAGAACCAGATTTTTACTGTCTTTCCTTGGCACATCACATGCCAGACAAGAAGATTAATTTCTCTGCCTTCTGGGTCTGACCTGTTCCTTCCTCTTAAAATGTTCTTATTGATAAGTGGTCCATTGTGTTTTGCCTTGGTCACAACAAAGAAACAAGGAAAAATCTGACCCCAATTACCTGCACATTGCAATAGCAGAGTTTGACAACCTGAGGCCTGTTTAGAATAATGTACTTCTATCTTGAAAAGGAAAACCAAAACAGGAGGCATCACAATCCCAGACTTCGAGCTGTATTACAAACCGGTAATCAACAAGACAGTATGGTACTGGCACAAAACAGACACTTGTATCAATGGAACAGAATAGAGAACCCATGAATGGACCTACAAGCATATGGCCAACTAATCTTTGACAAAGCAGAAAAGAATATCCAATGGAATAAAGACAATCTTCAGCAAATGGTGTTGGGAAAACTGGACCACTTTCTTACATCATATGCAAAAATAAACTCAAAATGGATGAAAGACCTAAATGTAAGATAGGAAGCCATCACAATCCTCGAGGAGAAAGCAGGCAAAACCTCTGTGACCTTGGCCGCAGCAACTTCTTACTCAATACATCTCTGGAGGCAAGAGAAAGAAAAACAAAAATGAACTATTGGGACCTCACCAAGATAAAAAGCTTCTGCAAAGCAAAGCAAACAATCAGCAAAACTAAAATGCAACTGATGGAATGGGAGAAGATTCTTGCAAATGACATATCAGATAAATGGTTAGTATCCAAAATGTATAAAGAACTTATCAAACTCAACACCCAAAAAACAAATAATCCAGTGAAGAGATGAGAAAAAGACATGAATAGACACTTTTCCAAAGAAGACATACAGATGGCTAACAGACAAATGAAAAAATGCTCAACATCACTCATCCTCAGGGAAATACAAATCAAAACCACAATGAAATACCACCACACACCAGTCAGAATGGCTAAAATTAACAACTCAGGCAACAATAGATGTTGGCAGGGATGTGGAGAAAGGAGAACTCTTTTGCACTGCTGGTGGGAATGCAAACTGGTGCAGCCACTCTGGAAAACAGTGTAGAGGTTCCTCAAAAAAATTAAAAATATAGCTACCCTATGACCCAACAACTGCACTACTAGGCCTTTATCCATGGGGTACAGGCGTGCTGTTTCAAAGGGGCACATGCACCCCAGTGTTTATAGCAGCACTGTCAACAATAGCCAAAGTATAGAAAGAGTCCAAATGTCCATTGACAGATGAATAGATAAAGAAGATGTGGTGTGTATGTATATATATATATACGTATATATATATATACGTATATATATATATATATATATATATATATATATATGATGGTGTATTACTCGGCAAACAAAAAGAATGAAATCTTGCCATTTGCTACAGTGTGGAGAGAACTAGAGAGTATTATACTAAGCAAAGATCAATCAGAGAAAGACAAATATCATATGACTTCACTCATGTGGAATTCAAGATATAAAACAGGTAAACATAAGGGAAGGGAAGCAAAAATAATATAAAACAGTGGGGTGACATAAGAGACTGTTAAATATAGAGAACTGAGGGTTGCTGGAGGGGGTTGTGGGTGCAGGGATGGACTAAATGGGTAAGGGGCATTAAGGAAGACACTTGTTGGGATAAGCACTGGGTGTTATACATAGGGGATGAATCACTGGAATCTACTCCTGAACTCATTGTTGCACTATATGCTAATTAACTTGGATGTAAATTTTTAAAAAATAGGAAAAAATTAGAGGAAGGTATTCTGCATTGGAAGTTGTCATTTTCTACATTATGAGTTTCTGTAATGGTTGAATTTATGTAATAAATTTTTATTAAATTAATTCTAACATTGAAAAATAAATAGTGAAAAATAATGTGCTTCTGAAATGGTGGGTTGGGTGCTAAAATTTGATTGGACATCCCCGTTAATTCTAATGTCTTGAGGATTTCACATAATTTTCCAGTCCTGTACATTCCAGAGGTAATGGATTTTCTATATTTTTATAAAAATCTAATGGTTATTTTTGGTGACAAAATCCCTCTTAATGTTTTGAGAAATAATTCAAGTACCATGTATTTTCCATGAGTACACAACCCTCTGGGTATTTCAGACCTATTTCATCAATCAAGTTAATAATCCCAATATGAATAATAGCTGTCATTTATTAAATGTGCCAGCCACTTTATATGTATTTCACTTTTCATCCTTAAACAAACTCTGCATGAAATATTGTCATCCCTATTTTCAAAATAAGGAAACTGAGGCTCATAAAAGCTTAACAATTTGCGGGAGTTCAAAACTGGCCTATTGGGCTCTGAAGTTCATGTTTTTTCCAGTATGTTGCAAACATCTTATTTTTCTTAGTAAAAAAATTTGGGGGTGCTCCTGGGTTGTTCAGTCAGTTAAACGTCTGACTCTTGATTTCAGTTCAGGTCAGGATCTCACAGTTCTTGGGATGGAGCCCCTTGTCAGGCTCTGTACTGACAGCATGGAGCCTGCTTGGGATTCTCTCTCCCTCCCTCACTTTCTACCCCTTCCCTGCTCTCTCTCTCTCTTTCAAAATAAATAAATGAAAATTTAAAAATTGGGGGAGGTATGAGAACAATTTGAAGTGTCTGACTCTAATTCAGAAATAATCCCCTGAACTTTCAACATTTATTCAGCAATACATTCATTAAGAACCTACTTTTGCTCACGTCCTATACTATCGGCTGTACAACAGCATTAGTAGGACAGAACACCTCCCTAAAAGGAGCTGTAAGTGTAGTTGGGAGGACAAAGGTATATTCAGCCTATGAAAACAAGGCTGGTATGAGGGTTGTAGTGCAGCTACAAACTCACGGCCAGAAGGCACAGGTGAGCTTTTTCTGAGACAATGGCAGTTAAGGAAGGTTGACTGTTTTATCCATGGTTTGAAGGGTGAGGGGTATCCACAGGGCAGAGAAAGTCTGGTGAATATTCTAGTCAACATGACCACAAGAATGGTGGAGAGGATGCGAGTGAGCGTGGTCTTCAGAGAAATGTCTGTCACTTATTGAGGCTGGAGTGTAGCAATGACTGTGGAGGGTGGTGGTGAGATTGAAAGTTGGAATATGTCATGGGAAGGGACCTGAGAGTTCAATGTTTAATACTTGGCACTTAGTTTCCAACACCTCTGTTTTTCCTTCTTTTGGTCTTTTATTCTCTTTCTTTCCTGATTATTGGACTTATGCATGTCTGTGGGGGAAATTCTGGGAAGTACAAACAGGTGTAATAAATCATAAAAGTAAAAAGTCACCCTTGTCTAGTACTGCCAGCACACTATGCTCTTTTTCTTCACATATTGGAGTTAATTTTGACTATGAAACTTTGCAGTAGGCTTTTCTTATTTAATGAATCTCCATGTTCACATCACAATACCATCAAATGTGTAGTAGATGGGTCTATGGTGTCTGCCCGTCCCATGTCCCTGCCTTTGGAGTTATCTTGTACCCAGAAACAATTAGGTCTCACCAGTTCCATGTCCATTGGACATTTTTATGCCCAGTGGCCATACCTGTCTGAACTATGTATGGACACCTGACCCAAGCTGGGCCTATTATATATTCTTCTCAGAAGATTAGAATGAAGGCACTGAAAGACTGAGTCAGTACAAAGGTGTTGGATTCTGGAGCCAGATTTGGCACCAAACAAAGCCTGTTAAAATCACATGCAAACTAAAATTGTAGAGGAGTAGTGGGCATGGTTCCCTTTCAGAAGAGGGAGTAGAGGAGGAGTGCAAGGGCCAGAGAAGAGACCATGTAGACCGGAGAGAAATGAAGATGAAGAGGGGAAGCTGCCTAATCACCTTCCTATTCCCATGAATCTACCTGTGCTTACTGTACTTCATTCCAGTTATATTCTTCATCAGTTTTTCGCAGGAAGTCATTTAAATAGACACCCATTACTTTCAACAGAAAACATTCTTAATTATTGCAACTTATTTAACTTTTTTTTTAAGCCTTAAGATTTTTTTCCCCAATTTTTGCTTTTGGTGTTTATAAAAAATATATATGCTTTACAAATTTTGATAGTTACATCGTTGATCTTTTCCTTTGTCATTACTTCCATTGCATTTACTCTTAAATATGCTTTCTCTAATCAGAGATCAGGTAAAAATTCACCCCTACTTTTTTTTTTGTAGATTTGAAAAAAACGATGTCACCTTTATTCAAATCTAATCCATATGGTATTGATTTTGGTGTGTATGTGACACAAGGCTGTAACTGAAACATCTTTTAAAAATGCAAATAGCTAACTAGTTGTTTCAGACTTATCCTCTCCTTTCCCACTGATTTGTGTTATCTCCTTGATCATATGTGAAATAAATATATTCCACATGGGTCTCTTACTAGGAGATCTATGTTATTTATTCAAAAGAAAGTTTGTTTTAAATAAAGAAAATATTTCTAGTCTGTGGGCAGTAATGTTCCCAGGAGAAACAACTGGATTTAGAGAGGAATGGTGCTAAATTAAAGGTCATTTTATTCTTATGATTTTACCCTCCAGACTCTGCATGACAAGTTGATATTTATATTGGAATACTTCTATCTTCTTCCTGAAGCAGCTTGGGTAACCCTGGCAATTTTGGTAGTTTTTAAAGACTTACTATACATTTTCTATTACAGAATTTCAACTTATGAAATGGTGTTTTATTTTAGAAAACATAAAACTATCCAGAGTTTAAAAATGTGCTAAATTTGAGCATCTGACAGAGATAACAAACACATACTGTTATTTTTCTTGTTTTGGTTCTGTAGTAAATATGTTAATTAATTAGGGTCTCCCTTACTACTGAACTTGGACACAACACCAGAATTCTTCTTTACACAGTGCTCCAAGCAACTGCTATTACCAGTTGGTATTGCCTGGTAAAATGTAATCTATTTTCAGATTAATTCTAGCAAGAAATATAAATTCCTAAGTTAAAGATAAAATAGAGGGAAAACGCTCAACAAAGTATGTTTAGAGGGAACACACCACAACATAATTAAGTCTATATATGAAAAACCCACAGCTAAAATCATACTCAAGGGTGAAAAACTAAGAGCTTTCCCCTAAGATCATGAACAAGACAAGGATGTCCACTCTCACTACTTTTATGCAACATAGTACTGGAAATCTTAGCCACAGCAATCAGACAAGATAAAGGAATGAAGAAAGAAAAAAAGAAAGAAAATAATAAGTAAAGAAAAAGAGATCCATATTGGTAAGGAAGAAGTAAAACATTCACTATTTGCAAATGATATAATACTATATAGAGAAAACCCTAAAGACTCCACCAAAAAAATACTACTAAAACTGATAAATTAATTCAGTAAGGTCACAGGATACAAAATCAATATGCAGAAATCCATTGCATGTCTATACACTAATAATAAAATAGAGAAATTAAGAAAACAGTTCGATTTACAATTGCAGCAAGAATAATAAAATAGGAATAAACTTAACTAAGGATGTGAAAGGCCTGTATTTTGAAAACTATAAAACGTGGATGAAATAAATTAAAGGTAACACAAAGAAATGGGAAGATATTCCATGCTCATGGATTGGAAGAACAAATATTGTTAAAATGTCCATACTACCCAAAGAAATCTACACATTTCATGCAATCCCTATTAAAATACCAACAGCATTTTTCACAGAACTAGAAAAAATAATCCTAAAATTGGTATGGAGCCACAAAAGACCCTGGAGTGCCAAAGAAATCTTTGAAAAAGAATAACAAAACCGGAGGTGTCACAATCCCAGATTTCAAGACACACTACAAAACTGTAGTAATCAAAACAGTATGGTACTGGCATAAAAACAGACACATAGATAAATGGCACAGACTAGAGAGCCCAGAACTAAACCCATGATTACATGGTCACTTTATCTTTGACAAATGAAGCAAGAAAATTCAATGGGAAAAAGATTCTTCAACAAATGGTATTGGAAAAACTGGACAGCTACATGCAAAAGAATAAAACTGGACTACTTACTTACACCAAACACAAAACTAAGATTAAAATGGATTAAAGACTTAAATTGAGACCTGAAACCATAAAGATCCTAGAAGAGAGCATAGGCAGTAATTTCTCTGACATCAGCCATAACAACATCTTTCTAGATATGTCTCCTGAGGGTAAGGAAAACAAAAGCAAAAATAAACTTTTGAGGCTATATCAAAATAAAAAGCTTCTCCACAGCAGAGGAAACAATCAACAAAACTAAAAGACAACCTACTGAATGGGAGAAGATATTTGCAAATGATATATCCAATGAAGCATTAGCATTCAAAATATATGAAGAACTTATAGAACTCAACACACAAAACCCAAATAATCCAATTAAAAAATGAGAAGAAGACATGAACAGACATTTCTCCAAAGAAGACATACAGATGGCCAACATCATTAATCATCAGGGAAATGCAAATCAAAACCATCATGAGCTGGCACCTCACATCTGTCAGAATGGCTAAAATCAACACAAGAAACAAGTGTTGGCAAGGATGTGGAGGAAAAGGAACCATTGTGTACTGTTGGTGGGAATGCAAACTGATGCAGCCACTGTAGAAAGCAGTGTGGAGGTTCCTAAAGAAATTAAAACAGAATTACTATATGATCCAGTAATTCCACTACAGGGTATCTACCGAAATAGTGTGAAAACACTAATTCGACAGGATGCATGCACTCTTATGTTTATTGCAGCATTATTTGCAATAGCCAAATTATGGAAGTAGCTCAAGTGTCCATCAATAAATAAACGGACAAATAAGAAGTGGTAAGTATACATATGTACAAAGGAATATTATGCAACCATATAAAAAATGAAATCTTGCCATTTGCAACAACATGGATGGGTCTAGAGAGTATAATGCTAAGTGAAATAAGTCAGTCAGAAAAATAGAACTATTATACGATTTCATTCATGTGTGGAATTTAAGAAGCAAAACGGCATGGGTGGCTCAGTTGGTTAAGTGTCCGACTTCAGCCCAGGTCATGATCTCATGGTTCATTGAGTTTGAGCCCTGCATCAGGTTCTCTGCTGTCAGCACAGAGCCCGCTTTGGATCCTCTCTCTGTCCCTGCCTCTCTCTGCCCCTCTCCTGCTTTTGATCTATCTCTCTCTCTTTCAAAAATAAGTAAATATTTAAAAAAAGAAGAAGAAAAACAAATAAAGAAAAAAGAGGCAAACCAAAAAATAGACTCCTAACTATAGAGAAAAACTTTTGTTTACCAGAGGGGAGGTGAGTGGGGAATGGGTGAAATAGGTGAAGGGGATTAAGAATACACTTACCATGATGCGCACTGAGTTATGTATAGATTTGTTGAATCACTGTATTGTACACCTGAATCTAATATAACATTGTATGTCAACTATACCAGAATGTTTTTAACGATAAAATAGAGGAGCTGTATTATAGAAATGGCTGGAATAGATTTAGGTTAGCACTCTTAAAATTTTTTTGACTACAATCCATAGTAATTAAGATATTTTACATTTCACATTTAGCCATATAAATAGGAGGACAATTGGACAAAATACATATATATATATATTAAATATATATATATTATATATTTATATATATTTACATATTATATATATTTATATATTTATATATATTTATAATTTATATATATTTATATATATTTATATATATTTAATATATATATTTATATATTATATATTATATATATAATAATATATATATATATTAAAAAGGTACTTTATGCTAACTCTGCAATATTGGAATGAAAATAGGTTAGCCTTTAAAAAATTCTTATTTTTCAGAAATAAAACTCCTATGTTTAATATTCTGAGATTGGTATAATCAGACAGAAAGATTTTGTCCCAGTATCTTTGTGATTAATCTGAAGGAAAAAAAAATCTAAATTTTTATTTCCCTGAACTTAGGAACCCCTTCAAGGTTTAGAATAAAATTCTTAGAGAAACTTGCTAATATGTAGGAAAAAAGTTTGTATAAAACTCATCAGTTTTTAGCTCAGGAAATATTCATTTGTTTTGAAGTAGATGTATAGGTATGAGGATTATCATCTCCCCATATGCCTAATCATTTAGTTAATAAAACAACAGTTCTGGACTGGACTCTTAATATTGCAAGCCATGTGACCTTACCCAACTTACTTAAATTTGCAAATTTGAAGCTCTACAATAGGTTTATATTACTTAAAAATATATGTGCTTTTTTTTTTTTTTAAAAAAAGCTATTATCAAACTTGAATGTCTCTTCCTTTAAGAAATTTTGATTTTTTCAGTTACAGTTTGCACTTTGTCCTTCTCTCAGTATTTGTTCTTCTCTCGGTTAAACCAAATAAGATGACGTGATGCTAAGACATGTTAAACCAGGCGAAGTGAAATAATGCTAGGGGTATGTTAAACCAAGCAAAGTCAAGTGAAGGTAATGGTGTGTTTAGAGACTGGATAAAGATGGAGAGTGGAGAAAAAAATATGGTAACCTTGTATCTTCCAAAGCAGATTGTACAGCATTACCTTTCATTCTCTAGTGATTTAGCTTTGGCTTTGGCATTTAAAGTGGGCAAAGGGAATATTTCTAGGATTTAATGACCATTGTTTCCATCTTTGTCGTTAGAATCTAGAAGTATCTAAGATTGCGAGTGCTCCAAAGTGTAATCAGTACCCTCTGCTAGAGCTCATAGTTGGAATGTCTTATCAGGATTTCAGTTCTGGCAGCTTTTTCTTTCCCGGTAGTTCCAAAATGAGAAATCCTTGGATTTAATCAGCACACCTTATTGAAGAGACCTACTGAGAGATTTATGATGCTTGGTTGTAAGATAAGATGACATTCATAGAAAATTGGTGATTCTGGCAGGAAAGACAAGCACGCTGTTGGAGACAGTTCAGAAGTATCTGCTTTTACAGTGTACAAGGTAATACATGCCAGACTTGGAGAGTGCCAGTGAGGTGGCTACTGACCTTAAAGCTGAAAACCATGGAAATGTAACCCTGCTGTCAGGCTTTGATCATGGTATGGAGTCATTGACTCACTGGTTGAAGATTAGAAAGTTAAAAAAGGTAGGGGTGCCTGGGTGGCTCAGTCGGTTAAGCGCCCGACTTCAGCTCAGGTCATGATCTCACAGCTTGTGAGTTCCAGCCCCGCGTTGGACTCTGTGCTGACAGCTCAGAGCCTGGAGCCTGCTTCTGATTCTGTGTCTCCCTCTCTCTGCCCCCTGCCCTGCTCACACTCTGTCTTTGTCTCTCAAAAAGTGAATAAACATTAACAACAAAAATTTAAAAATAAAAAAAAAAGAAAGTTGAAAAGGTAGAGAACTTGGGATGTTATAAGTCAGGATACTAATGAGAATGTTAAAAGTGTGTGCTTATGGAAGTAAAACTTCAGTCAAAGGTGAGAATGCAAAATGAAAAGTATGTCTCTTTCCTTTAGACATAGCCCTATTCCCAAGAGGCGACCACCCACAATATTTTCTGTTTTTAGCTCTTCCAATGGTTATCACTTTTACAGAACTTTAAATATCTATTTTTTAGCTTATAAGTTCAAGTTTGTCTTGTAACTCTACTGTAGGAAAATATCTATCTCAGCTCACATTCACCAGCCCTCTTTCTTTTTCATTCTCCCATTTTTTTCTTTTTCTTTGCTTTTTGCCCTCCTATTGGTTATACTTTCAATTATGTATTTGGCTTTTATTTCTTGTTCTATCAATCTCAGACATAGCCATAATATGAAATATGGTAGAGTTGATCACACCTAC
Organism: Prionailurus viverrinus; assembly: GCF_022837055.1. Lineage (NCBI taxonomy): Eukaryota > Metazoa > Chordata > Mammalia > Carnivora > Felidae > Prionailurus > Prionailurus viverrinus. The sequence continues at coordinate 75,122,980 of NC_062563.1, forward strand.
ACTTCCTCTCATCTCTTCTCAATTGCTCTACTGCTGGTCAATTCTATCATTTTTACATTTCCAAATTTAAAGCATTTACATTCTGAGTGGTAATTTTAATTAAGTCTTCCATGCTTTTGCCTATATATTGATTCTGAAAACCAAAAAGAAATAAACATCATTGACAATATTATACTATTGCTTGATATTATTTACTTAAGAACCAGAGTGTGACTGTAGAGATGTAACTTATGTTCTTAAATCAAATCTGCTTGAAGTGTAGAATATTTTAGGTTCCAAGTTCAAGATTTTCTTTTCTTAGACTCTGTAAATTTATTATAGTCATGCTTCATATTTTAGCCATGAATTTTTATATACCATTTTATTTTTCCTGAATTTCTAGTTTCCTTTACTTTTTCTTATTGACATCAGGAACATAAACTTTCTTCATTATGCACCACCCAAGAGCCAACCCACATATTTTTCAGTCAGCTGCATTAGTGTCTGCTCAGTTCCAGGGGTCATCTTGTGAAATAACACCTCTCACCTTCATTGTAGCTTCTCTTGATCCTCCTCTTGTACTCTTAGTACCTTTTCCTCTCTTCTGTTTAAGCATGAGTGTAATCTCATATGCATTCATCCTCAAAAAAGTTTTTTATACCTTTGGCCCACATATGTTCTATTCTTCACTTCTTAGAGTATTTATTTATTTATTTATGTATTTATTTATTTATTTATATTTAGTATTTTAACTGTCATTTCAATTAGTTTGAGAAATGAGGGGAGGTAAAAGTATTTTCCAGATTCAATACATTGTATTGGGAGCTCCCCAATTCTTGATTTACTGGCAAACATTGATATCAAAAGGGAAAATAGATGCCTAAACTATAAAGATTTCCCCCAGCAGGTAACCTAGAGAGGAAGCATTTACTCTAAAGTGCATGAAAGTTCTGTTTTAAAATTGGAGTACCCTTTCCATGTATGTGATCTCATAACGTGCTTAGAATTAAGACACCAGTTGAAATTAATGGAGCTGCAAAGATTGCTGGTATTGCATTGGCCCATTGCAGGCATTATTATCCTAAGTCCTGGAAATGGGACCTCATTTCATCACTAAAAGAGACTCAATGACTGCAACTCCAGAGTTGTCTGGGGACAGAGTACAGTTCCTGATAGGGCCTTTAAATACAACATGTGAGTTTACTGGATTTTGAAAATCACTATATAGGGCCAAGGAGTTTGGGGTATTTACTGAAAAAGGAGCATGTGTTGCTGCTGGTCATTTCTTTCTTTTTTTTGGTAATTTATGGTAAACTTGTTTTAATTAACTTTTGAAAAATACCATTACATGGTAAACAGAGTTAAAATAGTACAGAAAAATGAATGTGCAATGAAAGCTAAAAATTTCTGTTCCCAGTCTTACTTTGTAGAGTTAATCATTGATAACAGTTTTATTTTGTTTTATTTTTTATTTTTATTTTTTATTAAATATAATTTATTGTCAAATTGGCTGGCCATTTCTAAAAGGAGTTTCAAGCTTGTTGAGGAGGTTGTTTCCTCCATTCTCAAGTGTAAGAATTGTTTCCTTAAAGAGTTAGTGTGGGAAGGAGAGACAGAGACAGTGATTAAAATGATGCCTTGGGAAGTCTGGAGACTAAGTTTGTGTGTGGCAGCCAAGCGGGGAAACAGAAGTGATGGGAGGTGGATCCAAGACCCACTGGAATAGGAATGTTATTTATGTGCTCTTGGAAGAACTCTTTTATTTGTCCATTTTGAAATCGCTTTGTGGTGCCTGGAGAAAGCTGAAGAGCTTTTTATGAAATATATGCCCTCGCCAGTGATAGTTCTAGAGGGTAATGGTGGCATAGACTAAAAGGAGGTTTCGAAGCAAAGACCATCAATGTTGTTGATGTGTCTCCTCCTAACATGCCTCTCTTGGCTGCCTAGGTACAAAGAACCAAGACCCTCTCTCTACAGACAGAGATTCTTTCCATGCCCTTAAAGATCTCCGAAAAATATTTGGTGGGTGGGTGGGAACAATGATAGGACTAAGGCTGGATAACATCAACAGACTCTATTAGGCAAAAAGCCAGACTAATACGTGGTGTGAATGTATAAAAACTGCAAATCAAAGAAACACACTGTGAGCACCTGAATTCTAACTTGATGTAAAATATTGCTATTAAAATCCTTTGGGGAGAAATCACTCCCCAACTCCTACCAGTTAGAAGCTTGTTTGAATCAGTACACTACTAGTTAAATGTGCCAACAGTATCTTCCTTTTAAGTAAAGTTTTTATTTGTTTAATATAAATAAAGTGCCCAATAAATTTTTACAAAGTGAGCACATTCTGTACCTAGTACTCAAATCAAGAAACAGATGTAATTGTAAATGGAATTTTCTTAAATTTCTCTTTCTGATAGTTTGTCATTAGTGTATAGAAATCCACCAGATTTTTGTGTATTGATTTTGTATCCTACAACTTTACTGAATTCATTCATTACTTTTAAGAATTTTTGGTGGAGACTTTAGGGTTTTATATATATATATATAATATCATGTCATCTACAAATAGTGACAGTGTCACTTCTTCCTTTCCAATTTGGATGCCTTTTTATTTCTTTTTCTTACCTAATTGCTCTAGCTAGGACTTCCAAAACTATGTTGAATAAAAGTGGCAAGGGTATTGACACAAAGACAGACATATAGTCATTGGAACGAATGGAGACCCCAGAAATAAACTCATGCATATATGATCAGGTGATCTTTGACAAAGGAGCCAAATTTAAATGATGGGAAAAAATAGTCTTCAATAAATGGTGCTGGGAAAACTGGATGTCCAAATGCAAAAGAATGAAACTCTATTTTACACCATACACAAAAATCCACCGAAAATGGATTAAAGAGTTGAACACAGATCTGAAACCATAAAACTAGAAGGAAACAGGGGAGTAAGCTCTTTGACATTGGTCTTGGCAATGAGTTTTTCAATTTAATACCAAAAGCAAAGGGCAACAAAAACAAAAATAAGTAAGCAGGACTACCCCAAACTCAAAAGCTTCTGCACAGCAAAGGAAGCCATAAACAAAATGAAAAGGCAGCCTCTGGAATGGGTGAAAATAATCTGCAAACCCATCTGATAAAGGTTATCTAAAATATACAAAGAACCCATATAATTCAATAGGAAAAAAAACAATCCAATTTTTAAAATGGGCATAGGACCTCACTAGATATTTTTCTAAAAAAGACCTATAAGTGACCAACAGGTGCACAACATCACTAATCATCAGGGAAATGCAAATTAAAACCATGATGAAGTGTCACCTCACCCTTATTAGAATGTCTTTTGTCAAGGAGGCAAGGGATAAGAACTGTTGGCGAAGATTCTACATCAGAATTGGTGAAGATTCTGTGAAGATCTTCTGTGAAGAAGAGAACACCTGTGCACTGTTGGTGGGAATGTAAACTGAGCCACTATGGAAAACAGTGTGAAGATTCTCAGGAAATAAAAAAAATAGAACTACCATTTGATTCAGCAATCTTGCTTCTGGCTGTATGTCCAAAGTAAATGCAATCAGTCTCTCAAAGAGATATCTGTACTTCTATGTTTACTGCAGCATTATTCACAATAGCCAAGGTATGGAAGCAAGTTGTTTATCCATTGATGGATACATGGATAAAGAAAATGTGGTACATACACACAATGTAGTATTACTTCGCCTTAAAAAAAAAGAAGGAAATCCTGCCACATGCAACAATATGGATGAACCTGGAGGGCATTATGCTAAGTGAAAGAAGTCAGATTGAGAAAGACAAATACTGCATGGTATTGCTTACATGTGGAATTTTAAAATAAAAAAGAAGTCAAATTTAACAAAACAGTAGAATGATGATCGTCTGAGACTGGGGAGGAGGAGAGAAATAGGGAGAGGCTGGTAAAAGGGTACAAACTTTCAGTTATAAGATGAATAAGGTCTTGGGCGCCTGGGTGGCTCAGTGGGTTGAGCTTCCGACTTCGGCTCAGGTCACGATCTCGCGGTCCGTGAGTTCGAGCCCCGTGTCGGCTCTGTGCTGACAGCTCAGAGCCTGGAGCCTGCTTCCGATCCTGTGTCTCCCACTCTCTCTGACCCTCCCCTGTTCATGCTCTGCCTCTCTCTGTCTCAAAAATAAATAAACATTTAAAAAAAAAAAGATGAATAAGGTCTAAGGATCTAATGTATGGCATGGTGGCTACAGTTGATGATACTGTATTATATAATTGAAATTTGCTAAGAGTAGAACTTAAGTGTTACACAAAAAAGAAGTATCTGTAGTGATGCATGTATTGACTCAATGTTGAGAACCCTTTTGCAATGCATATGTGTATTAAATCATCATGTTGTTCACTTTAAATATATTTCAGTTTTGCCAGTTATACATCAGTAAACTTGAAGTATAAAAAGAAAATAAATAATATATTTTTTATTTTTTATTTTTTTAAACATGAAAATTATTGTCAAATTGGTTTCCATACAACATCCAGTGCTCACCCCAAAAGATGCCCTCTTCAATACCCATCACCCACCCTCCCCTCCCTCCCACCCCCCATCAGCCCTCAGTTTGTTCTCAGTTTTTTTAATTTTTTTTCTCAACGTTTTTTATTTATTTTTGGGACAGAGAGAGACAGAGCATGAACGGGGGAGGGGCAGAGAGAGGGAGACACAGAATCGGAAACAGGCTCCAGGCTCTGAGCAGTCAGCACAGAGCCCGACGCGGGGCTCGAACTCACAGACCGCGAGATCGTGACCTGGCTGAAGTCGGACGCTTAACCGACTGCGCCACCCAGGCGCCCCAAACATTTTATAATTTTAAATTTAAACTATATCTTACTTTGATCTAATTAAGAAACACTGACTACGCAGCATTGTTCAGAGCTAGGCGTGGTGGACAATATAAAGATGAATCAAACACATACAATCCCTCTTAGGTAGAACCGTAAGAGAGATCTAGCTCTCAAATTATTATAACAAATAAAGCAGGAAGTAGTAAGTATCATAGGAAAGCGACAGGTAGGTGAGATTTTCCCATATAATCTAAATTCCATTTCTTCTTTTAGGGGAAGGATAAAATTGATGAATGTGAATAAGTGAGGGAAAAAATTGGATTTGGATCAGAATCCAAATCTGAGTTATGTCCTGCTTCTTACATTTCCTAAGTATGTGGCCTTGGAGAAGCCAGTCAATCTTTTCCATCCACATTTTACTATCTCTAAATTAAGGACAAAAGTACTCTTCCTGCATACAGCATAGAGGGCTCAGAGGAGACAATAGCAATAGTTTTTTATAATTTTTTTAACGTTTATTTATTTTTGAGACAGAGAGAGACAGAGCATGAATGGGGGAGGATCAGAGAGAGAGGGAAACACAAAATCTGGAAACAGGCTCCAGGCTCTGAGCGGTCAGCACAGAGCCCGACGCGGGGCTCGAACTCACGGACCGCGAGATCATGACCTGAGCCGAAGTCCGATGCTTAACCGACTGCGCCACCCAGGCGCCCCACAATAGTTTTTTATAAATGGCTTATGCAAAATAAACTTTTTAAAAGGTATTTAAAAGGTTATATATATATGGGGCGCCTGGGTGGCGCAGTCGGTTAAGCGTCCGACTTCAGCCAGGTCACGATCTCACAGTCCGTGAGTTCGAGCCCCGCATCAGGCTCTGGCCTGATGGCTCAGAGCCTGGAGCCTATTTACGATTCTGTGTCTCCCTCTCTCTCTGCCCCTCCCCCGTTCGTGCTCTGTCTCTCTCTGTCCCAAAAAAAATAAATAAACGTTGAAAAAAAAAATTAAAAAAAAAAAAGGTTTTATATATATATATATATATATATATATACACACACACACATATATATAATATAAATATATATTTAATAAAATAAAAATTTATATATATTTTTGATAAAATATATTTTTAATAAAAAATATTAAATTTTTAAAATTTAAAATCTGACAGTGCAGAGCCTTATGCGGGGCTCAAACTCATGAACTGAACTATGAGATCATGATCTGAGCCAAAGTAGAGTCGGATGCTTAACCAACTGAGCCACCTGGGCATCTCAGACTTTTTTTTTTTTCCCAGGTAACAGTCAAATATTTGTTTTTTAAAACAAGAGATTAAGGGGCGCCTGGGTGGCTCAGTCAGTTAAGCGTCCGACTTCGGCTCAGGTCATGATCTCACAGTCTGTGAGTTCAAGCCCTGAGACGGGCTCTGTGCTGACAGCTCAGAGCCTGGAGGCTGCTTCAGATTCTGTGTCTCCCTCTCTCTCTGTCCCTCCCCCACTCACGTTCTATCTCTCTCCCTCTCTCAAAAATAAATAAACATTAAAAAATATTTTTAAAAACCACAATAGATTAATTCATCCTGTCTTCTAATTCCAGTGAGGAGTTATCATAGGCCAATCCTAGGAGTAGTTTCATGGATTCAATTGAGTTATTTTAGGTAACACAACATAAGGTAGCAAAGAACCTCTTTATGGTGCCCCCATCAAATGTCACTGTCTTACTGCTTGGTGAGAGCCAGTGATTTTGACTATGACACTGACTGCTTTTAGAAGCTTGTGCTGCCAGGCAGTTTGCCCAAAGTTTAGCTTTCCCACACACGCTGACATCTGTTTCATTGTCTTTGATCCTTTCCCATTCTTTCCAGTGCCCAGTGTTTGCTGAATGTAGCTGATACTTCAGATTGTAAGTGGGCTGAGATGGGAGAGAAGCAGCTGAACCTGTGAGTCTCAGCCCCGAGTGCACATTAAAAGCTTTAAAGACAGGGCGATGGCCAAGCCCATCCCAGAGATTCTGATCAATGAATCTGGGGTGGGCTAGGTTTTGTTACTTAGCAAAATCTTCCTGGGTGATTCTAATGCCCAGACACTGCTAAGAGACACCTGTACATTGGTTCTGTAACTTTGGAATACACCAAATCACACGGAAAACATGAGGAAATGCAGGCTCTGGTCCTCACTGAACCAAGAGACATGGGATGGAGCCCACACATTTACTTGTAAATAATTCTGAAGCAGTTGATTTGGTTGACCACACTTTGAGAAATGCTGTTTTAAATAGTATCTTAGAAACAGCTAGTATCAATGTGGCAGTAACCATTTTGTGACCACCCTATTACATGGATTAGAAGCCACCAGAGGACCACACTTCTCCATACTTGGAAATTAATTTTTTAACTTATTCATTAAAAACAATTTCTCTAACACCTTTCAATTTAAGGCACTGTGTTGGAGCTGCAGGTGATACCAAGGGTGAATCAAACACAGATGTTATTTGGGGTGCCTGGGTGGCACAGTTGGTTAAATGTCTGACTCTTGATCTTGGCTCAGGTCATGATCTCACAGTTGGTGAGTTCGAGCCCTGCATTGGGCTCTGCGCTGATGGTGAAGAGCCTGATTGGGATTCTGTCTTTCCTTCTCTCTGCCCACCCCCCACCTTGTGTGTGTGTGTGTGTGTGTGTGTGTGTGTGTGTGTGCATGCGCTCTCTCAAAATAAATAAATAAACTTAAAAAATTTTTTAAAAACATAAGATGCTATTCACTAAGAACCTATAGGCAGATGGGGCCAAACAGGAAACTACAATTCATAACTTACATAAAGGTTTACTTCTAAAGTTGGTTATGAGTATAGGTAAAAAATCATAACTAGAAAAGTCACTAAGGAAGGCAACATTTTGGAGACCAACGTGTTGTCTTCAAAACACAGCATAGGCCATTCTCCAACTCTGGGACAGAATGCTGCTTCTGCAGTTGAGTCCCACGTGTGGCTAGCTTGCATTTAGGGATAATGTCTGAAAAATGTATATCTTTAAATACTGAAATCATATTCAGTGCCCAGGACATGGAAGATTCAAGGCTCCCAGCTCAGGCTCACTCAGTCATGTGTTCTTTGGGTAGAGTAGAGGGAGAGGTAGCATGGGGGAGGGTGTCGCTTGAACTATTTGAATAGGATTCCCTTCTCATCATGCTGTCACTCTCTTCATCTTTTGTTTGTTTATCTAAAAGTTTTTAAGGTCAATGGGTGCCTGATAATTTGAGACCTTTTTCTACAATGTGAAAGGTGTTTAAGGTGTAAAGATAGACACAGGCAGGCAGCTCTGTGATGAATGAGAGAAATGTTAGCCAACTTCAAAATAACTATAAAAATTGCCAAAAAGAGAAGATTTACCGGACTTTAATAATTTTTGTTTACTAATGTATCATTGTGTGTCAACTATACTAAAAAAAAAACAAAAAACAAAAAAAAACAGTGTGTATTTATGAGGAGTAAGATAAAATCCAGGAGTAACATGGTTTTGGAAGATTAAATGAAGTAAAAAAACGTATCAAAAGATTGACAAAATGTACAGAAAGAGTTAGACATTAATGTATAAATGAAAGATTAGTGCATCTCTCTCCAAGGGCTCTGAAGTGAAAACTAAACATAGCAGAATCATGTTTCACCATAGCCTTGCTTAGACCATTGTGAATACCCTGCACTGAGCCAGACCCACAAAGACCTTCCAGCCAAGCAGGGAATTGCAAAGCTGATTGGCTTTAAGCCTCAGTACTGTTGGGACATGGCAGCCCCTGGCAGGGCTTCTGAACCTGAAAATTCCCTTTGCTATTTTTGCATCCTTTGTACTTTGCACACAGGCAAAACTCCATCCACACAGAACAGTCCTTTAAGGAACATTTGGCAAAGCCAAATCGGTCTTTCTTGATGCTGGCTCCGTAGGTGGAAACCGTCTCCATGGACTCATGTACCTGTGTGATTCCACCTGAGACTGACAGCATTCAAGAAGAAACAAATTCTGACTTTAAGAAGACGGAAAGGGCTTATTTTCCTATACATACCTTGTTGGCTTCAGTTGTTTTATGTTAACTTTTGGTGACTCAGACACTGGCCACCCCTAACACTTCAGCACCTAGGATAAGAGACTAACATACTGCTAAATATGTTCTTTCTTTCTACTGTCTGCTATGTACCTTTATCATGAGAAATAAAAAATAATGTCGGTAAAGCCATGTTTTTTACATGATAGAAAGTTGGCAAATGTTAAAGATGACTAAATTTAATTATTGTGCATGCCTTGGTATTATGGTATGGGCTAATGATGTTTGGATGAGTAATAAAATACATACATGTTTTATCAATTTATTCTGCCAGATATCCTTTTCTCTTTATTTTAGCAAAATCACTACTTATATTGTTATACCTAATACTGTTCATGATTTAAATGCTATTTATAGAAATGAGCTAAAGGATTAAAAGCAAAATATATTTGTACTCAAAAGTGTACAATTGATTATATTTTGTCAAAAATCTAAATTAAATTAAAAAAATAAAAACATTAAATTCATTTATGTCTTAAAAGTTACACTTAAATTCAAGATTTATTAAAAGTAAGTTAGGGGCGCCTGGGTGGCGCAGTCGGTTGAGCGTCCGACTTCAGCCAGGTCACGATCTCGCGGTCCGTGAGTTCGAGCCCCGCGTCGGGCTCTGGGCTGATGGCTCAGAGCCTGGAGCCTGTTTCCAATTCTGTGTCTCCCTCTCTCTCTGCGCCTCCCCCGTTCATGCTCTGTCTCTCTCTGTCCCAAAAATAAATAAACGTTGAAAAAAAAAAGTAAGTTAAAAATACAATTTGTAAATTGTAATTTACAAATATAACAATTCTTAAATAAAAGTGGCATTTAAAATTTACTTTTAAATTCTGAGCATTTTTATAAACATAAAACTACTCATGATTCCAATGTTGAAAATTCACATGGCGGCTAAAATAAAGAGTTTTTATTATTCTTTACACATATTATGTTTAGACCTACATAAAGATAAATTTAAGAGTAACATGAATTGCTTAACATTGTAAAACATTCTTCAACCTCTGTCTGCAACTATTGAAAATATAGCACTAATTGTATCTTACAAATCACAGATTGGTACTTGAAGAGAAGTAACTCTTCATTCAATCTACCACATTTATTCTATCTGAGAGGAAGGTTTGATAAGAGAATTAATTTGTCCTTTTTTTTTTTTTTTGCCTAAGTGATTTTGCTGCTTAAATTCTATTTTGCTCTTAAGCAATGTCCATTTGTGCCTTAGTGATGTCACAATCTATAAACCTTCACAGCATTCGGACACTGTTGCCTTTTGTTTTGAGGACATAGGACAAAAGATATGGGGAAGCCTAAATGGTATTAGTCATGAGACAGTAAGTTCAGGGTCTGGGTGGTACTATGCCAGTACCTACCCAGTGTCAAATCCTGAGTTGTGACAGAGGTGCTCATGTGTTTCTAATACAGTGTGTGTGGTGGGGGTATTGGTGTGGGTGTACGTGTGCAGGTGATTGTGTGTATGTAAGGAAGAGTTCTTGGTTCAGAGATAACATAGCCAGTGAGTACCCTGAGAGCAGGGATTCTGTTTCATTCATGTTTGTACCCACAGTACTCAGCTCCGTGCCTGATGTTTCGCACACGTTCAATGGGCATTTGGTGAGTTAGTGGATAAAGCACTGCCTGATAAAAGAAAGCTTCATGAAGTGTAGCCTTCTCCTTTGATTCTAAAGTCATGCGCTATTCACATTTTAGTCCGTCTCAGGGATGGAGATTCAGACCAGGGCAGACCCAAAGACTCTAATCCTAGAGTTCAACTACTACAGAACATCTGACCTAGGGACCGCCTATCACGATCCTAGATATAAATCTGAAACTGTCCTACAGGGTCTCCTTCTATCTCATTAGCTGCATGTTATGTAGAGTTCCATCATTTCTTCTCTTTCTTATTTCTTGTACGAAGACAGCATTTTGGTCTGTGTTTGTGTGTCTGGGGAGGAAAAAAAGTAGAGCAGCTGGTGGAGGTTGTCTCCCTCTTTCTGAATCCAGTTCAACTTCAAGGCCCCTCCTCAAACCTCCCTCGTGAGCATTGGAAGAAGTGGAACCTCAACAAACTGAATCTAGATTGTGGACTGGTGAACCAAGCACTGGGCAGGAAGGAAGGACACTTGGGTTTTATTCTTTCTCTCTTATTCACTGGCTTGGACTTAACTTCTTGGGAATCTCAGATTCCTCATCTATGAAATGAAGGGATTTGTACTAGATATGCAAGATCACACTTGTTCAAAAATTGTGTGATTTTTTTAGTAACATATTTGGGCAATTTGGGCAAATTATTTTTTAAGCTTTGCATGTCATGATGAACTATGGCAAGGACCTTTTAGGACTGTGAGGTGCACAGACAGCAGGTTGAATAGATGCTTCCAGTGTTTGTATAGCTTGTGGACTATGACTAAATGGTATTTGTTCAGTGACTCATTAAGAACAAAGAAAATCTCCCTGAAAATTATTTATTCACTGCCATCCATGTAAGGTGTTGAAGCTTCAGAGATGAAGAAGCCAGAGTTCCTGCTCTCAAGAAGTATGCAAACAGGGGCACCTGGGTGGCTCAGTCGGTTAAGCGTCCGACTTCAGCTCAGGTCATGATCTCACAGTTTGTGATTTTGAGCCCCGCATCAGGCTCTGTGCTGACAGCTTAGAGCCTGGAGCCTGCCTCAAATTCTGTGTCTCCCTCTCTCTCTGTTCCTCCCCTGCTCATGTTGTCTCTCTCTCTCCTTCAAAAATAAATAAAAACATAAAAAAAATTTTAAAAAAGTATGCAAACAAATAATTTTAGTAGAATGTGATTATTGGCGTTACTGAGAGTTTTTCAAAGTATAGGAAGGAGGCACAAAGAACAAAGGGGTTCCTGCTACAGAAGAGGGGTGAGGGTGTCAGAGAAGGCCCCCAGGTGGGGAGATCCTGGAGGGGAGTACTAGGTGATTCTCATCTCTAAGCTCCCCAGTAGTACAGGAGCTATTTGAGCAGTAGCTTTTGATCAGTCTACTCTTTTTTAGCAAACTGCTATGGTATCAATGATTGGAATTACTATAGAGGATGAGCCAGTGAGTGACAGACTTTGCTGTGGGCATTTGATGTATGTGCTTTTCTATGGTAATGGATGGTTCAGGTTTCAAAGGGTGCATATTTTCCTGCAGTGGGCCCAAGGGAGGTCATACTGTTGAGCAGAGCCTTAGAGATGGATTTACGGGCACATTGCTCAAGCTCTTAGATTACTTGTCTCATTAGCAGTGGCGGGAATGGCTAGGGGTAGAGGAAGGAAGAGGTCAGAGATGCTTGGTATGCAAATGATTTCATAGTCATAGACTCAGGGCTCTCAGAGGAAGAAATTTCCATCTCTGCTTATGAATCATTTCAGCCAAGAAACTTAGTACTGAGTCTGCATATAGCAAATTCTCAAAAAATATTGTCTGCATCAATAGTCACTAAATGCCTACTATGTAACAAGAACTGCTGTAGGCACTTAATAAATATTTGTGAAATAAATTAATTTCACTTAACTAATAAAATGCAAAGGACAACCAACCTATGTGAGCATTTGGTTGCCTCGAAATAGAAATGAAATATTGATTAACCTCTAACCACACATTATATAAATGCATCCCTCCCTGAATATGTAGCTTGCCCATGCCATCCAAGGGAACAATAACTTTTGCCTCTGTAAAATGTTTACTTGTTTGTTAAGTCAAATAGGAAATGAGATTTGTTTGACTTTGTATCTCTACTGGGTACTCTGCTAGTGGTCTTTCTCTAATGGTTTTTCTCTTATATCAGACAAAAATATTTGGGGTCACGTATGAAATACTATGGTACTAGAGACCAACAATTAATATTCTAAAAAAATCAAAGGTAAACAGACTCTCCTCTCAATATTTATGCTGGTATTCAGGTGGGGGGACTATAAACTAGGTAGACGTTTGAATCATTTCAGAACTCTAAGGGAGCAAAAACAAACGTGAACATCTTTGTATTATTCTTGGAAGGTTGAGAAAAGACATTGTTCATTTCTTAATCTTTTATTATAAGGTTGTACTGTTGTTAGTAAATGACATTTGCAAACTATAGTTTTTATTATGAATACTCACTTTTTTTTTGTCACAGGAGAATAAAACATTCATCAGGCCTAGTCTTTAACCATCTGATGAATGATTGGCATTTAGAAATCATGTCCAGTAAAGATAGAAAAGCTCCTTTTTTGTATGTCAGAGAACATTGTCTCCTCCGACATCACCCAGACCAAAATATCACAATTATGTGTCCAAGGTCTCCAGATCAACCCAAAGTCTACCTTTTGGACCAGCCCTTTTCCTTTCAAAGCATTCATAGAAAAATTGGCTAGGACCCAGTAGAACAACATTCTCTATTTGAAAATGGCCAAAGCAATTCTTAGAAATAAATTGGTAAAAGATAGTAATTACCTAGAAAATGAGAAATGGAGAGAATGAGACCTATCTATCTCCTTGCAGTCTCAACCAGCCTGTGCTTATCTAGGGAAGGAAAAAGTTTGCATTGGAGCAGAGTTTTAAGCAGCTAGGCTCATCTTCCGCTCAGATTACTAATGATGCTAATTCCGTATATTGAGCTCAAGGCCTATATCTGGACCAGATTTCCCTGCTGAAGGCTCAGGCCTTCCTTTGAAAGTTGTTTTATCCTTTATCACCTTTCTCAATTTGAATCTCACCCATCCTCTTTGAGTTCTGAGTCCATTGCCTTTTCCAAGTGACCTTTCCTCACTCATTGGGTAGCAGAAAGGGCTCTCAATGTTTATGGGTGTTTCTGGGCATGAGACACTTTGCTGGCTGAGAGATGAGCCCACAAGTTACAAACATGGTAGGAAAAGGTAGAGAGAAGGAAATTGCAATAAGGAAAACAGTGTTTACTATCAGATTCTTAAATATTTGTAGAACATTTAGAAGAATAAATGAGCTTCTAAAATTGTACAATTTAAATTAATTGTGATGGAAGTGCTAAAATAAAAGTCAAGAGTTGCTTGTTCACCTGGGATTCAACTACAGGTTAAATAACAGGTATTTAATTTCTTAAAAAAACTTATTTGTGGTGAGTCAAAACTAATATAAGCTATTTTTTATCTCCCAAAACTGTGGTGTGAGTAAAGCTTGGTATTGTCCTCTTATGGCCTGCCTTTAATATTTATTTATAAATAAATATAAATATATGTATATATATATATACACATGTATATGTGTATATATATATACACACATATGTATGTATGTGTGTATATATGTCATATATATGTGTATATATATGTCATATATATGTATGTATATATATATGTATATGTGTATATATATATCCCTAAGGGGTAAATAAAAATCTGTTCCTAGTATCCTGTTCCCTGAATATAAACTGTTATGGTATTTCTTGCTTGTAAGGACCCTTTGAGTTGCTCAAAGAGTAGACAGTACCTCGTTGTGGATGAAGAAGAGGACTGTCAAATACAACTTGAGTAGAAAGTGGGGGGATGCTTGGAAGATGCCTTAAAGCAGTGTATCAACTGGGGCGCCTGGGTGGCTCAGTCAGTTGAGCGTCCGGCTTCGGCTCAGGTCATGATCTCGCGGTCTGTGAGTTCGAGCCCCACGTCGGGCTCTGTGCTGACAGCTCAGAGCCCGGAGCCTGCTTCGGATTCTGTGTCCTCCTCTCTCTCCACCCCAGCCCTGCTTGTGTTCTGTCTCTCTCTGTCTTTCAAAAATGAATAAACATTAAAAAAAAAAAAGAATAAAGCAGTGTATCAACCTTAAGTGAGCCTCAGAACCATATGGAGGACTCCTTAAAATACCCATCACTAGCCCTTATGCCCAAAGTATCTGGTTCAGTGGGTCTAAGATGAGACCCAGGCATTTGCATTTCTAACAAGTTTCCAGGAGAGACTGAGATGCTGGTCTAGAAAACCAATGGGAAGCATTGATCTCAAGTCTAGAGGGATATGAAAAGGAAAAATGGAGGAGTGGGAATGTCAGTACAACACAATGAGAAAAGTTGATTCATTTTGCATGCTAGCATTTTACTATAAATACATTTCCCCCATTTTTCTATTTTTTAGTGTTTTGTTTTAAGATACAGTTTGTTTCTTTTGAGCATCAGGAACATTGTGCCTCCTTGACCTTCCTCTTCTAGGAAAAGTTGAGTCCATTTGCCTTCAGGCTGCCTGTACTTGTAAGTCCACAATATGCCATCAATGGAGGTCACCAATAACTTGGACACTGCAGAGGTAAGGACACTCATGCCCAACTAGGGCTCAGGAAGAACAGACCATTTTTGAAGTCCCAATGCCTTTAAAAAACATGTACTTTGTTTAAACAGTTTTGTCTAATTGTGGACCTCTCCTTTGGAGTTCATAATGAGTTTGTGGGGTAAACTACATGGAGATAATTTGTAGGTGTTTGGTAATATAGGAAAGAAAAAAGAGCTTTCAGTGTGAGAAAACTTAGGGTAAATGATGAATCTATGGTCTGCTTGAGAGATGATGTAGAAGCACTGTGGCTAGAGGCATTTGGTTTGTGGGGTGATAATGTCTATAACATCAGAGAGAGATGGGTCTCGGGCAGCAGAAAAAAGCTATCTGAAGAAAAAATATCAAATCTGAAATTGAGTGTCTTCTGCTTTGAGTGTGTAGAGAGATCAAGCAGTTCTTATTGTCATAGCTGGCATGTCGGGACTAATGTTGAGTTCACCAACTCGGTGATGTGGTCTGCTGTGAATTCTTTCAGATACCTGAAGCTCTATGCCAACTGGATAAGGGTCTCTTTCCAAGAGGAATTGTGTAGTTTTAGTGGTGAGCCTCTCAGGCACCTGAAATGCTTAAATTTCTCAGGCTGTGTTCAGAAGCTTGAAGATCATGTGTACTAGACCATGACAAATTTCCCAGCCCCTCCCAGATGGTTGGAACCATCTGGGTCTCAGGTCACAGTCCCTGTGCCTGAAGTGGCACTATCATCTCCTCTGCCTTAGATGACCATGGTGCTGGCCTGAGCAACTGGTACATTAAAAAGAAAGAGTTGTTGTTCCTAGAGGGTTTATGACTAGAAAAGTCACTGTGTTCTAGACTGGGAAGAAACTTTGCTCAGTCTAGTGACCCCCATTCTATCCATCAGAGTCACCTGAGTGAACAAGTGCATTCTGGAATATAAATGCACATTGGGATATTTGGCGCTAGTAGTTAGTCATCTTGATACTATTTGCCTTAATCAGATAAATATTTGGCTTAGGTAATTAAGATACTGGAGTTTCAAATTGGATTGGGAAAAGAAAGGAAAAAGAAGAGAAAAAGGCATAGGCTTTTGAAATCAGTCACATCGTTAGGTCTCTAATTACAAAATCAAAACACAAACAGAACAATTAATATACTTGCTTCCCACTGATAGATGTCACTTCCTTTCATTCTTTGGGAGGGATATTTAAATTTGGTTCAAGTTATGTTGAAAAAAAAATAAATTTGGTTCAAGTTTAGACAATAATCTTCAAATAGATCATGATTTATTTTCCAATGTATCTTTATAAAGTACAAAATTTATATTTTATCCCTAATTTCAACGTGTTTAAGTTTGCAAAATTGGAGGCATAACAAAACAAATCTTGAAATTCCACTTACTTTGGATTTCCCAGAAAGTGAAATTGAGATGCTTATTCAAAACAGCAGAAATAGATCCAACGTCCTTAAAACACAGAAGGCTATTTTTAGAATGTACCAGTTCATAGATACAGACAAAATCTCAGTAATATGTTCCTAGGGAAAACACAGAAGATAAAATGTTTCTCTTAGTTGTTATTTATACTTTGGTATTTATCATCTGTCTATCTATTGATCAATCCAGCCATCTACCAATCGATGTATTTGGGTCCACAACTGGGAGGGAAGCATCTTCTCGCTGCACAACTGACTGGTAGGAGTGGCAGGAGGATAGGGCACTGAGCCCATCCTGATGTGCATTGTCTCCTTTCCTACAATGTGCAGTGATCTGCCTGGATGGTATGTGTGGGGAGGCCGCAGTTATACAATTTTGTCCCTAATTGGACCACAAATTAGTTAAAAAAAATTCTGGCCAAGATCTAACCCCATTTTCCACCCAGCCTTATCAGTTTATGAGTTTATACTGTGTTGTGACTCTTTGACTTTTGGGTCTTCTTTCTTTTAATGAGTTCCAAATTCACAGCAGACTTAAGGAAGTGAGCAGTCATCACCCTAAAACTCCAAGAGACAGTGCTGCTGAGATTCCTTGAAGAAAGTCATTTTAAGAATTACTCTTTATAGGGTTCCTGAGTGGCTCAGTAGGGTCCAGCTCCTGATTTAGGTTCAGGTCACCATATCATGGTTTGTGGGATCGAGCCCCACATCAGTCTCCACATCAGCACAGAGCCTGCCTGGGATTCTCTCTCTTCCTCTCTCTCTACCCCTCCCCCCCATAAGTAAACATTAAAAAAAGAACTTCTTTTTATGATAGAGCTTTATTTTTCTTCTACTCCTTAGTGTGTTCATGAGTAGAGAAGAAGGTGTGTAAGAACCTCACTATTTACTGGACTCCTATTCTACCCCATCCTCATCTATGCCCTACTATAGCTACCCACATCACACTGCTTTTCCACCTCTATCCTCCCTTCCCTGTCTCTGTACCACCAGGTACTATGTTTTCTTTTTCACCATCTTTTGACCTTTTCTAAATTCTTTCTTTCTGTCTTAACCCATACAAATTTTCTGGCTCACTTACTTTGAGCTAAGAGTGTCATTATTTACCCCCTTCAAGTGGGATTTATCGCATACTGCTTTGCAAGTTCACCTACAACTGTGTATTGCAGTTGTAGTTTGGATTGTCTTTGTGTTGTAACATTCTGTTGTTATATAACAAGGCCTGAAAACTCTTCGGAGGCAGGCACTTGGATTTATACTCACTGGTATGTCTCAATGCTTTGGAAATATTAGGTACTTCATGAATATTAGTTGGTTGATTTACCTACTGGACAGTCTTTGCAGTGCTGTTTTAGGGTAAATGTTAGAAAAATGGGGTCTCTGACAGGTGATTGATTCATTTTAGCCAATGGTTTCAAAATATGCAAACTTGGGGTGCCTGAGTGGCTCAGTCAGTTAAGCGTTTGACTTTGGCTCAGGTCATGATCTCATGAGTTCGAGCCCCGCGTCGGGCTCTGTGCTGACAGCTCAGAGCCTGGAGCCTGCTTCACATTCTGTGTCTTCCTCTCTCTCTGCCCTTCCCCACTTGCATTCTCTCTCTTTCTCAAAAATAAATGTTAAAAAATAAATAAAATATGCAAACTCTTATTAGTTTTACCTTCAATAAGTTGCCATTGGAGGCTGAAAGAAAGAATAGTTGTTTCTATTTTGACTTAATGCAAATAATAGTAATATTCTTGAGTCCACAATACAAGAGTCATCAAGCTAAGCATTTCTAGATATTAATCTCATTTAATCATTACTTAATTGTGATGCTGCTGCCGTCATTATCTTTGACTCGCTAAAGAATCTGGGGTTCCAACATATTGCCAGGTTGTAGGTATCAGAGCTGGGATTTGAACTTGAGTTCAAAGCCCCAACTTCTAGCCATGCTGCCGGAAAGCTTTTCTATGTCTACTCTCAAGAGGCTGCTGAGGCATTCAGCAGGTGTTTTGTGCTCTTCAGCTGTGGTGTTAACCAGAGGAAATGTGTAGGATGCTAGTCTGGTGGTTGAGAATATTGTTGTGAGATCAGCTGGGCCAGGGCTTGATTCTCCTCCTCATTACATAAAAGCTGGGCAATCAGGAATGGGTTCCTTAACCTTTCCAATTCTCAATTCCATCATCTAAAATATCAAGATAGTAATTCTCTCAAATGAGATAATGCTAACAAAACACTTAGCACTGAGCCTTAAGTGCTCAAGAAATGTGAGCCGTTATTATTACAATTATAATCCTGCTGCAAACTACTAACGATTACATTAGTAAAGGAGGTGAGGAAATCAGCCACTGGAGTCCTGTGTAAAAGAGATACTTGGAAGGACTGACAGAACTGCAGTCTCCCCAGGGGCTTAGAAATCTATAGCATACCAATGTTTTCTGAAAACTTTATTCTTTTCTTTAGACATAAGAGGAATTGCATGGCACCTGCCAGTCAACTCAGTGAGGCTGCCGGTGGATCAATAAAGTCATACATATATGGACAAGAAAAGATATGGGGAAATAAAATACAAGCAAGTGTACATGTGACACACACAGCCTGCCCACGTGCTATTTCACTCCCTCTGTCTGGGGTTTTAGTTGAGCCTTGTGCACCGCATGTGGAGAGCTCTGAGGCATCTGTGTGGAATGCTGTCCACAGGGAAGAAGGTTAAGTCAGGAGTAACAAGTCTCATTACATGGCACCAGAAAATTTGGAGAGCTTTTTTCTCTTTTACCCTTTCTGTGTTTCTTTAGGTTCTGTGCTTTGTTTGCTAAATGAACTTAGGTCTGTGATGGCTTTATATTTGAATGACTGCAGTACCAGAAAAAACATCATCTATAGAGTGAGCAGATCTGGCTTGGGATCCCTACTCTCCCACTCACTAACCTAGTGACCTTGGGGACATCCCTGACTGGGCTGAGCCCCTGTCATCCCTAAAGTGGGGAGCACAGTGATGTCACTTCCCTTTAACGCCCAGGATTGTCATCATGGTCAAGGAAGGCACGGGTGTGAAGTCCTGAGCTGCCCCAACATTTTACTGAAAGAGCTGTCATACAACTGCTTTGCACCTTTGTCGCTCACTGAATTCTCTTTTCTTTGGATACTAATGAACTTATAGGATATGTTCTCTTGTTCCCTGTGCTATTTCCTCCTAACCTTCCCCATCCTAAGTCTGTAAAAAAGAATAGGAAAGTTTAAGGACTGAAAACACTCACCAGCATATTTGTGCTGTTGGCCTTCACCTGCCAAGGCTGAACGAGCATCTTGGTCCAGCCACAACCTACCTGCCCTCCTCTACCCACCATCCTACTGGAGCTCCTGTTGCAGCTGGTTGGTATGGGGACACAACTGTGAACATTTTGGTTTTCTTCCATGTCTCCCATTCCCAGCCTTGGTGTCTCCTCTGAGTAGTTAGTTCACCCAAGTCCTGCCATCAAGCAGGAGATAATGTGTCACAGGTGAGGTAGCAAGGCCTGGAAAAGGAAGTTACTAAGCTGAGGCTAACTGAAGGAGCCAGAAGCAGACCTTTGCATTACACCATACTGTGTTTCCCTCCAACCCAGGGGACAAGGGAAGGGCAGAAAAGCCAGGCCTGAGGAGGGGGAGAGTTAGAGTAGACATAAAATGAAAAGTTGAAGGGGCTACTTAATTAATTTTTCCAGTAGTGAAAGCATTTATGAAAATATATATATATTCTTTTTTTTTTAATTCTTTTTTAAATTATTTATTTATTTTTGGGAGACAGAGTGCAAGCAGGGGAGGGGCAGAGAGAGAGAGGGAGACACAGAATCTGAAGCAGGCTCCAGGCTCCGAGGTGTCAGCACAGAGCCTGACATGGGGCTCTAACCCACGAAGCGTGAGATCATCACCCCAGCCGAACTTGGACACTTAACCAACTGAGCCACCCAGGTGCCCCAGCAAATAGATACATTCTAATGTGTGCATGACAGAGTATACAAACAGCTATGCAAGTTCCCCAGCTGCTCAAGACAAAAATTATTTTTAAATTCTTTTTAAAAGTTATTTACTTTTGAGAGACAGACAGACAGATAACGAGTGGGGGAGGGGCAGAAGAAGGGGCTGGGGGACAGAGGATCTGAGGCAGGCTCTGCACTGATAGCACAAAGTTGCTGCAGGGCTTAAACTCACGAACCCGTGAGATCACGACCTGAGCTGAAATCAGACACTCAACTGACTGAGCCACCAAGGCTCCCCAAGACAAAAATTCTTAAAGACCAACCTAGAGCTGGGAAGATCTGAGAAAAATGCTTATTAGATATCCCTCCCTGGTCCAGCTCCAACCTTTGCTCTAATTTTTTTTTTTTTTTGAAATTTAAAAAAATTGCAGAAGAACAAAGATAAAGCTATAATAATGGTTAATTCCATGACTTAAAATGAGCCATTATTAACACCGTGGCATGTCTGTTTCTAGTCTTTTTTAAAATGAAAGTACTGGGGCGTCTGGGTGGCGCAGTCGGTTAAGCGTCCGACTTCAGCCAAGTCACGATCTCACGGTCCGTGAGTTCGAGCCCCGCATCAGGCTCTGGGCTGATGGCTCGGAGCCTGGAGCCTGTTTCCGATGCTGTGTCTCCCTCTCTCTCTGCCCCTCCCCCGTTCGTGCTCTGTTTCTCTCTGTCCCAAAAATAAATAAAAAACGTTGAAAAAAAAATTTTAAATGAAAGTACTGGGGCACCTGGGTGGTTCATTCGGTTAAGCATCCAACCCTTGGTCTAGGCTCAGGTCGTGATCTCAAGGTTAGTGGGATCAAGCCCTGCATTGGCTCTGCACTGACAGTGTGGAGCTGCCTGAAATTCTTTCTCTCCCTCTCTGTGCTCCTCCTCTACTCATGCACATGCTCTCTCTCTCTCTCTCTCTCTCTCTCTCTCAAGATAAATAAATAAGCTTAAAAAAAAGTTAAAAAAAATGAAGGTACTTTATCATTATGTTCATAAAATTATAAATGCTTTTTGGAAGTAAAACGTATTAAGTTTAATGTTACTTGAAATTATAGAAGTAAGATTAAAGGGACTATTGAACTTCAAATACATATTTCTTCATCTTGAGGAATATTGTTCCATGAAAGGACTTTTTTAATTAAAAAATATGTCAATGTTTATTTTTTGAGAGAGAGAGAGACAGACAGAACACGGGCGGGGGAGGGGCAGAGGGAGCTGGAGACACAGAATCCGAAGCAGGCTGCAGGCTCCAAGCTGTCAGCACAGAGCCTGACGCAGGGCTCAAACCCATGAAAAATGAGATCATGATCTGAGCTGGAGTTGGACGCTTAACCCACTGAGCCACCCAGGTACCCTAAAAGAACTTTTTAAAGTTAAGAAAACATGAAAAATATTAATGTTGGAATCAAGATTTTAAAAGTTCTAGATTTTCATTTTCAACATTGTAAATTTACTCCCTGCTATGAAAGAATAGGGCCCTAGTACTACCACACATCTTCATACCTCTGTCTCCTTTGCCTCCATTTTTTTTGTGTTTTATTATTATTTGTAAATTTGGGTTTATAACATTGCATTTTATCCTGTAACTTCAATTTACATTATGTTAAGAGTTAATATTTAATGGAATGTCCACCATTAGTCTTTTTAAAAAATCATACCTTCTCCATTTCTGAGTTTTTAATTTTAATTGAAAATGAATTGGCAGGTGTTCATTGTCTAGTTTTTTGTTTTTTGTTTTTGTTTTTTTTTTTCAGAGAGCTCATGGGTAGCATGCTCCCTTGTCCCTCCATGGTTCATAATGCTTTCCTATTTGACTGCCACCTTGGGTATAACATTATTGGGTCATGCAATTTTCACATCAGAACAATTGTTCCATTGTCTTACAGCACTGATTGATCTAACAAAGTCTGATTTTAATCTCTTGTAGGCTATTTGCTTTTTCTGTCCAGTTGCCTAAAATTGTTCTATTCCTGAAATTTTAGGAACTTGACTAGAATCTGTCTTAGTGTAGTCCTATATCAGATTTTCTCAGAATACATGTTCTTTCCAATGATAGATGATTAAAAATTTTTTTCTTCAACTCAGATAAATTTTCTTGTATGATATTTTTGAATACATAACTAGTCCATATATCAGACTTTTTTCAGGAATACTAGTTATCCTGCCTTCCATATCGACTGTCTTTTTTTTTCATTGCTATAATTTATCTTTTTAAATGTACATGTACTTTAATGATCTCAAACCTTTATTCTATGCCAGTAATTTGATTATCAGTGGTATTTATTTTGTACTAATTTGTTTCCATTGGTCAAAGTTTTCTTTTTTAATAATACTCTTGTTTCACCATTTTATCTTTGGCTCAATATTGACTTTCTATCCTTGTTAAGAAGATATTCTGTTTCAAGAAGCATTTGTGAGAAAAGTTTATTGAGACACATTTCTTCAAGGGTTTTTTTGTTTGTTAGTTTTTTGTTTTTTGTGTTGTTTTTTTTTTTTTTTGATGTTTTGAACAGTAAGCTGCTGCTTCTCTGATCATGGAGAAAAGTCTTCCCCAACTGAACTGAAACAAAAAAGCCCCAAATTATCTCAAGACATCTGCATTTTTCATTCTGATTTTCTAACCAAACTCTCAGAAACCAGGAGAGCAAAAGGGCTTTGTACCTAACCACGGTGAACACAAGCACCTCATAGAAAGCTCACACTGGGTCACCAAGTATCTCCTTATCACGAGTTGTTAGTTTTTATTTCCCACTCTGTTCAATTCCCAGGCCTCTTGTAGACTTTGTGTGCTTTTTGCAAGAGAACATTTCTAATTTTAGATTGCTGGCTTGCTTAAGCACATGTACTCCCACAGAGAAAGATGAAAAAACCTTCCTTTAAACCGCATTTTCTTTGTATGTTAACTAGAAAATAAATACAGTAGAAACTTCTAAATTAAAATTTAAATTGTTGGCAATCTTCTCTATAGGATAAGCAACTTCATGCATCTGACAATACTTCTTTTGGCATCTGAAACTAAAAAATATCTAATTAGCTGAGACAATGAGGTACAAAGAAATAAATGCACAATTAAGTCTTTCTAAGGGAAATACCCAACATATTCAAAGGCAAGATGCAAAGACTTAAGACGTATAATGGTATTTAAACTGTATTCAAGTAATAGCAAGATTATGGTAAGATAATTAACCACTTCCATTTATAAGAACTCAATTCAGTGTTTTTACATTTCTCCTCACAGTTAGAAGGAGGCAATCCATTTCGATTACATGGGCTAAATTTTGTGGTCTTCTGAAATGATATACAGTAATGGGCTGTTTCAGCAAATATAATAAAATCGTTTCATTTACTTTAGCATGCAAATTCAAGCTCCCTACTGCCATTTAAAACAGAAAAAAAAGTTGCTGGCATGGAATATGCTGATGGCTTTGTTTTATTCTCCTTAGGCTGAGAGCAGGTAACAGAGTTAGCAGATAATTTTGGTAATTTTATATGGAAAACATTACAACAGCATGCAAAATGTTTAATGGCGTAGTGATTTTTGCTTAAGGTGTTTACTGACCAGAATCTCCTTTATAAATTGCTGCCTTCTGGAAATATTTTAAAAAGCACACAAAATTTAAATTTTGTGAAACGTTGCCTAGGAGTTGATTCTATACACATTAGAAGGGGAAAATGCAACTTTCCTTTCGTTGTTGAAATGGAAGAAATGCAAAAGCTAGAAAAAAAATTAGATATCATAAATAATGTTTCTCTTTTCTGGTAGCTCATGATTCATGGAAACTTTCATTCAGAAGAATCACTGTGGAAATCTGGGCCTTCTGAGATGTAGTCACAGAATGAAAGATGCCCTAGTCCCTTCTCTTGCTCTTTCTTGTGTTTATCAGACTTTACATTTCCTTTCATTTGAGGCTGTAACCATGGGCTAATTTAAAGTCTAAAATATATTTGTCTCAAAAAGCCATGAGTGATGGAAAATAAATGTATCCACCCAAAAGATGTGGTACCAATCAGAATAAGAGGATTTGAGGGGCGCCTGGGTGGCTTAGTTGGTTAAGCATCTCATACTTCATGAGATCAAGCTCCGTGTTGGGCTCCTCACTGGCAGCACAGAGCCTTCTTGGCATTCTCTCTCCCTCATTCTTTGCTCCTCCCCAACACCCTCTCTCTCTTTTAAAAAATTTTTTAAAAAAAAGAGGATTTTATAAATAGGAATGGTCATTTAGCTCCACTTTCAGAACCAGAACAAGTATTTGCTTGAATGCTACTGAGATGGCCATTTTGCCAAACAATAACACTTGCAAAGATCCTGGGGGAGAAAAGCAACGCCTTCCAGAATAATACAGAGCAATGAACAACACTCAGAATTGAGTGAGAATGTGTGGTTCCACAGCAAATAGCAATGGCTACTACTTCTTTTGTGTTTTGGTTTTTTTCTGGGACTCCTTGGTCCTCCTGGAAATCTGTGGGTCCAGCCTTAGTGGCTATTCAGCAAATGCAGTAGCACCAGATTGTGTCCCCAGGAGAGGAACCGGAATGCTTGGCAGGAGGGAGGCGAGTGGATGGAGTCCTACGGATGAGAGGTCATCTTTATGGTATAATTTCCAAACTCATGTCTGGTCAGGTCTGTGAGCTCCCGTCTCATGTGTCCATCTACCTTTTTGACACACCATGCCTCACAGACATCACAAAATGAATGTGTGCCTGAAACAGGACACCTGGTTATCTACCCCCTGCTCTTTTTTACCTCTAGTTTGTAAATGTGCCTAGAATTTATCTACTTCTTTCCATGGGTCTCACCCACCATTGTCTCTCATTTAGGTTAAAACAACAGTCTCCAAATTTGCAATCTGTTTTCTTCCCAAACCTATCATGTTGTATGTGATGGCAAAGTTAACCTTTTAAAACAAACATCAGGCTATGTTACCACCATGATTAAAACCTATCATCAGCTTCTCAACAAGTTTAACAATAAAGTCCAGGCCCCTTTAGATGGGCTACAGAGCTATTCATGGTCTGGCTCAACCCTGTCCCTCCACCCCCCACCCATTCCCTATTCCCCCCACTCTCAGTATCTCAGGGTCTCATGCCGACCTCTTTCCCACCTGAGGACTTCTTCCTTCCTTGATGACCTCTGTAGTAGTCCACATCTCAACCTCTTGTTCATTTTCTTCATTAAACTTATTTCTATTCCATTACACTGGAATTAATTTACTCATTTGCTTGTTTACCTATTTCTTTCCATTTTCCTGGTGGTATATAATGACTATGAGGAAAGAGACCATGATTGTGGTCCTGCTCTTATCAGCAGTACTTAGAAGGAACTGATAAATGTTTGTTAAATGAATGGATGGATGAATACTGTGAAGCAGGCAAGACTGAGGTATAAGGATGCAGTACAGAATCTGCAGAGGGAAAAGCCTGAGCTAAGACATGGGCAGAATCTATAAAATGATGAATCAAAAGGAAAGTGCAGCTTGGTTATCAAATCCCAAAACACTGGGTTGAGGAACCTGCCTTTAATGTTTCAGGGAGGTGATTTTAGAACAAAAACTTGTGAGACTCATTAATTAAGAGGTAATATAAGGAGGATATATAAATGGGAATAAATATCAAAAAGGATTGGACAAATTTGCAAAAGATAGTGTTATAGAAGGCCACCAGATGAGGTCTGGATGGCAGGAATTGTTATAGTTGAAGGCCAAGGAAGATTCACCATCAATCCCCTTTTTGGAAGGCCACAGCTCTTGTCAGTCTGGGTTTATTTCAAGATGAACAAAAGTAATCACCACGTTTTCTTGTTTTGTTTTGCTTTAAACCAAGAACTATACCAAGTTCTTTATCCTCCCATCTGTATTTGGTGGATGCTCCTCTTTTACTTGGGCAGAGGCTCAGGAGGCCAAGTAACTGGCTGTAGGTCACATTTGGTGAAGGGAAGAACCAGGGAATGAAAGCAGCACTGTCACCAGAGCTCTGCTCCTACCTTCTTTCCTGAGCCTAGTGAATATTCAGCATCCTGAGCCCTGGGGAAAATGGCAAGATAGACACGTTTGCCTTTAGCATTTACTTCTCCACCTTTTACCCTTTTAGGAGGTCCCTGCCCAGGCCCTCCCTGGCTAGAGTCCCTTTAGAAAGAAAGAAAGCTGATAAGTCATTAACACCTTAGCATGAATTAGCTAATGATCCTACAGGGAATCTACTGAACTTCATGAGGTGAAAATGTTTTACAGAAGCCTTCTCCTCCCCCTCAAATCCCAGACTCAGAGCTGCAACTCTTGGGTCCATGCTGGCTAATGAGCATGTGCAGGCAGAGGAGCTCAATAAAGATTGACTGATTTATTGATCGATGGGAGTGAGGCCAAGCTTAATCTTCCTTTGCAGCTGCTCCTTTCCTTCCCTATCTCTGGAGAAGTGTATTTGTTCCCACCCAGCCCCATGCATTGTCCACCCCACTCTTTTGAACAGGGCCTTAATGGGAGTTTGGTGTGAGGTTAATCAGTGGCAAAGAAACATCTAGAAGGGAGAGGCTGAAACTGCAGCCCCAGTGCTGGGATCCTGGCAGGAATTTCCATAACACACAAGAGGAAAGCTAGCCAAGGGTTTCCCCACTGCCAGAGGGGCACAAGGGGAGCAACCTTAATCCCCCAGAGAAACAATATGCCAAGGCATCTCTGGGCTCTCTGCCTCTGTGTATGAGGCTGTGAGGGAGCTGGCAAGGGCTCATAGACCCTGGCATGGTAGGAGGAGACGTGATACTGGAGCTCCTGGGCCTCCTTGCATCCAGGCTAGAAGGAAGAGAGGCCAGCGTCAGAAGTACACTCAGTTGGTAGGTGGAGAGCCCCTGGCATCCGGCATGGAGCTGGGCATGTGGAGGCCTTATAGGCTGAGAGGCTGCCTGCCACAAGATGCTGAGGGTGTGGTGTGGCTGTGGCAAAGATGGCAGTGGTGGTGAGGCTGCCCACAAACAGGAATGTTTGTCTTTGAGGCCCACACTATCTTATGTGTAGTTCTGGAAGCTGCACTTTGCAAAAGATACATACATATAGTATGGAGAGGGAGTTTCACATCCTGTCATATGAGCAACCATGGAAATAACTGGGCCTGTTTATCTTTGACAAAAAAGACCTAGAGGGGGACCTAAGAACCAGCTTCACATACAGAACAGAGCTTTGACTTATTCTCTCCCCAGGGGTTAGTATTAGGACCAATGGGCAGAAGCTAGAGAGAAGAAAGATGGGCTTCTAAGCCAAAGTCATCTGAAAGTGGACCAGGCACTCCCAGGAGCTTGGTGAGCTGCTCACTGTTGGGGGCATTCAAGAAGAGGCTGAGGGATTAGCATGAGCATTATATGAGGTGCTCAAGCAAATGGTAAGAGATTAGACTAGACTACTGAGGGCCTCTGCAACTTTGAGGTGTAGGGTTCCAGGAAGTCAGAATGGTAGAGTTGGGAATCCATAAAACTCTCTACCTGTGCACAGGTGGCTGAGCACCAAGGCCTTGCCTGTTTCCCTACAGGAAAAGACTGGCTTTAGAACTCAAAAATTACCTTTCAGCAATGGGGCTAAAGGTGGCTTCCGAGTTTGTTTCCAAATGTCTATAAACCCCAAGGCATGGAAGGACACTTAGTGAAAGGAATGTGCCTTTACCTAATATTTACCATGTTTTAGACCTCATATGGCAGCCACCCTCTGCAAGCAGTTGGCATGTGGCTTGTTGTCATTGAGATGTATAATATACATAGAATATTTCAAAGATTTTGTATGACAAAGATAACTCATATATTTTATACTGATGTTGTTTGGTAATGATGTTTATATATACGTTAAATTAAGTTAACTTGTTTCTTTTCCTGTTTTTAAAAATGAAACTAGTAGAGAATTTAGAATTACATGTGTCTCTCATTATATACCTATTGGACAGTGTCACTCTAGACCCAGGACAATTCTTTCTTTCTTTCTTTCTTTCTTTCTTTCTTTCTTTCTTTCTTTCTTTCTTTTTAAGTTTATTTATTTATTTATTTTGAGAGAGAGTGAGAGTGTGAGCAGGGGAGGAACAGAGGGAGAGAGGGGGAGAGAGAGAATCCCAAGCAGGGTCTGCACTGTCAGCACAGAGCCTGACATGGGGCTCAGTCTCACAAACTGTGAGATCATGACCTGAGCCAAAATCAAAAGTCAGATGCTCAACCAACTAAGCCACCCAGGTGCCTCTAGATCCAGGACATTTTTGTTCATTATCTTATTTCATCCTTAGAACTATTCCATGAGGTAGGTGTTGTTATCACCCCCATTTTGTTCATGAAGACACTAGAATTTAGGGAGGTTGAATAACTTGTCCAAGGCCACACAGCTAATAATTTACAGACCGTGGATTTGAACCCAGGTCCCCTAGACTCTGTGAGCACATTCTCCTATTAACTGATGCTGCTGTATTGACATCCACTTTAGGGAATTGCTATGTTGTAAAACGCTGAAGGAAGGACCATAAGAAACGATTGTGGAAATGCTGACAACAGCTCAACTACATAATTAAAAATGCAGCAAGGGCCTCTGAAGTATGTGCCACAGGGGCAGGAACAGACAGCGAATCTAGCTGTTGGACTACAAAATCCGGGCTGTCCCGTGAGGGAAGCTGTAAATCCAGAACCTCGGAAATGCACATCACTCAGGGAACTGTACCGTTTCTGAGATGTGGGTGCCTCCAGGGATAAAACTTCCCCAGATCTGAGGTCTGTGGGCTGGGTTTAGCCTGAGGTGGGAACACCTTCTACATCAGGAGAGGTTTTAATATGAACAGTGTCTGCAAGGCTATTTGGTAAGGTTGCTGATGGATTAGGAGGGAGAGATAATTAGGAGGTGTTTTGGGGAGAACTTAAGCGGTCCCTTCAATTCTGGCTCAACAAAACTCTCATAAATGACCATACTGTATTTGGAATTGCTTTACCAGACTCAAGAAGGTATTTTTTCTTCTTTATTTCTAATTAGTGTAGTAAGGGAAATTTGGAAAGGGTTCTTTGCATTCTAGATGCACAAAAACCCATCTCTCTCCCCATCCAGCCCCAGTGCCTCCCTTGAGGACAGAGTGTTGTTTCCCCTGGCCTTGTTGTATGAAGGGGGCATCTCCAGGTCAAACTGTGGTATGAGCTGAGGGCTGCATGTTGGGGGGCCCTCTGGGGCTGTGCCTCGGGAAGGTTTCTTTGTGGGGATCATCTACCCTTCACTCACACTTAGGAAAACAGAAGGCGTCCCAATGCTGTGGAGGGCGGGGAAATCAATGATGGGCCTTCTGCTGCTCTGAGTTAAACAAATAAGTACAACCCCCCTGCCACCACCACCACCACCAAATAACATTCAGTTGAGAAGATTCATGAGCCATGAGGTAAATGGCCTGTATAAATGTCTGGCTGAGAGGAGAAAGGAGCCATGGTAATGATTTTACCTGCCCAAAGGGAAGAGGAACCAGAGTTGGAAGGAAAGTGATTGACTTATAATTCCACTGACTAGGGCCCCTGGGGTTGTGACCACAGAAAATTACTCAAGTTTTCCATAGCTTAGAGCAGCAACAAAACCCCTAATGCCCAAGGCTCCAAAGTCAGTTGGCTGTGGTCACCTCTGGGTCTCTCAGGAGGCCGTGGGGCACGTGCAGGGGGCGGTAGGAGGTTGGCCAGTTCAGGAGGTTCGGGGCAGAGCTGCATTTGGGGCTGTTTTAAGAACCTCCCACCACCCAGGACTGTGGAAGGGGGTGAGGGAGGCAGGAGATGAGTCAGAAAGGGCAAAGTTTCCATGTACCAGCTATAAAGAAAATTTGAGGGTCCCATCCTCCCAGCTTCCAAGGTCTCTGGGATAGTGCAGTGGGACCCAGCAGATAGGACAGATGAATGACTCAGCTCAGACCACAGTTCCTTCAGCTGTGCACTCTGGGTCTGGGGGAGACACCCAGAAGTGACTTGAGGGAATGCAGCTGTTCTGGATGGCCTCAGAACACTGGGGCTGCACCTGCAGACTGACCCTCACAGACCTGCCTGCGGGGAATTTTTCCAACCCTTTGGAACTCACTTTTTACTTCTAGTGCATAGTATTGTTAGCAGTAAAGGGTGTAACCAATTAGGGGTCAGAATGGGGTGGGGTAGGTCAAAAACAGCATCCTTTGGCCAAACGCTGTGCTAGGTGTCTGTTCTAATCTGTGGTTCTGTTTCAGAGGCCTGGGGAGAACAAGGCTGGTTCTAACCCTCTGAAGAAAGTCCCCTGCTCCGATTAGCCCCAGAAAGTCCATCAAAATTCTTACCAGAGTCCTAAAAAGAAGGTAATGTAATAAACTTGAGTTTTCTCTCTGTGTATTTTCTCAGCCCACAAAGTCAGCATGCTTTGCAGCTAAGCTTTTCCAAGGGCCATTCATTGCATTCCCTCTGAAATAAGCAAGCAATTGCAAGAGAGACTTATTGAACCAACTGCCTTTCAGATGGTCCTGCTTTCTTCAGAGTCTGCCCTCCATGGCATCACCAGTGAAACATCCATTGAGCTATGTCAATTCAGCCAGAAAAATACACAAGTCCCCCTTCTCTAACAAAGGGAGCACATTATTTTAGGCTGCTTAGGTGAGTCTTCCAGAGTTCCAGACAGAGGCTGAGCAAAGCTTGCCTTTTAACAACAGCTCCAGGAAAGGCATCGGAATGACAGCAATGATTTCAAAGCCCACTGTGAGATGCACCCGGAATTAAAGGAGGCTTAAAAGTGAAAACTCGCTCAGTATCTCCCTCATGGCCCCACCTCTTCCTCAGAACTGTATAGAAAGTAAACCCCCCTCCAGATCCAGCTCTGCCACACAGTGTTAGCGAGCAAAGTGCAGAGCAGGTCACGGTATTTCTAATTCAGATTAATGACCCCATTCAGCCCTGTCTCCTTAGCAGGAAATTAGAAAGTGTAGGAAGGAGCAAATAGTGATTCATAATGCGTGACTGTGGGTATTGGCAGTTGTGCTCGTTAAAAAGCTAAGATATTGTTTTGATATAAAATAATTGAGTCTGACTTATTTATGGGATAAAGTGTTCTCCATAATGGGAGATCCCTCTTACAAAGCCAGCTGGTTACATACCCATATGCTTGAAGGACAGGAGAACTGACCTTTGTCCATTTTGTGTTTGCTGCAGCTCTGTTGGAAATAGCAGCTTGGGGTAATAGACTGGTGGGGTAGTGTACTTTTCTTATACTCTGCTTTAAAAAAAAACAACTTTTTTCAAGTTTTTGTTTAAATTCCAGTTAGTTAACATGCAGTGTAGTATCAGTCTCAGGTATATAGATTGATTCTGTGTCTCTTCTTTCTTCCCTGGCCAGCTTCCCTCCCCCCACCCCACACGTACTTCCATTTGATTCACATAGGCTTATATAAAATCAGGCCCCTTGTTGTCCTGATGTAAATTCCATTCCCTCTCCAAGTCCCCATGGGTAGCCACGCATATCCATTCTTTCCCTCCTATGTATCTGTATCTTGTCTGTCACCAAAAGCTCTCCCTTCCTCATTGGATTCAGCCTTTTTCTTCCATTTCCACACTCAAGATATAAGCTTGGTTCAGGCTGTTGTATAAGAGGGAGAAATGAGGGGTGCCTGGGTGGCTTAGTCAGTCAAGCATCCGCCTTTCGCTCAGGTCATGATCTCACAATTTGTGGGTTCGAGCCCTGCCTTGTGCTCTGTGCTGACAGCTCAGAGCCTGGAGCCTGCTTCAGATTCTATGTCTCTCTCTGCCCCTCCCCTGTTCGTACTCTGTCCCTGTCTCTGAAAAATAAACATTAAACATTTTTTTAAAAAGAGGGAGAAATTATTTCTTTGAATGACAATCATGCAAAGCTCAGTGCCTGGCATGCCCAATAAACCTTACCCTGTGAGGATGCAGTCCTTATTTTGTGTTCCAGGGATATATCTACTCTCAGATCGCACACCAAAATACTGTTAATGAGAACTGAGAAAAGTTGGATGAGCTTTAGAAATAAGGGCAACTGAGATGTCATCTCCAACCTGGATGTGTGTTGGAATCTCCAGGGGAGTTTTTTTTTTAAATGCAGATACCTATTAAATCTGAATTTCACCTCTTACCACTCTTTCTGTTGCACACACCCCTTCTGCCACCAGTCCACCAGTCTCCTTAGTTCTCCTTGAACACACTGAGCACGTTTCTGTCTCAGGGCCCTTGTACTTGCTAATTCCTCTTTGGAACACTCTTCATCTAGATGTCCACACTGGCTTGCTTCATCACCTTTTAGGTCTCTGCTCTGATGGATACTGTCTCCTCAGAGGTAAACACACCACTAAAATAGCATCCCTCCATCTGCCCACTATTTTTTTGTCTTTCTTTGGATCACCTGTCACATTGTATATTTATTATTTCTGCTTGGTTGTGCCTTCTAGATAGTGAGCTCTGTGAGGGCAGAAATGTTTTCACCTTAGATTAAAGCTTTATCCTCAGAACAAAAAAGGAGATTCACATATAGTAGTCACTCCAGCAACATCTGCTGAATCAGTGAATATAAGATGAATCAGAGAAGCTGAGTTAATCCAGGAAGGCTTGTTCTAAAACACCGGTTCTTAAAGTGTGGTCCCAGGACCAGCAGCTTCAGCATCACTTGAGAAATGGTTAGGAGTGCAAATTCTTGGGTTTCACACCAGTCCTACTAGAGCACAAACTTGGAGGTAGCCGTGTGTGTTTCAACAAGTCCCCCCACCCCCTCTGCTGGTGCACATGCTCTCTCTCTCAAAAAAATAAGCATTAAAAAAAAAAAGAGCATGAACTTAGGAGTCAGACTTGGGCTGGATCAGGACTTACTTTGATAAAATGGGCAATAATACCTGCCTTAGAAAATTAGTAACACTGGTACACAGTGGGTACTCCATGTAGTTATTAATAATGATAACAAAAATTGGCATTTTAAACACCTGTAATGTTTATTATGCTGGTGTGTGTGTGTGTGTGTGTGTGTGTGTGTGTGTGTAATTATTCAGGCAGAAAGAAGACAGTGGAAAGTATATTTTAGAACATTTGTTCTCACAAAGTGGTCCTAAGACCACCAGCAGCAGCACAACCTGGGAATTGTTAGAAATGCAAACAATTTCTGGGCCTCACCCAGATCTACTGAAAGAACTCTAACAGCAGGCCTACTATCTGTTTTAATAAGCCTTCCTAGTGACTGATGTATGCTCATCTTTGGAAACCCTGCTCTGAAATCACACACACACTTCCTCTATGTGGGTTGCCTCTCCAGGGAAATAATCTAATAACAAATGGAAGACACCAGGGTGGTCAGCAACTAGAGAATTTCTCCTGAGGGACAAGTCAATAGAAACTGAGTCATCTGAATTTGGAAAAGGGACCCAGTTCCTGGTTTCTGTAGCCAGCCCATTCAGTGGACTAGCTTTCTGACAGGGCGTTGAAAAATGAGGTCCCCAGTTACAGCCCTCTCTCCCTCAAATGTTTCCCTGGCTGCAGCAATTAAACTGCTGAGCAGGAAACTGGACCTGATGTTCTGTTAACCCTTTGTCAGCCAAAGCCCAGAGGCAATTTGTCTCGCTGGAGAGATTTTCTTCTCAACTTCTTTCCCTCCCACCACACTACAAAGGAAAATGCTCTTAAACCATCTCCTTGCCCGTTTCGTGTCTGGGTGATTGAAACAGTAGGGTCAGAGTTCAACAGAGGGGAAAGGTCATTGCAAACTAAATGCAGCTGCTGAATCTCCTTGTGCTTCTCCTTGGTGTCAAGAAGACAAATAGCAATTAAAAAAAAAAAATTCTCCCAATGAAACAGTTCTCATTTTCTCCTTTCTCATCAGCCTCCAAGCATTTCTTAATGAACTACAGCTCAATCATCTATGAGCCTGATGGTTTTTAATGCGAGCATAGCCCAGCTAGAAATGATCAGACTACAGTTGATTAAGCCAGCTTTCTGAGTGTTTTTGTCTTTGAGTACTTAAGGTTGGGTCTTCACCACAATCTAGGTCCTCATTGTTACGACTAAGGACAATATCAAATGAACACATGGTCATGTCAAGCCGGTCCTTCAGGGCCAGGCAGGACTGGGGCCCTGGCCGGCACTTCCTGGCTACTGACAATTGTGCTGTGTTTCCCTTTGTCTTTTACATACCTCCATTTTGTCATTGTCCACATGGGCTTTATAGATTTTCTCTGTAAATTTTGAATTCTAGACCAGCATCGCCCACCATCTACCCAGAGATTTCTCAGCCAATTTGAATGTGAGTTGAAGCAAAATGTAATTTGGATCATAATCTTATTTAAGCCACATCTGTTAGAACCCAGTTACTCTATTAAAGAAAGACAATCCTGGGGCGCCTGGGTGGCGCAGTCGGTTAAGCGTCCGACTTCAGCCAGGTCATGATCTCGCAGTCCGTGAGTTCGAGCCCCGCGTCGGGCTCTGGGCTGATGGCTCAGAGCCTGGAGCCTGTTTCCGATTCTGGGTCTCCCTCTCTCTCTGACCCTCCCCCGTTCATGCTCTGCCTCTCTCTGTCCCAAAAATAAATAAACGTTGAAAAAAAAAATTAAAAAAAAAAAAAAAAAAAAAAAAAAAAAAAGACAATCCTGCCTTCCCGTTTCTCAGTGTCTGAAGTTGAGAAGAGTTTTGATTTTGGCAAACAGAATAAGGACCATTCAAAAATACCCGAATGAGTACCTCTTTAGTGATAGAATCTCCTGTACTCAACCCAACCTGAATTTTGTGAGGTCTTTTGTTTTGTTTTGTTTTGTTTTGTTTGAGAAAGAGAGTGCAAGCTGGAGAGGGGCAGAGAGAGAAAGAGAGCAGGAGACACAATCCGAAGCAGGCTTTAGGCTCCGAGCTGTTAGCACAGAGCCTGATGCAGGGCTCAAACTCATGACCTGTGAAAGCATGACCTAAGCCAAAATTGGACATTTAACCAACTGAGCCACCCAGGCACTCCTGTGAGATCTTCATTATTGTCAGCATAGTGTTTGCTGACAGATGCCAGACACTTTTTTTTGGTTCACTATTATTTCCTTTTTCTTCCTTTCCTCCTTTCTTTCTTTCTTTCTTTCTTCTGATTTTCTTTCTTTCTTTTTCTTTTTAATATAATTTGTTGTCAAGTTAGCTAACATACAATGTATACAGTGTGCTCTTTGTTTCCTGGGTAGATTCCTATGATTCATCGCTTACATACAACACCCAGTACTCACCACAAAAGTGCCCTCCTCAATGCCCATCACCCATTTTCCCCTCTCCCCCACTTCCCCATCAACCCTCAGTTTGTTCTCTATTATTTTCAAATGTGAGTTTTAGCCACAAAAAGCATAAAAACTGGAATGGAGATATAAGAGGTGGTGATATCTGATTTTACAGTAAAATGAGAATTTATTAATAATATTTGGGTTTCTACTCTGTTGATGCAGATGATGGAAGAAAGAATTGGACTCCTGCTTTTAAATGAAAATATGTATATAAATCGGCCAATATGGATCCACTCCTGTCACGGTAGTACTCAATGAATATGACTTTTCTTCTCTCCCACTCAGTAGGTGATGTCTCTTCCACATGCCAATGGGAAATTGTACTAAAGAGTGGGCAGGAATCAAAACTTCAGTCATTGGTTTTTCACTTTGGCCTGTGAACATCTGCAGGCAGGGTGGGCAGGATTGGGGGAGGGGTGGCTGGAAGGTTAGCAGAGTATCTGCAAAAGCTTTGAAATCCCTATGTGCACTGAGCATTGCATACAGATGGATTAAACACTATCTTTTATACAGAGTTCTTATTCTTTCTCAAATATCTATATACATATCATTATGGTAAATAAAATACCTATTTATCTATAATCATACAAAATGAATTGTAATTTTTGGCCATCCTGCATTTTCTCAGCTGCTATCAAGGGACGTCTGAGAAATTTTTTGAATAAAAGGTTTCCTCACACTGAAAAACAAGGGGAGCTGCTATTCTAGAGCATTGCTTAAGGCAGGGCTTCCCAGGTGTGGTCCTAAGACTCTGCGGTACCTGTTTAATGAGCAGGATGCCTGGCTCTATCCCTGATGGTCTGGATTCGAATCTCCCAGGGCAACTGGAGATCTGCTTCTTAAACAGATTGCCTAATGCCAATTTTTCCTGTGCCTTGACATTTGAGAACGATGGGTTTAAGGGAATTGGAAAATACCCTCACACAATCAGGAATCAACTTCAGAAGGTTAAAGCTGTGCTTTTTCAGTGTCACCTGAAGATGGAGTGTCTCTTTCCTCTTTAAATCCTTGCATACTTTCCAGAAACTTGCTAGAATATCTATCAATCATGTCACATAATCTCTTGACAATTTTAAAGCACTGTATCCCTTCTGGAACTCCAACAACAACAACAAAATGGTTTTGGACCATCTACAGATGTGGCTTAGTCGCATGGCTATTTGCTTCATTGTGCGCTGAAATACCATGTAAATTAAATTACAGTGGGCAGAGAAGCTCGACTACAGATCTGAAATCATTAGTAACTCCTGGGGGCATTCACCTGATTTGCGTGTATTTAAATATAATCTCCAATAAAATTAGGAAAACTTTACCACCATCTGTGTTGCCATAGCAAAATGCAGGGGCAGCAAATATCCGGTCTATGTTTTGACACCCGCTTCTCTAGCTGCATGGCAGCCAGACATTTCTAATCAATTCCAGCAAAACGTCCCCTTGAATCACAATATTTACGCCTCAAAATGCTGTACCCCAGGTGACTATTAGCAGATGGGATGACTGGGCGATGAAACCTATTTGCTATGTCTGGAGTGGAGAAGGGTATAGACTCTGTAGTCAAATGGGATTAGGAGGCTCAAATCCCAGTTTTGCTGCTTAGAAGTTATGGGACCCAGAGCAAGATATTTCAGATATTTAAGTACTCTGGCATTCTCGTTCTCCTCATCTGCAAATGCAGGATGTTCGGCCCATCTCACAGGATTGTTATGAAGGTGACAGAAAGAACCCATGTGAATTGCTTAGTTCCTAGTACATACTGGGTGCTCAGTACATTTTAGGTACTGTTAATTTTAATAAAGCTTGAATGAATGTAGTGATGAACACAAGGAGAAAAGAACCCATTTTGAGGGACGACTTGAGTTCTGTAAAGCAAGTATGAAGGATTTTATAGCAAAGTGCATCCTGATTGTAGCCCCTTCTCTGGGATTATGGCTTATATGGCTCACATTTATTGAGGGCTTAATAAATTCCAGAAAGCATCCTAAGCACTTTATGAGGGGTAACTAATCCTCACAAGAACCCTGTGAAGTAAATGTGCTTATCCCCAATTTATAGATGAGCCACCTGGGGCATAAAAGGGTTCAGTAGCTTAGGAGGGATGGAATTTGACCCGTGCTGTTCAGAATGAGGACCTTGGCCAGCAACCCCACTGGGAACTGTGAAAAATACAAACTCTTGGGTGCCACTTCTGGGCCCCCAATCAAAAACTCGGGGGTGGGCCCTGAAGTCTTTGTTGACCCAAGCCCCCCAGGTGATTCTGAGGTGTGTTAACCTGTCAGAACCTCAGGCTGGAAGGCAGAGGCTCCACCAGCACTAGCAGAGAAGCAGTAATGAATGGGCAGGAGCAGCGTGATGGGGTCAGAGAAGGCACATCCCTTCTGGGTGCCTTTTCACAAACTTCTCATTCCTATCTGTGTTTCTTCCACAGAAAGCACCCTGGAATCCTATATGTATTTGTTTGTTTCTTCTTTATGAGGAAAATCGGTTGGTTTGTGCTATTGCTTTTTCACTTTGTTACAGGTTCAGTAGAACAAACGAGAAAACCCGTCTCTCTCTGAATTGTATAGGAACTAGTGTGAAAGGCACCCATGTCTCTTTCAAATCCCTGCTCTCTTTGATTTATGCAGATGTGAGTTCCTGCATTTCCCCTCTCTGCAGGCTCTTGTCTTTTCCCTGTCCTTCAGCTCAGTTCAATAACTTCTGACCATCACGGGAGGCTTGGAACCCTCTCTGCTACATGAATTTGAAAGAGCCTGTGTAGAGGCCTGCAGCATATAATAAAAATTATAATAAAAATCTAGGTGCGTAAGAAGCTTGGTGCTCAGGACTGTCCAGTCACTGCTTCACGGAATCTTTGTAAGGATCTTAATGTTGCATGCACTGCCATTATCATACCCCATGCAAACGAGACCACTTACCCACCCTTAGCTTTAGGAGTTACCTAACCTTCCCAGAGTGTGAGCCACAGGGCCAGGATTCAACCCCATGTCTGTCTGACACCCAAGCCCATTCTCTTAGCCATATACTTTATGTGACAGAGGAGGAAGGATTGATGGAAATCTGAGACCACTGATGTCACTAAGGTAGAAAATCCAGAACCTGCTAGAGAGAAACTGGGTGCTGGGATTTAGGGACTTTCCCTGGTGATTTCATCCTGCTCTGCTTTTTAACCTTGTCACATGATCATGAACCCCAGAGCTCTCTAGCTGTTATTTGTTGAGTGGGTTCCATCTGACTGCTGTTTAGCTTCAGAAAGACAGAGTGCACTTGGGGATGAGGGAGGATCTGTCCCAAAAGCCTGCTCATCCTTTCCCAGTGACCTCTGGGGTAACATGCACTTTGGGGGAGGGGGAGGGAAGGAGGAAAACAATTCATCCTGAGCCTACTTCCATCTGCCACTTCCCTGTCATCTCTTTAAGGGACCTGTTCTGCCCCGGCCAACCCCAGCTGGTAATACACGAATACCCGGCCAGAACAAGTTAAAAAGAACAAAACAAAAGCCAGCCAGGTGTTGCCCTGTATCTCTGGAATTCAGCCAGACTTTCTCTTGTTTTGGCCACACAGACCTTCCCTAGCTTGCTTTTTGCTTCTCCAGCTCCAACCTCCTTCACTGCAGTGTTTTAGTTCTCTGTGTTCATTTCAGACTTCCTTTTCCTAACAAACGATATTGGCCCTTTATCCCCAGGCCTCACTCTTAGCATGCTCTGGGCATGCTTATGAGATTCTCCCTGGGCCCATGCACCCCGGCTGTGGTAAGGGTGGTCACCGAGTTCTAGCATCGTGCCAGAGCTGGGAGGGGATCAAATATCTCATGGGATGGAAAATTCCAAGCTCTCAAGATCTGAGCAGTGGATCTGAAACTTCAGAGTAGCTAACAATCTCCTGGGGATTTTATTACAATGCAGATTCTTAAGTCCCTTCTCTGTGAATTCTGATTCAGTAAGTTTGAGGTGAAGCCCAGGAATCTGCATTTTAATGAGCAGCTGGGTAGTTCGTATGCTTCACTTGGGGAATAGAGGTTTGCCGGTAGCATGAGGGTGTCAGATCATGTCACATCAAGCCTTTGGTTAGCAGAGGACCTGGGAGTGTGTGCGTATGTGGTGGGTGGCACAGTGGTGCTAAACTGATAACCAAACTGGGAAAGTCAGCACTGTCGGTGAACAAGAAGGCAATGGACACCCTCACACTCTTCCTCCCCTTCTATCACTTCCCCATTGCTTTCTCTTCCAAAAGGTATTCTTTGGAGGATCTCTTCCAAGAAAACTTGATTATACGTAAAATAGCTGCCAACAAAGCTGTGCTAGTTGTGGCTGAGGGGGTTTCAAGGGCTCCAAGCTGACCTCTCTTCTATTTTGTCCCTTGAGAAAGTACCCAAGGTAGATCCATGGACCCTTTAGGGTTCCTTCAGGATTCACTGGAAAAGTCTTAAAATTTTGTTTTAAGCTTATTTGTTTTGAGAGAGAGTGTGTGTGAGCATTGGGGCAAGAGAGAAGGAGACAGAGAATCCCAAGCAAGCTCCGTGCTGTCAGCACAGTGCCCGGTGCGGGGCTCGAACTCACAAACCGTGAGATCGTGACCTGGACCAAAACCAAGAGTTGGACACCTAACCGACT
The DNA here is from genome assembly GCF_022837055.1 of Prionailurus viverrinus. NCBI lineage: Eukaryota > Metazoa > Chordata > Mammalia > Carnivora > Felidae > Prionailurus > Prionailurus viverrinus. The sequence goes on from NC_062563.1 coordinate 75,163,329, forward strand.
GAGCCACCCAGGCACCCTGAAAACAATTTTAATCTCACCCCCATTTTACAGGTGAAGAAGTTGAGACCCAGATAAGGGAAGTGACTCTTGTAGAGCTAGCTGGAGACATAACCGGATGATTACTGGATCCACTCTCAGGCCACCGAGGTTTTCCAGACCATGCTCATTAGAACACCAGTGTCCAATGTGAGGTCAGTAGGAGTTCTGGGGGACTAAGGAGTGAGCTGTGGCCTTATACGTAAGTTTGGGCAACACTGGATATAGCCATACTAAGCAGATTTCTTTATTGCAAGATTTCACAGGCCCCTGAATATTCTAATGAGAGTTGTGACTCTCCAATAAATGTTATGGAGGCAGAATTTTCCAAACCCATTTAATAACAGACACTTTCCTCACCTTCGTAATGTGTTAGTGTCTCAGTGGACACTATTGCAAGGGATACTATTTGGGGGATTGCTGTAATACACTGTGTTGCCCAGAGACGAGACAGAGAAAGTCCATAGTCACCAAAGACTAGAATCCTCAGAGGGTTATCAATCACATAGACTTGCTCTGGACCAGCCATCTCTGACAGTTAAGGTGCCACAGCTGGGCTCCAGGTGGACCAGTGTTACCACTCCAGGAAAAAGAAGCCACAGGCCGAAACAGCTGTGAGCTGGCTGACAGAGTAGCTGTCAGCCCCATTCCTGAGGGATGCAGAAATCCAGCTCTCATGGGGCGCCTGGGTGACTCATTCGGTTGAGTATCTGGCTGTTGATTTCGGCTCACATCTGATGTCACGGTTCATGGGTTCAAACCCCATGTTGGGCTGACAGTGCGAAGTCTGCTTGGGATTCTCTCTCTCCCTCTCTATGCCCCTTCCCCCACTCTCAAAATAAATAAATAAACATAAAAAATAAAAAAAAGAAAGAAATTCAGCTCTCAGAATTGCTTAGCTTACAGGACAGTGTTGACTATCTCAGGGAGGCATAATCAGCTCAGTGTCCCATTGAAGACACGTGGATTGTTACAGTCAAGGATGGAGACAAGGAGGTGCCAGAGAGGCACCTCACCAGCTACCTGCTTTCAGAGCAGACACATTACAGGGAAATCAACTCTGCCAAGAGGTGCTGGGGCCTCAGTCAGGGCACAGACTTGAGTTCAGGAGACAGGCAGGAACTGACTAGTTAGCTGGTCAACAGAAAATTATGCTGGCAACTTTGCCTTTTCTGCCCATTTTTGAAGCTGTGGCTGTGACTTGTGGACCTCTGCAGCCCATCCTTTGAAGACTACCTACAAGTGAGCAACGTAGGCTCTGCCTGCAGATGAACCAGAGACTTGGTAGCAAAAGGGAGATAGAAGAGAAGCGGGTACTGAATCAGAGTCTGGGAAAATAGACAGGCTGTTTCAAACCAACAGTGATTAGATCCCTGTCATATAACCTTAGTTTTGGAGCAGACCACCCAGTGAGGGTTCCCAGGGAGGGCATGAGCTGAGCCAGCATGAAGGAAGGTACCTCTCATGGCTGGATAGTTGCAGGGTGATGTGTCCTGAAGGCACTTGGCCCAAAGAAGGCTGACAGGCTCGGAAACCCATGTTAACCCTTATGGTGGACAATGCACCAGGAAGCTCCCATGTCTTGCAAGGTAATCATGTGTTGAAGAAAATTTGGTTTCAGATCTGATTTTATCTCAATCTTTAATTTTTTGTTTGATTAAAAAAATAAGTACATTTTCTTTATTAGTGAAAGGCACCAGAGTGTATTGTTATGAGCAAGGTCTTTAGAAATTGAGTTTGAGCCCAGAATTCACAAGTTGTGTGACTTTGGGCAAGTCATTTACTATTTCCTGTTTTGTAAAATGAGAAAAATTACGGTACCTGCCCCAAGTGGTTGCTATGAGGATTTGATGAGACAATTTATGTAATGTCCTAAGCAAAGTCTCTGACATGTAGTAAGCACTCAGATTTTAGCTATTATTCTCATAATCAATGTAATTATCAACCCTGATGATTTGTTAAAATATGCTTTAGTATATTCCTTTTCAATATTCTAATAATTTAATCACACATTTATATCTTTAAATGGGTAGGATCATATTAGACATATATAACTTTGTGCCCTGCTTTTTTCAATTAGTGTTCTGTCCTATGTGCCAAGTTTCTAATGGGATAGAGATAAGGGGACTGGTTTGGAAGTAAGCAATACTGGGTTAGAATTTAGCTTTACCACTTATAGACCTGGATGTATGGCTTTGGGAAGGCTGCTTAACTCTTCTGAGACTCAGTTTTTCAGCTGAGTTGGTGTGATAATTGAGTTCCTTCACATATGGTTATGGTAAGGAAACTGACATAGTTAACATTTGTAGCTAAGAGCCTGGTGCCCAGAGCAGTTGGATCTATTGTTTGCAAACTTTTCTTTTAGTAGTCCCAAGGGTTCCAAAGATGCAATCTAGGGGCCACAGAGTGGGAGTGGGCTGGGCCCCATATCTGTGTCTGCCTCTCCAGGCTTCAGCACTTCCAACTGTCAGCTGTAAGTAGAGCAGCTTGCTTCTATTTTGTACATCAGAATTTACATACAATTGTATTTGAAGAAAGTCATGGCACTTAAAAACAAATTTGAACATTGTTGCTTTAGAGGATGATGTCCAAGCAGGGTCAGTTCTAAAAGGAATAGTCCATGGATTACACTTATAATTGTATTTTGCGGGAGTTATATATGGCTGCAATTAACAGCCACAGGCACGAAATATGATTGGAATGGTTCTAAAAGGTCATGAATCCTACTAGCCTGTTATTAATGGAGGAGATTTCTCAATTATGGACCTATTCATCTGGGTGGAAGCATTGTTATCAGTGTAGAGGACTATTATCATAGCTATCATTGTGTTTGCCCTGCATGCCTCTTGACCCACCTCTTTGTGGCAACAAAACTCCTATTTTCAGTGGGGAGATCTTTCCAAGTGCTTTAGGGTCAGTATAGGATGCAAGGCTGACTAATCAGAATCCGCAATCCACCTGGCTATAAGAAATGATGTAGGGATGATACGTGATTAGGCTAGGTCAACCAGAGTGGGCCCTGGGATTTGTATTTGGACCACTAGCTGGAAGGACAAGGTAGTATAGAGCTTCCTGTGATCCTCTTTGCTAACACATAGGGAGCCTGCATCTTAAAATGAAACTGAGACCAAAAAATGGCAGAGCTGAGAAATGGCTCTAGAGTTCCAAAGACACTGTCTAAACCCCTGGATCCAGCCATTCTTGGAGTTAGTTTCCCCTTGAACTTCCCATCTATGTGAATTTCCTTTATGGTTTAAGTGTGAGATGAGTGTCTATCTCTTACAGCTGAGAGTCACAACCCAATCACATGATTCTTGCTGATAGATGTTCTGAGCAGCATTGTTGGGGAAAGGGAAAAGAGTGGGGCCCTTCATAGGGAGCAGACAGTATGGAGAGGAGCTGCAGAACTGTGGAGGCAGCTTGGAGGCACTGGCCACCTGATGGCAGACTGGAAGGGTAGAGCATGAAAGAAGAGGGAGGTGAGAGGAAAACTATTTCCCACTCTTACCCTTAAATGTGAGTACTTGTCCTTTGAATGCTTCACTCCTGGGTATATAACTCCATGGAGGCATTTTGCCTCCATTTCTATGCACATCACTAAAGACCCATCTAACACGGTATCAGAAAAACCTTGTAGGCGTCCGTGTCTGGGGCTGTGAGTGCCAGTGAGTGGGGTATGGACAGTGAGCTGACTAGAGGGCACTCTGACAGTTACTTGGGGCAGGACTGACCCCCGCCCCAGAGAGCAGTAGAGCCTGGAGGAGATTTGCAGATGGCAGAGGGCGATGCTGTTCCTGAACCCGAAACAGACAACTCCTGGAGGCAGCAGAAGATCCAGTGAAGCAATGTCAAAAAAAGTCAGAAGTCTCTTCCCACTGTGACCCATGTTAGTCTTTCAAATCTGGCTATGATTAAATTATCCTTGTGATGAAGTGGTCAGGCAGATATACAGTCACCAAAATTCATCATGTAGATGTTACTAGTATTTCTAAAACTTACAGGTCAACATAGTTTTGGCTCTGAGCTGTGCACTCTGTGTATGTTAAAACAATTCAAAATTAGTCCCACCCGCCCTATTCTACTCACTCCCACACCCCAAGAGGGTGGTATTATAAACCTAGTTCATACACATCAGCCTCCAATTTTTATTCACCTACTGCCATTTCAGAGTCCCAAGTGAGAACAAGGGTAATCAAGTTACTGGCAGGAAATGGGTTTCCTCCGTGAATAGCTAGAGTGTTCCTGAGTTGCTGTCGCTGAGAGAGGGGCCAGGCTGGGACACATAACATCTGAATGGTGGGCTGGGCCCAGCAGCTGGTTCTTCACAGAGGCTATCTCTTATTTCCATGGTTCCCAGTGGCAGCTTCAGAAAGATCTCAGGAAAGGATAACTGGGAATAGAATAAATGTTGCAGCTCAAACAAATGCAAATAAAAATCTGCAAAATTGCCTGCCCAGGATCAGGGGGTGAAAGCAAAGATGGGAACTCGCTGCTTTCAGTTAATAGACTGGCGGGTTGTAGAAGGGCGATCCCATTGTTAGAAACTGCCTATTGTCACAATCCTGATACAGTAACGGCTTCTTTTCTTCCCTCCGAAGCTGGGTATATCAGAAACCAAAAATATCCTTAGCATAAATCATTCCCTTTCCAGCATTTGACAGCCACTGTCTCAAACTCAATTAGTCATCAGGCACAAGGAAAGCCGAGATCATCACAGATTCACATGTGTTTAATGGGTAAAGCACGACTAGGGGGAGATTTCTTCTGTTTAATATCTTCTGTTCAATGTGCATTAGTAGATCACTGGCTATTAAAATAAATAGGACAGTAGAAGTTTCTTTTGGGCAGGGTTAAGCAGATGTGTTCTATTTAAAAAGATTGAATGAATTTTATCTCAAAGAGACATAAAGGAGGCAAAGCAAATGGAAGAAAGAGTCACAGGCGGCTATACAGGGTATTCAATCAAAAAGCTTGTCTCATTGCTTGGATGACTCTTTCCAACAGGAAGCTTATTTCTGAACCTGAGCATGTGAGCACTAGCACAAAACCAGACCTCTAGGATACCAAAGTCTGACTCAGACACTTCTGGAGAAAGTGCTAAGCAAGAGATATGGTTTCACTGATACTAGAAAAATGGAATTGCCTGGATCATTCCTATTAATCCTGTTTAGCAATTCTCTAGGCAGTGATGTCTTTACTTCCTGTGTCCTCTTTCTTGGAGTAATAATGATGGTCATCGTTTTATTATACCAAATGGGGTTTATCAGTGGTTTCTTAATGCTGTACTGCTGATTGGTTCTAGGCTGGAGGCATGAATATAAATCAAATGTGGGAATCAGTTTTAAACAGTATCTTTCTTTTTAACAATTCAAAATATTTACTTAAAGCCTTATAATTGCTTTACTTGTCTGGCTCAGCATTGCCTGTTTTTTGCTTTTTTTTTTTTTTTAAGTTTATTTATTTTTAGTAACCAACGTGGGACTCTAACACGTGATCCCAAGATGAAGAGTCACATGCTTTTCCAAGTAAGCCAGCCAGGAGCCTGCTTTGTTTTGTTTTTTAAGCTTGAAATCAAAGAGACTATTTTAAAACATAGGCAAGGGTAATATTGTATAGAAAGAGGTTCTTAGTATCACAACACTCTTCTTCATAGGTTTATGAGGTTGTTCTGAGGAGTCTGAATACCCTAATGATGGGCAAGGGCAGGGATCACTCCATTTTAATATGGAAATACTGAGGCCCATGGTATTGAACAGTTAGTGCCAGTTTCTAGATTGTCTGAATCTCAGGCCTGACTCCTGGCCAATATTGTCCATCTGAGTTACTGGGGAGTGGACTTGATTTTGTGAGTGCCTATCAGAGCTCATAGGGGACCTGAGGAACCCAAAGGACAAACCAAGACAAAGTCTGAAGCTAAAACCTTGATGATTGAAGATGTTTAAACATCATGTCTACAGGGGCTAAACACAGGATTAAATGAAGAGATCAAAGCCAAAAGTCAAGATTCAGAAGAAGATGGATTCAAGTATGGCAAACTGAAAATGCTCAGGTTCTGGGACAGTTGTCTGAAACTGCAGCTGGGTGGGACATGGGTGGTAGGTCTTAATGAAGGACCAGGGCTGGCTCTCCTGGAGGCAAGTCCTTGGCAGGTCCCTTCATTTACAGGACTATTTGTGTCTACCCAAACTCAGGGAGGCTTGTCATTTGAAATCTAATGAGTTAAGGTACATAAAGGACATAAGAAAATCAGGGACTAGTTATTTTTCTTCTTGGTTCTTACGAGTATTTTAGATTTGGCAAGATGGAAGAAAAGCTAAATAAACCACTTGGCTATATCAAATTGGCTTTCTGTTTCTCAGTTCTTTCAGTCATGTATTTATTTTAGTCAAGGTTATTTATTCATTGTTTTCTCTAAAAGTACCCATAAGCATTGCTGTGTATAACAACTGCTGTACCAACTCAGACCCATGGTCCACTTGGGCTACCATTTTATTGGCTAACAGGGACCTGAGGGTCATTCACAGTGTGACACTACTTCCTTCCTTCACACCCATCCTAGTGTTCCCAATCTTTTAGAGATCTGAATTTCATTTGTCATCTGTTGGGGCCATAAAAATTTCCTCCACCCTCCTAGGTGGGATTGACATAAGACAGATAAACAGGATTTCATTAATATGTAGGAACTATCACAAGAAAAATGAAGATCCAAAGAAATGGTCATATACTGGCTTGAACAACAACTGGAAAATATGGAAGTTTACTAAAATAGATGGGGAGAAAAAGAAAATAAGAGTTATTTTAACAAGGTCTGTTTTTACAGATTTCTCTTGGCCTTGACTCCCTGTCTCTGGTGATAAGAATGTTTCTTCCTCTGGTACAGTGAAGGCACCCTTCACATGGGAAATTAATCCCCCGTTTTCAGGAAGAAGAAAGAAGGTCAGAGTGCCTTTTTGCACCTATTGTTTTTCAAATGCCTTTAATTCAAAATAATCAATATGCCAAAGTGGCATATTTTGGGGTAGCATGTTCTGAACTCCTTTATATCCAAACTTAAAAAAAAAATCCTGCTAGTTCCATTTTGGGGGTAACAAGTTTATTACTATTTGTAAGAAGCCAAGGATTTCCTTCTTTTGTCCTAAAACAGCCAGAGAAGCCCTCAGAAGGTAACATAGAGCTTGATGCATAGACCCCATCCCTGTTTGAATATTGAAGGAAGATGGAAGCCAACGAAATCAGGAGCATTGTGAACTTTGAGGAGATATAGGAGGCCCCTGGCATTTCTAGTAGTTGAAAGTAAATCTCACTTCTTTGGACAATAGAGTGACCAGCATGTCTCTGTTTTTCTGGAAGCTCCCTGGTGTTTGCACTAAAATTTCCACATGGTGGGAAACCCCTCGGTCCCAGAAAAACTGGTATGGTTGCTCAGTCTATTGGAAGACCACAGTGTTGGTCCATCTCAGATGTTCTATGCATTTCTAGATCCTTTCTCTTCTGTGTTCCTAAGTTGGTTTGGAAGCTGGTCCTTATCCATATGTTACTGGTTAACCTCCTAGAAGTCCTGGCTTAAAATCTCTGACTGAAGTTTGGTGACAGTGTCCCCCACAGGTCAAACATCTCTTCTTGGGTTCCATAGCTCCTGCAAAAAGACTTGCTTTGGCCACTGCTGTAAGTCTGGTGCCTCTTTATGGACTCAACAGCTCATTTGATTCATCAACTTGTGTGCATGAAACTAAAAGATGAATGTTTGTTGTCCTTTCTGGCTTGTGGCATTTGAGGCAACCTATGGCTATCTCTTCTTCTGTAAAATGGGGATAATAATCATAATATTCCCATAGAGTTGTTTTAAGAATTAAATAAGTTATTACAAGAAAAGTGCTTAGAAGAGGGACCAGCATAGAGTATCTGCTAAATAAATATTAGGAAAAAGAAAATTTTACATAATCCTGTAGAAATAGAGGCTCTTGATAGAATTGCCCTTGTCATCCTAGTTTGCCAGTTCCCATGGCAGTTGCTATCAGGCTGTGGAGAAAACATGTTGAAGATTAATATGAAAGTCGTTCAGAGTCGGTGAATGTTTGTCCAAGGAAGCCTAACCTGGGAGTCGGGGCATTCCCCTATTGTTTAACTGAAACTGCATCCCATAGCCATAGAAAGCCACTGAACTGGGCCCATAAACCAGTAGACCATCAAAACTACGTTTGTATCCTGGCCTGTGGGTGAATCTTCCACCACCAGAGGGAGCTACAGGAGCAAATCACTGAAAACCCAACTCGAACTGGATTAGGCAACTAGGAAACTTAATCGTTCACAGTAACCAGAAGTCTAGAAGATCATGTAAGTTCAGGGTGAACTCAGCTGTGAGAAATAAGGGAGTTAGGGCAAGATGTTGATCCTTTCTCCAGGCACAGGGAAGTGGGCACAGGGGCTGTGGGGTCCATCTCTTACCTGGAGAAGCCAGGGTGCCCAATCCCAGGAGTTTACAGATGCTAACAGCAGTGGGGGAAAGAATATCACCATAATAATAAGCAGGGTTTGAGGTAGATTTTAGTAGATTTAGTATAAAGTTTTTGGAATCCAACATCTGAGATGAGAGCAGGTAAGGACACATCAGTCAGATTTGAGGTGGTTGTTGGTTGGGCTGGGTGTTACATGTTTGTGCATTAACCCATGCATTAAAGGGGCTAGCTGGCAATGTGTAAAGAACCAGGGATGGATTTCCCAGGGAAACAGTTCAGGGCTTCGCTGCCAGTAGGGATACAGGAATGCATTCAGGTAACAGCTAGGGATGGTTTTAGCTCCAAGGGTATCAGATAGCCAGGCCTGTCCCAGGAACTCTGGGCTAAGGCAGCAAAGCCAATCCTGGTAACACCTATATGGATAGTAATGGGGTTCCTATTCCACTGCCAGGCTTGAAGCAGGGGTTGGGTCTTCATGACCCAAGGCTGGTGAGATCTTTGCTCACCTTCTTACTTTTCTCAGAAGTTAAACTCAAATTTCTGAGCTCATGTTTCCCACTGCTAGAGGACTTTCCCATTTCATTTACTGGCTTTTGCTTGCCAGTGTACTAGAATAAATTCTTCCTACAATATGGGCCATGCTCTACCTTCCAGCCCCAACACCATGGCAAAAGCAGCCAGCTGGGAGACAGAACACATGGCTGAAAATGAAGCAATAAGTGGATGAGTTCTATTCTTTCCAAAATAATTAAAAGTGAATGGTCAAATTTCATCAAGTGTGGAATATTTGGAAATAGCCTTTCCAAGGTGGGAAAAAAATCCCCAAACAACTCTTGAATGTGAGGATTATCAAGGAAGATGGTGCTATTGGGAAGGGATTGTTAAAAGCAGGCAAGAGTTTTTTTCTCATGTAGGCTAGAAACTGATCATGAGATTATTTGCCAGAGAATGATTTTCTAAATGTTTTTTAAAATAGCAGGGTGGCAGCATCATTTGAACAGCTCTAATTTCAAAGTTTCGTCATTTTGAAGGATAGTACTCAATTCCAACATACAACACAATCTGACATGTCCACATCAAAACGTTCTAATTTCATTACGACACCTTCTGTGTAGAACCTAACTGTTTAAATTTTAGAAAAATCAGTGAATATTTTAGGTGGATGCTTAACATCAAGTTCCTCTTATTTATCGGTGTTTGATAAATGTTCCCACATGCTCTTCACTGTTTATTTTCTAGACTATCTGCACTTTGTAGGCAGCAGGTAATTAAAGTGGCAATGGAGTGCCATCTACCGGGGAAAGAGAACAATAGATTTAAAAAAAGACTTGATGGGGGTCTCATTGCAGAGGAATGAATACTTAGAAAAAGAGAACTTGATAAATATGTAAAGGCAAACATGGAAAGAGATGGAAAGTTTACATTTTGCTTAATCTGGAAAAAATTTTTTTGAACTCTCCTGTGCTTCCTTTAATAAGATACTGTGTTTTACATTAGATCAAACGTTAGTTGTTAGGAGAAGCCCTAAGTCTATACTTAAAATGGTAAACCTTTGTGAAACAGCTGACCTTTGCAATCACTTAGTCCAATGTCGTCATGTTACAGATGAGAAGCAGGGGTTCAGACAGAAGGGATGCCTCCATGCTCCCCAGCTAGGGAATGGCAGAGCTCTAGGTCCTCCCTTATCCAGATGGTCCACTTAGATGAGTGGCCATTTGGTTATACATTATGATTGAAGGGATGTCCAGAAGTTATCCAGGGCCCAAACCATCATCTCTGTTGCTGGCTAGGCAGACTGTAAGAAAGTCTCATGATTAGAGTTGCTCCTTTGAGTGGAAGCTGGTGCTTCTTCTTTTGTACTATGTTTCCATAAACACCTTCACACACACAGGGTTTTTCTGATTAGCTGTTATTTTATTTTATTATTATTATTTATTAGCTGTTTATTTTAGCTGCTTATTTAGAACATAACCAGCAGAGGGGTGCCTGGGTGGCTCAGTCAGTTAAGCGTCCAACTCTTGACTTTGGCTCAGGTCATATCTCACAGTTCGGGGGTTCCAGCCCTGCATCAGGGCTTGGATTCTTGGGATTCTCCCTCCCTCTCCTCTCTGTGTTCCATCCTTCCCAAAATAAATAAATAAACTTTAAAAAAAAAAGACACTTACAAAAGACAGAAATGAGTGCTTGAAGCCAGAGATAGGAAGCAAAACCGGTATTATGCAGGCTTTAATTCCTATGAGTTTATAAGAAGTGCTCGGGGCAACAATAACCATAAAATTACTTTCAGAGTTAAGTCCTGCAACAGGTGGGGGCATGTGTGAGTCTGATACGTGGAGGGATTCTTGTGTTCTGGCCAATAATACACACACACACACACACACACACACAAAATCAGAGCTCCTCACTTCTGTTCATCTTCATTGTTTATAGAACAAAAAATGATCTTTGGGCTGAAAATCATAGAACAAACACTGATAAAAGGAAAACGAAGTCCAGACTGGAGAAAATGTATGTCAGAGAGTAGCAGAAACACATCTGAATGTTTCCTGCATTCAGTGTTTTACCTGCATGATCTCATTTAATTTGTCCACTAACGCTACAGTTTCAGGCACTATCTTATTTAGTTAGATACTATGGACTGTGCACTTAGGGATGCAAAGCTGATTTGTTGAAGTTCTGTGTCATTAGTAGGAGGGGACAGGGCATCATTTACATCCTGGTCTCCAGATCTGCAGCCCCAGAGTTGAGCTGCTCAATGACTGCCTGTGGAGCTCCCCAGGGAGGTCAGGTCTCCTGACGCAGACACAGGACATCCCAGCTTCTGCGAGAACCTGCAGAGGTACTGTGCATCATGGTGAGCAGCTGGAGATCCAAGGATGGGAAAATGGGTTTTTGTTTTTAAACTTGTTTTTTTTCCTAAAAAGAAGACTATACAGTAATGGATTCTATAAACTTCAAAGTAGTGTGCTTTATGTGATTCTGAGTGAAATCCTAAGATAGACTACTAAAGGATTATTTTAAACACCTGGGAAAGGATGCCACTGATCCAGGCACTCAGCAAGCACTGTTAACACAGTCATTTAGAAACTACTGGAATCCTGGGGCACCTGGGTGGCTCAGTCAGTTAAGTGTCCGACTTTGGCTCAGGTCATGATCTCATGGTTTGTGGGTTTGAGCTCTGCATAGGGCTCTGTGCCGACAGCTCAGAGCCTGGAGCCTGCTTCAGATTCTGTGTCTCCTTCTCTCCTCTGCCCCTCCTCCTCCCCTGCTCATGCTTTGTCTCTCTCTGTCTCTCAAAAATAAACAAATGTTAAAAAAATTTTTTAAAAAACGAGAAAATACTGGAGTCCTATCCTGTGCCTGTTTCTTGGCAGACACCCCCCCCCCCCACCGATAAACAGAGGCCTCCCCTCAAATTAGTGATGACCAGCAGGGGAGACAGGCCCACAGATGACTGCAATGCTGTGGAAACACCAGGTAGGTGCGAGCACATGAGCACAGCTGTGAGGGGGGCCCAGGGAAGCACACAAACCAGACTAAGAGAAAGGGACAGAGAAGTTTCCGGGGGGGGGGGGGGGAGGGGGGGGTTGAATTTCTTTTCCTTTCATTAAAAAGGTTTTTTGAGTTAAATTTCTGTTAAATTTTTAGGTTGAATTATATGAACATATGGAATTGCCTTTTTAAAAAGCCATAAATGTCCAAATACTGGCAATTTCATATGTTCCAACCTAACCCACATCTTAAAAGTCCAACAGCAGCACTAACAACTCTTGATATCAAAAGACAGGAGTTCTCTCTCTCCATCTCCTCATCCCAGACTTTCCTCCCCAACACTGTCTTGTTCAACTCTTGGAGCTATTTTAGCTATTTTTTGGGCTACTTATTGCCACCTAATATGTTTTATTGTCATTTCTTGACTTGCCATTTAAACACTGTATGTATTGAATTTCTATTATAAAGATGTGGGTTTAGGGGCCCTTGGGTGGCTCAGACCGCTGAGTGTCTAACTTCGGCTCAGGTCATGATCTGATAGTTGGTGAGTTTGAGCCCCTTATCAGGCTCTCTGCTGTCAGCACAGAGCCCATTTAAGATCCTAGGTCGCCCTCTCTCTCTGCCCCTCCCTCACTTGGCCTCTTGCTCTGTCTCTCAAAAATAAATATAAACATTAAAAAATTATTTTTTTAAAAAAGATGGGGATTTAGCTGTCTTAATGTCTTCACTAAAATAAACACCTGCAGTCCCTCACACTTCTTACATTGCTCTATTATAATTTCTGGTGAAATTGCAATGTTGGTATTGTTAGTGCGGGGTGGTGGGGGGGGGGTGGGGAAGGGTGGGGCGGAGAGCCTGTTCTCCACTCCTAATGTTTTCTTCAATGGGGTGGGATTTCCCCTACATATTTCTGTGTTCTTTCTTCCCCTTTATTCGGTTATTACTTTGCTTCTCTCTAGGGGAGGAGCAGATTCCTCTGGGTGGTAGACTTGGATCAGCCCTGTATCCTTCTGCCTACTGGAAGCTGTTTGTTGCCAAGGAGCAACTTTTCCCTGGAGCACTTCCCTGTCTAGGTGGGAAAATCTGCCTAATTCTAAGGTTCAAAGCCCATTTGGCTCTCAAAACTAAACTACATTAGCCAAATAAACCTTTGTCATGAAGAAGAAAAACAAAGTGATATTTTGTCCTTCATCTGAATTCTTTACTTTTTTTTTTTTTAATCAAATTATTTAAAACCTGGGTGAAGAAGAGGAAAATGATTTATGAGGTTGTTTGGAAGGACCCTACCATTACAATTATGTTTCTCTAAATTTACCCCTCTTCTCCTCTAGATCCCTTTGTTTTCTGTAGAGCTATTGACTGGCTCTGTTTATTTATTTAGCTCATCCCTAAAGGACTGAAGGCTGAAGACCCTCTATCAAGTCATCTCAAGTAATCTCTTGCACAGCCACCCTCCTCCACACCCCTCTGACCTTTCACCCTTTTCTAACTTTGGGCCTCCTCCTGTCCCTGTTCCTGTCTGTCAAGTAGCTATCTTCTCTCTCCTCTCTGGACCAAGAGCTCAGCTCCCCTTCACTAGCATCCTGGGTATTTTGCTTGCTTCTCTCTGGTGTTGAATCCCAATTTTTTAGATGACATGACTTTCTTTTTCTTGGTCTACATTCTACCTTCACGCTTAACTAATAATTTTGCTAAGTATGGAATTCTGTGTCAGACAGAATTTTCCTTAGACTTTGAAGGCACTGTTCCATTGTCTTCCATAATCCTAGAGTTATACAATTTCACAGTGATGGATACCTGGTAGGTCCTTTCAATTTAGAAACACATTCTTTTATGTTCTGGGAAGTTTTCATGCATTATTTCTTTTATATTTATATTCTTCTCTCCATTTCCTTTTATCTCATTTTCCACCCACCTATCCGTAGAACTTCTATTCCGATGTTTGACCATCTGGATTGATCCTCCAATGTTCTTGTCTTTTTTCTTATTTTCCATCTCTATGCCATCTTGTTTTATTTTCTGTGAGATTTCTAGATTTTACCTTTTAATATTGACATTGTATTCAATTCTCCTTTTTTCATTTGACCATCTCACTCCTCCCTATTCTTGGTCTTAGATCCCCAAGTCCTGAGCCCAGAGTCTGAGACCTGCCACTTCTGCAGAAAGGAAACCATTTATTGGTTCTCATCAGAAGAAAAAAAATTGTAAGTATGCAAGGTGATGGATGTTAATTAGACTTATTGTTATTATTTCACAATGTATAAAAATATGGAATCATTATGTTGTGTACCTGAAACTAATCTAATGTTGTGTGTCACACCTCAATTTTAAAAAATTAAAAATAAAAATGGGGCACCTGGGTAGCTCAGCCGGTTGTGTGTCTGACTTCAGCTCAGGTCATGATCTCCCAGTTTGTGGGTTTGAGTCCCATGTCAGGCTCTGTGCTGACAGCTCAGAGCCTGAACATGCTTCGAATTCGTGTTTCCCTCTCTCTGCCCCTTCCCCACTCACTCTGTGGCTCTCTTTGTCTCTCAAAAATGAATCGACATTAAACAAATTAAAAAATTAAAAAGATATAAAAAGAGGAAACCATCTGTCTCTCTTGAGCAAAGTCAGCAGAGGGGGGGATGGGAGTGGACTGTGTAGCCTAGCTTCATGGGTTTAGGAAGCGGATTTAATTCCCCCCTATGTAACCTTTCAACCAGCACTCCAGTTGCCAGCCTTATTCCATATCCTGGTCTTCAGAATTAATTTATGTCTCCAATTTCTTCAGAATTAACTGATGCCTCCAATTTCTGAGGCTTTCTGGAGGTTTCTGGAGTGAAAGTATTCCATCTTGTCTTTTCCTACATGTAGGCTTGGTCTTCAGCTTTCCTCAGTCTGCTAGGGTAAGGTGACACTAAGGCCTCTAGTTTCCAGCATCCAAAATTGTGTTGACATCTCCCCTTTGATGTGCTCTCTTTTCTCATAGTATTTGTCCACATGGGATTATGTCTTTTTTTAAAAATCTTTTATCACCATTTCACTGGAATTTGGGGGAGGGATAAAAGAGTGTGCTTAATATTACATATTTAAAGAGAATGCTCCCTGTTCCTCCTCTTCCTTCACTCCATCACTTTTTAGTTACAACTTTATTAAGGTATAATTCACATATCATGTAACTCACTCATTTACAGTTTGCAATACAGTTGGTTTTAGTATAGTCACAGAGTTGTGCGACCAACACCACAATCAATTTTAGAATGTTTTTGTCAACCCCAAAAGAAAACCTGTACCCATTGGCAACCACTGCTCACTTCCCCCCCCACCCCCAATCCCTCCAGCCCTAGACAACCATGAATCTACTTACTATATCTATGGATTTGCTAATCCAAGCATTTCATACGATGGAATCAGACAAATACGCAGTCTTTTGTGACTGGCTTCTCTCACTTAGCATGAAGTTTCCATGATTCATCCATGTTGTAACAGGTCTCAGTATTTCATTTCTTTTTATTAATGAATGTTATTCCATTATAATATTGGAATGGGATAATCCATTTTCCAATAATATTAATATCATCCATCTGGATATACCACATTGTATCCATTGATATAACATTGATGGAGATTTGGGTGGTTTTCATTTTTTGGCTATTAAGAATAATGCAGCTAGTAAACATTTGTGTCCAAGTTTGCGTATGAATACATGCTTTCATTTCTCTTGAGTATATACCTATACCTGGAATTGCTGGGTAATTATATTTAATCTTTTGAGAAACTGCCAGACTCGTTTCCAAAGTGACTGCACTATTTTATATTCCTAGCAGTAGTGCATGAGGGTTCCACATACTCTGCATCCTCACCAACATTTGTTATTGTCTATCTTTTCCATTTTGGCCATCCTCATGGATGTGAAGTGATATCTCATTGTGGTTTTCATTTGCTTTTTCCTGGTAGATAATGATATCAAGAATCTTTCCATGTGCTTGTGAGTCATTTTGTGTGTATTCCTTGGAGAAATGTCCATTCAAATACGTTATCCATTTTTAAATTGGACTACTTGTTTTTTAAATTATTGGGTTGTGATTACGTATATATATATATATATATATATATACACACACATATATATATATCATATGCATGTGATATATATATACATATATATGTATATATATACGCATGTGATATATATATGTGCATGCATGTGTAAAATGTATTCTAGTGCCTTCTTCATTATATAATTTGCAAATTTTCTTCCATTCAGTGTGTTATCTTTTCATTTTCTTGGTGGAGTACTTTTGCAATACCAAATATGTCCAGGCTACCTATTTTTCCTTTGGCTATTTGTGCTTTTGGTGTGATAGGATGAGTTATGAAGTGTTTCCTTCTACTCTTTTTTTTTTAATGTTTTTATTTAGTTTTGAAAGACAGAGAGAGCATGAGTGAGTTGGGGAGGGGCAGAGAGAGAGGGAGACACAGAATCCAAAGCAGCCTCCAGGCTCTGAACTGTCACCACAGAGCCCAACGCGGGGATCGAACCCACAAACTGCGAGATCTTGACCTGAGCTGAAGTCGACACTTAGCCAACTGAGCCACCCAGTGCCCCATTCCCTTCTATTCTTTGGAAGAAACTGTAATAAGTTGGGATTAATTCTTCCTTGTTCTTTTAAAAAAAATTTTATTTAAATTCTTGTTAATGTACAGTATAATATTAGTTTCAGGTGTACAATATAGTGATTCAATACCTCCATACAACACTCAGTGCTCATCACAAGTGCACTCCTTAATTTCCATCACCTATTTAACCCATTCTCCCACTGACATCTGTCTGGTTACCATCAGTTTGTTCTCTGTAGTTAGAGTTCTTGGTTTATCTCTCTCTTTTTTGCCATCGTTCATTTGTTTTGTTTCTTATATACCACATATGAATGAAATCATATGGTATTTGTCTTTCTCTGGCTCATATATTTCACTTAGCATAATTCTCTTTATCTCTGTCCGTGTCATTGCAAATGGCAAGATTACACTTTTTTTGGCCGAGTAATATTCCATTGTATATATATACCACATCTTCCTTATCCATTCATCTCTTGATGAACACTTAGGGTATTTCCATAATTTGGCTATTGTAGATAGTACTGCTAAAATGTCAAGATGCATGTATCCCTTTGAATTAGTATTTTTGTATTCTTTGGGAATACCTAGTAGTGCAATTGCTGTGTCATAGGGTAGTTCTATTTTCAACTTTTTGAGGAATCTCCATACTGTTTTTTCAGAGTGGCTGCACCAGTTTGCATTCCCACCAACAGTGTAAGAGATTTCTCCTTTCTCCATATCCTTACCAATACTTGTTGTTTCTTGTGCTTTTGATTTTAGCCATATTGACAGGTGTGAAGTAATACCTCATTGTAGTTTTGATTTGTATTTCCCTGATGATGACTGATGTTGAGCACGAACATCTTTTCATGTGTCTGTTGGCCATCTGTATGTATTCTTTGGAAAAATGTCTGTTCATGTCTTCTGCCCATTCTTAATTGGATTATTCATCTTTTGAGTATGGACTTTTATAAATTCTTTATATATTACATACTAACCCTTTATCAGGTATGCCATTGCAAATATATTCTTCCATTCTGTAGGTTGCCTTTTTGTTTTGTGATTGTTTCCTTCACTGTGCAGAGGCTTTTAATTTTGATGAAGTCCCATTAATTTATTTTTGCTTTGGTTTCCCTTATCTCAGGAAACATATCTAGAAGGAAGTTGCTACAACCAATATCAAAGAGATTATTGCCTGTATTTTCCTCTAGGGTTTTTGTGGTCTCAGGTCTTTAATTAATTTTGAATTTATTTTTGTGTTTTTACCAAACACAAAAATGGTCCAGTTTCATTCTTTTGCATGTTTCCGTCCAGTTTTCCCAACACCATTTGTTGAAGAGATGGTCTTTCCCATTGGATATTCTTTCCTGCTTTGCTGAAGATTAATTGACCATACAGTTGTGGGTTCATTTCTGGCAATTCTGTTCTACTGATGAATGTGTCTATTTCTGTGCCAATATCCTATTGTTTTGATCACTTCTTTAATTGTTTTGAAAGAATTCACCAGTGAAGATATGCTGGCTTGCACTGTTCTTTGTGGGTAGTTTTACAATCACTAATTCAATCTGCTTATTATAAGTCTCTTTAGATTTTCCATTTCTCTTTGGGTTAATTTCAGTCGTTTGTGTCTTTCTAGGAAATTTTCCATTTCATCTCTTTCCATTTATGTCTATTTTTCTGAGACATCAGGATCAGAAAAATCTAGGTCAAGGTAATATGGTGGTATGTCTGGGCTTCAGTATTCTGTATGGGATTGTGCAGGTTGTAATGATTTGAGCTATCCTCTTCTAAGTTATGTGGTGCACAAGTTGTGGGCAAACATGGTGGAGATCTTAAATAGCAGATGTGTTAAATGTGCCATCTTTGGAGACAGACCATCTGGGTTTGAATCCTTTTTCTACCACTTCCCAGAGGCTTTGGGCAAATTACTTAATCTAATTAATTAATAGTTTTCTTCTATTTGGGGCACCTGGGTGGCTCAGATGTTTAAGCGGCTGACTTTGGCTCAGGTCGTGGTCTCACAGTTCCCTGAGTTCAAGCCCCACATTGGGCTCCGTGCTGACAGCTTAGAACCTGGAACCTGCTTTGGATTCTGTGTCTCCTTCTCTCTCTGCCCCTCCCCTGCTCATTCTCTGTCTCTATCTCTCTCAAAAATAAACATTTTTTAAAAAGTTAAAAAAATAATTTTCTTCTACATAAATAATAGTATTTTCTTTAGGGTTTATTATCTGTGAGGATTAAGTGACACAACACATGTAAAGTGCTTAAAATAATGTATGATTCAGTAAATGTTGTTTCTTATTTATATTTATAGCCTTTACTATATGCTTCTTGAGGTTAGAAATGGGATTTTTTTTCTTTTTTTTTTGTTTTTGTTGCTGAAAGCTTGGTACCTATCAAAATGCCTGATCCATAATAGGAGGTCAGTATTGTTTGTTTAAAGTTTTCATGTCAAAGAACTGGACTGAAGGACAAACTGCTAGTTTAGGTATTGATTAGAGCATTGGTTGATAATGAACGCCAACTAGAAGAGACCAGAGGTGTGATGAAGCTAGCTTGGCCCTTGTTGGGATTAACAGAGTTATACATGGCTTAAATAAAGTCGTGGAGCATATACCTATAAAATTTGCACTTGACATAAAGTTATGTGGGAGAACAAAGTTTGGGTAGGTATGTATTTGTGTACACACATTCCTCTTCTTGGGTCCTAAAATAACAACTGCATAAGTAAACAGCAGAAATGGGTGATTTGCAACAACACAAAAAATTCTAGGGGTTCTTGCCAATAATAAATTCATTATGAATTAATGGTTGAGAAACAATAGCAATCTGAAAGTACAATCATTGTGTGTGGAACAAAGAAGGGGACAGGCACACACAGAGTTGTATTGTGGCTTCACCCCTTTGCAGCATTTGAGGGGAAAATTTTACTATTTCTTCTAATAAACTAGATACAGACCCTCAAGCAACAGGCAACAATCTATTTTATCAATATGATAAGCATATTATTTCTTATGCTCTTAGCAGACAGGTTGCTGTATCCTAGGTACAGCATGTCCTCATGATTGATATAGGGATGCATTCTCCTGTCACTGAATTATCACTGAATGGGAGTTGGCCTTTTTTGTAGGCATAAGACTTAGGCTCCTCAGATTTTACACAAAGTGGTCAATCCTATTTTCAGCCCAGTTGAACTGAAACATGGAACAAGGGTACCTGTTAGAACTCACTAGTACTCAATTTCTTTCAAAACTGGAACCAAGAGAAATAATATTAATGGAAATCTAACATGAAGGCTATGTAATCCATCCATCCACACTCTAAAATTTGTCCCTGAATGAAGCCTATGAGAGAGTTAGACTTGGAAAGCAGTGTCGTGTGGTTCATGTGGAATTGCTATGATTTCATGGACTTTGGCATGAGAGTATCAAACTGTATATATTAAAGATTGTTGTAGGAAGCAACCTTATGAGGTATGTCCTTGACTTTATATTAGTCAACATTTTTTCATTATAACATGGTTTCCTAGAATAATTGTTTGAATTAAGCCTGGAAGAGAGGTTTTCCTGGGCAAAAATGATAGAGGATGTAGTGTTGGGGAGGGACAAGGAAGCATTAGAGGTGAAAAAGTACAGTGTGTACATGGGAAGTGATGGTTATCTCAGTGTACCTGGAATGAGGCATACAACTAGGACTGGAAAATAGAATACACCTGTATTGAATACAGGCCAAAGAATGGATGTTATCTGGGAATAAAAGGAACATCACTCATTTGTTAGAATATGATTTCAGTGCTTACTCTTTGACAGGTACTGGATGTAGAGTGACAAATAAATGGACATAATGCCTGACCCCCTAGAGCTATTATGACCAGTGAGACAGATAATAATCTAGTAAGTAAAATCCAATAAGGAAATACTTACGTTCTCCCTTTGGATTCAAAGAACTGGTTGCTAGGAGAGAACAGAATGAAAGAAATCTTTAGAAAGGGTGAGTTCATCTCTGAGGAGATGACATTGAGCCAGAGACCTGAAGGATGAGAGGTGGAAGCAGGCGGGGAGGGGTGTTGGTGCAAAAAGGAACAATGGTTGAGAAGGCACTGGAGTGGGAACTGCTCAGGGAAGGAGAAAGACCAGCGAGGCTGGAATATGGTGAGGGAGGAAGGAAGCAACAGGGAAGATGGGAAGGTAAGCCACACCCAGTCGTGTAGAAAACATAGTATTGACTGGGAATTATTCTAAGTACGGGCACGTGGGTGGCTCAGTCGGTTAAGCATCTGACTTCAGCTCATGTCGTGATCTCGAAGTCCATGAATTTGAATTTGAGTCTGATGTGGGGCTCTGTGCTGACAGCTTGGAGCCTCAAGCCTGCTTCAGATTCTTTGTCTCTCTCCCTCTGCCCCTCCCCCATTTTCTCTCTCTCTCTCTCTCAAAAATAAATAAAAACATTTTTTAAAAAAAAAGGAATTATTCTAAGTGCAAGGAGACGCTTTTTACAGACTTTTTGAAAATTCCATGTGGGGTGTGTGTGTGTGTGTGCACGTGCATGCATGCATGTGTGTTAAGATCCATTGATAACTCAGTACAAGGTTTGGATTAGGGCATTTTGTAAAAAGCAGGAAGAATTGGAAAGAAGTTAAGGCTGGGTAGTCAGAACTTTTGCTAAAAATGTTAGCAAACATTTTTGTAAAGGGCCTGATAGCAAGTATTTTGGGCTTTGAGGCCAGTCTCTGTCTCAACTGCTCAGCTTTGCTGTCATAGTGTGAAAGTACCCATTGATGACCCAGGAATAAATGAGTGTGGCTGTGTTCCAGTAAAACTTTATTTACCAAAGTAGGGGGGGGGGCCAGATTTGGTTCTGGGACCCCAGGGCATTAAAGATGTGCCAGTGGGCATGAAGAGCAAAGACAGTCCATGAAGGAGCTAGGGTGAATTGTGAGGCTTCATGACTCCACACAGGAGCTGAGATGGAAGGCTTCTAGAGATGGGGTTTAAAGCCTTGGTTACAGAGAATGGTAGTATTATTATTAGCAGTAGTGTGGTTCTATGGAAATCAGGACCAAAAGCTGCTTTTAGAGGCAAATTATACATTTGCTTTTAGTTTCTACACAGTTTCTACCAAATTTTCAATTGCATTTGGCCAGTGTGGAAACATCCAGAAGTCTGGCAGTTGGAAATGATATCCAAGGCTCATGCAGGTTGTGAGCAAACTGTGTACTGGATCCCTTGTCTCTTTTTGAAGGCGGGGTGATTTCTCTGATTTGGTCCACAAGATGGCTATGATATGACTGTCCCTTTTACCATTAAGGGGCACTCTCTGGAAGGTAAAGATTCAGCTGAAAAAATGCTCTCCTCTCGAAAGGACTTTGGAAGTTTTATTCTCTTTACAGGGATGCATTTGTGTGTGAGTAAATGTGGTAAAAACCATCGCAGAGGCCACGGAAAGTGTCACCACCTAGACTCTAAGACCTGATCTTTACTGCCCACCTGCTTATACTCACCAACCTTTGTCACACATTTTTCCTGAAAAGCAAAACCACCCCTCTGATGGTAAGGACTGCCCTGACAAGACCTCCTGCCAGACCAGACCACCCAGATCACTTTGAACTTAACCTCTGACACACACCTGCATAGATGGAACATGGAATGGCCTCTAGAATGACTAATGACTACCTTTACCTGATTATAATATTAAAATATGTGCCCAGGAAGGAGCACAAACATCGTTTACATAACATACAATGTGTATATAAGCATGTTTCCTTAAGATGCATGTGTGACCTTATGCCCGCCTCTACATATGATGACAAGGCTTCCCTATCTGAATACTCATCATTACCCGAAATAAAATGAATCCATTCACCCTTGCTCAAGGAATCACAGCTCTGGATTCCTGGAGTCACAGCCAGTCATTCCCCGTGTTCTCCTTATTCGCTGCAAATAAAGTTTATTTTGTACAACAACTCAACCTGGTGCAGTTTCTGACTCACCAAGGGAGTGAACTTATGTTGGTTCCATTACAAAAGGTCAGTAATGCTTCTGGCTCTCTGCAGCGAGCACCAATCACCAGATGCCACATGTGATTTAGACGCCTTGTCGTCCCCAAAGAAAACTGTCTCCTGGAGTGGTTTTCCCAATTTGGGGTCACCCTTACTTTTAGCATATCTGTGTCTTAAAATATATTGCTATCCATCACACTGATACATTTTGCATTTGTTTATTATTTAAATCCTGGAAGATACATTTGTTTAGTATAAGATGCAAAGTATGCCTGAAAAATAACCTGAAGCTATTGTAGCAGAGGTTGGGAATCAGGGTGTGGCTTTGCTTCGGATGGCAGCATGGTTCTTACAGAATTCTGTGCTTTGCGTTTTATGGGTGGGTTTGGCAAACTGGGGGGCAATTGTACTCTTTGATGCAGCCCTAGGGTTAGAAAACTGGAGTAGAAAAAGGACAGGTGTAGTTAACATCAGGCCTCTTATACACCTTAGGATAGTTGTCTAGCATAGTGAGACCTTTTATAAATTCTTGCCCTCCCTTTTCCTCAAACATCTGTTCTAAAACCTCCCTGTATCCTATATTCTCATTGGGGTGGCTGACCCTTACAATTTGCCCCCAGTGGTCATGTCTGAGCCAAGTTATATCTTCCTTTTCCTGTCCCCTTCTTTTGGAGGAAACTCCTCCTCTCCCACAACCCCTCCTCTTATGATATAAACAAGGACTGTCATCATTTTACAAGTCGTTAGTTCCCTGGCCACAGTGATGGGTCCAGAAATGGCCCATGAGTTTTCCCTTGTAGGTTTTTAAATGGGAATTGCCCCACTCTGGTGACAGAACAGGGGCAAGTTTGCAGCGGTTGTGCCTTGTCCACAGCTGGGTAACAAGAGCCTGTGTGCAGACAGAGAGGATGAGGAGCGCCCCAGGAGAACAGCATGAAGGCAGGGCCGGGGGAGCCCAGGGGATGCTCAGGTTATCTGTTTTCTGCTGAGGTCTTTAGGGCTGCTCTCCCTGTTCTGCTCAAAGCTGGGGAGATAAGCTTCCTCTTTGATTCTCTGATTCTCTGAATCTTACAGCAAATCCCTTGTTTGCTTAAGACATTTAGAGTTGAGGTTCTTTAATTTGCCATTTTATAAGGTTTTGGAGTATGGGACCAAGCATCATAATAAAGTATTCTTCCACAGTCACACCATCAAAACAGTCATCTATTCTGATTGTTCTGAATGGATGAGTGTAGGCACCACCTTCATGTAGTTTATCAGAATTAGCCTCATGGCATTCAGAATTTTAGACAGGGGCTGTCCCTGAGAGCATCCTAGAACACTTGGGACAGGTCTTGTGATGAGAAATCCCATTTTATAGCCTAATGATAGCTAGCTAAGGAGGGATAAATGGGGGAAATGATCTGGAGTCTGTCTCCCCAGAAAGGGTGTTTAGTTCTGACTTTGTGCTGGGAGAAAGACCAGTTCGACTCTCTTGGTTTTCCTTCAAGCGGCCCCAGTCCATTGGTCTATCTTTATTGTTCACTACTGAGACAATCTGACTACTGAAACTTTCCCTGAAGATGGCTTCTGCTTTCTTGCCTCTGTCTTAAAACAGAGTTCCCCTACTCCCCTTACTTCTACACCTACTGATATCCTATGTATACTTCAAAGCTTATTGAAGTTGACACACTTTCTATGAAGCCAATCTTATTGATCCAACTAAAACTAATCTCTGCCTCCTTAATTTACAATAGGGATTTTATAGTTCCCTTAGCATTTATGTATTACCTCTTCCAGTAGTCACAGGTACTCATTCTCATGCTAGTTTGTAAAACATTAGGTTAGGATGTTGGCCTATATAATTTCTTTTTGTTTTTTTTTTCATTTAGTTTATTATTTTTTTAAATTTACATCCAAATTAGTTAGCATATAGTGCAACAGTGATTTCAGGAGTGGATTCTTTCATGCCTCTTACCCATTTAGCCCATCCCCCCTCCCACAACCCCTCCAGTAGCCCTCAGTTTGTTCTCCATATTTATGAGTCTCTTATGTTTTGTCCCTCTCCCTGTTTTTATATTATTTTTGTTTCCCTTCCCATAAGTTCATCTGTTTTGTATCTTAAATTCCTCATATGAGTGAAGTCATATGATATTTGTCTTTCTCTGACAGACTATATATATATATATATATATATATATATACACACACACCACCTCTTGTTTATCCATTTATCCATCGATGGGCATTTGGGCTCTTTCCATACTTTGGCTATTGTTGATAGTGCTGCCATAAACATTGGGGTGCATGTGCTCCTTTCAAACAACATACCTGTATCCCTTGGATAAATACCTAGTAGTGCAATTGCTGGGTCATAGGGTAGTTCTATTTTAATTTTTGAGGGCCTCCATACTGTTTTCCAGAGTGGCTGCAACCAGTCTGCATTCCCACCAGCAGTACAAAAGAGATCCTCTTTTTACACATCCTTGCCAACATCTGTTGTTGCCTGAGGTATGAGGTGATATCTCATTGTGGTTTTGATTTGTATTTCCCTGATGATGAGTGATGTTGAACATTTTTTCATGTGTCAGTTGGCCATCTGGACGTCTTCTTTGGAGAAGTGTCTGTTCATGTCTTTTGCCCATTTCTTCACTGGATTATTTGTTTTTTGGGTGTTGAGCTCGATAAGTTCTTTATAGATTTTGGATACTAACACTTAATCTGATATGTCATTTGCAAGAATCTTCTCCCATTCCATTGGTTGCCTTTTAGTTTTGCTGATTGTTTCCTTCGCTGTGCAGAAGCTTTTTATTTTGATGAGGTCCCAATAGTTCATTTTTGCTTTTGTTTCCCTTGCCTCGGGAGACGTGTTGAGTAAGAAGTTGCTGTAGCCAAGGTAAAAGAGGTTTTTGCCTGCTTTCTCCTTGAGGATTTTGATGGCTTCCTGTCTTACATTTAGGTCTCATATTCATTTTGAGTTTATTTTTGTGTATGATAAAAGAAAGTGGCGTAGGTTCAATCTTCTGCATGTCGCTGTCCGGTTTTCCCAGCACCACTTGCTGAAGAGACTGTCTTTATGCCATTGGATATTCATTCCTGCTTTGTCAAAGATTAGTTGGCCATACTTTTGTGGGTCAATTTCTGGGTTCTCTATTCTGTTCCATTGATCTGACTGTCTGGTTTTGTGCCAGGACCATACTGTCTTGATGATTACAGCTTTGTAATACAGCTTCAAGTCTGGGATTGTGATGCCTCCTGCTTTGATTTTCTTTTTCAAGGTTACTTTGGCTATCTGGGGTCTTTTCTGGTTCCATACAAATGTTAGGATTGTTTGTTCTAGCTCTGTGAAGAATGCTGGTGTTATTTTGACAGGTATTGCATTGAATATGTAGATTGCTTTGGGTAGTATCGACATTTTAACAATATTTGTTCTTCCTATCCAGGAGCATGGAATCTTTTTCCATTTTTTGGTGTCTTCTTCAATTTCTTTCATAAGCTTTCTATAGTTTTCAGGGTATAGACTTTTCACCTCTTTGGTTAGATTTATTCTTAGGTATTTTATGGTTTTTGGTGCAGTTGTAAATGAGATCAATTCCTTGATTTCTCTGTTGCTTCATTGTTGGTGTATAGGGATGCAACTGATTTCTGTGCATTGATTTTATGTCCTGTGACTTTGCTGAATTCATGAATCAGTTCTAACAGTTTTTTGGTGGAATCTCTTGGGTTTTCCATATTGAGTATGATGTCATCTGCAAAGAGTGAAAAAGTTTGACCTCCTCCTGGCCAATTTGGATGCCTTTTATTTCTTTGTGTTGTCTGATTGCAGAGGCTAAGACTTCCAATACTATGTTGAATAACAGTCTTGTTCCTGACCTTAGGTGGAAAGTTTCAGTTTTCTCCCCATTGAGGATGATATTAGTGTTGAGTATTTCATATATGGCTTTTATGATCCTTCTATCCCTACTTTCTTAAGGGTTTTTATCAAGAAAGGATGCTGTATTTTGTCAAATGCTTTCTCTGCATCTATTGAGAGGATCATATGGTTCTTGTCCTTTCTTTTATTGATGTGATGAATCACATTGATTGTTTTGTGGGTATTGAACCAGCCCTGCATCCCAGGTATAAACCCCACTTGGTCATGGTGAATAATTTTTTTAATGTTGTTGGATCTTGTTGGCTAATATCTTGTTGAGGATTTTTGCATCCATGTTCATCAGGGAAATTGCTCTATCGTTCTCCTTTTTAGTGGGGTCTCCTTCTGGTTTTGAAATCAAGGTAATCCTGGCTTCATAGAAAGAGTTTGGAAGTTTTCCTTCCATTTCCATTTTTTGGAACAGCTTCAAGAGAATAGGTGTTAACACTTCCTTAAATGTTTGGTAGAATTCCCCTGGAAAGTCACCTGACCCTGGACTCTTGTTTTTTGGGAGATTTTTTATTACTAAATTGATTTCTTCACTGGTTATGGATCTGTTCAAATTTTCTATTTCTTCCTGTTTCAGTTTTGGTAGTGTATATGTGTTGAAGGGGGTGTTGAAGTCCCCTCCTATTACGGTATTATCAATGAGGTTTTTATGTTTGTGATTAATTGATCTATATATTTGGGTGCTCCGCATTTGGAGCATAAATTTTTACAATTGTTAGGTCTTCTTGGTGGATAGACCCTTTCATTATGATATAATGCCCTTCTTCATCTCTTGTTGCAGTCTTTATTTTAAATTCTATATTGTCTGATATAAGTATGGCTATTCTGGCTTTCTTTTGTTGACCATTAGCATGATAGATCGTTCTCCATCCCCTTACTTTCAATCTGAGGGTATCTTTAGGTCTAAAGTTGGTCTCTTGTAAACAGCATATAGATGGATCTTGTTTTCTTATTTATTCTGTTACACTATGTCTTTTGATTGAAGCATTTAGTCTATTGACATTTAGAGTTAAGTGCTGAAAGATATGAGTTTATTGCCATTATTGTTCTTGTAGAGTTGGAGTTTCTGGTGGTGTTCTCTGGTCCTTTCTAGTCTTTGTTTAGTCTTTGTTGCTTTTGGTCTTTTTTTTTTTTTCGTCTTTTTTCCCCTCAGAGAGTCCCTCTTAAAAGTTCTTGCAGAGCTGGTTTAGTGGTCACAAACTCCTTTATTTTTGTTTGTCTAGGAAACTTTTAATCTCTCTTTCTATTTTGAATGACAGCCTTGCTGGATAAAGAATTCTTGGCTGCATATTTTTCCGATTCAACACATTGACTATATCCTGCCACTCCTTTCTGGCTGCAAAGTTTCTGTGGATACGTCTGCTGTGAATCTGATCTGTCTTCCCTTGTAGGTTAAGGACTTTTTTTCCCTTGCTGCTTTCATGATTCTTTCCTTGCCTGACTATTTTGTGGTTTGACTATGATATGCTTTGTTGATGGTTGGTTTTTGTTGAATCTTATGGGAGGCTTCTGTGCTTCCTGGATTTTGAAGTCCGTGCCTTTCCCCAGGTTAAGAAAGTTTTCCCCTATAATTTGCTCACATAACCCTTCTACCCCTTTTTCTCTCTCTTCCTTTTCTGGGACCCCTATGATTCTGATGTTGTCCCTTTTTAATGAGTCACTGACTTCTCTAATTATTAAATCATGTTCTTTTGCCTTAGTATCCCTCTTTTTTTTTCTGTTTCATTATTCTCCATAAGTTTGTCCTGTATATCGCTGATTTGCTTCTCTGCCTCATCCATTCTTGCCACTGTGGCATACATTTGAGATTGCAGTTTAGTTATAGCATTTTTATTTCATCCTGACTAGACTTTACTTCTTTTATCTCTGCAGAAAGAGATTCTAATCTATTTTTGACCCCAGCTAGTATTTTTATTATCGTGATTCTAAATTCTGGTTCAGACATCTTGTTTGTGTCTGTGTTGATTAAGTCCCTGGATGTCTTCTTTCTTTTGGGGTAAATTCCTGCTGAGTTCTGTGGTTCAGGTTGTGCAGATTGTTGTGTTAATCCTCAAATCAGTTTTCTAGGTGTGCAGGATGGTTTAGTGTTGATCTGGCTGTATTTCATGGACACGAGATGCAAAAAAACGTCCCATGCTGTTCCGCCATCTTGGCTCCTCTCCCCTATAATTTTTTTTTTTATTTTTAAGTTTATTTATTTATTTTGAGAGAGAGGGAGAGTGAGCATGAGTAGGGGAGAGGCAGTGAGAGAGGGAGTGAGGGAATCCCATAGCAGGCTCTCAGCTGTCAGCTCAGAGCCAACTTGGGGCTCAGTCTCATGAACCATGAGATCATGACCTGAATTGAAATCAAGAGTCAGATGCTTAGCCGACTGAGCCACCCAGGCACCCCTGGCCTATATAATTTCTAAACTCTTGCAGTAATTCTGTAATTCTGTAATTTCTGTAATTCTATAACTGTTCACAAACTTAGGGTGCAGATAAGGCACATCTTTTTATATTTTTAATGATTACCATAATACCTCTTATCTCTCATTATTTTCCAGCTTTATTGAGACATAATTGACATATAACATTGTGTAAGTTTAAGATATACAACTTGTTTATTTGATATACTTACTGTTCTCAAACAATTACCACTAGAGCATTAGCTAACACTGCCATCACCTCATATACTTTCTTTTCTTTTTCTTTTTCAATGTTTTAAACGTTTTATTTATTTCTGAGAGACAGAGAGAGATAGAGCACAAGTGGGGGAGGGGCAGAGAGAGAGGGAGACATAGAATCCAAAGCAGGTTCCAGGCTCTGAGCTGTCAGCACAGAGCCTGATGTGGGGCTCAAACCCATGAACCGTGAGATCATGACCTCAGTTGAAGTTGGACGCTTAACAAACTGAGTGACCCGGGCACCCCTGCTATTTATTTTTTGTGATGAGAACATTTAATATCTACTCCCTTAGCAGCCTTCAAGTATATAACACTATATGGTTAACTGTAACCACCACACTGTACATTAGGTCCTTTATTGTCAAGAGTTTGGTATGTCTTCCTTGATACTTCCCCTCTTCCTGAAATACCCAATAACTAGGAAGGCTAGTTCCAATAGAACATTCTGTCATGAACGTAACCACATATGGCTATTGAACATTTGAAATGTGGCTCATCGAAATTAAAAACTCAACTTTTAATTTTAATTAATTTGGATTCAAATTTGAACAGCTACAATGTTTCATCCAACCTCTGTACCCAAGTGGAATATCACTGGACTCAGTAACCACAGTAGCTGATGCTTCCCATCACCAACTAGGTTGCTTAGTGAAGTTCAGTGCTGCATTGCCTTCTTATGGTTGCTGGTCACTTGCTGTGAAGGGAGATATAATAGAACCCTGTTTTCCTACTGCAGATCTTGGGGGGTATGATCCTACTCCCTCAGGCTAACCTTGGCTACACTGATCATGGTTGGACTCCAAGGCTGGTAGTATTCTTATTCATGTTTCTGTGCAAATCCACCACCCAGGACTCGAAGCAACCAAGTCAGCAACAGAGGTGATTCAGTTGTTTATCATCTCATGGACTCAGAATTACAGACCCTTCTTTGTCTAGGTATCCATCACTTAGAGGCAGATGGATTTCCCTTTTGAATCCTCAGAAGAACAAAAGACTTGTCTTTGGATTTCTCCAAACATAGACCTTTCAACAAGGATTCAGCTATCAGGAGTTTATTTAGGAGGTGATGAGGAAATATCAGGAAGGGGTCGAGAAGTAAAATAGGGAGGTGAAGAAAGCTGGTGAAGGATAACGTATCAGTTTCCCCAGGCACCTGAAGCTCAACCCTCCTCGGGAACTCTAGATGGTAGTGTAAAACATGGTTCAGAGTTATCTCAGCTCAACGAATAAAATGGTTTGTATCCATCCACTCCCCACTGGTCATTTGCTGAGGCCTTCTCCTGCAGGCATGACCTCCCAGCACTCTCAGCATGCTCTGAGGGTGGCAGAGTGTGTTCCCACTGCCAGAAGAAAGACTTTAGGCAGAGTTACGATAATTTGCAGTAAGAAGTCACTGGAACGTAGGGTTGCCTGAGTGGCTCAGTCAGTTAAGCATCTGACTTTGGCTCAGGTCATGATCTTGCAGTTCACGAGTTTGAGCCCCATGTAGGACTCTGTGCTGACAGCTCAGAGCCTGGATTCTGCTTTGGATTCTGTGTCTTCTTCTCTCCCTCTGCTCCTCCCCTGATCACTCTCTGTTTCTCTCTCAAAAATAGTAAATAAACATTTTTTTAAAAAGTCACTGGAGCATAGAGGTGAATAAGGGGTGACGGTACATGCTCCAGGGTCCTGGACAATGGAGTCCTCATACTTCCTTCTATAAAGACTGGCTGCCTTAACTGGTTCTGGGGTGCTCACACCTTTCTATGGATGGCACCCCCAGAAGTGTCTCACAAGAGAAACAGAATCTGTTTATAATTGTAAAACGGGGAATCATCTCTGATAAGCTACCCCATTTCAACTTGATTTGTCTGTTAGGTAATATACTGACCATTCAATAAGAACATCAAATAAAACTTGTATGTGGTCTGAAAAGCACAATAAAAATTAAATTGAAACCACCATAGGTTCTAACAGTAGTACCAGCTTTGTGTAAAGGAAAGGGGTTTAGAATTTGAAGATTCTTACAATTTCCAACTTTAAATGCACACATTTTCATAAATACTTGCCTTCTCCAGTTTCAGTAGAAATGAGCAGTATTTTGCTGGCAGAAGGTGAATGGGATATATGAGGTCCCATGTGCACAAAGTGAAAAAAACAATTTTTGAAAGATAAATCTGTTCTTAAATAAAGTCAGGTAGAATTTAGTGATATGAGAGTCACTCTGGAGGTGAGTCAGTGTTCCTTCATGGGAAAAGCTTTTAGCTTTGTTTAATATGGATCATTTTAGAAAGCTTATTGGTGACGATATCTCTTATCACTACTTCCCGAGACCTGGAATAAAAGGATTTTTGAGTTTACATTTAATTGCAAATTTAATTTAGTCTATATGCAAAGATTTATAATCTCTCCAGATAGGTGAGGTATCAATAATAGAGGGGCTGCTGGGCAGTCTGCCACTTCTCATTGAATATTCAGTGTGTGATATGCAGATTTATCTTATAAATATCACTGCTTATAGCCTTGTAAATTCAGAGATACATCATCTATAGTTCAGCTTTGAATGTAGAGCAAATGAAGGAAGAATGGATTTTTTAAATGAAAAGATCAAAAGGATAATTAATATTTCATAATCCTAATTACATTTTCCACTGCACATTGATTTTTGATGCTACTTGGGGTGTAAGGTGTGATTATTGCTTTCACAGACAAATCAGATAATCTGGTCACAAACCCAAATGTAAAAAAGGTAATGTGAACATCTTGTTTGTCTTGAGAAATTAGTCATTAAGTTCCTCAATTAGCTCTGTGCTTATTCTGGGGAAATTGCATTACACAAGTGAAGAAGATTGTAAAATTTTAGAATAAGAAGCAAGTCATTAAGCGTGTTAGGTTGGAGCCCACTGGTGACAAATGTGTGAAGTGGTAGGTTGTCGGGGGAAGAGGAACCCTGACCCGAGGAGCATGGAATAAATCCTGTGCATTTACAGGCAAGATAGGATTTAACAGATCACCTGGTACAGTAGATTGGTCAGTGCTTCTGTGCTAGTGAACACCTGATCCTTGAGGCCAGCCAGAATTACCTCTGCAAATTTACCCACTGATCCAGTAGAGGTGAGCTACATACACCAACCGGGGCTAGAGGGAATTTCCCAGGACTATATGCTTTTGATCATGATGCACTTTCCCTTTGGCCTCATTGTTCTATCCTGAAGCATTGGCTTTAAGACTATAAGACTTTAATTCCTGCTTCTGAGCAACTCTTAGATTTAGCTCACTTAACCCACTTTCTGAAATCTCAACTCTTTCTCTACTTTACCCTTCCTTGCTCCAGTGACTCTCTGCATCAGCTGAAAAGTCCCTGCTTCATTCTCTATTCTGGTGACTTAGCTAATCTCCAGCTGGGTTACCTCCTGACATTTTGGGGGTTGAGGTAGGATTTGGGGGAGAAAGGGAAGGAGAGATGCAGATCACAAACTCTTGGAAGGTGACTAGAACTTCACATTCTGCACCTGCTGCAGTGTGTGCTAGGATCAGAGATGGCAAGACAAGATGGGGACCAATGTGGGAATCTTGGAGACTTAGACAGGAGTAAGAGACCCAGTTCTAATTTACAGGCAGAGATTGAATTTTATGTAAATTAGAATATGCTAGGTTGCACTGTAATAGTACACAGCCCAGAATAAGTGTTTTGACATCTAGAAGTTTACTTATACAACCTATCTAGTGTGGTGAGGTGTAATGACCTGATTCACACAGTCACTCAGGAACCCAGGCTCACCAGGGCTCTGCTATTTTAGTATCTGCAACATCTGAGTGGTGTAGACTTTGTACTCCACACCAGGAGAAATTAGACCAGAGACTCTGGCATAGCCTTTATCTGCCTCACTGTGAAAGTGATATTTGTCACTTTTGGTCACATTTTACTTGCCAGAACTAGTTAGAGTGCCCTGCAATTTTAGGGGCATCAGGAAACATAGAAGAGTAAGTATAATATTTGGTGAGAATTCTGTCTCCACCGTGAGATCCATGGGTGAGAATCCCCTCAGGAGTAGGCAGGGGTGCTGCTGATGAAGTACAGGCCAGAAATTTGCGGAAGTAAGTACAAAGGAATCCTCCAAAAGAGAGGTGGAGGAAAGTAACAGGAGAGCCTGGTCTGGGAAGAAATACCAGGAACTCAGCTAGCTGAGTTCTCAACCTGACCGAGAGGATGGCCCAGGTCAGTACTGACATGCAGGATCTGAAAGTAACCTTCTTTTTTTTTTTTTAAGTTTTATTTTGTTTATTTTTTAAAATGTTGATTTATTTTTGAAAGAGAGAGAGATAGAGACAAAGGGAGGGAAAAACAGAGAGGGAGACAGAGGATCTGAAGTGGGAACTGCACTGACAGCAGAGAGTCTGATGAGGGAGGGGCTCGAACTCACAAACCACAAGATCATGACCTGGGCTGAAGTCGGATGTCAGACGTTTAACGGACTGAGCCACCCAGGCACCCCTGAAAGTAACTTTCAAATGTCATTTTTGCACATTACTATGAAGGCAGTGTAATAAGTGATTCCTGAATGTACAGAGAATGCATGTGCCTGTAAAAGCCACATGCATTCTTGTGTGATGTTTTAAACCAGTCAAACATCATCTCAGGAGGACCAGTGCCATCTTCTGGGAATCACTTGGTTGAGAGAGTCACTTCTCCTTCTCAGTTGTATGCTTCACATATAAAATGGTGCTAAGTTTTGATGAATTCTTGCTACCATTTATACATTAAGTACTTTGTGTGCATGGTTTAGAGTACTTTATGTAATCTTCTCTGTAAGCATAGAAGATGATTAGCAATCCCCCTTTATAGGCAAGACTACTGACTTTCAGAGAGGTTAAAGTTGAAGAGCTAGTATGAGGCAGAGTTGGAATTCAAATCGAGGTCTCATCTCACTCCAGTGTTTCATATCTAACTGCTAGAATTGAATAGAATATAATGTGTCTGGCATTAACTATGAGCTCAAGAATGTTAATTTTTTTCCTTTTCTCTTTCCTTTCCTCCTTCTCATCCTGGGGCTCTAGACAAATAACTCTTTACTTGTTGGGAATTTCTCTTTTGAGAACAGCCAGAAATGTACTGACACTGTGATTTCTCCAGCTGAGCAAGTGATGGGAGGGAGAGCTGGTGGTAGAGATGATTGGGCACATGCTCTTGCTTCTGTTCCTCCCCCCACTCGGGGGCTGGGAGAGATAGGTGGAGGAGGGGGCCAGAAAGAGTCCTTTGCTTCTTTACTTCCTCAAAACTAAAAGGAAAAGCAGCAGTCCTCGCCCCTTCTTCTCCCATTTTGTAGCATTTCTGTCCTTTAGTGCTGTTTTAGTTGTTTGTTTGCAGCTGGAGAAAGTGATTCACTTGGT
Organism: Prionailurus viverrinus; assembly: GCF_022837055.1. Classification (NCBI taxonomy): domain Eukaryota; kingdom Metazoa; phylum Chordata; class Mammalia; order Carnivora; family Felidae; genus Prionailurus; species Prionailurus viverrinus. The sequence continues at coordinate 75,197,828 of NC_062563.1, forward strand.
AATAGAAACATTTCTCCTCTTTAAGCAGAGGAAGCTCTACCAATTGCCGCTATTCTCAGCAATGAAGTCATTTTGACATTCTTAAAAATATGTAGCTCCATCAGCCAGGGTCTGGCGTGTATCCTAAGAGCTAGGTTCCTCAGGCAGTGGGGTTCGAGGGTTGGAGGTGGGAGGATGTGGTTCTATCTCTTGAAAACAAGACTCTCTCTGTGTGTTTTTAAATTTAGAGGCAAACAGGAGATGCCTCTTTATGGAACCCAGCATGGAGCCTGGGGATATGTCTTTTCCTTTATCTCATTCTATAAATAAACTGGATGACTTCCAGGTGAAAAGTAATGTGGGGCACGACTCTTAGTGTCTCCTATAGTGAATTACTCTGAAAATTCCGGATGCTGCTTGGTATGAGTTTCAGAGCCTCACAGGGTATTTTGAGTCTTCAAGCTTGATACTTTGTCTTCTTCATCTAGTTTTCACTTAAAAAAAATCAAAAGACTCAGAGAATGATTTAGAATCTTTCTGTAATCAAATGCTGACCAATAATCCACATCAGCAAAATGTACTGCTGATTTGCTTATTGCTTATGGTGTGATGGGTGATAGGCTATTTTCTTGGTAATTCAGAGGATAGTGATGATTCACTATCACTAGTCCAACAAGACCAAATTCTTAAAGTTTACATTCTGCTCCGACTTAATAACAGTAACATTCTATTAGTGACTTAATAACTGAGGTGTAACCCTAAGAAGTGCCTACCTGCTGGTAGGAAACCAACCAATTTGTTAGTTTTTAGAATTTGGGCCTCAAAGATGGTTTTGGAGGGGCGCCTGGGTGGCTCAGTCGGTTAAACGTCCAACTTCAGCTCAGGTCACGATCTCATGGTCCGTGAGTTCGAGCCCCGCATTGGGCTCTGGGCTGATGGCTCAGAGCCTGGAGCCTGCTTCCGATTCTGTGTCTCCCTCTCTCCCTGCTCCTCCCCATTCATGCTCTGTCTCTCTCTGTCTCAAAAATAAATAAAAACGTTAAAAAAATTTTTTTAAAAAGATGGTTTGGAGCCTCACATCTTTTCTGTTCCTGCAAACTGCTCTTGAGGGTGAGGACACCTTAAATTTTTTTTGAGTTTATTTATTTTGAGAGAGACACAGACAGTGTGAGTTGGGGAGGGGTAGAGAGGGAGGGAGAGAGAGAGAATCCCAAGCAGCCTCTGCACTGTCAGGACACAGCCCGGTGCGGGGCTCGAATTCACGAAAATGTGAGATCATGACCTGAGCCGAAACTGAGAGTAGGACACTCAACTTACTGAGCCATCCAGGCACCCTGAGGGTGAGGACACCGTAAATCAGGATGGCCAGACTTTGACCATGGTGCACTGAGCCTTCAAAGAGAGGATATATTACGTCTCCCAGGCAGCTTAAAGGTTTAGAAAATCATTCTCCTCCACCTGCTTTGTATATGATGGGGTGAGGCAGTATCGAGAATATGACTTTATTGGGGGAATAGGCAACTATCCTGAATAGCTAATCTGATAAATCTACAGAAGACCACAGGGGAACTTGTTATGAGAAAATAGAGGAAGAATAAATGAACTCTGCAGAAATTGGTTTTCTATCAAATTTCCTTTTAGCCTTATAGGAAAATCTTCCCCTCTTTCTTCTGAATCTTTATGCTCCTATTATCAAAACCATATAGTTGGCAGTGGTACTTGTCACATTCTGTTCCTATTGTGAGTGGGATTTTCATGTGTAAGAATCTCCTATCTCAACTGGATGGGACATTCCTCAAGGCAAGGGACTCAGCTTTCTAATCCTTTGTGTCCTTGCATCTTCCAGCTTTGAACTTCATACATAATGATGCCTAATGCACTAATCATTATTATGAATTATACATTGTTATTATGGATTATGATTATGATCATTGTTATGACTCATTATTTGTACTTGATGAAAATTCAGTCGAAGTTAAAAGTACACAAGATACTTTCTTTCCCATGGATTTGTTTAGAGTCAAGACAAGTTTATCTTGACTTGGGACCCAAAGCTCCTGTGTAGGGAACTTTCTTTATAGAAGGCTTATATTTAGAATGCAGTTTATTTAACTCAGTGAGAATTTACTCAGCTTCTGCCACGTGAAGGTTTATAGACTTTAGAAAAGAAATAAGATAGTATCCAAGCACTCAATGAGTTTATAGTCTAATACATGAATGGCAAACAGATAATATATATATCTATTGATGGTGGCTGCTTGGATTGTTGACAAGGATTATAAAGTTTGGTTTAGGTTCAGTAGGACTGAATGCTGTAATCAAGTAGTAATCCACTATTTATTTAGGAATTGAGAATGGTAGCACAATGCCATATATTTGCAATCACCAATTTGAAAAATGGATTCAAAGTCTAGATAGTAGAAGAAGCTTATATATTTAGTAGAATCCAATCAGTTAATACCTTAATCAGATCTGTTTGTATACACAGCACCAATAAAATATATAAATTACGTGAAATAATTATTTATTAGTATGCTTCGGTCACCATAACAAAATGCCATAAACTAGATGCCTTAACCAACAGGCATTTATTTTCTTACAGTTCTGGAGGTTAGAAGTCCAAGATCAAAGTTCCAGCCAGTTCAATTCTTACAGGGCTCTTTTTCTGGTTTATAGACAGCTGACTTTTGTATGAATATGACTTCTTTTTTTGTGTTATGGAGGAGAAAGAGTGATAAGGCCCTATGGGATCAGGGTCTCAGCCTTATAACCTCATTTAACCTTAATTAATTCCTCAGTGGCCCCATTGCCAAATATAGGAATCCCCAGCTGTCCAAAAGTAGAGTGTTCCTATCCTGAAATGGCATAAATCCAAGACTATTGCCTGTTGTTGGAAAGTTCTTGTTACATCACTTCACTTTTACAAAAGACCTACATTATTGCCTGTCTTCACTAAGTGAAAAAAATCTGATGAGGGTTTTCACTGTTACTAAAAAAGCAGTTACTGTAGTATTGTAGGTCTTTCATAAAATAAAAGTGGTATAACAACTTTCAAATAGTGGGGTATACTCGTATTGCTGCATTGGGGGTTAGGGCTTCAACATATGAATTTGGGAGAACACATTCAGTTCATAACAGTATGTCGTATAAGAGATTTAGGTCTCAGATTTGGAGAAGTGGATATCATAGGAGCTACAGATCTACACATGGTTACTATTTTTGAAAAAGCATGACTTAAAAATTGATTTCTTAATGTTTTTCACATTAGTTGCATTTATGAGTTTTAAACATATCTGACCTTATAGGCTGTTCATTGTAACTCAAGCAATCTATATAACACAACTTAGTAGTCCAAAGGAACAGGTGGTCGAAGGATTTGCAAATGCAAATTAACAAAAACTCATGTACTTTTCTAAACCTTAGTGACACTTTAAAATAATAACCAGATATTACAAAATATTATCCTCCAAATGATGTTAACTGCAAACTTTTTGCCTTGGAATATGACACCTTTCCTCTACCAACATGCTTTGCTTTTGTATTGATGTGTGCTTAGTAGACTGAAAAGATCACATTTCTTTGTATTGCTATATCCATAAAGTAAAAAATTAAAAAATATGATTTCTTAAGGTAACATCTACTCTCAGTAAAATTTAAATCTGGATCCAGGCTAGTTTTTGTTTTGTGGGTGAAGTTTTTTTTCCCTCAAGAAGATTCAGTTATTGACGTGACAAATTACTGGAACTAGCTATTATCTCAAGAAAAATAGAGAATATATTGGTGTTGGATTTTGACCCCATCCAGCTCTTGTTTATCCCTCTATCTCTTCAAGGTTTTATATTTCAGAGTAAAAAAAAATGTTTAAATGACATTTATTCTTGATTAGTAAAGTAAAAGCCAAACTGGGTTTTAATATAACTCTTAGCTTCATATGGGTCATAATGCCTTGTCAGTTTTTTTGTCCTGACATGACTGAACTGTACAACAATCACACTGATGATAAGATGGATTCCCTTGATTTTAATCACAAACAGAACCTTCATAAAATGTTTAATGAATTCTTGGTTCCAATTTAGAAAATTGACAAGAATATTGTGTTTATCCACAGTCCTATCTCAAAATGGTTTTCTCTTTAACGTGGGAATTAACGTGGGAATAATGCAGTAGCTCAGGGTGACACAGTGAAGTATGACTGAGTAATGATTGAAGTGCACACATGAAAAAGACCTGCCAATTCTGTAAATAAGAAAGCATACAATTTAAAAAATTCAGTGTGGAAAAATCCTTTCATGCCTTTAGATATAGTATAACAGGTGGAATTATAATCATGTACTCATTGATGTTTGTTATTATAGTATTTTCCAATTAAAATACATACCCACTATAGATAAGAACAAAAAAATATAAAAACCATATATAATTTCACCACTCAATGTTCATTCAATTAATATATTAATAGAGATACCTGCCATGAACATTTTATGTACATCTTTCCTGTTTTCAAAATTGGAATTTTATGGCATATTTTAGAAGGCTGTATTTGCTTAATAATCTATTACAAAAATTTTCTTATTATTACCTTTTTTAAATGTTTATTTATTTTGAGAGAGAAAGGGAGCATGGGTGAGGGAGGGGCAGAGAGAGAGAAAGGGAGAGAGAAAATCCCAACCAGGCTCCATGCTTTCAGCACAGAGCCCAATGAAGGGCCCGATCTTATGAACCATGAAATCATGACCTGAGCAGAAATCAAGAGTCAGTCGCTTAGCCAGCTGAGCCACCCAAGTTCCCCCTTATTGTTACATTTTAACTATATACAACTCTATCCAATAGGTAATATAATAATTTATTTACCCAGTCCCCTACTGCTGAACGTGTATGTTATTTGCAATTTTCTGTTATTTTAAGTAATATTGCCTCAAACATCAGCTCATAGAATTTGTACGTAAGTTACTTTTCTTATGATAAATTCCTGAAAGTGGAAGTTGTGGGTTAAAGGCTATAAATATTTTTTTGGATCTCAATAACAATTGCTTTTCAGAAAGATGTACCATTTTACATTCTTATCAGTAACTTGAAAGTGCCCCTATCTCCACACCTTTGCTAACACAGAGGGTTACAATTTTTTCCGTTTGTTCATTTGTTAGACAAGACATGCTATATTATTGTCTTCTACTTATAGACTTAACTCGGGGCTGAGATCAGAAAATAGAATATGGAAGGACAGAAGAAAGCCTTGTCCATTTGTCTTATGGCTCTAAAGATGAATTTTACATTGGTGCCTTTTCATTAGTCTATTCAACAAATGTTTTCTTTGCGTGCCCCTTCAAGAAAGGAAAATGAGATATAAAATTTGTATTTGACAACCTAATAATATTCCTCACTTGATGGCACATTGGCACCATGGTCCATCCTAGGATGCTCTCTTGTTTTCTCATTTCCCCTCCTTTCATCTGGATCCCCACTCTTTTCCCCTGTTCTTCTATAAGCAACTATTCTAGTATGTTTAACATACATATTGTATATGCATGTTCCTTGAAGGATATATAGTGTTTTGTGGTTTTGAGAATATGTGTTTTTAACTTACATAAATTGCATTCCTAACTGTTGTGTTATCTTACATTCTCCACTCCTAAACATTACACTAAAAACAAACTCTATCCTTGTGTTGCAATCATGTTTAGATTTTTGCCTGTAATTGCAGCAAAAGATTCCATAGTGTCTACCTGAGGTACAGAATAGAAGGAACTTGTGCTCACTTCCAGAGAAGAAGATCAAATGCACATTTATGTGTTGTTATTTCTTGAACAAAGGACATCATGATCACTTATGTGGCTACATACATCTACAATCCATCTGTAAGTTTCTGAAAGGGCTGCAAGAACTCTTAGAATGCTTACATTGATAGCACCCCCTTAGAATATCAGCATTCCTGGGAAGAGTAAGATTGTTCTGTCCATCCTGCACACACACCCAATGGGGCATGTGCAGCATCCATTGACTTTAGGTGGGGGAAGATGGAGTCATATTGGGGTTTGCCTCTCCAACCCTCCATGGGGGCACTGCAGCTAGGAACACAAGGCTAACCTCACGTCTTGTATCCTCAGCATCATTCACAATGACTGGCACATAGGAGGCACTTAAAAAATATTTGTTGAATGAATGAATGAAACGGATCAATCTAGGATGAATCTTAGGCCAATAAGATAAGGAGACAAAAGTCCTTACTGCTCAAGCAATGCAGGATTTCCAAGGAAAGAGCTCATAGTTCATGACATAGAATTTACCCATATCTTGTTCTCCTTTCCTTCGTGAGCATGTAGAGTACTACACTTCCTAGCCCTCTTGTAATGAGGTAAAACTGTTGGAGTAACTGAAACTGATGAACTATGCAGGAAACTGGTATGTGCCATTCCTACTTCCAGGCACATTAGAGCCAGTGTGTCACTTCCAAGTTCTCTCCTCCCTTCCCTGGTCTAGGAGGTCACATGTTCCAGATAGTGCAGCTACAAGGTGGCAAAACATTAAACAGCCTTGGACCCCAGGGGTAGTGTGGGGAGAGACTGCCCGCCTCCCTCTCTTTGCCAATCCACATGGTGAGGGGGTTCGGAAGTGTTGGAGAGAGGGTGTTACATTTTAAGCAGTGTGAGCAGGAGGCCCTTATGGTGATGTTGAAGTTGAGACTTGAAAGCCTGAAGAGCGAGGGAGTGAGACACCCAGGACAGATGAGCAGAAGGAGCAGCGAATGCAAAGGCCTGAAGGTGGGACTGAGTTTGGTGCTTTAAAAGAAGTGGGACAGAGTCAGTGAGGCTGGAGCAGAGTGAACAAAGGGGAAAGTAACAGAGACAAGGCAAGACTGGCAACTAGAGGCTGGGAGAACAGATTCTAAGGCCCAGATAGGTCATTTTAATGACTCTGGCTTTCATTTTGAGTGACCTGGGGGCATTAGAGCTCTGCATATTGGAGTGATATGATGTGATTTATATCTAGGCTGTATTGAGAATAGACCAAGAGGGGCAAAGGGAAGAGGCAGGCTGTGCAGTTAGGAGGCTATGGCAATAATCTAGGCAAGGGGCATTGGTGGCTTGGGTTAGGGTGATAACAGGAGTGATGTGAAGCAGCCACATTCTGGGTTTATTTTGAAGGCAGAGCCATTAGAATTACAGATGATTAGAGGAGGGGTGTGGGAGAAAAAGTCAAGGATGAATCTTTTGGCTTGTGTAGCTGGGAGAATGGAGCTGCCATTTGCTAAGATAGGGAGTCTGTGGGGAGAGTGAGGCTGGGAGTCTGTCAGGAGTTCAGGTCCAGACAGGTGAGGTTGGTGGTAGCCATTGGACACACAAGTGTGCATGAAGGGAGGCATGCCAGCCTAAGTGGCAAGGCGGCTAGGCTGGTGAGGAGGACAGGGATGGTGACACTCTTTACCTAGGAGACTGAGGTCCAAGCTCTCCAAGTGGAGACCTGAATCCTAAGGGTACTCAGGAGCCCCGTCCATGATTTCTGTTGGGCAGGCTGGCCTGGAACCAAGTTTCCCAACCACGGCGATTAAGCTGAGCTTCTATAAGACTAGCTGTTGATGTAGCAGCACATACATCTCCATATGACAGTGATCCACTTGGCAGTCAGAAGGCCAGAATTTTATACTCTGAGCCTAGAAAATCACCGGAAAGCACCATTCTCAAAGCTTCTGCCTCCTTGGGTCTGCGTTCATTTCCAGGTTTTCAGATCTCGGGGGTGGACACTGACAATATATTTGCAGGTAAAGCAATTTCTGCTTATTCTTCCAGCATAAAAAATTGCATATCCACATCAGAGTCATGTTCTAAACCTGTTACCATAGCGAGAACTGTATTTCCCAGCTTTCCCTGGTGGCATTGTTTATATTTCTTAGCCAACAACATCTAAACCTTTTTTTTTTACTCACTTGGAACTGCCATGTATTCCAACCCTTTGCTTCATGAAACATTTATATATTGTACGTGTGAGCCTTAAATGGGGAATTTTACATGCCACCCCCTTCTTTTTGGAGACATGATAAAGGTAGGTTTTGTGTGTTTTCCGAAGCTGGTCCTATATCATGGTTCTCCACGCACTGAGCATTCCACTCCTAATTGTTGCACATGCATTGAAACTTGACAGCAGCCTGTCCAAGGCTGGTAAACAATGATTCACTCCATATGCTACAGTTCTGTACAAGTGCCATTTCTGGGACTCAGTACTCATCGAATGCTTTGTCAGTTGTTATTTCTGTTTATCTCCTTGTTCATTTACATGGTTCCTTACTTTGCGGGCTTATTTTGTGTTTTCTTAGTCCTCTTCCTGCTGTTTTAGATTTCCTCTGTTCTCTCATTCCTTGCTGAGGGAAAGCTGAAAGTGTTGCCCAGACACGCCAGTCTTGGGGGGCGCTGTGCTTCTCTCAATGAAAGGAAGGGTTCAACGTTATATCCTTGACCTATGGAAGTCATGTAACTCAGAGGCTTGTGTGGGTGATCCCAGGTAAAAAAGAGAGGCTGTGTTCAAACAAACTGTAACATAAAATACCCTTAGTGGGTTTATTATGTGGAGCCCAAAACATGATCAGTCCAGAAACTCTGTTGGGATTGAAGGAGCCACAAAGGCGGGAGTACAATGTCCCTGATTCTGGAGAAGAGGTCATTTCTTACAGCAGTCCTTAACATGGAGGGCAGGGTCACCGTGTGTTTGTTAATGTAGATTGTATTCTACACCAGTGTGCCCAGGTGATGGGCAGATGGGGATTGGAATGCAGCCTGTGGTCCACCATGCACCCTACTTGTGATGGTTAATGTTATATGTCAATTTGACTGGGTCATTGTGTCCCAATATTTGGCCACATATTGTTCTCGGTGTGTCTGTGAGGGTGCTTATTGATGAAATTAATATTTGAAACCGTAGACTGAGTAGAGCAGATTGCACTCCTTCATGTGGGTGACCCTCATCCAGTCCACTGAAGGCCTGACTAGAATAAAACGTGGAGTAAGGGAGACTTTGCTCTCTGCCTGACTGGGACAGGTCTTGAGCTGGGACACTGGTCTTCTGCTTTTGGACTTGGATTCAGACTGAATCCTACACTGTCAGCTTTCCCGAGTCTCCATTTTGCTGACTGTAGATCTTGGGACCTCTCAGCCTCCATAACTGTATGGCTAATTCCTTATGTTACATACAAGATGAGATACACTACTTAAAATACCATTCAAGAAAGGGGTGCCTTTTGCTAATTCACATGCAGTTTTCCAGTGGCTCTGATAATGGGCATGGGGTTGGGTAAGGAGAGGTGGGAAGGGGGCTGAAAGGCATAATTTGAAAAATGCCCCATCCATTTCCATGTAGCTTAGAGTTGGCTGTGCTGTAAAGCTCCTGGTCTCAGCATGAATTTTAGAATATGGGTGATTCTTCCTGAGGAATAGAAGCAATTAAGGGCTTTAGTTTCTCTGCTACATTAGTGGTGAACCCTGAGGATGCCTTTGCTTGCTGGAGGGAGATTTAGCAAAACAGAGATGAGTAGTATCCACAGAAATTACTCAAACTTTGCATTTTGGTTATGCAATTTACACTTTTCAAAACAAGCTCCTCTCATTGTTTTAATACAAAAAAGGATGACTGATGCTTGTTATCATTCTCATTTTAAAGGTGTGCAAACAGAGCTGCAGAACGGACAGCTGGATGTCCCTGTGGCTAGGTGGTGGCTAGAGGTGAGGTTTGTCCTCTAGCTGAGCAGCTGTCCAGGCTCCTGCACTCTTTCTAGCCTTCCATGCGGGCCTGATGGAACTCTCAGAACATTAGTGAATTCTTTCTAAGCATTTCACTAAAAAAAAAAAAAAAATAGAACAGTATAATCAGGAACATACTTTCCTTAAAGAACAAATACTAGAGATCCCTGCTGGTACAGATTTCTTTATTTTTTTTTTAATTTCATGAGAAAATGGCCATATTTATTTGGGCTGAATTATATATTTTAATCTAGTTTTCTACTTTCATTGTCCAAAGTCTCTTCTAATTGCTGTACAGTCAAGAACCCACACATATACAAATGCACACACACTCACATCACACACATGTATCTCGGGTTTTGTTCAGTAATTTTCTAAAAAAGCTCTCAAACTGCACGTTCTCAGGACACTGTGGTATTACACAGATAAAGGCAGTAGAGGCTAAATGGGAGGTCATGTTGGTAGTACCTGACATATTGCCCTCAAAATAAGAATTATTGCTGGTGATTATCTGTGGGGCAAGAGGTGGGGAGAGGGGAAAGAGTACCAGTGATATTATGATACACTTGAGAGTTTCTTCTGCCCTAGGGAGAAGATGAAAGTCAATGAACTAGAGAACCAATGTTTTGTTTTTTGTTTTGTTTTTCAGCTGCTAACCAAATTGGTTTCATGATTTCTCATACTGTTATGTAACCTTGCCTCTGGGGCATTTAATACACATTAAAGCAACACAGTCAGCCACAACCTCAACTCTGGACAGACTAGCTCATGGGAATAGACATTATGTTTATAAGAATGAATAACAGATTCCTAAACCATTTTCTAAAATTTTTGATCTTCATATTCACACATCATCGTAGGAGGGTTGGCTCAGGTTCTAGGCCAAGAGTATTTTTTTTTTTTAATTTTTTTTTTTTCAACATTTATTTATTTTTGGGACAGAGAGAGACAGAGCATGAACGGGGGAGGGGCAGAGAGAGAGGGAGACACAGAATCGGAAGCAGGCTCCAGGCTCCGAGCCATCAGCCCAGAGCCTGACGCGGGGCTCAAACTCACGGACCGCGAGATCGTGACCTGGCTGAAGTCGGACGCTTAACCGACTGCGCCACCCAGGCGCCCCTAGGCCAAGAGTATTAAAGAGAAAATGGCAGAGGCAGATCTCAGTCAACCCGTCAGACTTACCTTTACCTGATGTTACTGCCTACCAAAAACCAAATTCTAGTTCCCAACGCTGTACTCTGTGAGGAAAAAAAGGAGTTTAGTGAACACTCCTTGACCCCAGTTAGCTCATACCCTCCTCAAGGAAACAAGACTTTCAGGAATGCAAGAGTGATAAGCCCCATTTCCCTGGCTCACATTCTACTTAGACATGATTGAATATGGCCACAATGGAATTTCCTCTAAGCTAGTAATTGCTAAATTCTAGTCCACCAAGCTCCTATTTGCCATTGGTGTAAGCCAGTGCTCCTCAAAATTTGATGTTCTTATCAGTTGCCCAGAGATCATCAACAGGCAGATTCCCATTCAGTAGTTCTGGAGTGGGGATGGGGCTTCTCCGTGTCCAGCAAGGTCTTCCATGAGGCTGCTGCTGTTGGTCCACAGAACACATTATGAATAGTGAAGGCCCAGAGTGAAGTTCATTCATCAGGTGCTCATTCCTTCTCTGCTCTTCCTGCTGATGCCACCACCACCATGCAGCTGGAATGCCCTACTGCTGCCCATCTGTTGCTGAAAGAGTGTTTAAGACTGTTCTTCCATCATGCAAGCCTGCTTAGAGTTCATCTGGTCAAACTTAGGCGTTCTTGCTTCCAGTTCTTTTACAAGCCCCCAAAGGATGTATGTCACTTTCAGTTTCCAAGGAACTTGGAATGAGCTTTCCAGAACACACACTTCCTCCACTTCCCTGAATATTCTTCCCAAACTGTGTCAAACACAGTGTATAGAAGGTAACATTAGCCTTATAATCGAATTCATGGCTTCTCATGGACAGACAAGTGGTTTCAATGCAAATAGGAATATAGGATGCTCTCAAGCATCTCAGAGACCCTGAGATGAGTGTGTGAATGAGCTTGTTGCCAGGACTCTCACTGCAAAGAGATCAAATAGAAATGGTGTGAGGGAGGCAGACACAGGGGTCTGTTCCACATGCTGTTGTACTGACTGATCGCATCAGAATCAGCCGAGAAGCAACCTTCAAACGCACATTTCCAAGGCCTCGTCCCTGGTGAAATGAATTAGCATTCCTGGGGGGAATCTGTACTGTTACAAAGCACAGAGCAGTTAGTGGCTTGCTGTGCTGATGAACAAATATTAAACATCTGCCCATTATCCAGTCACAGAGTTGCTGAGTATCTTTCGGGTCAGGTGTAACACACACAGCTCCTTCCTTCATTCCTCTCCCAGCTCAAAGTAGAAAGTAAACAAACTAGAAATAACTGCAAAGGATGAAAGTATTATGAGAGTGGTGAACTCATGATGAAGGAGTAGGTCCTTTATTTATTTATTTATTTATTTTATTTTTTTAGGAGTAGGTCCTTTAGATGACCTGATTAGTGATGGTGTCTCTGGGGCAGTGACATTAGGCTGTGACTTGGAGGGATAGGAATTACCCAGCATCATAGTGGTGCTCCAGCAGAGAGCATTATATGTGAACATTCCCCTGGGAAAGAGCCTACTTTATGAACATCTGTAGATGCTCCCAGACAAACCAAAGAAACAATTACAACTCCCTTGCAAATTATTCTGCAATTAGGGCTTTTTTCTTTTCTTTTCTTTTTCTTTTCTTTCTTTCTTTTTTTTTTTTTAGGTGGCAAAGGCATAAAGACTCCATTTCTGTCAATTTCGGAGCCTCTTCTCATTCTTTGCTTGCTCTACCACTAATGCCAATAACTTGGGTCTCATCAAACACGCCAACGAAGACCTCTACACCACTCCGTGAAGGCTGCATGGAAGGTTGGGGGCCTGAGAGCCCTCTGCAGTGTCCTCAAACCCCTCCTGTCTCTTCTGGTGAAGGTGATCCCCAGGATGATGCTCCACATTGCCTGTGTGGGTCTGGCCTGAGCCCCATCTGTAAAACAGGATACAAATGTCTGTCCCAGCATTGATTCCTTAAGGTGCTGTGCCTCATCCATGATAGTTCCTGTTCAATCACAATGTGATTATGGCATCTTGGAAAGTTCCATTCTGAAAGGCAATGAGCGTACCTCAATTTTAAGCCTGTCATTTATCATTTTTTTCTTCTTTCTTTCTTTCTTTCTTTCTTATCTAATTTATTGTCAAATTGGCTAACATACAGTGTGTCCAGTGTGCTCTTGGTTTGGGGGGTAGATTCCCATGGTTCATTGCTTATGTGTAACACCCAGTGCTCATCCCAACAAGTGCCCTCCTCAATGCCCATCACCCACGTTCCTTTATCATTTGTCATTTTTAATTAATGGGGGCATTATAAGCCAATATCTCAGGTGTTATGCATGCTGCCAGGGACTGGCTTTTTGAGAAACTGCCAAAGAGGGACTTCCTAATCAAACTTGCACACCCTCAGGGCAGCTGATTCGGTGTTAGGAGGAAAGCTATCTTATTGAGCAAATGTGTGAAGGGGCAACTTCATTTGTGAGACTCTTAACTACGTCTATTTTAGGTAGCTTAGGAAAGGGGCTGGAAATTCCCAGGTCACATGGGGCTGGGTCTGCATGGGGACAGGCAAGCATAGGCAGTTCCATGGGAATTGGCCTCAAAGGTCAGACCTGTAAGGCAGTCCTGATTTTAGTACTTTCTTCCTTTTCTCTACTCCAGGGTCACAGCTTCTCAAAGACACTTCAAATGATTAAGGCAGGCAGGCGTTCCAATGGACATCTGGGATGTTTGTGATCTGTCGCTTTCCCCAATAAAGACCTCTTCAGGAGGTGGCCTCTCTTTCAAGCTTTTCTTTTCTTTTTTTTTTTTTTTTTAATTTTTTTTTTCAACGTTTATTTATTTTTGGGACAGAGAGAGACAGAGCATGAACGGGGGAGGGGCAGAGAGAGAGGGAGACACAGAATCGGAAGCAGGCTCCAGGCTCTGAGCCATCAGCCCAGAGCCTGACGCGGGGCTCGAACTCACGGACCGCGAGATCGTGACCTGGCTGAAGTCGGACGCTTAACCGACTGCGCCACCCAGGCACCCCTCTTTCAAGCTTTTCTTGAATGCGCACCTGAATCTGGGCATTTCTGAGGCTGAGCTTCAGCCGCTTTACTGTGCTCCTGCAACACTTTACTTGCTCAGAGTGGTGGAGGGTTCATCAATGAATAAGACAGGTCCCTGCCCTCCAAACAAAAAAAATCAATAGGTATCCAACCAGCAATAAAAGAAGAAAGACTGCGATAACTACAATAATACAGATCAAAAGGAAGTGCTTTTTTATTAAATGGGCTGTATTAGTTTCCCATTGAGGCTGCAAATTTAGTGGCTTAAAACAACAGAAATTTATTCTCTCACAAGAGGCCAGAAATCTGAAATGAGTCTTTCAGGGCTAAGATCAAGGTATCAGAAGGGCTGTGTTTCTTCTGGAGGCTCTGGGGAGGATCAGGCAGTCCTTGACTCACCACTCAAATCTTTGCCTCTGTGGTTACATTACATGCCTCTTCCGTTTGTGAAATCTCCCTGCCTTCCTCCTGCAAGCATACATGTAATTGCATTTATCCACTAGGATAAAGCTAAGATGGTTGCTCTATGTCAAGAGCCTTAATATAATCACACCTGCAAAGTCCCTTATTGCCATTAAAGGTAATATTCAGATTCTGAGGATATCTGAGGTGGGGTCATTCATTATTCAGCCCACCATGAGTCCCACTCTTATTCTTTCACTCCCAGCCCCAACCAAATGGTCTACAGCTGTGATGTCCAATGCAGTAGCCACTTATTGCTGGTCACAATATTGGTAGTCACGTGTGGCTACTGAGCACTTGAAACATGGCTTGTTTGGATTGAAATATGCTTTACATGTAAAATACCCACTAGATTATCAAGTCTTACGACAAAAAATGCAAGGTATTTCACTAACAATCTTTATGTTAATTACATGTTGAATAACATTTTGAATATATTAGATTAAGTGAAATATATTAAAATTAGTATCACCTGTTTCTTTTTGTTTTGTGCAACTACTAGAAAATTTAAAATTATATCTGTGGCATGCATTTGTGGTTCGTGATATATTTCTCTTGGACAGCGCTCTACACCATCTACAAGAGTAATTCTCAAACGGCTGCCTAGCAGCACCACGTGGGGAGTTTTACAAAACCCCAATAGGCAGACTGCACCCCAGACTTATTAAATCAGAAATCTCTAGGGAGGGGCCCAGGCATTGGTATGTATTGAACTCCCCAGGTGACTCTAATATGCAGCCAAGGTTGAGAATCTGTGAGGAAGACACCCAGGGGAGGGCTAAGATTGGAAATGGCATTAATGGTCCAGGGACTATCAAATGGATCTATTCATTTTCTTTACAAACAATCGGAAATAGGGGCTCCTGAAGTATCCCCTGCTTTTTGTTTTCCTCCATGAGACACATGCCCCACCGCACCCACAGAAAGCTGTTGGGGGAGGGGACAGAGCAGCCGTTTTCATGACTCAGAACACTCTTGGGATCTCAACACTCTGAGGGTCAGGCTGGCTGGACCTCTCTCCCTTGGGTGCTCTGGCAGTCAAATCAACCTTCCCTTGGCAGTTTCTGCCGTCGTAGCTGACAGAACAAGATACAGTAAAGGCCAGCAAGCTCCTAAATGTTCGGTTTGTGGGGCTGGACCGAGGCAAAGCACCTTCACAGAGGCTCACAGTGACAGTGTGTTTTGCAGGCATCCATCAGTAATATCCACCACCACCAGAGGCTCCTGTTACTGCTGGGATTCCCAGCTACTTCCCATTTCCACACAATGATCGTGTTCTCTGGATCTGGACTCAGAATTAGATCACCAAGCAAAAATCCAGTGCACTGCATTGAGTGTCAAAGTATTCCCTGGGAAATTGGTTCTTAGTGGAGCAAGATGGGATGTTTCAGTAGCTTCCTATTACCTGACAAAACACAGATTCGAAGAGATAAACCGCAGCCTTGTTCATGCAATACGGTTACTTATGTCTGGCATCATCAATGAATAAACCCATCACCTGAGAGGATCTTACAGCTATTTGAGGCTAACTCATTAAAACATGATATTATTCTACATTTAGGCAATTTAAAAGAATTTTCTGAATTGCATAGCACTCATGTGACTTCTAAAATAGCATACACTAAACGGTAATTAATATTTTCAAAAGGAAGAGGTCTTATATATGTGATGCAGGTGACGAGGCTTTCCAAACAAGGGGGATAAAATAATTGAACAAAGGCCTTGAGCAAGCTTGTTTCCCTCCCCCTTCCCTCTTTTACTGAATGCTGACTCTAGGGTGGGAAGTGGGGCTTGTCTTCATGGAGTTTAGGAGCTACTAGGGGGAGAAGACCTCAAAGTAAAGGAGAAAGAGAAAACATTATAAGGTCTATGACTGGAGACAAGACCTCCCTTCTCCTATTTCCCCTTCCTTCTGTTTTCTGGATATATGTATATATATTTATGTATACATGTGTATATGTATGTATATTTGTATACATGTGTATATATGTATATATATGTATATGCATGTATGTACGTGCATATGTATGTGTGTATCAGGTAACTTACAAAAGTACATAAGGAACAAGATGGAAGAAATTAAGAGGGAGAAATTTGGAAGTAAGAAAATGATAGAAGTCAGGTTAGTCAACAAATCATATTCCTTAAGTCTTATCTAAATTGCTGAGGGTGGGCCACCAATTTATATCTGACTTCCCAGCAGCCAATGCAAAGAGAAATGCACACCAATTGCATAATTCACAGTGTCTGTGAGATTGAAACTAATGGGTCCCAAGTAACCCCATGGATTAGGATACCACATCATAACAAGGCATATGGGATATACGCAGCAATGTCCTCGACAGCATTTCCAATTGCATCAAGAAGTTTCATAGGGTGTGACATAAGTTCATAGGGTTTGGAGAAAGTGAAAAAGAGATTACATTAAATTCTAGCTGGAGCTGAACTATTCTGTTGGGATTGGCTGGGTTAATATGAGCTTTCACCTATAATTTCCTGTAGTTCCATATTCTGTTTTAGGTGCTAGGTTAGAGGTATGCACTGGAGATTATGGGAGTGGAGAGGAATACTGCCTTCTGCCTTTATCGGAGAAGGGGCTGATGCCAGGGATCTGGAGGAGATGATGCCAGTAGAAGTATCCAGTGGGAGTTGTCCAGAGGGAAGAGGCATTGCAAGCATGAGAGAATAGCATCAGGGGGCACAGAGGGATGGAGAGTGCTGGCAGGATCTATGGGCAGTTTGGCACTGGTCAAGTCTGAGATATGAGGCAAGGTATGATGGGGGTGGAGGCAAGGGCCAGACTGTGCCCATCTTATGTACTCTACTAAGGAATATGGCTTCGTTCTATGGAGAGGTACTGAAATGCCACTGAAGAGATTTAGGTAGGGGAGGTGTATCTGCTAACTATTGCATTAATGCCACATAATGTATCTCATCAAAACCCCATGGCTTAAGTAACAGTTATATATTCTTGTACACTGATGCAAGGGTTTGTGATGGGAGGGAGGCTCTACATCAGGGTGCAGGTCTATAAAATGCCTGGGGTGGCACTGGCTGGGGCCCAGACTGAAGGAACAGCAGCTACCCAAAGTTAGTTCTTCTGTCAGTAACCTGTGGAAGTACAGGGTGATGAGGGGACAAACAGAAGGCATACCTCTCAGATACACCCAGATTCCATTAGCAAAGCAAGCCCACGGTCAAGCACAATATCCCTGGGGTGGGAAGATAAACTCTACCCGCTCTGTGGGAGCTACCACAAAGTCACATGTGGTATGAATTACACTGGGAGGCTGTGAAGAACTATGAGCAATGATTCAATCTATGTTAGGGGCGAAGCAAATGGACTTGACTTTGTAGATAGTTTACTTAGGCAGCTGTGTGGAAATCAGGTTCCAGAGAGGTGATACTGGCATCAGGGGGACCAGTGAGAAGGGTCAGGTGAGACCTAGTGAGGCAATAGTGAGTGGTGATGGAACAGAGGTAATTCAAAACAACAGACGAGATAAAGCCATCAGGGCTTAAGGACTTAAGCCATTTAGGGCTGGGTTTTAGATTCCTCCATTTACTGTACCCAGGGTCTACTGCTGAGACTGCAGGCAAAACTGTTTCCATCGCATATCTGTTTTCTTATTTCTTATTGAAACAACTCTGATTTTATTTGTGGCATTAGTGTGCCTACCTTTAAAAGTGTTTCCTAGTTTCCCTTACAGGTGGGAGGTGGTTACATGGCAAGCCCTGGCTATTAGGATATAAATGAGATTCATTGGGTCGTATTACTAGGAAAACGCTTTATTTTTTTTAATTAATTAATATTTCTTTTTAAAGTTTATTTATTTATTCTGAGAGAGAGAAAGAGTATGCACAAGTAGAGGAGGGGCAGAGAGGAGAGGCAATCACAAGCAGGCTCTGTGACAAAAGCACAGAGCCAGATATGGGGCTCAAACTCATGAGGCATGAAATCATGACCTGAGCTGAGATCGAGTTAGATGTTTAGCTCACTGAGCCACTCAGGTGCCCTAGGAAAACCTTTTAAGGGAGCACGTGTACTGTTGCCGTTTGCTCATATCTTTGGCCTGCCCCAAATGTAGAAGGATGGCCAGCGCTCCAGCAGCCATCTTGTTGCCAGGAGGCAACCATACTAAGGATGGCTGAGCAGAGAGAAGGAGTCTTTTCGATGATATAAGGACACCATACCAACCCTCAACTGAATGTCAGTTATGTGCGAGAAAATAAGTGCCTTCTTTAAGTGACTGTTTTTTGAGTTTTCTGTTTTTAGCAGCCAAGTTCCTGATACCACACATGACATTAACAACATGAAGCAACATTATTCATTCAATTACTATCCTGAGTCCATGACCAAAATAAGAAACAATAAAACTTCACCAAGGTGATATAGCCCAATAGTTAAGTAGCTGCTAGTGCATATACATTTGTGGTGAAATTTTTCTTTGGTTTCTTGCTTCCTTGATCTCTCAACATAGGTCCAGTCACTCCTTTCAGCCATCTAGATCTGCCTTTGAATAGCCGCATAGGTGTTAAATGTCTGAGAGTGTTAGTGGTGAAGGGTGCTGGTTGTTTGATTTTGAAACAGGACTCTTAAAGAACAAACCTGATGGAGGAAAAAAAACAAAAACAAAACCAAAACCAAAAAAACAAAAAACCACACAGATGTGGTGGGTGGCTCCCATTTCCAGAAGGTGGGCTGCCCAAATTATCAACCAAGTAGCATTTCTGTAGGTAACTTGATAAAGCACTTCATGTACATTATCTTATTAGCTGCCTGAGGCCCAATAAGGTTAGATGATTTGTTCAAGGAGAAGAATTAACCAGTGACAGAGACAGGACTCATATTTTTCTGACTTGCATTTCTTCCTCTTGTGCCAAAAGAAGTCTCAGGACCTGTGTCGAGGAAAGCCTTGTGTGTACATGAGAGAAGGGGAGGGATCAAAGCCAAATTTCAATGTAGTTAAATTTCGATGTAGTTAAACCCAAGGAAGACTTTATGCAAGATTATTGTAATAGGAAAGGGAGAAAGAGAGAGAGAGAGAGAGAGAGAGAGAGAGAGAGAGAGAGAGAGAGAGATGGCGCCTGAACTCCACTCCTCTGGCATAAGAGGCAAGAGGGTTTTTCAGCCCTGGGGTGGGCTACTGGGAAAGTACTGGAGGACACTATCAGTGGGCCAGGGAAGGGAAAGTTGAGTTGGTCGGTATGATTAGACCATTGATGTTTGCTGATTGGCGCTTAGTGAAGTTAGGCTTCTCTTCTTTAAGAGAGATGGGGGGGGGGGGGCGCTATTTTCCTTGATTATTACATTTCCCAGGATGGCTCCCAGGTCCTGGAGAAGGACGTTCCTGGGTGGTGAAACTGGGAGGTGATTTACATCTCAAAGCAGCAGAGAAAGAATCCACAAGGTAAGTGCTATACGAAAAGAGAGGTCAGGGACCTACATTCTGGAAGAAACAGGTCTCAAGTGTAATCAAGCTAAGGGGAACTTTAAGACCCTCTTCTAGCACCACCTTCCTTTGCTCTGCAGGAAGCTAAATCTCAGAAGTTCCCATGTGATTTTTAAAAGGTGGCAGCTTTATAAAGGAACACACAGTGACCTGTTGGTGGAGGGTCTCAAATTTAAAGCTTCAACCCACCAGGTGGTTATTCCCTCCGCACCCAGGCTTACCAAAGCCCTGTGGGGGTAGTCCCTACAGTTTTCTGGCTCTGTCTCCATCCTGGAGGAGAAAGTATTCATCTAAAATGACATGCCTGGGACCCAATGCATCCACTTCTCAAGGCAAAAAACAAAACAAAACAAAACCAAACAACAACAACAAAAAAAAAAAACCCAAAACAAACCCAAAACCAAAACCAAAAATCACTTGCTTTCAGTTTAGGTTCGATTCCATGCAACAAGAGGGTAGATTTGGGGGGTGGGGGTGGGAAGGGGAATTTTGTAGCCCAAAGATTTGACCGGGGGGACACAGAATACCCCCTTCTCAAAATTACCATCACAAAAAGCCAAACCAGTAAGAACTGACGCCGGCTGCAGGAGGTAAATGGAAATCTCCTTGCCAGGCAGTTCGGGCTGCCCTGAGGGGCTGTCCTTTCCTCAGATGGGAGGTGATTGTGCATACCTTAAAATCCAGGGCTAGGGAAACAGGAGGGGAAGGTATTCTAATTTCCAGTTAAGGCTTTTGTTTTTCAAATAAAACTTTAAAAGATCCAATACCATCCCCTGAAGCTTCTTCACAAAGTAGTGGATTTTCAGAAAAGACAAAGACCTGGGGTGGGCGTGGGTGGTCCCTAAAGAACAGTGCCCCAAGCCTTTCTTTCCCCTTTTCAGAGCACTGGGATTTTCTTAAAGCTTCCTTTCCCATCCTACCTATCTCCCACCTTCCCACACCCCCCACCCCTGCTCTTCCTTCCTTCCTTCCTTCCTTCCTTCCTTCCTTTCTGCCATTGACCTCTTCTTCCATTCTCCAAAGTAGAAACAGACGGTTAGGTCCTCCTGTCTCTCTTCCCTGACCTCCAGTCCTTGGAAATACCACGCGTCTCTCATTTTGGCCCCCTGTTGTTTCTCTTGCCTGGTGACAAGCCTGGCGCTCAGGGGGCGGAGGAAGGAGCTCCTTCCACCACATGGTGGCGCGCGCGAGCCTGCCAGAGCCCGGGTGGCACAGCTTCTCACGCGTCTCCCGCATCTCGCCCCACCCGCGCCCCGGCGCTGGAGGAGCCGCGCCCCCGGCCTTCCCCGGCGGGATAGCGGGGAGCGCGCCTCGGGAGCCCGGGAGGCGATCTAGCAGCAGCTGCGTCCGGCCCGCGCGGGAGGTGCGGCTGGCTGCAGATGGCCCCGGCTGCAGGCTTCTCCTGCTGCGGGTCCAGCCTTTACCTCGGCGTGGCTCGGCTCGGCTCTGCAAATCCCAGGCTTTCCCGAGCAGCCTAAGGAGCGGCGGCGGGCGCAGCGAAGGCGGCGAGAGGAGCGAGGCAGGCCAGCCGCGCTGAGCCTTCGGGCAGCAGCGGCGGCGTCGCTCGAGCAACCCAGGAGGCGCCGCGGATCCCGGAGCGCCCTAACTCCCCCAGGAGCGCCGTGTAGACGGAGCTGCAGCTGGGCAAGGGGGAGGAAAGTGCGCGCGTGTGTGCGAGAGTGTGGGGGGCGACGGTCTCGAATCCGGGCGGAGGAGAGGGCAGGGGAGTCGGGGCGCGGTCCCTCGGCGTCCCCGCCGCTCGCCGAGGTTTTCCTGCGGCGGCGCCCGCTCCCCGGCGCCCCTCACCATGGACTTGCGCCGAGTTGGGACGCGCCTCGGCAGCAGAGCGCGGGTGACTGCCCGGCCCTGGGGGTGCGCGGGCGCGCGCGCCGGGATGGCGAGGTAGGATGGCCGCTCAGCGCGACCCCTGCCGCCCCAACCCAGCGGCCGCCGGGCGGTGCAGCTGACTCGCCGGAGCGCACAGGGGTGTGGGCGGAGGCGGCCCCGCCGCGCCCGCGCCTTCGGGAGTCGCTTTGCCTCTTCCACCCACTCGCACCTGCCACCGCGCGGATACCATGTCGAAGGCGGCCGGAGGCACAGCGGCGACGGCGGCGGCGGAAAGTTGTCCCCCAGCCTCTGCGGGCCCGTCCGCCGCCGCCGCCGTGGAGGACCTGTCCAAAGTGTCGGACGAGGAGCTGCTGCAGTGGAGCAAGGAGGAGCTGATCCGCAGCCTGCGGCGCGCCGAGGCCGAGAAGGTGAGCGCGATGCTGGACCACAGCAACCTCATCCGCGAGGTGAACCGTCGCCTGCAGCTGCACCTCGGCGAGATCCGCGGGCTCAAGGTGAGCGCGGGGCCGGGCAGGGAGCGGGGCGCCCCGGGGAGGTGGGTCCAGGCAAACTTTCCCTCCCTCCGTCAACAGGTGATCCTCCCCATTCTCCTGGTCAGCACCCCCTGCTCCCCATCTCCAGCCCTTTGGAAACTTTTCCAAACTTTGGAAGCGATTGGTCTCCCCTTCCCTATATAGGGCGAGCCAGTGTCGAGCTCTCACTTGACCTCTGTGGCAGGAGTGGGCGCCGAGGATGCTGAAAAGTAGGGAGGGAGGTGATGGGCATGCAGAACCTTTATTTTCCTAGGAAGCCTGGAAAATCAGTGGTTTGGGGAGCCGGGTCACAGTAGGCAAGGGAAAAGGTGAGCGAGGGAGCGGGTCCAGGGCATCTTTGTCCTTGGGAGTCAGCGGTACGGATGCTCAGGAACCACGACTTCTCCAGCAGATGAGGAAAGGGCGCCAATGCTGGGGAGGACTGGCGGGGTGCCTGGGGAAAAGTCGCAGGCGCCACCTTTGGAGCTGGCGAGTGTCATCCAGTGCAGAGGAGCTTAAGCTCTGTCTTCTCATTTTCTACCTGCTCCGGTGGGTGCTTTCCTTCCTCTCAGTTTAGATGGCGTCATCCGGGGTCCTGTCCCCCATCCCCCCCCCCCCCCGACTTTGATTATAATTTCATCTAGCATTGAAGGGGACAAGGGGATTTGAAAGGTACCACTCCAAGTGTCAGCCAATGATGTTTTCTTTTTGAAGTAGCCTTCCCTCTTTGCTATTAGAAACAAAAATAAATAAATAAATTAAAAAGCAAGAAAAGAACACCAAAACCCCACCAACTTCTTTTCTCCTTGGAGAGCTCTGAGTGTGACAGCAGTGTGCTGGCCAGCCTGGCTGCGGGAGACCCTTGGCCAGGATCCGCCCTGCCAGGGAGCACCACAAACTTCCTCTCCTCGATGCTTGCACTGGTGCCTCCTGGTATTCCTTCCTCTCATTGTTCAGCTTTTGTTTATAGGAAGCCTGACACAAACGAAAACACTACAGGGACGTCAGGGAGAAAATTCCTGCAGGCACATGCTGTTCTTGTCCCCTTTCCACTCCCACCCCACTTCTCGGGCAGTAGACACTTTCCTAATTACCTCAGGGCTCCAGCTCTGGGATTCTGGGGCCAAAAGGAGTGCAGGGGGCCGATCCCAGATGCTTACCTGGGTGCTGGGCTCGGTGCAGGTGGAGATGGCCTTCTTCCTGGGCCCCAAGTCACTGTCCTATATCCCTAGAGTGGGTGCAGTTAGGAAAATCCCACAGTCAGAAAAATCCCAAGGCTTACACTCTCCTTTGGTTTAATTCATTACTAACGGAGTATTTATTAAGCACCAGACCACACTCTTGGGGGATTAGATAGATGCAGGCTAGCGTAGTGGGAATATCATCTCAGAGGTGGGTGTGCATCCAGAATCCTCATCTGCCAGGACGGTGAGCTTGAGTAGTTAATTTATCAGAACCTCGTTTTATTCATCAATAAAATGCAAGTGATAATAACCATCTCCTAGGGGGTTGTGACAATACGTTATGATGATGTAGGGGAAGTTTTACTGGACTTGACTACAAAAATGGTAGATACTGTCATCAGGAAAGGGCGTGTAAATGTGTAGCCGTGCATCTCCAGGGTTGGGTTTCTTAGGCAAAGCTGGACAAAGGTATAGTTCATAACTCTCTAATTTAATCTTATTCCATGGTTTGAACTATAATGTAACTTGGAAGAGTTTTTAACTAAGTAATTAATCAATTAATTTCCTAAAGATTTGAATAGTATGGGGCATTGACATAATAACTCAGAAATACTTGTAGGTTCTTTTGGGTTGTATGGATTGCCTGTGTGTGTGTGTGTGTGTGTGTGTGTGTGTGTGTGTGTGTGTGTGTTGGGGGGTGTGCTATGTGTGAGTGGTGGGGGATCCTGGTTTTCATTCTAGTAGCCTCATTTAGAAAAATACCTATTAGGCCAGTTAAAGGCAGTTTCATCCCACCCTCCTGGTGGTCTAGATTCATGACCTGGCTTAAAAAGGCTTTCCTGTCCATCTCCTTATCAAGTTCAGAGAGATGGGGCTGGTTACTTTCTGAACATCCCTGACACCCTAGTGATCCATTAATGTGGTTGCCCGAGTAAATGATATGTGCACTCATTTATTTCAGCTTAACTAGAAGGAAGGATTTTTGGTTTTGTTTTTGGCTCTGATGGTTTGGGATTCTCAGTTGAGGACTGTAAATTTAGGGTAATTAAGGCCACAACACTTCTTTTTTTTTTTTATGCTCCTATCTGTGATCCGCTTTTGCAACTGCATCTAAATATTTTCAAGGCTACTAGATGATACTGCAGCTATAGAGATAGGGAGATGCGAGCACTCATTCTTTTCCTTTGAGGGGCATGAGACTGGGTCCAACCAAGCACTGGCTGACTTGTTTGTGTTTAAACATTTAAGAGGCAGAGCGGGATGGGGCAGCGGAAGGATGAAGGATTTGGAGTCTGACATCTTGGGCACCTGTTAACTTCTCCAAACCTCAGTTTTCTCATCTGCTAAATGGGGATGTTAACTCCACAAAAGGTTTGTCAAGGATTAAATGATACATAGATGAGGTTAAATAGCTTTCTCAAGGTCACATAGATATAAAATGTTTAAAATAGGCTGGCTTTCTTTTCTTTGGGCGAGTTGACATTATGTAGTTAGAGCATGTGATCCTGAAAGGGGTGAAGAAAGGAGATTTTGGTTCTGATGTTATAAGGAATTGGATTCTGAGAACCATATCTATGCACTGCTGTGCACATACCAACACTCAGCTTGCTCTGACTTGGGGTTTCAGGGGACAGGGGGCAGATCTGGGGGCACTGAATCTGTAGATTTGTTGTCTGCATCACATAAATGTTCCTCTTTGCTCCCCAACGTACCAATCCCCCTCCGTGTAATGAAGAAAAATAACAGATTAGAACAATTCTTTCACCAAAGATATAGTACTTGAGAGTCTTATGTTTGAAACTTTGAGTGCTATGCCGTAAGGTGGGTTTAATCTTTTAAAAGTCCACTTTAGACAGATGGATAACATCTTGTGGCCAGTGGCAATGTTAAAAGGACACTTTGTGTTTTGAAAAAGAAAGCCCAGATCTTAATGTGGCAGATTTGAAGAAGCTGGCTTATAAGATTATTATCGAATTGGTTGCTTAGCTATTCCACAGAAGGAAAA
The DNA here is from genome assembly GCF_022837055.1 of Prionailurus viverrinus. NCBI lineage: Eukaryota > Metazoa > Chordata > Mammalia > Carnivora > Felidae > Prionailurus > Prionailurus viverrinus. The sequence continues at coordinate 75,223,177 of NC_062563.1, forward strand.
GGAAATAGCTCAAATTTGTATTCCCAAGACTATTATTTACTCTTGGAAGAAGGAGTGCTGATAAAGAAAATGAAATGGGCCAATACCCCTTCTACCCCAACTGGAATTCTGGGCAGTATATGCCATACTCCATTTGGAAAGGCATTAACTCCATGAAGCTCGTGATAACATAGGTCCTGTTTATTTCCCAGTTCTGGAGAAATCAGGAGTAGTTGTGTGTAGTCAAAAGGAAGTATTTGCAGTTGGAAGTTCATTTGGAAATGGAAAAGAACATGGCTTGAACTTCCTATGAAATGCCAGGATTCAACTAAATGTAGAATAATTTTTGAAGCTTAGAAAGATTAATTTTTTAGTGTTCTTTTTTCTGAATATCCACAGCTTCTGATTTCCCTTAAAGCATCAGTGTCAACAGATCATTTATTCCCTTAAAACCGTAGACTCCAACCTCTCAGGGGCTTACTGAAACAAGAATAAGAAATCTTTTCTCAGTAGCTGGGGCTATATCCTGTTTTGGCCACTGACCTAGGGCTTTAAAAGGTTGGTCAGTCCATAAACATATATTGTTTCCTGTACGCAAGGCACCATGCCAGGCACGTCAACTACACACACAAAAAAGACTTTGGAATGTACTCTGTCCCCCCAGAAGCTAAGACATCTACATTTGAAGAAAAAAACGATGATGCCCAGTAAGTTCTCCAGCTAGTGTCTTACAGGCAGTAAGCAGTGGGTGGGAAAGTTACTTCGTTCATTCATGTATGCCTGTTGCTGCTGCAAGCAGTGGCTGTTCTAGTGCTAGGGGAGACTTGTCAGAGGAATCTCTTCTCTTAGGCAAGTTCATATGTGGAGAAGTTAGATGTAATCAGGGTTCATAATTAGCTGATGTAGGTGGAGCTAAAGGTGGAAAGGTGAGAGGAAGCCTTCCTGACTTGGCCAAAGGGTTTATTCATTTTCCTGGTGAAGGGGAAGTGCTGGGCTGCCGCAGGAGAGACATAACATTAAGGGGGTGATTTTGAAGAGCAGTCTGGCCAAGGAGAGCTTGGATCCGGTGGGCAAGGAAAGCTCGAGGATGGGGCGGACCAAGGCAGGGAGGCCAGGTGGAGGTGTTTGGAAACGGCCAGGCCTGAGGTCAGAAAGTGGTAGTGAGAAGCGAAAGAAGAGACGGGCATCAGAAACACGGAGACAGAGTAGTCAGGATGCCAAGAGTTAGAATCAGAGTTGGAACCACGCTGCACAAGATCCTTTTCTTCCTCAGGCTTTGGAAATGACTCCCATCTTAGACCTCAAGACTGTTAGGAGGTGCAGGGTGTGGCTGTTTTATAGTTTATTTTCTCACAAGTAGCAGGCGAGCTGTTGGAGCGAATCTGAGTTTAAGGGGATTGAGTGTCCACTCTGAGTGCCTCTAGTTCTGGGTTGGGTGACCAAGTCACAAGACCAGGAGTCTTCCGGCTTTGTAAAGCAGGGGAGATCTTAGGTAGCAGCCCCGTAACTGCCCCTGGTCCATCGCCACCAAACCAATAACTGTAATAAGTGCCACAGAGGTGAAATCGAGGAGGTGATGTACAAGGTGACCTCCTTTAGATAGGGGGGTTGTGGTCACGGACGGCTTCTTTGGGGAAGTGACTTACGAAGTGAGACCTTTAGGTTGTACAGAAGGTTAGGGGAGTACATTCCAAGTGAAAGAGGGGAAGGGCTTGTTCCTTGGGCCCTGAAACCGGGCCATTGTTGGTGTGGCTCAGTGCATGATGTGGGGGTGGGGGGTAGGTCTCACCCCCTCCGCTGCTGCCATGTGTGCAGGCCGCCATCGTCTCCCTCTACCCGGACTAGCCTGGTGGCCTCCTCGTGATCTTTCCTGGCTTTTACCTTATCTTGTTTCCCTTTCTTCTATCCACCGCCCGCCTCCATCAGTCTGTTTTCTGTACTGAACTACGGTGGTTCTTTACAAAATGAACCCTATCCTCACTCCTATCCTCAGGGCTCCAACAATGCAAAGTCCTCGTGGCTGCCAAGGCCCAGCATTACCCAGCCGCAACACTCACCCCCTTGGGCCTCATCTCTCCCACCTCCTCTCCCAGCTCTGCCCCCTAGCTCCCTGTGCTTTAGGCACACTGGCCTCACTGTGACATCAGCCACATGTGTCTCAGGGCAAATACTTGCCCTTCTCTCTGCCTGGGATCATTTTCCTTCAAACATTTGCTCCATCATTTCACCCAGGTCTTTGCTCAAATGTTCTCCTTTGTCGGTGAGGTGCCTTCTCTTAAAGAATAGTATCCTTTAGCCTAGTTTAGTTTTCTGCCCAGCACTTACCATGACATGGTATTGTGCTCTATACTGGCCTTTTGCCAGTCTTTCCCACCAGAATGAAATCTGACATTTGACATCCACCATAGGATGTCAAAATCTTTGCTGCGGCCACTGATATGTCCCTAGCACCTGGACTGATACCTGGCACATAATAGATGCTTACTAGACACTTGTGACTGAATGAGTGGACCACCATTTTTGCAGGAGAAATAGACTGGGTTAAGAGGATTGGGGGTCTTGGGAGACTTGGATTTTGCACTTTATCCTAAGGGCAGTGAGGTGCATTTAAGCATGTTATGTATGGGAGTGACAAGACGAGCGAAATGTCAGAGGTAAGGTCCAAAAGACCCATTTAGCTCAGAAGTGAAAGGTGAGGGAGAAGGAGGAGCTGGCATGACCACAGGTTCTTAGAGAGGGCAGCAGGATGGGTGGAGGTGGCGTTTACTAAGAGGTGCAATTTGGGGAGGAGAGCTTGGCTATGACACAAGAGCTTGGTGTTGCTTGTGTTTCATGTGGAATGCCTAGGAGACATGCAGTGGGTACAGGAAGTAGGGCTTGGGGGTGCAGGATGGAAATGCCACTAGAGGGCAATTGTGCTGGTCCCCTGAGGGAATGGGGCCATTCCTCCCATGTCAAGGGCTGAACACCAGGCAGTGCATATTTGTGCTGATGGAAGGCCTGTTGCCTCAGAGCTTTTAAGCATTTCACCGGTCACAGAAGCCATTTTCTTCCTTGACGGCAGTACACGGGGTCCTTGCTTTTTACTAGTTTCTTGTTAATTAACTGACTGCTCCCTAAATACTGACGGGATGGCCTTGGGCAAGTGAAGCTTAGTGAGGGCCAGTCGCCCCCTCTGTAAAAGAACCATAATAATCATTATCGCCCCAAGTGTTTGGTGACAATTTGATGACAGGATGCAAGTAAGCATTGGGCAGGGGGCATAACCCATGCCCGTTATTGTTATTTTTATGCAAGGCTACAGGTCATCAGCTTCCTCTCCTCTTCTCACCTCCTCCCCTAACATCACAGAGAATCCGCCAATTCCAGCCTCCCTCCCAGCAGGTCTGAGCCTGATGATGCCTCAGATGTGCACCTCCCTTGAATGGTTGTGTCTCTCTCTTCAGGATATTAACCAGAAGCTCCAGGAGGACAACCAGGAGCTGAGAGACCTCTGCTGTTTCCTGGACGATGACCGGCAGAAAGGCAAAAGGGTGTCCCGGGAGTGGCAGAGACTGGGCCGCTACACGGCTGGGGTGATGCACAAGGAAGTGGCCTTATACCTGCAGAAGCTGAAGGAGCTGGAGGTGAAGCAGGAGGAGGTGGTGAAGGAGAACATGGAGCTCAAAGAGCTCTGCGTGCTGCTGGATGAGGAAAAGGGCGCGGGCTGCGCGGGCAGCCGCTGCTCCATCGACAGCCAGGCCAGCCTGTGCCAGCTCACCGCCTCCACGGCGCCCTACGTGCGGGATGTGGGCGACGGCAGCAGCACCTCCAGCACCGGCAGCACCGACAGCCCCGACCACCACAAGCAGCACGCGAGCAGCGGCAGCCCGGAGCACCTGCAGAAGCCCCGGGGCGAGGGCAGCCCAGAGCACTCCAAGCACAGGAGCACCAGCCCCGAGCATCTCCAGAAACCCAGACCCTCCGGCACCGCGGATCACCCAAAAGCACTCAAAGGACCCAGCCCCGAGCACCACAAACCCTTGTGCAAGGGCAGCCCCGAACAGCAAAGGCACCCACACCCCGGGAGCAGCCCCGAGACGCTGCCCAAGCATGTGCTGAGCGGGAGCCCAGAACACTTTCAGAAGCACAGGCCTGGGGGCAGCCCTGAACATGCCAGGCACAGCGGAGGGAGCCCCGAGCATCTTCAGAAACACGCCCTCGGTGGGAGCCTGGAGCATCTACCCAGACCCAGGGGCACCAGCCCCGAGCACCTCAAACAGCATTATGGGGGGAGCCCTGATCACAAACATGTGGGCGGAGGCAGCGGCGGAGGCAGCAGGGAGGGCACCCTCCGAAGGCAGGCGCAGGAGGACGTGTCACCCCATCACCGGAGTGTCTACAGTGGCATGAACGGTGGGTCAGTACGTGCCGGGGAGCTGCCTTGGCTGGGACAGCTCAGTAGAGAGTTATGAACCGTGAAGGGCTTTCCAGCCACATTAGGAAGTGCAGGCGCTGGACGGGGATGGGCTGGGGAGAGGAGTCTCGCTGTCTTTCTTCCCTTCCATTTGTTGTAGTTTGTACAGTTATCAGTCAAATAAGCCTGGAGAAGAACAGAGGATGAGGAGTTAGGGGAAGGAGAGGAATGATAATTCCATGGGACCCTGAGTGGTCAGGAGGAGATGTGTGCCTATTGAAGATAAACAGAGAACCAAGCTAAGGTTCTTCCATCTTGAACTTGAATGTTTTTCTAGTTGTGTGCAGTTTCCTACTGGGGTTCTCATCCAGCCGCTGACCCAGAGTGGTTTTGAATCCAGTTAACAGCTTATGTGCATAAATAAATGAGTATTTATTATGAAAAACAATAACATTGAAAAAGAAATACGGTGTCCCCAAACAGGCTTGGGGCCATGTTTTCTGAATGCCTATAGATCTTACTTTACCTGGAGAATTTTTTTCCTGTTGGTTGCATGAGAAACACATCAAATGATTTCCCTCCATGCTCTAAAATCTCCCACCCCCACCAGACTCCCCTAAACGTACTTTGAATAGCATGCTCTTTTACACTGTGAGGTGGCCTCCCCAATTTTTTAAACGTTCCTCTTTAAAAGGTACTGATGTATTTAGACTCCCCTTTGGTTTTCAAAGTGTAACATCCACTGCATTTGCAGAGGTGGCTCTAAACCTGACCCTAAACCTTTTTGGAAGAGGTTTCATTTTCTGCATCTTGGTTCTAGAATCACTTTGAATTCCAGAGAGGAAAAAAAAAAAATCGTTTCTGAAAACAAACACACAAACAAATAAAACCAAAATGCCCTCCCAATCCTTTTTTGTTACTTATGGTTGAGTTAGAACTAAAATGTTTGGTTTTATAAACTGTGGGGTTTTTTTCATCCAAAATACCTGAGGTTTTTTGCTTTATTTGAAAGCTGCTACAGAGTCTCCGTGCAGTGAGCTCTGAGCAGTGGTGGACGTGGCCAATGCTAGCAGTGACATGAAGGGGTAAATTTTCAATACTGTACCTGGGGATTTACCTGTTGGATCCCATTTTATCCTAATCCTTTTCTCCTAGTGCTGAAAATTGAGTCCTGAAGCTTGGCTTCTAATGCATCCAGTGTTCTTTTAAGTGCAAATGGAATGGAAAGCATGGGGAAGATGAAATGCTGCTGCTTTCTGGGTTGGGTTGTAAGGTGGAAGCTGGGAGAAGCCACCTCTGGGTGCTGAGGCCTCCTGGCTGGCTGGCCAGGGCTCTTACTCTGTAAGTTGCGCCTTCCCCTCGCTCTTTCCAGGACCGACCCAGACGCTGCCCTGATTGCTGTGGGCAGCCTTGGCTGTGCACTTCTCACAAGATGAAAGTCATTTAAAAAGATATCTTAGTTGTGTTACCGTGGTGAGGTGAGCCATTGGCCAGGAAGCTTGTCTTCAGGGAGTAATGGGTTAATGGGAAGGTCAAGTTAATGGCTTTTCCATTTCTCAATTACTTTTTAATGAGCATGAGAAGTAAACATGTGCACTATTTTAGGGAAACTCTGTATCTTGACCCCCCCCCCCCAAATTACTTGGGGGCAGGTAGTTCACTTAGGAAACAATTCTTTTCTTTCCCAGTGTGCTCTTTTAAATAAAGAACTCCTCTAGTTTAATGAAGGCACGATTTAACTCACAAGAGGAGGTTTCAGGTGCAATTTTTAAGCAATGCCTTGCATAAAGTAAGGTATATTTCTAGATGTGGATGACATCACACCATGGTTTATTATTGCCCGGATTCAGATAAACTTCATGGTCCGGCAAATGATTTTTAATATTTAACCATTTTATTTAGTTAAAAATTTGATGTGACATAGATGCAGTATTTAGAGTAACACTGTATTTAATTCTTATGTTTACTTCAGGTTTTCTCATTCTTATGTAAGTTATCTTCTGACAATTGATATCCTTACCAAAGTATATTTGTAGTGCATTTGCATTGCATTTTTATTTCAATAATTAGTTGGAAAATAAGTGGCACATTGAGATGTTTATGGATCGTCAGCCTATAAACTTGGGCATTGGTAGCTTGAATTTATCCTGCTGTTACAAATTAATTTTTGATACGGATGGTAAGACATGACTTTTCATATTCTTAATCCCTGCACACTTTGGTTGAATCATTGGCATAGAAACAAGTAGGAACCATTCACAAGGTAAATCCCAAATTGCAGATCTGCTGAGTCATTTATAGAGTCATTCTGTTTGGAGTTGGTGTGAGATAATGAGTGTTTTGGGTGAGCACTTGTGATGAGGTTCTGGGGTGGTGGGGAGTTCCCCAGCCAAGGGCCAAGAAAGAATTCTTGAAGACATCTTTGGTGCAAAAAGGGGATTTTATTAAAGCACAGGGACAGGGCCCATGGGCAAGAAAGAGCTGCACTGGAGCTGTGAAGAGTGACTGGTTATTATACTATGGAGTTGGAGACGGAAAGGCAAATGGAAAATTTCCAAAGAGATATTCGTATGCTAAAGAAGACTCAAGGATACTGGAGGCCTAGCCATTGTCAAGCTAAGGTTGTTTTTCCCTCTAGCAAAACATTAACATTAAGACAGTAGGGAGTTCCTGGAGCAATGTTCTACTCTGTATTTGCCTCAAGTATTTGCTGCAGGTTATAAAGAAATATAATTTTACCTGCCATTTCCTTCTTGCCTTTGTTCCCCAAATCACTATGGAAAGGTGATGTGGGGGCTCCTGGAAACTGAGTCTACAGGTTTCTGGAGATTAGGCTATTGATAAGATTGCCTTTTTTCTTGTAATTTACTAAGATATTTGTAAACTGATGGAGACCCATGTCCTGCCTGACTGTGATCTTTATCAGTTAACCATTTGTTTTCTTTCCTTTCCTTTGTTCTTGGGCAGCCAGGACTGCCTGAGGAATATCACACATATCCCACCTGGGGGAGGGAGGTGCTAACTTGCACTCTGCCTTCAGCCTGCATTATGCTCCTTTATCACTTGCATGTTTTTGAAGAAAAAGTAGTAGGTGAAAGCAGGTGGGAAGTGTGTCTTCATTATGGCAGAATGAAACCGAAATGAAACGTAATGCAGAATATTGTCCTACTTGTAACCTTCCCTCCAAAAGACACAGATACACATGCTAATGGAACATCAGTGAAAACAATTACTGTACTGTTTTATTTAACAGTGCCTTGGACATCTTTACATCTTATGACAAACTCAGTGAACCCAGTAGTTGATGAACTTGGTATCCAAGAGGTTCCTTTGGTTAAGACAATTAACTTAAATTCCACCTGGATACAAAAATGAATTTTGGGGATTTTTCCTCTCTTAAAAATATCCAAGACTATATAGCCGTGTTTAAATTAGATGATTGAAAAACAACAAAAGCAAAGACAAAACAAAAAAATACCTCATGAATGCATGAGGTGAATGCATTTTTTAGAAGTTCTTTATTCAACTGTTTCCTTTCAATTTGCAGAGAATTCCATGCACAAAGAGGAAGTAGATTAAACATGATTACATGTAGACATTAAGGCATTTGTCTATTCATTTTGGTTATTTGCTGTGTACCAGATTTGTAATTAAAGTAATTGTAGAGCCACTTTTATCTAGACCTGTACACACATGGATAGCCTTCTTGCGAATGGGGGCGTTCACTTCCCTGATCCCATTGAAATCCAAGGTTGGGTCAAACTTTCTTAGGTGAAAATGTTCCCTTCCACAATGAAACCAAGTGGTTTTGCTTCCAGTTATCAGCTGGCAGATCTTTGCTTTTGAATAGGTAGCTTCTTGGCCTAAGTCATGGTTGTTGTGGATGATTCAGGGTCCTTCCAGCAATAGCTGTTTGTTGTTGACTTTCCAGGCAAAGATGATTCTGATGCTCAGAAGCCCATACAAGTAGTTCACCTCTTGGGCATTATGAATCCAGCTGAAAAAGTAATAAAGGTAGTTTTATTTTAATTCTAGGGGCACGTATTGCTGGTTATCACCAACTGAGAAGGAATGAAGAATCGGTCCTCTGTTGTTTACTGTCTTCTAAAAAAATTGCATAATTATCCTGGTGGGTCTTGTTTACTTTGTGGTCTTAGGGCACATTTCAGTGAACAGTACTCATGCTCTCCTTCAACAACAGCCTGGTCAATGAGAGCACCCCCAAGGAAACTGTTCATTTGTGTTGGGCAGGGTCCATTTAGAACTACCCTCAGCCTTGCTGGATGGAGAGTCAGGGTTGTGGTCTCCCTCCTGAAACCTTCTTAAGGGCATCCTAACTTCTTTTGTGAGGATATCTCTAGAGAGAGAGAGCAGACTATTTCTCCCTGTTTCTCCATCAGTTCTTTTTCTAGAGCAGGTCTTCTCAACAGCGATACTATTCACATTGGGACCCCGGATCATTCCTTGTTAGAGTGGGCTGTCTTCTGTATTTCAGGAGGTTTAGCAGCCTTCTGGGCTCTACCCACACGCATCCCCCTGTCATGACAAAGAAGTCTCCAGACCCCAGGGGATAGGGAGTCAGTCAAATTGCCCCTGATTCAAAACCACTCCTTCAGAGAAAACAGTGTTTTTCAATCTAGCCGCAGATTACAATCACTGTGGTAGCTTTGCAAAATTACCAGTGCATGGGCCCCACTTCCACATGCATATTGAATTGGTCTGCCCTGTGTCTGGGTACATTGCAAGAAGAGATTCTCAGGTGATTCTAATGAGTAGACCAGGTGAAAACCATTGCCCTGGGTGAGTGTGTGTTGTATAAGAGGGGTGTGTGAGGGTGTGAGAATGAGAGAGAGCTGGAGAAGTGATGAAGAGCTCAAGCTTTTTGGGAATAAGAAAGTTAACATCTTCCCTTCCTTTGTTGAATTCGGGGATTGAGAAGGACTGACCCCAGCCAGTTCTGTAAAACTTCATTTCCCCCACTCTCAAGGTTCTCAGGTATGGTTGGGGTATGGGTTGAAAATTTGTGGTTCTGGTGGATGAGATTATTAGGTTAGTTCGGGGAGACTCTGGCATCTGAGTAGTTCAGAACCACTTTTTAAAGCCTTCACATCCAAACTGAAAGAGAAGCACATGGATTTCTAACCCTTGTATAGTGGAAGCCGATGGTGCATGTAGATCACGCAATGCCTGCAGTGCTAATGAATATTTCCCACCGAGACTGCTGCATTTCACATCTCCTAGCTCATAAGTTTTACTCTGAGTTTTCAGATTTCTCCTTATTCTCTGTTGAGGTTATTAATGAGCAAATGAAAAACACTGATAACACAGAATGACCTTGTCTATGAGGGGTAAGATAACCTGTGTGTGGAAGAGGACAGCAGGAATCCTCTGAAGCAAGGTTGTCTGTAAATTAAGTAGTGGTGCACTATGGCATGAGTAATTGCTCTCATAAATCTTTTATTTTGCTTAGAAAAAGTTAGAACATCATTTATGAATGAATTTGGACAATAGAAATTGTCTCTTGGGAGAAAAATTTCAACAGTTACAGAATACCAACAACGGATTTAAATTTAGCATCTCTGAATGTATTTTCTATTGTGTGAACTAGCATGTAGGTGGATAAAGGAGTAGATGAGGTTTTTTATCTTTAAGCTTTAGGTATGGTAATTTGGTAGCCTCATACACATTTCGATAAGACAATAGTTTAAGAAGTTTTGAAAAATAGAATCAATTATCGTACTATACTTGTGTGTGCAAAGCTTAGTGCATTTTTCATGAGAATACGTTTTGATTTAGTGACAGAGAAAGCTTGGTTTTGGAAATCTAGTTTAAGAAATTGCTGAGAGGCAGGTTATTATTGGAAAACCTAGAAAGGTATTTTCTAGTAGAATTTAAGGTTTTTAACTCCATTGGCAATAATAAAGTCATAGAAGTTCTTTAGATCTAGGGGACCATTTTTCTTTCCACAAAGGAGATTATCTGTGTATATATTTATATTAATAAGTAAATTTGTATGTGAACCGTGCCAAACATTCAGTTTGCTTCTGTTTAGTCAAACCAGTGTTCAAATGCACCTGGCATCTAGTCATGTAAGCCAGTTGCTGCTATGAGCTGATTATAGTTATGTTCTTTAGACCCAATTGAAGTCAACTGAATGTGTTTTTGGTTCATTGCAAGAAGATAAAACTGCAAAAAAAAAAAAAATCATTGAATTAGTGATGCATTTATCTTTTTAATTGAAATAATTTTTAAAAAGCATGAAAAAGTGAAAAATCAGGGTGAGTATTCCATTTCACCGGATAACTTTTCAAAGGTTTCAAATGAGTACAAATACAGTGATTTTTCTATAAGGCTATATACATCTACTCACAGCAATGATAGATGGTTCTGGAGGCAATGGTGTAGTGATCTTAGTGAAACTCCACTGGTTGGAAAAAAGAATGTGAAGATAAACTTTGCCAGAGTTTTAAAAATAACAAAGTTTGTGTAGCCCTATTGGGTCAGTGTATACTTGATAGAGTAACTTTTCCGGACAAATTTATTACCTTAAGGTCTAAAATCTTCATAAATGTTAGCCACTTCTGATGCTTAGAGGCATCAGACTCTTCTGGTAGGTAGAAGTGGGAGTTCTTACATCAGATGCCCACCCCCCATGACTATTATTTTCTTGCTCAATATTTACTTGTAAATAATGGATTTTCAGTCACATCAAGTACCAGCAGAAGTCCTTGCTGCCGTTCGCTGGCCCGACTTGAACTTCTTTTCTCTCTGCTGTTTCTGAGTTTTGTTCTCTCTCTAATGGCTGGTCATACCTTGGGAAAGTGGATAACCACATTGATTAGAATTGTTTTTAAAGTAGGAGTGAGTGACCTTAAAGTGTCCTTTTAGCAGTAAAATGCGTGAGCTATAGTGCATGGGCCACGTGCCATGCATCACTAAGTACTTTGGCTATTCAAGGCTTCTCTTATTTTCTGGGTCTTGACTATACTTAAGATAACTAAGATACTGCTGTAATATAAAAACTCAGAAATATTTGCTTCTTGGGTATTTGGGCACAACCAGGTTGCCCTTGATAATATTTTAGTATGTAATGTTTATGGGAAAAACTGTGTACACTTAAAGTTATTTTAAATTTGATTCTAGGAAATATAAAGAATATTTTATGTTCTGAATACTTAAGAAATAAAGACTATTTCATGCTCCGAAATGAGTTGGTTTTTAAGAGTTCTAGGAAATTTGGCATTTAATATCTAGATCGCAGGACACTTGACAATACAAGCATGAAATCTCAGCTCTTAATTTGTAAGAGACTCTAATCTGCAGAAGAGTCAGGTTCAGGTTACTGCTGCCCCTGATATAAATGACCTCATCTTTAGAGCACTGTTCAAGAGTTGCCAATAACAAGAGTGGCTGCTCTTTCTGAGCCAGAAAATCTTTAATCAGTAGAGAGGAGAGGTGTCTGAGAAAGTGGCAGAGGAATAGCAGACTGCATTATTGGCCTTGTGAAGGCAATACTGGTTTGTCCTCAAGATAAAAGACCGTAACTGGGTATTCCCACATGGTTGGGTGGCCATTTACAGTTTTCACATAACAAAGAGTTTTGTATTATAGAACCCTTTTTTTCTTAATGTTTATTTACTTTTAGAACATGTGTACAAGCAGGTGGGGGGGGTAAGGGGGGGAGAGAGGCAGGGGAGAGAGAGTCAGTCAGTCAGTCAGTCCCAAACAGGCTCTGCATTGTCGGTGCAGAGCCTGACACAGGGCTCCCATGAACAGTGAGATCATGATCTGAGCTGAAACCAAGAGTTGGACGCTTAACCAACTTGAGCCACCTAGGCACCCATGTGTACCTGAATCCTTATAGAAAGGTGCAGAAGGTTCTGGGATGTGACCTGGATTGGACCTGGATTGAAACTAGGCACACATTCAATTACCAGATAAATAAAAACTTCAGCAATAATATTTTAGTTTCTTTTTTTTTTTTTTTTTTAATGCAGATCCTTACTTAGGCCTACTGTAGGCTTTTCTATAAGATGGACTATGTTAGGGAGAAAGGTTGGGTTTGGTAATTGCTCAAAGACTATTTCTATTTGTACTGTCTGTACATATACCCACACGCCCATATTGTACTTAGTATTCTTGTATGTGTATTTAATAGAACATTAAATGTATTGAATTTAAGATTGAATGACTTTTTTATCTGTCAATTTCATTTTCGGCTACATAAAACAAAGGGTGATTCTGTACATTTCAAAATTTCGCAAACAAAATATTTTTGCTTGCTAATATAGTTAAGGGATGGAATGTTTGGGTTAACTTTTGGCCCTGAATTCAAAGGTCTCTGATGCTTCCTGAGTGAGTTGGTTTCTCTAGTCCAGTGTGTTCATTATTGCATTAAAAGTATAATTTTGTCTTTGAGTCTTTTTTTTTTTTTAAAGAAACTGAAAGGTCTTCTCTTCCTGACAATTATTGGCTTTTAGAAGAAACCCCTGATCTGGATTGTATATAACTATAGCTTCCTGAGGGTCCATAATTGCTAGCTGGTTCAAAAATGATGAGAAGCATGAATTGCATTTGGGGGCATGGTAGGTGTACTCTTTCCATTAGAAATACCTAATTAGTGATGAATATTTATATGCAAATGTAAGCACAAATATACATGCATGTGTATTTATTCAATGGAGAATAGATCTCCTAATGCTGATGAACAGAAAGAAATTAGGACACTATAGTTGTATTTGGTTCAGGAAGTCAGAAAATCATAGAACACAAATCTGTAAAGTACTCTGTATTTTATCCAGTTCAACTGCCCATTTTCTGAGGGAGAAAAATGACTTCCAAAGAAGTTCCATGAATTGTCCCAGGCCAATTGCTGGTTAGCAGGAGGCTAACATCAAGCTGACTCCCAAAGGCACAGAATTCATTTTATAAGAAAGACTTTTAATCCTCTAGACTTAGAGGCCGCTTGAAGTAGGGGTAATGTTAATGATGATCCTAAATGGAGGAAGAATGGTTCTCCACTCGAGTCTGGTGAATAGGCTTTCCAGAGAATGAGAGCACTGCAATGGTAAGAATGAGACTAGATGAACATCAGTAGACTGAGTAGACCTGGTGGTGTAGCTGGTGACCTCACATCTGTTTGGGAAACTCTGAGGCCACATGGGGTAGAGCGTTCATAGCTCTATGGACAACTACTGAAGTGTAGTCCTAATGGAAGGAGTAGTCTGCTCCTAGGCCAAGAGGCCAAAACCTTACTGCCCTTTTTCCTTCCACGTGGACTCCTCCTCCCCACTTCAACGCCATATTCCTTCCAGATAAATAATCTTGTGAAGATGGACTGACCTTAGTCCCGTCCTCACATATCCACTTGCATTCACAGCCCAAATGGCTGTGTGTCTGGAGAAGTGTCAGCTTCTGGATTGCAAGTAACAGAAGGGAAAGAGACCAGGAGCAAGGGGATGGGCCAGATGGTAACACCAACTGCTCTCAAGGAGCTGTGTTTTTTAATAACTCAGCTTGTTGCAAACAAAACTAATTAAGCCAGTTATTCTGATTTATGCTACTATAGGCAGAAGTAAAGCACACTTACATTACACTTTTGATGGCATTTAAAAGGTCAGAATATCTGAGTTGCAGATTTCTGTTCGAAGCAGCCTGGTCTGTTGAACCACTCTTGAGAATTCAAATTAACCATGCTCATTAATTCAGCATCTCTTCTAGTTCCCTAGACACCAAGTGCCAGTTCAAACAGAATAAGAAGATCCTGAAAGGCAAGTTATGAGTCCTATTGGCAAATGATGGATTAGATGCAGCTACTAGGAAAGTGAGATAAGAGTCCACTTTCAATAAGAAAGAACGTGAAAATAGCAGACCAAGGTGGTGTGAGGGGGACAAGGCCATGAAGAATTTCAAAGGATTTGTTTGCCAGTACACATCATTAACAGGCACCTGTCTTTTATTAATGGGCAGGCCACTTCCTTGTTACGAGAACCAACCAGAATTGTGGTCATGGCGCTATGGGGGGAATTGGCTGAATTTAGCTGCAGATTTTACATATGAGGGTACTTTGGAAGAGAGTACATTTAGCATTATGATCAATTAGGGGTCTAGAAATAACCATTGTCCAGGTGGTTTGCCACGAATAGCTCCCCCAGTATAGGGACATTCATGAGAAACTGTTTGGCACCCTCAAGCTTTTCAAAATCTGTGGAAGAACAGGCTTGAAAATTGTTCATTTTTAGTGTCCTGTTAACACTTAAGGGGAACACAAGTATTGGTCTTCATTTTATCATAAAACCACGTGCCACATGGTCCTCACCCTTAATGTCTTTGACTTTTCCTGGTGCAATCTCAAAATTGCCCACTTTGGGGTTTGTTGGCCTAGGACAAAAATTTTTCTTTGACGGAAACGTTACTCTCACCAGAGCCTATACAGTCATGTGCACAATAGGCCTTCATTTTAAAAAGCGGGCTAGGCCTGTACTATTATACCTATTCACAAAGCTTATTTAGTTATTTTTATATTGTAGGCATCAAATTTCACCCATGTATTAAAGAAATGGATACCCACCCTTAAATTGGCATATGGCATTTAAGCTTTATTTAAAGCTTTAAAGCAGTGAAACAATTTTATAAACCTCGTTTAGCTAAATTCTATTTTAATTGTGAGTAGAAGTGATAGGTCTTCTAAAATATATTTAAAAACCTTTAAAAATAAACTCTCATGGAGTTATGTAGCGTAATGCACTACTTCAAAGGCATCAAAAGATGTGAAAAGATGCTCCGTATCACTCATCATCAAGGAAATGCAAATTAAAACCACAATGAGATATCACCTCACGCCTGTCAGAGTGGCTACTATCCAAAAGACAAATAACAAGTCTTGCTGAGGATGTGGAGAAAAAGCAACACTAATGCACTATTGGTGGGGATGCAAACTGGTGCAGCCACTGTTGAAAACCTACTGAAATAAAATAAGTCAGATGGACAAAGACAAATATGTAATTTCATATGTGGAATCTAAAAACAAGTGAAAAAACAAAAACCAGAATCCAGTCCTCTAAATACAGAAAACAAAGTGATGGTTGCCAGAGGGAAGGGGGTTCGGGAGAATGGGCAAAATGGCTGAAGAGGAGGAGGAGGGGATACAGGGGGATACAGGCTTCCAGTTAAAGAATGAATAAGTCCCAGAGATAAAAGGTACAGCATAGAGAATATAGCCAAAGGTGTAATAGCATTGTAGGGTGACAACATTCTGGTGAGCATAGCATGATGTGTAGAAAGGCTAAATCACTATTTGTACACCTGAAACTAATGTAATGCTGTGTGTCAACTATAATCAAAAGGATGTTAAACAATTGGAAAAATTGATCACATAAGTACATTCCTGGAGAAAATGACCTCAGAGTTGTTCATATGGAGTCCTCTAGATTGTTGGAGTCACCACCAATTCAATATAAATAATTGTAAAAGTTAAAAAAAGGCATCCTGGCCTATGTGCCTAGCTGGTGATTTGGATATACTAAGTTGACTTTGCTACTTTCTTGCTGTGTGACCTTTAGCACATCCCCAGCTTCTGTGGGCAAAATAATTTCTCCCTCACTTAAGTGGCTCTGGATGGAGTAAGCAAGTAGTCCCAGAATTTAAATTTTCCAGATAGGTAAGACCTAAACATAAACTTTGAATTGCTGACTTTTTACTTCTGTTAGGTGTGAACTATAAAATAATCCTCATCTAACACCATTTCATAAAAGATCATTTGAGCATTTAAAACAGGCACCTGGGCATCTGGTTGCTCAGTTGGTTGCACATCTGACTCTTGGTTTCCACTCAGGTCATGATCCCACGGTCGTGGGATTGAGCCCTGCATCAGGCTCCGTGCTGAGCATGGAACCTGCTTGGGATTCCTACCCCTCCCCTCCGTTTAGCCTCTTTGTCTAAAATGAAAAAAAAAAAAAAAAAATTGGACTTTCCCATTCTTTAAAAAAAAAAAAAAGAAAGAAAAATAGCTGCAACATTGTACTGATGCATCTCCATTGAACCATTTTTGGAAACATGTAGCCCAGAGTTCAGATTCAATAATGTAACACAAAGTACATTTCTAGTGTCTGATGCATTCTCGGACTTTATTTTTATCCTTGCCATTGTAGGAAATCTGGTTTTACCAGGTATGTATGTTGGTAAACAGAATTCTCAGCATTCACTTCGTTTCACTTAGGCGTGATCTGTGTGGCCCGGTGGAAGCCAGGAATCACGATCCATGGATCACTACCCTATTCTTGCCGCTTTTCCCCCCAGGGCAGGAAGAAAGTTGATTCATGAGCTTGTGGGTCTGGCCAGCTTAGATTGGGGGTTCCTTCCTCTGTTTGCTAACCCATCCAACTTCCTCTAGTGGTTGTACTGCTGGGGCTGGGCTCCTAAAGGAGACCAGCAAGGATGGTATCTGAGAGGGATTCTGTGCCTCGGAAGAAAGTTCACTGTGCATGGCACAACCTGAGGAACACTGAGATAAATGGAATCTGTGCATCATCTTATAGGCACCTTGTCATGGTTGCAGAAGTTCTTCTAGCAGTGTCAGAATAGACCCAATCCCTTTGAAGTGGCCACACTGATGAGTTTGAACACCTTGTTGGTGAACAAGGAGCTAAGGAGGCTGTAGTGGAGGTGACTTGGAATTTGTACAGTTCTAGAGTCAGCCTGATGTCCAGTTTCTTTTTGCTTGGGCAGGTCATTGAGGGTGGACTACACGTGCACTGGCCATGAATGAAAGAAACATGAGCCTGTGTTTGGATACTTACATATTTTCCCATGTTGCTTATTGGAATAGTGCTCTGGAAAGTTGGAGTGAAGGATTTCACTTTCTACTCTACTGTAGACTGGATTTTTCTCAAGTTTCTTTGCCATCTCTGTACCAGATGGGAGAGTATGGCTATCAATGAAAGTTTAGAGGAGTGTAAACCAATGACAGGTACGTGGCACCAGGCTCTTTGTGTGATGTTGTTATGACCCACCTAACCAGATTTTGGTGGTCTTTTTCTGAAACCTTTGGACAGAATGAAGACCTTTTCTCCTTTCTTCATTTTAATCCTATTAATTTGTAGCTGCTGTTTGAACTAGTTTGGAGCAAGGCTCTTGAATGTAATTGGGAGGGTAACGTTAAGTGAGAGGAAGGGCAAAATCTATAGCAATTTCATTGTAAATCATTGCCTTGACTCATGAGGCAGCTACAAGTTCTAAATAATGCCAGAGATAATCGAGATTTATTACAACAAATTAAAGGCTAATCAGAGTGTGTCCTGAGATAAACAACATGGTAAAACAAACATAAGTGGAAAGCACGAGTTGGTAAAAGACTCACGAGTATGGGCAGTAGTAGAAAACCAAAGTCCGTTCATGGCTCACTTACTTTGTATATTTCTGCACTGTTCCATGTGTAGATGGGAGATGATTGGAAATAATGCTTAACCACATTCATTTGTTCAACAAGCACTGTCTATTTTGTGTGGGTGGATACTCCATGAGGTAGAACAGACAAATGAGCCACAGCCCCCTCATGCTAGGAGTTCCTGGTCTGACACAACCATGGGAGGATGTAAATAACAATGAAGGTATATGATTAGGAACCTGACAGAATGGGTGGGGTGGGGGGGCAGGCTGAGGGGTTCCATCAGTTGAGAGTCTGACTCTTGATTTCGGCTCAGGTCATGATCCCTGGGTCGTGGGGTTGAGCCCTGAGTCAGGTTCTGCACTGAGTGTGGAGCCTGCTTAAGATTCTCCCTCTGCCCTTCCCCCCAACTGGTACACATTCTCTCTATAATAAAAACAAAACAAAACTAAAAAACCCCAGAGCCAAAAAACAAACAGACTGAACCCTTGGTTTTGTGGGCCTGGGAGATGGCTCACTGGCTGCCATGACAGGGCTGGCCACTTACAGAGGCATGTTGAGTTTGAGTCCTAGGGAGGGCCTGCTTTTGGGTAGGGTGGCCCAGGAGATGGGGATGTCTCTGAGAGATGGAACTGATGCTGTTGAAGGAATGAGGACATGAGTAGATCTGTGCTGGTGTCTTTGTTAGGTGGTGGCAGATGGTTTCAGAAAGTAAATAGGGGCTAGACAGAGTGTTAAATGCTGTGCATGGGTGCTTCCTACAAGCAGCATTTCCAAATGGGGAGAAATGAGAAATGTTCTTCATTCTCTAGAACTTGTAATTAAACTAAATGGACCTAGAGAGTTAGTTTCTTAGCATTGAAACAAAACAAAACAAACTAAACTCTTGTTGGGATTTTATAACTCAGTTTAATTCTAATAGGTTTTTTTTTTTTTTTTAATTCCTTAAGGGTTCCAGGGCTAGGCAGTTGTGCAATGATCAGGGCTTACAGGATCTCTGTACCCTGATTTATGCCATCGTATCAACCTCTTCTGATATATATATATATATATATATATATATATATATATTTTTTTTTTTTTTTTTTTTCCCAGTAAAGTAAAAAAAATTATGCTGAATTACTGCTTCTTTTTAGTGGAGGAGTTTTACTGTGAGGGTTATCAATTAAGAAAATCCATCTCCTGAATACTATCTTCTGAGTCAGCAATAAAGATGTTACAAGATTTGGGGGGGAAATATGGCCTCATTGCCTGAAAGGCAGAAAGATAGTGCTAAGTAAAAATCAATAAGCTACTTCTGTTAAAACAATAAAGAGAGCAAAATAATCTTGAAACATGTTGACCCTTTGCTTAGTGTAGAGAGTTAACTTAACCTAATTTAGCCTTTACATGTCATATTCATTTTGATGGCTTTCCGCTTTAGTATTTTGACCTCCTTTTAGCTTGTGGGGTTGTGAAGTCTCAGATCATCTCCAAACTTGGCTCTGTCGAGCCCTAGTGGGTCTGTGGAGCCTCTTTGGGGACCGATTGATGTGAACGAGGGGGACTAGGCAGGCTCTGCCCCCCACCCTTCACCCAGACCACTGGTACCCTTCCCCCCAGGGCAACCCTGTATTCACCTGGTTTGTTCACACTCCTGCTTAAGCTTTTACTTGAACAAACTTGACTTTACAAAGTTTGAAAACCTTTGGTCCAATCCGGAGGTTTGGTCCAAAAAGCAATTATTTTGGACACACCAGCCAGATTTCTGGACTAGTGAATAGATGGTCCCAGATAACACCATTTCTGGATTCTTCTTGTCACAGAGGGTGCATATTTGGTCACATCTGTAAGGATAGGCATGTTATAAAGACACACAATCAATCAGCTTGTAGGCATGGGGATTTTATTTTTTTTTAAGGTAAACATTCTAATTGGCACATCTTCGAAAGCCTTGACCTTTAGCTTCTTTTCCTTAGTCTCCACCATGTCTTTATTTTGTGGTGCCTTCCGGGGCTGGAGAGGAACAAAATATAAATGCTTTAAAGGGAACCAAGCTTTAGCTCACTTGTACCCATAACTGCTGAGGTGCTGATGATTTTTAATGTTTTTTCCTAGAGAATAACAATTTGCTACAGAAGGATGACAATGTTTATCCTTGAATCCACCAAAGGCCTAGTTGTTTCCTGTTGTATCTTCCTTCTCCTTCCTTTGCTATGGACCTATCTGGGCAGAATTTCCATTTTAATAGCTTAATTAGGTAAATATGACCTGAGTAGGTTCCCTTTCAAAAAGGTTGCATCTGAGGTTCCTTTAATTGCCTGTCTGCCTCAATTCTGAGTTTTTCTAGGAGGATTTATTTATTTAAGAGCTAGTTTTGAATAATATTCAGGATACTAAATTTGATTAGCTCAGAAAAAATAAATTGCTAATTTTATCTATAAAATGAAGTTCTGTTCTGGGTCTCTCCTCTCCATCTTCCACACATATACACACACAAACAGATGCCTGATCTACACCTACTTTAACTCCCTGAAGTTTAACCAACACCTACTTTAACTCCCTGAAGAGAGTGAGCAGAGTAATTTGGAGCAGTGCTATGTTAGAGCAACATAGCAGCCCTCACTTTCCTGCAGTCACAACTCCTGGAATCCTAGATTAATGTAGAATGAGAAAAGCCTGGTTTGATGAGTTGAATCTTAGAATTTATTGGGCACCGTGGTGAGGCACTTGCCATGAAATCAAGCAATGGTCTTGAGCTCAGCCTGACTCAGAGAAACCTTCACAGTGATTTTATAGGTTCAGGATGACAATCAGGGTATCCCATTGTTCTCCTCCAGGCTCACCCAGAATGCTTGATGAAAGGGATGTGGAGGAGAAGGGTCATTATTAGGACGGCTGGCAGCCTGGGTTCTTAGTCTCCAGGATGTCTCCTCCGGTCTTCTTGGAAACTCTTGACACTTCATGGTTTTCAAGCATCCACTCCTAAATA
The DNA here is from genome assembly GCF_022837055.1 of Prionailurus viverrinus. Lineage (NCBI taxonomy): Eukaryota > Metazoa > Chordata > Mammalia > Carnivora > Felidae > Prionailurus > Prionailurus viverrinus. The sequence goes on from NC_062563.1 coordinate 75,243,907, forward strand.
CTGAAGAAACTAGGATTTCCTTTGATATCCCATATCAGATCTCAAAAGTCCCCCATTTATAACCCAGGCAGGAGACTGTAGGCATTCTTCACCCGTTTCAAGGGGTTTCTTAGGCATGCAGGCCTGGGGTCTAATGCAGGCAGAAAGGAGAGGAAGAAATCTTTTGACCTTGGTGTCAAAGTCTGGGCCTCCTGAGCCATCCTCTGAAGGCCCTCTGACCAGATCACAGAATGAAGGTGGCAGATTTGACTGCACTATCTGAGTTCACATCCAAGTCATCTTTAATATTCAGTCTTGATAGGGTAATTATATCCTAGCTCACTTGTACAGATGGCTGTGGTACAGTGATTTCACAGAAAGTAAATAGAATGCTAATTTATTGAATGCAACTTATTTGAAAGTAAATAATCTTGCAGAGTCTCTTGTGCCGTCTTTTTTCTGCTTCTTATAAAGAAAATTAAAACAGACAAACAAAATCCTAGTCATTTACAAGATTAATTTAGGCCTGGGTGATACTTTGTAAAAATTACAAAGATACAAATAAGAGTCTGTTCTTCCCCTCCCCCCCTACCTTTTGGAACTAGATGTTGGCTTGGATACAGGACTCCCTACTAAGTAGTCTAGAGGAAAATGGCCTTTATTGGTTAATACTTTTATTTTGGGCAAAGATTTTAATCTGTAGTGAACTGTAATGAACTACCTATACTGGATGCAACCTAGGAGAATTGATTATTTCCATTCTAGGTTCTTAACAATTTACATTAGTTTACGACCTTACATGAATCTAGATCAGATGGTTGCTTTGCGTATTCAGAGAGGCCAAAATGCAGCATAAGGAAAGGCTAAATAAGTCATCTGTCAAAATGGGTATTTATCCATCATTCACTTATACATTTATTTTTGATTGAGCTACTGCTTTGTTCCAGGCTCTGTGCTCACCTTTGATTCCATAACTGAGTTCCTGCTCTGCTTTGTAGGTCTTGGATCCCAGCCATGCTGCTTGAGCTCCTATTTGTGCCTTCCAAACTTGTCCTCTGGCTTTTGTTGTCCTAACCATGGCTTGAGGTGTTAGAGTAGGATCTTCTGATCTGTTGGAGATTGAAAACTAAAGCAAATCCTGGAGTGTCTTTAGGAATATTTTTGGAATTTCTCAGCCTTTACGAGGGCTGCCTGTCAGCCTGGTGTTGTCTAAGGAAAAGCAGCAACAAAAGCTGGTATGGTGCAGAGTGGCAATGGCAAGGTGGTCTGAACCACTGACCGTGTGCCCTTTAAAAGTGGCTGTCATCAAGGACGCATCTCTATATAGGACCTGAGAAGCTACAAGCTGGTGATCCAAGGACTGAATCCAGTCACAGTCATGTTTTGTTTGGCCCACGCAGTGTTCTAACAATGGGAAAAATCACTTACAAGTTTCTGACTTTTTTTTTTAACGTTTATTTATTTTTGAGAGAGAGAGAGAGAGGAAGACAGAGTACGAGTGGGGGCGGGACATAGAGAGAGGGAGACACAGAATCCGAAGCAGGCTCCAGGGTCTGATCTGTCAACACAGAGCCCGACGCGGGACTCAAACTCACAAACCAAACTCACAAAGCCAAAGTTGGATGCTTAACCGACTGAGCTACCCAGGCGCCCCGAGTTTCTGACTTTTCTTAATAAATGGGAGGGTCTCCTGACACATGGCCCTCAGCTCCCACATGGGAGCGGTCAGTGGCAATAGAGCAGCGGCTACCTTTCTCTTGAGATGTTCTAGTTTTCCATTGTTGTGTGACAAACCATCTTGGCACTTAGTGTTGTAAAATAGCAGCCCTTTCACTGTGCTCGTGGCATCTGGGAGTTGGGAATTCGGACAAAGCATAGTGAGGGTGGTTTGTTTCTATTCCACAGTGGCTGGGGAAAACCCTCTGAAGGAGTAGTAATTTACATATGTGCCTGGGCAGGATGGCTTGAGGCTTCTTGGGAATCCCCCAGATAGGTATGCAGCTTCCAGGCTTTCCATGTATTCTTTCTATGTGCGTTCTGCAGCATGGCAGCCTCAGAGTAGTCTGTCTGCCTAGATCGTGACACGGTGATCCAAGATCAGGTGTTCCAGCTGGACAAGGCAAAAGCCGCCTGGCCTCTTAGCACCTAGCCTCTGAGATCATACTGCGTCACTTGTCTTGTATTCTATTGATCTCAGCAATCTCAAACCCAACAAGGTGTAAGCAGAAGGACCAGAGACTCCACCTCTTGATGGGCTAATTGTACAAAACGTTGGCAACCATGTTTTCAGATCAACGAGGGGAGCAAACTGGTTCTTTTGTTCTAGTCTTCACCACCCCCCATTATATTGCATCCAGGCTGTTTTACTGATTTCTTTTTTCAAATGTCTTATTTATTTTTGAGAGAGAGAGACAGACAGAAAGGGACAATGCAAGTGGGGGAGGGGCACGGAGAGGAGGGCAAAGGATACAAAGCAGACTTTGTGCTGACAGCAGACAGCCCGATGCGGGGCTCCAACTCACGAACCGTGAAATCATGACCTGAGCCAAAGTCGTACGCTCAACCAACTGAGCCACCTGGGCATCCCTTTACTGATTTCTGTTATCTGTCCCTAAGGACATTTGCATTAGGGATTATTGCTTTTCCTTAGTACTTCCAACTTTAGATGAACTCTAACTAAAATTAGAATTTAGAAATCATCTTCTGTCAATGTTTATAATGATAAATCTAAGTATTCCCTTTAGGGAAAGAGTGGAAGGCAATGTAGGCTCATACTGCAAACTTGTTTTTGGAAGTGGTGTATGAGGTTTTGCTGGGGGGAGATAACCCACTGAGGTATATGATTCGCGCTCATGTTGGCCATGTTCTGTATTTGCACTTGTAGAAGGGGGCTATCTTACTCAAGTAGTCGCTAACTTATTTCTTCACCTTGGATATGTGCATTTCCTCCTGCATTTCCTTATTCTAGAGACTATGGGCCAAGTCATTTGTTTACTTTCTTAATTATTTAAAAAATATCCTGTGGGTGTTATCACTATTATAAAGTCTTATTTAGGAGTGCTATGCTACAAGGAGTTTAGAATTAAAGCAACCACAGTTTAAAAAGACACTTACAGGGTGCCTGGTTGGCTCAGTCAGTTAACTGTCTGACTTTTGATTTCAGCTTGGATCATGATCTCGTGGTTCCTGAGTTCGAGCCCCGTGTAGGGCTCTATGCTGAAACAGCAGAGCCTAATTGGTATTCTCTCTCTCCTTTCTTTCTGTCCCTCCCCCGCTTGTGTATGTGCCCCTCTCTCTAAATAAACAAATAAACAAACATTAAAAAATTTAAAAAGATACTTAAGGAAAAGTATCTAAAATTACATGTTTTCATGTTCACCTAATGCTGTCCTTCCAGTGAAGCTATCACAGTTGTCCTGGTTGGGATGGATACTGGGTGTCCTCTCAGTCTCTTCCTTGCCCATCATCCCACACTGGCAATCAATTTGGCAATTTGTTCTCCTAAATATTCTTCTATCTGTTCCTTGTCCACTGTCACTCTCTTAGCTCAGACCCACATAATTGGGACTTCTGTTAGTAGCCCATCTACCTAGATATTCTGCTTATCTATAATCTCTCCCCATTCCAAATTGTCCTCTATTTTTTTAAAGAATCTTTTTAAGTTTATTTATTTATTTTGAGAGAGAGAGAGAGAGAGAGAGAGAGAGAGAGAGAGCATGAACAGGGGAAGGGACGAGAGAGAGGGAGACACAGAATCTGAAGCAGGCTCCAGGCTCTGAGCTGTCAGCATAGAACCCAAAGCAGGGCTTGAACCCATGAATTGTGAACTCATGACTCGAGCCAAAGTCAGATGCTTAACCAACTGAGTCACCCAGGTGCCCCAAATTGTCCTGTATTTTAAGAGTGATCTTCCTAAAACCTCCATCAGATCATGTTAGTTCCCTGCTAACAAACTGACTGTGTCATCACTATGTTTCTGGATAAAACATTCTCCTTTTTGTAAAATGGCACAGGTGGTCCTATCTGATCTGGAACCAGCTTACCTCTTAGACCTCATTTCCAAATTGTTCCTCCCCACTCCAGTGCACCAGTCATAACTGGCCACTTGTTTTCAGGCACTCTTTGGATACTCCTGGCTAAATCCTAGAATGGAAGTCTTTGCTGGCATCTGTCTTTCCCATTCTGTGCTAAATGATCCATATTTGGGTTTCTGTAGCATGCCGTTATCCATTGTAATAATTATTTTCCACCTAGCTTTCCAATTCGAATTCAGATTTCTTGAAGGCAAAAACCATCTCTTGTCTCCATGTATCCATGCTGGGCATAGGTAGGACTTTTGGTAAATGTTTATGGAATGCCTGGCTCACTGACCAATCACCTACTGGTGATTCCCTGCCAGAATTATTCTTGCTGAATAGCATTCTATTCAGCTCTAGGATAGAGGACCCTATTCCAGTTTTGTGTTTGACAGGGAAGGAATCCTTGTCTGTGCCTTTCACACTGACAGGGATCGTATACCATGTATTTGGGAGGAGAACAATGAAGATCTTCTAAATATGTGTCTTGACGATATATTTGTGTATATTACAAAAGTAGAAAGTGGTAAATCTAGCCCTCCCTGGTAAATGTCAGGAAAAACCTTTGTGTGCACCTGCACATTTCTTAGTTCCTTAAGTGAGCAGCCCGAATTTCTACCAAAACTTCTATTGGGATCATCATGAATAGTAGGTGGGACACGGGTTGGGAAACCTGGCATGCTCTGCAAATACTGGTTCTAGTTTCTTCCCAAGGTACATACCCTAAGGGACAGCTTACTTCATTTCTCAGAGCCTCCCTTTACTTACAAACTTATAGGTACCAGATAAGAGTAGCAGTTGATAAATGTTAGTTCCTGTCCTTCCTCCAGAGGAGAAATAATAGTGCACCTAATTTTATGTTTGTCAAACAGACAGCTGGATAGCCCTGTCTTTCACATCTTAGCTCCCTATTTTGTCATTTTTGAAAAATGTTTATTTTTGAGAGAGAGAGAGAGAGAGAGAGAGAGAGAGAGAAAGAAAGGCAGAGTGTGAGCTGGCAGGGCAGAGAGAGAATCTGAAGCAGGCTTCAGCCTCTGAGTTGTTGCACAGAGCTGGATGCGCGGCCTGAACCCTGATATCACAATGTGAGCCAAAGTCAGTTCCTTAACCGACTGAGCCACCCAGGCGCCCCTTCCTATTTTGTCATTTTAATCTCAGCATCTTAGGAAATTGTAAGCCTCATATTGCAAGTTAATCATTGCTAACTGAATATAAAGAAGATATAACATCAGAGCATCAAGGGAAGGAAATGAGAAGACCTCTCAACTGACTCTACGGTCTTGGTTAAGGCTCTACCCTTAAAAAAAAAAAGGCTCTACCCTTTTATCAGATGACAACTTTCAAATGGATCACCTTGGTCACTATTCTCTATAAGAGAAGAAATGAGCACTTGAATGTGCTTGAAGTATGTCTAGAATTTCCGTTTCAAGCTCCCTGCTTAGTCTGGGCCCCTGTTGCCTGCTATTAGGGTATTAGGCCAATATTTCACATTTACCTGTATTTCATTCCCACCTTGTGAATACAAGCTCAGCAGGCTTGGGTAGCAAGGCAGTACAGTAACAACTGGGACCCACACTCTTGTTTTATGAAAAGTTGAGATTTGGCTGTGATTGGCAGCAGGTTCTTCGTGTTGCCAAGAGCTGAAGCTAAAATTACTTATGTTTCAAACAAAAGTTCTTCTAGGAATTGGCTTTTTCTAGGAGATTGGAGGAAGAGGGGAGATAGATGACTTTTGTCTGAATACTCAGACTCTAGGATCTAGGCCAAACAGGGATTGAGCTGCCTCTTAAAATTTTTATTATTATGCTCTCTAGGAACCTCTTGAAAAGAGACTAATGCACTTTTAATGACTGGATATTAAAGAGTATTTATATCAAGTATTAAAAAGTTGCTGTGGAAGCGATTTTTCTTTCTTGCCTCAACTCAGACACAGTAGGCGCAAAGTCTAATAACTGAAAATAGAAAAACCAAAAATTGTGTGTTCTCATAAATGTGACCTGATCACGTATGACCCAGTTTGGGTGGGGCAACCCTCAGTATTCAATTGGAATTTTGGCGAGGAGCGTGCATGTGTGGCAGGTGGGTGGAAGGAGATGTGGCACTAGGTATGTCCCATAAAGCTGGAGAGGCATTGGGAACTGGGCTCTACTGACAGTATGTGGTGATTGCGAATGTTCTCCTAGGACAGTACTACATAGTTGGGCAAAGTGCACTATGTAAAAGTTGACATTAGTGTATATGTCACATATTAAGAGTATAGGCTTTGAGGTTAGACAGGATTTTCAGTCTTGCCTTCCCCACTTGCTACTTATGTGGCCTTTGACAGATTACATATCCTCTTTGGGCCTGAGTTTTCTTTTCCTTTTCTTTTTCCTTTTCTTTTTTCCTTTTCCTTTTCCTTTTCCTTTTCCTTTTCCTTTTCCTTTTCTTTTTCCTTTTCTTTTTCCTTTTCTTTTCTTTCAGATGTTGGGAATGTTAAGAGTCCACATATATCAAACGTTTAGATTGATATCTGCCATTGATAAGTGTACTGTAAATGTCTCTGGTGAATTATTAGAATTTTCCACTGATGGCCACACTACTTGGAAACTGTATGTGAGAATCAGTCTAGCAAAGGGGAAAGCCTTTATCTGCATGCTAATTACCCAGTGGGTGAACTTTCAATTTGCTGGCCAAATTCCTGTATTATTCCCTAGATGATAGCTAGTATCTAAGGTGACCGGAAGATGGCACAATTAAAGAAAAAAATGGGAAAGTAAGAGTTTGTGTAAATCATAGTTAACCATTGAATTTATTTGTGGATCAAAGGTAGACCTGAATTCACATTCAGACAGTCTGAGCCTTGAGTCTGGACTTCTAACCTCATCAACATGAAAAGTGGTATACCTCCTTCTTCCCCCCAAGAATAATGACTTCATTATCTTTGCAATAGTGGCACATTATCATAATACAAAATTTATTGAAAGAATAAGGTAAAAAAAAACAAAAACAAAAACAAAAAAGACCTCAAATTGTATTATCCAGAAATAAACACCATTCATTTTTGTGAACTTTCTATACCTCTCCCCACACTTAATATAGATGAAAGGCAGATGGATAGAAATTATTGTACAAAATGGAGATAAATCTACCCCCCACCCTTTTGAAAGGATTGCTGTGGATAAATCCTGGGCAACCTGATTTTTATTCCTCCCCATAAATGTGATTTGCTTTTCTGCCTTGGAAATTTTCCAGTGAACTTCCCCTGTGTATGTCTTGCTGTTGATGCTTCAGAAGTTTTTCCTGGGATGGAGAGGGACTGTTGATGTGGCCACTTTTTAATTTCCAGAAATTATCTTTTATTACATCTTTAAAATATTTAGCTTTCTTATTATAACATGTAACAGAGGAAATAGAATTAAATGGAATTAAACTACAATGACAGTTCAAAGAATTCAAGTAGCCACCACCCAGGTGAAGACACAAATCCTATCTGCCTCCCTAGAAGCTCCTTGGTATCCCCTTTCCCATTCCAGCCCCTTCTTCCCATGGAGGTGCCTGTGTCCTGACCGAGAGATCCCACCCTCTGGTTTTCTTTATAGTCTGTACCAATTCAGGACCTGATTGCTGGTGGCAAGTATAGCCTACTTGAGCTCATACTGTATGTATGCTTTAATTACAAATGATATTGAACATCTTGTGTGTGTTAACCATTTGAAAATCTTCTCTGGTGAGATGTCTGTTCAGATCTTTAACCCATTTTACAACTGAGGTATTTATTTTATTTGTTTTATTGTTGAATTTTTAAGAATTCTTGGTATATTTTGGGTACAATTCCTTTCCCAATAGGTATTTTGTAAGTATTTTCTCCCAGTCTGTGGCTTGTCTTTTCATTTTCTTTTTTTTTAAAATATTTATTTATTTTTGAGAGAGAGACAGACAGATTGTGAGTGGGGGAGGAGCAGAGAGAGAGGGAGACACAGAATCCGAAGCAGGCTCCAGCCTCTGAGCTGTCCACACAGAGCCTGACACGAGGCTCGAACTTGTGAACAGTGAGATCATGACCTGAGCCGAAGTCAGTTGCTTAGCCAACGGAACCACCGAGGAGCCCCTGTCTTTTCATTTTCTTAAGTGTCTTTTGCAGAACAGAGTGTTTCAGTTTTAATGAAATCTAACTTAACATGTTTTCTTTCATGGATTTTGCTTTTGGTGGTATATTTAAAAATTCAAAGTCAAATCCAAGGTCACCTAGTTTTTCTCCTATGTTATCTTCTAGGGTTTTTTTACTTTTATATATTACATTTAGATATATGATCCATGTTGAAAGGTGTAAGGTTAGTGTCTTTTCTTTCTTTCTTTCTTTCTTTCTTTCTTTCTTTCTTTCTTTCTTTCTTGCATACCGACAGACAGCACAATTTGTTGGTAATTTGTTAATTACCTTTGCTTCTTGTCCAAGATCAGTTGGCCATATTTATGTATTTCTGAGCTCTCTATTCTGTTACACTGATATATCCATCTGTCCTTTTGCTTATTCTGTACTCTGTTGATCACTGTGTAGCTTTGTAATTGTAGAAATTGGGTTTTGTGAGTCCCTAAAGTTTGTTGTTCAGTGTTGTGTTGGCTCTTCTGTCTTTACATTTTCACACAAACTTGAAGTTATTTGTTGATGATATCCATGAAAGAGTTTACTGGGCTTTTGATTGAGATGCCCTTGAACCTATAGATCAGTTTGGGAACAGTTGCTTTCTAAACAAAATTAAGTTTTATAAATCTATAAGCACAGCATATCTCCATTTATTGTAAATGATACTGTTTAAATTTCAAATTACAATTGTCCATTTTTGGTATATAGGAAAACAATGGACTTTTATGCATTAACTTTGTATTTTGCTATGCTGGCTTCTTAATTCCAGGAGGGTTTTTTTCCCTCCACTTCTGTATGTTCTATATAGACAATCATGTCCTCTGTGAGCAAAGATAGTGTTATTCCTTTCCAATTTGTATACTTTTCATTTCCTTATTGTTCTAGGTAGGATGTCCAGTGTGATGTTGCCTAGGCTTGGGGAGAGAGGACATTCTTGCCTTGTGCTGGCCCTGAGGGGCAAAGGATCCAGTGTGATAGTAGCTGTAGGATTCTTGTAGATGTGTGTTTTTATCAAGTTGAAATTCCCTTCTTTGTTCAGAGATTAAGGGAGTTCTTATTGTTAAGACTTTTTATCAAGAATGGGTATTAGGTTTTGTCTAAATGCTTTTTCTATACTGATCTTTTTCTATGTGATCATTTGATTTTCCTTTTATTAGTATGTATTTTTTTAACTTGCTCACTTTTTGTTTTTTTGAAGCTGAATCTTGTTTTAAGACTCACCAATCTTGTATAGGTAGTTGCAATTTATATATTTTTAACATTGTATAAACAAGGGTTGGTAAACTCTAGCCCATAGGCAGTGTCTAGCCCACTGCTTATTTTTATATGATTTACAAGCTGAGAATGATTTTTATGTTTTTAAGTGTTTGAAAAGATCTAAAGAAAAATTTGACATGAAAATTATGACCTTCAGATTTCATTGACGATAAATGAAGTTGAATTAGAACACAGTCATGCTAATGTGTTTATGTAGTGTCTGTGGCTGCCTTTGTGCTCCCGTGGCAGAGCTGGGTAGTTGTGATAGAGATCCTAGGCTCTCCAAGTGGAAAATATTTACCATCTAACACTTTACAGGAGATGTTTGCTGACCCCTGCTGTATAGTAGTCCACTGCATGAATGTTCCACAAAATGTGTACCCATTGTACTGATGGGCTTAAGGATGTTACTGGTTTTTGGCAATTATAAAAAAGCTGTTAGGAACATTTTTATGCATGTATACACATGCATGCAAGCATGTGTGCCATTGTTGGGTGTGTACTTTGGAGTGGCATTGCTAACTCCTGGATTGTGTCTGTCTTCAGCCGTAAGGGGTAATGCCAGAGTAGATGTTAGTAGTAACATTCTCTTGTCACTAGCAGTGGATGAAATTCCCATTGCTCCATATGCTTGCTGATAACCATTATTTGTAGGACTTAACATTTTTGTCAATGTGATAGCTGTGACCTAATATTTAATTTATGTGTTGATTTGTTCTTTCTTGACCAGTGGGACCTATTGTACAGTACATTTCTGCATTCTTTACTTCCAAAGCACCAATTATATGTATGTTGTCTCCCTCTCCTTCCCTTTTATGGTAACTTAATTCCATCCACCTGGTTTTTTATTGTGATTTTTAACTGTATTTATTTCACATATTTCTTCCTAATGTTTTCATCTCAGTAATATTTTCATGTCTTTTTTTTTATCTGAACTCCACCCCCTCTCCCACACCACACACATACCTTTGAGCTTGTTTCTCTGTTTCATGAGCAGTTTTATCTAAAACTTCTCAGCAGACATGGGGAACTATCTCCCTGAGAGAATCTTCTGTTTCAGTGCATGTGTGTGTGTGTGTGTGTTTTCTCTTGTGTTGTTCATTTTTACTCATGGGGCAAGGGAAATAGGAACTGGGATAATCTGAAGTTTCCATTTCAGTTTTTGTTTCAAAAGTCCTCTCACCAAATAGGTTACTGCCTTTGCCATGTGTGTTTGTCCTCCCTTAGATTTAACCTTGAACAGGTGATGGGACTCACAGCAAAGACACTGAAGTTAGAGGCTATGACACCTACTCTCCTGCTGACTGGCTCCTTCCTCTAAGTGTAGGTCATGGGTAACACCAATGCAGGTGTGAAAATGGTTTGTGTGAGCTGTGTCTCCTGTGACATTCTGTGGCATCTTCTGCCTCTTTCTTACCTCCAGATATGTTCCCCATAACCACCCCCTGCAGACCTATGCCTCTCCATCTAGTTGCCCTAAACCTTGGGTGGGCCTCTCCCCGAGGCCTAGTCTGACCTGAGCTTTAGGGTAACCTGTTTCCTGTAATGGATGAGGAGGGTTATGACCTTGTTGAGGTGTGCTTTGTAGTTTGCCTTTTGGAGTTGCCTCTGTGTTCTTGTCCCAAAGAAGTTTCTTCTATATTTAAATTTTTTGGTGGTTTTGAAGATGAATTCTTTGCTTAGCCATTTTCAACTGGAAGTCATGACATTTTTTTGATGCTGTAAAAATAGATGAATGTTTGATGTTAGAAGCTAAAATAAGTGGGTAATATTTTGCTTTTTTATCCACATGTGATGATGCCATGTAAAGAGAGCCAGCATTTGTAAGGTGTTTTCTTCCCAAAATTATAAACATCAAGAATGGAAGGAAAGAAGACTTTTCTATATGGAGTAAAAACAAAATTCTGAAAATAATGATGTTCTGTCTAAAAGCTTAATGTAGTGTATCTTAATTATCCAAGGATTAAAGCGTATGATGTATAGTTATTACATTGTACATGAAAATCATGGCAAACATCCTAATATACATCTTTGAACGTGATTTGCCAATGTTTTTTTGTTAGTCATAATTATCTCTTTCTTAATTAGGTTTGCCTCATTATTGGTTTCTTAAAATATGTGCATATTTTAAGGATCATAGGGAAGTCAATTTATGGAAAAGCATCATTAAATTTGTTTTACAGGCTCTGAGTTGTTCCTGCTGAGGTTCGGGGACATATGGCATCTTGTCTGATACAACATCTTGTGTGAAAAATCTTGCTCAGAAACCAAAACAAAAGCAACAAAAAATGAGAATAAACTTCAGCAGTGTAAAATTTTCCCCAGTCAAAATGCTTTTAAGTAATCTCAGCAAATGTATCGTACATTGGGACAGTGGATATAGTGCTTAGTATCCTCTATTTGTGAGGAAGAAGAGTTTAAAAACTAACTTGAAAATGGGAACACTAGTATTCATATAGTAATCTAAAATATTTAAAGCCAAAACTATACTTGTTTAAGAAGCGCGAAGACATTCCCTACTTTTTTAAAAATTCAGAGTCTTTTTATTACAGTAGCAATAGGTAAACATTTAGAAAATTCTACAATACAAGAAAATCTCTACCACTAGAGATTACCGTTAACAATACATTTTATCAGGTCTGTTTCTGTGTACCTGTTTTTTAGCCAAAAAAAAAAAAAAAAGATCCTCTTTTGCATGCCATTTTATAATATCTTTTCCCCCATTTAATAATCACCAACTTTTCATGCCAATGGATTTATGTCTTACATATTACGGTTCACATTCAAATGAACAATTCCCTCAACTATCCTCATGAGCTGCTTTGTCCAGTGAGGATTGTATCTCAGTTCTCTGTTGGCATCTGGTTGCCATGTTCCTTCAGTTCCTTTTTTCCTTTTTTCCTGTGACACTGATTTGTTGAAGAAGCTTGACAAGTTGTCTTGTGCCCAGTGGTATTTAGTGTGACTTTTTTTTTAGAAATTGTATTTGACTTCTTGAATCATTTAGTTCACTTTAAAAAAATATTTTTTTTTTCCAACGTTATTTTTGAGAGACAGAGACAGAATGCCAGCAGGGGAAGGGCAGAGAGAGAGGGAGACACAGAACACAAAGCAGGCTCCAGGCTCTGAGCTGTCAGCACAGAGCCTGATGTGGGGCTCGAACTCATGAACTGTGAGATGATGACCTGAGCCAAAGTTGGATGCTTGCTTACCTGACTGAGCCACCCAGGCTCCCCCATTCAGTTAACATCTTTAGGGAGGACCAGAAATAAGAGGAGAAGGAGGACCTAAATGTGTCACTGAACTGATAAAATCCTTTTCTCTGCAAAGGTATGCTAGTTATTATTTACATTTTTGGTCTGTGAGATGTCGTCTCCCAAACTGTGAGGCTTGGAATTCACCAGGCCCTCTCTTTATCTTTTACTATATTAACAAGGTCAATTGTCAGCATCGGTTTACTGAAGAGGTTGGTAGTAAAGCAGGGTGCCTTTGTTGGATTTTGTTTAGACTGTTGTTTGCCTTCAGGCTCACTTTGTGTATATCTACCTGTGCGTGCATGTGTGCCCTCACAGATACATTGTGTCTGCCCCCCTCCCCTGACCATGAGGTCCACTGCTAAAAGCAATGGAATGGAGTGCCACAGTGTTCCATGCCTTGTTAGATATTCTGTGAGATAAAGATGACTAACACAAAGATGAATAACAGATTCCTCTCTCAGGGATCTCTATGGAATCATGGAGAAAAGATCTGCCAGAAATATGAAGAAATAATGTTAGAGGATACTCTTGGCTCAGTAAAAAAAAGATGATCTGACCTTGTATTTAAAATCCCCTTGGTGCACCCAGGTGGCTGAGTCGGTTAAGTGCCTGGCTCTGGATTTCAGCTCAGGTCATGATCTCATGGTTCGTGGGATCGAGCCCCGCATTGAGCTCTGTGCTGACAGTGAAGAGCCTGCTTGGGATTCTCTCTCTCCTTCTCTCTCTGCCCCATGCATGTGAGCACGCTCTCTCTCAAAATAAGTAAACTTAAAAAAATCCTCTCTATTGAGGTATCATTTACCTACAATAAAGTGCACCCATTTCAAGTGTCTAGCCTTATTTTGTGACCACCCCCTATTTCATCCTGCTGCAGTAGCAGAGTGCTTGTGATGCCTGACACAAATTCCACCTCCTCCTTGCCCTTCTGACTGTTCAGGATGTTGTATGCATTTGCTGCTTTTCTTTGTCTGCAATGCCCTCCACTCCACTTGCTTCTCAAGATTCAGGCCTCATCCTTTAGCCTCACTGCTGGCTGTTAACCCCTGCTCTGTGCTCTGAGGCCTTTGTGTAGAACTCTGTTGACCACACTGAGTGTGCATAATATACTGCCATGCCACTCTGACAGCTTGTTAACTTTACTCTTGCCCTTTTATTAGCAACCTTTTTTTCTTTTCCTATTTCATCCATTTAGTAAATATTTTTCCAATGTCCATTATAGAGCAGGCTTAATGCTAGATCCTGGGGTAGATAAAACTTAGACTAAGACTTTGTCCCTTGCTTCATTGGACTGAAATACAGTAAGGGTGACAGAAACAATACAGTGTGAGCAATGTAATAGAAATACTGTGATCCCTAGTAACAAGGAGTACAGAGCCACTGATGTGGGGGACAAAGGAGCGCTTCATTGAGATTAATTTCGAAGGGTTAAAGATTCTGTGATTTGCTACATCGAGAAGAAGAAGGTCATTAGAGTATAGCAGAATGTATGCGTGAAAGCATGGCGTTCTGAAGTCAAGACACAGGGAATTCTGACATGTTGTGTTCTTGGAAGATTCTCTCTTGCGTGTGAATATATTTGCCAATGTAGATATAAATACTGCCTCCTATAATCCCTTTTAATTCCATTTTTTTAATTTAATCTTAAGCTCCACTACCCATCATTATATTCTTCACTTAAAAGGCTTGTAAATCAAGTATTTCCCTGTGCTGAATAAACATTCTAGAATTTTTTTTCTTTTAATGAAGCCAAGCTTGTATAATCTAAAAACACAGACATATCCAAGAATAAAATGTGATTAGTCCGTAAGCTATAACCAAACTTTTGTGAACAGCTTACCTTTTAATAATGATTCTGAAGAAAGATAAATGTAATTTCAAAGAATAAGCTAAGACAACAAAACCACGTGGAGTGATGCTTTGTTTTCCAGAAACTCCATCATTTAATATTCCTTTCATTATAGACAGTTTAGCAGGTCAGACATTTCTGAGAAGACAGCTGTACTTCATCCTTTCTTCTCAGTAGCTAAGTGGCATTCCGGAAGATCACTTTTCAGAAATGTCAGTGTGCTTAATGATAGGACAGACCACAAATGGATTGTCTGAAAGCTAAGTAAGACTGGCTTTATCTAACAAAATAGCAATAAAAGTTGATCTCCATTGATAACTTCTTTGATCTCCTGGCTACCAAAAATAGCTTGTAGTAACTTTTTCCATGAATCTAGAAGGAAAGAAATTAGCAGGAGGCCAAGGATGTAGGGTCTCTTGGTTCTTATATGGCTTCTCCATTCCCACCAAAGCCTTTGCCACCTCTTTTTCTGCTTCCCTGGACATTTGGTCCACTGGAATGGATCATGTAGGGGGGAAGGAAGACTTCGTTGACACTAATCCTTAAGATTTAAAGATTCTGTGTATAAAAGTGCTGACAACACTGACTTCATTTTTGGTTCTCCCTTGTGTTGATGCCCATTCTATGACCTCCTCAGGGCTACCTGTTCAGGTCCCTGGAGTTGAATGCAAGCCCTGGCTGGAAGACTTGTTCTTGGCTTCCCTAAAGTGGTTCACAGAAGGCATCACTTAAGATAATTACCGTTTGATCTCACCATTATGCCTCTTGAGTAGCCTTGGATCTTTTGTCCACCTGATCAGCCCCCACCCCCACCCCCTGCCCCATCAGTAAGTTACTCTGAACAGAACCTCGCATAAACACTATGGGATGGCCTGCTTTGTTTTTCAGTCTCAAAGTGGCTTCTCAGTTCAAAGGATGTGTTACCAACCCTCCTCTACCTTCTAACAGTGCAATTTGCTAGAGAAGCAGATCTTTTCCCCAAACAAATTTGCATTCTGTGAAAACATACACATTTAAGGTCTTCATTCTCATGATGTTTTCTGTGGTTCTTTGCTTTTCTGACTCCATTTCCTGGTACACTAATAACCAGCACTAGCTTATGAATAAGAAATGAGCCACAAATCGTTTCATAGAGCAGTCTCAGATGCGTTTGGATTCCCAGACAGCCACTCAAGAATAGAATCAGCCTATGTGCAGAGTTTCTTTTGGCATTTTAAACCTGCAACTGCCAAGGCATTTATGTCCTATCATGAAGTTGTGTACCACATATACACTTACCCTGTAGTAGATGTTCACTTAGCCAGCTTCCGCGTAACCTGCTTAACAGACCGATGCTTTCCATTTTTGCTGTAAAACATACTGATGCCCTTGGCACTTGCAGCTAGAAGGATGCTCCTTGGTAAACTTGTGTATTTCTCCCAACTAGTTGAATTGTTTACTTACCAGGAGTCAGCTGTGTGTATTCCCAAACCTGTTTGTGTCCATTGCACTTATTATTGAAATCTTGAAATTTAATGAAATCTTGCATAGATTGATGAACTATAATTGTAATTGAGAGTTATTTTTTTTATGACAAGGAAATCATATGCTATGGAAAGATTTGGTAAAGGCAACTTGTCTAATGAAAATTGCTGTCAAACTAGGGATGGGTGAGAAAATCATAACATATTTGGAAAAAATTATAAAAATTAAAGATTTTGCTAGGTTATATATATCTCACTCTTGAAAGGTTTTTGTTTATTTTTCACCACACTTTAAAGGAAAGCAAAACTAGAAAATCTGGTGATACATTTGCATTGGCTTTGGTGAACAGTGCAGTATAAACTCTTGAGAAAAGATCTTTGCCTCTATCATTTTATTTTACTTCTTTAAAGTTTTTATTTATTTTGAGAGAGAGAGAGAGAGAGAGAGAGAGAGAGAGAGAGAGAGCGAGCAAGTGCAGGCAAGCCCAAGTGAGCAGGGGAGCAGCAGAGAGAGAAGGAGAGAGAATCCCAAGCAGGCTCCCCGCTGTCAATGCAGAGCCTGATGCAGGGCTTGATTCCATAAACCGTGAGATCATGACCTGAGCAGAAGTCAACAACCAGAAGCTTAACCAATTGAGTCATCCAGGCACCCCATCTATTTATCATTTTAGAAGTGATTGCCAACTTGTGAAATTAATGAAATGACCCTTGTTATGGTGTATCTTAGGCAAAAGACTTAGAAAGCAGGGACCTCCTTTTTTAAACCTGCAGTTATGTACAGAAGAGTATTCCCTGTTAGAACCACTGAGCTGGAACATTTGTTTTATAGAAGAATGAATTTCTGGACCCAGTCAGGGAAGAAGCTGCACAGGCCCTCCAGCTATTAGGGAGCCCATCAAGGATAATTGAACCATGGAGAGTTAATGTCTTTGTAAATCTGTTTTCCTGGCACATAATATTCAGGGGCATATCAGACACATTTTCCCACCCGTTGATAATAAATGTATCCTAAGTCCCCAGTATGAGATGTGACTGGGAAGTGAAGAGACTGATTTAACCAATATACCAGAATTTATACATCCAAATGAGCTTTCTTTTTCAAAATAATGACAGTAGGAGGTTCAATAATTATTCCAAAGATTCTGTCTCTACTCAAAAATCATTTTTGGAACCCATTTGAAATTGCTTCTGAAGGCAGTTTACATGCTACATGAGAGTGTCCGTTGACTTGTTTCAGAGTTCCACTTGATTTTAAACCAATGATAGTTTAACCCATCTTGATTTGCCACCTTGGTTCCAGATAGTTACCTACCTACTTAGAAGTGCCAAGGTTTTCCACTGCTAGATTATTAAAAAGCATGCATTTCAAGTCTTAAAGATGCCCTCAAAGTGGAGTTTCAGAAAAGCCTTGAGCGATAGTGGCATCACTGAAATAAACATAAAGCATCTAATTAAGTGAATGCTTTGAAGTAGAGGGTGTTAATTTGGATATGCAAATCATTTGTTAAAAAGTTGATTTGGTCCTATTGCTTTAGAACATCCATTAGCAAATTTTTCAGAGAGCCAGACAGTAAATAGTTGAAATTTTGCAGGCCATGGGTCTGGGTCACAAGTATTCAACTATGCACAAAAGCAGTCAGAAACAATACGTAAACAAATGGGCATGGCTCTTTTCCAATACAACTCTATTTTCAAACACAGACCAACAAGTCCAATTTGGCCCATGGGCCATGGTTTGTCAAACACTGTTCTACAGAGCCCTACAAAATGAATGACCCTCATTAGTTAGTCTCCATTTCATCCTCTGAAAATATAGGTTGAGATCATTGCTTCCATCTTTGATACAATAATTACCATTTTAAAGGATTGCTACTTAGGTCAAAGAAGGAAAAAATTTCTGACCATACTAACATAAATTGCAATCTGATATTTGTAGCCAGTACCCAAAATCAGAAATCTAAAGGGGAATTTAATTCTGAAAGTGCTCACTACCTGGTCTTATTTTGACCATCACTGTTGCTGCCCCAAAGTCTGATCATACAAATATCTGGAATGGTTGCATCAGAGATTTAAGAGAGACATGACGAGATGGGTCTTCCATTCCCCTAAATAAGTCCTCTAGAATTCACTTCAACTGTCTAGTAGTACTTCGTGTCTTTCCTTCCTTTCCTCTCTGCACCTCTTCTTTCCATTCTCTCTAGTATTTTTCTTCTCGCTCTCTTCAGATCTTTAAGATAAAATTCACACATCATAAAATTCACCCACTTAAAGTATACATATCAGTGGTTTTTAGTATATTCACACTTGTACAATCATCACTGCAAACACTTTTAGAACATTTTCATTCCCCCTAAAAGAATTCCTATTTAACCCTTATCCATCCTCATTTTCCCCACAATCTCTAAGAAACCACTAATCTTTTATGTATTTATAGATTTGCTTATTGTGATCAAATAAAAAATCACATATTTATATGATTCTATAAATAAATAGAATCCTATAATGCATGGTTGTTTGTGACCAGCTTCTACCTCTCTCTCTGTCCCTACCCCACTTGTGCATGTGCTTGCTGGCTCACTTTCTCTCAAAAATAAACACTAGGAAAAAATTGTATAAATTCAAATGCTTAACTAAGCCACCCAGGTACCCCACATATACCATAGTTTTAAAATCTGTTCCTCAGTTGATGAACATTGGGGTTTCCATATTCTGGCTCTTATAAACAATGCTTCTATGAATGTCTGTGTAAAAAGTTCTTGTGTGTGGACATAGGTTTTCACAGTTCTTGGGTAAATACCAAGGAGTGGAATTGCTAGGTCTTATGACACCTATATATGTTTAACGTTTTGAGGAACTGTCAGCTGTTTTCCATAGGTGTTGCACCATTTTTGCATTCCCACTAGCAACGTGTGAGGGTTCCATTTCTCTACATCCTAATCAACATTTGTTGATGTCTGTTTTTTTATTATAACCATCCTAATGGGTATGAAGTATCTCATTGTGGTTTTGGCTTTTGTTTCTTTGATGACTTATGATCTTGAACACCTTTTCATGTTTATTGACCATTTGTGCATCTGCTTTGGAGTCTCTGAGTATTTTGCTGATTTTCAAACTGGCTTGTCTTTATTATTGAGTTTTAAATGTTTTCTAAGTGTTCTAGATTCAACTCCTTTATTATACAAACATTTATCCGATTTACAATTATTCTCCCCCCCCATTCTGTAGGTTGTATTCATTGTATAGTGTCCTTTGAAGCACAAAAGCTAATTTCAGTTAAATCCAATGTACATTTATTTTTTTCTTTTGTTGCCTAAGAAACCGCTGCTCAAACCAAGCTCATGGAGATATACATCTATTTTTTCTTTCTTTCTTTTTTTTTTTTAAAGCGTTAGAATTTCAGCTATTAAATTTAGGTCTATGATCCATTTTGTGTTTATCTTTGTGTATAGTGTTAGGTATGGGGTACAGATTTAGTACTTTGCGTGTGGATATCCAGTTGTTCTGGGGCCATTTGTTGAAAGGACTATTCCCCATTGAATGGGTTTGACATCTGTGTCAGAAATCACTGACCTGGGGCACCTGGGTGGCTCAGTCGGTTAAGCGTCCGACTTTAGCTCAGATCAAGAACTCAACGGTTCCTGAGTTTGAGCCCTGTGTTGGGCTCTATGCTGACAGCATAGAGCCTGGAGCCTGCTTCAGGTTCTATGTCTCCCTCTCTCTCTCTGCGCCTCCCCTGCTCATGCTCTGTCTCCTCTCCCCTTCAAAAATAAATAAAAACATTAAAAAAAATTTAAAGATAAAGAAATCACTAACCTAATTAAGGTTTTATTTCTGATTCTTGATTCACTTCCATTGCTTTTTATATCTGTCCTGAAGCCAGTGCCACAATGTTCTAATTACCGTAGCTGTATAGTAAGTTTTGAAATTGGGGAAATGTGAATCCTCCAATTCTGTTGTTTTTTTTCCCCCAAGAGTATTTTGGCTATTCTGGATTCCCTGAATTTCCATGTGTGTTTTCGTATCTACTTGTCAATTTCTTCAAAAAAGGCAGCTGAAATTATGACAGGGTTTACATTGAATTTGTAGATCAATTTGGGGCTTATTGCCAGCATAAAAATATCAAGTCTTCTGACTAACATGTGATGTCTTTCCGTTTGTTGAGATCTTTAATTTATTTCAGTAATATTTTGCAGTTTTCATTGTACAAGTCTTGTACTTCTGTTAAATTTCTTCATGTGTTATATTCTTGCTGCACTTATAAGTGAAATTATTTCATTTTTAGATTGCTTGGATTATTCATTGCTATTTAGAAGTAGAATTGACTTCTGTTTATTGATCTTCTTTCCTTCAATCTTGCTGAATTCATTTATTAGTTCTGATAGTCTTTTAATGGATTCCTTAGAGTTTTCCATATAGCAGATCATATCAGTTGCAAATTAGGCACTTTTTTAAAGAATCTATTTTGGGGCGCCTGGGTGGCTCAGTTGGTTAAGCATCCGACTTTGGCTTAGGTCATGATCTCCAGGTCCGTGAGTTTAAGCCCCGCATCGGGTTATGTGCTGACAGCTCAGAGCCTGGAGCCTGTTTCAGATTCTGTGTCTCCCTCTTTCTCTGACCCTCCCCCGTTCATGCTCTGTCTCTTTCTGTCTCAAAAATAAATAAACATTAAAAAAAAATCTATTTTTTTGCCCTCTGTAACTGTTTCAGATTTTCATCACCATAGTTAAGTCTCCTTGCTAGTAGGTGTACCCTCTGATCTCAGCAGATGATATTCTAGGATGACAAAATGCTGAGAGATAAATACCACTGCATGTGTGGGAAATCTTAAGCAATTTTTCACTATTAGAATGTTAACTGCAAGTCAAGGAGAGGTTGAAAAAAATTAAAAAATTTACCTTTTGTAGTTGGTTTATTAAAAAAAATGGTCAGAATAGTAGCATGAGCTTTTTAAAAGAAATTATTATTTTATTAATGGTGAGCGTTTGGTTTGGGGTTTTGTCCTAACTGGACAAGAATCTTGCTTTGGTTATTTACTCAGCAGTGGGCCAGTGAATCGTTAGTGTGATCACTGTGGTAGGCAGTCTTGTAATTATGTACCATCAGCTGTCATGAGGTGTTGGTGAAAGATAAATTGAGTTTATGAAGCCTTGGGCATCAGTGGTAATGGAACTCAATGTGTCTAACTGGAAGAGGGTCAGTCATGTTCTCTTGGTTTATGAAGGACAGGCAGGGTTGGGCCGTATGGCCTGGCAAATTATGCATTGAACCACTCGAGGGAGCGCAGTTCACATAGACTAAAAGTTACCATTATGCTCAGTGGCCTTGTGATAGGATTACATATTGTCAGAATTGGAAGGAAGCCTTTTAGATTTGCTGGTAGAGAATTTCGTTTTGAATATTCATTTATATTTATCAACTCCACTTAGACTCTCAACTCTGGGGTTGGCTTTATCCCACTCCTGCCATTTCTTGACTATTTTGTTGT
Source organism: Prionailurus viverrinus (assembly GCF_022837055.1). Lineage (NCBI taxonomy): Eukaryota > Metazoa > Chordata > Mammalia > Carnivora > Felidae > Prionailurus > Prionailurus viverrinus. The sequence goes on from NC_062563.1 coordinate 75,265,393, forward strand.
ATTGGTATTTTCAACAAGTGTTAAAGGGAGTTGTTAAGGATACATTGATACCTAATTGAGGTTTTCTTCTTGATATAGTCAACGTAATTTAAAAAGAAAATTGAGGGGCGCCTGGGTGGCGCAGTCGGTTAAGCGTCCGACTTCAGCCAGGTCACGATCTCGCGGTCCGTGAGTTCGAGCCCCGCGTCGGGCTCTGGGCTGATGGCTCAGAGCCTGGAGCCTGTTTCCGATTCTGTGTCTCCCTCTCTCTCTGCCCCTCGCCCATTCATGCTCTGTCTCTCTCTGTCCCAAAAATAAATAAACGTTGAAAAAAAATTAAAAAAAAAAATAAAAAGAAAATTGAAAATTAGAGGTTTTCTCCTTCTATATACAGAAATATGTCCAGCTACCTGAATTGTGTGTGTGTGTCAGAAAAGAAAGTATATGACTTTGTTTTAGAATGCTAGGATATTAAGGTGGATGGATTTTTATAAATGATTTGATCTACCCTCCAGTTAACACATACCCTCCATGCCACCATGAATGGAGAATGGCCATTCTCCACTTGAGGAATTTTAGTTCATGGGACCTTATTTTGTTGTAAAGCCACCAATAATCAAATTTTAACATACTTTCTGTCAAAAAGTTCCTCATGTAGGACTGAAACCTGCCCCCATGCTACCCTCCCTCTAGTTATGTCCTTTGGTTCTATGCTTAAGACTTTATAGAGTAGATCTCCTAATTTTTCAAAGTAAAAATTCTTCTGTCATGTAAAGATGTTTATCACATCTCCACCTAAATCTTTCCTGGTTAAGCAACGTAGAGATAGAGTCCTGATAGATTTTCCAGATATTTCATTTTCCTGATTGACAAAATGGAATGTATCGAGAGGAACTCAATACCCCTCTTAAAATGTGTCATACAGAACTGAGTATAATTTTCCAAGTGTGATATCATGGCAGGGTATGATGGAATTAGTACCTTCCAAGTCATATGTAAAGAACTGTGGTTAAGACTTTAGGGACACCTGGGTGGCTCAGTCTGTTAAGTGTACAACTTCGACTCAGGTCATGATCTCACTGCTAGTGAGTTCCAGCCCCACGGTCTCTGTGCTCAGAGCTCAGAGCCTGGAGCCTGTTTCAGATTCTGTGTCTCCCTCTCTCTCTGCCCCTCCCTTGCGCTCTCTCTCTCTCTCTCTCTCTCTCTCTCTCTCTCTCTCAAAAATAAATAAACATCAAAAAAATTTAAAAAAAAAAGACTTTAGGCTTTGGAGGGGCATCTAGGTGGCTCAGTCAGTTAAGCATCTGACTTTTGGTTTCAGCTCAGGTCATAATCTTATGGTTCACGCTGACAATGGGGAGCCTGCTTGGGGTTCTGTCTCTCATTTTCTCTCTGCCTCTCCCCTGCTTGCTCTTTGTCTCTCTCTCTCTCAAAATAATTAAATAAACTTAAAAAAAAAGACTTTAGGCTTTGGAGTCAAAGACATTGGAGTTAAAGTTCCAGGCATGCTACTTACTAGCTCTGTGGGGGAAGTTACTTGAATGTGTTTAATTTCCTTATCCATAAAATAAGGATGATAAGCACAGGAGCTCCTCTAGCCTATGGATTTCATGAGGACAGGAACCGTATTCATTTTGCTTTCCCTAATGTCAGTTACTGAATTCTTAGAATAGTGCCTGTAGACCATCATGCGTGCTCATTAAATATGCATTGAATGGATGTGTGAATGGATGCCTGTCACATAGAAATGGCAGCATCAAAAGCACTTAGCACAATGCACAGAACTTAGTTAGCAAATGGTTTTTAAGCAACTGTGCCCCCCTTATATTAAACCTCCATTCAGCTAAAAGTCCAAGATCTCTTACTCAGGAAATCGTATTTTCCCAATTTGACATCTTAACCTCAATGCATACTCTTACATTACATTTGGTGTTAACTTTGATACTGTTAATTTCCTTTCTTCCTTCTGTTTTGTTGAACTTTGTATCTTCATTGTATCTCCTGAATGTAATCATTCCTCAATCCTCCCTCTCACGCTCCCCATTGGGTTTGTAGGATTAAGGAATGCAACGACCATGGTGGTCACAACTTTGACCTCTCTCTCTAAAAGTTTGGCCCAAGGTTTTGATACCTGACTTGATAGCTCAAGTAGAAGACTCTTAGGATGGGCTGGGTCTGTAGCTTTGGAGTTTTGTACCCAAGTATTGGTGGCTTTTTTGTTGTTGTTGTTATATGAATACTTAACTTAGGGGATGCATCCTGAACAATTGCACCAGGCGAATCCTAGCACTAAAAGGTGGAAATGCTAATAATGAAAATCATTCAGTTACTGAAAATGCATGATTACAGCTCATGTATGAAGAGTGACATTCCTGTGTTTTTACATGGCTGCAGCAATGCAAGTGGCTGCACAGAATCCTCCTTTATTATTCTGCAAACTGAGTTTTCTGAGGTTGAAGAACCCAGGATTTACTGTTTCCAATATAAAAATCAAATGATTCGATAGGAGCCCTGCTTCTTTCTCCTTTCTTTAATTTATTTTTTTTAACTTCATTTTGTAATCAAGATATCCTGTTTCTATATCCTTTCTATACAACTGAGAATGTTAATCAAGGTCTCAAATTGTATCATAGCAAAAGTGTGTTGCTTGGCAACAGAAGGAAAGATATAATGTTTTCAGATTTTAAAAATAATCCGGGGTTTTATTATTCATTTTTTTTTAATTAAAATGATTTCATTATTTGTGGAAAAATAGCCTGGAGGGAGAAGAAAACGGACCATGGAATCAGTATCTTTTTTGCATTTGTCTTCTAAGAGAAGTTTTAAGGAGGAAGTGGTTTTTGTCTGTTTGAGCTGTGTAGACATTCTGGCTGAGACTTGGGCTCCTGCTTTGAAGACTTGCTCAGTCTACTCATTATTGACCAAGATCTAACCTCTCTCCCCTGTGAGTTCAAGGCCCTGAAGATCTTTTTCAGAACTACCCCCATCCCCATCCTGTGGGCTTTATGAGGTTTGTTGATGGTCTGAATGCCTCTTTCAAAATGTGCTCGCCTTGGTTTTAAGAATTGTGAAAGATTCAGTACTGTGCCCACCAGTGCTTTCCTGTTTCAGAATCCTAGAAATGACCAAATTGCAGACAGATTGAGTTACTTTTTTCAAGGACACGGCGCAGAGCAGAGCTGAGGACTAAAGTTCCCCCATTGAGCATCAAGGAATAACTATGTAGCTAAGAACTTCCTTTACGAAGCCAGCCAACCCAATATTACTTTCTGACTCTGCTACTTATAAGCTCTGTGATATGAACAAAATTTTTAACATCTCTGTGCTCTAGTTTCCTTATCCACACAGTGAGGATAATAATAGTAATTCCCTTAATAAGGTTCCCAGAATTAAATAAGACATCACACTATTTGGCACACAGTAAGTATACAACTATACGTTTGCTTTTATTATTAATATTAGGCATTAAAAGGCAATAACACAAAAGCCTACAAATTATCTTCCTCTTTATCCTCCTATTTCTTTACTTCCTTTCTACTTCTCCATATTGAGATGCAAAATCAAATTGAGAGAAGTTTTTATATACCTTCTAAACTTTATATTCATTGGACAGTAATATTAAGCTTTTCATTACTGAAAAAAATGAGTTTTCATATTAAGGCTTTGCCATTGTACAGCTGAAATAGAGAACTGGATGCCTGGTGATGATTGCAAAGCCTTCTGAAGACCTTAAACTTCTTCCCCATTAGGATTCTGTGTTATGCAAAACCAAGCCAATGGCAAAGGATTTTCCTGCTAAAGACCAGGATTGCTGTGGCTTGGATACTTGTACCAACTTAACTAGTGATGAAGTTTTGGGGATGATGGTGGGGTGGTCCAGAGCCGATGGCCAAGAAAGAATTCTTGAAGACATCTTTGGAGCAAAGAGATTATTTTATTAAAGCGCAGGGACCAGGATGCGTGGGCAGGAAGAGCTGCACTAGGGTCATGACAGGCAACTCATTATATGCCCTCAGGTTGGGAGGGGGTCAAGGATAGAGTAAGTCTCTAAGGAATTTTGGAAGCAAGGTTTCTAGGACCTTGAGGGGTGAGCTGTTGCTAGGGAAATGCCATTTATTACCATTTAATAAAACCTCAGTAATGACACCCTTTAGATGTGTATTGGGGGGGGGCATAAACTTGGAGTATGATTGCCAGCATCTATCTTGAGATAAAGGAAGTAGACTTAAAGATACTCGAGGATGGGCTAATGTTAAGCTAAGATTCTCTTTTGCCCCAGCAAAATGTCATCCGTGAGGCAGCTGAGCTCCTAGAGGGAGGTCACTCTGCTGGTTGTAAAGACTTGTCAATGGGCTATAGGCAGTAAGGGAATTTAATTTTTCATTTGCCTTCGTTTCCCACATCACCATGGCAAGGACTTAAACACCTTCCCTTTGTTCTTGGGTAGCCAGGAGTGTCCGAGGAATATCACACATATTCCATTGAGTTGGGTATGTGTGTGTATCAGCCTGTAATTTGCCCTCGGGGCCTATGGCCTATCCCCTATCCCCTCTGTTGAAATTTTGTTTTCTTAGGGTGTATCTAAAGTTCCATTTGTCCATTTCATATCCCGTGTGTGTGTGTGTGTGTGTGTGTGTGTGTGTGTGTTCCAGTATTTGCTTAAAAGGAGCTTAATCCTATCAGATTAAGAGATAGACTCATGTCTGTGAATTTCTGTACTATTTTACAACTGTTTTATTTTCTCCTTTTGATAGGCTATTTTCTCCTTTTGATTGGCTGAGTGTTTTGGACATATGTAATGTTCCCTCTAGTTTTTAACTAGAAGACCCTGAAGCATGTTTTTTGGTTTTTTTTTTTTTTTTAGGTGAGACTATAAACATTGTAGCCAGTAATCATGGCAAAAACTCTGGGTCAGTGGTTGCCAGTCTTCTTAGACCTTAGTTTGGTCAAGTCTTGTGAAAAGTTGGGCACTGGTGGTGAGACCCGGCTATAGAGGAGAGGAGGAGGAAAGTAAGAGAGAGGAAAAGGAGCTGCACATTTGCTATCATAGACCTCTGATTTTTGCTCAAAGTGACCATAAACTTTTTGTTTTGTTTTTAAAGATAGAAGAATCAAGTTGAAGCACAGTTACAAACAACCAAATCTATCAGTCTAGATTTTTCTTCCAAATGAAATATGAAAAGTGATCAATTTTTCAAAATGTTATATGGGACACATTTGACTTAAAGAGCCTACGTGGTCTTTGTGTCTTATCTGAGGCAAAGATGAACCCGTCTCAACAAATGGGTTTTCACCAGGCAATCAATAAGGCTTTCACCTTGAGCTAACTTTGCTTTAGCTCTAGCAAGACGTACCTGAATTTGGATTCTGATATTACACTAAGAAAATTTGTTTCTTTATTGTCAGAGTTGTGGTGAGGTTGATACAGATATTAATGTTGTCTGTAAAATTATGCTTGAGTTACATATTGTTGGGCCAATTTTTAAAAAAATACTGGACAGTGCCCTTTTCAGAATCTGCCAGTGAAATTAAGCAAGGTCTTAGGCAACACTGAGTCCAACATATTCAACATTCTACCCTTTGTAGCTTATCTTTAGTTTCCTTTTCTTGAGGCTGGATGAAATTTACACAATTACTTAGATTAATGGAACTGAATAAATCCCTCTCTGCTTCCGATATTAGCAACTCATGAGTGATCATTTAGGAACATAGACTTACTCTAGGGCTAGATACCTAGGGCAGATGATGTAATTCCTGGACGCAGGCAGTAAAAGTACAAGCAGTTGTTACTTTTCCGTGCTCCCTGCTCTCTTAATTAGTCATTGAAAACCTCATAAAAGAAGTAATGACTCATTCCTTTTATAGGCAATCCCAGGAGTTCATATTTATTTTCCTGCTATTAGAAATGTTGCTGCTAAACTGCAAAGCCCCCATTATTTTCCAGTGGTTTTAAGCTTGATGTTGGAAATGAGATATTAAAGGCATAAATGGAACCCTCTTCTATTCTTCCCATGGCTACTACCTCTTGTCATTCAGGTTTCAGAGTCCTCCCCTGAGCGCCCAATTTTAGAGAAGCCTCTCTGCTTCTGACTCTGGTTTATTTACTTATTTATTTTCAAAGCAACAATCTCATTTGAAAATTTCTGGTGTATTTGTTTATTCTTGTTTATTGTGTTTTCATTTATTCAAATGTCAGCTTCATGAATGGAAGGACTTCAGCTGTCACTCAGTACTTGGTTCTGCCCCCCCTCCCCCTCCACTAGCCTTCAGAGAGGGCAAGGTTGGTGCTGGGTAGAGGAATGCTGGAGGAAATAAGAAAAGAGCAAGAACAAACTGTTCCCTGTTCAGATGGTGCTTTTTTCCTATTCTTTAGCTACTGAAAGCCACTTAGGCACTTAAGTGAGTTGCAAAGCATGATCTCTTGCCTACTTCTCTGTCTGGGCTTTCTCTTATACTGGGGCTTTTGGTCTCCCCTTTCTGCTTGACCTCTGTGTTGGAGGATTCTCTTCTGGATCCTTCCCTTTCTTACCTACATATTTAGGTAATTTCATCTGGTCGCATGGATTTAAATATTTAAATAAATATTAAATATTAAACATTAAATATTAAATACCTTGTATATAGTATACCTATAGCCATGACTTCTCAGCAGGATTCAGACTCTCATATATAAAGACCCTATTAGCATTATCACTAGGATATCTAGTTGGTATCTGAAACTTGCCCACATCCAGACTCTGGATTTCTTCTCCATAGCTGCTGCTTCCATGGAATTGCTGATCTTAGAAATGGCACCACTTGTTCAAGCCAAAAATCTGCTACTTGGATTTGATTTCTTGTACTTCCTCACCCTCACATCCACTGCATTGACTCTGCCTCTCCCATATATAGATTTTAAAATATATGTTATATATATATGAAATGGAGGTGTATGTATGTGAATATAAGTAAGGGTACACATATGTGTTGGTTGTTTCCCGCACAGAATGTGGTGGTTGAGTGCTCTATCTCTGTTGTTGGCGGTGTGCCTGCCACATCATGAGAACTAAATTATTTGTTGAGTAATGAATACATGATTATACTCACAGTCTTCTGTGCCTTGAAAGGTATTAAGAATGACTCATAAGAGGAATACAGTTGATTTGCGGTTTGGGATTTGTCTTTTGTGTTAATGTATGACCAATGCCTGTTGTGTTCAAATATAAATGTGTCAGAAATGTGCAGGGGTGCCGGGGGAGGGGCTCAGTGGACTAAGTGTCCAACTCCTGATCCCTGCTCAAGTTGTGATCTTGTAGTTTATGAGATTGAGCCCCTCATTGGGCTCCAGGCTGAGGATGTGGAGCCTACTTGGGATTCTCTGCCTTCCTCTCTCTCTGCCCTTCCCCCACTTGCACGTGCACATGTGCTCTCTCTCTTTCTCAAAATAAATATTAAATAAAGAAATATGCATATGGAAGAAGAAAGGCTTGCATGTGAACTGAGAAGGCAAGGGCAAGAACTCACCAACCTGTCCAGCTTTTGGTAAACTTAGGCTCTGATGGGTTGGTGTGGATTGAGAGGACTCTCCTGAACAGAAGAGGAAACTGAGGCTCTGATGAGTTGTCATTTGGCAGATGACATAGCTGGTGACTGAGGGGCGAGGACTGGAATCCTGTCTTTCTGACTATAGAGCCTGTTCTGCAATGATGAAACTACACAGCTTTCTTGTCTCATCCTTTTGAAAAATAGCAGAGGGAATACATGTTAAACATTTGTGTTGAGGAATCCTGGCACGCTCTAAAGCAAGAGTCAGCCAATTTTTTCTGTAAAAAAAAAAAAACAACAAAAAACTAGATAGTAAATATTTAGGCTGGGTTTCTGGGCCAATAGGTCTCTGTCATAACTACTCAGCTCTGCTATTACAGTGCCAAACAAATGATAGGCAATATATAAACAAATGGATGTGGCTGTGTTCCAATAAAACTTTATTTATAGACACTAAAATTTGCATTTTAGATAATTTCACGTGTCACAAAATATGTTTAAAGAACTTCCTTTTCAACCATTGAAAATGCAAAACTCATTCTTAGCTTCTGGGACATACAAAAACAGTGAATGGGATTTAGCCCAAGGATCATAGTTTGCTGATCTCTGCTCTAAAGAATATTATAAGAGTTTTCAAGTGCTGTATTTGTGAATCTAAGAATGGTCTTAATGACTACCTCTGAATTGCAGCTACTCTAAGCTCCTTGAGAGAAGGGTTTTTGGATGTGTTGCTCTGTTTTTTTTTTGTTTTTTTGTTTTTTTGTTTTTTTTAACCAATGCTTGCTTGAGTTGACCCCATTTTGTTGAGTCCTGTTTTGCAGTCTGCAAGGAAAAAAGATTCTCCTTACATTTTAGGTCAAAAGAAAAGGGGAAAAGTCAGCTGATGCATAATCAGATTGGAAATGCACTAAGGGCTGAGTTATTTTTCAAGTATTATTTTCACAGTTCGGTGCTAAGATCTTGAGGGATAAAATTTACTCTAAAAGTTCATTGGTGCAGCACCTGAAAAGCGCGCTCTCCACTGAAATACTAACTAGAACATCTTTCATTTGTTGATAGTGTGGTTAACACTGAGGCACAAGTATTGCTTGTTCTGGTCCTTTTTTATTTGCAAATTCCTTCTTCCCAGCCTGACCACATTAAAATGGCGAGGTTTGCGTCTTGCTTTTTAATACAATACATCTTGCTGTTTTGGATGTTCATGGAACTCTTGTTTCTCCATGAATGAGAATAATGTGCCTGCTCAATCGAGCTCATGAGTTCCTTGTTTTATAAGCGAGCTTTCTCCTTTTCCTCATTATCTCTGTGCTTCTCTCCTGACAGTCCTCTCAATCTGCCATCTCTCATGGGTTTTAGGTGTGGTGCTCTTTGTTTCCATCACTGCATTGGGCTTTTGAAGGGCAGGGTGTGTCTTTCTTTCTTGTCTTTATGGGCTCAGCAGCTCTTAGCATGGCTATCTGGCCCTTACTGGGATCTCAGGAAATAGCATTGAATTGGACTGACCACCCTCTGAGCTAGCTTAGCCTTTCTTTTCCAAGTACTGCTCTTATCTATTCAAAATGTATTGGCTACAATTATTTTTCTGATTTTAAAAAACATTAAACCTCCATGGATTTTCATTTTCTCTTGGGTTTCATGTTTTTCCCCATCTGGGTTCTTTTGGAATTCCTCAGTGTTTTTCTCAAAGTTGCCTGCTTCATTTCTGTCACTCATGATTTATCATCTACTGTTTTCTCTTCTCTGGGTTTCATTTCCCTTTGAAGTATGCATGTGGTCCCAAGCCAGCTTAGACCTTTCTTAAAGATATTCAGAATTGATCTAATCTTTCTAACCCCTTAATTACGTATTCATCTTCCTTCACTGGAGTATTTACATGTTCTTTTCTTGTCCTGCCTGTTTGCTGACTTAGGGAAGACGCTATGGCTCTAATTATTTGGTGAATAATAATTACCATATTATGAAAGGTTGAACAGTTTTTATCATCTCTGCTGATAGAAATAACTTAGTAAATGTTCCCATATACCTATAAGCCTGGACATAAATGAATTGATCTCAGGTTGTGAAAAACCACATACTAAAATCAGAAACAAGTCAAAACAGATGTAAGGTTTTGGGGCCATTAGTTTCCATTAAACTTCCACGGAGCCCTGTGAACAAGCTAAAAATATCTTCAGTGGAATTATATGAAATGCCATCTTCCATGGTGTGCAGAGTGATAGGAGAAAGATATAAAGCTAAACACTGAGGACTTTTAATTTGCACACTTATCTCAATAAAAATGTAGATAATCTCATTACTTGAAATAGTCAATAGAGTAGGCACAGGAAGTTTTCTGCATAGATTCCTCCTGTGATTTTTTTGGTCAAGGTTCACTTACTATAGAACCAACCAGAGCTTTGATGAAATAACCATCATTAGATGTAATTTGAAAAAGAAATATAATACCATAGGAGGCCTATTTGATACTGGTCTTTACACATGAATGAAAAAGGTAAATTAGGGGGCGCCTGGGTGGCGCATTCGGTTAAGCGTCCGACTTCAGCCAGGTCACGATCTCGCGGTCCGTGAGTTCGAGCCCCACGTCAGGCTCTGGGCAGATGGCTCGGAGCCTGTTTCCGATTCTGTGTCTCCCTCTCTCTCTGCCCCTCCCCCGTTCATGCTCTGTCTCTCTCTGTCCCAAAAATAAATAAACGTTGAAAAAAAAAATTAAAAAAAAAAAAAAAAAGAAAAAGGTAAATTAGGGAAAAGCCAGAACTAATCAGTAAGAGAAGCAGAATGTGCAAGATATGAAAAAAGAGATGAAGTTTTCTCCTCAAAGTTAGTATTTATATATCAGATGTCTCTCGAGAAAATGTGTTGTGCACCTAATGTTAAACACTGGCATTGATGTCATGATATTAAGTCTCTTGACAAATGGGCAGTCTAGCAGAGGAGAGAGAGATGTATAAAATCACATGGAAATTCCATAAAGGTGATACTTAAAAAAATCTGTAATAATTAAGAGAAACTGCTATTTTTGGCTAAGTGTATGAGAAGTCCTTGTGGAAGAGGTGTGTTTGAGACCCCCTTTGAAAACAGAGGTACATGGTAACTACGAGAGCATTTCTGTTGCAGGGAAAGTCACCAGCAAGAACCAAAAGGAAAGAAAGGCTTGAATAGGAAACCGTGAGAAGTTCAGTTTGTTTGGGGTTCAAGTCATCATCTTGGAAATACAAGTATGGTATTGAATAATATCAGGTATAATAACAATAACAGAAGAATAACTTCCTTCCAGGGTTATGTGAGCATTGGGAGTAATGCAAGAAGATTCTTTGTGCAATCCCTGGTACCTAGCATGCAACTCTTTGGTATTAGGAGGACAACAGGAGGCTGGTCTCTGAGCAGAAGAGTCACACATTTATGTGTCTGATGGAATGGAGAAGGGGGAGACTTAGAGGCAACTTGGGAGACCAGGAGAGATAACAAGGTGTGTTCTCTGCCTGACTTCTAAAGTCCATTTCTGGTCTTGACCTGTCACTGGAGCTGACACTCAGGCACAGATGATAATGAGAGAGTAGCTGTTTATTAAAGATTCATTTTCATTTTTTTCTCAACTCTCCTTCCACATTTTACACATTCTGTTTCAGGATCTAAAAATGTCCTGCATGGTGTCAGGACAAGAGGTGATGACTTAGAGCAGACAAGATCAAATAAGCATGCAGTTGAGTAGAGGAATGAAAAGAACCTGGATCTTTAGAATGAGTTCTTTTGTCTCTGTAAATGGCTGCTTCAGCATTTTGTTCTTCCATTTATGCAAATTTTTTCCAGGCTTCTTCGGTCACCATCGTTCTTACTCCTATTCTCATGCCTGAATGTGTGAATGATGCAGTCACACATGAGGTACTAGATTGTCTTTTAGGATAGGAACAAAGTAGGGCCAATCCCCTATGAGAATGTAGTTTCTATCTTTGTCTTGTCCAGATTTCCTATGAACTTATTTACATGGCTCATCAAAATATTATAGTTGGTTCCTAATCCACACAAAGTGCTGCTTTGGTGCAAAGGGGCATTTCTAAATGATTCTTACTTTGACATTTCTTTTATATTGGGATTCCCACTGGGGATAGATCCATAATCTGGATCCTTGCTGAGAGGGCTAACCACAGGACTTGCCCAATGTGGAGAGCCACTCGCTCAAATATGGCTTATGCACTCCGTCAAAGCCAGATAGATGTTCTCTTTAGATTCCTGTCATGACTCAGCACATGTAATTTACACAGTTAAAATTGAAATAACAGGCAAACCTAGCTACTTTGACTGGAAAGGTTACGGTACAGGAGGCAGAAAGCAGGTGTCTGCAGGTGTTTCTGCTATAATGTTGCTTTTTTGCCATGATGGAGATTCAGTAGATTTATACCTTAAAGAAATTCAGTAGAGAAAAAAAATTATAGAAGAATCTTGATAATTGATAACAATAATCGCTAATGTTTATTAAGCAGTTTACATGAACATCTCACCCTTATTTCAAAGATAAAGAGGATGCATTTGGGAAGTAAGAAATTCAGTCCAAATCTTGCCACCAGTATACAGTGAAACTAAGATTCAAGCTCCGAGCTCATCCCTGGTTTGCTGGAAATCTTAACTGTGATGCTACACTTCCCTCTAACTATTGAATGATAATAATTTAAAAAGGATATTAAATTAAAAAGTAGGTATTATTTCTGTTTTACAGAATTGAAAGCTGAGATTTTAAAAGTAAGAGGTATTGGGGCACCTGGGTGGCTCAGTCAGTTAAGCGTCTGATTTCGGCTTAGGTCATGATCTCACATTTCGTGGGTTCGAGCCCCGCATCAGACTCTGTGCTGACAGCTCAGAGCCTGGAGCCTGCTTCAGATTCCATGTCTCCCTCTTTCTCTGTCCCTCTCCTCCTTACGCTATCTCTGTCTCTCCAAAATAAATAAACATTAAAAGAATAAAAGTAAGAGGTAAACTCAAGTTTAACCACAGCCAGTTTGTTGTAGAGCTGGGCTTTGAACGCAGGTCTGCCCGACTCTCTTGTTTACCTCTGTGTATGCACTGTGCCATGCTCTCATGAGGTAGCAGGCTCATATAACAGCAACACTCAGCATTCAACTTGGTCATGAAAAAAACACAACATTGTATATCCTTTTATTAAAAATGAGGCTCATTGTCTAGGACTCATTCATGGCACAGTCTGTGTAGCCCGTATTTTCATTTGGTTGAATATTATACAGATAACATTTAGAATATGGAGAAAATCTCTGAAAATTATTTGGAGGTTTTGTTTTCATGAGGATATTTGCTTCATTAGAGTGACAATTGTGCCCATGCTCCTTCATTTTCTCTTCAAAGTATTGATCATTTTCCTAGTACAAGACCACTTGTTAGGTGCTGTGCAAGAATAATATACTTGGATTATTTTGAGTCATGGGCACAGTCTACACAAAACCAGCCTTTTTCACAAAGGACTGATTCATTTGGTAAGTCCTCATGTACACTAGTAACTGTAGCTGTATGGCTCTGAGACGAGTGTTTGGTATAAGTTATTTAATTACTTTATATATTTTTATTTTGTGTTTTCCTCATGAGATGGAGCCTCACACTTGTACGCTTGATACTTATCTAAGAACAACATGGATCCTTAGGCTTAAAGATTTACTTGGCAGCTAAAAAAAATGCAAGAAAACTTGAAATGAGAGGTAGATTTCCTTCCTAAAGTCTGCTGAAATTTAAAATGTTGAAAGAGAAGAGTGTGCTGTTGAGGTTCCCCGAGTAGACATTTCACTGTCTCTTTTATTGAGCCAGTTGTCAAGGTCACTATATGGCTGTGGAGTATGCACAGGCAGCCTGTTTGGGTGAGAAAAAGAGTTAATTAAATGTCCTGAGACTCAAGGTACATGTCATACTATTTTCTTTGTTCAAAAGTGGGTAAGAGAGAGAAACCCTTGGATGATGAAGCCCAAAAGAGAAATGGCATAAAGCAATAATGTTTCTGAAGCCAAGCTGACTAATGCCTTGTATTGGCTAACAGACTACTCTCTGTAGGTTTTCTCTGGAATGTTCCTGTTTCATCTTTAAAATTACTTGGTAGGAAGCTACCTGTTACTGGGAGGTAGCCAAGTGCATTTCCATTCGAATCGCTTAGTAGGTTCGAAACAGCTCTGAAATACACTGAGACATGTAGCATATTTGAGAAATAAATTGGAAGTATTTTTATGATGAAGATTCATTAAAAATTTTGGGGGAGGGGATGAGTTTTGCTTTGCTAAGGGTGTTTATCATTATCAAACAGCATGGTCTGGCCTCATTCAGTGAGCATATTGTTCTAACCCTTCAGTGACAGCAACTGGCAATATGATGTGATCAAAAGCTTTTGGAATCATACTTTCAAGGACCATCATAATGATCTTTTTTGTCAACTTGTCATTTTATATTACTTATGTCTGTTCCATGGCCAGGTTTTAATGGAATTCCTTGATTTTTTTTTATTTAAAAAAATTTTTAATGTTTATTTATTTTTGAGACAGGGAGAGACAGCATGAATGAGGGAAGGTCAGAGAGAGAGGGAGACACAGAATCTGAAACAGGCTCCAGGCTCTGAGCTGTCAGCACAGAGCCTGATGTGGGGCTTGAACACACAGACCGCGAGATCATGACCTGAGCCGAAGTCAGATGTTTAACCGACTGAGCTACCCAGGTGCCCCTGAGGCGGAGGGGCAGAGAGAGGAGGAGACAAAAAGCCCCATACAGAGCTCAAACCCATGAACTGTGAGATCATGACCTGAGCTGAAATCAGAGGCTTAACTGACTGAGCCACCTAGGCTCCCCAAAATTCACCTTTTTAAATGTCTGTTTACTTTTGAGGGACAGAGAGAGAGAAAGAGAGAGAGAGAGAGAGAGAGAGAGGGGCAGAGAGAGAGGGAGACAGATAATCCCAAGCAGACTCTGCCTTAGAACAGATCCATGAAATCATGACCTGAGCCAAAATCAAGAGTCGGATATTGAACCAACTGAGCCACACACGTGCCCCAAAAGTCAGCTTTTAAAAAAAGGTTTTGAGTAAATTGACAGGATTGTGCAATCAGTACTGTGTAATCCCAGATTGAATTATTTCCATCACTCCAAAAAGAAACATATTAACACTTGTTCCCCATTTCCCCTTCCTTGAATGCCTAGTACCCACTTACATACTTCCTGTCTCTGTGAACTTGCCTGTGCTGGACAGTTCATAGAAATGGAATCATACAATATGTGATCTTTTGTGTCTGCCTCTTTCACTTAGTATAATGCTTAAGGTTCATTCATACTGTAGCACACATCAGTACTTGTGTTCTTTTTAAGGCTGTGTAATAGTCCATTATATGGATGTACCACATTTTATCCATTCATCCGTTGATGGACATTGGAGTTTCCATTTTTTTGGCTATAGAAATCATGCTCCTGTGAATATTTGTTTACAAGTGTTTGTGTGGACATATGTTTTCAATTCTTTGGGGAATGAAATTGCTGCACCATATGGTAACTCTGTGATTAACTTTTTGAAGAACTGCCAAACTGTTTTCCAAAGTAGCTGTACCATTTTACATTCCCACTGGCAACATATAAGGGTTCCAATTTCTCCACATCCTTGTCAGCATTTGTTACTCTCTGTTCTTTGGATCATTGCCATCCTAGTAGGTGAAAATGGTATTTCTTGTAGTTCTGATTTGCATAGCACTGGTGACTAATAAACATTTTGTCCTATCTTATTGGCCATTTGCATGTATCATTTGGATAAATGTCTATTTAAATCCTTTACCCATTTTTTATTGGGTGTCTTTTTAAGAGTTCTTCATATAATCTGCTTACGTGTTGCTTATCACATATGATTTGCAAATATATTTTCTCATTCTTTAGGCTGTCTTCATTTTTTTTTTTTTACTGTTCCTTTGAGGCACAAGAAAATTTTAATTTTGATGTAGTCCAATTTACCTGCTCGTAGGCTCCTTGTGCTTTTGGTGTCCTAGCTGAGAAACCACGGTCTCCTCCATTGTCATACAGATTTATACCTATGTTTTATTCTAACAGATTTGCAGTTTTGCCTCTTGTAGTTTTTTGATCCACTTTGAGTTAAATTTTGTACAGGGTATGTGATAGAGTTCCAACTTCATTCTTTTTCATGTGGGACATACAGTTGTCCCCGCACCATTTATTGAAAGATGATTCTTTCTCCATTGAATTGTTTTTGGCGTCTTTGTGGACAACCACTCATGTAAATGTGAGAGTTTATTTCTGGACTCTTTTTTATTCCACTGATCTATATGTTCTTCTGCTAGTACTGTACTGTCTTAATTGCTGAGCCTGGTTTTAAGTCTTGAAGTTGGGAAGGTGAGTCTTCAAACTTTGTTCTTTTTCAAGATTATTTTGGTTGGGTTGAATCCCTTGAATTTATGTATTTTCGTGTGAGTTTGTCAGTTTCTTCAAAGGAGTCAGCTAGGATCTTCATAGGGATTGTGTTGACTGTAGATTAGTTGGGGAAGTATTCCCATCTTAACAATATTAAGTCATGATTAGTGAACATGGGATATCTTTGCATTTATGTCTTCTTTAATTTCTTTCAACAATGTTTTATGGTTTTTAGTGTATATATTTTGCATGTCTTTTGTTAAATTTATTCCCAAGTATTCTATTGATGACCTTGTAAATGGGATTGTTAATTTCATCTTTGGATTGCTTATTGCCGGTGTACAGAAACACACTTGGTTTTTGTATCCTGCAAACTTGCTGAACTGCCCAATTAGCTCCAAGATTTTATTTATAAATTCTTTAGGATTTTCGAAGTATAAGATCATGCCATCTACAAAGAGAGATAGTTTTTACTTCCTTTCCAACCTGGATGCTTTCTATTTCATTTTCTTGCCCGATTTTTTTCTAGCTAAAGCCTCTAGTACAAGGTAGAATGGAAGTAGAGAGACAGGACATCCCAATTTTATTTCTAACTTTAGAGGGAAAATTTTAATCTTTAACTACTAAGTATGTTAGCTGTGGATTTGTCATAGATATCTTTTATGGTGTTGAGCAAATTTGCTTTTTCCTGGTTTGTTGTGTTTTTATTATGAAAGGGTGTTGGATTTCATCAGATGTGTTTTTAGTCCTTTAACCTACTCCTATGGTGTATTATGTTGATTTTCATATGTTGAAACAATCTTGCATTCCTGAAATAAATTTGACTTAGTCATTGTTTATAATACTTTTTATATTTAAAATCAGTTTCATTGGAATTCGGGCTGTGAGATAAGACGATGGAGATACGGTGATCTGAATGGGCATTTGAAGGCAAATAATAGCATCACTCTTGAGTAGGTTTTAGAGGATAATTACTTCATTTGGTTTTAGACATTCCAGATGAATCACTGGAAAACCAAACTATCCTGAAGGTAGAGAGAAATTATGCTATTGCCAAGAAACTTTTCCCTAGAGTGTGTGTGTTACTTTTTAAATCTGTACCCACATCTAAATCTTAAATGGTGTGGGGCACCTGGGTGGCTCAGTCAGTTAAGTGACTCTTGATTTTGGCTTAGGTCATGATCTCACAGTTGGTGAGTTCAAGCTCCATGCTGGGCTAACAGCATGGAGCCTGCTTGGAACTCTTTAGCCCTCTCCCTCTCTCTCTGCGCACCCCTCCCCCACATGTGTACTCTCTCTCTCTCTCTCTCTCTCTCTCTCTCTCTCTGTCTCTCTCTGTCTCTCTCTCTCTCTCTCTCAAAATAAACTTTAAAGCAAAAAATAAAAATAAAATAAAAATAAATCTAAATGGTGACATTTGGGGAAAGAAGGACAAAAGGTTTTTGTTTGTTTTTTAAGTTTTTTGGAAAGATAGATTCAGTGTAAAGTAATGAAGGAAGGAAAACACATAAGAGAATGAGGGGACTCATGATATGATAGGATAGTTCACTTAGCTTTCAGCATTGTAGTTTTCAATGCACAGACAGACTTTTTTCATTGAGATTAGAAAACAAAATAAAAACAATGACTGCTGGATTTATTTCTGCCCTGAAGGTTGATGTTTTCAGGCCCTTTTGCTTCTGACTTTATGGTCTGAATATACATTTATTTTGAGAAAGAACAACTGATTCTAGTCTTCCTTGCAATCCAAGTATATGTGAGGGACTTAAAACGGTTGTGATTTTTATGATTTTCAACCATATTTTCCTATGAAAATTTACTGAGGCTCCACTCTATAATGTTTTCTAAATTTTTGAAATTTTATTTATGTATTTATTTTTAGAGAGAGCAAGTGAGGGAGGGAGAGGGGCAGAGTGGGGGGAGAGAGAGAGAGAGCAAATGAGTGGAAGGCAGAAAAAGAGGGAGAGAGGGAGAGAGAGAATCCCAAGCAGGCTCCACACTCAGAGCCCAACATGGGGCTTGTTCCCATGACCCTGGAACCACAGCTGGAGCCAAAACCAAGTGTTGGACACTCAACTCACTGAGCCACCCAGGCGCCCCTATAAGGTTTTTATTATGAGGTTTCAGATCTGCTGCATGTTAAATGATGTCCTCTCAAAACAGTAGTATGCCATAGTTCCGGTTCTTCCTGGGAACGAAGATTGGCCTGGGTGTGGTGTGGCTGCCTAATAATAGGGGGTAATCTGAAGGTGACCAGAGCATTGTGAGCTCTTCCTGTTGGTGTCATGATCCCTTATTTGGGTTGGCACTGTTTTGGTGAAAACTTGTTGCATGGGAGAAATAACAGTAACCCACTGGTATCCAGTGAAAGTAAGTACTGAGAAATTTAAATTTGTTTTTAATATTTTCCTGGGGATTATAGACATGGAATATAATAGGTACTTTTTTCTTTCTTTCTTTCTGTTCTTTCTTTCTGTTCTTTCTTTCTTTCTTTCTTTCTTTCTTTCTTTCTTTTGTTCTTTGGAAGGAAAAGCAAGGAAACTTGATAGATTTTGTGTGTGTGTGCGATTCTTTTTTTAAAAATTTCTTTAATTTTGAAAAAATATTTAACTTTTATTTATTTTTGAGAGAGAGAGATCAGAGCGTGAGCAGGGGAGGGTCAGAGAGAGGGATACAGGGAATGCAAAGCAGGCTCCAGGCTCCAAGCTGTCAGCACAGAGCCCAAATTGGGTTTGAACTCACAAACCATGAGATCATGACCTGAGCTGAAGTCTGACACTTAACCGACTGAGCCACCCAGGTGCTCCTTTCTTGTGCAATTCTGCCTTGCATAGACCATATAGCTGGTATGACTAAAAGGATGTTCCTCTATAATCTTAAAGTATTTGGAGTGTTGTCCTGCTTTTTCTCAATAAAAGTGTTCAAGCTTTTAAATGCAGTAGGAATCCACAGGAAGAAATGGGGTCCTTGAAGCCACCTTGTTTAAATGTGAAGTGTTTGGTTTGAGTATTTCCAAACTATGTCTTGTTTTGATGGTGAATTATAAGTGTCTCCTTTTATGCTTTGGTAAAACTATGAAATGGAAAAGACCAGGCCATTAAAAAATACAAACAAATTAAAAAGACATCAAAGAGACTATGAAGGACACTGAAGATAGGAGGAATTTCTTCTTCTAATACAGTCTTGTAAAATATAGCCCTTTTTAATCCTCTCCTTTGGATCACAGGAGAAAGGGAGAAAGCATTGATTCAATAAATAAGTGGAAAATCTGGGGCTATTGGAACTGCAGCCAGTGTTTTGCTGATACCAGAAGCTGTTTAGAGAGGTACAAGCCATTGAGAGAAGAAAGCAAGAATGCTCCAGAAATGCTCCCTTCATTTGCTGGGGAACAGGGAGACATGTCAGGTGTACTCGTGCTTTACCTGCTTGGCAGAAAGTTACAACAACTTTGTCTTTCTCTCTCACTGGATCATTTCAGAAAGTGACAGGGGATATAAGTGCTATTACTCAGATGCCTGTTTCTAGATGTCTCAATTTCTGGAAGTCAAGTTATATCACTGTGATAAATGCTTTTGCTCTAAATATTCTACAGAAACATTGGCTCTGGAGGGAAAATGTTTTGCCAGCTGGCAGGAAGGATGATGGATTTAGTGTGAAGGACCTATCCTGGGTATGACTGGCCCCATAAAGGGCTTTCTTGCTCAGATCTCCAGCCTTGGTGACCTTTGGTTTGGAGACAGCCCTGGCCTCCTGATCAGGTGCTGGGGTGGGGTGATGAGCTCAGAAGGAGATTCACATGCTTGTTGGCCCAGTATGGCTTGGGAAAAACAGGGAAGCAGATAACAAGCCATTGGTGCCTATCCATCTCCCTCACAGTGCCGGCTTCTCTGCCATGTGACTGGCCTATCTCTCAAAGTTTCCGTTCCCACTCAAAGACCCTGGCATTCCAAGACTCCCATTGTGACAGTCCACTTAGTCTTGTCTGTCCAGGCCCACATGCCGGTCACTTCTGGGCAGATTCCTGCTTAGATCGATATATGGTCCTCGCTGCTGAATGTGTCCTATCTACCTGAGGTATTTTTATTTTTATTTTTTAATAGAGTATTTATTTATTTTTAATTTTTTAATGTTTGAGAGACAGAGACAGAGTGTGAATGGGGAGGGGCAGAGAGAGAGGGAGACACAGAATCTGAAGCAGGGTCCAGGCTCTGAGCCATCAGCACACAGCCTGACATAGGGCTCGAATCCACGAACTGTGAGATCATGACCTGAGGCGGAGTTGGATGCTCAACTGACTGAGTCACCCAGATGCTCCTAGATTTTGTGTGTGTGTGTGTGTGTGTATTTATATATATTTATGTGTCTATTTATAAATATATATATATATATATATATATATAGAGAGAGAGAGAGAGAGAGAGAGAGAGAGAAGCTCTAGGTTCACAGAAAAACTGAGCAGAAGGTACAGAGATTTCCCAGATACTCCCAAAGCCACTTCTGTTTTAACAGTGGCTTCTAACAATGTAGAGGCTCATCACAGAAACGTGGATTTCAGGCAATAGTAGCAATCAGGGATGGGCTAGAGAGTGATCATTGTAAATAATAATTGTGATAATAATAATGACTATCATGTATTGAGCACTTTTACATGACAAGAAGTATAGTAAATGTCACATACATGTCTTAATTGTAATGACAATACTCTGAGCTGGGTTCCGTTAGGATACCTGCCGTGAGGAAGCTTGAAGAGGGCTGATCACATGTTCCAAGTCACATAGCTAACTAACACCTGGGAAAATCAGAGTTCATGTCGGGGAGTTGGATGGCAGAACCCATACTCTTAAGCTCTTGTGGTTGTCCTGGAGATCACAGCAGGTGGGTGCCTGTATCAGTCAGGGCTCCAAAAGAACAGGTGAGTTTCTAGGCAACAGGGATAAGGGCAGGGTCTGTAACATCGGTTAAGGGGTGAATGCACCAACCCAAGGTAGCACTGGAGGGAGGGCACCAAGGTAGTTAAGTACCAGATCCTCACTCGTTTCGTTCTGTCCAGTGTCCTGTGAATGCTGTTCAGTGATCAGGGGAGAGCCAGACACCAGACAAGCCCACTGTTACAATCCATATGGATCAGACATGCAGGAACAATGGGAGGAGGTGGCTGTCACCAGGGGAGAGGGGCCAGCAGACATGAGCTCTACCTTAGGTAGAGGGATGTACCCACTGCCAAAGCACAGCCTGGCAGGGAGAGAACCCTTGTTCTTCTTTCTTGAGTCTTATCTCGTCCCAGGGCCTCTTAATGGTGGAGCCCAGTGAGAAGCTAGAAAGCAGGGAGAGCTAGGGTGATGCAGTCTTCCGGGGCACAGAGCAAGGCAGAGGAGGGTAGAGAGAGAATCTGGAGGAGCACACACAAAAAAACTTTCTCACGACCCATCTGTGAATCTGTCCCTGCAGAGCAACCTCAGAAAATACACCTGAGGCAGCTTCCATGTCAATGGGTCATTGGTCAGCACCTGTATTTAGGTCATTTGGATATATAGCATCTTTCACTTGGCCTTGTTATGTCTTTTATCTAAACATTCCAGAAGAGGCCTGCATCAATTTGCTTAGCCTTCATAGTAAAAGCCAGCATGTTTGCAGAGGGCTGGTCTCCTCACATCTGGATGCCTGTGTAGTGTGCAAATCCTTGACCTTGAGTGGCCCTGGCATGTAGTTATCCTTCTGTGTCTACACTTAGGCCCTGGGGCATTGGTGTCCTTCAGATGCCCCTTCCTTTGATAAACTTTCCGAAGGTTCAGCATTTTCTGTGTCTCATTAAAGTTTAATTTGCTGTAACATTGCCAGGCCCAGCCATGGCTATACTTAAATGGCTTCATTGACTCATTCTTTGCGTTGCCTCTGCTTTGGAGATTCTGAGGCAATAAGTACCATCAGCATGCCAACAGCCAGGAAGGGTGGGCCAGGCTGTGTAGATGAGCTCTGTGTATTCGCAGGTTTTCTTCTCAACAGTATGGTGAGAGTGAGATAGATGGGAAGGGCCTGTGGGATAGCGGGGAGCTTCTGGAAGCAAATACTTCTTCATTAGGGGCTTGGTACTTGTTGGTTCTGGGGATGCCCACTTAAAATATGGAAAGATTTTAAGTTAGAATGCTTTCCTAAGTATTAGCAATAGAATGTCCCCTGGACCCAATTGTGTAATTGGCATAAAGACTACAATGGATTTTTACAATTACTTTCATGCACCCAGTTCTGTGTATATGCAACCTTTGGAAAATATTCTTAGTTTGAAGTTGGAAAGCAAAGCAAATTTTCTGTTGGGAACATTGTTGAAAAGAATGTTACAATGTGTACCAAAAATAAGATGATACAGGCCCCACCAGGAAAAAAAGGGAAGGAAAAACTCTCCTTGGACTTCTGGCTTGGCAGTTGACCTGGCAGCCAGCCTAACCAGGAAAACACTGGCCAGGGAAGAGAGCATCATGGAAGGTAGCCCCCTCTCCCTCGCCTTGCCACCAGCGAGGACATTGAGGCTGAGGATTGAGAAGTCTTAACGTTTTCTAAGAAGCTGTGAGTTAGGGATTTCTTTTCTGGGGTTTGAGAACTGGATGGATTAGAAGGGTTATACTGTGTTTCAAGTTGCTAAAGTCTACTTCTTAAAAAAAAATAAACATCCTGAAAAAACCGAACCTGTTTAATAAGCAGTTAGATCTCTGTTCATTGAGTGACCGTTGATTATTGCCACAGATGGTCCATTGAACCAGAGCAAATAGAAGAATATTAGAAGGGCATTTGAAGGATTTAGTTGCAGAAGCCTCTTACTGTAAATGTCATCTTTTTTCCTTTCTTTCCAGCTAGATTATCAGTACATCTCCCTGACCTCCTGTCTCCTGTTCAGTTTTTCACACTAATTCCTTTTTGTTTTTTCCACTCTAGTTCAGTTCTCGGGTATGTGTGTGTGTGTGTGTGTGTGTGTGTGTGTGTGTCCCCGTCCGTCTGTCCATCCATCTGTCCGTCTGTCCTTATGGGACGTTTTTGGTCCCAAACTCTTCTTCATCTGATTATTACTTGTGCCAGGTGTCTGTCTCATCACTTCCTCCCCCAAGTGAATCCCCTGCAACCCAGAAGTGATGCCTCAGTTCAGTATGTTGTAGACTTTGGGGAAACAGAGGGCAAGAGTGCATGCCTTAGCTCAGGCAGTTCTGCCTCCTCCTGATTGGTAGCAGATGGTTTGTGTGCCTGGGTCTGCCCATTGCCTGGCATATGTTAGGTGCTTAGTGAATACTTACTGAATAGTGGCTGTATTCTCTGAAAAATTTGGGCCAGTAGGAGTGAAAAGTGAGGACTGCTGTTGGGGAAGATGTGGGCAGGCTTCGTGTGGCTTCGCATCTGGTGTGGTGGCTCAGGCGTCCCGGCTGCCGGTTCATATTGGCACCCTGTTGCTTTCCTGATTGCTCATTTTCATTGGGTTCTGCTGTTTCTTTTTCTTTCTCTGTCCTTATGACAAAACTGATGCTTAATGTTGTATCAGGTGGCACCTTCCTCTTGGCTTAACCACCTTGGGCTGTGTTGCTGTGGGTGGCTGGCTTGGTTCCTTCACAGCTGTCTCCGTGCCCACTCCTTTCTTCGTCTTCGCCTGCCCTGCCTTGCCACGCTTTTCCTGCTCTTATTACAGAGACTCCTTGACTGCCCTCCCTCGTTTGGTGCCTCTTGATTCTTTCATTCTGCCTAAATGGCACAGGTCTCAATCTTTCTAAGATAAAGAACTTGTGTTTTGTCATACCACATGAGCACTGGGGAGGGGGAGGGACCCAAGAGAATAGAATGTCCACAACAGGGGAGAGAGTGACCATTGTTTCTTGTGTCAGATAGCCTGTGCCCTTCAGTTTGACCTATTTTTTCTGTGAGCTTCATCCCATCAGAATTTCACTGGCCAAATCATCTAGTATTTCTTGAGTGCTTTCCTAGACCAGGCATTTAGGGTTACGGTGAGGGAGCCCAGCCTGCTTGTGTGGAGCATACAGTCTAATGGCAGAGTGTTAGGCATTAATCTAATAATGTAAAATTGCAACTGTGCAAAGGCATAACACAGTTAAGGGGAAATATATTAGGATCAAGGTGCTCTGGGCATTTTTAAAAGCTTTCCACTGAAGTATAATATACGAGGATGCACATAGAGGTATACAGCTTGATGAATTTTCACAAACTCAAGGGTCCTGTGTATCTAGCACCAGATCAAGAAACAGAGCTTTACCAGCCCCTAGAAGCCCCTTTTGAAGGATTTTAACTTCTATAATTGCCACCTCTAACATTGCAGGCTGGTTTGGAGCAGGAGTCAAATACAAAGCCAGGAAAGGCTGCCCTGAAGCAGTTTTGCTTGAGCTGAGAGCTGAGGCAGGAGTAGGGCAGGAGCTAAGGTGAAGACTGAGGGGAGAGTTTCCAGGCAAGGGATCCTGTGACAGGAGGGAGCAGGAAGCATTTTGAGGAACTAAAAGAGCAGCGTGGGATGGGAAGTGGTTTTTTTGGGCACAGGATAAGGCTGGAGAGGAAGGTAAGGCTGGACCATGCTGGATCTCATGGGCCATCATATGGGGTTTTGACTCATCCTAGAAACAGTGGAGTTGGGGGATGACATATGTTTTATAAAGGTCATTCTGGATGTGGAGTAGAGAATGGATTGAAGAGGGATCTTGGTGAATATGAGGAGACCAGTTAGGAGGTTACTGCAGTATTCTAAGCTGGGGAGAGGGGGTGGTTTGGTCCAGGGTGCTGGTAGCAGTATAGGGAAATGGGTGGATTTGAGAGCTATTTTTGAGCAAAGATTGACAGGACTTGTTATTAGATCAGCCATGAAACCCCGAAGAGGAAGGTGTCAAGGATGACTTTGATGTTTCTGGCTTGGAAACATGAAAAAATGGTAATGTCAGTTTGCTGAGATCATCTGCCAGCTCAACCAAAATGGCTTCACAGAATATAGATTTGGTAAAAAGTTGACAGAACAGTTTTATGTTATTAGTTTTGTGCCCATCCAAGCACATGTTGGCTGTGATGGCTCCAAGTCACAGTTTGGTAAGCTGGGTATTAAAAGAATGTGTTGCATTAATTCCTGTGTCTCCTAACTTCTTCCCCTCAGCTCTATTCTTGAGGAGGAGAGGCATACACACAACTATATACACATGCACATATGCACATTTAGCTTATGTGTATTTTCCCTTTTATCAGGCAGGAGTTCTCTGGAGTAGTTGAGCATGTGAAGGAATGATGATAACTGTTGAATTTGATGAATATGGAAGGGTTAATACTTGATACATGTTCACAGCTCATAAAGCACTCTTAGCAAGTTCTCAGAGGTGCCCCTACAATCCCATTGGTGACTCTGCAGCTTTTAGTGACTCCTTCTCTACTTGAGCTAGTGATGGTAGCAGGGGTGTTAAGGATAAAAATGTGGATCCTACCCTGAAACAACTGAATAGAGGTGATAACACAGTTATGCCAATGTCTATTGTTTATGATCATTCCATCCCGATTCATTCCCTCATATTAATAACCAAGTGTTCTGCCAAGAGCTGTATTAGACGCTGTAGATAAAAAGAAAAGTAACATTGACTCAATTTGGAAGTGTTTATTAATTTCTTTATTTGTGCTGGACCTTGGGTTTCAATGATGAACTAAAACAAGTACAGTGTCCCCGATCTCAGAGACCTTCTAGGCTAGTAGTGGAAATGCACATTAAAGAAACAACAGACAAATGACAATGATGTGTACCATAAAGGAGAAATGTACAGTGTTATGAGAAACATATAAAATGGAATTGGCTCTAACAAGAGACATCAGCAAAGGCTTCCCTGGGGAAGTAATGATTAAGTTGCAAGAATAGTATCATTTGGACAAGAGGGGATGGTGAGAAAAGCATTGCCTTGGTAGAGCAGGTTGAAAAGACAAGAGAGAAGGCAGGCCAGGTTATGTGTGAGGAGCACATTAAGCCCCAGATTCTAGTATCACAGAGGTTTGTTTCTTCCTCCCCCTACATGAATGATATAGCATGGTAAGGTCCTAATCATAGGTAATCAGGGACCCCACTAAATAGAGTCTTCTCCTTCTAAAGCATTGAAAGTCATTGTGGCATGAGAACACCTGGAGTTCTCATGCTTTGATTTTCTCTCTGCCCATTCAGAAGTAAAATACTGCTCATGGCCCATTGGCCAGACTGATCACATTAGCACACCAGCTGCAGGGAACTGGAAGGTATAGTTTTCTATGTGAGGTGATAATAACTGTGTGATTATGGCATATCAAAGGAGTAGAATGTATCAGTGACAGTGCAAATGACATCTCAGATTGATTTGGTGGCTTATAAAATGTGGGTGGTGAAAAAGGGGAAGGAGTCAAGGAGAAGGAGGTGGTCTTCAGCACCTAGGTGAATGTAGAATTAAAGTATAATTACAAAGTTAAGGAAATGATGGACAATTTTAGGGGGAGGGAAGATAAGTCTGGTTGAGGTCATGTTTAGTTTGGGTTTTTTTTTTTTAGAAGAAAACGTCTAAGAAGCAGCTGGAAATTCAGGACCAGAGCTTGTAAAAATGAGGGTTGGAGAGGGCATCTTGAGAGCAGTACAAAAAGGAGTGACAGGTGAAACAAAAACAAAGATGGTAAGAACTGTACCTTGGGGAACCATTCCATGCAGCTGTACCAGGAAAAAAAACAAAACACCATAAAACCCAGACTCCTCCAGAGAGAAGAGAAGCAATCACAGGACAGCACACGGAGTAACAGTAGGAAGGGGTGTTTCAGTAGGAAGCCGTAGCCAGCACTGTGAAACGCTATAGACATTAAGGCAGATGGAGAATGAGACCAGGTCATTGGGTTGGGGAATGGAGGAGGTCATTGGTGATCTTCTAGGAAGGAGAAAGAAATGAAGGGATTATTTCCATCATTATTAAAGATTACTAACATCATGGGTTAGGGGTTTTTTGGGGAAGGGAGTGAATGAATCCTGGACATGATGATTGGTTAGAATTGTGATTATATGGACAAAGAGAAAATGAAAACACAGGAAGATAAGCGTTTAGGGGGAGACCATAGCAGACAGAATCCTGGGTTAGTCTTGGTAACAAGAGGGCTATTTCTTTCTTACAGATAAGAGCAATAGATGGCAGGAGACTTCGAAAAATAGGTATCTTCGAGGTGATGAAGGGGTTGGTAGAAGAGAGGAAAAGATGTACCTAGCCTATATAGAATTCAAGACCCTTAGAGGTTTCCTGCTCAGAATCCTGAAATACATAATAAGTTGCACAGCAAGAGTAAATATTCAAGTTAGTTCAAGATAATCAGAATTCAAATATATCTTGATTACAAGCCATAACTACTGAGGACCCTGTGAAAGGTCTACTTTTAGGAAATTTAAAACAATAGTAAATGTTGCATTTTTAATAATTGTGCATTTATTATTCTGTTTTTGTGGGAACATAGAACCAATCTGCTGGGTGGGATTGATTACATATCTTCTTAAGCAGAGTCAAGGTACCTTGTAGGACTGTGTGGGAGAATTAATTAGTGGGGATCTTTCACGTGTCAGGGACCTGCTTATTGTAACTGTTAAGTGGGCACACTGTGTCCTTGGTGGCCTATTGATCAGTGTTATCACTTTAAAACCTGTCATTCAGCCTAGCTGTGAATTGCCTAAAGAAAATTCAATTATAAAGTGGTTGACTAAAATAACTCATGCATAAGGAGGGAATGAATTACACCTGTTAGAATTCATTTGCAGCATTAAGTCAGATTTTTTTTTAGAGGATTAGGTCTTCTGTGTTCACTTTAAAAATTCAAAGGAGGGCAGGCCATTTTTATCCCAATTTAGGAGCCACACAGGTGACTCAGGTATTGTTTGGCTGGATTTGACTCTGTTGCCCAGCCAGATAAATCTAGACCTCCTGGCCCAATGCCTAAGCTGTGTGAATGACTGCCACGTACATTTAGTAAGCTCCCTGTGACTCCAGAAATAGTGAAAAGCGTAAACGACCCTGCAGACTCACCTGAAAATATTTTTTTAAAATCAGACAGCAGTTGTAAATTGTTGCTAGATGAATGTCATTTATTTTTCACTTTGTGCTTGAAAGTTAAAAAAAAAGTGGTAGTAATCTCCTCCAGATTCAATGTGTCAAAAATATTTGAGAAGGAAAAGGAGAGAGCTCAGTTATAGGGAGAACATTCATCTGAAGGCCATATAGGATCACCCTTCCCATACCATGAATGTAGAATAACTCAAATGACCCATGACCTTAGAAGTTACCATATGGTGAATCTCTTGTTGACTTTTATTCACTTTGATATATTTATATTTATATTTGTATTTATATTAAATATATATATATTGCAAAGTAAATGAGTGTGTGTGTGTGTGTGTGTGTGTATCGTATATACACCTATCATATATGTGTATGTATCAGGGAGATAGTGGTAGTATTTAAGTGAGCCCTCAATATAAACTGAACCTAAATTATGGTGGAATAGTGAGAGAGGAAAATGGGAAGGTAGTGGTGAGGACAGAAAGCAGTGGGAGGAAAACAGGAGGTATGAAAAGGCAAGGTGTATGTAGTCCTGTATTCTGACAGAAAGAAGCAAGGTATAGGAGTAGAAGAATCACAGGAAAAGTATGTGGGAGGAAGGCAGATTTGAGCATAAGTTGGCAGCTTTTAGATGCCTGAGTGAGAAGTTGGTACTTTCTGAGAGGAGGAGCTAAGTTATGTTTAAGAAGTTTAATCAGGTGTATATTCAGGTATGTATAAGATAGGTTTGGAGAGGTACTGGAAGCAAGGAGTTGAGGTAGGGAGCTGGTCTGATTATCTAAATGAGAAATTATAAAGACATGACCAAGGAGAGTTGTGCTCTGAACCTGACATGAAGTTAGAAGATACAAAAGATGTTGTGGATGTCACACTTTTGCATATTAGCAACTGATGGAGGGAAAGGAAAGGGGATTCAAGATAGTGATAAGTTGTTGAAATCCTTCTGATCAATAGAAATTGGTAAGTCAGGAGGAAGGGCTGTCTTTTATTTGGCATCAGCTAAGGTAAAAAGTTTGGATTTATAATTCTTAAATCACAGACATATTAGAATTTATCAGATGTTCTCCCTTGAGATGTTGCCCTGAGAGCCATGGAAATGACATTGAAGGGGTGAATCCGTTTCTGAAGGTGGGGTATGAGGATGTAGAGGAAAGTGGAGAGCAGGCTCCAGCAGCATACCTGCAGTGAGGAGGTGAGGGAGGAGGTGTGGCTGTGGAAGGAGATCAAGGAGGAATGCCCAGGGAGGGAGAAGAGTGAAGCCAATGGAGTGACCTAGAAGCCAGTGGAAGAGTTTGCAGAAGGAGGGCATCAAGGAAAATGAAGAATGCAAGAATGTCTGGTTTCATTCATTAAGATCTCATTAAGAGCCTTTTAAGAAATGCAGGGGTGAGTGGGGGTAGGAAGATGAAGGTGAAGAAGGAAGATGAAGATGAAGGTCCTGTGCCTAGCACTCTCAGTGCTTCTTGCCTTCCATCCTGATTCACCACTGGCCATGGCCTGGCCTTGGCTTGAATCCTTATCCATAGAGAATTATGGACAGAGGTGTCCCTGGGAAGAGACTGTTTGACATCCCAGTATAGACTCTGGTATATATACCAGAACTTTGGTGGAATAGCATGATAGTTGAAAAGGGAATATAGGACCTAGGACAGGAGAAACCTGAATATAAGTAAGACACAGATGAAGTCAGTAGAAAAAAATGAGGTTGAATTATGAAAGAAAAGAACTAAGTGATAAAGTTATGACTTTGCAAAGTGCAGGGGGGAAGAAACAAGGTCTGGGTTTGGCTTGGCAAGAACAGGGAATAATTCTTCCTGATATATGAGGGAGGAGGTAAAAATACTGAGAACTTTTGGAGCAGAATGGAAGGAAATTTGGAGCACTTGAAGTTGGATTTCGTCAATCTATTCAAAATGTGAAAGTCCTCTGCAAGAGTGAATAGATAGGTAAGATGTAGAGCTAAGGCCTCTGAGAAAGTTTAAAAGAAGTCATCCTTTTAAAAAAAATTTGTTAATGTGTGTTTATTTTTTAGAGAGAGAGAGAGAGACAGAGCATCACTGGTGGAGGGGCAGAGAGAGAAGGAGATACAGAATCCAAAACAGGGTCTGGGTTCTGAGCTGTCACACAGAGCCTGACACAGGGCTTGAACTCACGAACTGTGAGATCATGACTAGAGTCAAAATTGGACTCTCAACCCACTGAACCACCCAGGTGCCCCTAAAAGAAATCTTAAAGATCAAATGGTTCAGAGTCAAGGTGAGATAAATCAAATAAAGTTTGGGTAATCTTGAAGGCCAGATGAGGTTGGATATCCTATATTTGTAATAACCTGGGTTATGGCTTTTTCCTGCAATGGTGGGCTTAACCAGTTGAGGTTATGTAATGCTGAGGATGCACAGAGCAGGAACATTAACAAATAGGGATTTGGGAATCTGCGTGGTTGGGGTACCTTGTTGACAGCGTTTTTGGTTGAGGCTCATTTTCTATAGACGGGATCATAAGCAAGCACACATTGCTTCATTCCTCTGTACTCCAAGATGCTGACATATTGGAATTAATATCTTGATGGTAGAGAACAAAAGAGTCCCAAGAGACAGCTGTGGCCACAGAGCTGGTGTGCCCTGGTGTCCCCAGCACCACTTCTCCAGCCATGCCCTCTTAGGCTTCCCTCTTCCATCTTTGACCCATCCATCCCTCAGCCAACTTGAGTAGGATGATGAATGTGCACACTGGGAGCTGCTGGTCCACTGGTGGAGGTGGAATTAGTTCTGCTTCTGTACCCCCATGTCTGATAAGGAGATGCTAAATCCTGGCCTTTGCATGTCTGTAGAGTGGTAATCTTCACTCAATCTCCTTGCCGTGTGTAGACTCCATCTGGGCATCTGCTTCAGCTACTGTTTAGTGCTCGTCCCTGAGTTTAAGATTGCCTGAAACTCTGCCTGCATAGCTGGCCCTCTGTCACATTCCTGGGTCTTCATAGAGCCTAATCTCTAGGGACTAGAAGCCTCACCATTGACCGAAGTCCTGCCCTTAATGGACTAAACACCACAAAGCTGTTTTGTCCTTCTTGCCAAATTTGGCCTCTTCAGGTACTTAAAATGGCACAGGGTCTGATTTCTCCTTGTGTCTTTGGACAATGAATGCTGAACTTCCCATTAC
Organism: Prionailurus viverrinus; assembly: GCF_022837055.1. Taxonomy (NCBI): domain Eukaryota; kingdom Metazoa; phylum Chordata; class Mammalia; order Carnivora; family Felidae; genus Prionailurus; species Prionailurus viverrinus. The sequence continues at coordinate 75,296,496 of NC_062563.1, forward strand.
TTATTTTCAGGGCCAGTTTGATAGCTGGATTGTCTTCACCAAACCTTCCTTAAGAATCTATGTTGCTGAGGCCTCAATACTCCCTTGGTAAACCTGCTTAAATGCTAGCATTTAAGACAAGAAGAGAAGTAGGATGTGAAGGGAACCAGAGGGTCAGAGAACTGGATGGCTGATGGGTAGCAGTGAAATACCAGTATGAGAGTCAGTATGCATCTTGATGTCTAGCAAGATAGTATGGAAAAAAAAAAAAGGAAGGGAAAATATAGGGCAACAGACAAAAGAAGGTGACCAATAATGCATGTTCTCCCTAAAACACCATTTGGCCTCCTGCTGGAAGAGGGATTAGTTAGAGTTTGGCTTTCCTGGAGATTAGAATTGGGCTGGGGGCAGTGGTTAAATAAATAAAGGTAGATTCTGACAAGGAATCACAAGAATTTCTTTTGGTCAGTGTTCTTTTTAAGATGCTGTTTTGCCATTGCCCATTATGTGAGAAGTCATGCTTGAAATAAAACTTTAGTTGAACTAATTTATTTGGGCTTCCATGAACATGATAAATTTGTCCTATTTTTCTTGAGTTGCTCTAATGTCATGGTAGCTTATCTACCAGCGGGAGTAGCAATGTGCTGTGGCACCATAGTTTAGCCTAATGAGCAGGACAGGGCTGTGTTAGTAATTGTGTTGCATTCATGACCCGACTAGTCTATTCACTAGGTGCTAGTGCCAGGAAGCCTCTCTTGGGAGTGAGGTTGCCTGGAGTTGATATAAACTCCTTTGGCTTTGCAGGTATATGTAGCGTACCTGTCCTAGTTATTACTTTAGTATAACGATGAGGGTGTTTGGACACCTACATGAGTGTCCTTTTTAAAACATCTCTAGTGGTTTAATTTGTTGGCTGAAGATCTCATTTAGCTTGAATGGTCTTTGTATCTTGTTCCAGGGTTTTTAATCTTTATTAGATCTGTGTCTCATAGATCTGGTTTTCACAAGAACATTTTTTTAAATGCACTTAGTGTTATAAAACTATTTTGTACAAATCTACTTTTGTTTTCATCTCTTAAAGATGAGCATTTGGTTTTATGATGAAGTTGCCACAGACCTGAATAGGCATCAGGACTCTGGATTTCCATCCCAGATCAGCCTTGTTCTGGGTGATATTGGGGAAATTTGTGAAATATAGCTTTCCTTGTGTCTTAAGTGAAACCTCCATCATAAGGGAGATTGTAGAGAAACCTGTGATAGCACTTTGAAAACCACAGGGCTATACAAATTTTGGTGCTATTCTTAGGCTAGAACTGAAACCCGAAGCTTTGCAGAGAGAAATAGAGAGCAGCAAGATAGGTCGTTTGTAAGCTCGGCATTTTCATCCTCTTTCCTTCCTTTGTGAATGTTGTGTGCACATCCTACTGCATCCAAAGTCATTCTGGCACAGTCCTGCCATTTTGAACATTCATACATCAGTTAACCAAATTCATATGCTAAGATTTACCTCATTTGAGCCATCTGAAATTCTGCATACATTGTACCCCAGTAGGATCATTTTAGTGGTATTCACAAAAATCTATGCCTCATTTTACTTCAACTTACCCAACATTTAATGAGCAAGCATTAAACATACGCAAGGTATGATATATGACATGTGCATGGGACAGCCCCTGTTCTTAAGGTCTTATTTACCGTCTGGTGAAATGAGAATGAGCTTGCTATAAATTTGCTATTTGAAAAGTAGAATCAATGCTAGTGACTTGAGGCAAATTGTGTTGTGGGTAACATGCACTTTTGTCAACTCTTTCTATCCTCTTTGATTCACATGCTATAGTACTCAATTGCCCAGAGCCCAACCCAGTGTGCTGGCCCTTCACACTTTCCCCTTTTCAGCAGCTACTGCCCTAGCTCCTTTGGCAACCAGGAAAGAACTAATTATATCAACTAACCATACCCTCATTCAGTATGTATTTAGTGAATATCTGCCACATGATGTGTTGGAGAGTTTTAGAGTACTTTGAAGCTAAGAGGAGACAACAGAGCATGAGCCCAGTTTCACTGTAATGATGAAATTTCCCAGGCTTGGAATAGGAATTGGACTGTAGAGGAAATGTGAGAGGGTCAGTGGAAGTGTGGGCTAATTTCCTATAGCTGTGCAATGACCATTCCCTTCTGTATGTTAAACTGATTTTTTAAAGGATTTTTAAAATGTGTATTTATTTTTTAAAGAAAGAGAGAGAACAGGGGAGGGACGGGGGGCAGCGGGGCAGAGGATCTAAAGGGGCTCTGCGCTGACGGCAGAGAGCACAATGTGGGGCTCTAACTCAACGAACCTGTGAGATCACGACCTGGGTTGAAGTTGGATTCTTAACCGACTAAACTACCCCAGGCACCCCTAAACTGATTCTTTAAGGGCTTCTTTGAGGTTTGGATAACAGAAGGGTTAATTTGGGTTATTCCAAATTAACCTAATGTTGATTTTGGATTTTTTTGTTTTTTAAATGTGGTATGAAGGAGTGCATCAGATGTATAGGGGATTTATTTATTTCAAACCGAATAATAAGGTTTGCTCATAAAGACTTGTTTGACTCTTTCCTGTAATTAATTGCTGGAAATGTCTCTCTCTTTCAGTCTAATGTAAAATTGGCTTTTACTCCACTTTCCTTGTTTTGTAAGGTTGGTTTGTGTGGTTTTTTTCCCCCCCTTCCTGCTGAGAAGGCCGGGATTGGGCCATTAAGTACTGCTGGGTAAGCTGGTGTAACTCAAGTATCTCCAGATAATCAAGAGTTGTCTTCACCGCATAGGGAGATTCTCATCCCCAGTGGTGGCCATCAATAAACAATCCACACGTTGCTAAGGGTTCATTAAGTTCTCCGTGCTGTCTAGTAACTAGCAGCAGTTGTGTTTGTGAGAGACTGCATCAGGGCCAGACCTTGTGTTCAAAGTAAGGTTAAGGCAGGGCATCACTGTCTCTTCTCAGTTTTATGCTTTCCAATGAAGTCCTCACAGGCAAGCTCCATAGCACAGAGAATATCCATCTGATGCCAGCACAGTAGTTCCCAAATCAAAAATTTAAGTGCTTAGCCACATGCCTCTAAACAGGGCATTTGGTTTACCCACTTTTCCCCACATTGGATCTCTGACTTTGGCAGAGGATGACTGCAGCTTCAATTACGTTGCTTGGAAGATAAGAGGTGCCTCAGAACATTTTTTTTCAAGACCACTTAGAGCGTTGATTAACAAAGAGACCAGCAGGGACCAAATGAATGCTTAGATCAGAATAGCACTAGGAATACTGCAAGCAGCACAAAGCAAGTGAAAGTACTTAATTAGAGTGTGTAAAACTTGACCTTTCTTGGGCACTGTGATATCTTGTAGAAATGCAGTGTAATCCAGAGGTACAGACTTCCTTCATGGAGGCCCAGCACCCTCAGGGATTGCTGAAGTCTTGATGCATGAGGGGAGTTGATACCCTGGACTTCTTTGTCTTGTACTCCATACACACTTAGAGAGAGCTTCTAGATAGTGGCTTTTACTATCTTTAGTACTTAAAGATAGTACTAAAGTACTAAAGTTTATTAAGTACTAAAGTTTATTAAGATACAAATTGTTCATTTAAACTTGAATGAATGTTTGGGGACAGGTGGAATAATTTTCTTTTCAAGTTTTGTTCCCTTTGGGAAAACATTCTGTATAATGCAATTGGGACAGGACCTTGAAGTTGCCAGTGAGTTTTCCCTGATCCCTTCCCCCAACTCTGGTGAGTAAAGTGTTGCTCTGAGGGTGTCCTGCCTCTGTGGAGCCCTAGCCAGAATAACCCCTAGTGTGTTCTCCTAAGTTTGTGCTTGAGCTGTATTTTGGGCTTGTCCTGTAGAGGTGCAACCTGGATGTGAGGGTGTGTGTGAATGTGTGTTCTTGAGAGTGAGAGAGTATGCCTGTGCGTATGGGAGCAGTCTGTGTTGGAAAGTGATGAGTGGGACGGTGTAGACACGTTAGCAGCCTTCTTCCTACAGTAGAGAGTTTGGCTCTTGAAAACCGTGAACTGATTCATTCTCCTTTTACAATGGGGTAAACAGGACAGTTTATGAGGGACTCCTTCTCAGCCCTTTTTCCCGATTTATTTTTATTGCCTCCAACTTACAAATTAAAACATTGGACTGCCCAGAGTTTGAATCCTTGACGCTCTTCCCTTTTCTGATTCCACTCGTTCCTGGGTGATATCATCTGGTCTCACATGTTTATACAGTGAGTTTATACATTGGGTCTGTGCTCTTGACTTTCAAATTCTGTCTATAGCCTTCACCTCCCTCCAGAACTCCAGAGTTTTATATCTGCTTACTTGATACTTTTTCTGGACTATCCAGTAGGTTTTCAAAGTTAACATGTCCTGAACCAAACTTCTAATATCCTAGTCCCCACAAAGCCTGCTTCTCCCATTACCCAATCAGTCTTTGTAGTTAGTAACGTCCTCTTTTTCATTTCCCAGACCGGGAACCTAGGTCACCCATGACTCCCACATCATGTCAAGTTCTGAAATTTCATAACCAAAATACCAGCAAACACTATTGGCTCTGCTTTCAAAACCTATCCAGAACTGCCCTCTCCCCGCCCCTCCCCCTACTTGTTCTCTGGTCTCAGGTGCCATCTTTTGTCTCTGGGGTCATTGTGTCAGCTCCTATCTGGGGTCCCTGCTGGGGTCCCTATGCTCCCAACCATCCTTCTCATGGCACCCAGCACGATCCTGTCCTTGGGCCATACTGCTATTCACAACCCTCCTAACTGCTTCCTTCTTACAGTCTGAAAGCAAAAGTCCTGACAGGACTAAAGAGGTCAGCCTTCTGTGATCTGGCCCTGTTTCTCTCTGACCTCCTCTCCCAGCAAGCTTCCCCTTCCTCCTCTCCAGGTCATCCTTACATTCACACCCTGTGTGCTTTTGCCTCAGGGCTTTTGCACCTACTGTTCCCTCGCCTTTCAACTTCAGGTATGGTGTATGGTTAGACCATTATAAATTCAGATCTCTGGTAAAATGTCTCCTCTTTAAGGAGACCTTTCTGGACTTGCCTGTATAAAATAGCACAATAATAGCCTCCTCATACAAGCGTTATCTCTGCCTCTTAATTTCCTTTATTTTTCTCCATAGTGCATATCACTGTGTGACTTAACCAGAGTGTCATTGCTGGGGGTGGAGGGAGACTCAGGCAACCATTGCTCATGCATGCCACCAACAAGCCCAAGGAGTAGGGAGCCAGACAGGGAGAAAGAAGGCATTGATAGGGGGAAGGACCCACCATAGAAAGAAAAGCTGTCCTCCTTTCTGATGCCTCTTTGCCTCAGTGTCAAAGTTGCCTACACTTGAACCAGCTTATTAGTTTCTTCTGTGGAGAACAGTCATCGCAACACAGCTACTAGCAAAGATTAACCATGATTTATATGAAAAGAATTGAAGAGAGCCTTAACATTTACAATTTAGCCTTCATGGCTTTGTATTTTCAGTCTTACATGGGTTAACAGCTTCCTGATGCCTGTTGTGACTCTGTCCCTTTCCCTCTCTGTGGCTGTTATTGTCACCTAGTTAAAGCCCTGACCCTCAGTGATATCCTCTTCATTAAGAAGGATTATTAGCACTTTCTACAAATGAGGATATTTAAAATATATTGGCAGTTAATGAAAACTTCTCTGCTGCTGTTCTATGAAGAACACGATGGAGGGCCATTAACATTAGGGGTGGGGGCAGGCAGTGGAGGAGGGTTAGCTATGCAGAAAAAGTGAGTAGCTGTAGGACCCATTCCCTGCTGAGAACAGGATCTTTGAAGATGTTTTTAATTTGTGAATCTTCTTGCACACATGAAGATACCGTTTTTTTTAAGCTGCCATGTAAAGCTTAGTGTAGTATGTACTTACGGACCATGAAATATGTTCATGGGCTTGGTCTGTGGTATTTCCAACTGCGAAGTAGAAACTGTTCTAAAATGGAACGATTTTCACTGGCCCTAAAAATAGAGATCAACTTCTCCTCCTCCACCCCCCAGACCCCACTTTCCTGCCAGTTCTCACCATCCCTGGCCAAGGCTACAGAACAGGATTCAAGCCAGCTCCCTAGGCAGAGCTCGTTAACAACCAGTATTGCTATTTCTGATGCCTTTTTTTCTTTTTTCGACACAAAAACTCAAATCTGTGAAAAAAGATTGATTAAACCTTTTGGGAATGATAGTGTTTCAAGTGCTTTTTTTTTTTTTTTTTTTTTTTTTTACATATGGTCTATACCTAAATAATTTTAATCTGTTTTTATCCATGTACTTTTTTTGGTTCTCCTTCAGAAAGGTAATTGGTGCGTTCATCATAGTGCATAGAACCTTGCATTCATTCTGACTGGGACCAGATGGGATTTGGCTCTGGCATGCTGGTATCCAGGGTGAGCCTGGGGGGCTTTTGAGCAGGGTTTTTGAGTGCTTACAACCCTCATAAAGTATAAAACTGGCTATGTTAACCTCAGAAGATAGCCAAGTAGACCCATATTTCACTAGAAACACTAGAGAGCTGGGTTTAGTGTAATTCAGGACTATTTTGAATCCCTCCTCCCACCAAATCACTGATATAAACTTAATTAACCAATATCTAATAACCAGAGTTTAGAAACATCTAGAATTTCTCCATGAACGTAATTTAGGGAAAAAGGCTAAATGGGCAGTGGTGTAACAGCTAATGTCTGGTGTGAAGTTTGCTAGCCTTAGAAAGCCTATGATAATAATTTTTCTTAAGATTAATTTCAAGGGGATAAATCTCCTAGACTTTGACATCTTCTGTGTGATGGGTAAATCATGCCCTTGAAGCTTGATGTGCAAAATAGAGAAAAATATACATCAAATTTTGCCTTTAATACATTTTGGTTATTGTATTATATATTTTTAGAAGACTTACATGAACTATTCAAATTAACACCAAGTCAAGTTTCTAAGTTCCTGGGGCTTCCACATATGTATCAGGAGTGCTACTCATCCTATGGAATGTTGAAGACAAAGATCTAAGATGCAAAGGCAGACCCAAGTTTTGTGGTGCCTAAAACATGGAATTTTGGAGGGCATCTTAAAGGAGAACAAAAGATACTGGGTAAAGTAGAATATTTAGAATCAGAAAAGAAATCACAGCAAATGACATATTTTTAAAAACTGAGAAATACTATTATCATATATATCCAGAAAAATTATGCAATATTTTAATTAAATGGCTCCATTGTCATTTGAAAAAATACTTTTGGCTGCATGGTCTTTGATCACTTCATACAACAGTGGCTTCTGTAATATTCTCTACAGAGAGATTAGAAAGATAATTGTTTTCTCTCTGTTGATTGGACTTTTTTTATTGCTAGTTGAGGAAAATTTTACATTTTATTAATAGTGTCATATACAGTTTTCAGCATTGCTGTTAAATTGGGAAACTCCATCAAGTTTCTTTCACTGTGAATTATCTTTCTGTAAGATTTGAAAGTCATTGCAATAGGCTGGTTTCTGGTTCTGAACATTTATTTCAAGTCTTGTTTTCTCCTTCCCCACTCTATTTCCTTTTTGGTCCTGGGAAGTTTATTTTGCCATTTCTGGCCCTGTATCTTTGGGTCATGACACAGGGAGAATTAGGACAGGAGCATTCCTGGAAGCCATTTCTCCACCTGCACACCAAGCAATAGCTTAGCTCACGTAGAAGCGTTAAGTGCCAACTAAATGTACTTCCAACTCAACTGCTCCTTAGCTGTATTCCAAATGCCCATAGATGTTACCATGCCACCTGGAAGGGTGCATGTGCCTGTGTCTCACAGGGTGTTTGGAGGAGAAAGGAATAGAAGGAAACCATCTTCATGGTAGTGGTAATGCATCTCACTTGTATAGAATTTACAGAAACATAAATCTGAACAAACACATGGGTAGAACTTCTCCCAGGTTGTTGAAAGAGGCCTATGCAAGTGAGAGTTCTAAAGCTTAAGCTTTGTTACAGTCACAGTAAATCTGCCTTATCTAATATGTATTGATGATTGATCAAATCTGTCACCAAGAGTGCTCTCCAGAGAAACAGTGTGGCACTTTGTCTCTCCAACTCCTATCCCCAGGGTCACATTCAGTTCTCATAATTTAAGCATGTGATTGAAAGTCCCTTTGTGTTTAATTGAGGCTGTCCCACTCCTCCCCATTAGCACTACCCTCCTCCTTGCTGAAAAGGTACCAGGAAAGAAAGCTGTTATTAATTTTTTTTTAAAGTGAGGATATGCAAATGTTATGCTGACTCTGGGTACAAGATGGGAGTTGGGAGTTAACACCCATTCATTCCCTTGTATTGTCTCTGAGGATCCATTATCATAAACAGCACTATTATATTTTCCTTCCACATTAGCTTTGCTGGTGATTTTTATTTTATCCTCATCGTGGGGTATGCATATCTGTCAGTTGGAATGCTGTTAGGAGCCTGAGCTGCTAAATGCTTTCCCATAGTAATGGCATTGTCAGACTAAGTGAGTGGCAGTTTCATATTGTGCAGAAATAGTCTGTCATGTATGCCCCAGCTGTTTTCATTCCACTGCAGGAATTATGAAGATCTTGGCTGGTGAATTTACACATGTATTTGTGTCAATCCAGATTGTCTGATTTGTACATTTCTGTTATACTAATTATTATAGGTATGTTTCAGAAAGGTTTGATTTATTCTGTTGATTGGAAATTGACAACTTTAGGAATTGTGGAAGAATTAGCATCATTTTCTTAAGTATTATTCATATAATTGTGTAGTTTGATAGCAAATAACAATACCTAAAAAAGTTTATGCTATTAATTCGTAAGGTATCTTTGAAGGCTGACTTTTAAAAGAAGTCCTGGGTGATTGGGTAGAGTGTTGGTACTATTCAGATCTCCAAAGAAAATGTGATCAGAAAATACTGAAGAACAAGAAAAGCTTTGAATGGAATAGTATCCGACACCCATTTAAACACCTGGGATGAAATGGAATAGATACTTTGTGGATATCTGCGGTATTATATCAATTACTGTGTACCCCTGAGCATAGCTGATTTTCCATTTAAATCAAGAACTGTTAAACCTAGAGCAGTTATTTTTGTGGTGATTTTTCAAGTTCAAATTAACTAATAAACTCCCATTTTTATGTTTTTGCTATCTTACATTGTAGTGGATCCAAAAGATTGGCTTTGCTTGTTTATTTGAAGGTCGAGGGATTTAGAGGCATCCAGAAATCAGCACTAAAGATAAAGGTAATTAACGTAGGAACTCAAGGCAAGCAGGGTCCATGTGATGCTTTGCAGACAGTCTGTGCAGTCCACCATGGGGAAAACACTGAATTTGCTACTATTTCAAGTTAGCTTTGATGGGACGGATTAATAATTATCACGTCCTTGGTCTGTTTCATGTACTCTGTTAATTGATAGTTGCTATATTATTTCCTTGAATCCTCACAACTTTCTGAATTAGAATTTATTAATATCTCCATTTTCCAGATAAGGAAATAGGCTCAAGGAGATGCAATAACTTGCCCAGGATCCCACAGCTAATGAATGGCAGTGCTGGCGTTAAACCCAAGTCTGTCTGGCTCCAGTGTGTCATCTGTTACTATTATACTACATCGCCTCTCCTTTAGGATTTCCTAGACTGGAGTTAAGAGGCTAGAGTCAGATGATCAATTCTGAGGAGCTATAGATTTGGGCCAAGAACTGGTCTTCAGTAGAGAGAAGAATTGGAGTAATGGATTACCATTGGGCAGTGCACTGTGGGAGAGTTGGTAGACTCTGTGTGTGTGTGTTTAGGGAAAGCACAGGATTGGATCCAGACAGCTAAGCTATGGTGGAGAGGATCAGACATGTCTGACGGGCTAGGCTGGCAGGGCTCAGATGCCAAGAAGGCAAGAGCATTAACTGGAAGTGGGAGGTATCGTATATGAACCAGAACTGTTCCCTGCCCTGTTTTATGCGGCCTTTGCTTTCCCACAACAGGTTGCACAACATTGCACAACAGTATCAGATGTATGTGAGTGAGTTTCAGGGCAAAGATGCTAAAGGTTGCCTTATTAAGAAACAGGCCAGGGTTATCAAGTCCTTTAGTTTCTTTCCTCCTCCCTTTCAGGCTGCTCCTGATTCATGATTCTATCCCAAAAGTTTGGACTAATTAGAAGGTCTGTGTTGCTGGACAGCTCTCCATGCCTGATGGGAGATGAGGCAGAGAAAAAGGGAAAAGCCTTTCCTCTGTGTCTGGGAAAGAGAGAAGCCTTAGATCAGGTCAAGGGCTGGGCTGCTTCAGATATAGCATAAAGATCGTACACTCGGGGGCAGAAATATATCCAATCTTGGCTCTTCTGTCAGTGGCAGGCCCTACCTGTCCCAGTCCTTGCTGTCTGAGAAATTACAGCATTCATGAGGTGAAGGGTAGAGGCTCATGTTTTGCAGCATTTGGATTTGTAAGCTTCCCTCCAGGCCTCTTGTCTGCCTAGAACAAGGACCCTGGTGGAAAGTCAAGTGGTGTGAAGGTAGGGGTAGGTTGGTAGTGTTCACTTCCAAATATGTCATCTGGCTATATCATGAGACTAATAAGATAGTCTGGGGCTTTGGACATAATTTAAATATTTTTTAAATGTTTATTTTTAGAAAGAGCATGCAAGCAAGGGATGGGAAGAGAGAGGAAGAGAGAGAGACAGTGTCTGAACCAGGCTGAAGGCTGTCAGCACAGAGCCCGATGGGGGGCTCACACTCATAAATCATGATATCATGACCTGAGCTGAAATCAAGAGTTGATGCTTAACCAACTGAACCACCAGGGCACCCCTTTGTACATAATTTAATATGACAAATTGACCACTTGCTTTTCTCTTCTCTCCTTCTTTACCCAAAATACTACCAAACAATAGTAAACTCATTAAGCGTTATCACTCCCCAAGGTTAAAGAAAATGGGTACCAGTGGGTAGTAGCCTTCAGTAAAGTGTAGCAAAGTAAAAAGCAGCAAGAAGAGAAGTCACCAACTTAGCAAAACAAAGGAAGCTATGGTAGTACCATCTTTGAGAGGGGTCCACTAACCAATAGCAAGTACATGCAACTTATACAGTCTCTAATGGTCTTAGAAGTAGCAGGTACCACAGAAGGTGGCAGTGAGATAGGTTTGAAAGCTACCAAAATACATTTATTCAGAAGTTTCATAAGGAATGGTGGGGGGAGGGTGAACTTGGATCTTTGGCTACCTCTCCACATGATATAGTCACATGATACTCTTCTCATCAGCCTCCCATCCCTATGTACTAGACCCTAGAGCTGAGTTTTCTTTGGAGAAATTAACTGGGAAGCTCCACGCTCAGGAATATCACATATAACACAGAGGACTAAGATAAGTCAAAGGACTGAACAACAAGGAGATTCAATAAATCTACAAGGTTCTACTTCTGAGGCAGGAGAGTAGAAAATTAGTGTCTTCAGAAACAGAATGATTCCTGGATGAAGAGGTTTCCAGATCCTTATATTTGAGAGCCTCTCAAACAAACAAACAAAAAACTTGTCTCTGGTTGATTGCTCTTCATTGAAGACTCCAAGGCAAAGTACCAGCCCATATATTCCAACCATCCACAGAAAATTTTTTGTGCCTTAACTTGTAAGTGTGAATATGCAGCAAAGTTTAGAGAGCATTAGAGGAAAACTTTCAGAGTGAGAGAAACTGATACGAACAAATTGAAAAAAGAAAAAAAAAGGAAATAAAGAAAATGGAAATAAGAAAATGTCAAAATAACCATCTCCTAAAGAGTATTGGGATAGTGTTGAATTTATGAACTAAAAGAATGCGATGATAAAGGAATAATGAAAGAATAGACCAGAGATCTTATACATAAAAATGTACTTAGTCAAAATAAAGTCAAAGGAAGATTTGGACAATAATAAAAAGAAAAACCTTGAAAATAGTGATGAAAGATAGGGAGATAGGAGATCTGTTTGTGAAGGCCAAATCCCATATAAATTCTAGAAAGAGACCACAAAAAAGAGGGAAGGAAATCAACAAAGAAGGATTTTTTAAAAAATATGAAGACCTGTGTTTTTGAACACCTCAAAATGCACAAAGACATGCACTTCTAAAGGGTGCACTGAGTGCCTTAGTATATGGGGGTAAAGCCTAGACCAAAGAAAACCATTGTGGAATTCCACAGTATGGTAGACAAAATAAAGAAAAACAGAAAGGAATTGGAGTCAGATTTTTCAGTAACAACACTAGATTCTGGAACACAAAGGAATAATACCTTTATTTTTTTTTAATTTTTTAAATGTTTATTTTCGAGAGAGACAGAGACACAATGCGAGTGGATAAGGGGCAGAGAGAGAGAGAGACATAGAATCCAAAGCAGTCTCCAGGCTCTGAGCTGTCAGCACAGAGCCCGCCGCAGGGCTCGAACCCATGAACCATCAGATCATGACCTGAGCTGAAGTCGGACGCTCAACCGATTGAGCCACCCAGGCGCCCCAATAATACCTTTAAAATAGAGGGGGCATTATCTTCTACTTAATATTTCATACTCAAGCAAATGATCAATCAAGTGTGAAGTAAAATAATACTTTTAGAAATAAAAGTATTTAAAAGTATACCTTCCATCTAAACTTTCTTGGAAAGTCACTTAAGGATGCTCTTCAACAAAATGAATGAATAAATCTAGAGGAGGCTGTGCCTTCCAGGAAAAAAAAAAAAAAAAGACAATGCAATGTTGGAGAAAGAAGAAAGGAAGTCCCAGGATGACAGCTGTGTAGCAGAGCTAGCCCTAGGTGTAGGGTGACGGGGACATAATGTATGGTGAGGGAAGACTCCAGAAGAAAAAAAAATGGAGTTGACAGAATATCTGATGTTTACTTATTGGAGCAGCCCAGATCTTCTGTCAGGCATATGGCACACCTGATGGCAAATACTAAAGCTAAATGAATTGAAAACTGCAAGTAAGAAAACTGGGCCATTATTATTTCTAAGCAAAACACAAAGTTAAAGTAAACATATCAGAGTAGATAATACTAAATTTTATTTTAACTATCATTGCTTATCAGTGAAATCAGTTAAGTCTAAAATACTATCCTATATTTCAGTAAACTCTATAAATAATTACCTTAATCCTTGTGGATAACTTTGGAAAGATCCATGTGTTGTTTTCTTTCTTCTTATTCCCTACCCCACTCTACCCCATCACTGATTATTTATTCTGTGTTTGTGTTACACCATTCTGCTTGACTTGTGTATTAGGCAGGGTTCTACAGAGAAACAGAATCAAAGAGCATATATGGACGTGTGTGTGTGTATGTATATATGTGTGTGTTCTATCTATCTATGCATATACACATGGAAAAAAAGAAATAGAGATATTTATTTTAAGGAACATTTGGGGAGAAGTGACAAGACTGAAGTTTATAGGGCAGATCAGCGGACTGGAAATTTAGGTAATGGGAGTTCAAGTATAAAATGTGAGCAGACTAATAGGCTGGAAACTCAGGCAAAGTTTGTTGTAGTCTTGAGGCATAATTGCTGCTTTATTGAGAAACCACAGTCTTTGTTCTCTGTGTCTTCAATTGATTGGATCCACATTGTAGAGGATAACCTGCTTTACATAAAAGTCTACTGATTGCAAAGACTAATCACTTCCACAAATACCTTCATAGAAACATCTAGGCTAGTGTTTGATTAAGTATCTGAGTGCCATAACTCAGCCATATTGACAAAGGACGTTAACTATCACAATCTGTTGAGCATAATCTGTGTCTTATTTTGGTCTGCCATAACAAAATACCATAGATGAGATGGCTTAAACAAAGGAGTTTATTTCTCATGTTTCTTTTTTTTTTATTTTTATTTTTTAATTTTTTTAACGTTTATTTATTTTTGAGACAGAGAGAGACAGAGCATGAATGGGGGAGGGTCAGAGAGAGGGAGACACAGAATCCAAAACACGCTTCAGGCTCTGAGCTGTCAGCACAGAGCCCGACGTGGGGCTCGAACTCACGGACCACGAGATCATGACCCGAGCCGAAGTCGGCCGCTTAACCGACTGAGCCACCCAGGCGCCCCTATTTCTCATGTTTCAAGAGACCAGAAGTCCAAGTTCAAGGTGCCAACAGAATTAGATGTCTGGTGAAATCTCTGTCCTTGGATTGCAGATGGCTACTTTGTCGCTGTGTCTTCATGTGGTCTTTCTTTGGGAGTGTGCATTCGGACAAGGAGAGAGAAAAAGCCAGCTCTCTGGAGTTTCATCTTATTAGGGCACGAATCCCATCATAAGTGTCTGACCCTTATGACCTCATCTAAAGCTTGTTATCTCCCAAAGGCCCCATCCTCCGATACCATTATATGAGTGGTTAAGGTTTCAATATAAGAATTTGGGGGAACACAATTCACTTGGTAGCAAACAAAATAGAAGTTGGTTCTCCTTTCTGGGAAACAGGAGGCAAAAGTTCATCATGAAACTTCTTATTAAATCTGTCCTTCTGTTTGGGGACCATATGTATGTCTAGTTTTGCAGTTTGGGAGAAAAGACTCTGAGACAATAGGATGGAAAAACTAAGATCTTGTGGTCTAGCCTCATGATGTTTCCTCATCCTCCGTAGGGTTCTCCTTAAATTTGGTTCAGGAAAGAACTATTTCACACTTAATCAGTTTAGTGAGATTGATAGCTTAGAGACAATTTCACACTATATGAAACAGATATAGGGCACCTCCCCTTCTTATATTCCTATTAGGTAAATTTAGAAACTCATTAATTTTTTTTCTTTTTTTCTTTTAACTTAAGATTTTGGGTGTAAATGTAGAATTATTCCCAGGAATATGCATGGATTGGGTTTCAAGGTTATGGACCTAGGAATTATTTTTTTTTTGTTAGTGCTTTTCATTTGGCTTACTGGCTCCTGATACACTGCATCCTGAGGCTAAGTGATTAGAGAGACCCAGGCAGTTTTTAAGTCTTAATGAGTGTATTTTAACTTGAAGGTTGATGTACATCTGGATTGCAATTCCAAACCAGTGACCGCTTGGGCAAGCATCATCCTGTTTCAAAAGAACCCTAAGGTCTCAGAATTATTATACAATCCAAGGAGCAGGGAATATAGTCTACAGACCTTCTAAGGGCAGACAAATGCTCTGAGTTGCTAGGTTGCTCTAAGGCCACACAGTCCTCTCATTTTGACATGTCTTTCTGCCTTCAATGACTGTTTTGATTCTTTCATGATAGCTCAGCAGCTCAAATGAGGAAGCTGGATCCTGGTCCCGTGTGGCAGTTCTTGAATAAAATTTCCCCTGGTCTTCCCTAATTGGGAACTTCTACCTGTACCTTTGATGTCTGTATCCTAAAATTACAAAGTGGGAAAGGAGGTAAAATTTAAAAATCATCTCACATGGTTTCTCATTTTCAGGGCATGATTAAACCTCTTAAAAGTACAGATGGTTGTTTGGTTTTCTCCTGAAAACTCTGGGAACAGAAAATCCTCATTTTCTTAAGACGTTCTTTCTTATGTCCAACTGAAATCTCTCCTGCTTTAAATTCCTTATTGATTCTGTGTTAACAGAATCATAGCACTATAGAATTTTAAAGTTGAGAATAATTCCTTAAAGATTATTTAACCAATCTCTCCATTTGGCAGTGGAGACAGGGGAGCATAAAAAATTCACGTGACCTGTGTAAAGTCATAGGCAGGATTCAAAGCTTACCTTGCTTAATGATAATTGCCTCATATATTACATTTCAGAATTTTCTGGAAGACATTCTTGACAGAATCCATATCTTCGTTGGTTCGTTCATGTCTTTATTCTTTCAGCTAACATTTATTAAGCACCTTCAGTGTACAAGTCTCTCTGCTCAGCATAGAATGTGCTAACCTGAGCAAGAAAAGGTTCTAGACTGTCAGTCTAGTCTCCTAAGGAGCTACCCTGTATAGTCTTTTCTTTGGAAACATTGTAATGTAGTGATAATAGCACATAGCTCAGCTAGGTTTCTGAGATGTGGTAACTCTTCTCTGATTTTAGGAAGGTGAGTTGAAGTAACTCAGACAAGATAGTATGAAAAGACATTGGAGAGGCAACAACATACAAGAGAAGTATCTCACGAGAGGTCGTGGGGATCCAAACAGCTTGGTGGGGTTAGAGAAGCATGTGAGGACATGTGGGAGATGCAGCTGGGGAGGTAGGCATGGCCCCTATCTTGAAGGACCTTGGATGCCGAAGAAGGTACCAGGAAGTTTTTGAAGGATTGTATGGGTATAATGTAATCTTATTTGCCTTTGGGCAGTATCAGTGTGATGGGAGCATGGACGATGACTGAGAGGAGCAGCTGGGAGGAGGGAGAGGTTGAGGGAAAGCAGCAGGCTGGGTGAGAGCTAATGAAGGCTGGGAAGGGCACTGGAGCTACACGCTTGGATCAACTGAGGACAGGAGAATGTGAGGTGAGGGTAGATGACAACAGTTTCAGTCTTGAGTATGCTGAGTGTGGGGAGCTTTAAAAAAAAACTGGAGTGACATGTCCAGTAGACAGGTGGATATATAGTCAGGAGCTCAGGACATCCACTCTGGCTGGAGGCTTAGTAGGTGACTGTCTGTGTAGTGTCATTAGAACCTCTGTATCTTTTATGTTTTTCCACCATGCCAATTTCCAGATTCTCTGTTGGTTTGGTTATTTGTTCTCCTCAACCTTTGAAGAAGAAAACCAAGAAAATGATTTCTTCATAACATAAACTGATTATTTGAATTGAACAGGACAGAGTACATAGATGAAATGGTTTAATTTTTCTCTAATCACAGCCTTCAAACATGCTATGTTGAACTGCTCTTTTAATAATAACTTGGGTAATCATGGAGCTTTCTGGCCACTTAGAGATATCTAAGAAAGTGCTCTTGAGTCTTGTTCTGCTGAATTCTTCAAGCTGATGATTGGCTTGAGGCTCACCTCATTTCTGTCCTTTTAAACAGTGCCCAACACTCGGTCTCAGGGGCTTGGCATGGGAGGGACATATTCTGCTTTCTTAGCCCTTTGCCCATTTTTTAATTGGATTTCTTTTCAATTGAGTTGTATGAGTTCTCTATGTATTTAGAGATTAACCCCTTATCAGTTGGTTTGCAAGTATTTTCTCCTATTCCATAGGTTGACTTTCATTTTGGTGATTGTTCTGTGCAGACACTTTATAGTTTGATGCACTTTTCACTTGTTTGTTTTGCTTTTGTTGCTTGCACTTTTGGTGTCCTATCCAAAAAATTTTTGCTAAGAACGATGTCAAGGAGCTTTTGTCCCTGTGTTTTCTTCCAGTGGTTTTTTAGTTTCAGGTCTTCTATTTAAGTCTTTAACCCAGAGCTGATTTTTGTGAGTGGTATAAGAAAGGCGTCCAATTTCATTTTGCGTGTGAATATCCAATTTTCCCAGCACTATTTATTGAAGAGACCATCTTTTCTCCACTGAGTATTTTTGGCTCTCTTGTCAAATACTAGTTGACTGTATACACGTGGATCTATTTCTGGGCTGTTTATTCTGTTCCATTGGTTTGTGTGTCTGTTTTTAAGCTAATACCATATGGTTTTAATTACTATAGCATTGTAATAAAGTTTAATATCAGGAATTATGATGCCTCCAGTTTCATTCTATTTTACAGGATCACTTGGGGGATCTTTTAAGCTTCCATAAAATTTTAGGGTTGATCTATTTTTGTGAAAAATTCCATTATAATTTTGAAAGAATTGCATTACATCTATAGATCACTTTGGATAGTGTGGATATTTTAACAATATTCTTCTAATCCATGAGCATGGACTATTTTTCCATTTATTTTTGTCATGTTCAACTTTCAATGTATACATCTCTTACCTCCTTGGTTAAACTTATTCCTCAATATTGTTTTTGATGCTTGTAAATGGAATCATTTTCTTTATTTCTTCCTCGGAGAGTTCCTCGTTATTGCATAGAAACAACTGGTTTTTGTATGTTGATTTTGTATCCTGTGCTTTACTCAATTCATTTAATAATTGTAACAGTTTTTTGGTGGAATCTTTAAGGTTTTCTATATATAAGATAATATCGTCTGCAAACAGAATTTTCCTTTTTTTGTTCCAATTTAGATGCCTCTTATTTCTTTTCCTTGCCTAATTGCTCTGGCTAGGACTCCCAGTACTATGCTGAAAAGGAGTGGAGAGAATGGACATCGTTATCTTGTTTCTGATCTTAATGGCCAAGTTTTTGACCTTTGGTGAGTATGATGTTGGCTGTGGATTTGTCATTTATAGCCTTTATTATGTTGAGGTGCATTCCTTCTATACCTACTTTTGTGAGACATTTTATCATGAAGGGTTTTTGAATTTTATCAGATGTTTTTTCACCTATTAAGAAGAATCCTATGAATTTAATCTTTTATTCTGGCATTGTGCTGTGTCACATTTATTGATTTGTGTATGTGGGACCATTCATGAATCCCTGGAATAAATTCCACTTGACCAGGATATATAATCCTTCTAATGTGTTGTTGAATTTGGTTTGCTAGTATTTTCTTGAGCATTTTTGCATTTATATTCATCAAGGATACTGGTTTGTAGTTTCCCTGTAGTGTTCTTTTCTGGCTTTTGACTCAGGGTAATGCTGGTGTAGTAAAATGAGTTTGAAAGTGTTCTCTCCTCTTTACTTTTTTGGAACAGTTGGAAAACAATTGATGTTAATTCTTTAAATCTTTGATATAATTGATCAGTAAAGTCTTCCAGTCCGAGGCTTTTCTTTGGTAGGTTTTTGATAACAGTCTCCTTTCTCGTAATCAATATGTTCAAATTTTCTGTTTCTTCATGATTCACTCTTGGTAGTTTGTATGTTCTAGAAATTGATCCATTTCTGTTAGGTTATCAAAATTTTTGGCATATAATTGTTTATAGTCATCTCATGATTATTTTTAACTCCGTTGTCAGTTGTGATGTCTCTTTCATTTCTGATTTTATTTGAGGCTTGTCTATTTTTTCTTAGTGTAGCTAAGAGATTTTCTATTTTATCTTTTCCCAAAACCAGTTCTTAGTTTCATTGGTCTTTTCTGTTGTTTTTCTGATCTCTACTTTGTTAATTTCTGCCTTATCTTTATTTTCTTTCTTCAGCCTATTTTGGACTTTGTTTGTTATTCTTTTTATAGTTCCTGGAGGTATAAATTAGGTTGTTTATTTGTGAACTTTCTTTTTCCTTACTGCAGGTGTTTTTTCACTTTGAACTTCTTTTTTGCATCCCATAAGTTTTGGTATATTGTGTTTCCATTTTATTTCTTTGAAGATATTTTTTGATTTCTCCTTTGACTTACTGTGCATTCAGGAGTGTGTTAATATCCAAATTTTTGAATTTTACATTTTTCATTCTGTTACTGATTTTGAAATTTATACCATTATGGTTAAAAAAAGATACTTGGTGTGATTTTAATATTATGTTAAAGCTTGTTTTATGACATAATATTTGATCTATTCTGGAGACTATTCTGTGTTTACTTGAGAAGGATTTGTATTCTTTTAGGAGGGATGTTCTGTATATATTAGGTCCAGTTGATCTAAGGTAGAGTTCATGTCCAGTGTTTCCTTATTTTCTGTCTGTATAATCTATCTGTTGTTAAAAGTGGATAATAAAGACCCATACTAGTATTGCATTGCTATCTATTTCTGCCTTCAGATCTTTTAATATTTACTTACTATATTTAGTTGTTTCAGTGTTAGATGCATGTATGTTTATGGTGTTAAACCTTCTTGATGAATTGACCCCTTTATCATCATATCTCTTATTATAGTTTTTGACTTAGAGTCTATTTTTGTCTGGTAATATCATAGCTACCCCCTGTTCTCTTTTGTTTTCCATTTGCATGGAATATCTTTTTCCATCCCTTCACTTTGAACTTATGTGTGTTCTTAGAACTAACATGAGTCTCTTATAGGCAGCATATAGTTGAGACTTTTTCTTTTAATCCATTCCGCCACTTGATGCTTTTGATCAATTTAATCTGTTTACATTTAAAGTGATTATTGATGGGTGAGTACTAATAATACCATCTAATTAATTGTTTTCTGACTATAGTTCCTTTGTTCTTTTCTTTCTCTTTTGCTGACATTCTTGTGAATTTTCCATAGTGGTTAGCTTTGTTTCCCATCTCTTTCTATTATGTATACACTTTAGGCTTTTGCTTTGTACTTACTATGAGGCTTACATAAAACATCTTATAATTACAGCAATCTATTTTAAACTGGTAACAACTTACCTTTGATCACATACAAAAATTCTACCCTTTCTCCCCCTCTCATATTTTACTTCTGTAATGTCATAATTTACTTCTTTTTACATTGTGTATTCACTAACAAACTATTGTAACTCTAGTTCTTTTTAATTCCTTTGTACCTTAAACCTTCATACTAGAGTTAAGTGATTAACATTCTACCATATTCCTGTATTAGAGTATGCTGAATTTGACTATATACTTACATTTGACATTGTGTTTGATATTTTTGTATGTTTTCATATCGTTAATTATCGTGCTTTCATTTAAACTTGAAGAACTTCGGGCATGTTTTGTAAGGCAGGGTGATGAACTCTGCCATAGCTTTGGTTTGTTTGAGAAAGCCTCAATCAGTCTTCATCCTTGAAAGAACTCTTTCCTGGGTAAAGTATTCTTGGTTGTCAGGGTTTGTGTGTGCATGCATGTGTGCATGTGTGTGTCTGTCTTCTGTCTCATACTTTGAATATATCATCCTTTTTCATCTTAGCCTGCAAGGTTTCTACTGAGAAATATGCTTGTAGCCTGAAGAGGGAGAAATTAATTTTCTCTTACTGTTTTTAAAATTGTTTTTGTCTTTGATTTTAGACAGTTTTATTATAATGTGTCTTTGGGGTGCTTCAATAACTTGGAAGTCTGAATTTCTTCCCAGATTTGGTAAGTTCACAGATATTATTTCTTTCTTTATAAAAAAAATTATGTTTATTTATTTTTGACAGAGAGAGAGACAGAACATGAGCAGGGGAGGGGCAGAAAGAGAGGGAGACACAGAATCTGAAGCAGGCTCCAGCCTCTGGGCTGTCAGCACAGAACCCGACACAGGGTTCGAACACACAAACGGTGAGATCATGACCTGAGCTGAAGTTCAACGCTTAACTGACTGAGCCACACAGGTGCCCCTATTATTTCTTAAATAAGTTTTCTGCTCCTTTCTCCCTATATTCTTTTGGAACTCCAGTAATGCATAGATTGTTTCTTTTAATGGTATCCCATAATTCACATAGGCTTCCCTCATTCTTTCCATTTTCTTTTCTTTTTGTTCCTGTGAGTGGATGTGATTTCAGATGACTTGTTTTCTTGTTCATTGAACAGAAATGCACACTTAGGGTTGAGCTGGGGTGCTGGGTTTATGAGAGCTCCTATGATACTACTTGTGACTGTAGGAGCTGACCTGTTGCTGAGGTGGGTTGGGATCCATGGTGATGTCAAGCACTGACTTCACTCTCCTTCTGCAGGGAGCGTGTCTCTCTGTGTGTTGGTCTGCCTGGGCTTAGAGGAGGGGTGATGTGGGTAGGTTGAATCTATCTTTTCTACCTTATTGAATATGCTTTTCTTGTTCCTGTTCTTGACCAGGTGCTGTAATCCCTCACTTGGCAATCCTTCGTTCCTGTGAAGGTATTTTCTTGTGCAGACAATTCAAATAAATATTTCTGGGGAGGAGGGATGAGTACTAGAAATTCCTATGTTGCAATTTTGCTGATATCAACCCCTAAACCTTAAATCCAAAACCTGAAAGAAAAATAAATCCCAAAGTTTTAAAATCCCTTTTAAACTACTTTGCAACTGTCTTCAACCCCTCTTGACACGAGGCATGCATTTATTTAAAACATGGTGTCTGTCATCCTTTCTTAGAACCTTTTTGCTCTGTGCAGCATTTTCCATTCACTTCTGCAGAATTTGATGGTTCATGCAGTTTCACTGGCCTGGCATTTGGAATTGGCTCCGCCTTGAGCCAGCTGCGCAAGGCACTTCATTCTTAACCCCGAGGTTATATGGTTTAGTTAGAGTCATTATCCTTTCTGGACTTCAGTTTTCTCATCCATAGACTGAGCAATTTAGATCGTGTTTAAAGACCTCTCAAGTGCAGTGTAACTTAGTGTTTGAAAATGTTTCATGCCTTTGGGTGGGCCACTTCTTTGTCAAAGAGAGTGAGATGCTTAAAGATCCAAGCAGTTTGCCAAGAGTGATAGGAATCAGGATGCAGCCACTGAGAAGATCCTTGTTTCCCTCTTAAGTGTTAGACATTATCAGTGAAGAATGATGTGGATGATGTGGGGGAGAGAGGCAATAATGTTAGCAAATACATCTAACAGAGAAGCTGTTTCTGGTCCATTCTCTCTCTCTCTCATTCTCTCATACACATGACACACAAACGTTTGGTGAAGAGGTAGTACAATGTCCTAATCAAGCTGTGTTATTAACTAGGTACAATGACGAACTAATGAAACTTTACATTTTCCTGTAGCATTAAAAATTAGTATTTTTAAGATGTCCTATATTCTGACCTTTGTTAGGTAACAATTTGAAGAGTGAAATCCATGTATCACGAGTGTGTAATTTGATGAGTTTTGAAAAAGGGTATTTGCGTGGAACCAATGCTTCAGTGAAGATGTAGGACATTTCCATCACCCCCGAAAGTAACCTTGTCCCCCCTTACATTCAATTCCTAAACCATCTGGACAACCACTGTTCTTATTATAGCACCAGAGACTAGATTTGCCTTTTGGGGGGCTTCAAATAAGTACAGTTATGTAGTATCTACTCCTGCGTCTGCAGTCTTTCACTAAACATGTTTCTGAGGTTAAGCCATGTTGATGTGTGTATCGTCAGTTCACTCTTTTTTTTTTTTTTTAAAACAATATGTGTCTGTTCAGGTATATAAATATAACACAATCTGTTTATACATGATTGTATTCTTTGGTTTTTGTGTTTCCAGTTTTAGTCCACAAATAAAGCCATGTGCAACGTGTTTTGTGGACCTATGTTATCATTTATTTTGAGTAAATACCTAGGAGTAAAATTGTAGGTCATAGGGTAGGTGTGTGTTGGAATTTAGTTTTGCAAAAATCGGTAGATGATTTCTGGAAGTTATGCCCTTTCATGCTATCGTCATCAGGGTCTGAGAGCTCCAGTTGTTCCACATCCTCATAAACATGTGGTAGTTTCAGGCTTCTTAGTTGTAGCCATTCTGGTGGGTTTATAATCGTCACTTGGAGTTTTCATTTCCATTCTTCTGGTGAATAATGATGTCAAAGACTTGACGTTGTGAGGATTGGGCATTTGTGTATCTTTTTAGTGAAGTGTCTGTTGGTGTATTTTGCCCTATTTATTGGACTGTTCCATCTTTTTTAGTGAGTTGTAGTTCTTATAGTCTGTAGTTCTGTGGCATGTGTGTAACAGATATAGGACATGTGTATTTGACATGTATATATAGCAAATTTTTTTCAGCCTTGACTTGTCATTTTCTTCGATAATGTAATAATAATATTCTTAATAGATGAACAAGAAACCTTAATTTTTATCAAGTTTAGTATATCAATTTAAACATGTTTTTTGGTTTGCACTTTATCCTTTCTAAGAAATCTTTGCCTACTCTGAGATTGTAAATGTTATCCCCTATGTATTTAAATAGAACTATCATTTTAGATTTTACCTTTAGATCTGTGATCTATTTCAAGTTAAACCTTTCCTTATGTCATAAAAGAAAACATAAGGTAGATTTTTCTTCTTTTCCCCCTCATATGAATATCCAGGTTCTGGCACAATTTGTGTATGCATGCATGCATGTATGTATGTATGTATTTATGTATGTGTTTATAAATATTTTTTTTAACACTCATTTTTTGAGAGAGACAGTACGAGCAGGGAAGAACAGAGAGTGGGAGACGAAAAATCCAAAGCAGGCTCCAGGCTCTGAGCTGTCAGCATAGAGACCAACGCCGGGCTTGAACTCGTGAACAGTGAGATCATGACCTGAGCCAAAGTCGGACACTTAACGGACTGAGCCACCCACACACCCCGGCACAATTTATTAAAGACTTTTGTTTCTCCATTGAATTACTGTGGCATCTCTGTCAAAGATCAATTGACAATATTTGTATAGTTCTTATTCTGGACTCTGTTCAGTTTGTCTATTCTTCTATTAATACAACAATGTCTTGATAACTGTAGCTTTATAATAAGTCTTGGAATCAGGTAGTGTGAATTCTCTAAACTTTGTTGTTTTGATTCAGATTATTTTGTTCATTTGAAGTCAAATATATTTCAGAATCAATTTATCAGTTTATCTTTAAAAGAAGTCTGATAGGATTTTGATTTAGGTTGTGTTGAATGTATATATCTTAATGCTACTGAGCCATTCTTTTTACCCTCTGTTTATTTAGGCTTCTTTGATTTCTCTTAGCAGTTTTTTTTTTTGTATTTTTCAAAATAATGGTCTTGCAAATCTTTTCTTCAATATATTCTTGAAGATTTTTTTATAGTATTGTTAATGCCATTAAAATATTTTCTTTTTTTTCTGTAAGTATAGAGAAATATAGTTGACTTTTGTATGTTAACCTTGTATCCTGTGACAATTAAATTCTCTTATTCTAGTAGTATAGTAAAATATTTAGAATTTTTGTGTAAGATAAATGATATACAAATGAAGACATTTGTATCTCTTTTTAATTTATATTACTCATTTTTATGGCCTTAATGTACATGCTAGGAATTCAGGTATCATGTTGAATAGAAATGATAGAGTCCTGGGGTGCCTGGATGCCTCAGTCGGTTAAGACTCCCACTTTGGCTAAAGTAATGATCTCACAGTTCGTGGGGTCAAGCCCTGCATCGGGCTCTGTGCTGGCAGCTTGGAGCCTGGAGCCTGCTTCGGATTCTTTGTCTCCCTCTCTCTCTGTCCCTTCCCTGCTCACGCTCTGTCTCTGTCTCTCAAAAATGAATAAATGTAAAAAAAATTTTTTAAAAAGTAAAGAAATGGTGGAGTCCTTTCTCATCTTAGAGGGAAAGCATTCAATATTCTACTACTACCTGTCACTGTTTTTTTTAGTGTGATTGAGGTTTTTTAATTTCTCTTTTGTCATCTAACTAATTTTGTCTGTTTTGTGACATTTATTATTCACCACTAGTATTTTTGTGTGTGTGTGAGCCAGTTACATACATTGCTGAAATAACCTTTGCCACATAACAGGAGGTGATTTTTAGAGTTCTAAAAGATGGAAAACTATCAGTCCTCAAATCCTATGGGACTGTAACCTCAAATCTTGAAATGGTTAGCTGTCTTTTTATCCTTTACATTTTCACTGCAAAAGTTATATAGAAGTATTATTCTAGAGTTTTTTAAAGGAAATCCCTGGTGTAAAGTATATATGTATATAGTGTATCTCTCAGATCTAGGAGAAGTAAGGACTCCCCCACCCCCCACCCCGCCCCACCCCATAACCATAATAGAATTACCAGATAGCAAAATTGATATTAGTTTCATTGTCCCAAACATCCTCTGTGCTCCATCTATTCTGTATTCCTTCCCCCACTCCCAAGCCCTTGGCAACCACTTATCTTTTCCCCTTCTCCATTGTATTTCCTTTTTGTTAATGTCCTGTAGTCGTGATCATACAGTATGTAGTCTTTTCAGATTGTCTTCTTTCACTCTGTAATATGCATTTATGTTTCCTCCATGCCTTTTTTGTGACTAGATATCACATTTGTTTTTAGTGTTGAATAGTATTCCATTGTCTGGGCGTACCAGTTTATCACTTCACCTATTGAAGGATGTAATGGATTATTTCTAAGTGATGGCAGTTATGAATAAAAGTGCTGTAAATATATATGTGCAGGTTTTTGTGTGGACACAGGTTTTCAGCTTCCCTAGGCAAACACCAAGGACTGTTCGTGCTGGATGGTATTGTAAGAATATTAATTTTGTAGGACTTGCCAAATTGTCTTCAAAAGTGGCTGTACCATTTTCCATTACCACAAACAATGAATGAGATTTCCTGTTGTTCCAGCATCTTGGATTTTGGCCATTCTAGCAGGAATGTGGTAGTATCTCATTGTTTTAATTTGCATTTCCCTGATGACATATATATGATGTGGAACATTTTTCCATGTGCTTATTTGCTACCTTCTTTGATGATGTATCTGTTAAGATCTTCGGCCCTTTATAAAAACAAATCTGGTTATTTGTTTTCTTATTGTTGAGTTGTAAAGGTTCTTTGTATATTTTAGAGCATAGCCCCTTATCAGATGTGTCTCTTGCAAATACTTTCTCCTAGTCTGTGGCTTGTCTTTTTTTGACACCATCTTTTCCAGGGCAGACGTTTTTAATGAAGTCCAGATTATCAATTGCTTTTTCGTGGTTCATGTCTTGGATGTTGTATCTAAATAGTCATCACCATACTCAAGTTCTGCTAGTTTTTTTCCCATGTTAATGGTCTGAGTTTTATAGTATTGCATTTTATGTTTAGGTCTGTAATGCATCTTGAATTGTCGTGAAGGATGTAAAGTCTGTGTAGATTCCTTTTCTTGCATGTGAATCTGAGTTATTCCATCACCTTGTCACTTTTTTGTAGATGTCCTTTATAATCCTGTACCTATCTGTTCAGTTTCCTGAGTTTTCATCATCTATGGGTGTTAATTATGTCAAATATTTCTTCTGTGTGTATTGAGATGATAGGTTTTTTCTTATTCTCTTAAAGTGAGTTACATTGATTTTTGACTATTAGACCAAATGTGTATTTGGAATAAACCTACTTACGCATGCCTTTTTTTCCCTACATCTTGCTGGGTTAGGATATTTTATTTAAAAATGTTTAGCCTATTTTTATGAAGAACTTTGGTATGCAACTTTTAAAAAATGATTGTTTGATTTTGACATCAGAGTTATGCTAGTACTTCTTGAATCAATATTGGTAATTTGTGTTTTTCAAGGAGTAGGTCTATTTCATCTAAAATTTTAAAATTACTGGTATGTGGTTTCTGTATCTGTAGGATCTATAGAATCTTACATCTTTCCCTTCTGATGTTTGCCATTTGTGTTTCCCTCTTTTTTAAATCTGTATTGATAAAGGTTTATCAGAGTAATCTTTTCAATAAACAACATTTAGCTTGTTTTTCTTTATTTTTGATTTTATTTTGTTACCTTTATCATTTCCTTCTAATTATTTTGGGTCTAATTTTTATTTCACTTTGTCTAGCTTCTTGAAATGTAGATAATGGACTTTAAGCCTTTTTTCTCTACTAGGTATTTAAAGCTCTGCATTTCCCTCTAAGCACTGCTTTACCTGTATCCCACACATGGTGATATAGTGTGTGCTATCATTCATTAATTTCAGTTTTCTCTGTGATACAGTTTAATAAACTCTGTTTAATAAACAGGTTATTTACAAGTGTCTTTAGTTTTTAAATACTGAGGAATTTCTAGATATTTGCATTGACTTCTAATTTAATTCTGTTTGATATATATATCTTTAATATTTCAACAATTTGAAATTTATTTTGACTTTAATTTTTTTTTTTTTTTTTTTTTTTTTGGCCCCTCACTCACTTTATTTATTTATTTATTTTTTTTAATGAAATTTATTAACAAATTGGTTTCCATACAACACCCAGTGCTCATCCCAAAAGGTGCCCTCCTCAATACCCATCACCCACCCTCTCCTCCCTCCCACCCCCCATCAACCCTTAGTTTGTCCTCAGTTTTTAAGTCTCTTATGCTTTGGTTCTCTCCCATTCTAACCTCTTTTTTTTTTATTCTTCCCCTCCCCCATGGGTTCCTGTTCAGTTTCTCAGGATCCACATAAGAGTGAAACCATATGGTATCTGTCTTTCTCTGTATGGCTTATTTCACTTAGCATCACACTCTCCAGTTCCATCCACGTTGCTACAAAAGGCCATATTTCATTTTTTCTCATTGCCACGTAATATTCCATTGTGTATATAAACCACAATTTCTTTATCCATTCATCAGTTGATGGACATTTAGGCTCTTTCCATAATTTGGCTATTGTTGAGAGTGCTGCTATGAACATTGGGGTACAAGTGGCCCTATGCATCAGTGCTCCTGTATCCCTTGGATAAATTCCTAGCAGTGCTATTGCTGGGTCATAGGGTAGGTCTATTTTTAATTTTCTGAGGAACCTCCACACTGCTTTCCAGAGCGGCTGCACCAATTTGCATTCCCACCAACAGTGCAAGAGGGTTCCCGTTTCTCCACATCCTCGCCAGCATCTATAGTCTCCTGATTTGTTCATTTTGGCCACTCTGACTGGCGTGAGGTGATACCTGAGTGTGGTTTTGATTTGTATTTCCCTGATAAGGAGCGACGCTGAACATCTTTTCATGTGCCTGTTGGCCATCCGGATGTCTTCTTTAGAGAAGTGTCTATTCATGTTTTCTGCCCATTTCTTCACTGGGTTATTTGTTTTTTGGGTGTGGAGTTTGGTGAGCTCTTTATAGATTTTGGATACTAGCCCTTTGTCCGATATGTCATTTGCAAATATCTTTTCCCATTCCGTTGGTTGCCTTTTAGTTTTGTTGGTTGTTTCCTTTGCTGTGCAGAAGCTTTTTATCTTCATAAGGTCCCAGTAATTCACTTTTGCTTTTAATTCCCTTGCCTTTGGGGATGTGTCGAGTAAGAGATTGCTACGGCTGAGGTCAGAGAGGTCTTTTCCTGCTTTCTCCTCTAAGGTTTTGATGGTTTCCTGTCTCACATTTAGGTCCTTTATCCATTTTGAGTTTATTTTTGTGAATGGTGTGAGAAAGTGGTCTAGTTTCAACCTTCTGCATGTTGCTGTCCAGTTCTCCCAGCACCATTTGTTAAAGAGGCTGTCTTTTTTCCATTGGATGTTCTTTCCTGCTTTGTCAAAGATGAGTTGGCCATACGTTTGTGGGTCTAGTTCTGGGGTTTCTATTCTATTCCATTGGTCTATGTGTCTGTTTTGGTGCCAATACCATGCTGTCTTGATGATGACAGCTTTGTAGTAGAGGCTAAAGTCTGGGATTGTGATGCCTCCTGCTTTGGTCTTCTTCTTCAAAATTCCTTTGGCTATTCGGGGCCTTTTGTGGTTCCATATGAATTTTAGGATTGCTTGTTCTAGTTTCGAGAAGAATGCTGGTGCAATTTTGATTGGGATTGCATTGAATGTGTAGATAGCTTTGGGTAGTATTGACATTTTGACAATATTTATTTTTCCAATCCATGAGCAGGGAATGTCTTTCCATTTCTTTAAATCTTCTTCAATTTCCTTCATAAGCTTTCTATAATTTTCAGCATACAGATCCTTTACATCTTTGGTTAGATTTATTCCTAGGTATTTTATGCTTCTTGGTGCAATTGTGAATGGGATCAGTTTCTTTATTTGTCTTTCTGTTGCTTCATTGTTAGTGTATAAGAATGCAACTGATTTCCGTACATTGATTTTGTATCCTGCAACTTTGCTGAATTCATGTATCAGTTCTAGCAGACTTTTGCTAGAGTCTATCGGATTTTCCATGTATAATATCATGTCATCTGCAAAAAGCGAAAGCTTGACTTCATCTTTGCCAATTTTGATGCCTTTGATTTCCTTTTGTTGTCTGATTGCTGATGCTAGAACTTCCAGCACTATGTTAAACAGCAGCGGTGAGAGTGGGCATCCTTGTCGTGTTCCTGATCTCAGGGAAAAAGCTCTCAGTTTTTCCCCATTGAGGATGATGTTAGCTGTGGGCTTTTCATAAATGGCTTTTATGATCTTTAAGTATGTTCCTTCTATCCCGACTTTCTCAAGGGTTTTTATTAAGAAAGGGTGCTGGATTTTGTCGAAGGCCTTTTCTGCATCGATTGACAGGATCATATGGTTCTTCTCTTTTTTTTTGTTAATGTGATGTATCACGTTGATTGATTTGCGAATGTTGAACCAGCCCTGCATCCCAGGAATGAATCCCACTTGATCATGGTGAATAATTCTTTTTATATGCCGTTGAATTCGATTTGCTAGTACCTTATTGAGAATTTTTGCATCCATATTCATCAGGGATATTGGCCTGTAGTTCTCTTTTTTTACTGGGTCTCTGTCTGGTTTAGGAATCAAAGTAATACTGGCTTCATAGAATGAGTCTGGAAGTTTTCCTTCCCTTTCTATTTCTTGGAATAGCTTGAGAAGGATAGGTATTATCTCTGCTTTAAACGTCTGGTAGAACTCCCCTGGGAAGCCATCTGGTCCTGGACTCTTATTTGTTGGGAGATTTTTGATAACCGATTCAATTTCTTCACTGGTTATGGGTCTGTTCAAGCTTTCTATTTCCTCCTGATTGAGTTTTGGAAGAGTGTGGTTGTTCAGGAATTTGTCCATTTCTTCCAGGTTGTCCAGTTTGTTGGCATATAATTTTTCATAGTATTCCCTGATAATTGTTTGTATCTCTGAGGGATTGGTTGTAATAATTCCATTTTCATTCATGATTTTATCTATTTGGGTCATCTCCCTTTTCTTTTTGAGAAGCCTGGCTAGAGGTTTGTCAATTTTGTTTATTTTTTCAAAAAACCAACTCTTGGTTTCGTTGATCTCCTCTACAGTTTTTTTAGTTTCTATATTGTTTATTTCTGCTCTGATCTTTATTATTTCTCTTCTTCTGCTGGGCTTAGGCTGCCTTTGCTGTTCTGCTTCTAGTTCCTTTAGGTGTGCTGTTAGATTTTGTATTTGGGATTTTTCTTGTTTCTTGAGATAGGCCTGGATTGCAATGTATTTTCCTCTCAGGACTGCCTTTGCTGCGTCCCAAAGCGTTTGGATTGTTGTATTTTCATTTTCGTTTGTTTCCATATATTTTTTAATTTCTTCTCTAATTGCCTGGTTGACCCACTCATTCGTTAGTAGGGTGTTCTTTAACCTCCATGCTTTTGGAGGTTTTCCAGACTTTTTTCTGTGGTTGATTTCAAGCTTCATAGCATTGTGGTCTGAAAGTAAGCATGGTATAATTTCAATTCTTGTAAACTTATGAAGGGCTGTTTTGTGACCCAGTATATGATCTATCTTGGAGAATGTTCCATGTGCACTCGAGAAGAAAGTATATTCTGTTGCTTTGGGATGCAGAGTTCTAAATATATCTGTCAAGTCCATCTGATCCAATGTCTCATTCAGGGCCCTTGTTTCTTTATTGACCATGTGTCTAGATGATCTATCCATTTCTGTAAGTGGTGTATTAAAGTCCCCTGCAATTACCACATTCTTATCAATAAGGTTGCTTATGTTGATGAGTAATTGTTTTATATATTTGGGGGCTCCGGTATTCGGTGCATAGACATTTATAATTGTTAGCTCTTCCTGATGGATAGACCCTGTAACTATTATATAATGTCCTTCTTCATCTCTTGTTACAGCCTTTAATTTAAAGTCTAGTTTGTCTGATATAAGTATGGCTACTCCAGCTTTCTTTTGGCTTCCAGTCGCATGATAAATAGTTCTCCATCCCCTCACTCTCAATCTAAAGGTGTCCTCAGGTCTAAAATGAGTCTCTTGTAGACAGCAAATAGATGGGTCTTGTTTTTTTATCCATTCTGATACCCTATGTCTTTTGGTTGGCGCATTTAATCCATTTACATTCAGTGTTATTATAGAAAGATACGGGTTTAGAGTCATTGTGATGTCTGTATGTTTTATGCTTATAGTGATGTCTCTGGGACTTTGTCTCACAGGGTCCCCCTTAGGATCTCTTGTAGGGCTGGTTTAGTGGTGACAAATTCCTTCAGTTTTTGTTTGTTTGGGAAGACCTTTATCTCTCCTTCTATTCTAAATGACAGACTTGCTGGATAAAGGATTCTTGGCTGCATATTTTTTCTGTCTAGCACCCTGAAAATCTCGTGCCAATTCTTTCTGGCCTGCCAAGTTTCAAAAGAGAGATCAGTCACGAGTCTTATAGGTCTCCCTTTATATGTGAGGGCACGTTTACCCCTTGCTGCTTTCAGAATTTTCTCTTTATCCTTGTATTTTGCCAGTTTCACTATGATATGTCGTGCAGAAGATCGATTCAAGTTACGTCTGAAGGGAGTTCTCTGTGCCTCTTGGATTTCAATGCCTTTTTCCTTCCCCAGTTCAGGGAAGTTCTCAGCTATTATTTCTTCAAGTACCCCTTCAGCACCTTTCCCTCTCTCTTCCTCCTCTGGGATACCAATTATGCGTATATTATTTCTTTTTAGTGTATCACTTAATTCTCTAATTTTCCCCTCATACTCCTGGATTTTTTTATCTCTCTTTTTCTCAGCTTCCTCTTTTTCCATAACTTTATCTTCTAGTTCACCTATTCTCTCCTCTGCCTCTTCAAGCCGAGCTGTGGTGGTTTCCATTTTGTTATGCATTTCGTTTAAAGCGTTTTTCAGCTCCTCGTGACTGTTCCTTAGTCCCTTGATCTCTGTAGCAAGAGATTCTCTGCTGTCCTGTATACTGTTTTCAAGCCCAGCGATTAATTTTATGACTATTATTCTAAATTCACTTTCTGTTATGTTATTTAAGTCCTTTTTGATCAGCTCATTAGCTGTTGTTATTTCCTGGAGATTCTTCTGAGGGGAATTCTTCCGCTTGGTCATTTTGGATAGTCCCTGGCGTGGTGAGGACCTGCAGGGCACTTCCCCTGTGCTGTGGTGTATAACTGGAGTTGGTGGGCGGGGCCGCAGTCAGACCTGATGTCTGCCCCCAGCCCACCGCTGGGGCCACAGTCAGACTGGTGTGTGCCTTCTCTTCCCCTCTCCTAGGGGCGGGATTCACTGTGGGGTGGCGTGGCCTGTCTGGGCTACTTGCACACTTCCAGGCTTGTGATGCTGGGGATCTGGCGTATTAGCTGGGGTGGGTAGGCAAGGTGCAAGGGGGCAGGAGGGGCAGGCTTAGATCGCTTCTCCTTAGGTGATCCACTTCAGGAGGGGCCCTGTGGCAGCGGGAGGGAGTCAGATCCGCTGCCGGAGGTTTGGCTCTGCCGAAGCGCAGAGCAAGTTCCCTGGCAGGAACCAGTTCCCTTTGGGATTTCGGCTGGGGGATGGGCGGGGGAGATGGCGCTGGCGAGCGCCTTTGTTCCCCACCAAACTGAGCTCTGTTGTCAGGGGGCTCAGCAGCTCTCCCTCCCTTTGTCCTCCAGCCTTCCCGCTTTCCGAGCAGAGCTGTTAACTTATGACCTCCCAGACGCTAAGTCGCGCTTGTTGTGGGAACACAGTCCGTCAGGCCCCTCCGCTTTTGCCAGCCAGACTCGGGGGCTCTGCTTGGCCGGCGAGCCGCCCCTCCGCCCCGGCTCCCTCCCGCCAGTCCGTGGAGCGCGCACCGCCTCGCCGCCCTTCCTACCCTCTTCCGTGGGCCTCTCGTCTGCGTTTGGCTCCGGCGACTCCGTTCTGCTAATCCTCTGGCGGTTTTCTGGGTTATTTAGGCAGATGTAGATGGAATCTAAGTGATCAGCAGGACGTGCGGTGAGCCCAGCGTCCTCCTAAGCCGCCATCTTCGACTTTAATTGATCTTTCTAGAGAATTTGCACATGAAAAGAATGTGAATTCTGACATTTATGGATATAATGGTTTTTAAATGTTCATTAGTTGATAATGTTCAAAATGCCTAAATCCTTACTAATTTTTGGTTTACTGTTTTGTCAATTACTGACAGAGGTGTGTTGGGATATTGAACTATGATTCTGCATTTGTCTCTCTCTCTCCCTCTTTGTACTATAACCTCTTTCTTCCCTTATTTTGAAGTACTATTATTATGCACATAAGTATTTATAACTGTTCTTTCTTTCTGACAAACCTACCTTTTGTCCCTATGAATTATCCTTTATCTGTAGTATTATTCCTTGACTTGAAGTCTTTTGTTATTGTTAATATATTCACACCATCTTTTTTAAATCCATATCATTTGCATGGTGTATGTTTTTCTGTTCTTTTACTTCGACCTCATACATTTTTATTTTAGTCCCTTTCTGGTAGCATATCTTTGTTAAATTTTTTTTTTTTTTAACGTTTATTTATTTTTGAGACAGAGAGAGACAGAGCATGAATGGGGGAGGGGCAGAGAGAGAGAGGGAGACACAGAATCGGAAGCAGGCTCCAGGCTCTGAGCCATCAGCCCAGAGCCCGACGTGGGGCTTGAACTCACGGACCGTGAGATCGTGACCTGAGCTGAAGTCGGACGCTCAACCGACTGAGCCACCCAGGCGCCCCTGGTAGCATATCTTTGAATTTTGATTTTTCAATCTGGAAGTCTCTACTTTTTAATTAAAATATTTTGTTAATTTCATTTCAATGTATTTTTACATGATTGGGTTGAGAAAAACCATTTGTTTCCTTTTTTTTTTTAAGGTTTTTTTTAGTTTATTTTATTTTGAGAGAGAGCATGCAGCGGGGGGCAGAGAGAGAGAATCCCAAGCAGGCTCCACACTGTCAGCGCAGAGCTTGTTATGGGGGTCAGTTTCAAGAATAGTGAGATTATGACCTGAGCCAAAATCAGGAGTCTGACGCTCAACCCACTAAGCCACCCAGTCACCCCATAACTGTTTTCTTTTTCTTGTATTTATTTATTTATTTATTTATTTATTTATTTATTTATGTTTTATTTATTTTTCTTTAATTTAATTTTATTTTTTAATTTACATCCAAATTAGCATATAGTGCCACAATGATTTCAGGAGTAGATTCTTTAGTGCCCCTTGCCCATTTAGCCCATCCGCCCTCCCACAACCCCTCCAGTAAACCTCTTCTCCATATTTATGAGTCTCTTCTGTTTTGTCCCCCTCCCTGTTTTTATATTATTTTTGTTTCCCTTCCCTTATGTTCATCTGTTTTGTCTCTTAAAGTCCTCATATGAGTGAAGTTATATGATATTTGTCTTTCTCTGACTGACTCATTTCACTTAGCATAATACCCTCCAGTTCCATCAACGTAGTTGCAAATCCATAACTTTCTATTTGTCCAATATTACTTTTTTTTCTCTTTTCCCTTTGCTTCATTTTTACTTAATATTTAATTTACCATTAATCAAAATGTTTAGCTTTACCCTTTTATATTTTTAAATCATTGCTCTGAGAATTATACTATACCTACTGAATTTATCAGTCTTCTCAGAATCTATACTATACACTTCATGCACAATGTAAGAAATTGTTGATCATATAATTACATTTATCTGCTTGTCCTTTGTGTTGTGTCCCATATTTTACCTCTTCAGGCATTGTAAACCATGTGGCATAGGGCATTATTTTGCCTTTAAAAAGTTTTATTTTAATGAAACTAAGAAAGGAAGGTTGTATTTTGTATTTACCTACATGTTCACCATTTGTGGTGCTCTCCTTTCCTTCCTGTGTTGTGAGTTTTGAACTGGTATTTTCTTTTAGCCTGCAGAAATATCTTTTGGTAGCGCAGGTCTTTTGGAGATGAATCCTCTTAGATTTTCTCTTTGCTGCAGGTGTCTTTCTTACACCCCCACTTTGAATGATATATTTACTGGGTATAGAATTATGGATTTAGAAGGTTTTCTCTCCCCCCCCCCCCAAAAAAAGTATAAAGGTGGCTGTTTTATTGTTGTTTGGTCTTCAGTGTTTCTGATGAAAAGTCAGCTGCAATTTGAATCATTGTTCCTTTGTGTAAGTAGGGTCTTTGTTTTTCTCTGAGTGCTTTTATAATTTTTGCTCTCTCTTTGGTTTTCAGCAGTTTAACATTGCGTGGCTAGTTGTAATTTTTTTGTGTTTATCTGTTTGTGGTTGCTGAGCTTCTTGAATCTGTAGGTAGATGTTTTTTATCAAAATGGAAAATATTCAGCTATTATTTCCTTAAATATTTTTTCTGCCCTGTTGTTTCTCTTTTCTTCCAACAATTACACGTTAGACCATTGGTATTATTGAGATTGTCTCCACTGAGGCAATATTTTATTTTTCCAGGACTTTTATCTATGTTCTTCAAATTGGATAATTTCTATTGGTCTATCTTCAAGTTCACTGATCCTCTAGTCTTTAGTCTCCAATATGCTATTAAGCCCATTTGGTGAATTTTTAATTTTAAATTTATTACATTGCAGTAGTAGAATTGGTTTTCTTTATTTTTTGTATATCTGGTGAGATTTTCCATCTGTTCACTCATATGTCCATAGTTTCCTGTAAGTCCTTGAACATATTTAAAATAACTATTTTAAAATCCTGTCTACTCATTCCTACATCTGGGTCATCTCTGGGTGTCTTTATATTGAATGCTTGGTTTTCTTTATTATGAGTCACATTTTTCTACTTCTGTATATGACTTGTAATTTTTTTTATTATATATATTGCACAACTAGGATAATTCTTGTAGGAACTATTAAGTACATGGTCTTCTTTGAAGGAGATTGTCTTCTTTTCTGGCCAGTGGTTAAATTACTGGTAGATTCTCTAGATCTTGTGGGAATTGGTTTTCTTCTCTGTGGGTACTGGTCTAGTTTAGATTTTGTTATTAGTCAGAACAGGCCTGGCTCCTTACTTTAGGGAGTGTTTCTTTTTCTCCACAGGTATGGCCCTTCTGTGGCCTTAACTGAATGCTGAGTCATTCGGTGAGGTTCCTCTGCCCTGGCCATAGCAGGGCTCCGCTGTCTTTCAGCACAGGCCAGCATCTGGAAACTTTGCTCATGTTTCAACCTGGCAACAACTACTCTCTTCTAGTCCTGACACTGCCTTACTCCACACTTGTACAACCCAGTGGTGAGTCAAGGATGATGAGAGAACTCCAAACTTCTGGGTAATACCCTAGGAAGCACCTTCCTCCCCAGTTCCCAGCCCCACAAAGTCCAGTTGCCTGAGTGGCCACAAGCTCCAATCTCCATCTCCCCAGCTCAGGGATACAGTGCTTTGCTTGGGTTTTGGCTCCCTGTGCCAATTCCAGAAAGTTCTCCCAGGTATAAAGCCAGGGCAAACGTGAGCTCACCTTGCGGCCTACCCTTCTCTCAGAGACTACTTTTTTTCATTTTCTGTTGTCTTAGTCTGGAAACAATTGCCAGTATTCCATCTAACATTTTAGTTTATGCCAGGAGGACAACTCCAGTTCCAATATATTCTGTCATAACTAGAAGTAGACGGAACATTCCCTGTGGAAAGCATGTTAGAGTTCTATGACTGATTCTGTGTCATCCTACATTCCTCTTCTACCAGATATATGATGAGCTCAACTTTCGGACCCAGTAGTTATGTGGCTCTTCTTGGATCCAACCCTGTTATTTCTCCTTTTATTTCTCCTTTTCTTGCCTTTTCAAATTCTTTCATTTTTTATTGTTTGCCTGGTTTTATTAAAAGGGATATTGTAGCATGTAACATACAGTGTTGTGTGCATATAAAAGTGAAATACTTTTGAGAGTGTGAAGTTTTCTTCCCAATTTGGAGCAGGACTCTAAGCCTCTTAAGTTCCTTTCTATTATCTTCTGGTTTTCTCTTTTACCCACAGAACTTCCGTGAATCATAGCAGGGATTCACTGTGGAAGCTTTAAGCCCCTATCTCCTTGTAGCCCTTCTTGGAGACTCTGTTACAGAGCCTGGCGTCAGCCTCAGTTATGAATACAGTGTCTTTGGGGATGATTGACACCTCACACCTGGGAGAGGGCACTAATGCCATGGTAATTATTCATTGTGGAGGCATGGAGTGGACTGAGGGAGATTGAAGTCTTTATATTAGTGTGATGGATAGTTTTATATCTGGTCACAATATCAGTGTTTTTATTTGGAGCAAGCTCATCATGACTCACCAGGGTTATCTTCATTCACCACCTTTCCATACTTAAAATTGCCTTTGTTTTTTTTCTCCCTTTTGGTACCAAAATAATCAGATGCTTATATATTTCCCAAAGCAGAAAATCAGGAATGAATTATAATGAAAATCACTGCTAGTTTTTAAGCTCTTTTTATAAACACAAACTAGTTTAATGTTTTTGACTGACACTTTTCAATAAGTAAATAATGAAATTGTTATGAAGTTAGAATTAGTTATGTCTGTCTGCATATTTTAGCCTCAGTGTTTTAATTAGGTACTTTTGAAGTATTACACATAATTATGTTTACTTTTAATTTGGCATGAAAATGACATTTTCAGAACCAAGTTTAGTGGCATATTGCAGAACATGCCGGTAGAGAAACACATTTCATCTCCTGGGGCTCTGTTTCTGCTTCCCCCTACCATCATTAAAGTAAAGTAAATATACATGTGTATATGGAATATATATATATATGTATATGTATATGTATATATACACATATACATTTAGGACAAATCTGGTTGTGCCTAAATTGTAGATCCTAAAACCAGAGCACCACAATTAACACCATTTTCCTAGTCAGTGAACCTTGCAAATTGTAGTTTAGTGTCTGCACTAATAGTTCAAGTGACTTGTGGGGGGCCATTGCTCTTTGCAGTGGAAAAGTGATCATTATTTCTAACGGTCTGTGTGCCAAGAGCCTTGTGCCCATATATGGTGACCTTTTAGTTGCTGAAAGTTTCACTAACATAGCATTAAGTGTGTCAGTAGTAAGTAGAGATGGTATAAGAGTATCACTGGGAAGACATTGAGGCCTGGGATATAGAGCTGGGTTCCTGGGTATAGGCTGCCCAAACTGTAATTAGCATATCGAATGTTTATTCGTAAGTCAGCAGTCACCAGAACCCATGATTTCTGAATATCGGCTGAATTCAGTTTCAGATTATCACTCTCTGTCTTCTTTTACAAATGTATTTTTTCATGTATTCATTCTACCTATATTTATCAGTCACTACTGAATATTCACTATGGCAGACACTGAGGATATACACCTGACAAATAAATTGCTAAGTAAAATCGATGATACAACATAGTATAAATATTCTGATATAGTTGTGTAAGGCCTGGGAGAAGCACTTAACCCAGACTGAAAAGGGAGCTCATAGAAGGCCTGTGAGCTGAGCCCTGTAAGATAAGTAGGATTTAGCTGGGCAAGAGGAGGTGATCTGGATGGTAGAAAGGCATTCTGAGCAGAGGGAGCATCCTGAGAGAACATGGCATGTTTGGGAAACAACGTAGTTTGGGATGCTCGGAGTATAAAGTCCTAAACGGGTAAAGGTGACAGTCCGGGACAGTGGGAGGTGGGTCTGGGTGTAAGCACACACCAGACCCTGAAGAACCCTCCTCTGGCATCTCTGCCATTTCCTTCCCCCTGCTCGTTTGTTTACATGCTCTGTAAAGAGCTTGTGGTAAACTTCAGCTCTCTTGTGTGAATTTTCACGAATTCTCAAGTAGCGAAGTTTAACAATTTTATTTTTGAAGGGATAAGCTTAAAGGCGACCATGACATTCTTTTTAGTCCTATAAGAACATGCTAGTGGTAAAATATAATCTCTTTGTCAGGTGCTTTCTGTATTAATAGTTCATATTTCAACTATAGATCAAGTTGAAGAACTTATTTTGTAGCAGGTTAGCAGTGAGACCTTATTCCACAGGAGTCGGGGGTAGTGATTGAACTGGTTCTCAGCCAGACCCTCATTCCCGGCTGTTATCTGGTTCTGAGTTACTCTCTTGTCTGCTCTGCTTCGCATTTCTGTGGGTCACGTCCTTCTATAGTACCCCTCTCTTGTTCTTGTATCAGTGCTGACATTTCAGTTGTAGTGAGTTCTTAATCTCTGTCTATAATCACTCAAAGATCAGTCTTAGATTTAATCCATTATCTTTCTGTCATTCTAGCTATTTTGGTTCTTAATTATTAACTATATAATCCATGTTAATGCTAACGTGACATCTCTCTTTTCTTTCTGGTTTTGCTGGGAGGGGCCCTATGAAAATCCATCTTTTGTGGTGGGTGGAAAGAAAAGCTTTTTGTCATTTCCTGTGTTTATGATTAAATATGCATGACTCTTTGCCTCTCAGCTATGCTATGGCAAATGAGGTCAAATGAATTATATTTGCATTCACGGTGCAATTTTGCTGTATAATGCTTCCAAACTTACTTAGCGCTGGGTTAAACTAGTAACATGTCACTGAAGGTGACCAATTTAACTGTCAAGAAGATAAACAGAAGATGTAAATAGTGTAGATAATTTTCATGTGATTATGGTATATAATTATGTAATTATCTTCTGGTGTAGAGATCATGACTTTTAACTATCATTGTTAGTGTTTCAAATTCTTATCACCAGTATCTTTATCTTGAACCTAGTGAAGGTCTCTTAAAAACACTACATTTAGCATTTTATTCTATATATTTGTTTGAAATTTGTTTGCAAGTTGTTTTCTTTGAAATACTAGTTCTTGGGGCACCTGGGTGGCTCAGTCAGCTAAGTGTACAACCTCGGCTCAGGTCATGATCTCATGGCTTGTGAGTTTGAGCCCTGCATTGGGCTCTGTGCTGACAGCTCTGAGCCTGGAGCCTGCTTAGAATTCTGTGTCTCCCTCTTTCTCTCTGTCCCTCCCCCACTTGTGCTCCCTCTCTCTCTCAAAAAAGAAATAAACATTAAAAACATACTAGTTCTTAGGGATATTAATTGTAGTGGTAAGAAAAAAAAGGTTCTGCTGTCAAGTAAGTATGGAAAATCTTGGGTTAGACAAAGTTAATCAGGCTTCTTTACTATCATTCTTTTGGAGCCTTTAATATGCTAATGTGCATTGTGAATTTCCAAGGCGAAAAAGGAAATAACATGGAGTGTTTCCTAGATTCTTTTGATCATGTCTCTCTTTTTGAGGGGATAATTGTTAGAACTAATGTTGTGGGTTGTATAGTAGTCATTATTAGCACAACTGATGATAAATTGGGAAATTCTTGTCTTGAAATTTTAAATGTATTGCTTTCTTAGAGACAAATTTGATAAGTACAGTAAAATAGAAAATTAAAAAATCTTGATGTCTTAATCTTGAGTTTGAGCCTGAGTAGAGGCTCAACAGCAACAAAATATGCATATTGTGGATACTCATTTATTCCTGTATCAGTCATTCGGCAAGTTCTGAGAGGGTCCTTCACTCTGAAGCATGGTGCTAGGCACATAATAGTGAACAACAGGGCATTAATGAATGGGGTAGAGATATAAGGGGCTGAATACATCCATGATAATGAAAACAGCAGGTGGTAAGTGCTGTGAAGAGACAATGACTGTGAGAGGTAATAATAGGTGGGGCTGTTCTGGCTAGTGTTGTCACAGAAGGCCTCTCTGAGTAGATGATGTTTAGGCTGAAACTTCAAGGATGAAAAGATGATATATTCCCTTGAAAATCTGGGAGAAGATCAGAGGACCAATAAGTACAATGGCCCTTAAGTGGAGACGAATATTTGAAGCGCCTTCAGAGGCCAATGTGGTTGGAGGTTTGCAGACTAATAGTTGCATTGCATGAAATGAGGTTGGAAATGTAGATGGAACGTGTCAGACCATGCAGACTGAGTTCCCTCTTTAGCTTTTATTCAAAGCAAAAAGGGAAACCTTTGCAGGGTTTTAAGAAGAGGGGTGACATAACCGGATTTGCATGTTGGAAGCCCACTCGGATTCCTGAACACAGAATTGTAGGGGAAGGAGCAGAAGCATAGAGGCCAGTTGGAGGCTGGTGCAGGTCCAGGTGAGAGATGGCAAAAGCTAGCATGGACTGTGGTGATGCTTATGGAGATGGCAAGGATTAGGCAGATTGAGGCCATGTTTCAGTAAAACCAGTGCCTCAGTAATAACGGTTACTGTTGCAGCAAAGACACATTTTTGCATTGGGGTGTAATTCTAAACTTGAGAAAGGATCAACCTTCTTTTTTTCTCATTTCCCTCTAGTCTAAACCTTGCCATTTTGCCCTTCAGAGGGAGTTACAGATCCTTCTACTTTCCACAACTCCATTGTAGTCCCCTGAGAAGAAAAGGTGATGTGAATAACCTGTTGGATTTAAGGTAGGATGAGGAAATAGGAAACTGTTCTGGCCTGCTTGTGTCGTTGTAGGCCACATGACCCCACCTGAAGCCTAGGCAAAAAATAAAAATACTTCATGTGACCCATTCCGTGTTACCAGGTGCACACTTGGTGCACAGTTTCCTTAGATATGCCATTTATGCATCTGTTTTCCAAAGAAAGTTGTGGAGGCACTGACATAGAAGACAGGATATAGGCATTGAGTATTTTGGTTCCTGGCTAGATATTCTCCCATCCTATTATGGCTAACATTGATGAAATTGTCTATAAAAAGAAGCTAAAAATGAGGTAGTATGCAAGTCTATAAAGGTGTATCTTTCCCCAGATTTTTAAAAAAGAACGGATAACCCTATGAACCCAGTTGATAGCCCAGTGGGAGGGGAGGAGTGCAGAACAGAACAGCACTGCAGCCCTTTGGTGTCATGGCACACATAGAAAATGTGTATTTGTAGAGCACAGTGGAGTGAGTGGCCCAGATCACCCCTAGCTGGAGAAGACCAGAGTCAGAACTTAGCCCCCGTGGGCACTGGACAGCTGCTCCAGTGGGGGAGGGGAATAATATCTGTGGTGTGTTAGTGACCCATTTGCTGCCCACCAGGTGCACCAGTTGGAATGTGCTAGTCTGGAGGATTCTATGAAGAGAAAAGCTAAGGGTATACGAGAGATGGAACTTTAAAATTAGTTTCCCAGGTCATGGTGTTTTGCTGTTGTTGTTTTCTGTTTGTTTTGTTTTTTATTCTGTAGGCCTAGTTATAGCCAGTGGCATCCAGTCCCTGACACGTCACCTCAATCTGGGAGTTGCCTCATGGAATTAATTGCTCATCCCAATGAGGTAACTATTCAAAATTCAGGATTCACATCTTTTTGTTTTCCCCCTGCCCAGTCACTTGCTATATAATCATGCAGGGACTGACTGATGATGACAGATAAAACACATACCTAAGCATCTTCCATATGTGGAGATTTATATATGAATGGGTGATAATGTGTCCACATTGCTGGGCAGGAGGAGAGAACGTCTGGAAAACCCCACAGTTAAGACCCTAAGTCCAACATAAGACTTGTTTCAAAGAGAGTTTGAGCTGTGAGGAAATACATGGTGGTTCCTAAGGCAGTACCTCCAATTGCTAGGTACTGGAATACCCAGGAGGGGTTGGTGGGGTTTGGGGAAGTGATAATTACAGGAATTTGGCAGTCATGAGGACTAAACACAGCAGAGCAGGAACCTGAGTCATTGAATCATGTGCATTATCTGTTGTGACTGTAGGATTCAAAACATCATATTTATGGTGTCCAGACTGCTGAAGGAGTGTGTCAGATATTAGTTGCTAAGTTTGTTTTTCCTACCCACGCTTTTAAAAATTTATCGGTTTTCTCTTTTTTTCTTTTGGTGGTTGTTGAATGAAACAGATACCTCCCTAAATGCCACTGCCCCCAAACAAACAAGCAAACAAAAAACAAAAAAACCTCATAGCCTCTAAAAAAGTCAGTTGATAAGCACAATTATTAAATTAGCTTTTCTCTTATACTTATTTTTAAGATTTACTTCTGATCTTTATTCTGAACTGTTTTCCCTTTCATGTAATGAGACCTAAAACCAAGGGTTCCCTTTGTGTTTGTTAAACTGTGATTTTCCAAGATGGGTTGGTTTCTTTACAAAGTGCCAGCTCTTGGGGCGCCTGGGTGGCGCAGTCGGTTAAGCGTCCCACTTCGGCCAGGTCACGATCTCGCGGTCCGGGAGTTCGAGCCCCGCGTCAGGCTCTGGGCTGATGGCTCGGAGCCTGGAGCCTGTTTCCGATTCTGTGTCTCCCTCTCTCTCTGCCCCTCCCCCGTTCATGCTCTGTCTCTCTCTGTCCCAAAAATAAATAAACGTTGAAAAAAATTAAAAAAAAAAAAAAAAAAAAAAAAGAACAAAGTGCCAGCTCTTACTCATGGGCAGTAACATAAGCATAACTGATGAATAGCGCGCTGAAGCTTTGCACTCTCTGTGGTGAAGAAACTCCGCCTCCATGTGGTTAAAGGCAAGGAAGTTGACCTCTTTCTAAAGGAAGCTGCTGGAGTCCACCCTAAGGGCCCTCACTGAGCTGGTGATCTGTGTGTTTGCCAAGTACCTGGCTCCAATAAAGAGAAGTGAGCCCTCTCTCTGGGAGT
This sequence comes from Prionailurus viverrinus, assembly GCF_022837055.1. Classification (NCBI taxonomy): domain Eukaryota; kingdom Metazoa; phylum Chordata; class Mammalia; order Carnivora; family Felidae; genus Prionailurus; species Prionailurus viverrinus. Next base: position 75,340,500 of record NC_062563.1, read on the forward strand.
GAGGAATTCTGCTGCCCCTCACTCTGGTTCCAAATCATTTCTGTCCAAATGAAGAAGATGGTGTCTGTGTAGTAACTTGTTCCCATGAGCTTTCGCATCATTATGTAATGGCAGGGGACTCTTTGAGGGATAGAATAAGAAGGAGGTGCGTGGGGGAATCTCTTAGTCCCACACCATACTAGCTTTTAGATTCAGACAAAGGCCTGGTAGAGGGTGGGGTGCAAAGCTGCCGGTGTCACTGCCCAGGTGCTGTGGATTTCTGTGTCAGGATTCTGCAAATCTGACGGTGTATTCTACTACTTTCTAATTAAGTCTGTAAAGTGTTGACATCTTTCTTATCGATAAGGAAGGGGAGGCAGGCAGCCTGAAAAATGAAAAAGAAGTCAATTTCTAAAATGTGTAACCTACAAGCAGCAATTTTCCTTTCCTCTATGTGAAAATAACATCAGGAACTTTTAGCACACCGTCAGGATCTCATGGGTATTGTTTTCATTGCCTCTCTTTATTCTCCTCCTCAATATTTCCCACTTACTTGAAACTTCTAAACACGTGTCTGACAACCAGGTGTGCCACCTTGGCTACCATAACAGCACCTGTGTAAAAGGTTTATCCGGAGGAGTCATTAATAGTTTAGAAAAAGATTTATTTTTGCTGAACTGTACCAGGATGTTATGAAACTATAACCTACCTACTGAGAACTCTCTGGAATGCAGTAGTTTTCTGCTTCCCTTTTTCCATAAACAGCAAATGTAAATGAGAAAAAGAGATACTGAAACATACCTAAGCCTGTTGAAGGAGAAGGCGGTTCAAGATCGCCAGGCACTGGATGTTATTATATGGAGGCATTCAGGTAGTCTCCACCCGGTGCTTGTGCTCCACCTCTTCCTAAAGTGCTCCACCTCTTCCTAAAGCAAGAGGGCGGTTCTGGATTAGGGAAGGGATATTAGGTGATTTTTACTTTGAATGAACATTAAGCAGTCACTATACTGAATGCTTTTATTAAAGCTTATGGCTGCTTTTGTAAAATAATCCTAAGAGTACTTGGATTGTATATCTTGGGGATGAGTGAGGAAACAGTTTACTTTGGAAGAGAATTTTCCATTTTCCTTGGGAAGGAATGAATGCTATCTAATAATGGAAAGAGGAAAGAGTTAGCAATTTAAACAATTTACATAACAAATTAATAGCACAATAATTATCCATTTGCTTATCTAAAATGGGACAGAAATGCCTACTTTTTTTTTTCATGGAAGATCATTTCATTGCATATTCTAAAATAGAATAATGCCGTACAGAAAAGTAGTAAAAATGAAATAAGACTTTTGAAAACATATTAATACATAAAATATTTATTACAGAGTCTCAGTAGTGTTTGCATTTAATCATTTTTATTGTATATCAGGGGTTAGTCACTTCATTCTGAATTCTGAAAAATGAACAGATGTTTTGCAAGCACTGCTTTTCCTAGAGTGCACTCTCTCTGGGATTTACAGAGGAAATACTTATTTGTTGAGAGGTGGGGGCCTGGGTCTGGAAGCGCATTACAAATGCTTCCCACAGTGGTACTAAAATGATCAAGGGAAGTGAGGAGCCCGCCAGACGAGGTTGCTTCATTGAACTGGATTCTTACCTGCATGTTAAGTGGAGTGTGGATGCGTTGGAGAAACTTACTCAGGACAACAGACAGGCAATGCTTCTCTTCTGTCTCTGTGCTTAGAAAACCATGTTCTTCTTTTAGGTCTTGTGGACACCAGCCTTTGTATTAGCCTGTTTCCCATTTGTGACCTCTGTATGACGTAGGTATGTTTTTGTCTCCAAAGCATGTATTCAAGTTGTTCAAGTTTTGGGGCCAAGAGTTGGGGCATTTGTGATGTAGCTACTTAACAAACAAGAGTTCATTGACTGAATGATGATATATTTAGAGTGGAATCACAGTGGAGGGCCATGGAAAGTGGCCCCTGATGGGTAGGCTTTTTGTGTTAGGCAGTGACGTCCCAAAGGACGAGGGTATGGCCTAGACTCAGTCCATTTCAATAGCAGAAACTGGCTAGAAAAATCTGTGTTCACTAAATCCAGGTGAGTGTCAGAGCTTGCTGCTTGAGATAATTTGGTGGCCTTGGGTGATGGTGCTCAAAACTGGATCCTGAGCTACTTTAAGCGTCAGCCACTTGGCCAAATTGGGATGCACTCGGCAGATGGTTAGCTGGAGCATGGCACCAACCACTGGAAGTGTTTAGGGCTGTGTAATAAAAAAGGGGGGGGGCTGTGAAATGGTAATACCTGCCAGCCTGTTCCATATTTGAGACTTTGTGATGTACTGTCAACCCCATACTCCTCTCTAGGAAAGGTTTGAGCTGTGATTCGCCAGCTGTGGCATTGCACACAGACTGCAGAAGAGATTTACAAGGTCATGCCCCGGGTACCAGAACCATCTTGCATAACCATGGAACCTTCCTGAGGTTGATGTTATGTTGAGAAAAGATGATTCCTTGTTTGTGGATGCAGTAGCTGAATTGCATCTTGTTCTAAGGAGATATTTTCTGGTAATTTGAAGCTGACTGAGTTGCACCAAACTGATACCCAATGCTCTGAGTTACATACAGAGGTAATTGCAGAAGTGAGGGTTCTTGTGTGTGAATAAGTTCTAGAAAGACACCCCCCTGGCCTGGGGGGCCTCATGGAATTTCAGATCTAAAAGAAACCTAAATGCATGAGAGCTGTCATTTCAAGCACATGATAGGCTGCATTATGGAGAAAAAGTGATTTTTGGTCCGCATTTAGTTAAAGGAGAATATTAATACTTTCAGTAAGTATTTTTTAAATGTTTAATTTATTTTTCAGAGAGAGAGAGAGAGAGAGAGAGAGAGAGAGAGAGAGAGAAAATGAGTGGGGAAAGGGCAGAGAGAGAGGAAGACACAGAATCTGAAGCAGACTCCAGGCTCTGAGCTGTCAGCACAGAGCCCCACGTGGGGCTTGAACTTGTAAACCGCAAGATCATGACCTGAGCCAAAGTTGATGCTTAACGACTGAGCCACCCAGGAGCACCGTTTTCAGTATTTAGATTGAATTCTGTTTTGGAGCTCAGCTGAATCTTCCTTAATTCAGAAATCTTAAGGAAAATGGATTCAATATATATGATATCGTGCATTCTCTGAGGATGTGAAGAGTTGGTGGAAAATGTTTTAAGGCTACCATCCCTTTTCCAGTTTGAGATTTTCTTCAACTCTTTCTGAAACAACTTGAGTCCAGAGATCATTTGAATGGTCTATGGTGACATCACTACCCTAGATTTGAGGACAGTTGGAGAACAGGAGAGGCTACTAATTTAACTGGGAACAAATCTTTGCAAGGTTGGACATTTGGGATCTTACTAGCAGAGTGTTTAAACACATACAATAAGTTCTATTTACTTTTTTTTTTTTTTTTGATTTTGAAATGCTGTGATTTTATTAACTAGCCAAATTTCAAAGGTCTGGCTAAGAGCGACCTGGGAGGGTCTGTAACGGAGTGTGTCCAGAACAGCTGGGGAGAGGCTAAGGACTGGATCACAGGTTCAGATTCTTTCTCAATTCTGGCATTCTCATTAACCTTTTTGGAAGCACAGAGTAGCAAATCCAGTCACATTGTAGCAAACACCAGGCTTAGGCATGCATTAGCGTGGAGGGTCAGAATAAAGCTTGCCACACCTATAGTTCTCATGCATTATTTATGCTTGTACCTCTGCTCTTACTCCTCTTAGAACTGCACTCAGTTTGAAAGAGTAAAGGGTACACAGGAAATCCTCAACTCTTGGCCTAGTGCACTTAGCGAATATCACCTGCCAATTTGCTAACTGTGATAACTGCAGCAGTAGTCTTTGGTATCTTATTTTCAGGGCATCTTTAATGGGAGGAGAGGATATAAGGAGGCTATTAGCCTTGGCAGTGCTAAGTTTAGAGTGCTATCAGTGATCCACCGCACACATGCCCCCTGCTGATTTCTTCCTTGATTAGCCTTTTCTAATGTTCTTGCCTGAGAGCGCCTGAGCTGCAGTGGAGAATTAAAATTCATAATCTCTGCTTGGTATCCCAAGGCTGCACTCTTTTCTTGAGCGCAAAGACGTCTTTTGTTTTCTAGCTTTGCCACTGGAAACAAATTTCCTGGCAATTTGGCTGATGGTTGGATGAGCAGCATGAACAGGAGAAAAAAAATCCTAGCAATGGAGGGTGGTCAGTTACAGTCTGTCTGACCCAGAAGATGAGGCTCCAGCTGCCTTGCAGATTAGAAAGGACAATAGCCAGTCCTACCTGCCCTGAATCAGGAACCTATAGACTTTGGATGCTGCTTTTACTGAAATAATAAAAAGTTCTACACTAAAAATATTTTCCACTCAAAATAATACTTGCATGAAATCTTTCAGAGGCAAATCAAATTACTGAGTGGTCACTAAATGTGCTATGTAGGTGTGTTGAATGTGTTTGAGTGTGTGTGCACACGTGAGAGTGCAAAGTTCTGTTTAAGGATGAACTTGTGGCAGCACACTTTCTCGGAGTATGACTGTCCTCCTACTTGAGACAGAATCACCTAGAGTGCTGGTTAAAATACTTTCTTTGGCCACATCTTCCCACATCAGAATTTCTTAAGACTAGAGTCTGGGAATCTCCATCCATTCCTGCCACCCATGATTCTGATACACAGGGGATAGGTATCTGGCTAAATAATCGTTTTGTGGACAATAGGTGATTAACATTGTTAGGGTCAGGCGTAAGGCAAGGTTGTGGGCGGGCAAGAAGCATGCGTGCAGAGGGGCAGGAGGAACATAGGTTGGGGCGAGACCTGAGGTCCCAAAAGGCCATGACGTAGGGTATTTCTCCCTATTTGCCCCGGCAATGGCAGAAATTGTCCAGATCGGTTAAGATTTGGTATTGTAAAGACCCCTCGGGTGGCCATTGAGAATCATTATCTAATTTGTACTGAGGCCAGACTACAGTGCAAAGGCGGATGAGTCGGCTATGACAAAGTTCGCCTTGTAAGCCCAGGAGCTGGAAGTTTTTTAACAGACATTGGCGGGGGGGGGGGGGGGGGTGGTGGTAAGAGATCGAGGCGGTTTAGACTCGTTACTCCCCATTGGCTGGCAGGGCGAGGCGTCCCTCGCGCTGCAATAAGGGGCCTATTGGCATGTGGGCCTTGCGGCGTGGGGAGGAAAGGAGACTGACTTGCAAGAAGTCTCTCATGGGTATCAGCCGTAGTTGGAGGAGGGAAGGAGGGGTCTGTCCTACTACCGGCTTCTGTAGGCGCTTGGGAGTAGGGTGGTTGGCGTCTGGCTTGGCGAGGAGGAAGCTCATCCAAGGGAAGCGAGCTACTACCTCTCCCCGGGTTTTGGCACCAAATGTTAGGGTCAGGCGTAAGGCAGGTAAAGATAGGAGTCAGAGGCTAAAAAATTTTAGCAGTCAAAGGCTTTATTTGGGAACTAAGGTCTTGGGTGAGGTTCCGTGACTCAGGGGGGAGAGAGGGAGAGAGGGAGAGAGGGAGAGAGGGAGAGAGGGAGAGGGAGAGAGAGAGAGAGAGAGAGAGAGAGAGAGAGGAGAGTCAAGGAAGTCGCCCCCAGGTGTGGTGGGGTGGGGTTTTTAAACTGCAAGGGTTCCGGGTTTAGGTCCAGGTGGGCCTTTTTGCGTCCGGTCGTGCTGTTGCTAGGTGATTGGTTGACCTCCAATTCCTTCTGGCACGCTACTCGGGGCTTTTGGGTTGCACTGGCAAGATGGCCGTCCCCTCTACTGTGGTTCCGAGGACATCCTAACAAGCACCAGGTGAATAAGAAGTGAGAAAGGGAAAGGTCATTGGAGATGGTGGTCGAGGTGTTGAGAAACTTTACAGACAGTGTGGAATCTGAATTTTTCTAGGTGCTGAAACACAAAATGGCTCTTTTATGCATAAAGAAGGGCTCACACGAAAGGTAGAATCTAAAAGAAAGTAAATAGATCTCCTTCAGAATGAAGGCTTTGCTTCACCTAGGGCAGGAGAAGAAGATACTTGGATAGATAAGATGAGGCAACATATAAGGAGGGGCTACCAAGAGAAATTGACTGCTGTTGAGGTGGTAGGCCAGAAGGAGACAGGGTTGTAAACCACTGAGAGTAAGTAACACATGATACTTCGGCCCATAGAGATTTCCTTCTTCTTTCCCACCTGTCAGAAAATAAAAAAGGTGTGGCCTCCGGAAGTTTGGGCCAGAGAAACTAACCACTTGATCACAGGAGGAAAATAGTCTGGGAGAAATACATTTGGTTTTGTACATTTGCTTAGTACAGAGAGATCTGGACAGAGATTAAGGTATTTAGATACCATCTTTCCAATACAAAGACATCTTTGTTTCTACTGTTCTCTGGAGTAAACCTAATCTTAGAGTAATACCATAATTTGGCCATAAAGCTCGTTTTTACAAATATGTGTGAGATTCACAGTGTGCATGTGCATCAGGTTTATCCGTGTCTGTTAGGTCAGCTCCCCTAAGCCCTCCTCTTCCCCATTCTCTGTAGCCAGCCCAGTTCTGAGAACTAAGAACAGAATTTTAGTAAATTGCATTTCCATCCTTTTCCTCTCATTTGATGCTCCTATGAACCCTGTGAGGTAAGTGAAACAAACAGGCTTTGTTAGAGCATTTGAGCTGAGAACCCCAGCTGGGGAGAAGTTCGGCCATGTGCTCCCTGTCAAGCATAGCTAAGATGGGAGGAGTCAGGCCAGGCTTCCAGATTCCTAGGCCAGGGCTTTTCCTCTTCACACTCCATGCCTCCTTTGGGTGGACCTGCTGATTTCTATCCTGGAACTCCAGGAATATTCTGTCCTTGACACAAGTGGAAAGCCTGTAGACTGCTAGAAACAATGGCAATTGGGTTCCCAGTCAGAGATTTGTCACAAAATTCAGAGTTTCAACATTCTTTGGACTTTTGTCATAGGATTAGGTCCATCAAAAAAATAATAATAATTATAGGAAGTATTGAACACTTCAACTGTTTTTTTAATCACCTTATACATATTGACTTATTTAATCCTTATATTAACCGTATGAAGTAAGAACTATTTCTGTCCTCATTTTGGAGATAAACAGAAGTCCAGAAGTGATAAGTAACACAGAAGATAGCACAGGGCTCAGGGAAGGTGAAGAAAAACCAAGAAGTTTGTTTAGGGCTGTCTAGGATGTAATAAAATATTACTAATGTGAACTCTCACTGGGCCTTCGTTCTCTTGTGTGACTCTGAAGTGTATGGTCTGTCTTCTGAGAGGCTGATTGTAGTATCTAACTCATAGGACAGGCTGATGATTGCAAAGTGGGTGATTTTTAGTGGGCTTAGAGATTTTTGATTGAATCTTTTTCTGATAATTGCACTGTCAAAGAAATGTTTCTTTTCATATACTGTGTGTGTATACACACATATATATATATATATATATACATATATATACTATATATCTACATATACTATATATCTACACATATACTATATGTATATATACATATACATATACATATATATGTGTATGTATATATAGTAATTTCCACATATGAGGCATTTTGGGCATATATAGGATTCTAAATCACAGATCCCAAAAAGCTTACAACATTTTTTTTTTAATGTACATGTTGTAGGGCTAAAAATAGGGAAAGAGATTTAAACTTTCCAGGGAATAATTTCTTCCCCATTTAAAATAAAATTTCAATCATTTGGAAGTGATATTACTACTCAATATCTTATTAGTAAAATTGATTTTCCTCATTTCTATTTCATCGTATCTTAGTTCTTTTGTTTTTTTTCTCCAGATCTAGCTCAAACCAGTTAAACATTTTGCTGGTTTGTTTTCTTAAACAATCAATTGGCTAACTGTATGGAAGCCCGCTTCTATGTGCTGTCTTGCAGTCCGTGAGCATAGTGATACAAAGGTGGTTTGAAACCTGGCACTCACCATCAAGGAAGGTAAAGCATAGATGGGAATGCAGATCTCTCACGTTCAGTATCTTCCTCCTTCACCCCTCGTGTGGACTCTGTCCTCAGATCATTCAGTTCTCCAAATATTTTTCTCTTCCTTCTCATCAGCTACTTACAGAATTATACTGTCCTCTTAAGTATTGCACTAGTTTCTTAACTTGTTGTATCCTTAGCCTGCAATCTGGTCTAGTCTTCTTCCATTTATTACTCTTCAGTGGCTCTCCATTGCCCTGGCCAAAGGACCTGATAAAGAGAGGCAGGGATTCTTCATCTTCTGGCCTCTGCCCATATTGCTGGCCTCTCTGCCACTTCCCTGGCACTGCTTTTGCTCCCTTGTGTCTCTGCCATTGCTCTCTCATCACAGTACAGGGCCCTTGACCTTTGTCTGTGTGCTGCCACTGTGAAGTCATCTCTGGTCTCCTCAACACAGAAACGTTTGCATCTCATCGCATTGTAATTCTTTACTTGTCTATTCCCTGTGCTAGACTCAGAGTAAACTGCCTCAGGCCTAAGGTTACATCATCTCTATACCCTGTATCCCCCACACCCTGGCACGTAGTAAGTAATCATAATGTAATGTTTAGATGAAAGCATGCACATGATTTTTGTGGTTAAGCTAAAAATAGTTCAAAAGACACAGTACGAGACTACAGGAACCTAGAGGGCATCAGTTGTTTTCCTCTCTGTTGCACCCTCAATTCTTGGTTCGAGACCTGACATAGAGTACAGACTTAATCAGTATTTGTTGCATGAAGACAAGAAGGAAAGTCAGCAAGGACTTCTACAAGTAGGGAAGAGCTCAATTTGACCCTTGACCCCGGAAGATTAAGTAGGGCTTTTTTTGAAGGGTAGCAAGCAGTAAAGGCATTCTAAGGGTGGTAATGGCTTTAAGCAAAAAATTTGGGAAAATACCGAGTTTGTCTTTACAGGAACTGAGCTATTATTTTTCCCCTCTGAATGATTGATGTGTTCATAGTGCAGATGAGAAACCACCATGAGCTTTTTTTTTTTTTTTTTTTTTTTGGGCTAATGGAAGAAAATTCTATCCACAAAAGTTTTGAACTGTCTTTGTCAAATGCAAAGAGCAATTATTTGGTAAGTGTAAAGTATGGTTTACACTGTTCTGTTCTGGCATCATTAATGGATAAGCAATCTGTTTGTTGATATGAGTCCTAATGAAGGTTGCTTAGAAGCTAACAATCTGCAAGGACATTTTGGGGAACTGACATTATTAAGAGTTGAGGAAGTTCATCCTATCAAGTAAAGCCAGGGGAAGCTGTGAAAGAGATAAAGATTGGAACACAAAGAGGAAAGCATGGATGCTAGATCTCTGTCTCCTGGTGGTTTTTATCAAATGAAATCGGTTACACAAGTTATTTCAATTAAGTAGCAGTTGTGATGGTTCCTTGCATTGCTATGAACTGGGCTGTTGTAGGTGCATTCTCATTAGGAAATAGGCATGTTATGGGGAATTCTATCCCATTTCATGACCAGTGCATTGATAGCAAGAGTCACCTTTGATTCTGCAGTTTTAATTGAAGATAGCACCTTTTTTGGGGGGCTTTTTAGACTTCAGAAGAATGCATAAAACTGATTTTTCAAACACATAATGTTTTTGAAACACTATCATGCTCAACACTAACAATGGCACTGAGATGGGCTCTGAGATGAATTTTAAATCTGAGGAATAGGATATGCAAGCAAGCTTGACTTTTGTGCAGTGGCATCGCTGATTTCCTCTAGGACTGGTGCATTTATACAAGAGTTCACCAGGCCACATAGACTTAATTATGAGGTGAAAGAACACTTGCGATTTTATTTGCATCTGTGCTGGTAGCACAATAGGAAATTCAAATTATGGGAAGAACTGTCGGGATGACCGTAATAACGTTGTGATGAAAATGAAACTCAGAAATGTTAAAATAGCAAGTGTACAAACAATAAATAAATTCACCTGATTCTCACTCTAAGTTTTACCCATGGGAGAATCTAGGAATCTATGAAATAGAAACACATCTCAAATACTTTAAAGAAAATATCTAACTTCAATTTAGCTTTTTAAAAAAAAAATGTTTATTTATTTTGAGAGAGAGAGAGAATACAAGGGAGGGACAGACAGGGAGGGAGAGAGAGAATCCCAAGCAGGCTCCGTGCTGTCAGCACAAGGCCCGACCCAAGGTTCAATCTCATGAACCATGAGATGATGATCTGAGCAGAAATCAAAAGCTGGATACTTAACCGACTGAGCCACCCCGGCGCCCCAGTTAAGCTTCCTTTAAAAATGTTTAAAATTGCTTTTAAATGTTTGTTTTCACAATCCATGGAAGATTACCTTCAGGATTATTTAGAAAATAAAAAAGAGGGGCGCCGGGGTGGCTCAGTCGGTTGAGTGGCCGACTCCGGCTCAGGTCATGATCTTGTGGTCCGTGAGTTCGAGCCCCGCGTCGGGCTCTGTGCTGACAGCTCAGAGCCTGGAGCCTGTTTCAGATTCTGTGTCTCCCTCTCTCTGACCCTCCCCCATTCATGCTCTCTCTCTGTCTCAAATAAACGTTAAAAAAAATTAAAAAAAAAAATAAGAAAATAATAATGGTTGTCATGAATATTTAGTACATAATGCTACTGACATATTATCACTTTAAGGAATGGAAATGAATACATAGGTTTTTTAGTAATGGCTAACATTTACTGAACAGTTACAATTTAGTAGATAGTATTTTCAGTGTTTCACAGGTATTAACTTACTGATTTTCCAACAAGTTTGTGAAGTAGATATTATCCCCATTTTATTGAAGCACAGAGATGTCAAGTAACCTGCCTTAGGTCACACAGCTGGTTAGTAGTGGAGTTGGGATTTGAACTTGGGCAGTCTCTATTCCCGTGTTTAATTCACATATCGTTAAAAGAGTTGTCAAAGAATTGACCAATACTGGCTGCAACAAAACATCTTCTCTCATGTACTTACTTTTTAATTTTAATTCCAGTATAGTTAACATACAGTGTTAAATTAGTGTCAGGTGTACAATATAGTGATTCTATATTAGCCATTCAATATTACTCAGTGCTCATCAAACTAAGTGTACTCCAATCTTCTTCACCTATTTCACCTACCCCCCTGCCCCAGCTCTCCTCTGGTAATCACTTATTTGTTCTCTAGAGTTAAGTCTGTTTTTTGGTTTGCCTCTTTTTTCTCTTTGTTCATTTGGTTTATTTCTTAAATCCCACTTAAGGGTGAAATCATATGGTATTTATCTTTCTCTGACATTTCACTTAATACTCTACTCCCTAGATCTATCCATGTTGTTGCAAATGGCAAGATTTCATTCTTTTTATGGCTGAGTAATATTCCATTGTATGTATATATCACATCCTCTTTCTTCATCAATCTATCAATGGACACTTGGCTGCTTCCATAATATGGCTATTGTAAATGATGCCATAATGATATTGTAATTGGTATTTTTGTATTCTTCGGGTGGATAGCCAGTAGTAGAATTATTGGATCATATAGCATTTTTATTTTTAACTTTTTGAGGAACCTCCATACTGTTGTCCATAGTGGCTGCACCAGTTTGCATTCCTATCAACAGTGCACGAGGGTTCTTTTTTCTCAACACCCTTGCCAACACTTGTTTCTTGGTTGCTGTGCTTTTAAACACTAACTATACTGCTCTGTGTTTGCAGTTGAGAGCATAATCTCTGTAGTACACAACCTCTACTTCCAGATTTATTCAAAAACCAAGGGCACAGCCAGTAGATAATGACTCCAAAAGATTCTGTAATATCAGTATCTGTCTCAAAGTGAGCAAGATCAAGCTTGTTAAGGTTTTTAAAGGAGGAGACCATTAGACTCAAGTACCTCTGATGCCTTGGTCAGTTACAGAAGTGAACCAAAACCTAAATCAGAGTCAATACAGCTGAATATAAGAAAGCAAAACTCATGAACAGCTGTTTACAAACAGCCAACTGGAATTGGCCAAATAAAGCAACTGCTTAAGCAATCAAATAACTTCTTTGCTTTGCTTCCACATCTTCACTATAAAAACCTTACTCCTAGTTCCTGTTGGTGGAGCTCTCCTAACCACTTTTGGTTTGATGCTGCCTGATTTCGGTTGATGTTTGCGCAAATAAACTTTTCAAAATTTTAATTTGCCTCAGTTTTACCTTTTATCAGGCTGCAACAATGACTTAAGTTTCATTACCTGCACAATTCAGCAAGGTGTATCTCAACGTTCACTGATCAAAGTCATGGTGTTGGTTTTAATTGATTGGCTGGCTTATATGCTTAAAATTCAATATTGATATTTACAAGCAGGCACATTGGCTGATTAATTGCTGAATTTAATTCAGCATAGAGTACTTCTGATTCTGTAATCAGCATTTCTGATCTAATCATCAAGTACTCTTGTTTCCCAGATAATGACATTAGGTACCAAAAATGACAATTTGAAGATTGATGCATTTTTCAATTGAAGTATAACGTTTTTCCAAAAAGAAACTTCCTCCTTGTCTCTTGCTCTTTTTCTCTTTTCACTTTCTTCACAAAAATTGTATTAAATGCTTGCCAGGTGCCAGAGCTATACAAAATGTTATGGTTGCAACAATGATCGTGAACAGGAAGACTGTAGCCTCTCCCATGTACTGTAAGTGAGGTTTACAGAACAACAAGAAGGTACATCTTCCTAAACAGCAATTGTTCAGTTGGGTTGAAAATGTTATATGGAAATCTTTGGGGCACCTGAGTGGCTCATTCAGTTAAGCGTCCGACTTTGGCTCAGGTCATGATCTCACGGTTCATGAGTTCTAGCCCCGCGTGGGGTTCTGGGCTGACAGCTCAGAGCCTGGAGCCCGCTTCAGATTCTGTGTCTCCCTCTGTCTGCCCCTCCGCTGCTTGCACTCTGTTTCTCGCATTGTCTCAAAAATAAACAAATATTAAAAAAAAAATTAAAAAGAAAATGTTACATAGAAATCTTCAAAGTTTAACTCTTTATGCAACCACTTATACAATCCTACTTCCAGTTTAATCAGAAACATTGTGGTGCTATAAGTTTAAGTTAGTAAAAGATATGAATTAGAAATGATTTCTTTATGTTTATTCACCCCTGCCGTGGCCTTAGCTTGTGCTACTCTCACAAAACATCATAGACTGGGTGGCTTAACAGCATCCCTCTATTTCTCACAGTTCTGGAGACTGGAAATCTAGAATGAGCATGCTCACATGATCGTGTTTTGGGGAGGGCCCTCTTTCTGGTTGGCATATCCTTACATGATGGAGGGAGAGGGAGATGATCTCATGTTTTTTTCTTATAAGGGTACTAATCCCATTCATGAGGGCTCCACCCTCATGACGTAATTGCCACTCAAAGGCCCTGCCTCCAGATACCATCCCTTCGAGGGATAGGGCTTCACCATAGGGATTTGAGGGAACATGAACATTCAACCCATAGCATGAGCCATACATTTCTAGCTGGAGATCTGCCAGAGATACTGAAATTTTAAGTAAGCATGTTTGCCACTTGGTTAGGCAAAGATATTTATTGAATGTCTACTATGTGTCAGGCTCAGGCCCAGTGCTGGGTTAGGGCAGTGAGCAAAGTTTAACTCCTGTCTTTCTGGACAAGATGTTACATATACAGTGGGATACTGTGAGACTTAATGAGATTATTGCCCAAAGAAGGTTGTATTTTTCCTTTCCTAACTGTTCTTATGTTAGGGAGGCATTTTGCCTAGCTCAGGTTAATGGAAAATTCAGGAGTGGTTTTGCTAGATTCAAAATGTATGCAATTCTTTTAATAATTTAGATTTTTAAGCTGGAGATAAAGTTAAGCATTTAAACAAAAATAGTTCAGCTGTAGCCTAAACTGAAGAAATCTAGGGGATTATCTTTAAAATTTACTTCTAGCACTTTGTAGAAGAAATTGGAGTCTTTTTTGTTATCATTTTAATTTTTTAAAATGTTTGAGAGACAGAGAGAGAGAGGGATAGAGCATGAGCAGGGTAGGGGCAGAGAGAGAGGGAGACAAAATCCAAAGCAGGCCCCAGGTTCTGAGCCATGAGCACGGAGCCCAGTGTGGGTCTGGAACTTGTGAACTGTGAGATCATGACCTGAGCTAAAGTCAGATGGTCAACTGACTGAGCCACCCCGTGCCCCAAAACTGGAGTCTGTATAAATAAATACTATATCATAATAAATGTTTAACTCATTTTTCTTAATGTTATTACCTGTTATAATTTTCCCAGTTAAAAGGATTGCCTACTTGTAAGTGTGCAAAGCAAGAAAAATAATACATGATGAACTTTACCATGATGAAATGTATTAACTCCATAGTGCAGAAATTATCTATATTTGAAAGCAACAACAACAACAAAAACTGGGTTCAAGTAAAGTGCAGTCAGATCAGTTTTCTCCTGGAGTTAAGCTCCATGGAGGCCTAATTCACAGGAGTAACCCTAGTTCCTAAATCAATGATGAGAGGTAGCATAGAAATTTAATGAACTAGTATTTATTGAATAAATGGCCCCTTATACTGACTGACATGTATGAAAACTGAATTTGTCCTTCTTTACCAAGGTCTTCATATAAAAGTAATAATAATTGACATGCCATTGATTTGTTTATTTTGTGCCAGTTATTCATTTCTTATTCTGACTGTAATTCTACAAGCTATTGATATCTTCATTTTGCAGATGAGGAACCTGAAGGCAACTAAAGACTGCCCAAAGTAGTGTTCCTAATAGTCAACAGCATCAGGAATAGAACCAATGTCTCCATGGCTTCAAAGCCTATACCTTGTTCACACACTAGACTGTCTACCTTAGGGAGGCAAGATGGTGGATCCAGTGATAGCTTAGGTTGCACACAGAGCCAATGGGTATTCCAGCATTGGCCTGCAGGGGGCAGAGTTGATGGAAAAGCCTGTAGTGGTTGATACTTAGTTCTACTTCTTTCGATACCACGATGTTCCTATCTGCTTCTGGCATTGCTGAGGAAGATATAATACATAAGACTAAAGCAAGCCTGTTATAAAATGATTTGACATATAGAAACTTTGATTTACATAGGCAAATCTTTTCCAAATACATCTGTTCTATACAGACAGGTGGACAGGATTCATATAGAGAACTGAGTTCTTGAGTGCTTTCAGCAGTGGCTATAGACAATTGAGGTAAGCTTGATTGTAACAGTGCAGGAAAGAAAGGCCTTTCTGGACACAGCCGTGATGACATCATTGTCAACAGCAAACAGTTCAGTGTCTTTAGGAAGTACATTTTATATGAGTCATTCCCATCCTAAAGTTCATTCACTCCAAGATCATCCTGTTTGTATTCTTGTAGCATGACTAAATATTTAAGGAGGATGTTTGACCTGGCAGTTTGAGCACAGGCCAGACCATCTTGGGTACATCTTGACATTCCCTGAACTAGTCATGAGAAGCCAATGTAGTTCACCATTTTCAGACATTTTTTATTTTCAGCAAGACTTTTTTTTAAGACATTATTTTTTTAAAGATGCTTTAAAAATACAGCAAAATGGAGAGGAAGGTATAGAGTTTTCCCATTTAACTCTTGCCCCAGCACATGCATAGCTTCCCTCATTATAAATACCCCTCACCAGAGTGGTACATTGGTTACAAATGATGAACCCACATGGACACAGCATAATCACCAAAGTCCATAGCTTACTTTAGGTCCGTTCTTGGTATAGTAGATTCTGTGGGTTTGGACAAAAGTATAATGACAGATACCCATCTTCATGATGTCATATGGGTTATTTTCACTGTCCTAAAAATCCTGTGCTCTGACTCTTGATCATTCCACCCCACTCCTGGAAACCACTGATCTTATTACTGCCTTTATTGTTTTGCCTTATCCAGAATGTCCTATAGTAGGACTTCTACAGTATGTAGCCTTTTCAGATTGGCCTCTTTAACTTAACAATATGCATTTAAGATTCCTCCATGTCTTTTCATGGCTCGATAATTCATTTTGTTTTTAGCATTGAGTATTATTTCATTGTCTGGATGTGCCACTGATTGTTTATTCATTCACTTACATGACATCTCATGGACATCTCACCTACTTCCACAAGAGAGAGATTTACATTCATCAAAATGTTCCTCTTCTGAAGCCCATAGTTTAAGCTGTCTCTAACTCTGTAGAGAGAACTCCCCCTTACTCCCCTACCTCTACTTTTGGACTCAAATGGAGGGCAGTGTTGAGGGAACTCTCATCAATAGATTTATCCAAGGGTTTTGGATTCAACCAATGTCATTTTAGGGAGTGGGTTTTCCTTAGCGCACCGTGGAGCTGTGAAGATCTACCTAAGATGGGATTTAGCAAGACTGAGCTTTCTTTTGGACTCAGAAGGACCTAGATTCAAATCCTGGCTGTGCTTCCTTCTAGCTGTGTGAATACTGATGTGGGATGGAGAGATTAAATTTCTCTGAGCTTCAGTTTCCCTCAACTGGAAAAGTGAACTTAATAATGCCCACTATGTTACTTGTAAGGTTCTCTCTTTGTCGATACTAACATTTACTGCAAGCAAAGTAGGGGCTTCAGCCTGAATGGCATTGATTTGTGAGTAAGAGGAAACAGAACTTGTATGTATTTATTGGATGTTGACTGAGCCGAGTCTTTTGGCAGATATACATCAGGCACTGTCTCATTTATTTAAAAAAAAATTTTTTTTCAACGTTTATTTTATTTTTGGGACAGAGAGAGACAGAGCATGAATGGGGGAGGAACAGAGAGAGAGAGGGAGACACAGAATCGGAAACAGGCTCCAGGCTCCGAGCCATCAGCCCAGAGCCTGACGCGGGGCTCGAACTCACAGACCGCGAGATTGTGACCTGGCTGAAGTCGGACGCTTAACCGACTGCGCCACCCAGGCGCCCCAGGCACTGTCTCATTTAATCTGTATGCATGCATACTGTACTCCAAAGCCAGCTTCTGGATCTTTCTGTATGGCTTTGGAGTCCTACAGACTTAAGATGGAATCCAGCCTTGTAATTTACAGGCTATTTCAGGGAGGGAAAGAAGGATGCACCTTTGGGAAGAATGTGGGGAGTCTTCTGTAGAAACCAGAACTTCCTTTCGAGGGTGGAATGGAAAGGCGGGTTCCCTAGCTTCCAAAGTTGCAAACTGTCAGCTGGATCTTAAAACTGCTTCCTACAGAATTTGAGAAAGTATTATTAATATGATAATTTTGTGTTTAGAGTTAGAGATTTGTTTTGGTCAGATGGGTACCTAGGCATTCCTTCTATGAATAAAAGAAATATAGAAAACATAATATATGAACTTATGTAACAAAACTTTTCAATAGGAAAATAATTACAGCATAAGATTTTAGATTTTATTTCTTGTTCAGGCACTATTCAGAAGAAAATAAGTGGTTTATGACATGAGTCCTCATAATGGTTAAAAATAAATTTTTCTTGACCTCAGTCTCCGCTTTTAAATCTGACAGGCAGTTACACAGATCATAGCATAGCACTTTTGTAAATATGTTTTAAGAGCTTCAGCTTGCCACCCAGAAAGTGACTCTGCCTGCTTAATTATCACAAAAGCTTCACAGACCCTAGTTGGCATTATGGGCTTGGTGTCTAAAATGTTTTATTCTATCATGATGGCTTCCTTAATGCCACAGTGTAAGATATTGCTCAGAAAGTAATAGTAATGCTGATGTGAGAGGTAGTGAGATTGTGTGTAACGTCTGATTAACAATGGAAATGATTTTGAAAATAAACTTGGGGGGAGTTTGGTGAACTAGAAAAAGGAATCTGCTTGTTAATGGTTCATCTTTTGATGGTCACATTTAGACAACAGCTTCAGGAAGGACTTGAACAAATAAAGAAGCTATGGGGTATCCCAAGGTGAAAGGTTGGCATTGACTTTGACCATTATACTAGATGAGGGCCCAAAAGGATGGTGATGGGGTTTGAGGCTGGCTTCACTGTACCACAGTTGGCTGAATGTCAGCTCTATGCCTAGACTTTATGGCTGCCTTTTTTTTTAAGTGTATTAGAGGGGGAGGGAGGAAAGGAGGGAGGCACAGAGAGAGGGAAAGAGAGAGAGAGAGAGAGAGAGAGAGAGAGAGAGAGAGAATCCCAAAGCATGCTCCACACTGTCAGCTTGGAGTTCAATGTGGGGCCTGAACTCAAGAGCTGTGAGCTCATGACCCGAGCTGAAATCAAGAGTTGGACAGATGCTTAGCTGACCAAGCCATCCAGGCACCCCTATGGCTGCTTGTTAAGTTGTTATAACGTAATGGGCGTTTTGCCTAATAGAGAAAAATACTGTTTTTCTTTCTCCTTCAGTTTTTGGCCCTTGAAACATTTGTACAAAGCCCTGGAGAAGTCATACTATTCACATCATCAACTTTGGTCTCATTTTGTCCCTTATGACATATGAAAAACTAGAGGCCTGAAGAAATTACATACTTCTAGTCCCATCCAACTGTGACAGGGTTAGAGTCATTTGCTTTCTCTAGTTTCAGCCAGTTTAACCCATACTTACAGTCTTGGGGGAGACAGGGGCAGCTGAGTGTTGAACAGTGTTTGCTTATTTTGACAAAGGTGGTAAGGAAGTCCAGAGAAGAGGGCTACCCCCAAATATAAGAAGCAGTTTTCTGATGGACCAAGGACAGGGTTAGGATCCTGAGGAGGTTAACACATGTTCTTGGGTGGAAAATAGCTTTCTGTTATTCCTGTCAACTGCCACTACCAGAAGCAATAAGAAATCCCAGTATTTATCTAGGATGTAGCAGAAACTTGAGAACAATTCTTTTTAGGCAAAATGGATTTCCTCTATTCTAACTTATAACAAGGCCTTTGTAAAGTTGGACCACCATGATGATTCTATATTAAGAACTAAATCAATTCAACCAGACTAATCAAGCAAAGGAACAAAAAAATTGATCTTCTTCAATTTTAATGGATCATCTGAACACACTATTAATTGATTTCAGCATTACTCTGATTACTAATTTTTTTAAATCTTTATGTGACTGCATCTGAGAATGCCCATTTAAGAATTGTCCCAACAATGGATAAAGAAAAATGGGATCTCTGTTGTTACCACTGTCCCCATAACGTTTAACTGGGTAGGGACTTCTAGCTCTCTAAACCATTGAGAAAAAGAAGCAGCCAGGAATTCTTCCAGGAAGCAAAATGGAAGCAAGTTTGTGAGGGCAACTGCCCATGCTTTTCAGGAAGACAGGATTAGTTCTATTTGATTTTCTACTTCAAATCTGTAGGTCTGGAGAGACTGAAAACAAAGACGACAGAATCCCTATTCCACAGCTTAAGCCCTGGTCTCTCTCTTGAATTCAGATCTTCAAGAAACTCTTGATCCTTGCAATGCTGGTGACTTTCAGGAAGAAAATGTGAACTAGGACCTTTTCCACCTAAATATCCTGTAAGCTCAGTGGTAGTGTCCTTATCCATTTCCATGGATACATTACTGTTACGTGCCGGTGTTTTGACTTGCAACACAAGGAAGGAAAGAATAATTTTGATTTATATTTTCACTCTTAAACATTCTTCAGAATTCTTGGTAATCTCTGGTGATGAGGTTGAGCAAGAAAGAGAACACAAACTTGAATGTCCCAAACTCTGGTGTCAGTCACTGGGCGTAACCTTCCTCTGTGACTGCTACCTGTTTTTCTCCTGCCCTCATTCATCTGCATAATTCATACTATTCCATGGGTCTCAATGCCTTTCCCCATTTGACACTTTTCGTCAGTTGTTAAACATAAGATGTTGACATTTGGTGTCTTTTAGCAATTTTGCTGACAGTTGCTTCCAGACTGCTTCTAAAAGCTCAAGCTAATGATCTGCTAATCATTGTGGTTGTGGTTGTTTTTAATGACTTTGCAATAAAGGGAAGGTAACTAATATTTGATGAGAATCTATGTGTCAGGCACTGTGTTAGGAGCTTTTATGTGAGTTCAGTTTATCTTTATTATCATTCCACAAACGCAGCAGTAGAATTTCCCTTTTGCAGATAAAAAACCAATCTGAAGGCTGTGTTACTTGATCAGGCTCTCAGAGCGGCTGCAGGGCGGAGCAGGGATTCCAGCATCCGTGGTACCCTAACCCCTTGCCTCTCAGAGGGTAGTCCGCAGAGTAGCAGCAAGAGTGCCAGCCCAGCCCACAACTACTGAGCCAAAATCTACAGTTCAAGGAAATCCATAGGTGATTTGAATACAGGTTCACGTTTGAAAAGCACTTCTTTACTCAGAAGCTGAAATAAACTGGAGACTGCAGGACATAAAGGAGGTCAAGGGCACTGGTTTCCTGGTGGCACCGTTCAGGTGTAGTGTTGGGCATCTGCTTTTCTACCTTGACGAAAGCAGGAAGTAGAAGAACAGGAAGAACAGTGTTGCCGTAACAGTGACCTATAGACTAATTTATGAGGTGTAGAAACACCACCATTTCTATTCTTATCAATAGCAAATATCTGCCAAGCACCATTTTCTTCATTTTTTCCCCTTTATTATTTATTTTATTTTTTTTGCTAGGCCAAGGAGTAAATTTTTATTTATATATTTCCTTTTAACTCATCAAAGAATCACATTTACTGAGTACTTATTATGCACCAGCCTCTGACACACGTAGAGCGCAGCTCCTGGGTAGCAAGGAAGGACCTACCAGAGAGTTCACATCCTGATTCAGCCATTTCCCAGGTGGACAGTTCTGGGTGCATTACTGAATCTTCCTGAAACCTGTCCACTTCAGTTTTTTTTTTAACATGTTTTTTTAATTTTAATTTTTAAATTTATATCAAGTTAGTTAGCATATAGTATAATAATGATTTCAGGAATATATTCCAGTGATTCATCCCCTATGTATAACACCCAGTGCTTATCCCAACAAGTGTCTTCCTTAATGCCCTTTACCCACGTAGCCCATCCCTGCACCCACAACCTCTCCAGCAACCCTCAGTTCTCTATATTTAACAGTCTCTTATGTTTTGTCCCCCTCCCAGTTTTTATATTATTTTTGCTTCCCTTCCCTTCCCTTATGTTTATCTATTTATCCCTTATGTTTATCTATCCCTTATGTTTATATATTGAATTCCACATGAGTGAAGTCATATGATATTTATCTTTCTCTAATTTTGCTTAATACCCTCTAGTTGCATCCACACTGTTGCAAATAGCAAGATTTCATTCTTTTTGATTGACGAGTAATACACATTTTATATATGTGTGTGTGTGTCTGTGTGTGTGTATACACACACACATATATATATACATATATAAATCTCACATATTCTTTATCCATTTATCTTTCCATGAATATTTAGGCTCTTTCTGTGCTTTGGCTATTGTCAATAGTGCTGCTATAAACATTGAGGTGCATGTGTCCCTTCCAAACAGCACACCTGTATCCCTTGGATAAATACCTAGTAGTACAATTGTTGGGTTATAGGGTCGTTCTATTTTTAACTTTTTGAGGAACCTGTTTTCCTGAGTGGTTGTATCAGTTTGCATTCCAACCAGTGGCAAGCTACCCTTTTCTTCAATGACAGCTCTTAGTTGATAAAATGATTAAGAAAGCCTCACAGGGCACGTGGGTGGCTTAGTCGGTTGGCTCAGTCAGTTAAGCATCCAACTTTGGCTCAGGTCACCATCTCACTGCTTGTGAGTTCCAGTTCTGCATTGGGCTCTGTGCTGACAGCTCAAAACCTGAAGCCTGCTTCAGATTTCTCTGTCTCCCTCTCTCTCTGCCCCTTTCCCGCTCATGCATGCATGCTCTCTCTCTGTCTCTCTCTCAAATATAAATATTAAAATTAAAAAAGCCTCTATTTGTTATGAGGCATGCCTGGTTCAGGAGAAAATGGGAGCCTAAATCAGAATTTCTAGGACTATGTTTGAATACCTGGAGGCAGTGCTGAAAAGGCAAGAAAAAGCATTGATAATTAAATGTTTGTTTGTTGTAGTTACCACAGTTGCTTGGGTTTGAATTTATAATATAATAGCACTGCATTGTGTTTTGTGATGGAGGTACAATTTATAATGCATTGAGGCCCTTTGTATAATCAGTGTGTACCATGAATGATGCCCATATCATAGGGTTTGAAGAATAACTTTATTACTTTGCATGATTGTCAAGATTTATGATTATTTTATCTTTGCTTTCACAAGACTGTAGATCCTATTTGTGACAGCTGTAATACCAGACCTTTGGTCAGAAACAAACATCCAGTTATAGTACAGTCTCAGTGGGAATGATGATTTGCTTTATGAGCATCCACGTCATCAAGTGATTTTAAGGATTTCAACTTTGCAAAAGGAAAGACTATCTGCACAGCCCTTGCATTTTAACATTTACTTGATACTGAGTGCCTTCTACATACTAATTACATTCATCTTGAATTTTGAAAATCTGACAATATTCACAAGTCCCTCAATGGAGCCAGTGTATTATTTCTGGAGTATTGTACCAAAAAGATAGACTTGTGCGTCTGTGGTTTGATCCTGAAACACAGAAGTGTGTTGGCTAAGTTGTAGAGTTCTTTGTGCTTCCAAAATGCTTCCTCTATACCATCTTATTTCATCCTCTCATGCATTAAGTCTTAACATGCCCATTTTAAGGAAAGATGGATGCGTCAGCTGATCTTATTGCCCTTTGCATTCTGAAAGTCTTTTATTATGTTCATCTATGAGGAATTGGCATTACTTCTCTGAATATTCATAGGTGCTATTGTTTGTACGAGCCAGTAGCCAATTAATCTTGCTCCCTTTTGTGATAACTTTGTCCTCTATTTTTGCCAGTCATTGCAAGCATGTGTATCTTTTTGCCCATACAGGTTTTATTTTTCTATCTAGCCTGTGCAAATCTCATGTGTGTTATATTTCTTTATATTCCTTATATTACCTGGCACATCATAGACCCTTAATACATTTAGTTGAAGCTGAAGTGGGAATAAGGAGGACTGATAACCTGATTTGCATCCTGCCCTATTTGCTTCCTTTACTAGGCGGTGTTTTTTTTCTCCAGGCCAGGCAAGGCTAGGACTGCTGCCTGTCCTTTCCAGGCTCTCACTTTAAAGCATGTCGTTGCCCAGCAGACCATGGTGCTACAAAGGGGATTTGGAGGCCACTACACTTAGTTTTGCCAAACATACACTGCTCTGATAAATCATCTATTGGCTAAGCTAACTTTGGGGAATTGTCTGTGGACTTGAATTCTATTTGCTGGCCCCATCTGGTTGCCATGGATACTTGCTATGGCAGAAGGTTGTCCTCCAGGCACTGTACAGGATGTTGCCTGTGGCAACAAATAGCTCGGTGGGCGGGTGGCAGAGGAACAGGGGTGGAATGTGAGTACCAGATAGTCACAGGGAGGGCAGGGACTTTGGTTGGACCCAGCAGAGGCTACAGGGGTAGGAGGGAGCATTCTAGGCCGATAGTTAGGGCTGGGCCTGTGAAGGGAGTGTGTAGTATGAGGAGATCGTATTGCTGCAAGCAGTAACCATTACTGAAGAGGTCCATTAAGGGCAGCAGCTGTGTTTTGGCTGATGATCAGCCACGTTGTGATGGGGATTCTGGAGGCAGGTAATCTGCAGAGATCCAGGTAGCTGGCAGTTGAGACTGGATCTGGCATAAGGAGAATAGATTAGGGACAGTAGTCAAGGGTAGTCTTGAATGAGTTTGGGCATTTAGCCATGGAGGGAGGAGGAAGGCAGGTCCTCCAATCACAAGGAGAGAAGTGTAGCTGAGGGACAGCTGCCTGCAAGAAGTGAACCTGGGTCAGACCTGGAGTTAGCAGCTGTGTGCTGCTATAGGAGAAAGAGGAGTGACCTGGAATAGGAAAGTTCCGAGTTCTGGTCCCTTGCTCTTCCACATATTAACCTTGCCATGTCAAGAAATTATTTTGCTTCTCTAGATCTCCATTTCCTCATGTGTAAAATGCAGAGGATGGATAGGTTGATGTGCATTTTCTAACCTCTGGCCTGCAGAGTATTATCTTTTACAAAAAGCACTCTGTGTTAAAATAGTTTGGGGGATGCTGCATAGTAGAGCTCCCTCTAACACTGCCAAGATTTACAACGTTCATTATTATCTTAAAGTGGCCAATGATGACCCATGATTGATTTCTGTTTAGTCTGGTGGTTCTCAAACTGATGGACCATGGAATGTCTTTTCCCCAGAGCAGCTGTTGACTTGGTGAGGGGATCTAGAGTTTGGAAACTCACAATTTGAGAAAGACTGGTCTCAGTGATTTCTCAGATGCCTGCTGTTTGAGCATACCTTCAGGTATGTCTACCATTCATTTATAAGGCCACTGATAACACAAATGGCCTGTCCAATTGGGTAGCCACAAATGGCTCCTTCCATTGAATTTTAACTTGGTTTTTCCTTCATTCTCTCCTCTTGAATCTTCCTGTTGGGACTCCACTGTTGTTAGGGATTTCCTGTCCCCCAGCAGAGGAACGTTGGTCCCTGTTTCCCAGATCACAGCACAGAGGAAGGGGTGTGGAGAGTGCCTGTAATTGTTCCTCCTTCCCCTCTCAGGGCCTTGGTGTTGGGCATAAAGTCAGCCTCCCCAGATCTGCTTCTCTTCCAGCCCCTTTTACTTCATCTCTTAGGGACTTCCGAAAAACTCACCCCCCACCTAGAGCATTTCTTTCACTGGGAAAGTGTTTTCCTCTTTCTAAACAACTGATTTACAAATAAGCTTTTGGAATTCTGCCTATCATCCCACCTCCCATGGGGTTGGCTGAGGTAATTCCTTAAATACAATCTGGTTAAACATTTTGTAATCAAGAGGAGGAAAAAATACTAATTGTTTCATCAGCCTGCATTTTGTATACATAACTCAAGAACAGCTTGACTTTTTTTCCCAGCAGCCTTTTGGGATTGGGAAAATTTCATAAGATAAATGGCGGAAGTAAACGTGACTATTTTTTAGTGAATGAATCTACTTACGGTAATGACATTAAGACTGACAATATGTACTCAGCAAGCACTTATGCCATTTATACCACATGTCTAACATTGTGCCAGACAGAGTGGGGTGTCAACCAAGCTCCTGCCCTCAAGGAATGTATGCAATTGGGGAGGTAAGACCACTATATGGATACATTAGAATGGAATCCAGTATTGATTGGCATAGCATGTCACTGAGTTAAAGGAAACTGTGGTAGGAATTCAGAGATGGAAGTGACCACTACAGGCCAACTTGGGGAAGGGTGGCGCTGCTAAGATGAAAGGGCTTGAGAGCCAGCTATTGAAAACTAGGTGGAATTTGTAGATTTGCAAAGAAAAGGGACAATATTTACATGGGCAAATGCATAAGCAAATCAAACCTCCTCAAATACAATACTTTGGAAACCCTGCTGTGTGCTAGGAAGTGCATTATGTCCTGGAGAGGATACTGAGAACTCCTTCTTTGAGGTGGCAGGTGGATAGGTAGGACCTGGGAAGATGAATGTGTGTCAACAGAGTAACTGCAGACTGAAAGAATAACAAATCCAGCTTCCCAGCTTAGGGTTAAGTTGGAACTGTCCCAGCTTGGTGGACAAGCAGACTTGGTGGACTCGGGCAGATAAGCTAGAAGGAGTCTGCTGAGTGGTGGGCTCAGTGTTGGGAGACCTGGGACCAGAATTGAGTGGTGACAGGGGAATGTACTGTTGACAATAAAGTAATCCTAATAACTAATACATCCCTGAGATGTATTTGTTAAAAGAACATAGATAAAGATTTGGATTACTTGATTGCTAATGAAATTATACCCTTCAATAAAATGTTGGCAGTTTTCATTTGGAATCATCCTAAGAACTGTCCCCGTGCCAAATTTGGCTTGGGTAGCTTTTAACCGTTAATCTTTGCCAGGATACTTATATAGTTATACGGACAAGTCATATGAATCTTTTATAACCTGTTCTTGGATTTCAGAGACAAAATGATCCAATCCCATCTTGCATTTTTTTCTCTTACATATTTAGTTAGACAAAGCCTTGGCATTGTAGTTCTGCTTTTGACTGGGTCCAAGGACCTCCACAAAGGCCCTTTGGTCCTGCTGAGTGCATAGAAAGATCAGCCCAGTGATTCACCTGAGCTTTGTTTTTGGCTTTGTTTTTATTGACAAAAATTGAGAACTGTTAATGAAGCTAACTGCTCAGTTCCTTTGAAGGCTTGAACTAGCTTGCTGGTGTAGACACAATCATCGTACTTGACTTGGAAAGAGTCACTAATCTTTGCTAGATCCTACCCACCCTATCTGTTGAATAGTGATGATACTATCATGGGGGTAAAACACAAAGTGTCCTGAAAGCACTTAGTAAGGGAATGTTCTATTAAATATGCTCTGTTAGGATTTTGTGTTTTTCAGTACAGGCACATGGTTGACTGCCCATAAGTGTTTGTTAAATAAATGTGTGGTTAAAGATTCCCACCACTGTTTCAGGCAGTTATTCGCAAAATGGCACTTTTCTATAGTATGCAGATGTCATTGACAGTCAATAAATTGAAAGTATTAATAATAATAGTTGTCAAAAGGGTTTTTAAATGTCTTTTTTTGTGTGTTATCCATGGCTGGAAATCCATTCTTAAATTAGAATTATAATTTTTTTTTGTTTTGTGTTCAAGTGGACTTTCTATTCATAGGGCAAATTTTAGCTATATTGGAGAATTAACTCAGGCTATCTCATAAGAGTTTAAAAGATGCACATAGTAAATGGAAGATCGTAAAGTGCAAGATTTTTCTTTTCCTGTTATTAAAAGCCTGTATTTCCCATAGCTAAGCCAATTCAGCAAAGATGTGTAGGTACCAATTATATAAGATTTTCCTTTGAAGCAGCAAACTTTAATTAAAATACATAGTTGCTATGGTTTCCTAGCCATCCATTTGAGCAATTTATCTGTAAAGATATTTTCACAAAATAAATTCTACGTTAATTGGAGTTTTCCTTCTGTATTAAAGAACACACCTATAGTAGCATGTTGCAGTTCAGAAAGTCAGCTGGCATTGCTGGATACAGCATCTCCCCCAAATCTTTTTTCCAAATGAAACATTATGCCATTTTTTCATGAATATTAATGTTTGAATTAAGGCTGTCTATCTTGACTTGCAAAGCTAAGTGGGAAATTAAATACTTAGCCAAGCAACTCAGTTCATCTGTCCCCAGACTCGTCTCTTTCCTCATTAAGAGGAAATTTTACCTGAAATACTGGAGTTGTTTTCATAATAGGAAATGAGTTTTCCGGAAGGAACTTGAAAAGGGTGTTTGTTTCAAACCCCCAGCAGGGTAGTCTGACTGATGTTCTTGAATAATCTTTGGAGTTTAAACTTTTTAAAATCTCTCTCAGCTGACGAAAAGGAATTAAAATAAAATTCCAAGTGGTTTGTGGATCTGCTTGCCTATTGCTATGTAATCTCTAGTT